>NC_044993.1:39808026-41146792 GCF_008728515.1 Papio anubis
CATTCTCCCGCCTCAGCCTCCCAAGTAGCTGAGACTACAGGCGCCCGCCACCACGCCCAGCTAGTTTTTTGTATTTTTAGTAGAGACGGGGTTTCACCATGTTAGCCAGGATAGTCTCGATCTCCTGACCTCGTGATCCACCCGCCTCGGCCTCCTAAAGTGCTGGGATTACAGGCTTGAGCCACCGCGCCCGGCCTATTTTTTTGTGTTTTTAATAGCAACAGGGTTTCACCATGTTGGCCACGCTGGTCTCGATCTCCTGACCTTGTGATCTGCCCACCTCGGCCTCCCAAAGTGCTGGGATTACAGGCATGAGCCGCCACGCCCAGCCTTTGCCCACTTTTTAATGAGATTATTTGTTTTTTTGCTGTTGAGTTGCTTGAGTTCCTTGTATATTCTGGATATTAGTCCCTTTTTGGATGAATGGTTTGGAAATAATTTCTCACATTCTACAGGTTGTTTCTTTACTCTGTTGATTGTTTCCTTTTCTTCTTAGTTTAATATAGTCTCTTTTGTCTGTATTTGTTTTCGTTGCCTGTGCTTTTAAAGTCTTAGGTATAAAATCTTTGCCTAGACCAAAGTCCTGAAGCATTTTCACTATGCTTTTTTCTAGTAGTTTTACGGTTTCAGGTCTTGCATTTAAGCCTTTAATTCATTTTTAGTTGATTTTCGTATGTGGTGAGAGAGGGGTCTAGATTCATTCTTCTGCATAGGGATATCCAGATTTCCCAGCACCGTTTATTGAGAGTGTCCTTTCACCAATGTATGTTGTCGTCACCTTTGTCAAAAATCAGTTGATTGTGGGAGATTTCACACAGAAAAAAAAAAAAAAATCTGTTGGCCATAAATATGTAGATTAATTTCTGAATTCTCTATTCTGTTCAGTTGGTCTATATGTCTGTTTTTATGCCAATATCATGCTGTTTTGGTTATTATGGCCTCGTAGAATCTTTTGAAGTCAGGTAGATGCCTCTAAACTTTGTTCTTTGTATATTGCTTTAGCTGATTGCATTCCCATCTGGCTTTAATCATGTCAAGGCAAGCCCTGATTCCTCTAAAGGTCACTCTATTTTTGTACTTGTTTTATTTATTTTAACTGATCAATGGGCTAATATCACTTCAATTTTTAAATAAGTAACTATTAATATTAGTGATTATGTAGTTTTGTTTTTGCATTACCTTCCATGCTACATCAAAATCAGGATTTATCAAATTTTCAAGTAACAATGGAGGTAAGAAGTTTTTATTTTTATTTTTTCTTTTTAATTAATATTTTTGAGACAGGGTCTGACTCTGTTGCCCAGGCTGGAGTGTAAGGCATGATCTCAGCTCACTGAAGCTTCCACTTCCCAGACAGAAACCATCCTTCCACCTCCGCCTCCTGAGTAGCTGGAACTACAGGTGTGCACCACCATGCCTGGCTAAGTTTTGCATTTTTGGTAGAGACGGGGTGTTGCCATGTTGCCCAGGCTGGTCTCGAACTCCTGGGCTCAAGTGATCCTCCCACCTTGGCCTCCCAAAGTGCTGGGATTACAGGCATGAACCACCACACCCAGCCTGGAAGTAAGGATTTTTAAAAAGTAACTGATGGAGTGACCAGGCGTGATGGCTCATACCTGTAATCCCAGCACTTTGGGAGGCCAACGTGGGTGGATCATTTGAGGTCAGGAGTTCGAGACTGGCCTGACGAACATGGTGAAACCCCGTCTTCACTAAAAATACAAAAAAATTAGCCGGGTGTGGTATTGAGCACCTGTAATCTTAGCTACTTAGGAGGCTGAGGCAGGCGAATCACTTGATCCTAGGAGGCAGAGGTTGCAGTGAGCTGAGATCATGCCACTGCACTCCAGCCTGGGCGACAGAGTGAGACTCTATCTGAAAAAAAAAAAAAAAAAGAGTAACAGATGGCTTGTTTTATATATCTCAAATAAATAAATAAAATGTTTACAATTTATTATTTAGGGAATCTGTGTCAAATGTGATAAAACATGCAAAGTTAAGTAAACTCTAAAGAATCACATCTGTTGATGCCACATTATACTTGCAAAAGAAATGGATAACGTTGGCTGGGCGCGGTGGCTCACACCTGTAATCCCAGCACTTTGGGAGGCTGAGGCAGGCTGATCACAAGGTCAGGAGTTGGAGACCAATCTGGCCAACATAGTGAAACTCTGCCTCTTCTAAAAATACAAAAACTTGGCCGGGCGTGGTGGTGTGCACCTGTAATCCCAGCTACTTGGGAGGCTGAGGCAGGAGAATCGCGTGATCCTGGGAGGCGGAGGTTGTAGTGAGCTGAGATCGCACCACTGCACTCCAGCCCGGCGGCAGTGCGAGACTCCATCACAAAAAAAAAAGAAAGGAAAAAGAAATAGATAACCTCTCTATAAAACATTCAGACATATGATTTTCATTTCACTTATTTAACCAATAGCAAAAGGGACAAAAATAAATCAATTGCTGATACAGCCTTTCAATTATTTATTTTGTATGAAGAGGTTAAACATTTTTTCAAGTAGATAACTAATATTTAAAAAGACTTTTTGGCCAGGTGTGGTGGCTCATGCCTATAATCCCAGCACTTTGGGAGGCCAAGGTGGGTGGATCATTTGAAGCCAAGAGTTTGAGAGCAGCCTGGGTAATATGGCAAGACCCTGTCTCTATGCAAAAAAAAAAAAAAAAAAAAAAAAAGGCCAGTGTGGTGGCGCACACTTGTAGCCCCAAGTACTCAGGAGACTAATGCAGGAGGATCACTTGAACCCAGGATTTCAAGCTTGCAGAGAGCTATGATCGTGCCACTTCCCTCAACCTGGGCAACAGAAATTCCATCTCTGAAAAATAAAAATACAAAAGTAAAAGTTTTTTTTTTTGGACAAAGCCGATAGTGAGCATTGCTTGAGCCAGATCAATTTTGTGTTGTAGAATATTTACATCTTTACCTTTGAAATCTATTGCCTGCTTGTTGACTGTTTAGCCAAGATGAACACTAAAAAACAAACAAACAAAAACAAAAACCGCCTAGGTTTCAACACCAACAAGTCACATCTACTTGGCACCAATTTTTTTTTTTTTTTTGAGACAGGGTCTCCCTCTGTCACCCAGGCTAGGAGTGCAGCCACATGATCTTGGCTCACTGCAACCTTTGTCTCCTCAGCTCAAGCGATTGTCTTGCTTCAGACTCCTGAGTAGCTGGAACTATAGGTGTGTGCCGCCATGCCTGGCTAATGACCTCCATGTTTAATATTAAATGATCAGTCTCTAGGGAATATGGAATCAAAGGCATGGAGACAGAATCCATACTTTGGGGAAAAGGGGGATAATCTTTGTTCCAACATAAGATTATGTTGAGACATTTAGTCTCATCTACAATCCAGTCCTAACTATACCAAAATAAAGTCTCAACCAACTCTGATTGGTTTTTCTCCTTTAGGAATTACATAGTATACAGTGATTAGACAGTGAAGAAAATAAAGAAGAATAATTGAAAATATATGAAGAAACAGAAACATGAGATTTCTCACAAGGCCCTGGATAAAAAAAAATTACCAAAAGACCTTTTAAAAATAATCACTATTTGTGAGCTTATTAATACACAGAGATCATCTTTTTTTTTTTTTTTTTTTTTGAGGCAGAGTCTTGCTCTGTTGCCCAGGCTGGAGTGCAGTGGTGCATCTTGGCTCACTGCAACCTCCACCTCCTGGGTTCAAGCGATTCTCCTTCCTCAGCTTCCCAAGTAGCTGGGACTACAGGCATGTGCCACCATGCCCGGCAAATTTTTGTATTTTTAGTAGAGATGGTGTTTTGCCATGTTGCCCAGGCTGGTCTTTAACTCCTGCCCTCAAGTGATCCGCCCACTTCGACCTCTCAAAGTGCTGGGACTACAGGCCAAGCCCATCACTTTGTTTAAACGAAGTCATAGGTCAGGTGCATGCCACTGTACTCCAGCCTGGATGACAGAACGAGACACTGTCTCAAAACCCCACCACCCCAAAACTAATTCAGGCTAACTTACCAAGAAAATAGTAAACAAACCAACATTTTAAACATTTTTACTAATTGTCATTTCTTGTGCTAGTGTTTCTCTCTCAAAAATATGCAAAAATGGCCGGGCGCGGTGGCTCAAGCCTGTAATCCCAGCACTTTGGGAGGCCGAGGCGGGTGGATCACGAGGTCAGGAGATCGAGACCATCCTGGCTAACATGGTGAAACCCCGTCTCTACTAAAAATACAAAAAACTAGCCGGGCGTGGTGGCGGGCGCCTGTAGTCCCAGCTACTCGGAGGCTGAGGCAGGAGAATGGCGTGAACCCGGGAGGTGGAGCTTGCAGTGAGCCGAGATTGCGCCCCCGCACCCCCAGCCGGGGGAAAGGGCGAGACCCCGGCCCAAAAAAAAAAAAAAAAAAAAAAAAGCAAAAATACCACTACAGGACTATCCACCTGTCTCCACCTCTTGCAGTCTTGGGACCAGGAAAGAACCTGGTCCATTAATCTTCACTGTAGATGTCCCTGCAAAGGGCAGGTGCATGCAGCTGCCAGTGACATTGGGTAATCGAGATTAGTCTGTCAGGCTCTGGATCAGGGACCTGAATTCTTTGCACACCAGGGAAACTCTGGCTCACTTGCACTTGTATTCTTCCAATTTATGCTTTCTCTGCAAGGGCTTCCATTGGACAATGAAGAAAATCTGCTAACATTCGAGTGAGTTGCTTCCTCTCATCTATTTCTGCTGCCATTCTGCCATTGTAATCTCCTGGCAACATACATGCATCCATCACTTTAGAAAGCCTTTCTCCAGGTTCTTTATCTGCTATTTTATCTAGTAGAGATACTTCTTGGTCTACAGCAGGCAAAAAAGCGATCCTCTAGTGAACTGCTGCATCACCCAAGGCTGCATTTTCTAGACTTTATAATGCTGTCATGAGATTTAGAGTCTGTGGTGGTGGCTCACTTGCAGATCCCAGAGAGGAAAAGTTTTCATTTTCATTCATCTTTATCTGTCTATAAATTTACTTCGTAGGCTTCTTATTGCCTCACAGAGCTTGTTTATTTTGCTGTAATACATTACTTCATTGTTTCTTGTTTGTTTGCTTGTTTGTGGTTTCTTTGAGACAGAGTCTTGCTCTGTTGCCCAGGCTGGAGTACAGTGGTATGATCATGACTCAAAGCTTCAACCTCCTGGGCCCAACTGATCCTCCCACCTCAGCCTCCTGAGTAGCTGGGACCACTGGAGCACACCACCATGCCCAACTGACTTTTTTTTTTTTCTTTTCTATTTTTTTAGAGATGGAGTCTATCTATGTTGTCCTAGCTGGTGTCAAATTTCTGAGTTTGAGTGATCCTCCCACTTTGACCTCCCAAAGTGCTGAGATTACAGGCGTGAGCCACTATGCCTGGTCTCTAAATACATCATTTGCACAAACAGACCTTTCTTCCCAAATAGACAACAGTCTTCTAATGTGCTTCTTTTTTTTTTTTTTTTTTTTTTTTTTTTTGGTGAGACAGAGTCTCACTGTGTTGCCCAGGCGGGAGTGCAGTGGCTCCATCTTGGCTCACTGCAAGCTCTGCCTCCCGGGTTCACGCCATTCTCCTGCCTCAGCCTCCCGAGTAGCTGGGACTACAGGCGCCCACAACCGCGGCCGGCTAATTTTTTTGTATCTTTAGTAGAGACGGGATTTCACCGTGGTCTCGATCTCCTGACCTTGGATCTGCCCGCCTCGGCCTCCCAAAGTGCTGGGATTACAGGCGTGAGCCACCGTGCCCGGCCTCCAATGTGCTTCTTACAACTCTCATCAGTATCGCTTGAAACATGCTTAAAAGCCTCCGCCATGACCGGTGCAAATCTTTTGTAAGCTCTGGCCCCTTCCTTTTGCTTTGTGTTTTAGTAGAGACAAGGTTTCACCATGTTGCCCAGGTGGTCTCACTGGCAAGGTGAGAAAAGTAAGCCTCCCGTTTGGCTTTGCTCTCTGCAGCTCCAGCTACCACGCGGTGACCATGGGCCCGGGTGCTTGCTGTGGTGAATGAGCCATAGGGACCAGGTCTGCATGCTCTGCTGCGAGTTGCTCAACCCCAACAGCTCCTGCTCCTGCGCCCCTCAGAGAAGACTGACATCCCTCCCACCCCACATTCACACCGTCCCACACTGTGGGGTGACAGGAGGAGAGTTTTGTTGCCCTCTTGCAGCCTCGCCCCCTCACCCCACCCTTTCCACACCCTCAGTACCACCCTGCTTGGTAAGATTTAATCCTAATACATATTACCCTAAATCCCATCTAACTCATCCGAAACTTGGAAAGTGACACACCTTACATGGTTGTGATCAAAACCGGCATTAACTTCTTTTGCTCCAGTGTGCTAAGATATCCTTTTGGTTTTTTTGTTTGTTTGTTTTTGAGACAAGGTCTTACTCTGCCGCCCAGGCTGGAGAGCAGTGGCGCCATCATACTCACGGCAGCCTCGAACTCCTGGGCCCAAGCGATCCTTCTGTCTCAGCCTCTTGAGTAGCTGGGACTACAGGCGCACACCACCATGCCTGGCTAATGTTTTTAAAAATTTTTTGTAGAGATGAGGTCTCTCTGTGCTGCCCAGGCTGGTCTCAAACTCCTGGTCTCAAGCGATCCTCCCGCCTTGGCCTCTCAAAGTGCTCGGATTATGGGCATGAGCCACTGCAACTGGCCAAGGACATTCTATTTACTTAAAAGTCAACAAAACAGCCGGGCGTGGTGTCTGGTCTGGAATTCCTGACTTTAGGTGATCTCCCGCCTTGGGCTCCCAAAGTGCTGGGATTACAGGCATGATCCACTGCACCTGGTCAGTTTGATGGTTTTTGATAAAGCTACATACATAGGCAGCTCATGACCCAGCAATTCGACTCCATGGTATTTCCAAGGAAAGTGATGTATCCATGCAGACTTGTACATGATTATTCATAGAACCTTTATGAATTATAGCCCCAAACTGAAAACAACCCAAATGCCCATCGACCCGTAAATGGATAAACAAAGAAAGGAGCAAATTGCCAACATGTGTGTTAACATAGATAAAATCTCAAAAGCACGTTGACCAAAAAAAAAAAAATCAAAAGCATGTTGAACAAAAGAAGCCAGAGACAGGATTATTGTACTGCGTGATTATACTATGATGTCATTTGCATGAAACTCTAGAAAAGACAGAGATCTACAGTGATAGAAGCTGGACCGTAGTTTCCCGAGGCCAGGAATTGGGGATGGGACCTGGCAAAGGAAATGTTTAAGAGGATAACAATATTCTGTGTCTTGTTCATGGTGATTGTTACACAGGGGCCACATTTACTAAAATTCACACTGTACAGCTTAAATGGATGTATTTCATTATATGTAAAGTTGTTGTTTCTTTTTCTTTTTCTTTTTTTCTTTTTTTTTTTTTTTTGTACCCAGGCCGGAGTGCAGTGGTGCAATCTCCGCTCACTGCAACCTCCACCTCCCGGGTTCAAGTGATTCTCCTGACTCAGTCTCCTGAGTAGCTGGGATTACAGGTGCATGCCACCACGCCTGGCTAATTTTTCTATTTTTAGTAAAGACGGGGTTTCACCATGTTGGTCAGGCTGGTCTCAAACTCCTGACCTCGTGATTGTGATCCACCTGCCTCGGCCTCCCAAAGTGCTGGGATTACAGGCGTGAGCCACAAATACCGGGCCTAAAGTTGACTTTTTTTGAGATCGGGTCTTGCTCTGTCACCCAGACTGGAGTGCAGTGGCGCATCTCGCTCACCGTAAGCTCCGCCTCCTGTCTACCGCCATTCTCCTGCCTCAGCCTCCCCAGTAGCTGGGACTCAGGCTTCGCCACCATGCCCAGCTAATTTTTTTGTATTTTTAGTAGAGACTTAAGGTTTCACCATGTTAGCCAGGATGGTCTTGATCTCCTGACCTGCGGATCCTTCCATCTCCCCTGCAAATGTTGGGATTACAGGCGTGAGCCACTGCGCCCGGCCAAATTGATTTTTGTAAAGCCCACAGAGCTGTCTCTGTTTTGATCAGTTCCCCAGATTCATTGTTTTCTCTTTTTTTGAGTTTCGCTCTTGTCACCCAGACTGGAGTGCAATGGTGTGATCTCGGCTCACTGCAACCTCTGCCTCCCGAGTTCAAGCAATTATCCTGCCTCAGCCTCCCGAGCAGCTGAGATTACAGGCATCTGCCACCACGCCCAGCTGAGTTTTGTATTTTTAGTAAATATGGGGTTTCACCATGTTGACCAAGCTGGTCTTGAACTCCTGACCTCAGGTGATTTGCCTGCCTTAGCCTCCCAAAGTACTGGGATTTGGGATAAGCCACAGTGCCCAGCCTCCAAATTCACTGTTAATTTTAATGGGTTGCACTCCCTATTTGGAGAGTGAGCTTCTTGCTGATGGTCAGTATTTATTTATTTATTATTTATTTTATTTATTTTATTTTTTTTGAGAGCAGGTCTCAGTCTGTTGTCCACAGCTCACTGCAGTTTCCTGGACTCAATCAATCTTCCAGCCTCAGTCTCCTGAGTAGCTGGGACTACAGACATGCGCCACAACACTCAGCTAATTTTTTTTATTTTTTGTAGAAATGGGGTCTCACCACATTGCCCAGGCTGGTCTGGAACTCCTGGGCTCAAGCGATTCTCCTGCCTTGGCCTCCCAAAATGCTGGGATTACAGGCGTGAGCCGCTGCGCCCAGCCAGTCACTATTTATTGATCCCTCGATATGTGCCAAATGCTGGTCTAAGAGCTTTGCATATATTAAGCTTCTAAATCCACCAACAATACCACACAATGTCAGTAGCCCTATGTTAGAGATGGGAGAACTGAGGCACAGAGAGGGCAAGCCTCTTGCCTAAGAGCACAGCACATGATTCGTAAGTGACACACAGAATTTAACCTACATGGTCAGGCTCCAGAGTTTAGTTTGTAATAACTACAACACGCTGTCTCCTACTGAATTTGCTGATAGATACCTAAGAGCTAGTAAATTGAGGAAATCAAAGTTTTAATTAATAGATAACGCCAGGTAAAAGGAACATAGTAAATGACTAAATATGAGAGCAGGGGAAGGGTTCCCAAATTGGTCAGTATGCTTTCTATACCTGTTTCCCCACTTGTGAAATAAATTACTCCATCTAGCAAACTCACACTTAGGCACCTCACTGAGAAAAAAGTATTTCATGTGCATACACAATTTAAAAAGTTAAGGGCCAGATGTGGTGCCTCATGCCTCTGATCACAGTACTTGGGGGGTGGAGACAGGAGGACCATTTGAGTCCAGGAGTCGAAGACCAGCCTGGGCAATATAGCAAGACTCAGTCGAAGAGAAGAGGAAGAGAGGGAAGGGAAGGGGAGGGAAGGGGAGGGAAGGGGAGGGGAGGGGAGGGGAGGGGAGGGGGGGGAGGGGGGGGGAGGGGGGGGGAGGGGAGGGGGGGGGGGGGGGAGGGGAGGGAAGGGAGTCTGGAAGGAAGGAAGAAATAAAAGAGAAGAAGAAGAAGGAAGAAAGAAAGAAGGAAAGAAAGAAGGAAAGAAAGAAAAGAAAAGAAAAAAGAAAAGAAAAGAACAGCAGGTTCTTGCCTTCTCTAGAATCCCAAGCCCTCTATGGGAAGTAAACACTCCAGCCCCTTCTGTTTCTCTTGTTGTTATCTCTGTATTCCCAAATGATAAGCTATCACTCTTTCTAATTTATCAGTATCATGTGTTATCTCTTGACTTGCTGGCCTGATAGGTAAGGACTTAGCTCTCCAAAACTCTCTCCTCCATTTCTCTTTTGCCCAACAAAATTGTACCGGAATTCTCTATTACATCAAATCACACTAAATTTCTAGGACAATGCAAATTTTGCTCACTGCTGAACTAAGAAGCCCACTAAACCACAATTCCTTCCTCTGTTCTTGGAGTTAGTAATTGCCTTTTTTTCTTATCCTGGTTTCCCATCAATTTGTCATTATTTTTTCCCTAATGTCCACCATCTTTGTCTATCGCTGCATATATTTAAACATACCCATTTCTCTGTCTTCCCGATGGTCTCCTTCCTAACCCCGTGCTGTCATCGGGATTGGGTGCTCTCTCTCTTTTTTTTTTTTTTTTTTTTCAGACAGAGTCTCGCTCTGTCACCAGGGCTGGAGTGCAGTGGCCGGATCTCAGCTCACTGCAAGCTCCGCCTCCTGGGTTCCCGCCATTCTTCTGCCTCAGCCTCCCGAGTAGCTGGGACTACAGGCGCCCGCCACCACGCCCGGCTAGTTTTTTGTATTTTTTTTAGTAGAGACGGGGTTTCACCGTGTTAGCCAGGATGGTCTTGATCTCCTGACCTCATGATCCGCCCGTCTCGGCCGCCCAAAGTGCTGGGATTACAGGCGTGAGCCACGGCGCCCGGCCTGGGTGCTCTCTCTCTATGGATGCGTTGTGGCTTGCGTGCTGGAGTCCCATTTCCCGTGTGGCTGTTAGCACGTGAAGAGATGGTAGTGATGTTCACCGTGATAATGCTGCTGGTTTATTGTGGAAGCTCTCAGCGGAAGTCACTGTACGTCATTTTGTTATCTCTCTCCTTTGTAAAAAAAATTTCTGTACCCATCCATCCATTAACCGTATGTCATTTATTTGAAAATGTATTCCATATGCATAAATTGAGGTCACATATGTAATCAGATAGAATTCAGAAACAGGGATTTCAGAAACCTAGGTCCTAGGCTGTGAAACTGCTACTATTCAATTATCCTTTTCTGGATCTCAATTCAAATAACCTAACTCTAAAGGATACGTTTATGAGACAGCTGGAGGAGTTTAAGCAGAATATTTGGTATAAAATTGCTACAAAGTCATTAGCGTTTCAGGTATGATACAGTATTGTGGTTATATGTAAAATTTTTTTTTTTTTTTTTTTTTTTTTTTTTGAGACGGAGTCTCGCTCTGTAGCCCAGGCTGGAGTGCAGTGGCCGGATCTCAGCTCACTGCAAGTTCCGCCTCCCGGGTTTACGCCATTCTCCTGCCTCAGCCTTCCCGAGTAGCTGGGACTACAAGCGCCCGCCACCGCGCCCAGCTAGTTTTTTGTATTTTTTTAGTAGAGACAGGGTTTCACCGTGTTCGCCAGGATGGTCTCGATCTCCTGACCTCGTGATCCGCCCGTCTCGGCCTCCCAAAGTGCTGGGATTACAGGCTTGAGCCACCGCGCCCGGCCTGTAAAATTTTTCTTAAGTTTTGGAGATAGTTACTGGAATATTTCTATATCAAGTGATGTCTGTGATTTACTTCAAAATAATCCTTTGTGGGGGTGAGGGAGCAAGTTGAAATAGGGTAGGCTGAGCATCTCAAAACTGAAAATCAAAAATCTGAAAAGCTCCAAAATGCAAAACTTTTTTTTTTTTTTTTTTTTTTTTGAGACAGAGTCTCACTCTGTCGCCCGGGCTGGAGTGCAGTGGCACATCTCAGCTCACTGCAAGCTTCGCCTCCCAGGTTCAAGTGATTCTCCTTCCTCAGCCTCCCAAGTAGCTGGGATTACAGGCACCTTCCACCATGCCCGGCTAATTTTTGTATTTTTAGTAGAGATGGGGTTTCACCATGTTGACCAGGCTGGTCTTGAACTCCTGACCTCAGGCGATCCACTTGCCTCAGCCTCCCAAAGTGCTGGGATTACAGGCATGAGCCACCATGCCCAGCCCCAAATGTTTTGAGTGCTAACCCGACACTTAAAGGAAATGCTTGTTTTGCAGCATTCAGATGAGAGAGTTTTGGAGTTGGAATGCTCCACCTGTAAACATAAAGCAGATATTTCAAAATCTGAAATCTGAAACACTTCTTGTCCTAAGCATTTTGGATAAAGGATTCTTAACCTGTATAAGAAACAAGATTGGCTATGTGTTGATAATTGCTCAAGTTGGGTGGTGGGGGTTCATTATATCACTCTGTCTATGTTTACATGTGTTTAAAACGTTCCAGAATAATTTGTTTTTAAATGGTTTTCAGGGTAGATCAGGAAAAAAAAAATAAATGTGATAATTGTAGGAGACAGAATTTAAAACTCATCTTCTAGCAAGGATATATTTCTTTTTAAATTTACTTAATGAACTTACAGTAGACTTAGTTATTTTAGTTTCCCTACTGTTATTTAAATTACAAATCTGAGACCGAAGCGGGACAATGACTTGAGCTCCGGAGTTCGAGACCAGCCTAGGCAACATAGTGAGACTATGTTGCTACAAAAAATCAAAAAGTTAGCTAGGAATGGTAAGAGCCTGTAATCTCAGCACTTTGGGAGGCTGAGGTGTGAGGATTGCTTGAGCCCAGGAGTTGGAGGCTGCAGTGAGCCATGATTGTGTCACTGCATGCCAGCCTGGGTGACAGAGCAAGACCCCAACTGCAAAAAGAAATAAAATTTATATTTTAGTGTATTTATGTATTTATGTACAAACTCAATTTCAATACCAAAGTCAAGATTCATCCATTTGTTCAACAACAATTGAGCATCTTCCATAGATGCCAGCACTCTTGGGTACTCAAGGTACACCTATAACAAGGACTCAGAATAGCGACTCAAAAATTAGTTTGTGGTAAAAAAAAAAAAAAGCTGGAAAGTTATCTTTTACATACATTATTTCATTTCATCCTTCTAGCTATTCTGCAAGATAGCTATCTAATAGGCCTAAATGAAATTAAGGTTCAGAGAGAATAAGTCACTTGCCGCACTGGCTAATGGAGGAAATGGGACTGTAATCCACGTTGATCTGCCAAGTCTGGATCCTTCCACTGCACATGGCCCTGAGCTCTCTCACCTGCCAGATGGCTTGAGGCTTGATGGAAGCACTCTCATCCATTAGTTCAACTCTCCACAGCATGCTCCTGGAACACAACTGCTGTGTACTACTCTAGCAGTCAGGCAAGCAAGAGAAACTGACTTTGAGTAAACTGAAAACCAATTATTTAAAGGATATTGGGTATTTCAGGGTTTTGGAGTGGTCTAGAGAGACTGGTTCAAGGCTAAAGTTCCAGAAGAAAAAAATGCCCAAACCCATCTTACGGAACTGGTCGGATGAGGAAACTGATGCCACCTACACTGAGCGCCAATGAGTACCCTGCCATGGAAACACAGCTTTACCACCTCCACCCATGCCTGGGTCCCAAATGCAGGAGTCCAAAGTTTTCTGGGTTGTCCTGAGAGAGGATGAACTGACATAGCCAGCATTCCCCAAATCTAGCACGGGTGCTCAGAGGGAGCTGGGCAGGGCAACCACTCTGTGATTCTGTGGGATGTTCAATACATTTGCATGCCTCTTCTCCAATTAAAGAAGAGGAACTGTACAGACAGAAACCACAACAAACACCCTCCGTCCCCCAAAGAATGTGAACAAGTCTTTGGTGAAATGGCAGAAAAGCAGGCAGTTTAACAGGTTTCTCTACTGCAGGGCCACTCGGGACATTCATTCATTCATTCATTCATTCATTCATTTGGGGCAGAGTGTCACGCTGTCGCTCTGGCGGGAATACAGTGGTGCAATCATAGCTCACTGCAGCCCCGGTCTCCGGAGTTCAAACGATCTGCCTGCCTTGGCTTCCCAAGCAGCTGGGATTACAGGCATGAGCCATCGTGTCCAGCCAACATGGAGCTTTTAATATGCTTTACAGCATGAGCAATCTCCAGAAGGAAGATGTAGTAGTTCCCAAATATTGGTGATCATGGAACTTTTATTTCTGTAACAGGCTAAATCCGTATGATGGAAAAAGTGGTGCTGGTGGTAGGCTTTATGCTTAATTGCTTCTCCTGCTCTCTGCTAAGTCCTATTCATTTGACATTAAAAAAGATTTTTTTTTTTCCTTTTTTTTGAGACAGTTTTACTCTTGTTGCCCAGGCTAGAGTCCAATGGCGTGATCTCGGCTCACTGCAACCTCTTCCTCCCAAGTTCAAGAGATTCTCTTGCCTCAGCCTCCCGAGTAGCTGGGATTACAGGCGTTAGCCACCATGCCAGGCTAATTTTTTTATTTTAGTAGAGACGGGGTTTCACCATGTTGGTCAAGCTGGTCTCAAACTCTGACCTCAGGTGATCCACCTGCCTCAGCCTCCCAAAGTGCCAGGATTACAGGCATGAGCCACCACGCCCAGCCTGTTTTTTTTAATATTAAAAAAATTCCCCACTTGTCAAAGCTGACCTATCATTTGCCCTCTAGGAGGTATTTGGGTAAGCCCAGGCACAGATTTTTTTTTTTTTTTTTAAGGTTTTATTTCCGATTCCACTCCCTGAACTCTAGTTCTGGGGCCCACATATCTCATCTGAGCTATAGCAGCCACTCCCAGCTGGCCTCCCAGGTCCTGCCCTATCAGTCATCACAAATGCTAATCCAGTTGTCACTTCCTTAACTGAAAACACTTTGATGGCTTCCCATTGCCCTCGTGAAATACCATGTTCTGGTTCCTACTTCCTTCCCGTTTTCTCTCGTCACAGCCCCCTCCCCGGCAAAACTTCTCCCCCTACTGGCAACACACACCAGATGTTTGCTAATCACCTATTTTGGAAAGGCTGGTCTGGCTGGGTCCTCTTCCCATGGACTCCTGTAGCATCCTGCATTTTTACTTTTCATAGCACTTAAACTGCATGGTAACTGCTTGACCACTTGACCACTGGTCTGTACTCCCCACCAGATAACAAGTTCTGAGGTTCTGAGAGGGCAGAAATTCATTTTGCTTTTTTTTTTTTTTTTTTTGAGACAGTCTTGTTCTGTCACCCTGGCTGGAGTCCTAGTCACACAAGTCATAGCTCACTGCAGCCTTGAACTCCTAGGCTCAGGCAATCCTCCCACCTTAGCCTACTGAGTAGCTGAGACTGTGGGTGTGTGCTATGCCCAGCTAATTTTCTAACACATTAATAACCCAGCAAAACACTTGCCATGTAAAAGGGAGTCTATAAAGTGATGAACACACTTTAAAATAGGGTAACAAATATCCTTTTATTTTTCTCTGTCTCTCACACAGTCAGACTGGCATAGCAGGTATCAGTGGTACACTAAAAACATTAGATTTTAACGTGTTGCATGATGAAGCAGACAAGACACACTTCCTATCTTTGGTGGGAAAAAAAGAAATTATACTTACCCTTTGTAAAAGCATAAAGTTTAGAGTCTGAAGAGTAAGACTCAAATTTCTATGGTTTCAACAGGACAGGGAGCGAGAGACACCTCAGTTGCTGAGGGCAGGGCATTTGTCAGAAGGATTGTTAAATCTTTATAAAATGCCAGTCAAGATGGCCTAGTTCGAAATGAAAAAAGAGCGTCTCAAAAAGCAGCACTAGCAGATAGTCATGAGCTTGAATGTTTTCAGAGAGGTTCCTCAGGAAGAGGAAAACACCGAACACCATTTTCTGAGTAAGGCCAAATATCCTCTCTTTGCCTTTAGTCGTTTTCAGGAGTTTGCTTGGTTCAAAAGATTAGGTGAAATTTCCTCATGGTTATCTCAACTAAGATGTTGACTTTGGGCAAACTTGTAACAGTCAAGGGTTTTTTTTTTCCCTTAAAGATTTGGGTTGGCCGGGCGCGGTGGCTCAAGCCTGTAATCCCAGCACTTTGGGAGGCCGAGACGGGTGGATCACGAGGTCAGGAGATCGAGACCATCCTGGCTAACATGGTGAAACCCCGTCTCTACTAAAAAATACAAAAAACTAGCCGGGCGAGGTGGCGGGCATCTGTAGTCCCAGCTACTCGGGAGGCTGAGGCAGAAGAATGGCCTGAACCCGGGTGGCGGAGCTTGCAGTGAGCTGAGATCCGGCCACTGCACTCCAGCCTGGGCGACAGAGGGAGACTCCGTCTCAAAAAAAAAAAAAAAAAAAAAAAAAAAGATTTGGGTTAACAAACTTACTGAGGATTGACTCTGTAGCTAGGCACTATTTAAGTGCTTTACATGAATTAACACTTTAAGACTTGAAATAAGCCTGGAAGATTAGCATTATGCCTATATCCTATATATTATCTCAATGTACCAAAGAAACTGGCATTATGCCCATTTAATAAACGAGGAAACTAAGGTTGCATAATTTAGCTAGAGTTACAAAACTACCAAGTAGCAGATCTGAGATTCAAATCCAGGCAGTTTGGCTTAACAGTCTACATTCTTAACAGTAATATTATAATGGCTCTTGAATAAATTCACTTCACACACATATGTAAAGATCCATTCAATCTGAGTCAGAGATTTGGATTTTGGTGCTGGCTCTGTCTTTAGTAAGTTGTGGGGATTTCATATAGAGACTTCGCAAATTTGAGACTGTCTACCCCACCTGTAAAATTAGATGATTGGATTCTACCAGTGACCTCCTAACAATGTGCGAGAAGGGATGAGAAGGTAGAGGTGGTGGTTAGAAACTAACGTCACAACGATCCTTGGACCATTCCAAATGAAGACTCTTTAGGAAAATGAGTTGTTCTGCTAGAAGTTAAGGTATGAAAAGTCTCTGGACTATAACAGATTGTTTTCTTTTGAAGCCCGTGGAATCCAAGTAATGTGGCATCTGAAGTTCCCTCCAAGTGCATGCAAAGACACAGGTGGGTTTTCCTAGAGGAGGGGTCAAGTCTTTTATTAAACCCTCAAAGGAATTCATGACTCCAAAAAAGATGAAGGGCCTATAAAATACTTCTTCAGCTTTATGCTCTTGGAGGAAACTGGCAATCCAAGTTTGTAAAGAGCAATATGACAAAACCTGTATTTCCTGATTAACAGCCAAGTGTTATTAGACTATGATAAATAAGACATATCAAAAGTAATCATAACCTAATAAACTGGGTAGCTACACGTGCTACTTAAAATTTGCTGTCTTGGACACAGAGCTAAAGTAAAATGTCTCATCTGGGACTAGCTTATATCTGATACAGACAATATGTTTTAACATTTTTTTCAGAGTTACAAACTTACAATAAACCAAATAAAAAGTCCAATCACGAGTTATATATAAAGTATTTATTTTTTATGCACATATTTACCTACAAAATTTACAGAAAATAAAACAAAGCAGAATATATAGAATACCCTCTTAAGACTTCTTAGGAGCAGAGGGTTTTATTGCTGCAGTTCAAAGAATAAAATTTTATACATGTGAAAGCTAAGATGAACACATTTAAGTTAAATGGCAGCCTTGTTAAAAAGTTTTTTATCCTGTTATTGAATTTTCAGCTTTATGTTAAATGAAATTTAAAAGATTGCTCATGAAATAATTTAAACCTTTTCAAAATCTAATAAACAGGTAAAAGGCACCTCCAGTACTTTAAAATATTTACAGCAATCCCAATAGTTTAATTTTAAGGGCTATTATAGTACATGTGGCTATTATGCATACACAGTATGTCATTAACACTCTCTAAACAGTGAGAATTGTAGACTCTAGTTTGTGGCACCACTCCCAAGTTATTCTGGTGAAGGTGTAGGATGATCAATTATACCTGTGCAACACTAGTGTCACAGCTTGTCTACCACAGCGTAAAATCCAGTTATCTAAAACAGTGACTATCAAATTCCCAGACAATACATAATTTATCAGTAGACTTGTATATTCACAAGCCTTTAGGGTATTTTAAAAATTATTAAAGAGGCCAGGCACGGTGGCTCATGCCTGTAATCCCAGCATTTTGGGAGGCCGAGGCAGGAGGATCACGAGGTCAGGAGATCGAGACCATCCTGGCCAACATGGTGAAACCCTGTCTCTACTAAAAATACAAAAAAAATTAGCCGGGCATGGTGGCATGTGCCTGTAGTCCCAGCTACTCGGGAGGCTGAAGCAAGAGAATCGCTTGAATCCAGGAGGCAGAGGTTGCAGAGAGCCAAGATCGTGCCACTGCACTCCAGCCTGGCGACAGAGCGAGACTCCGTAAAAAAAAAAAAAAAAAAAAAAAAAATTATTAAAGCAATATAAAGGATATTTAGCATTTAAATGAAAACAATAAACTAAAAATAAAACCACAATAGTTGGAGTTCAATATCTGGCTTAACAAAAAGTGTTTCTCAAAACATCTATAATTTCTTACAACATAATGGAGAGTTTTCCTCAGTCTAAGCTGAATCCAATGTTTTTCCTGCAGTATGATTAGAAGTGTAAGAATGAAAGGCACACATAATAGCCAGTTTTAAAGAGCTGTGGGGATGGCAAGCAGATGTTCCTGAAATACCGGTGCAGGAGAACAAAGTCCACACAACGTTTTCTTCTTTGTTTAACATTGGCATTGATTTGCTATTTACAGTAGTTTGCAAAAAATACATTATAAAAACTGAATGAGGTTCTGTTTCTAAGTTTAACTTAGTAACATACATACATACTTCATCTGCAAAAATCTTTGCAGGATCTGAAGTACTAAAGTGACACTAATACTGAAACACAGGTAATCAAAAGTACCAAAGCACTGATAATGAGTCACCATCATCAAGATAATCCAGGTAAATATTGCACACTTATTGTCAGTTGCTGCTATGACCTTTACATATCCAACCGCAAAAGGAATCCTTTATGGCTTTTTGCTGTATCACTTATTTGAAGAAAGGCTATTTTAAGTCCCATAACAATGAGTGAAGATTGTCATTGAACATGAGGCCTAGGTTTCAAAATTAGTTTTCCTGTCTGCAAAAATGAAAAGATAAAATTTTTTCAATACACAGTTCTAGTAAAAATAACATTGCTTATTTATAAACCTTAAATGGTATGTGCAAGGAATAAGAATGCTTCTCTATAGTCAAGACTAAACAATTAATAGTTATGCTTTCAATGCTTCCTTTGTGTGGAGTTTCCTTCTGAGCTCTTTATTTTAAAATACTACATACATCTTTTTTTTCTCCTCTTTTCATTTTTTGTAGAGACGGAGTCTTGCTACGTTGCCCAGGTTCATCTCAAACTCCTGGACTCAAGCAATCCTCCCGCCTTGGCCTCCCAAAGTGCTGGGATTACAAGCGTGAACCACCATGCCTGGCCTCTTTATTCTAATTTCTGTAATGAATACGTATTACTTGTTTAATGACTTTTTAAATTGAAGGCTAAGACACTTTTATAAATAAAATAAGCAAATCAAAATAGAAGCTACCTATCAAAATTGTGCGACACCCTTATTATACACTGTTACATGATAGTTTTTAATTTACTTAAAGACAGGGTCTCACTGTCGTCCAGGCTAGACTGCAGTGGTATGATCACAGCTCATTGCAGCCTCAAACTCCTGGGCTCAAGCAATTCTCCTGCCTCAGCCTCCCAAGCAGCTGGGAAATACAGGTGTGTGCCACCCGCCTGGCTAATTTTTACATTTTTTGTAGAGATGGGGTCTTGCTAATGTTGCCCAGGCTGGTCTCAAACTCCTGGACTCAAGAGATCCTTCTGCCTCAACTTCCCAAAATGCTGGGATTAGAGGCATGAGCCACCATGCCCAGTCTCCCATCATCTACTTTTAAAAACACAATAGGTTCATATGTCCATAGTCCACAAATTAATCTATGACTCTATTTACAAATAACATATATAGCGTATCACTTGATAAATAACAGTAGTTTACAAAACCAGTATCTGCTGAGCCATTTTTGGTCAATAACAAACAACCACTGTACTTCACTGACTCTAAGATGCATCAGTTATAAGATGCATCATGATTTTATGCCATTAAGAAAGATTGTCAACTCTCCCAATTTGTCAGATCTCACTGATTGTAAGACAGATCTCAATGTCAAAGATGTTAAATGTAAAAGATTCTTAAAATCAATGCTCTAAGTATATTCTCATTATTCATTCCACAGAGAAAATTTATTGCTAATAAAACATCTACCTTTCTAAAGCCAAAAATTTCAGTGTTTTCATGCAGGTTTATAATTTTCTAACCAAAAAAATACTTACATCATCACAAGACATATTGTATTCTGCTAATACCGTCCGACATCGAGCAGCTATACTGAATACACGTGGTCAAAGGAAAATTTCTCATTTCAAGAGTAAGCATTATGTTTCTTGTTTTTTTTTTTTTTTTTCTTTTTTTAGACAGAGTCTTGCTCTGTAGCCCAGGCTGGAATGCAGTGGCATGATTTCAGCTCACTGCAACCTCTGCCTCCCGGGTTCAAGCGATTCTCCCACCTCAGCCTCCCAAGTAACTGGGACTACAGGCACAGACCACCACGCCTGGCTAATTATTTGTATTTTAGTAGAGATGTGGCTTCACCATGTTGCCCAGGCTGGTCTCGAACTCCTGAGCTCAGGAAATCCGCCCACCTCGGCCTCCCAAAGCGCTGGGATTACAGGCATGAGCCACCGCGCCCAGGAAGAGTAAGCTTTTAATCATTACCTACATCAAGAAAGCACTTCAGAGAATGAAACTTAATCCTTGGTAAAGGATACATTGATGGTGCAACTACTCTCTTGTGTATTCCAGCAAAGAACAAGCCTATTAGAGTGATACAGCTAATGGTGAAAAATGGGTGATTCCATAATGATGTGAAGAAGGACACCTGTAAGAGTTGAAAATATAAAAATGTTAAAAATCTTAGGATGGCTGATTCCTACCTCCCCATTTGTACATAAATATATAAAAAATTTTTTTATCATCTAAACTATGAGGATTTGAAGACTTAGTTCTCTGTATTGCTGTGTTGTAAAAATAAAAATGTATAGGCTTTCTATCTTCTATAAAGATAAATATAGCAGTATTCCCTCCATCCATTTCAAATACTTGAACTATTACAAATTCATTCCTATAATCAAAAAACAACCCTATCAAAAATATTTACTGAACTCTGCATTGAATGAGTGAAGATGAGGCCTCTGGTCTCAATGAAAACACAAATCAAACATGATTTAGTTACCTTCCCTGTTTTTTTTTTTTTTTTTTTTAGAGACAGAGTTTCACTCTTGTCACCCAGGCTGGAGTGTAGTAACACGTTCTCAGGTTACTGCAACCTCTACTTCAACCTCCACCTCCAGGATTCAAGCAATTCTCCTGCCTCAGCCTCCCAAGTAGCTGGGATTACAGGCACCCACCACCACGCCTGGCTAATTTTTGTATTTTTAGTAGAGATAGGGTTTCACCATATTGGCCAGGCTGGTCTTGAACTCTTGACCTCAGGTGATCCGCCCACTTCAGCCTCCCAAAGTGCTGGGATTACAGGCATGAACCACCACGCCCGGCCTACTTTCACTGTTACAAAGCTTCCTTAGAAGAGTTGAGCAAACTGCCATTCATAACCTGGTCCCAGTCTAATTTTCATCTCCTGCCATATTTCCACACATACGCTGCCTTGTTCACTTCTCTCCCTCCACCTGGCTAACTCTTACATAACCTCGTAACACTCAATTCCAGCATCACCCCTTCCTCCCTGCAGAGGCAAAAAAACAAATTTGGTTTAGAAGCTACTGAGATCTAAATGACCACATGACATTCAAGAAGGGAAAAACAATTAGTAGCTATCCATAAAGAGCTAAAATGAAAGAGAGAAAGGGCTGATTTCAGATCTGGACATATCAAATGATAGCAGAAAACAGGACAATCCACAAGTCTAAGAATATGTAGAGGGCCAAGGGTCCAGGATCCATGACTGGAACAAGAGTAGGCACCGAAATGGAAATGTCGACTGGAGACACAGAGAAGACAAGCATTTAGAGCCTGTGTAGAAAGAAATCAAGTGAATTAGTAACTAGATGGGAGCAAGAGAATCAAGTTCCACACACCCCACTCCACTCTCACAGCAGGAGATGCGCAGCGTGTTTCAAGACAGAAGCGCCAGGTACCAGATGGCCCAGCATGGTACTGGTTACAGAAGTTTGTCAGATGAAGAAATGAGAGTCTGAAAATACCAGGAAAGAAGTTGCCAGAAAGATGATGATCCAAGGAAAAGTTAATATTCCAGAAGAATGTCTTCTTCAAACCTCCGAGGACAGTTTCTCACAAGCCAGCTCTGTTGTGTGTAGCCTGCACCAGGTTAGCATATACAATGCTTTATGTCTTCATTTTAATTAGGCCATCAGTTTCAGCCTTCCTCCCTCCGTGGCAACATTCCAGTGCATCGAGACAGTGGTTCTCTCCAGGTCAGGCAGTCAGGTACTTCCTGTCTGCCATATTCTTTCTCTCCCTAGGTTCTTCCAGCTAGCCACTGGCTCCTGAGTTTGCAACTCTTGCTACAAATACAATTGCTGGTTAAAACTCCTGTCAGGTATGGGGTTATTAAATACTGAAATATAAAGAGCCAACCCTTAGGCGAATAGTTATATTCTCACCTAATTTAGAAAATTATATTAACTACATAGTTTTGGGCCTATTTCAAATTACATTTAATTTTGTGTTTTATTAAGATCTCAACTAGCTGAAATCAGCTTATATTTTTCCCAATTAGAAGTCAGACTCATTTCCCAAGATGGATCTTTTTCAATCTTCTTGCCAGCCTCCTTCCACTCTTCCCCTAAAGATGACTACCAAATGCAGCCTTAAGATCAGATTTTTATAAATGAACACACAAGAGAGTTTCCTGTCTGCCATAAAAATCCTCTATTAACATAAAATTCCATCACCAATTTCCCCTTGCCACCTATCTTTTATATATCTCCACCTCAGCAGATAAAGTTAGGGAGACTATGTGGGAAATAAACCTCTCTGGCTGTCTGAATTGCCATAGAGACTGATGACAAAAGCCTTCTCTTAGGTTTTTCTTCTGTAAAACAAATACAAACAGAGCTACTGAAAGTACTACTTGGTTAATTGCAGCTTAAAGTGGGGAGGGGATTTTTAAGATTTGTGAAAATTACATCATTACTCCCTAAATAAAACTGCACTGGGGGAAAGAAACTTCACTGAAAAATTGGAGACTAACTTCCCTAATAAATAAAAGCCCTGAGTTTGAAATTAAGGCACAAGTTAGTAGAAAGAGGTGGAAATGTGAGAAACATGCTATCAGCTTTCATCAAAGGATGCTTCAAGGAATAACATTATGAAATCAGTTATTGCATTTGGTATAGGGATATTTTTGCACAGTGCCCAATGGGAGATTCCTCAGTGTTTCCTATATTAAACTTCAGGCAAGAAATTTTTTTTCAGAGATAAATGTTGGGAAAGAAAAGCTTTGCTAGCCCAAGGAACTGATATATGTGTTATCTCACAGACAATGAAAATCACAGAATTAACTGTGACTTCACTGATTAGGTAACTCAGAGACCAATTTATAATCCAATTTTGGCAACTGTGTTGGGCTACATGGCCTATACATCAGTGAGCTGGTTTCCTTTCTGGTTTTGACCTCATGGTCCAACTTGTTTTTATCTAGTCCTGACTTTTTATTATACTTGTATTTTGCTATTTTATCATATGTTTCCCGTAAAGTCATCTCCAGTGCTTTATGGGATGAAAAAAAGGTATTAACAGAGATAACTCATAGAAGAAAATGTTATTTTATAATTTTTTTCTCTCCCTCTTTTTTTCTGAGACAGGGTATCGCTCTGTCACACAGGCTGGAGTGTAGTGGCACAATCATAGCTCACTGCAGTCTCGATCTCCTGAGCTCAAGTGATCCTCCTACTTCAGCCTCCAAAGTAGCTGGGTACAGCATGCACCACTATACCTGGCTGATTTTTAAATTTTTTGTAGAGATGGGGTCTTGCTAGATTACATTGCCCAGGCTGGTCTTGAACTCCTGCCTTGGCATCCCAAAGTGTTGGGATTCCAGGTGTAAGCCACCATGCCTGGCCTATTTTAGAACTTTTAAAAGCTGGCACTGATGACACTCAATGAACAAAGCAGAATGAAGAGAATACTCACACTGAAGTAAAAATGAGAGATATATAAAAAATGTAAAAATGATAAATTCAGAAGTGAATGACAAATAACAACTAATGTCTAAGAAATAATAGCATCTCTTAGACCTTTTCCCTGTAAAGACACTTAATTCACAACAGCCAGCCAAAATCTTCCTTGAGCAAATTAATAAAAGGCATATTTTTAATACGACAATATCACTAGTAGTAGTGTTTGAATACTTTATCATTAACAAAGCACTACAATATCCATTATCTCATTTAATTATGCTAATGATTTTAAAACAAAACTTCTACCTTTTGTGTCTCAGGGTCTATTAACCAGTTCCAGGCACCAGTAGCTGTACAGACAGATACCACTATAAGAAGCACTGATGAAAGATAAACACGAAATTAGTAAGCAAATACATACTTAATATGTGATACTATCACCAGAAGTTCCTACTAAATGACAACCAAAGAAAACAGCACTTTATTAAATGGAAAATGCACTAACTAGACTCAGGAATTAGGAGGCTTGCCATATGGCTTCGAGGAATTCTCTTAAACATTGTGAACCTTAGTAATTAAGGATACTGTTTCTCTTATGATTTGGTCAGAACTTATGAAGATCAATGAAATAAAAAGCAATTCGATGGTGACACTTCAGTAGAAGAGTCTATGCTATGTAACGTTCACTGTGCTTAGTGAAGATTTTGCAGATCTTGTAGACTCAAATTAAAAAAACAACAAACTCATTTTCTACTGTAAAGAAACCATCAAAGACTCCTTTTTGAATGTACTGAGAAGACTGACTAAAGGATTTTGCTTTGCAGATGACTGCCATGGTTACATTAAAGTCAGTGCAGGAAGTATGGAGCACACCAGTTAGTATCGGATTTTCTTTAAGGGACTTAAAGGTAGGGTAGAAATTCTGCCAGTAAAACTAAGAAAAGGTCTTTCTCTCCACTGAGCTAGCATGATTTTAGAAATTCTAAATAAATCGTAAGTAAAACTTAAGAATGGTATTAGTAAAAAATAATAAAGGGGCATCAAGACCCAGTTAATATTCTGGAGATGATGACCGTTGCCTGTCTTTCAGTTAGGATGCATACATTTTTCAAATGTGGAAATCCAGTTTCCAAGAGCAACAGAAATATAGCAAATGTAGAAAAACAGGATCAAAATATCAAAACTATGTTCTGAACTCAGAACAGACTTAACTCAATTTCTTACAATTCTGTATTTGCAGAAATACACACACTATATTACACATGTATGTTTTAAAAAAATAAGCAAAAGCAAAATCAATACACTAGAAAGGACCTCATACACATGCTTTATTTGGCTGGTTCATTAGCCAAGTAAGTGCTAAGACCATGAGTCAGAGAAAAAGTAAGTATATTTATATCACCTTTTATAAGATAGGGCAGTATCATATACATTTTAAAAGATATTCAATTAACAGTGAAACATAGGTTTTGGGGATAATTCCTAGGTAAACCAGAGAACCTAGGAAAATCATTACCTGTAAATTCTGACCAACCAGAATTCTCACAGCATACTAATAAAACTTTGCAAATAGATTTAATAAAAATTACACAAAAAATCTTGCCAGATCCTTAGCTTCAATAGTGCTTTTTTGGTCCAGCAAACCGATTCACGCTTTGAAATAAAGTAAATCCTCAATGTGTGCTACTACACTTCCTTCTTGATAGGAATTAAATTTAAATAATGACCATCCAAGAAATTAAAACTATTTGGCCCGGTGTGGTGGCTCACACCTGTAATCCTAGCACTTTAGGAAGCCTCACCTGTGGTGAGGAGTTTGAGACCAGCCTGGCCAAAATGGAGAAACCTCGTCTCCACTGAAAATACACAAAAAAATTAGCTGCACGTGGTGGCGGGCACCTGTAATCTCAGCTACTGAGGAGGATGAGGCAGGAGAATCACTTGAACCCGGGAGGCAGAGGTTGCAGTGAGCCGAGATGGCGCCACTGCACTCTAGCCTGGGCAACAGAACGAGACTCCATTCCAAAAAACAAACCAAAACTATTCCAAACACATACTAACAAAGCATTTTGTTTGATGATCTCATGGCTCCTATATTTGTCCACACTTCCTATGTATTTCCATGGGCAAGTAATCACTGTTCAAATTATATTTTGTAGCACTCATGATACTTATGAATAGATACTAATAATGTGAATTTCTTTTCTAGGTCAGACTTCAAAGCAGCAGTTACGCTTTGTTAAAAATCAACTAAGGGTAATTTTGTAACTTTTCCAAGTATACATTAAATAACATGACTTTACTTTTTTTTTTTTAAAACACGGGGTCTCCCTCTGTTCCCTAAGCTGGATTGCAGTGAACATAGCTCACTTAGCTCACTACATAGCTCACTACAGCCTCAACCTCCTGGGATCAAGTGATCCTCCCAAGTTGCTAGGACCTCAGGGTGTGCCACCATGCCTGGCTAAATTTTTTTTTTTTTTTTTTTGAGTAGAGATGGGGTCTCTCCATGTTACCCAGGCTGATCTCAAACTCCCATGCTCAAGCAATCCTCCCGCCTCGGCCTCCCAAAGCACTGGGATTTTTATGCACGTGACTCACTGCGCCCTGCCAATATGATTCTTCTTACTAAAATTTTATTCCAATAGTTTGTAGGCAAATTATAAAACTGCCAAACGGGCTAGTGAAATTTTTATTAGGACGGGCTAGTGAAATTTTTATTAGGTATGTCTTTATCAAAGTTGTAATAGTTAATTTAAAAATTTAAATATTTTTATTATTTATTTATTGAGACTGGGTTTTGCTCTTGTCGCCCAGGCTGGAGTGCAATGGCGCAATCTCGGCTCACTGCAATCTCTGCCTCCCGGGTTCAAGCGATTCTCCCACCTCAGCCTCCCGAGTAGCTGCGATCACAGGCGGCACCACCATGACCGGCTAATTTTGTATTTTCAGTAGAGACGAGGTTTCACCGTGTTGGCCAGGCTAGTCTTGAACTTCTGACCTCAGGTGATCCGCCTGCCTGGGCTTCCCAAAGTGCTGGGATTATAGGCGTGAGCTACAGCGCCTGGCCAAAAATATGTTTTTTAATGCAAAAACAAAAACAACCACACGACATAGACTGTTCTTTTGAGAAGGCCAGTTACAATTTCCTTTTCTTAAAAATTTCTTCATAAGGCATTGTTCACAATGTTAAATAAATTTACGCAAACATTTTACATAAAAGCAAATCGTTCCTACATAAGGATAAAATTATCAACTGTTAGTTTTCCCTTAAAATAACATTCAGGAACTTACTTCTCCAACGTCCAGTAGCAGGTTGCAAACAATGAATATATTCAGTAAGTCTCCTCTCAAAAGCCTTGAGATCTAGGTAGAAAGATGTCAATTTTCCAATTAGCCACTCTTACTCGTCTGATGAAATGTCACAGAGTATTTACCTAACATTAAGACGACACGTGAGATACTCTTAACTGCTTCAGGTCTTACACACTAACTTCTATGTATCACTGCACTGTTTATTTCATTTACTATGACAGCTTTTTAAGCACTTGACAAAAACATTAGAGTTCTTTAATTCCAATTTCTCATATAAGAAAACTTACTGATTCACTTTTAGAAGCTTCATAAAAATGGTATGGGGAGAAATTAAGCAGCTGTCTCAGCCAGCGCCAAAAGCGAACAATTTCAGGGTTGCAAATAAAATTAAAATCCAGTTTTAGCTCTCCGGGAACCAAGAACTTCCTATTAGAACCACGTAGAGTGCTTAACATCAAAGTCTTCGAGGTCTACCTGACTACAATTATCCGCCTGCTGTTTCCAGCTCTCACATTTAATTAATGGCTACGCTGTCTGGCCTTACTAGACTTCTTGACACTGATAGCGGGTGGGTGTGGAAAGACATTCCCCTTGCCCCCTCCGAAGGGGGTACAGGTGATCTTCGTGGCGCCCAGGCAGCGCCTAGTTCTAGAAGACAGGGGCGTCTAAGCTGCTCCGAGTGGTGGGGTATCCTTTCCGCAGGGGTGTGCTTTAAACTTTAAAACACCGAGCGGCACTTCCTAACCTTGGCAGTTACCGGAAACCACCGTAGGAATCAGGGATACAACTCGTGGGGCTGTGAGAATGAAATGAAATGAATTAGCAGGCTGCAATGCACGGAGTGCAAGTGTCTGCCAATGAATAGAAAATAAAAATAGTAGCTGGCGAGGAGCTCAAAACCCTCTAGGCTTGTGGGGACAGAGATAGCTGAGGCGCCGCCCCCCGCGTCCGGCCAGGTACGGCTGCCTCCGCGCCCCCAAGCTCCGGGCCCGAGCTCCATCCTCTGCGGCCTCCTCCCCGGGCGGGGGTCTTCACGACGCCGGCCCCTCCGGAGCGCCGCCAGCTTCTGAGAGGAGACGTGGGACGGGCCCGGGCGGCCCACCCTACCTTCCGCCTGCTCCAGCGAGTTCATGTCTGGCGGCAGCTCAGCTCACCGCCGCGGCCCCGTCCGCATCGCAGCTTCCGCGGCCCCCGCCCGGCCCGCAGCGCCAACTCCCACCTCTAACCGCTCCCCGCTGCCCCTCCCTGTCGCACCGCCCCTTGCCTATACCCGCTACGTTCATTGGGTTCCTCTAGTAGACCGCCAACTAAGACGGCTTTCTATTGGCTATCTCTTGCACCAGCCTCGGAGCTTAGCGTTGGACGGTCAGCCGGAGGGACCAAGAACTGCCTGCGGCCAGGCGGGCGTAACGCTGGCGCCGCCTCCTGCCCCGGGGAGGAACTGCAGCCCTCCGGAGCCAGATCGTTCATTCATTTATTCCCCGTTCGCCGCTTGGTTCCTTCATTCCTCAAATGTTGATTGAGCGCCCACTATCTTCCAGGCATTATTCTGGTCGCTAGCGAGGGATACAGAAATCAAAGAGTTGGTTCTGTCCTCAAGGATCTCAAGGAGTAATGAAATCTGTACAGAACTAACTAGAACCCTAAATAACCAGCTTCCTTAATTATGGTATCCTAGATAACCAACTCCTTAAGTAAACACTTCTCTCTTGGTTACTTTCTTCTCACGTCACCTAACTTTCATAATTCATAAATGAGGCAAAGTATAAGCCCAAATACCTATAGCTTAAGAAGAGATCTGTAAGGATTTGACTACATTTATATTTGATCACAAGGCCTGCTTGTTCATTTAATGGTGGCATTCTTTCATTCAAAACCATTTTATTGCCTAACATGCTAGACACTGTATTGATACGGGTATGAGCCAGATAGACAGGATTCCTGCCCACAAAGAGGAAGGGTTACAACAGGCAACAAACATGCAAATAAGAAATTTATTTCAAATAAGAATACTTCTGTTAAAATGGAGATCCTGGCCGGGCGCGGTGGCTCACGCCTGTAATCCCAGCACTTTGGGGGGCTGAGGCGAGTGGATCACTTGAGGTCAGGAGTTGAGACCAGCCTGGGCAACATGACAAAAGCCTGTCTCTACTGAAAATACAAAAAAATTATCCAGGCTTGGTTGTGCATGCCTGTAAATCCCAGTTATTTGGGAAGCTGAGGCACGAGAGTCACTTGAACTCAGGAGACAGAGGTTGCAGTGAGCCACTGCACTCCAGCCTGGGTGATAAAGTGGCACTGTCTCAAAAAAAAAAAAAAAAAAAAATCCTAAGACTGATGGACTAGATTTTTTTGTGGCAGTAACATACCAACTTATAAACAAGACCTAAGGTCCTGCCAGGCAAGGGTTAAGTCACTCACCCAGACGCTTAAAGAATAAACTATGTTCTAACTGCCACAATGTTCGTTTTTTTCCTCTAGCAGCTAAACAAGCAATATTAAAACAATTGCAGCTTACCAACTACCAGTCACTGACTAACTGATCCCTTTGTTCCACAAGCCATAACTCCTGCTTTGATTAGACAAGAGACTGATTTCAGTAACTTTCTCCTGATAAGAGACCGCTCACCATAGACTGGCCCTAGCCGGTTTGCAGAGGCTGCACACTGAGTGCCTTTATGTTCTCTACTTTGCCTTTTGACATAATGCAATTAAATGTTAAGTCTCTACCCCACAGTGAACATGTGACCCACGTAACATGCATGTTTGTTTATTATGCATGTGTGCATCCCTCTTTCCTGAATATTCATAGCTTCTCCTATAACCTGTTAAATATGTATATTTGGCCAACCCATTTGGCATAAGTTCCTGCTTCACCCTTCTCTCCTTCAAAGTGCCTGCTTTTGGTCTCTGCCAGAGACCATACTTCCCAGCTTATCAGGATGGCCAGCCTGCAGGCTCCAACCCTTCAGAAATAAACCTCTTCAGGCCGGGCACAGTGGCTCATGCCTGTAATTCCAACAATTTGGGAGGCTGAAGTGGGAGGATCACTTGAGTCCATGAGTTCCAGCCAGCCTGGGTGGTCTCTGCAAAAAACAAAAAACACAACATTTAAAAATTAATTGGGTGTGGTGGCATGTGGCTGTGGTCCCAGCTACTCAGGGGGCTGAGGGCGGAAGATTGCTTGCGCCTAGGAGTTCAGCGCTGCAGTGAGTTATGATTGCACCACTGCACTCTAGCTGGGGCAATAGAGCAAGACCCTGTCTCAAAAAACAAACAAACAAACAGAAATAAAGCTCTCCTCTCCAAATTTATGAACCTCATGATTCTTTAGTTGACAGTTCTATGGAGGGAGTAACAGTAATAGGGTACAGTGAGAAAAAGGAAGGTTAGCAGGAGCTCATGGTCTGGGAGGGCTTCATGAGGCAGAGGCATTTGAGCTGAGAACCAAAAGATGGATGAGAAGAATCCAGCCATGCAAAGATGAGGGCTAGGAAGGTTCTAAGCAGCACCACAATTTTCCCCCATTGGTATTTCGTGTATTTAATTCATCCTCAACCTTCCTCCTTCCCCTTTGTCAGCAGAATTAATTGACCACTCCCTACCACTTCATTTTGAAGGTTCCTCCACTATAGCACTTTTCAGTTTTCCATTTAAGGAGCCTTCTTTGGGACCAAACCCTTTCCATGCGTTATCAGCCTTAACCCTTTCAGGGGATATTTTTTTAAACTGTGGGTTGAAATCTATGAGAGGTTGGTAAAATCTATGTACTGAGTCATGACTATTATTATTATTTTTAATTTTTTTGTGGGTACATGGTAGCTGTTTATGGGGTACATGATGACTACTTTTTTTTTTTTTTTTTTTTAATGAATTAAGGCCAGGCACTGTGGCTCACGCTTGAGACCAGCCTGGGCAACACGGCAAGACCCTATCTCTACAAAATATACAAAACATTAGCTGGGCATGGTGGTGTGTGCCTGTGGTCCCAGCTACTTGTGAGGCTGTGGTGGGTGAATCATTTGAGTCCAGGAGGCAGAGGTTGCAATGAGCTGAGATCACACCACTGCCCTTCAGCTTGGGTGACAGAGTGATACCCTAGCAAAAAAAAACAAAAACAGAAAAACACTAAAAAGAAACTTAATTGGAAGTTAGGATGTGTGGTTTCATGGCCCGTTGTTTCTGTTGTGTGTGGGTATGTGTGCATGCTCACCGTGTTCTCATCACAGTACAAAGCATATACCTGAGAGTACCAGTTAAAAGAAGTTTGAAAGTTCGAAAGTCATCAAGGCCCATTTCACAACACAGAAAGTAAGAATCAGTTTGCCCGGATCTCACAATTATTGTCATAGCCTGAATTTAAGCCCTAAGTCAAACTACCCCTTTTGACTTCTTGCTCAATGTTCCATTTCTCCATCTCCAAGTCTAATTCATCACATTTCCCTTCGGCACGCAGCAGTGCTTAGAGAATGGCTATTGAACATCTGTTATATGACAGGCTCTCCTGGGCTAGATCCTGGGGAGGTGAGGAGTGAAGACAGACTGATGAATAGGGCATTGCAAAGCATTGTGGTGTGTGGAAGCTTTGCTAACTTGCCTTCAAAAGGGACAGTTCTGTTAACTGCAGGGCTTTTGTTTGCCTGAAGGGGGTGTGCAATTTTCTAGCAAGAGCTTGGGACAACAGAGGGAACAGTAAGAGCTACCTCCTGGGGTGTTGCCTCTCTATCCGTCACTCTCAACTGTGTTAAAATAAATGTTGAACATGCTTTTGAAAGGGCGTATGTTATTCGCCTGTCATTGGCATCTACATTTATGGATAGAGGGATTGGGGGACTTAGGGGAGGGAGACAGGAAAATACGGTCTCATAGTCAGGTTAAGGAATTTGGACCATGAGGTAGTTGGAGAGATGAAAAGGAACGGATTTCAGAACTTCATATACATGAGACTTGGCAAGGAGAAGATAGTAACACATATTTAAGGAAGACATGTTCAGGCACTAGGGTATGAGCTGAGGGTGCAAAGATCTGTAAGACTCACTCCTACTGTCTATAAAGGCAGAGTTTATTGTAAAAACAAAAGAAGACAAAACACTAATGACCCTTAAAACAGTAGTGATAAGATGAAGATCAGTTGCTAAGAGGGACAGTCTATAAAATAGCTAAAGTAGGTTAGCTTTTACTAGGGGGTTGCCACTCTGCCTTTTATTAGTTTAGGAGCATTAAATCTTCTTTAAACCTCATAACAACAGCTCTATGAGCCAAAGGGTGCTATCAAATTCATTTTAGAGATGAGTTTATAGATGAGTAGATGAGTTGATCAACCCTGAACCCTGTAGCTGGAGATACATTCTTTCTCTCTCATTCTCTCTTTCCACGTGGTACATCAGATCACACAGCAAACCCTATTAGCTCTACCCTCAACATATATTAAACATTTCAGCCTGGACAACACAGTGAGACTGTGTCTCTGAAGAAAATAATAGTTGGACATGGTCCCAGCTACTGGGAAGGCTGAGGTAGGAGGCTTACTTGAGCCTGGAAGGTTGAAGCTACAGTAAGCTATGATCACACCATTGCACTCTAGCCTGGGTGACGGCAAGACCTTGTCTCAAAAACAACAAAAACAACAACAAAGAATCACTTCCCACCACCTTCACTACTACCTGGCCCACAGCACCATTTAGGCTTGATTACTACAGTGGCCTCTAACTGGCTTCCAGCTTCTACTCCATCTCCAACAGTGCTTTGTAAAACACTAAAAGATAGCATGGCTGTCCTGCTCAAAACCCTCTGGTGGCTCCCTAAAATGACCATAACAGTGACAGTGATCATCAGACAGTTTCTCTTGCTGTACCTTGTAAAATAATTTTGACAAGATTGTATACCACATCACACGTTTTTAAAATGACATCACAAATCTTCATCATGGGTTTAAATACTTGGAAAATATGTAATTTCTGGTAAGTTGTAGATATTGACATTTGGAAAGAAAGCTATTGCATCATTCCTTTTTTTTTTTTTTTTTTTTGAGATGGAGTCTCACTTTGTTGCCCAGGCTGGAGTGCAGTGGCCTGATCTCGGCTCACTACAACCTCTCCCCTCGCCGATTCAAGCGATTCTCCTGCTTCAGCCTCCTTGAGTAGTGGGACTACAGGCACATGCCACCATGCCCAGCTAATTTTTGTACTTTTAGTAGAGATGGGGTTTTGCCATATTGGCCAGGCTGGTCTCCAACTTCTGAACTCAGGTCATCTGCCCGCTTTGGCGTCCCAAAGTGCTGGGATTACAGGTGTGAGCCACTGCACCTGGCCCATTGCATCATTCTTTTAAATGTATTCAATGGAATAGAAATACCATGGCAGGTTGATATTCACTACCATCCTTTAAAAAATATATGAATGTTTCAGCTAGGGGTGGTGGCTCACACCTGTAATCCCTGCACTTTGAGAGGCCAAGGTGGGCCGATCACTTGGGGTCAGGAGTTTGAGACCAGCCTGGCCAACATGGCAAAATCCTGTCTCAACCAAAAAATATAAAAATTAGCCAGGTGTGGTGGGGTGTGCCTGCAGTCCCAGCTACTTGGGAGGTTTACACACAAGAATCACTTGAACCCAGGAGGCGGAGGTTGCAGTGAGCTGAGATCACACCACTGCACTGCAGCCTGGGTGACAGTGTGAGACCCTGTCTCAAAAAAGAAAAGGAAAAAAAAATGAATATCTCTTATAAACATAGACAAAAAATTCTCAAAAAAATTAGCAAATCAAATTCAGCAGCATATCAAAAATATTATACGCCATGATGAAATGTGATTTATCCCAGGAATGCAAAGTTAGTTTAGCATCAGAAAATGAGTTCACATTGTCACGTCAGTAGAAAAAAAGGACAAAAACCACACAATTTGATAAAGATGCACTCATATATTGCTAGTAGGAATTTAAAATGGTGCAGTCACTTCGGAGGATAGTTTGGCAGCTCCTCAAAAAGGGGAACATGAGATAAACATACAGTTACTATATGAGCCAGCAATTCTTCTCTTAGGTATATATCCAAGAGAATTGAAAACATACATTCAAGCAAAACCTTATGCACGAATGTGCATAGTAGCATTATTCATAATAGCCAAAGAGTAGAAGCAGCTCAAATGTCCATCAGTTAATGAATGGATAAACAAAATGTGAGGTAAATATACAATGGGCTATTACTCTATTTCACAACAGTGAAAAGGAATTAAGTACTGAAATGTTACAAAATGAATAAACCCTATGTTTCCATTCATATGAAATATTCAGAATAGGTAAATCCATAGAGGCAGAAAGTAGAATTGTGGTTGCCAGAGAAAAAGAAAATCAGGTGTGACTAACAATAGATACAGGATATTTTATGAGGGTGATGAAAATGTTGTGGAATTAGATGGGGATGATGGTTGCACGACTTTGTAAATATAATTAAAACACTGAATTGTATACTTTTTTTTTTTTGAGATGAAGTTTCACTCTATCACCCAGGCTGGAGTGCACTGGTGCGACCTTGGCTCACTGCAACCTCCGCCTCCCAGGTTCAGGTGATTCTCCTGCCTCAGCCTCCCAAGTAGCTGGGATTACAGGCATGCGCCACCACGTCCAGCTAATTTTTGTATTTTTAGTAGAGACAAGGTTTCACCATGTTGGCCAGGCTGATCTCAAACTCCTGGCCTCAGGTGATCCACCCACCTTGGCCTCCCAACCGTGCTGGGATTACAGGCAAGAGCCACCCAGCCCAGCCTGAATTTTATACTTTAAAAGGGTTAATTTTTTACTTTAAAAAATATATTTCAATAGGTTTTTGGGGGAACGGATGGTGTTTGGTTACACAAATAAGTTCTTCAGTGGTGATTTCTGAGATTTTGGTGCACCCATCACCCGAGTAGTGTACACTGTATGCAATATGTAGCTTTTAATCCCTCACCACCTCTACTCTTTCCCTGAAGTCCCCAAAGTCCATTGTGTCATTCTTATGCCTTTGCATCCTCATAGCTTAGCTCTAAAAGGGTTAATTTTATGGCATGTAAATTATATTTTAATTTTAAAATATACCTCTAACTTCTGTACTTCAAAGGATAACACTGAGAAAGTGAAAAGACAGCACACAGAGTTTAATAAAATATTTGCGAATCATATATCTGGTAAGGGACTTGTATCCAGAATTTATTTTTTAAAAGAAAAAAACCTCTTATATCTCGACAATAAAAATATAAGTAACCAGGTGGCTCATGCCTGTAATTCCAGCATTTGGGAGGCTGAGGCGGGCAGATCACTTGAGGTCAGGGGTTCGAGACCAGCCTGGCCAACATAGTGAAAACCCATCTCTACTAAAAATACAGAAATTAGCCAGGTGTGGTGACGTGCGTCTGTAGTCCCAGCTACTCAGAAGGCAGAGGCAGGAGAATCGCTCGAACCTGGGAAGCAGAGTTTGCAGTGAGCCGACATCGCGCCACTGCCTCTAGCCTGGGTAACAAAGTGAGACTCCATCTCAATAAACAAACAAACGAACAAACAAAATACAACAACAAAAAACCAAACATATAAGTAACCCAATTTAAAAATGGGCAAAGGGCTGGGTGTGGTGGCTCATGCCTGTAATCCTAGCACTTCGGGAGCCCCAGGTGGGCTGATCACTTGAGGTCGGAGTTCAAGACCAGCCTGGCCAACATGGTGAAACCCTATCTTTACTAAAAATACAAAAATTAGCCAGGTGCAGTGGCACGTGCTTGTAACCACAGCTACTCGGGAGGCGGAGGTGGGAGGATCAGTGGTGCCCAGGAGGTCTTGGCTGCAGCGAGCTATGATTGTGCCACTGCACTCCAGCCTGGGCAACAAAGTGAGAACCTGAAATAAATGAATAAATAAAGTAAAATAAAATAAAAAATGGACAAAGGATATGAATAAATACTAGTGCAAAAAAGGCATATGACTGGCCAAGAAGCATAGAAAAAGATGTTCATCATTAACCACCAAGGAAATGCAAGTAAATTATCACACCACACAGTGAAATACTACTCACATCTATTAGGATGATTATAATAGTAGTCATGATAATATTAAAGCATAGTAACAGTTGTGGTAGAGGATATATGTAAATTGGAATCCTTATCTATGACTTATGGGAATGTAAAATGATGTGGCCACATTGGCAAGCAGTTGGGCAGTTTCTTAAAAACATAAAGTCATCTGGGTGAGGTGGCTCACACCAGTAATTGTAACACTTTGGGAGGCTGAGGTGAGAGGCCCTCTTGAGCCTAGGAGTTTGAGACCAGACTGGGCAACATAGGGAGATCCCATCTCTGTAAAAAAAATTAAAAAAATAGCAGGGCTTGGTGGTGCAGGCCTGTAGTCCCAGCTACTTGGGAGGCTGAGGTGGGAGGATAGCTTGAGCCCAGGAGATGAAGGCTGCAGTGACATGTGATCACACCACTGCATTCTAGCCTGGGCAACAGAGCAAGACTCTGTCTGAAAGAAACAAATAATAAATAAACGTGGATGTTGCAGTAAGCTGAGATGGCACCACTGCACTCCAGCCTGGGTGACAGAACAACACTGTCTGAAACAAACACACAACAAACGAACCCATAAAAATCACCGTATGGCCCAACAGTTCAACTCTCATCTACCTAAGAAAGATGAAAACATATGTCCATACAAAGGCTTGTATGTGATGTTCATAGCAGCATTATTTATAATAGTAAAAAAATGGGAACAAATGTCTACCAGCTGACGAAGGGTAAGCAGAAGGTGATAATATATCTGTACAATGGAATATTATTCAGCAATAAAAGGGAAGGAAGTTCTGCCACATGCTACAATGTAGATGGGGCTTGAGGCCGATGTGCTAAGTGAAATCAGCCAGTCACAAAAAGACAAATACTCTGAGTCCATTTATATGAGGCACCTAGAGTAGTCAGACTCATACAGATGGAAAACAGAATGGTGGCTTCCAGGGGCTGGGGGTGGAGAGAATGGAGAGTTACTGTTTAATAGATATGGAGTTTCAGTTTTGCAAGATGAAGTTTCGTTTCATGCATGGATGGTGGTGGTGATTGCACAGCAGGATGAAGGTATTAATATCGAACTGAATTGAACTGTACATCTTAAAATGGCTAAGATGGTAAACTTATGTGTATTTTACTACAGTTCAAAAAAATTAAAGTCACATAGTGACCTATTATAAAAAAAAAATCTTTGTCTTGCTCTCTCTAGATAGATCCTCCTGCAGTATTGTGGAAACTTCCTGTTTTGCTAAAGGTTTCTTTCTTTCTTTCTTTCTTTCCTTTTTTTTTTTTTTTGACTGACTCTCGCTCTGTCACCAGGCTGGAGTGCAATGGTGCATTCTCCATAATCTCCTCTCACTGCAACCTCCGCCTCTTGGGTTCAAGCGATTTCCCTGCCTCAGCCTCCTAAGTAGGCTGGACTACAGCTGTGCGCCACCACGCCCAGCTTTTTTGTATTTTAGTAGAGACAGGATTTCACCATGTTGGCCAGGGTGGTCTGGATCTCCTGACCTCATGATCCGCCTGCCTTGGCCTCCCAAAGTGCTGGGATTTCAGGCCTGAGCCACCACGCCCGGCCTTGCTAAAGGTTTCTTACTTGGTCATTTGACTCTCTTACACCCTCAGTTTCTGGAAAATGTGTCAAAAAGGCTTTACTAAAATGTGTCAAATTGGAACAAACGTTACCTGTTCTTTCTTCACTTAGAGACAACTTGTTTAGCTCAATGGCTCAGAAACAATTGGGGAAATTGTAATATTGGTGATACAAGATACATCTTTGCTAATGTTTTTTGAAAAATAGAAAAGCTTTTTATCTTATCACATATCTTAAATATATTTTCATCAAAACCTCGAAGGAGTCAATTTAGTTCATTTGATTTGGAGACACTATTGACCGTTTTCTTTAATGCACAAAGTCAGTTCTTATTGTCAAACCAATCAGTAAGATCAGACTTCATTTCTCTCAGAAACTTTACTTCATTTTTCAATGCAAATCCCTGTGAAAACTCAACAGGAGCTAAAATTGTTTGTATTCAAAGCAACGCTTTACTCATTTTTTTTTTTTTTAGACGGAGTCTCGGTCTGTCACCCAGGCTCTACCTCCCAGGTTCAAGCGATTCTCCTGCGTCAGCCCCCTGAGTAGCTGGGATTACAGGCATGCGCCACCATGCCCAGCTAATTTTTGTATCTTTAGTAGAGATGGGGTTTCGCCATGTTGGCCAGGCTGGTCTCCAACTCCTGACCTCAGGTGATCCGCCTGCCTTGGCCTCCCAAAGTGCTGGGATTACAGGCGTGAGTCGCCACATCTGACCTTTGTCTTGAGACAGGGTCTCATTCTGTCACCCAGACTGGAATTTAGTGGTGCGACCACAGCTCATTTCAGCCTCAACCTCCTGAGCTCAAGGGATTCTCTCGCCTCAGGCCCCCAAGTGGCTGAGACCACAGGCGGGTGCCACCACACCTGGCTAATTTCTAAATTATCTGTAGAGATGGGGCCTCCCTTTGTTGCCCAGGCTGGTTTCAAACCCCTGGGCTCTGGCCATCGTCTGCCCTGGCCTCCAAAGTGCTGGGATTACAGGCATGAGCCACCGTGTCCAGCCAGTGCTTCACTCTTAACTGAGAATCTAAACAAGACAAGAAAGCCAAGAGTGTAGGATGGATTTATTGCATCGTGGTTTGAGGAGGCTTCAAGTGTGTCCTTGTTTCGAATAAGACGTCCTTCTTGTTCCTGCAGCCAGTGCTGTCTTCCATGGACCCGGGCACAGCCTCGTTGTAACTCAGCGGGGCGAGAGGTGGGTCCTTCTTCTGTAGACTGGGGTTAAGGGTGATGGTGAAGCAGGGGAGGGAAGTAGAACCAAGGTCTTGGAGCAGGACAACTGGGAATTCTTGCCCTCGAGAGGCTCCCTCCTTCCTTCCTCAGTCTGGAGATCAGAGGAGGATTCTCAGAGGACATGGGGCTCAAGGTGATTCTCCCCAGACCTGCTCTTTATCCATGGTCACCATTTTGGTAAATGGCCCTGTGTCCACCCACTATTTGCTCAGGCAAGAACTGGGGATCATCCTTGCGTCCCCTTCTTAATCTCACATCCATTATCCAATCCATCAAGCTCTGTCACCTTACTTCCAGAATGGATCCTAAATCCAGTCACCTCTTACCCTTACCATGGTCACCCAAGTCCTGGCCATCATCACAGTTGCCTGGAAGGTGGCAAGCGTCTCATCACTATCTCTCTGCTTCACCTCTTGCTCTCCTTCTGGTCCTCCTTGGTACAGTAACCAGAGAGGGCCTGTCCCTCCTTATGTAAAACCTCCCCATTGCTTTCTTTTACACTTAAAATAAAATCTGAGTAATATTCCACCTTGTAGGGTGACCAACTTGTCCCAGGCAAACCAAGACAGTTGGGCACCCTACACAAGACACTGTAGGCTTGGACCTTGCCTACCTCTGCAGATGCTTCTCACCGGTCTCCCTCCCCCCATCCCACCTCTACCCTCACTCCCCGCACCCTCCCACTCTTACTTGGCTCCAGTCCCATTGGATCCTTCAAAGAACCATGCTTGTTTTAGGATTTTTGCATTTGCTGTCTCTTCTCACTGGAACTCTCCTGCCCTAGCTGCTTCTTGCAATGTCAGGCTTCAGCTCAATGCCCTTTCTGCAAAGAGGCCTTGGATCACTCCAGCTGAATACTTACCTCTTTCTCTCTATCTCTCTCTCTTTTTTTTGAGACAGAGTCTTGCTCTGTTGCCCAGTAAGGAGTGCAGTGGTGCAATCTTGGCTCGCTGCAACCTCCACCTCCTGGGTTCAAGTGATTCTCTTACATCAGCTTCCGGAGTAGCTGAGATTACAGGCACACGCCACCATGCCTGGCTCATTTTTGTATTTTTAGTAGAGATGGGGTTTCACCATGTTGGCCAGGTTGGTCTTGAACTCATGACCTCAAGTGACCCACTTCAGCCTCCCAAAGTGCTGGGATTACACCCCCGCCACCCTGGCCGTAAGTATTCCTCTGCCATCACCACCTGGACCACTGCATCTTGCTTACTCGCTGTGCAGTTTGAAGCTCTCAAATGCTTTCCTTTCTTACCCATGACTGAGGCAGGTGCTGTCCTCAAAGAACTGTAGAAGGGATCCCGTGAGATAATTCTTGCCAAGCCCTAGGATCACTGCTGTAGCATAGAAAGTGCTCCATACAAACGGTCATAATTACCCTGTTCTGTTTTCTTTCTAGCACCTGTCAATATCTGACAATCGTATTTGTTGATATTTCTTCCATGTTTATTGTCTGTCTCTCCAACCAGAATGTGAGCTGCATTAGGGCAAAGATCTATTTTGCTTTCCTCAGTGACTGTAACCATGCCTGATGCATATCAGGAGCTCAAGGTGTATGTTCAGAGAATGAAACTTAATGGTTGCGCAGCAATGTAAATGTACATGTGCCACTGAATTGCATGTGTAAAAATGGCCTAAAATGGTGAAATGTATGCTATATATGTATTTTAAGGTTGTGTAATATTTACCCCCATAAAAAAGCACACTGATGTCACATAATAAATATTTAATAACTTTCCTAGGTTAAAGCGAAAGTGAATGAAGCTAAGTCTGGGCACTCTTGGAGGAATTAGCTGCTCAGAGAGGGCGCAGCCTGGGCTTGTGGCTTTCTGGGACCCATTTTACCTAACACCCCTCCTTTTCATGACCTCTCATTGGCACGCACACCTTCCTGAGGTGGCGAAGGTGGGGACCGGAAATCCCAGGAGACCCTGCCAAGGCTGAAGTGCTCTGTCCAGGTGTGTCCACAGCAGGCAGAGCTCCACACATCTGGTGTTGTCACTCTTCCACGGTGGTGTCTCTGCAGGTGATCAGTGCTGTGCCAGTTAACAGCTGTGTGATCTCAGGCAAGTTACCCAACCCTCCTGTGCTTCAGTTCTTCACCTGTGGAGTGAAATAGCAAGAGAAGCTTTCTCATAGGATGACTGTGAGGGTTGAATGGATAGCACCTGAAAAATGTTTATAAAAGTGCCCTGCCTACACCCACAAGTGCTATATAAATATTAGCTATTATTATTCATATTTTTGGCCTGGAGTTGGTGGTTCATACCCGTAATCCCAGCACTTTGGGAGGCTGAGGCAGGAGGATTGCTTGAACCCAAGAGTTCACGACCAGCCTGGGCAATATAGTGAGACCCTGTTTCTATCAAAAAATCAATGTTTGTATTACCCATTCAGTTGCTTAGGCCAAAAATTTAGGAGTTACACGTGCCCTTCCTTTCTCCCCATTTCCATCAGCAAATCCATTCTTCAAAATGTATCTTAACTTCTTCCACTTTTTCTCCTAAATGTTCTCAAGTTTTGCCTTTCACACTGAAGCCTTTAGACTGGTCAGGAACGTATTCAATCTCTTTTTATTTCCATATGGACTACCAGTCAGGCCAGCACTGTTTATTTACCAAACCCTTTTTTTGTTGCCCTGCTTGGCCAGTGCCATCATAGCTGTAGCCAGTTTCTACGTCTGTGAGGGTCTGTTTTTGGGCTTTCCTCTGTTCCACTAGGAAGTCTTTTTCTTTTTCTTTTCTTTTCTTTTTGAGACAGAGTCTCTGTCTCTCAGGATGGAATGCAGTGGCATGACCTTTGCCCACTGCAGCCTCAACCTTGTGGGCCCAAGTGATCATTCCACCTCACCTCCCGAGTAGCTTTCTTGCTTTCTTGCTTTCTTTCTTTCTTTCTTTCTTTCTTTCTTTCTCTCTTTTCCTTTCTTTCTTTCCTTTCCTTTCTTTCTTTCTTTCTTTCTTTCTTTCTTTCTTTCTTTCTTTCTTCTTTCTCTCTCTCTCTTTCTTTCTTTCTTTCTTTCTTTCTTTTCTTTCTTTCTTTCTTTCTTTCTTTCTCTCTCTCTCTCTCTCTCTTTTCCTTCCTTCCTTCCTTCCTTCCTTCCTTCCTTCCTTCCTTCCTTCCTTCCTTCCTTCCTTCCTTCCTTCCTCCCTTCCTTCGTTCCTTCTCTCTCTCTCTCTCTCTGTCTCTCACTTTGTCACTTAGGCTGGAGTTTAGTGGCATGATCTCAGCTCACTGCAACCTCTGCCTCCTGGGTCCAAGTGATCCTACTGCCTCAGCCTCCTGAGTAGCTGGGATTAAAGGCATGTGCCATCAGGCCCGTCTAATTGTTTTGTGTTTTTAGTGACGATGGGGTTTCACCATGTTGGTCAGGCTGATCTCGAACTCCTGGCCTCAGGTGATCTACCTGCCTTGGCCTCTGAAAGTGCTGGGATTACAGGTGTGAGCCACCATGACTGGCTAATTTTTGTATTTTCTGTAGAGACAGGGTCTCACTTTGTTGCCCAGGGTGGTCTCAAACTCCTGACTCTGGGGCTCAAGCAATCTGCCCACCTTGGCCTCCCAGCATGCTGAGATTATAGGCGTGAGCCTCGGCCTCCCAGAGTGCAAGGATTACAGACTGTGCCTGGCCTGGGCAGTCATTATTGATCTTCCCTCCTCCTCACTCCTTATATGCAATCCATCAGCAAGTCCATCCTCCCTCCAAACACAGCGAAAGCCCTTCTACTCCACTCTTCATCACTGCTGCTGCTATTTTTCTTTTTCATTTTGAGATAGGGTCTTGTTCTGTCACCCAGGCTGGAGTGCAGTGGTGCGATCACAACTTACTGATGCCTCAACTTCCCTAGCTCAAGTGATCCTCCCTCCTCAGCCTCCCAAGTAGCTGGGACTACAAGCATGGCCCACCGTGCCTGGTTAATTAAAAAAAAAAATTATAGAGATGGGAGTCTCTCTATGTTGTCCAGGCTGGTCTCAAATTCCTGAACTCAAGTGATCTTCCCACCTCAGCCTTCCAAAGTGCTGGGATTACAAGCATGAGCCACTGCACCTGGCCTACTGTTGTTCTTTTTCTTTTTAAACTTTTATTTTAGGTTCAGGGGTACATGTGAAGGTTTGTTACCTAGGTGAACCCATGTCATGGGAGTTTGTTGTACAGATTAATTCAGCACCCTGTGTATTAGTCTATTCTCACTTCTATAAAGATATACCTGAGACTGGGTAATTTATAAAGAAGAGGTTTAATTGACTCACAATTCTGCATGGCTGGGGAGGCCTCAGGAAACTTACAATCCTGGTGGAAGGTGAAAAGGGGAAAAGGGAAGAAAGGCAAGTCTTACATTGTGTCAGGAGACAGAGTGAGCAGGAAGGAAAGTGCCACACATTAAAATCATCAGCTCTTGTGAGAACTCACTCCCTATCATGAGAACAGCAAGGGAGAAATCTGCCCCCATGATCCAATCATCTCCCACCAGGCTGCTACTCCAACATGTGGGGATTACAATTTGAGGTGAGATTTGGGTGAGGATACAGAGCCAAACCATATCTTTCTGCTTCTGACCCCTCCCAAATCTCATGTTCTTTTCACATTTCAAAACACATCATGCCTTTCCAACAGTCCCACAAAGTCTTAACTCATTCCAGCAAAAACTCAAAAGTCCCAGTCCAAAGTCTCATCTGAGACAAGGTAAATCCCTTCTGTCTATGAACCTGTAAAATCAAAAACAAGTTAGTTACTTCGAAGATACAATAGGGATACAGGCATTGGAGAAATGTTGCCGTTCCAAGTGGGGGAAATTGGCAAAAACAAATGGGCTACAGGCCTTTCGTTACCAGCAGGGCAGTCATTAAATCTTAAAGGTCTGAAACGATCTTTGATTCTATGTCTCACATCCAGGGCACGCTGATGCAGAAGGTGGGCTCCCTAGGCCTTGGGCAACTCTGTCCCTGTGGCACTGAAGGGTATAGCCCCCATGGCTGCTTTCATGGGCTGGCATTGAGTACCTGCAGCTTTTCCAGGTGCATGGTGCAAGACGTAGGTGGATCTATAATTCTGGGATCTGGAAGACTGCCCTCTTCTCACAGCTCTACTAGGTAATGCCCCAGTGGAGACTCTGTGTGGGGGCTCCAACTTTACACTTCCCCTCTGTGTTGCCCTAGTGGAGGTTCTCCATGAGGGTTCCACCCCTGCAGCAAACTTCTGCCTGGACATCTCAGCATTTCTATACATCCTTTGAAAACTAGGGGGAGGTTTTAAAGCTCAACTCTTGTCTTCTGTGCATCCTCTGGTCCAACACCTTGTGGAAGCCACCAAGGCTTGGGGCTTGCATCCTCTGAAGCAAAAGCTGGAGCTATACCTTGGCCCCCCTTTTTTTTTTTTTTTTTTTTTTTGAGACGGAGTCTCGCTCTGTTGCCCAGGCTGGAGTGCCGTGGCCAGATCTCAGCTCACTGCAAGCTCCGCCTCCCGGGTTTATGCCATTCTCCTGCCTCAGCCTCCCGAGTAGCTGGGACTACAGGCGCCCACCACCTCGCCCGGCTAGTTTTTGTATTTTTTTAGTAGAGACAGGGTTTCACCGTGTTAGCCAGGATGGTCTCGATCTCCTGACCTCGTGATCTGCCTGTCTTGGCCTCCCAAAGTGCTGAGATTACAGGCTTGTGCCACCGCCCCCGGCCTACCTTGGCCCCTTTTAGCTATGGCTGGAGCTGGAGTAGCTGGGATGCAGGGTGCCATGTCCTGAGGCTGCACAGTGCGGTGGGGTCCTGGGCCTGGCCTACCACGAAACCATTTTTCTCGGCCTCCAGGCCTCAGGTGGGAGGAGCTGCTATGAAGATCTTTGAAATATCCTGGAGATATTTTCCCCATTGCCTTAGCTATTAACATTCAGTGGCTTGAATTTCTTTCCAGAAAATGGGTTGTTCTTTTCTACCATGTGGTCAGGCTGCAACTTTTCCAAACTTTTATGCTCTGCTTCCCTTTTAAACATAAATTCCAATTTCAGACCATCTCTTTCTTCAAACATATGAGCATACACTTTTTGAAATAACCATGTCACATCTTGAACACTTTACTGCTTAGAAACTTCTTCCTCCAGATACCATAAATCATCTCTCAAGTTCAAAGTTCCACAGATCTCTAGGGCAGGGGCAAACTGCTGCCAGTCTCTTTGCTAAAGCATAGCAAGAGTGACCTTTACTCTGGTTCCCATTAAGTTCCTAATCTCCATCTGAGACCATCTCAGCCTGGATCTCATTGTCCATATCACCATCAGCATCTTGGTCAAAATCATTCAACAAGTCTCTCAGAATTTCCAAACTTTCCCACATCTTCGTCGTCTTCTAAGCTCTCCAAACTGTTCCAACCTCTGCTCATTACTCAGTTCCAAAGTCACGTCCACATTTTCGGGTATCCTTATCCAGTACCCCACTCTTGGTACCAACTTTCTATATTAGTCCACTCTTACACTGCTATAAAGACTTACCTGAGTCTAGGTAGTTTATAAAGAGAAGATATTTAATTGACTCACAGTTCTGCATGACTAGGGAGGCCTCAGGACACTTAAAATCTTTTTTTTTTTTTTTTCTGAGACAGGGTCTTGATCTGTCACCTCGGCTGGAGTGCAATGGCACAATCTCGACTCACTGCAGCCCTGACCTCCCAGGTTGAAGTGATTCTTGTGCCTCAGACTCCAGACTAGCTGGGACTACAGGTGCATGCCACCATACTAGGCTAATTTTTTTTTTTTTTTTTTTTGAGACAGAGTCTCACTTTGTCACCCAGGCTGGAGTGCAGTGGCACAGTCTTGGTTCACTGCAACTTTCACCTCCCAGGTTCAAGTGATTCTCGTGCCTCAGTCTCCCGAGTAGCTGGGACTACAGAGGTGAACCACCACACCTGGCTAGCTTTTTGTATTTTAGTACAGACAAGATTTCACCATCTGGCTAATTTTTAAATTTTTATTAGAGATGGGGTTTCACTATGTTGGCCAGGCTGGTCTCAAACTCCTCACCTCAAGTGATCCACCTGCCTGGGCCTCCAAAAGTACTGGGATTACAGTTGTGAATCACCATGCCCAGACAGGAAACTTACAATCATAATGGAGGGTGAAAAGGGAAGGAGGCATGTCTTGCATGGCAGCAGGAGAGAGAGCAAGGGGGAAGTGCCACACTTTAAAACCACCAGCTCTAGTGAGAACTCACTCCCTCTCATGAGAACAGCAAGGGAGAAATTCACCCCCATGATCCACTCATCTCCCACCAGGCCCCTACTCTGACATGTGGGGATTACAGTTCAAGATGAGATTTGGGTGGGGGCACAGAGCCAAATTGTATCGCCCGGGAATAAAGCCCAGTACCCAATAGTTATCTTTTCTGCTCCTCTCCCTCCTCCCATTCTCCACCCTCAAGTAGACCTCAGTGTCTTGTTCCCTTCTTTGTGTTTAATTTTATTAAAATAGTGTCACATTGTGAATACTCTTTTGAAATTGGTTTGTTTACCATTATTAATTCTAAGATTCATCTGTGTTGATGTATGAGTTTTCATCATTTAGCTTGCACTTATAAGTGAGAACATGTGGTATTTGGTTTTCTCTTGCTGCATTAGTTTGCTGAGGATAATAGCCTCCAGCTCCATCCATGTTCCCACAAAAGACATGATTGTGTTCTTTTTTATGGCTATTATTTTTCAACCGAACCGTTGTGATGGTTTCCACTCCCCACTTCCACTCTGGAACCCCTGCACCCCCAGTAATTCTCCATAGTGCAACCCAAGAGGGCATGTTCCCCTTTTATCCCTTTTAAAATGACAAAATATTTAATATGTACAAAAACATGTAAGTACATATATGTAAGCATATGGAGGCGGTGAGGCATGGACGTTAAACAGCCCCTGTAAGCACCCCTTGCACCCTAGGAAATGGAACAGTAGCAAATCCTCTTATGCCTCATTTGCACTTCTCAATACTCTTGGAAACTGGTTCTTTCTTCTTCCTTCCTTTCTTCTTCCTTCTCCTCCTCTTCTCCTCCTCCTCCTCCTCCCTCCTCTTCTTCTCCTCCTCCTCCTTCTCCTTCTCCTCCTCCTCCTTCTCCTTCTCCTTCTCCTCCTTCTTCTTCTCCTTCTCCTCCTTCTCCTTCTCCTCCTCCTCCTCCTCCTCCTTCTTCTTCTTCTTCTTCAGCCTGTTTGTTTCATCATCATCATCATCACATCATCATCCCTCTTCCATTGCTCATCTTCATTATTTCAATGTCATCATCATCATCATCATCATCATCATCATCATCATCATCATCATTGTTTATTTCATTTATTGTTTGTTGTTATTTATTTATTCGGCTGTTGACTGTTTTATTATTTATTTTATTTATTATTTATTTATTTTATTTTCGCTGTTTATTTAATATTTCATCCATCATCATCATCATCATCATCATCATCAGTCATCATCATCATCATCATCATATATATCATCATCATATCATCAATAAATATCGTATATTTATTCTGTTCATTTTATTTGTTGGTGGTACTGTTCGGCTGTTATTTTAATTTGTTTGTATTTTATTTATTCTTCTTCTTCTCCTCCTCCTCCTTCCTCCTTCCTCTTCCTCTTCCTCTTCCTTGTTTTTCTTTCTTTTCTTTCCTTTTTTTTTTCTTTTTTGAGATGGAGTCTTGCTCTGTCATCCAGCCTGGAGTGCAATGGCATGATCTCAGCTCTGCAACCTTCACCTCCCGGGTTCAATCGATTGTCCTGCCTCAGCCTCCTGAGTAGCTGGGATTACCAGTGTGCACCACCATGCCCGGCTAATTTTTGTATTTTTAGTAGAGACAGGGTTTCGTCATGTTGGTCAGGCTGGCCTTGAACTCCTTGCCTTGTGATCTGCCCGCTTCGGCCTCCCAAAGTCTGGGATTACAGGCGTAAGCCCCTGTACCCAGCCTTTTTCTTCTTTTCTTTTCTTTCTTTTTTTTTTTTTTGAGACACAGTCTTGCTCTGTCTCCCAGGCTGGAGGGGAGTGGCGCGATGTCGGCTCACTGCAACCTCCGCCTCCCAAGTTCAAGCGATTCTCCTACCTTAGCTGAGATTACAGGTGCACACCACCACACCCTGCTATTTTTTTTGTATTTTTAGTAGAGATGGGGTTTCACCATGTTGACCAGGATGGTCTCAATCTCCTGAACTCATGATCCACCTGCCTTGGCCTTCCAAAGTGCTAGGATTACTGGTTCTTTCTAAAATTATTCCCTTGCTTTCCTTTAGAGCTTTACTACACATGTAGTATTCCTAAGCAATTTATTATTTGGTTTTGCTTGTTTGTAAATTTTATTAAAATAGTGTCATGTTGTGAATATTCCTTTGAAATTGATTTGTTTACCATTATTAATTCTAAGATTCATCTGTGTTGATGTATGTAGCCATCAGTCAGTCATTTTCACCACTATTGAATGATCCATTGTAAAATCCATGATTTATACATACATTCTACTATATGTATAAATAGATAGCTATTTGCTTGTTGCTTCTTCTTTTCATTCTCCTTGTTTCTCTTATGCACAATGCTTGTACCTGTCTCCTGGTGTACTTGTACAGGAGTTTCTCTTGGGTAGTGGCTAAAAAATAGCACTTTTCTCTCCCTCTACTCTTGGTAAGCAGTGTCTTTAATGCCATGACCCAGTACACACAGACACATGTAATTATTGTGACTTTTGGCGATGTACTTTGGCTGCGTTTTCTATGCTATTCTATTTCTTTTTTTTAGAATATGTTAGCCAGGTACACTGGCTCACACTTGGAATCCCTGCATCCCTGGTAATTCTTTATAGTGCAACCCTATTATATATCTAGAATTATATTATATATAATTCTATATATAGTATATATAGTATATATTATATATAATTCTATATGTAGTATATATATTATATATAATTCTATATGTAGTATATATTATATATAATTCTATATGTAGTATATATATTATATATAATTCTATATATAGTATATATAGAACCCATGTTCCCCTTTTATCCTCTTTAAAATGAAAAAATATTTAATGGGTACAAAAATATATGAGTACATATATGTAAGCATTTGGAGGTCACAAATGATACATCAGAGGATTTGCTACTGTTCCATTTCCTAGGGTGCAAGGAGGGCTCGCAGGGACTGTTTTATGGTCATGCCTCACCACCTCTGTATGCTTACATATATGTACTTACATGTTTTTGTACATATTAAATATTTTGTCATTTTAAAAGGAATAAAAGGGGAACATGCCCCCTTGGGTTGCACTATGGAGAATTACTGGGGGTGCAGGGGTTCCAGAGTGGAAGTGGGGAGTGGGAATCATTGCAATTGTCCATTGCATTGCTATTCGGGAGGCTGAGGTAGGAGGATTGTGTGAGCCCAGGATTTCGGGGCTGCAGTAAGCTATGATAACACCACTGCACTTGAGCCTGGGTGACAGAGCAAGACCCTGTCTCTACAGAAAAAAAAAGAAGAAGAAGCTGATACAGGTTACAAAAGGATTTCATGACTAACAAATTCATAGTGTGAAAAATCTTGAGTGCATATACGTACACATACAGAGATGATGAGGCATAGGGCAGTTTGGGCATATACCCAGGAGTGGAATTGCTGAACCATGGGGTATATATGGACATGTTCAACTTTATCAGATAAGCCAAATGGTTCCGCAATGTAGTTATAATAATTGACCCCTCCCCAAACCAGAGTAAGAATTGACATTTGCTCTGCATCCTCACTTCTTAATTTGTGCCTGTCCAGTCAGCATAAGATGATATCTCATTATGATGTAGTGATATGCCTTTCCATGTCTTTTGCCATTTTATTAGTGGATTTTTTTTGTCTTCATGATTTGTTAAAGTTCTTTATATTTTATGGATATTAATATTTTATTGATTATATTTAATGTATCATCTCCCAGCTTATATCTCATTTTTTCACATCCTTTATCAGCAAAGGATGATGAACAGAATTCTAAATTTTAATTTAGTCAAATTTGTCAATAGTTTCCTCTATAGTAATTTTTGGATCTTGTTTAAAAAATTCTTCTCATTTCTGAGGTCATAAAGATATTGCCCTAAGTTTTCTGCTAAAGAAAATTTTAAAACTTTGAATCTTTTAACACCAGGCATGTATGCAAGTTCTCTTTATTCCCATACGGGTTACCAATTGTCCCAGTACCATTTACTAAATAGCCCATTCTTTCCCCACTGACCTGCTGGGGCAAAGCTGTCGTGATCAAGCTTCACCAAGCGTATGGGTTCCTTTCTGCCCTCCCCTAAGTTCCCTTTGTCAATATGTCTATCCCTGTCAATACCACACCATCGTGGTTAAGGAGTGTCTTGAGTGTTCTTGGCCCTTTGTTCTTCCATATCCACTTTAGACCCAACTGGTTTTATGAAAAGCTCTGTTGAGACTTCGGAATTGCATTGACTCTAGAAGTCATTTTGGAACATCTCGATAATACTGACTATTCCATCAGAAACGAAAGACAGCTTTTCATTTCTTTACACGTTCTTTAATGTCCTTCAATAATGATATGTCATTTTATCCATACTGTGGATTTAAGAGAGGGCTTTACAAATGTTAATTAGCCTAGGATGGTGGCTCACTCCTACAATCCCAGGACGTTGGGAGACTGAAGTGGTAAAATTGCTTGAGGCCAGGAGTTCAAGACTAGCCTGGGCAACAAAGCGAGATCCCATCTCTACCAAAAAAAAAAAAAAAAAGAGAGAGAGAAAAAGAAAAAAATAGCACGCATGGCAGGAGAATCCTTTGAGCTCAGGAGTTTGAGGCTGCAGTGAGCTATGATCACGCCAGGCCACTCCAGCCTGGATGACAGAGTGACACTATGGCTCTCAAAACAAACAAACAAAATATAAGTTAGATCTCCTCCCTTTCATTGCTCTTGAAATAAAGTCCAAATTCCTTACCTGGATGTGCCACCTAGCCCCAGCTACTTCTTCAATTTTATCTTCTAAAACTGGCACCTCATTCAAGATTGGCCAGTCTCATGACTCTGGTCAGTGCCTCTTGCTCAGTCCAGGAAAACTGCAACAGCCAGGCAGGGTTTACCCTCTGGTAGGAAGGGCTCCCACCTTCTGCCTGGCTAACATCTATGTCAAATGCCTCTACTGCTTCACTTCTTCTTCCCTTTTTTTTTTTTTTTTGTTTGAGATGGAGTCTTGCTCTGTTACCCAGGCTGAAGTTCAGTGGCATGATCTCAGCTCACTGCAACCTCTGCTTCCTGGGTTCAAGCGATTCTTCTGGCTCAGCCTCCTGAGTAGCTGGGATTACAGGCATGCACCACCATGCCGGGCTATTTTTGTATTTTTAGTAGATACAGGGTTTCACCATGTTGGCCAGGCTGATCTTTAACTCCTGACCTCAGGTGATCCGCCGATCTTGGCCTCCCAAAGTGCTGAGATTACAGGTGTGAGCCACCATGCCTGGCCAAATGCCTCTACTTCTAAGAGACCTTTCTTGAACATCCCATTCAATATCGTCCAATCCTGCCTTTTCACAGCCAGAAGGAACACCCTGTTCTTTCCCTTCCAACTGTTAATCACTTTTGGCAGTTTATGATTCACTAGTGTGTGTTTGTTTAATATCTGGCTTCCTGAACAGCCTGAAAGCTCCCTGAGGGGTCTTGGCTCTTTGTTTCACCAAGGCACCTGGAACATTGTTTAGCACATAATATATGCTCAATAAATGCTTGTTAAAGGAAGGATGGAAAAGAGGGAGGGAGAGAAGAGGGGAGGGATGTAGGGATTTCCATCCTATCCTATAGTGAGGAAAGAATAAACAAAGCCAAATAAGGGACATTAGGAGCAAAAATGAGTGAATTTAGCATGGGCTTTGATATAGTTTGGATGTTTGTCCCTCCAAATCTCGTGTTGAAATGTGACCTCCACCATTGGAGAATAGGCCTGGTGGGTGGGAGGTGTTTGGGTTGTGGGGATGAGTCCCCCATAAATGGCTGAGTGCCATCCTCACAATAATAAGTGCATCCTGGCTCTGTTAGTTCAGCAGAGAGCTGATTGTTTAAGGAGTCTGGTGCCTCCCCTCTCTCTCTTGCTCCCTCTCTTGCCATGTGACATGGCTGCTTTTATTTTACCTTCTTCCATGAGTTAAAGCTCCCTGAGGCTTCACCAGAAGCGAAGCAGATTCCAGCACCATGCTTCCTGTACAGCCTGCAGAACTGCAAGCCAAATTAGCCTCTTTTCTTTATAAATTACCCAGCCTCAGGTATTTTTTTTTTAAATTGCAATGCAAGAATGGACTAACACAGGCTTTAAAAAATTACATCATAAGGCCAGGTGCCCTAGCTCTTGCCTGTAATCCCAGCACTTTGGGAGGCTGAGGCAGGCAGATTGCTTGAGCCCAGGAGTTCAAGACCAGCTCGGGCAATGTGGCAAAACCCTGTCTCTATAAAAAATATAAAAATTAGCCAGGTTGGCCGGGCGCAGTGGCTCAAGCCTGTAATCCCAGCACTTTGGGAGGCCGAGACGGGCGGATCACGAGGTCAGGAGATCGAGACCATCCTGGCTAACACGGTGAAACCCCGTCTCTACTAAAAATACAAAAAAACAAAAATTAGCCAGGTGCTGTGGCATGCACCTGTAGTACCAGCTACTTGGGAGGCTGAAGTGGGAGGATTACTTGAGCCTGGGAGGTTGAGGCTGCAGTGAGCCATGCTCGCGCAACAGAGCAGGACCCTGTGGCAAATAATAATAATAATAATAATGTAGTGTAGAATATATTCTAGTTGTCAAAGATTCAAATGATATAGAAATATAAGGGATATAAATTTAAATTTCATTTCATCGCCCCCTCTTCAAATGCATCCCCTTCTCAAGGATAACCACTATTTTTCATTAGTTTGGTGGAATATCTTCAAAAATCCTTTCTATCTACTTATATATGTTTGTATACATACAAATATATATCTGTATACATATAGATCTATTTTTCTTTTTAAAAACCATTAATAGACTCATGCTTGGCTAGTTGTTGTGTGCAAAGCTTTCTTCACTTAATATGGCATCGATATCTTTCCATTTCAGTTCTGTTGGATACTTAAATGGTCCCCCAGTTGATAGACATTAGTTTGCTAAAATAGTTTATGATGAAAAATAAGGTTGAAATGGATGTTCATTGTATTAGTCAGGGTTCTCTAGAGTAACAGAACCAATATGATCTGTGTGTGTGTGTGTGTGTGTGTGTGTGTGTACATGTACAGTTGACCCTTGAACAATGTGGGGGTTAGGGGTACCTACCCCTCAAGCAGCCAAAAATCTGTGTATAACTTTTGACTCCCCAAAAACTTAATTGCTAATAGCATACTGTTGACCAGAAACTTTACTAATAACATATCAATTAAGACATATTTTGTATGTTATATGTTTTATATACTGAATTCTTTTTTTTTTTTAGATACAGGGTCTTGCTCTGTCACTCAGGCTGTAGTGCAGTAGCATGATCATGGCTCACTGCAGCCTCGACCTCCCAGGCTCAAGCGATTCTGCCACCTCAGCCCCCTGAGTAACTGATATTACAGGCACACACCACCAATGCCTGGCTAAGTTTTTATTCTCCAGAGATGGGGTCTCATCATGTTGCCCAGGCTGGTCTCGAACTCCTGGGCTCAAGTGATTCTCCTGCCTTGGCCTCCCAAAGTGCTGGGATTATATATGGTATTCTTACAATAAAGTGAGCTAGGGAAAGGAGAATGTTATTAAGAAAATCATAAGGAAGAGAAACTGTTTACTATTCATAAGTGGAAGTGGATCATCATAAAGGTCTTTATCCTTGTCTTTATGTTAAGTAGGCTGAGGAGGAGAAGGAAGAGGAGGGGTTGGTCTTGCCGTCTCAGGTCTCAGAGGTAGCAGGGACAGAAGAAAATTTGTGTACAAATGGACCAGCACAGTTCAAACCTGTGTTGTTCAAGGATCAGCTGTGTACATATTGTGATGGTTAGTTTTAGGTGTTAACTCGATTGGATTAAGGATGACTTAGATAGCTGGTAAAGCATCACTCCTGAGTGTGTCTGTGAAGGTGTTTTCAGAGGAGATTCCAGTGTGCGAGTCAGTGGACTGAGTGACCAGTGAGGGTGGGCACCATCTAATTGGCTAAGGACTGGAATAGAACAAAAAGAGGAGAGAAAAGTGTTTCCTCTCTCTCTCCTGGAGCTGAAACACTCCTCCTTTTGTCCTTAGACATGAGAACTCCAGAATCTTGGGTCTTGGAACTCTAGGACTTATACAGGCATCCCCACCGACTCCTTTACCCCTCTGCCCCCACCTTCCTTTCAGGCCTTTACCCTTGGACTGAGAATTACACCATTGGTTTCCTTGGTTGTGAGGCTTTCAGACTTGGGCTGGGCCATGGTACCTAGCATCCCATGCTACCCAGTGTATTCACATGGTCTTCAGTTTATAGACAGCCTGCTATGGGACTTCTCAGCCTCCATAATTGTTGTGTGAGCCAATCCATCCATCTATGTATCTATCTATGTATCTATCTATCTATCTATCTATCTATCTATCTATCTATCTATCTCTCCTCTTGGTTTTGTCTCTCTGGAGAATCCTGACTAATACACATATGTATAAAAATCTGTGTGTGTGTGTGTGTGTGAGAGAGAGAGAGACAGACACACACAGATATTTATTTTAAGTAAATGGTGCACATGATTATTGAGGCTGGCAAGTCCAAAACCTACAGGGTAGTTGTGAGGCTGGAGACCCAGGGAAGAGTCAATGGATGTTGCAGTTCAAGTCCAAAGGCCTTCTGCAGGAAAATTTCCTCTAGCTGGGGGGAGGTCAGTCTTTCATTGGATTCAAGCCTTCGCCTGATTGCATGAAGTCTGCCCACATGGTGGAGGGCAGTCTGCTTTACTCAGAGTCCCCTGATTTAAATGCCAATCTCATCTCAAATCACCTTCACAGAAACATGCAGAATAATGTTTGTCCAAATAGTGGGATAACTTGGCCCAGTTAAGTTGACACAAAATTAACCATTACATTTGTGAACACATATCTTTGTGCAAATATATAAACTTTTACATGAACTAGATTTCTAGCAATGCAATTGTTGTTTCAAGAGATATGAACAATTGTCAAATTTGTGGAAAGATATTGCTACCCTATGCTTCTAAGGGGCTACAGACTAAGAGGTGCAAACTCCCTCCAACAGTGTATGAGCGTGAGTTCGGGCATGTGTGAACCTGGCCACTTTGAATACATGTGCCTCTAAATCTCTGCTTTGTTTCTGCTTCAAGGCCTTTATACAAACTCCTTTGCAGCCTGGAACTCCTTTCTTCCCCACAACATCCTTTGCTTAGTTACTCTCCTACACAAATTTATCTACCTACACCCTCACCTAAATTAGGTCAAACTCTCCTGTTTATTTTTTATTTTTTGAAAGGATCAGGCATAATTTTATTTACTGAAAAAACTGTTCCAGCTTTGCTGAGGTGTAATTGACAAATAAGATTTGTAAGGGCTGGGTGAGGTGGCTCACGCCTGTAATCCTGGCCCCTGGAAAGGTGTGGGTGGGAGGATCACTTGAGGCCAGGAACTCAAGGCCAGCCTGGGCAATGTAGTGAGACTCTGTCTCTACGAAAAAAATGTAAAAATTGGCCAGATGTAGTGGTATGCACATGTAGTCCTGGCTATTTGGGAGGCTGAGGAAGGAGGACTGTTTGAGGCCAGAAACTCAGGGTTACAGTGAGCTATGATTATATCTGTACACTCCAGCCTGGGCAACAGAGTGAGACTCTGTCTTTTTATTAAAAAAAAAAAAAGCATACATAGGTGTAGGACATGATTTTTTGATACACACACGCGTGCGCACACACACACATTGTGGAATAATTACAACAATCAGGCTAATTAACATATCCATCATCACATAGTGACTTTTTTTTTTTCCTGGTGAGAACACTTAAGATTTACTTTCAGCAAATTTCTTTTCTTTTTTTTTTTTTTTTGAAATGGTGTCTCACTCTGTTGACTAGGCTGGAGTGCAGTGGTGCGGTCTCGGCTCACTGCAACCTCTGCCTCCCAAGCTCAAGCGATTCTCTTGCCTCAGCCTCCTGAGTAGCTGGGATTACAGGCACGAGCCACCACACCTGACTTATTTTATATATATATTTTTTAATGTATATATTATATATATATATTTTGTATTCTTAGTAGAGATGGGGTTTCGTCATGTTGACAAGGCTGGTCTCAAACTCCTGACCTTAGGCAATCTGCCTGTCTCTGCCTCTGAAATTGCTGGGATTAGAATATGTGAACCACTGTGCCCAGCCACTTTCAGGAAATTTCACGTATATAATACAGTATTTTCAGCTACAGTCATCTTGCCGTACATTAGATCCCCAGAACTGATTGATCTGGCGTAACTGAAAGTCTGTGTTCCATGGCTGACACCTCCCGCTCACCCACCCAATGCTCCTGCTTCATGCTGTTCCATACCATCCCCCTCTTCACAGCCAGGGTCACCTCCATCTGCAACTGCAAGTTCACCTCTGTTCTCCAGGCACACTGGCCTTCTGTCAGCTCTCAGACCTATCAATCCTGTCCCGCCTGAGTCTCTGCATTTGCTGTTCTCTCTGCCTGGATCTCTTCCCCCAGTTCTTCATGAGGCTGACAACTGCTCATCCAAAACCTAGCTTCAAAATCGCCTCCTCAGAATGGCTTTCCCGACCTGCCCATCCATCTCTGAACCCATTCCCCAGAGCCGCCACAACAAACTGCCATGAACTTGAGTGGCTTAAAACAACAGCAATTTAGTCACTCACAGTTCTGAAGGCCAGAAGTACCAAATCAAGGACTTGACAGAATTGTTTCCTTCTGGAAGCCCTGAGGGAGAATGTGTTCCATGCCTCTCTTTTACTTTTTGGTGGCTACCAGCAATTCTTGGCATTCACTGGCTTGTAGATGCATCACTCCAACAACCTTCGCCTTCATCTTCACATCACCTCATTCCCTGAGTCTTCTACCTTTATCTTATCTTTTTTTTTTTTTTTTTTTTTTGGAGAAAAGATCTCTCTTTGTTGCCTAGGCTACAGTGAAGTGGCATGATCACAGCTCACAGCAGCCTTGAACCCCTGGGCTTAAGCAATGCTCCTGCCTCAACCTCTGGAATAGTTGAGACTATGGACACATGTCGTCAAGCTGGGCTAATTTTTAATTTTTTTGTAGAGACAGGGTCTTGCTGTTGCCCATGCTGTTCTCAAACTCCCAGGCTCAAGTGATCCTTCTGCTTCAGGCTCCCAAAGTACGGGGATTATAGGTATGAGCCACCACGCCCGGCCCCTTTCTATTCTCTTCTAAGGATACTTGCCATTAGATTGACATCCCAACCAGGGAATCTAGGATGATCTTATCTTGTGATCTTTAACTTAATCATACCTGCAAAGCCCCTTTTCCAAATAAGGTCACATTCGCAGGTTCTGGGTGGACATATATTGCGGAGGCCCACCATTAACCTTACCTATACACTCTATCACATTATCTTCTTTCATTTTTTGATGTTCAGAGTAATTACACATTTGAAATGATCTAGTTTAGTGATGTTTTCTAGTTGCTGGTTATCACTCATTACTGGGTTTTGAGTGTCCAGCGGGCCTTGTCCAGTGGGCCTGGACAAGTATTTAAAAATTTTAGATAGAAATTTATTAAAAAATGAAATAGAAACATGAGAGCCTACCACATTTAATAAGAGTGATGGCTGAGACTATTTCCATTCATACTGCTTCAATATCAGGACTGAGAGCTCAGACCACTTGGCTTAATTATTTGTTCCAGGGAAATCTTGTCCAGGAAGACAAGGTGAGAGAAGAATGTGGAGAAACTGGAACCTTTGGGTACACTGGGTGGGAAGGTAAAATGAGGCAGCCGCTGTGGAAAGCAGTGCGGTGCTTCCTCACAAAACTAAGATTTGATTACCATGTGATCTAGCAATTCCACGTCTAGGTGTATACCCAAAAGAATTGAAAGCAGGGTCTCAAAGAGATACTTGTTTTTATTTTTATTTTTATTTTTTATTGTTTTTGAGACAGAGTCTTGCTCTGTTACGCAGGCTGGAGTGCAGTGGCACAATCATGGCAGGTCTCAAACTCCTGGCTCAAGTGATCTGCTTGCCTTGGCCTCCCAAAGTGCTGGGATTACAGGTGTGAACCACTGAGCCTCATCTCAAAGAGATAACTCACATTCACACCAGCATTATTCACACTAACTAAAAAGTGGAAGCAACTCAGGTGTCCATCAACAGATAATAGATAAAGAGAGTGTGGTATATACACACGTGTTAGTCTGCTCAGCTTGCTATAAAATACCTTACATGCCTTAAATACCTTAAACAACAGAAATTTACTTTGTCACAGTTCTGGAGGTTAGGAAGTCCCAAGTGAAGATTCCAGGCAATTTGGTTTCTGATGAGGGCTCTCTTCATGGCTTGCAAAAGGCAGCCTTCTTGCTGTGTCCTCACATAGCCTTTCTTTGGTGTATATCCATGGGAGAGAGAGCACAAACTCTCTGATGTCTCTTCTTATAAGTACGCTAGTCTTGTCCAATCAGGGCCCACACCTGTGACTTCATTTAACCTTAATTACTTCCTTATATGCCCCATCTTCAAATATAGTCACACTAGGAATTAGGACTTCAACATATTAACTTTGGGGGAACATGAATATTCAGTCTGTAACAATACACAATGGAACCTTATCTTCAAAAAGGAAGGAAATTCTGACACACGCTACAACATAGATGAAGCTTGAGGATCATATGAGATATCTAGAGTAAGTGAAATTCATAGAGATAGAAAGTAGAACGGTGGTTGCCAGGGCCTGAAGGGGAGTACTGTTTAATATGTAAATATTTTGGGTTTTGCAGGATGCAAAGAGTTTGGGAGATGGATGATGGTGATGGTTGCACAACATGTGAATGCATTTAATGCCGTAGGACTGTACACCACTTTCAGTTTTACATTTATTTATTTATTTACTTATTTATTTTTTATTATTCTTCAACAGATCTCAAGTGGGATGCTTTCACTTCTTTTGTGTATATACCCAGAAGTAAATCCATTTGCTTCTTTTTTATAGCTTCTGGTTCTTTGCTGAAATTTTTCATTTTTCATGTTTTAGGAGGACTTGTAATTGATAGTTGAAGAATTTTTGTGTTGGCTGCTTTGAAATCCTTGTCAGATAATTCCAACATCGGATTCATCTTCTCAGTTGATTGCATCTTCTCATTCAAACGGTCATTTTTTCCTGGTTCTTGGTACGACAGGTGATTTATTTATTTAGTTTTTTGAGACAGGGTCCCACTGTACTGCCCAGGCTTGAGTACAGTAGTGCAATCTCGGCTCACGGCAGCCTCCATCTCCAAGGCTCAAGAAATCCTCCCACCTCAGCCTTCCAACTAGCTGGGACCACAGGTGCGCACCACCACACCTGGCTAATTTTTGTATTTTCTGTAGAGACGAGGTTTTGCCACACTGCCCAGGTTGGTCTCGAACTCCTGGGCTCAAGCGATCCACCCACCTTGGCCTGGGAAAGTGCTGGGATTACAGGCATGAGCCACCGTGCCCAGTGACAGGTGGTTTTGGATTGTAAATTAGATATCACATTAGGATACTCTGGGCTCTTTAAATCTCTTATTTTAGCAGGCAAACATCCTTTTTAGGTTTGGTATGGAGGTCCTAGCCACTTTTGTGGGCTGTGGTTCCAATGACAGTTTGATTTTCAGTGTCTTAGAGGCCTGCTTGGTTTTCTGTGCCTCTGGGGCTCCTGCTGGTCTCTGCCCACGCTGCCTGAGCGGGTGGAAGAGGGGAGTCTCAGGCCCACAGGGTCAAAGAGGCTCCCAGAGCCAGGTTGCTCATCCTGGCCATGTCCCTCTTACAGTTCTTGCCCAGATGTGGGGAAATGGAGTCTTAGTTCCATGGGGACAAAGAGGCTCCTGTAGCAGGCTGCTTGCTCTGTGTGGATGGGTGCCTCTTGCCAGTTCCTCCTGACTGCTTTGGCATGTCTTGGCAGGGGAGAGGACTCTTGGGCCCAGCGAACGCTCACCCTGGCTGCTTAGTGTTGGTGGGACTTCCAATCTGTCCCCCAGCTGGTGGTGTTGGACTCCCCTGATGTTGTCAGAGGTCCTGTTCAGTCTGGGGGAGAAATGACCATATCTGGGCTGATTTCTGTATCAACAGTGTGGGTTGGGAAGTGCCAGGTCTGGGTTGGGTTTGGGGGGAATATAATATGCCCTCCTGCTTTGTTGTTCCTCCAGTCTTGGGGCCCCAGACCAGTTTGCCTTCTTCTTACTGTCTTTCAGAGTTCTCTCTTGGTTGCCTCTTGTATTGTTTCCAGGGTTTATAGTTTTGCTTTGAGGGGAGAAGTAGGGAGAAACTGTTCTGTGCCACCTTGACCCACCAGGTACTTTGAGCACTGGCACAGTGGTGAAGCTCCAGGGTACCCGTTCCTGGATTCATGTCTCTCAGCTGGAAGAACACAGACTTTCATCCTCTGCCAATTAGACAGCCATCGGAAGATGCTCAGAGTCCTCTAGAAACAGACGTAACAGGAAGAAAAACAGCTACGTGAGACTGAGATCAAGTAGATGACATGTGAAATAGACAGCTTCTACTCCAAATTCCAAATCAAAACCTCACCTTGCTTTTCTTTTTTTGCCTTTTAAATCTTCTTTGATATAGTCTAGTCACTCTGTTCTCCATTCTTTGCTCATTTACTTGAAAGTAAGAGATAGGGTTTCACCGTCACCCAGGCTGGAGTGTAGTGGTGCAATCATAGTTCACTGCAGCCTTGAACTCCTAGGCTTAAGTGATTCTCCTGTCTCAGCCTCTCAAGTAACTGGGACTACAGGTGCACATCACCACATTTGGCTAATTTTTAAATTTTTCTGTAGAGACAGGGTTTTGATATGTTGCCCAGGTTGGTCTCAAGCTCTTGGCCTCAAGTGATCCTCCTGGCTTGGCCTCCCAAAGTGCTGGGATTACAGGTGTGAGTCACTGTGCCTGGCCAATAATCGCTTTTGTTAACTTTTTTTCTAGATTTATGAATTTTGTTGCTTATTTCTGGGTATGATATTAATAGGTGGTTATAAATAGCTCATTCAATAGCCAATGTTCAAGGAAAAAAATGATTGCTATGTATGTTTCTAGCTTTGTAGGCTGGTCACCTCATTATTCCCCATTCCATACCCTGAACAAGTGGAACACCCTTTCAGGGACGGGAACTTGGGAAAAAGACTTCCTTAAAAACTTTTCTGAAAATTGCTATAATCATAGACCCAAGGAACAGCCTAATTCACCTTATGATGTGGTTCCCAAGAAAGGAGAGAGAAAGTGTCCAGGAAGACTAGAGACAATTCTGAGACCCAAAGGCGAGACTGGCAAGGGCAGGAGAAGTCACATGTAGTTCTCCGTGCTGGAAGGAAAGTTCCACTGGCCACGCCCAGCCAATCCATGCTGCCTGCCTCTCCTTGGTTCCTCTTCTTTCTTTGGCTCAGAAGAAGGAACTTGTTATTTTCCAAGTAATCCCAGCATGGAGAATTTAAGATGGCTGTAAATTATTTAACATTCCTTACATCACAGGGTCTAAGTCCCCTTCTCTTGAATCGGGGTTCTCTTTGCTATTGCTTGGATCTATAGAATACAGCAAAAATGATGCTGTGTGTAGTAAGATAAGGCTGTAAGCCAGGAAGAACCGACTCTTTTGCTTTAGGGAATTCCTCTAAGCCAATTTATGTGGACAGTTTGCTGAATGAGCTCTCCCATCTGGATAATATATTGCTCATCTGGGAAAACAGCTTGCCTATCAAACAGCAGTTTCACTGATTGAGACTGGTTTTAAGACCCTTGCCTTGAGGCATTCACCAATCCTCAAGTATTATGTCATGAAATGTGCCCAATCCCAATCAATTTCTGTCTTGAAAGACCTGCCTTGAACCATTTGAGCCCAGATCCCAATAATATACATTTCTTTTCCTCGCCTTCCCTTTTCTGAGATACTACTAAGGTTGTCAAGGTGGTGGTCTCCATGACTGCAGAACATCTAACAAAGTTAGCTTTGCTTGATGGCTGGTTTTTTGGTGGTCTTTTGAGGAGCTAACAGGCTATGAGGTAAGCATTGTTTTGTAAAACTTGAGTTTCCGTTTTATATAGATGTGTCTGTGTCTGTGTGTGTACTGAGAAGTGATGTAAAATGAATCTCAGCTGTGGGTGATAAGCTGGGTTGGTTCATTGTTGTCTTCTCATACTAGAATGTAAGCTGAAGACCACAGAAATGTTGTCTTCTCTGCCATACCCCCAATGTTTTGAACAATTTCTGGCACACAAATGTCTCTCTCTCTCTCTCTCTCTCTTTTTTTTTCTTTGAGACAGAGTTTCGCTCTTATTGCCCAGGCTGGAGTGCAATGGCATGATCTCAGCTCACTGCAACCTCCGCCTCCCAGGTTCAAGCCATTCTCCTGCCTCAGCCTCCCGAGTAGCTGGGAATACAGGCACCTGTCACCATGCCCAGCTGAATTTTGTATTTTTGGTAGAAATAGGATTTTGCCATGTTGGCCAGGCTGGTCTTGAACTCCTGACCTCAGGTGATCCACCCACCTCCGCCTCCCAAAGTGCTGGGATCACAGGCATGAGCCACCACACCCGGCTTCCTTTTTTTTTCCTTTTTTTTTTTTTGAGACAGGGTCTTTGTCACCCAGACTGGAGTAGTGAGGCAATCATAGCTCACTGCGGCCTTGACTTCTGCAGCCCCTGCACTCCTACCACCTTACAGAGGGGGAGCTTGGGGAGGCCCAGGGGTACCTTAGATCCTCAGTTTTCCTACTCCTTGTGGGCCTCAGTTTCCCTAGCTAAGAAATGGGCACGTTGACCCCAGAACTCAGGGAGATCCAGCAGCTGCTCAGGGTCCCTCCAGCCTCCCCTGCGGCCTGTGGGCTTGTCCGCTTGATTTCCCATCTTGGCGCGTGCTCCCCACGTGCAGGCTGGTGCCATCTGGATCAGCCCTTGGTAGAATATTTATGGAGGCAGTGAATTTGGGGATTATACCTGGCTTCTGGAGTCAGACCTAGATGTGAATCTGGTTGGACCACTGCCGAGCTGTGTGACCCAGGGCAAGGCACTTTACCTCCTTGTGCATCTGTTTTCTCATCCCTAAAATGGGGATAAGAACAGAACGTACCTGTAGGACCATTTGGTGGTTAAATGAGTTAATATGAATAAAGATTTGGACCAGAGAGAACCTTCTGATGCACAGTTATCCATTTGCCTTCACTTCCCTGCCCATCACCAGTTATAATCTTGCTTCTGTGTTTACTTAATTACTATTCTGACTGTTTAACGTTTGATGAATACTTTTTCCCCAAGACGCAAGACAGAGCAAAGACAACTTTGCTCACCCTGTATCCCAGCACCTAGCAGGTGTCTGAGTGGAGGAGTCTGAGGCAAGTTTGGTGAGGCTAGGGGGTAAGAGGTGAGTTTGATGGTTCTACGTCAGTCTGAAAGAAGAATTTCAACAAGTACTGTAGTCCCTCTTATCCACGGTTTTGTTTTCCTCCGTTTAAGTCAGTCAACCTCGGTCTGAAAATATTAAGATAATTTGGCTGGGTGCAGTGGCGCAATCCTGTAATCCCAGCACTTTGGGAGGCTGAGGCAGATGGATCACCTGAGGTCAGGAGTTTGAGACCAGCCTGGCCAACATGGTGAAACCCCCTCTCTACTAAATACAAAAAATTAGCAGGGTGTGGTGGCGCATGCCTATAATCCCAGCTACTTGGGAGGCTGAGGCAGGAGAATCACTTGAACCTGGGAGGCAGAGGTTTCAGTGAGCCGAGATTGCACCATTGCACTCCAGCCTGGGCAACAATAGCAAAACTCCGTCTCAAAAAATATATATAGACAGATATAGATATAGATATAGATAGATAATTTGAGAGAACACATTCACATAGCTTTTATTATAGTATATTGTTATAATTCTTCTCTTTTATTATTGTTGTTGTTAATCCCTTACTTCACCTAATTTATAAATTAAGTTTTATCATAGTTATGTGTGTATAGGAAAAATCCTAGTATTTTTATTATTTTATTTTATTTATTTTATTTTTTTACAGAATCATAGGCTTCAGTACTATCCATGGTTTGAAGTATCCACTGTGGGTCTTGGAACATATCACTTTGGGGGGGCTGCTGTATAGGAGGGTTGGGTCTGATATGGAAGCTCAGTCTCCAGGGAAAATCAGTTAAGGTCAGTATTACCATTGAAGGACGTGGGTTGTTGAAAGCCTCACACTTTTTAAAAATTTTAATTTGTATATATTTATTTATTTTTGGTTATCTTTGTATTTCAGCTTTGTCCCAGTCCCAGGGGCAGTGGAGGCCAAGAGTTGTTTTGCAAGGTAAATGCCTCCTGTCGGGCTTTCTCGTAATGGAAGGATGAGAGGAAAGATGCAACCTGACATTCGGTGTTGGCTGGCTGGCTTGCTTTCTTCTCTTCTCTCTTTCTCTTTCTCCTTCTCTTCCTGTAAACTAAATGAGCTGCATCAGAGCAAGACACAGTCTTGCCCTGCTACCCAGGCTGCAATGCAGTGGCACGATCATAGCTCACTGCAGCCTCTACCTCCTGGGCTCAAGCGAGCCTCCCATCTCAGACTCCTAGGTAGCTGGGACCACAGGCATGAGCCACCATACACAGCTAATTTATATGCGTGTGTGCATGTGTGGGTGTGTGTGTAGCTGGGGTTTCCCTGTGTTGCTCAAGCTGGTCTTGAACTCCTAGCTTCAAGTGACTCTCCCTCCTTGGCTTCCCAAAGTGCTGGGATTACAGGCATGAACCACTGTGCTCACCCTGGTGTTGGCCATCTAATGGTTCTCTCAGTTAATATTGAGAATGTGCTGAAATCCCCAGCACTTCCTCTGGGACAGGTGACTTCTAGCTCCTAGAGTGAGATGTCATCCTCCCAGGACATGGCAGTGAGCTGACACGGGGTGGGGACCCTATTCCCAAGCTCTTGGTGGAAAAATGAATTTTCCTCTTATACCTTTGTAAGTTGACAGTAAAGTATTTTTCATTATACTTCTAAAGAGTTATAAAGGATATCATTACCATCCTATCTTGTATTAATTGTATGTATGTTTTAACTATGTTTTAAGCAAAATCTAGGAGTTATAAATTGTTCATTTAGTTTATGGAAGTTGTTCGGCAAAGCAGCTCACTGGCCACCGTGGGCCTCAGTGTGTAATCCAGAAGTCCGACTTCATTTTATTAAAAAAGTTTTATGCTTTAGTGAGGTATAATTTACATATCACAAAATTCACTCATTTTAAATTTAACAAGTTTTAGTAAACTTACATTTACCATTGCCACGATCAATTTTAGATTATTTTCTTTATTATTATTAATTTTTTTAGCACCAGTTTGCTATTGAAAGAATATTTTTGTCACACCAAAAAGATGCCCTGAGCTTCTTTTCAGTCAGTCACTCCCCATTTCACCCCAGGCAACCAATGATCTGCTTTCTTTTTCTATGAATTCGCCTTTTGTGGCTATTTCATATAAATGGAATCATAAACATATAATACGTAGCATTTTATGACTGGCTTTCATTTCAGCACAATGTTTTGAAGTTCAGCCATCTGGCAGCATGTATCAATACTTAATTCCTTTTTATTGGTGAATAGTATAATATGTCATTGTATGGATATACTATACGTTTTTTTCTTTTCTTTTTTTCTTTTCTCTCGGCCTCTTGAGTAGCGGGGGCTAAGGTGCATGCCACCATGCCTGGCTAATTTTTTAATTTTTCATAGAGATGGGCTCTCACTATGTTGCCCAGGCTGGTCTTGAATTCCTGGCCTCAAGCAATCCTCCCAACTCAGCCTCCTGAGTAGCTGGGACTACAGGTGTGAGCCATCATGCCTGGCTATGTTTAACATTTTAAGAATCTGCCAAACTGCTTTTCAAAATGGCTATGGCATTTGACATTACCACTGGCAATGCATGAGTTCCAGTTTCTCCACATCTCACCAACACTTGTTCACTTGTTTTTATTGTAGCCATTTTAGTAGGTGTGAAGAGGTATCTTATTGTAGGATTTTTTTTTTTTTTTTTTTTTTTTTTTTGGTGAAATGCACAGAACATAAGATTTTCCATCTTAACCTTTTTTTTTTTTTTTTTTTTTTTTTTTTTAAGACAGACTCTTGCTCTGTTGCCCAGGCTGGAGTACAGTGGTGCAATCTCAGCTTACTATAACCTCTGCCTCCCAGGTTCAAGTGATCCTCCCGTCTCAGCCTCCTGAGTAGCTGAGATCACACCCAGGTTATTCATTTACTTATTTTTTTTGTATTTTTAGTAAAGATGGGGTTTCACCATGTTAGTCAGGCTGATCTTGAACTCCTGACCTCAAGTGATCCACCCGCCTCGGATTGCAGGCGTGTAATCCACCGTGCCTGATAGTCTAAAATGCGGGGATTACAGGTGTGAGCCACTGTGCCTGGCAATCTTAACCACTTTTAAGTGTACAGCTCAGAAGTGCTAAGTATATTCACATTGTTGTGAGAGATCACCAGAACTCTTTCATCTTGCAAAACTGAGGCTTGTCATTCATGAAACAACTTCCTTACCTCCCTTCCCTTCAGTCGCTGGCAGCCACCATTCTACTTTCTGTTGCTGTGATTTTGACTACTCTAGATATCTCATATAAGTGGATTTTTAGTTCCTAGTTACTTCTTTTCCTTCTCTCCAGTCTAAGGGAATATTCTGTCAGTACTCTCTTGATCTTCTGCAGATGATTTTATTGACTTAAACTTGTTTTTTTTTTTTTTTTTTGGAGAGAAATAGAGTTGGGGTGGTGTCTCTGGGTTGTCATTAGTTGGTCTTCATTGTTGTGGTTGTTTGAAAATTGGCTAAAATAGGATGTGTGGGGGGTTTGGAAGCAAGCATTGTGACTTGTAAAGCTTTCTGTGTTATTAATATTGTGAAAATTGGTTCAAGTGAGTCCCCTGCCTCAGCCTCCCTAGTAGCTGGGACTACAGGCTTGTGTCACCACACCTGGCTAATTTTTATATTTTTTAGTAGAGATGAGGTTTCGTCATATTGGCCAGGCTGGTCTTGAACTCCTGACCTCAGGTGATCCACCCATCTCAGCCTCCCAAAGTGCTGGGATTACAGGTGTGAGCCACTGCGCCCGACCTATTACAGCGTTTCTGTTAGTGACAGACTGCAAATATGACGGTGGTCCCGTAAGATTATAATGGAGCTGAAAAATTCCTATAACCCAGTGACTTGACTGCCCAAAGTTCTATTGCAACTCATTACTCGTGTGTTCATGATGATGCTGGTGTAAACAAATCTACTGTGCTGGCAGTCATATATAAGTCTAGTATATACACATAATCTAGTCTAGTACAGTATATAGTACTTGATAATAAACAGCTAAGTTACTGGTTTATGTATTTACCATATTATACTTGTGATCATCACTATACACTTTATCATTTAGAGTGTACTCTTTCTACTTATTAAAAAACGTTAGCCATGGTCAGGTGCAGTGGCTCACATCTGTAATCCCAGCACTTTGGGAGGCCAAGGCGGGCAGATCACTTTAGGTCGGGAGTTCAAGACCAGCCTGGCCAACATGGTGAAACGTTGTCTCTACTAAAAATACAAAAATTAGCTGGGCATTGTTGCGGGTGTCTGTAGTCCCCAGCTACTTGGGAGGCTGAGGCAAGAGGATCACTTGAACCTGGGAGGTGGAGGTTGCAGTGAGCTGGGACTGTGCCACTGCACTCCAGCCTGGGCAACAGAGTGAGACTCCATCTCAATTAAAAAAAAAAAAAAGTTAACTGTAAAATAGCCTCAGGTAGGTCCTGCAGGAGGTATCCAGAAAAAGGCAATGTTACTTTAGGAGACAGCTCAATGTGTGTTATTTCCCCTGAAAACCTACCAGTGGGATAAGATGTAAAGATGGAAGACCGTGATATTGATGATCCTGACCCTGTGTGGGCCTAGGATAATGTCTGTGTTTGTGTCTTAGTTTTTAACAAAAAAGTTTAAGAAGTTATAAAAAAATTTAAAACCTCATAGAATAAGGATATAAAAAATATTTTTGTACAGTGTGTGTTTTTTTTTTTTTTTTTTGAGAGGGAGTCTCGCTCTGTAGCCCAGGCTGGAGTGCAGTGGCCGGATCTCAGCTCACTGCAAGCTCCGCCTCCCGGGTTCACGCCATTCTCCGGCCTCAGCCTCCCGAGTAGCTGGGACTACAGGCGCCCGCCACCTCGCCCGGCTCTTTTTTGTATTTCTTAGTAGAGACGGGGTTTCACCGTGTTAGCCAGGATGGTCTCGATCTCCTGACCTCGTGATCCGCCCATCTCGGCCTCCCAAAGTGCTGGGATTACAGGCTTGAGCCACCGCGCCCGGCCACCTATATATTTTTTTAAAAAAGCATTAGAAGAAATAAAATATTTAAGAATAAATTTAACCAAGGAGGCAAAAGGCTTGTATACTCGAAATTTCAAAACATTGAGCAGAATTTAACAAAACACAAATAAATGAAAACAATCTTGTGTTCATGATTTTCAAGATTTAATACTGCCAAGATTCTCATACTATTTAAAACCTACAGATTAAATGCAATCCCCATCAAAATTTCAATAGCATTTTTTATAGAAATAGGAAAAACTATCTTAAAATTCCTATGGAATTGGGGCCTGGTGCAGTGGCTCACACCTGTAATCCCAGCACTTTGGGAGGCCGAGGCGGGTGGATCACTTGAGGTCAGGAATTCGAAACCAGCTTGGCCAGTGTGGTGAAACTCCACCTCTGCTAAAAATGTAAAAATTAGCTGGGTATGGTAGTGCATGCCTGTAATCCCAGCTACTTGGGAGGCTGAGGCAGGGGAATCACTTGAACCTGGGAGGCAGAGGTTGCAGTGAATCAAGAAGGCGCCAGTGCACTGCAGCCTGGGCAACTGTGAGTTGAGTGAGACTGTCTCAAAAAAACGAAAACAAAATTTCTGTGGAATCTCAGAGAAAAGCGAAATAGCCAAAACAATCTTGAAAAAGAAGGACAAAGTTGGAGATCTCACAATTTCTGATTTCAAAACTAATCATAAATCGATAGTAACCAACACAGTATGGTACTGGCCTAAAGACAAACATATAAACCAATAAAACAGAATACAGAGATCAGAAATAAACTCAGGAGTATGTGGTCGAATGGTCTTCAACAAGGGGACCAAGATCAGACAATGCAGAAAGGACAGTGTCTTCAAGATATAGAGTTGGGAAAATTGAATACCTACATGCAAAATAATGAAGTTGGATCCTTACCTTACATCATGTATGAAAATTTACATTTAAATATTCCATTTATTTTGAGCTAATTTTCATATTACAAGTTTCATATTACACTTTTTTTTTTTTTTGACGGAGTGTTCCTCTTGTTGCCCAGGCTGGAGTGCAATGTCGCAGTCTCGTCTCACCGCAACCTCCACCTCCCAGGTTCAAGTGATTCTCCTGCCTCAGCCGCCCAAGTAGCTGGGATTAAAGGCATGTGACACCACACCCAGCTAATTTTGGTCTCGAACTGGCTAGTCTCAAACTCCCCACCTCAGGTGATCCTCCGGCTTCAGCCTCCCAAAGTGCTGGGATTACAGGCGTGAGCCACCATGCCCGGCCTCATAGTCTTAAAAGGACACAAATTGATTATCTTACAGTAGTGTGGGTCAGAAGTGTAACACGGGTCTCACTCGGTTAGAATCAAGGTGCATTCCTTTCTGGGGAGACTGTGGGAAAGGATCCATTTCCCCGCCCATTCAGGTTGTTGGCAAAGGGCAGTTCCTCTATGAGGACCAAGGGCACCATTTCCTTACTGGACATCAGCCGAGGGCCATTCTAGAGCCTACTTGCATTCCTTGGCTTGAGGCCCCCTTCTCCCATTTTCAAAGCCAGCAACAACATGTCCATCTCACGCTTCCATATATTGTTATAATTGTTCTATTTTATTATTAATTATCGTCGTGAATCTCTTACTGTGTCTAATTTACAAATTCAACTTTTTCATGGGTATGTACGACACCTATGATCTCTCCTCCTCCTCCAACTCATGTCTCGTTGCATCCTGGAAAGATTCTCTGCTTTAAGGACCCCTGTGATTAGATTTGGCCCATCCAGATATCCGGGAAAATTTCCATCTCAGGGTCTGTAACTTTAACCACACCTCCATAATCCCTTTGCTATATAAGTTAACATAGTCACAGACCAGGGATTTGGGGTGGGAGACATCTTTGGGAACCATCACCTTTTGCCTATTGTGGGTCATTTAGGACAGATGGTCTCAGTAGCCCCTGAGAGCAGCACTCCATCACGGCACAACAGTTATCTTATTTCTTTCTTTTTTTTTTTTCTAAGATGGGGTCTCCCTCTGTCATGCAGGATGGAGTGCAGTGGTGCAATGTTGACTCACTGCAGCCTCTATTTCCGAGGCTCAAGTGATCCTCCCACCTCAGCTTTCCAAGTAGCTGGGACCACAGGTGCGCAACACAACACCTGGCTAATTTTTGGTAGTTTTTATAGAGACGGGTTTTGCCAAGTTGCCCAGTCTGGTTTGGAGCTCGTAGGCTCAAGTGATCTGCCCACCTCACCTCCCAAAGTGCTGGAATTACAGGCCTGAAGTTACCCTATTTCTTTGATTCTAAGATGTCATTCGTTAAAGAAAAAAACTTTTTGTTATGGAAAATTTCAAACATAAACAGAAGTAGAGGAACGGTATAATTTACCCCATGTACCCATCACTTTGCTCCTGTAATTACCAGCTCCTGGCCAACCTTGTGTCCTCTCTACCTTCCCTGTTTCTCTAGTTTGAAATTATTTTGAAGCAAATCTTGGCAAACATATTTTTGTCTATACGTGTTTCAATATGTATTGCTAGAAGTCTATGTATGATGTAGTCACAGTTTACTAATGCACCTCCTCCAAATTACTAATTTAATATAATCAAATATCCAGACACTGTATTTTCTTGTTAAGCTGTACAGTCATATATAGTTTATTTGAATTTACAGTTTATTTCAATAAAGCCTATATATTGCATTTGTTAGATGTCTCTTAAAAATTGTAGTAAAATATACATAACATAAAAATTATTATCATAACTATTTTTCAGTGTAGAGTGTAGCAGCATTAATACTTTCACATTTTTGTGCAGCCATCATCTCCATCCATATACAGGACGTTTTTTGTCTTCTCAAACTGAAACCGTGTGTCTGTTAAATAACAATGCCTCCTGTCCACCTTCCAGTCCCTGGTAGATATCATTCTACTTTCTGTCTCTGTAGATTTAGCTATTCTTGGCATTTCATATAAATAGAATCATATAGTATTTGTCCTTTTGGGACTAGCTTATTTTGCTTAGCCTAATATCTTTGAGGTTTGTCCATGTTGTAGCATATAACAACATGTCCTTTCAAAAAAAATTACCATTTTAACTGTTTTTAAGTATGCAGTTCAGTAATAATAAATATGCCCATATCGTTGTGAAACAGATCTCTACAACTTTTTCATCTGCAAATTTGAATCTCTATATCCATTAAGCAACTCTATATCCATTAACTCTCTTATGCCTCATCCTGACCACCCCCTGGTAACCATCATTCTACTTTGTGCTTCTGTGAATTTGATTACTTTCAGTTACGTCATATAATTGGAATCATACAATATCTGTCTTTTTGCAGCCGCCTTAATTCCCTCAGCATGTCCTGAAGGTTCACCCACATTGTAGCGTGTGACAGGATTTCCTTCCTTAAAGGCATCAGAGTATTCCATTGTATGTGTGATGGTTAATTTCATGTGTCATCTCGACAGGACAACAGGGTGCCCAGATATTTGGTGAAACATTATTCTGGATGTTTCTGTGAGGGGGTCTTTGGATGACATTAACATTTTTAAAAAAACCTTTAAAATTGATATATAATAGTTGTGTACTTTTCTTTCTTTCTTTCTTTGAGATGGGGTCTCACTGTGTTGCCCAGGCTGGAGTGCTGTGGCTACTCACAAGCGCCATCCTAGGATACTTCATCCTTAGACTCCTGGCCTCAAGTGATTCATCTGCTTCAGCCTCCCAAATGGCTGGGACTGTAGGTGCACACCACCGTGACTGGCTTTGTATGCTTTTTTGAAGGCTAGAATTTTACAGGACATGTAAACTTGTCTCTAGGCAAATATGAGATCAGTTTTGATAGACATTTACTCTCTTATTCGAGGAATTGAAGACTTTCCATGCATTCTGTAAATATTTATTTATTTGTTTCTGTTTTAGAGACAGGGTCTCACTCTGTTGCCCAGGCTAGAGTACAGTGACGTGATCATGGCTCAATGAAGCCCTGAACTCCTAGGCTCAAGTGATCCTCCTGTCTCAGCCTCCCAAGTAACTGGGACTCTAGATGTGCACCACCATGCCTGGCTAAATTTTTAATTTATTGAATTTATTGGTAGAGACAGAGTCTTGCTATGTTGCCCAGGCTTTTTTTTTTTTTTTTTTTTTGAGATGGAATCTCACTCTGTTGACCAGGCTGGAATGCAGTGGTATGATCTCATCTCACTGCAATCTCTGCCTCCCAGGTTCAAGCAATTCTCCCGAGTAGCTGGGATTACAGGCACCTGCCACCATGCTCGACTAATGTTTTTTGTATTTTTAGTAGAGTCAGTGTTTCCCCATGTTAGTTAGGTTGGTCTCGAACTCCCAACCTCAGGTAATCTGTCTGCCTTGGCCTCCCAAAATGCCGGGATTACAGGCGTGAGCCACCGTGCCCAGTCTATGTTGCTCAGGCTTCTATAAATATTTAGAGCATGCTGTATATTGGGCACTGGGTGAGAAAGAAAGCACTCATTTTGAAGCACATGCTTAGCCAATTTTTAGTGCTCCATAATTACTTATGAATAAATGAAATTGGATTCCCAGCTCACACAGGTGTCCCTAAAGCACGTACTGTAAAGTTGCCAAGCAGGTATAATGAGCAGGGAATTCTTGGCGTGTCTGTTTCTGAAAAGATACTAGGGAACTAAAGAGGACAGAGTAGAAAGTAGAACTGTCATTCTGCCTAACATGGTGAGGTATTCCGAGAGGGAGAGGAAACGCTATCCAGTCCCTTACCACGTCTCTCCATTTACACACAACTCTGATAGGGTTTCCAGCACTTTGTGCAGGTTTCAGATCGTTGGCCAGGGCCTAGGAAGCCTCTGATGCAGCCTGAAAGATTTCACTCCTGTTCGTCATCTGCATTCTTTAGATATTAGATAACTTCTCCCAATTACTAGGGTCAGCATTTTCTTTCTTCTATTTTTTCCACTTACATTTATAAAATAATAAGGGCAACATGCAATAAAATATTAAAGTTGTTGACCCATTTAAACAGTTTACACGGAAGCAGCTGTCAAGGTTGCTGAGAACGCAGATCAGCTCTGAAGTTTCCCCGTGGGACCGCCGGAAGTGTTGGCCCGAAGGTGGTTGTGGGGCCCTGGCGTACAGTGAAGTGTGGGTGTTCCAGATGTGGCAGTCACAAAGCATCCAGGAGGTTCCGGTGCTGGTTCCTCAAACTAGAGAATTACCTCATCACTGGAGACCTAATTGTCTTTTTTTTTTCTTTGAGATGGAGTCTCGCTCTGTCACCCAGGCTGGAGTGCAGTGACGTGATCTTGGCTCACTGAAACCGGTTGCCTCCCAGGTTCAAGCGATTCTCCTGCCTCAGTCTCCTGAGTAGCTGGGACTACAGGCACCCATGACCAGGCCTGGCTAATTTTTGTATTTTTAGTAGAGATGAGGTTGCACCATGTTGTCCAAGCTGGTCTCAAACTCTTGACCTCAGGCGATCCACGTGCCTCAGCCACCCAAAGTGCTGGGATTACAGGCGTCAGCCACCGCGCCAGGCCCATCACTGTCTTTATGTACAGCATGTGAAGGACTGGGCTCTCTGAAACCCAGAGATATAAACTATTTGCTTGGCAAACTCACCTGGGTGGCAGTTACTCATGGAACACCTACGCTGTGGCAAGCACCATTCCAGTTGCTGGGAAATGGCAGTGAACAGGCAGGCAGAAATCCCTGTCTTCTAGGGGTTTAACCTCCTGCTAGGGATTAGAGAAAACACAAATAAGTGAAGCACACACCTGTAATCCGAGCACTTTGGGAGGCCGAGGTGGGATGATACCTTAAGGCTAGGAGTTTGAGACCAGTGTGGCCAACACAGTGAGACCCTGTCTCTACAAAAAATGTAAAAACTTAGCCGGGGTGGTGGCACACACCTGTAGTCCCAGCTACTCAGTAGGCTGAGGTGGGAGGATTGCTTGAGACCAGGAGTTCAAGCCTGCAGTAATCTAAGAAGGTGCCACTGTACTCCAGCCTGGGTAACAGAGTAAGACCCCATCTCTAAAAATAATAATAATAATAAAATAAATAATAAAATAAAATAAACCAAATAAATGAAAATGCATGGTATGTGACCAATATTCCTCAAAGCTGTCCAGGTCATCAGAAACAAGGAAAACCTGAGAAGCTGCCACAGGCAAGAGGAGCCTAAGAAGATGTGAGGATATTAGGTAAAAATCAGGGAAACCTGAATGAAGTTGGACTTCTGTTGATAATAGTAACGATGACAACATGTATGTGTGATAATAGTAGTGATGATGTGTATGTGTGTGATGATACTAATGATGACATGGGCGTGATAATAGCAGTGATGATGGTGTGTGTGTGATAACAGTAATGATGATGTGTATTGTGATAATAGTGATGATGTGTATGTGTGTGTTAATAGTAATGATAACGCTGTGTGTGACAAAAGTAATGACACGTGTGTGATAATAGTAATGATGGCGTGTGTGTGTGATAATAGTAATGATGACGTGTGATAAGAGTAATGATTATAGCGTGTTTGTGGGATATTAGTAATGATGATGATGTGTGTGTGATAATAATAATGATGATGTGTGTGTGATAATAGTAACAATTGCATGTATGTGTGATAATAGTAATGTTGGTGATGTATATGTGTGTGACAGTAGTAATGACGATGATGTGTGTGTGATAATAGTAATGGTGATGTGTGTGTGTGATAATAGTAATGATTATGACTTGTATGTGTGGTAATAGTAATGATGGTGACGTGTGTTTGATAATAGTAATGATGGTGATGTGTATGTGTGTGATAATAGTAATGATGACATGTGTATGTGATAATAGTAATGATGATGGCATGTATGTGTGATAATAGTAATGATGATGATGTTTATGTGTGTGATGATAGTAATGTGTGTGTGATAATAGTAATGATGTGTGTGTGATAATAGTAATGATGATGACATGTATGTGTGATAATAGTGATGGTGACGCATGTGATAATAGTAATGATGACGTGTGTGTGATAATAGTAATGATGATGGTATGTATGTGTGATAATGGTAATGATGATGTGTGTGTGACAATAGTAATGATGTGTATGTGATAATAGTAATTATAGTGATGTGTGTGTGAGATAATAGTAATGATGATGGCATGTAGGTGTGATAATAGTGATGACGGTGACGTGTGTGATAATAGTAATGATGACATGTGTGTGTGATAACATAATGATGGTGACGTGTGTATAATGGTAATGATAATGACATGTATGTGTGATAATAGTAATGATTATGACGTGTGTGTGATCATAGTAATGAGGGTGACGTGTATGTGTGTGATGATAGTAATGATGACATGTGTGTGTGATAGTAATGATGATGATGTATATATGTGTGGTCATGTATCAGATGTTGATGAATGTCCTGGAGAAAAGTGAAGCCGAGGCAGATGGACAGGGAGTGCAGGTGGGAGTTGGGGGAAGGCAAGGAGGGCCCAACTGGGAAGATGGCATTTGGACAGAGACCTGCGTGGGAGGGAAGGAGCATGCCATGAGGTTATCTAGGGGATAGCAAGGGGCAAGGCCTTGTGGGAGAGAGCAACTATAAGCCCATTAGAGAACAAGGTCAAGGTTGGGGAGCTGGGGGTGGGGTGTGGAGCACGGGAGCCCCAGATCATGGGGAACCTTCTAGGTCCCAGTGAGGACTTTGGCATTGACTCTGGACCAGATGTCGGCAAAGCCATGGGTCTGGCCTTATTTGCAGCATGGAGTCCACATCACCATAGCGCTCCTTCCATGGGCTTTTGAGTTACCCCAGAGGTCATTGCCAGGCTTTAGAGCAGAAGTCCACCACCTGCAGCCTTGTAGCCCTTGGGCCAAATACTGTCCACTTGTTTTGCTACAAAGCTGTGCACAGGTGAGCCAGCAACTTGCCTCTTACCTGGTCAGTGAGGTTTCTTTATACTTTTGTGATGCCATTTGTAATTGTTTTGTCAAATTGTATATTCCATCCTTGGATCTTCCTAACTTCCTAAATGATTTTTTTTTTAAGGTGCATACTTTGAGATTCACTCTTGATGCTGTAAAGGTCAATGGGTTTTGGCAAATGCACAGTGTCATGTACCCACCATTACTGGGTCACGCAGAATGGTTTCACCACCCTGGAAAAACCCTGTGCATCACCGTTCATCTCCTCCCTTTCCCTGTAAACCCCTGGCAACCATAGACTTTTTACCACCTCTGTGGTTTTGCTTTTTCCAGAATGTCATCTAATTGGAATCATATAGTATGTTGCCTTTTTAGACTGGTTTTTTCACTTTGCAATATGTATTTATTGCAAAGTGAAAAGGTTCATTTGTGTCTTTCTTGTCTTGATATCTCATTACTTTTCATTGCATAATAATATTCCATTGAATGGATGTACCACAGTTTGTTTATCCTTTCGCCTATTGAAGGGCATCTTGATTACTTCCAGTTTTGGGTGATTATGAATAAAGCTGCTATAAACATCTGTGTGCAGGTTTTTGTGCACATACAAGTTTTCAGATCAGTTGAGTAAACATCTAGAGGTGGGACTGGCATGGTAAGACTATGTCTAGCTGTGTGTGAACCTCTGCTTTTTAGAGTATTATGGTAAAGCTGTGTCTGGCTGTGTATGGACCTGTGCATTTTGTTTTTGTTTTTGAAGCAGAGTCTCACTCTGTTGCCCAGGCTGGAGTGATGCAATCTTGGCTTGCTCCACCTCCTGAGTTCAAGTGATTCTCATGCTCCAGCCTCCTGGGTAGCTGGGACTACAGGTGCATGCCGCCACACCCGGTTAATTTTTGTATTTTTCAGTAAAGACGGGGTTTCACCACATTGGCCAGGCTCAGGTGACCTGCCTGCCTTGGCATCCCAAAGTGTTGGGGATACAGGTGTGAGCCACCACACCCAACTAGACCTCTGCTTTTAAGAGAATTATGGTAAGGCTGTGTCTAGCTGTCCATGTACCTCTGCTTTTTAGAATATTATGGAAGGAAACTGACTTTTTTTGGTCTGTGTCCCTTTTACAACGCCATGTTACTCTTTTTCTATTTCTGGAGCCTTGATTGGAATTTCTCCAGAGGAGTGTTAAAATTCAAATTGTTTTCAGTGAAATTTAAAATTATGATGGAACTTCTAAGAGTAGATTCTTAAAAATCTTTTTAATTTTAAAATTTATCCCCGGTGGGTTCTACCCTGAGAATTTAATAGATCGGCTGACTTAGAAGTTGAGGTAATTGAGATACAACAGTAAAAAGTTAAAAATAATCATACTAGCATTCCTGGAGGCTTTGGGAGTGACAGGTACATTTAATTTGAAATTGCAAGGAAGGTGTTTCAGTGGACTTTATTTCCGGAGATATTTAAGGTTCTCTCCATGTAAGGACATTAGAATCTAAATTATTTCTGACCGGTGCAAAAACTTGAAACATGTCAGAAACCTATTGTTGTAAAAGTAGGAAGAAAATGGAACAGGAAAGAGGCTTGGATTTTTTTTTTTCAGCTTTATTTCTTGTCATTTCAATTATGAGATTATAATTTTATAACTATTGATTTATAATACTGACATGTAATAACACGTGCATAAAGTGTCCAAATTAGAGATTTGGCTTATGGACGTCAGACTATCCATACAATCAATATAATGTACACATTTGTCACCTCCTGAAGTGTTCTCCGGCCTCTCTGTAATCCATCCCCTCGTCCCTGTCTCCAGGCAGCAACTTATCTGCCACTTTTAATCCCTATAGATTAGTTAGCATTTTCTAGAATTGTATGTAAATTTATATATTACATATAATTTTATATACATTATATAAATGGAATCTTACAGAAAATACTCTTGGTCGGGAGTAATTTTTTTGCTTTTTGGCATAATTACTGTGGGACTCATGCATACTGTTGGGTGGATCAGCCCTTTATTTATTGCTGAGTAGTGTTCATTCTATTCTATGATGTTGTGGACTGAATTGTGCCCCCCCACCCCCAAATTCATATGCTGAAGCCCTAGCACTCAGTGTGACTGTATGTGGCAATAGGGCTTTTAGGAAGTAATTAAGGTTGACTGAGGTCATAAGGGTGGGTCGTAATTCGTTAGGATTGGTAGCCTTACCAGAAGAGGAAGAGAGAGCGATCTCTCCTTCTGCCATGTGAGGACACAGCAAGAAGGCAGCTGACTGCAAGCTAGGAAGAAGGCCCACATCAGACCCTGGCCATGACAGCACCCTGAACTTGGACTTTCAGCCTCCTGAACTGGGACAGAAGAAATATCTGTTGTTTAAGCTATGATAACCCAGTCTATGATGTTTGCCGTGACAGCCCAAGCTGACTGAGACATGGATACACCACAATTTGTTTTTCATTTACCTGTTGATGGACATTCTATTTATTTACTTACTTATTTATTTTATTTTGAGACGGAGTCTCATTCTGTCGCCCAGGCTGGAGTACAGTGGCACAATCTCGGTTCACTGCAATTTTGCTTCCTTGGTTCAAGCAATTCTCCTGCCTCAGCCTCCTGAGTAGCTGGGATTACAGGCGTGCACCACCACACCCAGCTAATTTTTGTATTTTTTGTAGATAGAGATGGGGTTTCACCATGCTGGCCAGGCCGGTCTCAAACTCCTGACCTCAGGTGATCCGCCTGCTTCAGCCTCCCAAAGTGCTGGGATTACAGGGGTAAATCACCGCGCCTGGCCTGATGGACATTTTAGTTGTTTCCAGTTTGACTATTACAGAGAATGCTGCTCTGAGCAGCTGTGTTCAGGTCTTTGTGTGGACACGTGCTTTCATTTTTACTGGGTGAATATCTAGGAGTGGACTGGCTGGGTTATATGGTAGGTGTATGTTTTACTCTTTAATAAACTGCCCAACTGTTTCCTAAGGCACCTGTACCATTTTATATTCACACAAGCAGTGTGTGAGCGTTCCGCTTCCTCCACATCAGACTTGAGGCCTAAATTTTGAATTGCTCTTCCTTAGCTGGTCCACTCAGAGGGCTCAGCGCTGGTTTATGACATGGCCAGGAGAGGCAGGGCAGGCAGCTGCTTCCCTCTGGAGCCCTCTCTCATACTCTTAAATGTTGTCATATGAGAATCTTTAGGTTTCTTTTTCTTTTTGTTTTTCCTTACCTGCAGTCCAAAGTCACATGAGAATTGTTTTATGCCTGTGTTAAATGTGCTTTCCAGAAAAATTTAGAATGACAATATATGTATGCTCTGACTTGTCTTTCTTACGTTGCTTTTCCTAATTATTTACTTGCAGACATCCTGGAGAGGGTTTCTGGGCTGTAATGTATTAAAATAAATCTAGGTTCTAAAGTCAGACCGACCCGGATTTGAATTTAGGCTTCACGGCTTAGCTGTGTGGCAAGTCACGTGAGCTGAGCCTCAGTTTTGTCATCTGTTTAAAAACTTTTCTTTGTTTGTTTTAGAGGATGGGGCCTGCTGTGTTGCCCAGGCTGCAGTGCAGTACAGGAGCAATCACAGAGCACTGCAGCCTCCTACTCCTGGCCTCAGGTGATCCTCCTGCCTCCGCCTCCTGAGTAGCATACCACCACCACTCCTGGCCCCTCCTCTGTTTTTAAAAAGTATGTGTGGAGAGGTTGATATTACCTAGCTTGCATGGTTGTTATAAAGCTTAAATATAATGCATTGAAAACATCTTCATTCATTGAATATCTGGGATAATGTATTAATCTTCCAGGGTTATACTTGTAATTACAAGTTGCATTTTCTATTTAACAGTGGTTGACCTACTACCCTCTAAGTGACTAGGAGAGGAAGTGACATTTTCATGGGTGCCACCGTTAGAGGGAGGCCACAGAAAATATAGTGAAATGCAGTGGCTTTGCCAGGACTTACGGTAACCTTGCAATGTTTAACAATGTCTCAGGCTAGGTGCAGTGACTCGTGCCTGTAATCTCAGCACTTTGGGAGGCTGAGGTGGGTGGATCACGAGGTCAGGAGTTCAAGACCAGCCTGGCCAACATGGTGAAAGCCCCGTCTCTACTAAAAATACAAACATTAGCTGGGCATGGTGGCAACTGTCTCTAATCTCAGCTGCTCTGGAGGCTGAGGCAGGAGAATGCTTTGAACCCAGGAGGCAGTAAGCCAAGATCATGCCGTTGTACTCCAGCCTGGGCGACAGCAAGGCTCGATCTCAGAAACAAAAGCAATGTCTCCGTCCTGCTTTGGCCATTTGCACTGTGGTGGGGATGTATTTCGTATGCATATTTATGTACTTCCACCAAGGCAATTGCTGCCTGAATGTAATTCCTCGATGTGGCCTGTTTGGGAATCCCCAGCCTCCTTAGGGACCGCTTAGTCTGTTTTTAGGGAGAACAGGAACACACTTTGGCTCCAAGAGGCACATTTCCCAGGCTTCTGGGATTCTGGCCGGTGTGTGCTGTCTGCCTTTTGCAGCACTTGGGCCCACGGGTGGCAAGGATGCTGCCTCTTGGCCTGCAGAATCCTTTGTCCAGCTGTGTGTTGAAAGTGCATGGAGCCTTCCCTCACATGGAGAAGTGGGGGCGTATTCTTTGATGGCTGGGCCAGACAGCTCACTGATGTTGCTGGAGTTTGAAAGGTTGTCGCAAAACGGACAGTCAGGAGATTGACGTTAGCATGGGCAGGTAGGCTGGCGCTGGAACTGTGAGGGGAGTATGAAGGGTGGGTGTTGGTAGACAGGGGATTTGCTGTGCCAGGTGGGGGTGTCTTGAGGCCTTTTCTGTTCTGCCCGACCGCTGGGTTTCAAAACCCCTGCAGCGTTCCTCCTTAGAGCCGGCTGGCTTTCTTGGCATCATTTGGTTTAGTTGCTAGGAAGCGGAATAGGGCAAATGCAACTTCCTTTTGACTTACTCACTTTGAACCATCTGCTGATTCCTTCTCGTGGCCTTCAAACTTGGCGAGGAGCATCGAGAAGAGGGTCGAGCAGAGCATCTGTGCTTATCCTTTCTGGAAACGGAATGCTTTCTAATAACTCATTAACCCTCTCAGTCCAAATTCATTCAGTTCATCTTGGACAGCTCCTAGTCTCTTTCAGCTAGTGGTTTGGAGTAAGCATTTTATTCTTCGGTTTTGCCCCTTATTTTTGTCTTAGATTTAGAGCTATGTTAACCATATAGCTCTTAAATGAGGAAGATGGTGGCTACGTATGTCAAAATATATTTGGCAAGCAAATATTGATAAAAACGGTCTTACTTGAGGTTGTTTAACACTTGGAATGGATGCACATGGATTGTGTAGGAATTTTCTATCATAAGCTCCATTGTGAAGTCAGTGTCAGATACATTAAAGGTGGCAGATGATCCACAAAAATTTATAGTGCTGTTGAGGGAGCATCTATCAAAGAGACATTTTAAACAAAACCAGTGATGCTTGTTTTTTATAATTGCCAACTACTACCGGCATTTACCTATTTACTTTCAGGTCGAGTTTCGTTCAGCTGGGCAAATCAGGTGCATTGTGTGGAAGCTCTTTTCTGCTGGTGAGTTTCCTGCCTCTCCCTGTGCCAGTGCCGAGCGTTCAGTTGTCAACTCTGCGAAAGTAGTTGAACAAACAAGCTAGGCAGAAATAGAAATAGGCATTACAAAATAGAGTTAGAGCTTCTGGAAAAAAAACCTTGAGAAAGGCCATTGTTTGAGATTTTAAAATCCAGTTTAACTGAGGATTTAATCACCCCTGAGTGTACCAGAACTGTGGAAACTAATGTAGGAACTATGGGAAATAATCTCTTCTGAAGTGTAATTTTGTCTTTTTTTTTTTTTTTTTTTCCCAGTAAGCCATATAAACCTTTGCTGCCAACTTCTTATTCACCCCAAGAGGGCTACTTAAAGGAAGATGAAGACATGCTAAGGTAAAATTTTATTGTTGTGGCGCAATTTGCTAAAAGCATTAGTAGTAATTCAAATGCTTTCTTTCTGTGCAGACTTAGATGTTTGTTAAAATTGATGTCATTAATATTTGCTTTTGGGACATCCCTCAGTTCAAGTTGATCAGATTAAGCCATGCTGCTTTAACTTTTACCTTTCCATAGTCGCTTAGACTTTAGTGGCTAAAATATACCTACAGACTGAAGGACTTAGTCCCCCAGGCCTTTTTGTTCTTCCATTGTCTTGGACTGGGTCATGTGCTTTGTGGGTGATCCATAGCAGACCCTTGAATCCCTTCCTCCACACCCTCACACCTCACCCTCTTGATTTTGCTACCCTCAAACCATCGGTATATGCTCAAAAATGCAAATGTATTCTGTTGTGATACAAATCAGAACTCCAGAGGCAAATATAAGTGACTTAAAACTGTATTTTTTTTTTTAACCCCAGGAATGGGATAGATACATAAGAGCAGGTAATAATAAAAAGTGGGTTATCCATAGCAGACCCTTGAACAAAAAGGGTCTGAACAAAAATGAAAAAGGGAAGATCAAAAGCTAGGCGTCTGAGACCAGTCTGGGCAACATAGTGAGACCCTGTCTCTACAAAAAATAAAAAGATAAAATAAAAATCCCTTTTCAGAACTCTCCCACTCTCCCATTTTTTTCCCTTGTTTTTTTAAACTGAAATGGTTGGCCCTGGCATATTGTCCTGAACTTGTTTCTTTCACTTAACCGTGTATCATGAAGGAGTCTTCATCCTCATTATTTGTAACCACTGCGTAGCATTCTCAGTATGTAAATCACTTTTTTTTTTCTTTTTAAAATTGAGACGGAGTCTCAGTCTATTGCCCAGGCTGGAATGTGTGGTACGATCTTGGCTCACTGCAACCTCCTCCTCCCAGGTTCAAGCTATTCTCCTGCCTCAGACTCTTGAGTAGCTGGGATTACAGGCATGCATCACCACCCCTGGCTAATTTTTGTATTTTAGTAGAGACAGGGTTTCCCCATGTTGGCCAAGCTGGTCTCGAACTCCTGACCTCAAGTGATCTGCCTGCCTTGGCCTCCCAAAGTTCTGGGATTATAGGCATGAGTCACCACGTCCAGCCTCGAGTATGTAAATCACTTTTGAAGGCGACTTTATTTCATTTACTCTGGCTTTTGTATTCAGCAATGAAGTTCCTCTAAGTAACTAAATGGGTAAATCAACATGGCAGTTCAAGATTCTTGCCTTGAATCTTTCTCTGTAGTTTTGGTAAAAGCAGTTTTCCTTGAACTGTATTTGAATTGATTTTTATATATATGAACCTTGACAGGGCCTCTCTCTCGCTTGCATTAAAGATGAGATTTGTGTCAGATTAGATTAATAATTCAGAATTGAAAAATGCTTTTCTCAACTGCGGAAGCGCTTGGAAGTGTAGAATTTAGGAATGACTGTTCGTGGAGGTTAGTTTTTCTCAGTAACATTTCCTAAAGGTGAGACCTGGAATACCTGCACTGTCGGGTGGTCTTCTGAAGGAGATTTTCTTAGCCTTGACCTGAAAGAAACCTAAAGGCAGAGATGGATCACAATGGCCAACACTGACTCAGGGTCCACACTGCATCAGGCACCATTCTGAGGATATCGCCTGTATTAGTTCATTCAATCTCATAACAGCACTAAGAGGTAGGGTCTATTAATAATCTGCATGTTACAGGTGAGGAAAGAGTCACGATGATGTCAAATAACTTAATCAAGGCTACCCAGCTTGTAAGTGACGGAGCTGAGATTCAAACCCCGACAGTTGCATTGTCAACATTAGGCTGCCTTCTCTGGATGACCAGGTACTGGCTTCCCAGGCTCCTCCCAGTCACCTCTAATTATTTGGTGGTGGTGGTGTTTACCTACCACTTCATTAAAAGAAAGTGTCTATGGCCAGGTATGGTAGCTCATGCCTGTAATCCTACCACTTTGGAAGACTGAAGTGTGTGGATCACTTAAAGCCAGGAGTTTGAGACCAGCCTGAGCAACGTAGTGAGACCCTATCTCTACAAAAAATAAAAAGATTAGCTAGGTATGGTGGCGGGCACCCATACTCCCAGCTACTCTGGAGGCAAAGGTGGGAGGATTGCTTGAGCCCAGGAGTTCTGGGCTACAGTGAGCCAGGATCACGCTACTGATGGTGCCCAGGCTGTGGGCAACAGAGCAAGAGCCTGTCTCTAAAAACAACGACGACAACAAAAGAAAGTGTAGAAAGTGTGAGGGAAAGCCAGCAAGAACAAAAGGCAGCAAGGGTTAGGAAAAGCAGGTGGCGTACAGAACGGCTTCTAGAATCAATGGCTGGTGTTGATCAAAGACAAATAGACAAACGAAGCCTGCTCTGGAGAGGGAAGCATTGTGTGCAGCTCAGGGTTCTCAGGGCGGTAGGGGGAGGCATGGACTCAGGCGAGAGCTTTGCTTGGAAACGTCTGTTGGGAGGCTGGCTGTGGACAGCAACCCGAATAAACATTGGAAAGGGGAGAAGCACAGGGACGAAGGCTCGCAGGCAGCTTGCTGAGTAGTCGTGGTTTGCGGAGTGCACTCGCCGTGCAGCCTGATGCCTTTTGTGAGAAAACAGCTAATTGCTGCCCGCTAGCGTGGTTCAGTCCCTGTCAGGACATTCCTTGTGGACAGAAACATTGGTGACTGGATCCTGGGGAGCCACAGTAAAAACGCCTGATTTAGGGTACAGCGTGCATCTACTTCTCCCTTTCTTCTGTTAAATCACAGCAAAAGGGACTATTTAGACGGCTGATAGATGATCCAGCATCTGTGCACTATTTTGCATGCCTTTAGCAAGGAAAAAGGGCTTGCTCACAGGCGCTGTGGAGCGTTTATAAGTAAAGGGGGCAGATCTTGTTCATTCATTCTTTACCCTTATCCATATCCAATGAAGACCTTCCAAGAGGAGCACCCCCAGTTTTAAAGATGAACGCTTCTGATAAAATTATCTCAAACCCTTTGGACTAAACACCTTAAAGTGTGAATATATAGCTCTAGCTATCTTTCTATCTGATCTATAACAAGGATCAATGGCTCCATATAGCCCTTTTCATCCCCGTGGGCAAGAGGAAACAAATGGAAAGGGCAGAAAATCCTAGAAATTTATAAAACACTAAAATGAGAGCAGAGCAGACTATGGAGCGACCTGCAAATAGACACAGGCTTTAGTGACTATAGATTGCACTGGTGATCTAGTATTTGCTTTTTGGCTTTTGGGGGTACATTTAGAGGGGAAAATACATCTGCACAATATTTGAAAAAATATTTTCATGCATCTAACAGCATTGAAGGATTATGGGGGAAATGCGGCAGATTCTTCAAAAGAGAATGAAGACAACCAGGGGTGATAACCCTAGTGCTCTCCCTTCAGTAAGAATCCTGTTGGCCAGGTGCCATGGCTCATACCTGTAATTCCAGCACTTTGGGAGGCTGAGGCAGGTGGATGAGGACTGAGGCAGGTCAGGAGTTCGAAACCAGCCTGACCAATGTGGTGAAACCCTGTCTCTACTAAAAATACAAAAATTAGTTGGGTGTGGTGGTGGGTGCCTGTAATCCAGCTACTTGGGAGGCTGAGACAGGAGAACTGCTTGAACCTGGGAGGCAGAGGTTGCAGTGAGCCGAGATCGCGCCATTGCACCCCAGCCTGGAAGACAGAGTGAGACTCCGTCTCAAAACAAAAACAAAAACAGACAAACTAACAAAATGAATCTTGTCACACTTCTAGTGAGTTCCTTGTCTGTTCTTGGTAGCAGTGTTGTCTTTCATTTACCCTTTTGGAAGGAGACCCTGAGAACCTTCAGCAATTGCTTTTTGGCTGTGCAAAAACACAAATGCATCGATGTTTTTCAGATGATGCCCTCCAGCCCTTTTATCAAGTGATTCAGAAAAAGTGGGAGTGAGAGAGGCCTTTGGATCGTGTTATCGTTTGTATCGACAAACAACCGAGGTGGCGTTATTTCTTTGTAGCGTGTCAAGTGAGATTGTGTACAAACCGCATAATTTAGTGTCCAGCCTTGAGCACACGAGTCACTGAGAGCTGGGCCTCCCGCAGTGCTCTGTCGCTGCTTTAGGAACTGTGAGAATGATGCTCTTGGCGTCACTGGTGGTAGTGTCACTGGTGGTAGTGTCACTGGTGGTAGTGTCACTGGTGGTAGCGTCACTGGTGGTAGTGTCACTGGTGGTAGTGTCACTGGTGGTAGTGTCACTGGTGGTGCTGGAGTGACCTGAGGGTGGGGATGTTTCTGAAGATTACTGTCTTGTGCATCTTTTCTGTATTGCTTGAGGGTTTTTTTTTTCAATGAACATCTATCAATTTTTCAATCAGAAAAAAAAAACCAAAGCTATTTTGGGGGATGGGGAGTAGGTACCATGTGCCAGGCACTATTCTGGGCTCTGGGGATACTTCGGTGAACACAACAGGCAAAACCACTGCCCCTGGGCACTGGCAGCTGCTGAGCTTTCAAAGAAGGGTTCCTCTCTTTTTTGAACTGTTTCTCCAACTCCTTTCTGCCTTTATCTGTGCGGTTTTATCTTTAGTCTGGGCTGCCTGTTCCCTCCTCTCCACCTGCTGAACTCAGGTGGACAACTGAAGCGCAGTGGAAGGCTAGTCCTATGGGAGTCCTGCCTCACTACCCCTGCCCTCTAAGTGTGTTCGGCTTGTCCCCTGGGCCTATGTAGCGTCCTGGTGTCAGGCAGCATTGGCTGGCACTTGCTCTGCTGTGTTAGACATGTTGGTTTGCTTCTGTCCCCTATCTGGAGGACAGACAGACTTAATATGTGATGATAACTATGTCTCTAGGTGATGTCAGGTTTCACTGTGCTTGGCAAACAGCCTGGTCTGTAGACAAATGGCTGGGTGGGGGGATGCACACTTACTCCGAGCTAGCAGCTCAACAAGGGATGCTGACCCAGGCGTGATGAGCACGGACAGTCCCAGCACAGGAGACCAGGCACACACGGGACACAGCTCTGCACTGGGCTTTCTCACCTTTTTAATATGAAAGTCTGCAATCTTAAATTAAGATGACTCGAATGTTTATCGTGATATCCCCTTTGCAGAAATTGACTTTATTTATAGATAGCATCTTTTCTTTAACAGTTTTTGAAAGCGAAAATACAGCTCCATCTCATTCAGAGGGTATTTGGGTTGGACCTTGGGAGACAGTGTACTAGAAGAAATGAGGTCAGTCACAGCATGCGGGTGGAAAGGACAATTCCTTTTACATTCAAAAATGATGGAATTTCTTTTTAATAATTGAAAGACAACCAGACATGCCCAGGATTAATTTGATCATATAGTAATTTAAACCAATTTTGAACCCAGAGGCAGTAAAGACCCAGCGTGCACAGTAGCTTTGTTTCCTGCAAAACTGCAATACTTTGCTACAATACTGTTCATCACCCAGGGTCACTGCATTAATGTTTGACCAGATTCACTTTCTCAAGACTTGTGGCAACCATCACATCTGACTTGTAGCATCTTACGCTTTAAAAAAATTTTGAGACAGAATCTCACTCTGTTACTCAGGCTGGAGTGTGGCGGTGTAATCTCGGCTCACTGCAACCTCTGCCTATGGGGTTCAAGTGATTCTCCTGCCTCAGCTTTCTGAGAAGCTGGGATTACAGGCGTGCCACCACACCCAGCTACTTTGTGTGTGTGTGTGTGTTTAGTAGAGATGGGTTTTCACCATGTTGGCCAGGCTGGTCTTGAACTCGTGACCTCAAGTGATCCACCTGCCTCAGCCTCCCAAAGTGCTGGGATTACAGGCATGAGCTACCGCTCCTGGTCCTTCTTTTACTTATTTTTATTTTTTAAATTTAGAGATTGGGGGGGTCTCACTATGTTGCCCAGGCCAGTCTCGAACTGATGGCCTCCTGCAATCCTCCTGCCTTGGCCTCCCAAAGTGTCGGGATTACAGGTGTGAGCCACCAAGTCTGCCATGGGATTCTTTTAGAATTGTGACTGACACCAGCTGCCATCGGACTTACACAGCCCTGATATTCTTGCCACCTTCCCATCGACAGAGCCGGGCCAACTGGTGTTGATTTGAAGGCCACCTTTTGTAGTGGAGGCGTGGAGGTTGTGTTTCTTCTCCCCCTCCATCTGGAGTGGTATTAGGAAAGGACTCCTCACATGTCACCCAGCCTAGTGATCTGGGTTCTAGCAGTTAGCCATAGATTAGGGGACTGGATGGAAGCAGCTTTGGAACTCTTTGGCCGCCATGTAGACTGCAGCCAGCTGGCAAGCCTTGAGCTGGGGTATGTTGCTGGCTTTGCTGTCACTCTGATGTCAGGAAGGTGTGTGGTGATAAATTAGTTGGCTAATCCATCCCTTTATACTCCAAAACAGTAATTAATTTTCAAATCATGCCATCCAAATGTGACTTATTTTTGTCATCATTTTGAATCATGGGCTGTCATGTCACTCCATAGATATGAACCATGTCGTGTTTTTCTTGCTTTCCTTTCGAATTTATTTTCTGGAACCATCCATCCTTTTCTAAATTATCAGAAAAGCATTTTTCCTATTATCATATTAATTTGTAATTCACAAAACATACATTTAATATGCACCTGTTATATGTAGAGCTCTGTGCTTGCACAGGAAGGAACATAATTAAGTAATAATTCTTATTCATAGGACATGTGGTCTCTTAAGATAAATCATGTACATAAATAACAATAGAAGTCCTGACATGCTAAGAGAGTTTTTCCACTCTAAGAAGACGGTACAATTGAGGAAGAGTGAATTTTCATTGTATGGGGTTCAAGGAGATAAATCAAGGGGGTTTCAGGGAGTAACATCATTTGAATTGAGCCTTTGAGGGAAGGGCTGGTACGTCTCCAACAAACAGACAGGCAGAGAGGACACAGCTGGAAGAAAAGGATGGAGAGAGTCCAAGGATCACAAGAAATTACATTTGGGAAGAGAATAGGATGTTTGGAGCCCAGTAGGTTACAAAGTGTGTGAAGATAGGTTGAAGCCATGTCTTGCCAGGACTGTGAGTGCTAGGGTAAGACATTTAGGATGCCGAGCAGTTACTGTGGCGTTTTTTAAAGTAATACTTTCAACAAGATTACTCAGAGTCTGAAGTGTAGGACGGATTGGAGTGGGAAAAGAAATTGTGGTAGAGGCCTTTACAAGTTTCTAAGCAAGCGTTGGGCAAGAATGGAGGCATGAACTCGGTGGAGAGGCCTAGTATAGGTTCCCTGGGACTAGGGGACTGGGGCTGAGGAAATGAGAGATGAGATGACTTCAGATATTGATCCAGTATTAGTTACAGGATGGGTAATGTTGGCTGAAGTGGCTTCCGTGTCATTCCTTCACTTTTATGTATGGATATGTGTATGGATGAATAAATGAGGTAGGGTCTCACTGTAGCTCACCACAGCCTTGAACTCCTGGCCTAAAGTGATCCTCCTGCCTCAGCCTCCTGACTTTTAGGACTATAGGCATGTGCCACCATACCTGGCTAAATTTTTAAATTTTTTTTTTTTGTAGAGACAGGGTTTCAGTATGTTACCCAGGCTGGTCTCAAACTGCTGGCCTCGAGCGATCTTCCCATCTCGGCCTCCCAAAGTGTTGAGAGGACAGCATGAGCTCATTCTTTTACTCTTTAGCAAGGAATCATCTTGATGGTAATGACCAGAAGTATGGGTCTGTGCTGGGAACTAATTGTGGATGAGCCTTCTCTCATTTTTCTGAATATAATTTTCTCATCTGTTCTTTAAAACAATCTTTAATTTTCTTTTGTGATCTTTCAATTGAAATGACTTCATCAAATAGCACTTGAATGTTTCCATTTTGAAGAAGGACATTTTAAAAATGTTTTCATTTTGAGAAAGAACATTCATGGTGCTTACCCAGTGTATCATGCCAAACAAAAACACATCTCCTGCTTTCTTTGTACAATCATGGACATAGTCAACCCCATGGAGGCACTACATCTTCAAAAAAGTAAGTTTCCTGTTCGCCAGAGTTGCTTCCAGTTCTCTTAACTGATTCCATCAGACAGACTGCATAGCCTTAAGTGTTTCAGTGTGTCTAAGAGTGAAAACAAGTCGTGGGACTTGCGTGAGTTTTTTTTTTTTTTTTTTTTGAGGCAGGGTCTTGCTGTGTCACCCAAGTTGGAGTACAGTGGTGTGATCATAGCTCACCATAGCTTCAACCACCTGGGCTCAATGATCCTCCTGCCTCAGTCTCCAGAGTAGTTGGGACCACAGGCACATACCATCATGCTCGGCTAATTTTTTTTTTAAATTATTTGTAGAGATGGAGGGCTTTTTACTATGTTGCCTAGGCTGGTCTCGAACTCCTGGGCTCAAGTGATTCTCCTGTATTGGCCTCCCAAAGTGCTAGGATTACAGGCGTGAGTCACAGTGCTGAGCCAATGCATGATTAAAAAAAAATGTATAGCATCTTATACCTCACTTACCTAAATACAGTAAAAATATAGGATCTTATCCCTTACTTAAATTTGTGGGTCAAACTATCTATATAACAGCTGCTTGGTGACATTGATTCTTTTCTTTTGTTGACTGACAGTAACCTGCCTTTTTCTTGTGTGTGTGTGTTTAAGGGAATATGCAGCAGTTATAGGTCATCGTTTGTGGGATCATTGCCTCGTGGTAGAAACAATCCACCTTACCTCTGATTGGGTCTTACTTGTGCACTCCAAAGAGTGAAAGATGATGGTTTCCCATTATGTATTCTTGTCGAACAGTCTAACAGAAAACTTTTTTCTTGCACCATGATTGTGCTTCACGAGTCTATCACATCACTTAAGACATATCCTGCTTAAAAAATGTAATGTTTTTTCTTTGTACAACGGTACACTTTGAAGGTTCATGCTGGTCAATAACTAAACTGAATTTAATTGGGGAAAAAAATCACAAAGTACTCTCCTGTATATTACTAATAATTGAAACTTACATCTTCATTGCCTCTTACTTAAGAATCCAAAACATCTCAGCCAATATATTATGTAATTAATTCAGTTCTCTTATCTGGATTTTTCTTTTCTTTTCTTTTCTTTTTTTTTTTTTGAGATGGAGTCTCACTCTGTCGCCCAGGTTGAAGTGCAGTGGTGGGATCTAGGCTCACTGCAACCTCCACCTCTCGGGTTCAAGTGATTCTCCTGCTTCAGCCTCTCAAGTAGCTGGGATTACAGGCACACACCACCACACCTCGCTACTTTTTGGATTTTTAGTAGAGACGAGGTTTCACCATGTTGGCCAGGCTGGTCTCAAACTCCTGAGCTCATGTGATCTGCCTGCCTTGGCCTTCCACAGTGCTGGGATTACAGACTTACACAGAAATTTTGACCAAATTCCACCCCCAGCTTTTCTACCCTTAGCAATTCCCTGCATTCTCTTAGACTTCCTTTTTAATCAGCTTTGCCTTGTCTACAAGATCTCATCCACTCCGTTATTGTTAGGCTCAAAAGAATGCACAAAAATGACCACTCTTCTCCTCCCTAGAATATACAGACTTAGGCGGATGTCTGTATATTCAAGATCACCCTTCGTCTCCTTCTTCCTGGTCACACCTACTGCTTCCATCTCTCTCAGCCCCATCTCCTGCCCTGGACAGTAGATGGACACTGGGAATGGTATTCCTCCCAGCTGCAGGCACTTAAACTGTTGTTCCTCTCCCTTTAAAGAGGGGAGGGGGCTGCCTTGCAGAGAGCCTCCTTTACAGCTCACCTGCAGTCCCATCCCAACAAGCATGGGTTTTCCATTCCTTTCTTCTTTGCAGAAGCTCCCAGTACTGTTCTAGTCAGTTCAGACATATTGAGTGCTTCCTATATGCTAGGCACTGTGAGTGATGTCAGGCCAGTGCTGCTTCTTTTCTCTGCAGGTAAGCAGCCGTCAGGCAGGCTTCTCCAACAGGCCCTGGATCATCCGTCCCGGCTCATGTCTCCTTAGCAGTGTTGGATTTTCATTGCTAGGTTGGGCGAACCTTCCCTTGAGTGTAGAGAGCACCAGTAAGCTAGATTTATATCATGCCTGTAGCTTCCAGAGCCTGCAGAGAAGGGAATGCAGGGTTAGTGTTCTAAATCAAGCCATAATATTGGGTCTGAAGAGTGAAAAGTGAAGGACATTTGTCCCCCATCATCTTAGGGATACCAGGACAACTCTATTCCCACCTTTCTATGTACTGTGCTTCTGTATCTCCACCTGGCCAGCTCTTGCTCCATACTACTCTCAAGAGTGTGAAATCATGGTTTTTCTGAGCTAATAATGGCTAATTTATAAATCTAACCCACATTTATGTCATACATAAGTTCTGGAAATGTAAAAGAACACAGACTTTCACAAAGTGCAGATCCCAGTCTCCTGGGGTGAGGAACAGTTTAATTTGAGCCGGTTGTGAACAGGACTAATTATGTTTAGTTACTTAAGTGTTTACATTCATGCAAGATCATTTAGGAAATTATCACTAAAGTAAGTAGGTTGAATAATTTGTTGACTACTAAAATACTTTAACAAAAACTACGCTACTTCAAAAAAGCATATAATTTACTTTTAACGTATTACAAATTCAGAAAATAGTTTCTTTTTCGTGTCCAGAATAGTTTTGTTAGGGACACATTTCATTTGTCATCCATTAATTTAATTATTGAACTCAAATCATAAATAAAAAGAGTACTGTTTTCTCCAGAAAGCTGCATCTATTTTAGAAAATTACTCTTAGCTGGGTTCTCTTTCACAATGCTTTGTAAAAGGCCAACAGTTCAGTTCATACTTTGCATGCAGCCATTATTCAGAAGCATGTGCCAAGACAAATACTTAAAACAGTCAAACAATGAAACCTCAGAGCCTAAAGGCAAATACGTTTTCCTGTTTCTTCCTGAATGTAACCTTAATAGACACAGTTGAAGATTTAGCCAATGCTGTAATCTCCACTGCAGCTCTGTATGCCTTTTGGGTCCTAAATTTGTTCAGAACTTGATGATCTATGGCAAGCCAGGGTAGGGGGCTACCATCTAAGATTAAACTTTTATGAAGTCTTATTCTCAGCAGATAAACCTGGGAGGGATTACAAGACATCTGTGTGTTGACTACAATCATTAAGTTATGGGAAAGCCACTCTTGGTGTCTCAAGTTTATTTTATATGTAGTATTTAGAGCCTGGAGCATTCCCAACCTGACCTGGAAAGGCCTTTTCATGGCTTAAGATCCCACAGGGCTGAGCTGAAGACAACAGAACTACGCAGAGGAAGTGGGTTACCCTGCACACTGCAGTGAGGGTGCTTGAAGCCCAGCATTAGCACGTCCATCTGTCTGTCTGTCTGTCTGTCTGTTTTATTAATGCATTGCCTGTACAAAGTTAGAAGAAAAATGAGCGGTACAAAGTTCACAATGAAAAACATCGGTCAAGCCGGGCACAGTTGCTCACACATGCTATCCCAGCACCTTGGGAGGCCGAGGTGGGTGGATCACCTGAGGTCAGGAGTTTGAGACTGGCCTAACTAACATGGTGAAATGCCGTCTCTACTAAGAATACAAAATTAGCCATGTGTGGTGGCGCATGCCTGTAATCCCAGCTACTCAGGAGGCTGAGGCAGGAGATTCGCTTGAACCCGGGAGGCGGAGGTTGCAGTGAGCCGAGATCTCACCATTGCACTGCAGTCTGGGCAACAAGAGTGAAACTTCATTTAAAAAAAAAAAAAAAGAAAAAAAGAAGAAGAAAAATAGCGGTGCCTTGTCACACTCTCTCTAGTCCCCACTCCACTCTGGAAAGGCTGTCAGTCCCAGCCCCTGGCTCTTTCTTCTGTGAATCACACGCGTCTCAATTGTGCACCCTGATGCTGGAACCAAATAAAACACCTTCCCTTTTCGAGTTTTTTTTTTTTTTTTTTCCGTCTTTGAGTAGCCAGCAGCGTTCACCGTTTTTTCAGGCCAGGTTTGTTTAGACATAAGAATTCCCACTGACATGCAGCACCTCCATCCCCCCGACCCCACCCCGCCAGCCTAGCCTGGAGGCGTCCACTTGTAAAATGAGGGTTTGTATGGAAGTGGGGAGCCACGCTGCCAGTTGTTATGGTTTTGAAACAGAATGGAATGTTTGATTTTGAAACTCAACAGAGTCCCTGCTGCTGCGGGTCCCAGTCACTCTCATCCATAGACAGTCACAGTTCCACCAAAAAAGCAGAGACAGTTGAAACAACTTGTGGCTAGATTAACTGTGTTTTCGGATTTTTTTTTTTCTCCTTTTTTTGTAAATGTGTTTTTAAAAAATCAGGGTGCCCGTGTGGTAAAACAGGCTCTTCTTGTCCCTGGTACATCGTCCTGAGCCCCTCGAGGATGCACTGGGGCTGGTGGCTGAAGCACTTAGGAGGTTTCTCGCGAACTGGGGGCAGCAGGAATGTGCTGCAGTTTCTCAGAGGGCTGGAGAGCAGGCAGATGACATTCCAGGACGGGAGTGCCGCTGCAGCCACTCTGGCTTCCGTGCACTCGGCCCCTTCTCCTCCTGTTAAATTTGGGGATACATTTGTACAGGGATGAGTTGAGCCTGATCACTGACTGCCTGAAGACCAGAAAAGGACAACTGGGAGGTATTTTGGGCTGTCCCTTTTCCCTCCCATTTCAGATCCCAGAAAGTCCTTTTTCTGCACACCCATGTGTGAAGGAAAACCAAAAAAATTTTCCTTTATGAGAGAGTGTGCCTCTGTAATGTGTATATCATACAGAGGCATTGGATTTGAGTGTGTTTCAGATAGGAATAGACTGTTTCAGTATTTCACTTTTATGGACTAAAATGCTTCTTCCGAAGCTAAATTTTCTTTTGAACCAGATTTTAAATATATAAATAGAATGACCTCTATAGATAGATGGGTATGTAAGAAATAGTTCCAGTTCCCTATCAGTTTGTTTTCCCGATTCTATATTTCAGTTTTTGTTTTTATTTTTATTTTTTTAATAGTTAATTGTTGTTGTTTTGAGATGGAGTCTTGCTCTGTCACCCAGGCTGGAGTGTAGTGGCATGATCTCGGCTCACTAAAATCTCCGCCTCCTAGGTTCAAGCGATTCTTCTGCCTCAGCCTCCCGAGTAGCTGGGATGATTACAGGCACGTGCCACTGTAGCCAACCAATTGTTGTATTTTCAGTAGAGACAGGGTTTTGCCATGTTGGCCAGGCTGGTGTCAAACTCCTGACCTCAAGTGATTCACCCCACCAGCCTTGGCCTCCCAAAGTGCTGGGATTACAGACATGAGACACTGTACCTGGCCTAGATTTCAGTTTTTAATTGAGACATGTGTAAGGTTACTTTTAAGTGCAGGGTAAATGTGAAGAAGCAACTCCTAATCTTGGAAGGTTTTATTTTATTTTTTGAGACGGGGTCTTGCTGTGTTACCCAGGCTGGTCTTGAACTCCTGGGCTAAAGTGATCCTCCTGCTTCAGCCTCCGGAATAGCTGCGACTACAGGCATCAGCCACCACTTCTGTGTAATCTTAAAGACTTTAAAGAGCATTCCAATTACAAGCTAAACCCTTGAAGTAGTGACTTTTTCATTTGCTTGTTTTGAGTTAAGTGGGTGAGAAGAAAATAATAATCACTTGTCCCTTTTAGGAAAAAAGCAGCAGGCTGTGTTATAGGACCATGTTAAAGCTGTAAAGAAATTGTTCGTCTTACAAAACACAGAATGTGATTGATTTTGGCGCAATTTTATTGTACCTACTTTCTCGGGGCAGGTGGAACCCATGAATTTAAAACACAGCAGTCATGTTTCTTTTTGATTATAGAAATCTCAAAGTCAGTAAACGTGAAGATCTTTCTTGAGTAGCCTGAGTTGTTCTTTGTGTGGCTTGCTGGCTAGGACTGCAGGCTTCTGCTAACCATTTGTTTTCTTCCTTTTTCCAGGCTTGGAGATGCTGGATCCTTTAGCCAGCAGTGAGCATTCCTCATTTCAAGGCAGGAACTGCCCCCACTGTGGGCAAGCCGCCTCCACTTCTTCCAACTCCTGGCAGGAAGTCCTTCCTGGGTGCCCCTCCCCCAGTTCCTGTCAAGTCCCCTTTGTGAGGTGATAGGCCTGGGGGACACCTCCTTCCACTGCCAGCTCAGTGCTTCCCCCTAGGGACACAGCAGATGAGTAGCTCTTCTGCTTCTCAGAGAGCTCCCTGGAGACAGCGGGCAGTTTAGAGTGATAGCAGCGTGCGCTGTTATTTATATATATGTATATATATATTTTTAATGGGGTCTCACTCTGTCACCCAGGCTGGCTGGAGTGTGGTGGCACAGTCTCGGCTTTCTGCCGCCTCTGCCTCCCGGGTTCAAGCGATTTTCCTGCCTCAGCCTCCGGAGTAGTTGGGGTTACAGGCATGCACCACCACGCCTGGCTAATTTTTGTATTTTTTGGTAGAGACAGGATTTTGGCATGTTGGCCAGGCTGGACTCAAACTCCTGAGCTCAAGTGATCTGCCTGCCTTGGCCTCCCAAAGTGCTGGGATTACAGGCGTGAGCCACCGTGGCTGCCTGAGAGTGTGTTTTCAATCTGCCATGTTAAAAAGCAAGTTGCAAGTGAAGTCTTTATGGGAAGGTAGCTTTCACCTGGACCCTAAATAAAATTTAGATCTGGGGATATCTTTATAAATAAGAGTCAAATACTGCTTTGACCTTTTATGGGAGCAGGGAATATTTGAGCCAAAAATCTTTCTTATGAGCACAACATTTCAACCTTGGCTGCTGTTGGGGATTCAAATGGAGGGAATATGCCAGCTTGCTTTGGAAGCTGTACATGTGCACGCCTTTGATTGTCAAGGTCAGCCCGTATTGATGATCCTCAGCCCTGTGAGTGAACATTTCTGTGCCCCACCCCCTTTTGACCTGTTGCCTTTGGAGATGAGTGAGAATCCAGTTCTGCCTCCCTACCCCGCCATGCCCTCCTATTTGGGTTTCCTTGCTCTCGTGCCTTTGCTTTTTCCCTTCCTTCCACTGGGCCCCGCCTCACTCCCTGGCCCTCTGGACTCAGCCTCCCAACTCCCGATGGGCTCCAGCCTCCCTGAGACTGGGTGTGTCTCCTGCTTCAGGCCCCTTCTTGGCTCACCCACAGGCCCATTGTGAATATCTGGGCTTTTCCTGTGAGGAGTGAGTGGAGAATGGGGAGAAGGGCTCAAGAAGAAATCTTTCTGCTCTCATTTGCCTCCCATCCTTGCCATTAGTTCAGGAACAAAGCTCTTTCTGACCTTCACAGCGGGCCTGGTTCAGGGCCTTTATGGTAAGCACTTTGAGGAAATGTCTTGTGTAGCAGGGTGAGGGCTGTGCCGGACAGCCTGCCTGTCCAAGAGGGACAAGACTGGGTGCTGAGTGGCATGCCAGGCCAGTGTTCTGGATGGGTGGAGGGAGGCCAGCTTCTGAGGAGCAGAGGATTTCAGCCGTTATGGCGCATCTGGGAACTTTACTGCTTTGAATGTTTAAGAATATGTGTTCCAGGCCGGGCGCGGTGGCTCATGCCTGTAATCCCAGAACTTTAGTAGGCTGAGGTAGGTGGATCATCTGAGGTCAGGAGTTTAAGATCAGCCTGGCCAACATAGTGAAACCCCATCTCTACTAAAAATACAAAAAATTAGCCGGGCATGGTGGTGGCTGCCTGTAATCCCAGCTACTCGGGAGGCTGAAGGCAGCAGAATCGCTTGAACCCAGGAGGCAGAGGTTGCAGTGAGCTGAGATTGCGCCACTGTGCTCCAGCCTGGACAACAAGAGTGAAACTCTGTCTCACACACACACACACACACACACACTATATGTATTCCAGGTGTCCAAAAAAAAAAAAAAAAAAAACGCACAAAAAAATGAAAACCTTCAAAACAGAACATTTAGAACAAAACCCCCTTGTACAAAGGAGAATGGAAGACCAGGACGTCGTGACAGGCTCGGACTAGACCAAAAGTTTGCAAACTCTTTTGTTGTTTGTTGTTAAAGAGACAGAGTCTTGCTCTGTTGCCTAGGCTAGAGTTCAGCCATGCAGTCATAGCTTACTGCAGTGTCAATGGCCATCATGCATGGCTAATTTTTAAATTTTTGTTTTGCAGAGATAGGGGTATCAGCCTGTTGCTCAGACTGGTGTCAAACTCCTGGGCTTATGTGATCCTCCCACCTCGGCCTTCCAAAGTACCGAGATTACAGGCGTGAGCCTCTGTGCCTGGCCACAAACTTCTTTTTATAAAGGGCCAGAGAGTAAATATTTTAGGCTCTGTGGGCCAAGAACCAAAATCAAGGATATTATGTATATACTTATGTAACTGTTTAGAATGTAACCATTTAAAAATAGGAAAACTGGTGGGGGGCAGTGGCTCACACCTGTGATCCCAGCACTTTGGGAGGCCAAGGTGGGGGAATCATTTGAGGTCAGGAGTTTGAGACCAGCCTGGCCAAATGGTGAAACCCCGTCTCTACTAAAAATACAAAAATTAGTTGTGCTGGCGGGCGCCTCTAATCCCAGCTACTCAGGAGGCTGAGGCAGGAGAATCGCTTGAACCCGGAGGGGCAGAATTTGCAGTGAGCCGAGATCGTGCCACTGCACTCCAACCTGGGCGACAGAGCAAGATTCTTTGTTTCAAAAAAGAAAAAAAAAAAAAAAGGTAGGGATAGGGTGGAACCATTCTTAGCTTGAAGGCCTCACCAGGCAGCAGGGCTGATCTGGTCCCAAATTCTGGTTTGCTGACCCCAGTGGCTTTCTCTGGGTCTAAAGAAGACTTGGTGGAGCTTGCAGGGCTAAGACAGAGCCTGGCAGGAGGGGCAGGTTACTCCCTGCTTAGCTCCTCTCTAAAGATGAGGAAAGATCCTTTTGGGGAGGGCAGCCAAAACTGGATTTATCATGTGTACCCCTGTCTATATTTTTGTTTTTGTTCTCTGCAGGACTGGTCAACCCCAAAGGTCTGTTTCCCTCTCCCCTGCTTGTGGCAGGCCTCTTCAAGAGGCATAACCCTTTGGGGTGCCCTGAAGGATACCCTAGCCTTTCCCAAGTCTGCCAAGCACCCAGTACTTGAGGAGAAGCCAGGCCTTTTAGCACTGCCACCAGGTGAGTAGCCAGATGAGCTGTGAGTGGCATTCTAGGCTAGTGCTGTCCAGTTGAACTTTCTGTGATGGTGGAAACACTCTAGGGTTGTGCCATCTGATACAGTAGCCCTTAGCTACATGTAGCTCTTGAACACTTAAAATGTGGAGAGTACAACTGAAGAACTGAATTTTTAATTTTAGTTAATTGAAACGACCATAGTCACATGCGGCCACTGGCTACCATGCTGGACAGCACAGTTCTAGGCTATTGGAAGTCTCAAGAAACTCTAACAATGGGTAGGAATGGTGTGATGTTTTTACCAAGAAATTCGTTACTTAGTTTCTACCCCCTCCTCCTTCTTTCTTTTTTAGAGTTGCAAATGAGCTTTAAAAAGGAAATATATCTCTTTCACAAATGGGTGCAATTGTTAATTGCTATAAAGTAAGAAGGTAACTTAAAGCACAAAACAGTGTTACTAAATTTCTGCCCAATAAGCTTAAGGGTTGCTCTTTGATGGTTAAAAATGGGGGTTACTAAGGGTCAAGGAGGTGTTAGGGCATACCGACACTGCTAGAAACCCTCTCTTTGACTTGTTCAGAAGGCTTGCAAGAGGTTGGCAAAGGGAATATCTTTTTTTTGTTTGTTTTTTTTTTGTTTTGTTTTTTGAGATGGAGTTTCGCTCTTGTCGCCGGGGCTGGAGCGCATTGACGCCATCTCAGCTCACTGTAACCTCTGCCTCCCGGGTTCAAGCGATTCCCCTGCCTCAGCCTCCTGAGTAGCAGGGATTACAGGCACCTACCACCATGCCCATCTAATTTTTGTAATTTTGGTAGAGATGGGGTTTCACCATGTTGGCCAGGCTGGTCTCAAACTCCTGACCTCAGGTGATCCGCCCACCTCTGCCTCCCAAAGTGCTGGGATTACAGGCATGAGCCACCATGCTCGGCTGGCAAAGGGAACATCTTCTAATGATGTTCTGGTGTCTGGATCATGGGCCCGTGAATCCTTAAGTCCTTTGGAGGTGTGGATGCCCCGTATCTGCTGGCTCAGGGAAGCACATAGTTCCTCCCTTGCCTGGGAGGTCGACAGGGGTCTGATCTGCCATGTTTAAGGTACCGACTGGAGCTTGCAGGGGAATCAAGGCTTTTTCTCTATCTTCCTTTTCAGTGCAGACCTGGCGAGTTCTCACCTCCTCAGGTGCTGCCTTTTCTCCTGTGCAGCAGAAAGATGAGGCTAGAGGAACCACCCAAGGCACAGAGGGTATTAACTTGCCCAAGTTCATGCAGTGGTGTCTGGTGGAGCTGAGACTGCACACCGGCCCTGTGACCCCACTGCCTGGGCTCTTCACCACCACACAGTCCCAGTGGCACATACATGTTATCAAGTTGATGTTGCTTTCAAAGAAAATCTTAGATTTTTGCTTGGATTTCAACCACATCCACAACCCACCCACCCTTCTTTCCTTCCTTCCTTCTTTCCTTCCTTCCTTCCTTCCTTCCTTCCTTCCTTCCTTCCTTCCTTCCTTCCTTTGCTCCTTCCTTCCTTTCTTCCTTGCTTCCTTCCTTCCTTCCTTCCTTTCTTCCTTGCTTCCTTTTTTCTTTCTCTTTCTTTTCTTTATTTCTTCCTCTCTGTCTCTTTCTTTCTTTCTTTCTTTCTTTTTTTTTTTTAGACAAGGTCTTACTCTGTTACCCAGACTGGAGTGCAGTGGCTCGATTTCTATCTTGGCTCACTGCAACCTCTGCCTCCTGGGTTCAAGCGATCCTCCCACCTCAGTCTCCCAAATAGCTGGGACTACAGGTGAGCACCACCACACCTGGTTAATTTTTGTGATTTTTGTAGAGAGAGGGGGTTTCACCGTGTTGTACAGGCTGGTCTTGAACCCCTGGGCTAAAGTGGTCTGCCTGTCTCAGGCTCCCAAAGTGCTGGGATTACAGGCATGAGTCACCATGCCTGGCTAGCACAGCCCCCCTTTGACAAAACACCAGAAGTGTTTTCATGTCACTTGTATCTTCTGATTCATCACAGTGTAGAAGTTCAGAGGGAAGGAGCGAAGTTGTTAGTGCGAGTCTGGGTGAAGCCACAGAAGCCTAATGGAAGAGCCAGTCTTAGAGTAAGTCAAGTATTTGGGTGCCTGGAGGGGAGAAGGCACCATGATCTCCTACTTATAGAGGGACCTTCAGGTGACAAGGGTTTAGGACTCACTGAAGGTGGGGCGATGGTAGGGTAGATGTCCCATATTCTTTGGCTGTCACCAGGATTAAATTAGATTGTTTTGTTTTGTTTTGTTTTTGAGACAGATTGTCGCTCTGTTGTCCAGGCTGGAGTGCAGTGGCACAATCTCGGCTCACTGTAACCTCCGCCTCCCAGGTTCAAGCAATTCTCCTGCCTCACTCAGCTTCCCGAGAACCGGGGACTACAGGCACCCGCCACCGACCCGCGCTAATTTTTGTATTTTTATTAGAGATGGGGTTTCATCATGTTGGCCATGTGGATCTTGACCTCCTGGCCTCAGGTGATCTGCCCACCTTGGTCTCTCAAGTGCGGGGATTACTGGTGTGAGCCACCGCGCCTGGCCTAAATGAGATCATATGAATGAAAATCTTCTCGACTCTCCAAGAATTGCACAGATATCTGTCTGTTGGTGCTTGGTTAATCCGATTCTGCCTGCAAAGGCTGGTGGGTGTGGTTGGGCGAACTGGCTCCGGCTGCTGGTTGGATGTGAGCCGATGCTGCGGTTTCCTCCTCTTCGCAGTTCTTTTGCAGCTGGAGCCACAGGAGTGGGCAGCTCAGCCTGTGTCTCTGCTGAACTAAGGGAAGCTCCACTGAGCCTGGAGAACAAGGTGGCTTCTGCCCAGATGGTGGTGTCACCCTCCTTGAAGGCCCCTGCCTGGCCTGCAGCACTGATGTCCAGGTTATGGGTACAAATGTGGCTTCCGTCTGTCTGATACGTGGTCCCATGGAAACTTTTTCACGTTTGGGGTCTGTGCTGAACTAGATATTTGTGGAAAGTCATTTTGTAGAGAGTAGGCCTCGAAGTTGTTCAATTATGTGCATATTAAAATACAACCAAAAATGTCTAACTTTTACATACTGGTTACCCCTGTTTAAAACCTTTTTATTTTAGAATAATTTTATATTTACAGAAAATGTACAGAGATAATACAGGGAGTTCCCTTTATTCAGCTTCCTCCAAATGCTAACATCTTATATAACCATGATACATTTGTCAAAACTAGGAACTTAACATTAGTACAGCAATACTAACTACACTACACATTTTATTTGTATTTCACCAATTTTTCCACTAATGTTTCTGTTTCAGGATCCTATTCTGGGTACCACTTAGATTTAGACCCTTTTTTATTTTATTATGTTCCAGTTTATTTTAACTTTTTTTTTTTTTTTTTTTTGAGAAGTCTCACTTTTACCCAGGCTGGAGTGCAGTGGTATGATCTCGGCTCGCTGCAGCCTCAACCTCCTGGGCCCAAGCGATCCTCTCACCTCAGCCCCTCAAGTAGCTGGGACTACAGGTGCACGCCACCATGCCTGCCTAATTTTTGGTGCTTTTTAGAGAGACGGGGTTTTGCGATGTTGTCCAGGCTGATCTCAAACTCCTGAGCTCAAGCGATCTGCTTACCTTGGCCTCCTAAAGTGCTAAGATTACAGGCATGAGCCACCATGCCTGGCCATTTTTTCTTCTGAAATTTTTTTTTGTAAATTAGAGACTGAGTCTTGTTTATGTTGTTGAAGCTGGTCTTGAACTCCTGGCCTTAAGCCATATTCCTTTCTCAGCCTCTCTAGTAGCTGGGACTATAGGCACACACCACCAAATCTGGCTTGAAACATTTTAAATATAAAGAAATTTGAATAAATAGTACAGTGAACACCCATATATCTTGTATCTAGATTCAAAAGTAAACATGATTTTTTGTAAAAACTTGTACATATGTCTGTGTAAATTTAACTTTTTCCTCAACCATGAAGGTAAGTTGCAGAGTTTATGACCTTTCACTTTTAAATACCTTAGCATGCATCTCCTAAGAATGGGAATATTCTCCTATGTAATTATGATACTATTAGCACACCTTAAAAATTAATGACAATTATATAATCTCTAATATCTAGTTCTAATATTTGAATTTCCCCAGTTATCCCAAGAATGCTTTTATGGCTTCTTTTTAAAACTAGGATTTAATCAAGGTTTGTGCATTACATTTCGTTTTCATATGTCTTCAGTTTCTTTTCGTCTAAAACAGCCTTCTTACCTCTCTTTGTTTTCTCATGATACTGATTTGAGTCCACACCGTTTCCTTGTTTTGTAGAATCTACTGCACCTGTTATGTGTCTGATGGCTTCCTCCTGGTGTCACTTAACTGTTCCTCTGTTCCCTGTATTTTCTGTATCCCAGAAGTTTGGCCTACAGGCTTGATTAGTCAGGCTATACATTTTTGGCAAGGGGATTTCACAGATGGTGCTGCCTGTTTATATGGCTTCATATCAAAACATACATGACTGTTGTCCTGCTGGGAGGGCTCCTATGCTTGGTCACTTGGGTAAGGTGGTGACTGCCTGGTGCAGGTAGGTTTTTTTCCTGGCATCAAGCAAATATCCTGTTCCCCACCAACCAATACCCACCCTGTTTTGATTTTTTTTAAACAAGGTCTCACTCTGTCACCCAGGCTGGAGTGCAGTGGCATGATTTCAGCTCACTGCAATCTCTACCTCCTGGGCTCCGGTGATCCTCCTGCCTCAGCCTCCTGAGTGCCTGGGACTGCGGGTACATGCCATCATGCCTGGCTAACTTTTGTTTTTTTTGTTTTTTTTTTTGTAGAGATGGGGATTCCCCATGTTGCCCAGGCTGGGCTTGAACCCCATGTTGGCCTCCCAAAGTGCTGGGATTATAGGAGTGAGCCACTGCTTCTAGCCCCCCACCAGCTTTTACCTAACTGTGTCCATTGATTTTCACCTGACTCAATTGTTGTCTTGGACCTGCCCTCTTCCTGCTTTTATTTTTTTTAAAGGCAGTGTTTCACTCTGTCACCCAGGCTGGAGTGCAATGGTGTGATCTCAGCTCACTGTAACCTCTGCTTCCCAGGTTCAGGCGATTCTTGTGCCTCAGCCTCCCAAGTAGCTGGGACTACAGGTGTTTGCCACCAACCTGACTAATTTCTGCCCTCCCTTTTAATTGAGGTGTTTTTTTTGTTTTGTTTTGTTTTGTTTGTTTTGACAGAGCCTTGTTGCCCAGGGAAGAGTGCAATGGTGTGATCTCAGCTCACTGCAACCTCCGCCCCCCAGGTTCAAATGATTCTCCTGCCTCAGCCTCCCGAGTAGCTGGGATTACAGGTGCCCACCACCATGCCTGGCTAATTTTTGTCTTTTTAGTAGAGATGGGGTTTCACCACATTGGCCAGGGTGATCTCAAACTCCTGACCTCAGATGATCCACCTGCCTTGGCCTCCAAAAGTGCTGAGATTACAGATGTGAACCACTGCACTCAGCCAGAGGTATGCTATCTTAAACGTTCAGTTTAGTGAGGTTTGAAAATTATACCCGTATAACTTGCACCCAAAACGAGGTATAGATGTTTGACTCACTTCATAATGTCCTATTGTGTCCCTTTCCAAGCATGCACCATCTCCTGCAAACCTTTTTTGACTCCCATCACCTTGGTTTTGTCTGTTCTTATATTTTATATAAGTGGAATCATGCAATATGCATTTCATTGAGACTAGTTTCTTTTAATAGAATGCTTTTGAGGTTCATCCATCTTGTCACATGAGCCCGTAGACCGTTACTTTTTGTTGTTAAGCAGGAGGTTATTGTATGGTTGTGCCAACCTGTTTGTCTTTTCATGTGATGGCGGACTTTGGAGTTGTTTACACTTTTTGACTATTATAATTATGAACACTCTTGTACATGTCCTTTTGTGGACATATATTGTCATTTTGCTTGATAAATACCTAGGAGTGGAATTGCTGAGTCATAGGAGAGATGGATGCTTAGTGTAATGAGATTCACCCAACTGGTTCTACCATTTTCGCTGCCACCGGTAATATCTGTGGCTCCATATCCTCACCCACTTCTGTGCTGTCAGTGTTTGATTTTAGCCTTTGAATGGGGATGAGACATTTGTCATGGTTTTCATTTGCATCTCTCTGATGATTAATGATGCTGAGCACCTTTTTCATTTTCATTGTTTTTCTGTTTAGGAAATGGCCTGGGGAAGACTTACAAAGACGCCTTTGTCAGTGTGTTAGTTTCCTAGGGCTGCTGTAATTGAGTGCTACAAATTGGGTGGCTTAAAACAACAGAAATGTATTGCCTCACAGTTCTGGGGGCTGGGCAGTCCAAGGTCAAGGCATGGGCCAGGCAGATAATCCATCTGTGGCTTTTCCAGCTCCAGGTGTTGCCAGCAGTCCTTGGTGTTCCTGGGCTTGTAGATGCACCACTCCCATCTCTGCCTCTGTATCCCATGGCCATCCTCCTTGTGTGACCTCATGGCATCATTCTTCTGTGCATGTGTTCTTGTCCACATTTCCCTCTGCTTTTAAGGACATTCGTGGTTGTATAGGAGGCCCCATCCTCATCCTAACTAGTTACATCTGCAGTGACCCTATTTCCAAATGAGGTCATATTTTGACTTAATAGGGATTAGGACTTCAACATGTCTTTTGGGGGGCACAATTCAACCCATAGCAGTCAGTAATAAGGACACAGATTCATTCATTTCTAATTTGGAGATTAGGGAGGATTGGTAAGAATATATTGTAGAGGCCAGGCATGGTGGCTCACACCTGTATTCCCCAAATGTTTGGAGGTTGAGACAGGAGGATCTCTTGAGGCCAGCCTGGGCAACATGGTGAGACTCCATTTCTACAAGAAAAAAAAAAAAAAATCAAGCATAGTGGCACTTGCCTATAGTTCTAGCTACTTGGGAAGCTGAGGCATGAGGATTGTTTGAGCCCAGGAATTTGAGGCTGTAGGAAGCTATGATTGTGCCACTGAACTCCAGCCTAGGTGACAGAGCAAGATCCTGTCTCTACAAATATATACATTTAGGCCAGGTGCAGTGGCTCACCCCTGTAATCCCAGCACTTTGGGAGGCCGAGGTGGGCAGATCATTTGAGGTCAGGAGTTCGAGACCAGCCTGACTAACATGGTGAAACCCTGTCTCTACTAAAAATACAACAAAAAATTAGTTGGGCATGGTGGCACTAGCCTGTAATCCCAGCTACTTGGGAGGCTGAGGCAGGAGAATCGCTTGAACCCGGGAGGCAGAGGTTGCAGTCAGCTGAGATCACACCTCTGTACTCCAGCCTGGGTGACAGAGCAAGACTCTGTCTCAAAAAAATGTATAAAGTAATAAAAATAATATATATATAATTTTAAAGATAAGGATTAGGAGCTTGGGATGGATGCCTTTCTACAACTTTTGAAAGAAATGTTCTTTCCTTTGGCTCAAGGCATCTCCTGAGATTACGTGAACCAAGGTCTTTCCTTCACATAGTGAAGTCTTTCCATTGGCCTGAGAGTGCTTCAGCTTATTCTGTTGATGTTTCATTATGTGTCCTATCATCCTACAAAATGGGTGACGTGGTAGGATGGAGTCTCTAGTCAGGTGTCACAAACCAGGTGATGGAGGGACAGGATGGTAAGAAACTCATCCTAGTGAAGTCCTTGCAACCTGTCCTGAGGTCCTGTCACAAGCCAGGTGATAGAGGGACAGGATGGTGAGAAACTCATCCTGATGAAGTCCTTGCGTCCTGTCCTGAGGTCCTGTCACAAACCAGGTGATAGAGGGACAGGATGGTGAGAAACTCCAGCCCTGGTGAAGTCCTTGTGTCCTGTCCTGAGGTCCTGTCACAAACCAGGTGATAGAGGGACAGGATGGAGAGAAACTCATCCTGGTGAAGTCCTTGCGTCCTGTCCTGAGGTCCTGTCACAAACCAGGTGATAGAGGGACAGGATGGTGAGAAACTCATCCTGGTGAAGTCCTTGTGTCCTGTTCTGAGGTCCTGTCACAAACCAGGTGATAGAGGGACAGGATGGTGAGAAACTCATCCTGGTGAAGTCCTTGTGTCCTGTCCTGAGGTCCTGTCTTCAGGTGCTGGTGTTTCCTAGGTGTTAGTCACCCAGCCCTTCTCCTGTCTTACAGAGATTTCCTCAGGGACTCTTGAGCCCTCCCTTGCACATAAATATTTAGAAACTTTCTAGGGGCTTTCAGAGTTGGATGGATCATAACATCTATAGGGGGAAAGACTTTTTTTTTTTTCTTTTTCTTTTCTTTTTTTTTCCTTTTAAGACAAGTCTCACTCTGTTGCCCAGGCAGGCTGGAGTGTGGCAGCACGATCTTGTCTCACTGCAACCTCTGCCTCCCAGGTTTAAGCAATTCTCCTGCCTCAGGCTCCCAAGTAACTGGGATTACAGGTGGACTCCACCTCGCCCAACTAATTTTTGTCTTTTTAGTAGAGACAGGGTTTCACCATGTTGGCCAGGCTGGTTCAAACTTCTGATCTCGGGTGATCCTCCTCCCAAAGGAGGCCTCCCAAAGTGCTGGGATTACAGGTGTGAGGTGTGAGCCACTGCACTTGGCTGAAAAACTTTTTTTTTTTTTTAAATAGTCATCGAAATAATTTCGTAGAACAAGATCAGTACAGTAACTTGAGTTAAGGATTTGAAGACAGTTTGTGTGTGCGTGTGTGTGTGTGTGTGTATATATATATATATTTATTTTTATTTTTATTTTATTTATTCGTTTTTGAGATGGAGTCTTACTCTGTTGCCCAGGCTAAAGTGTAATGGCATGATCTCGGCTCACTGCAGTCTCTGCCTCCTGGGTTCAAGCGATTCTCCTGCCTCAGCCTCCTGAGTAGCTGGGATTACAGGCGCCTGCCACTATGCCTGGCTAATTTTTGTATTTTTAGTAGAGACGGGGTTTCACTATGTTAGTCAGGCTGGTCTCGAACTCCTGACCTCAGGTGATCCACTCACCTCGGCCTTCCAAAGTGCTGGGATTACAGGTGTGAGCCACCACGCCTGGCTAGTCTGTGTGTGTGTGTGTGTGTGTGTGTGTGTGTATATATATATATATATATTTTTTTTTTTTTTTTGAGATGGAGTCTTGCTGTGTCACCCAGGCTGGGGTGCAGTGGCCGGATCTCAGCTCACTGCAAGCTCCGCCTCCCAGGTTTATGCCATTCTCCTGCCTCAGCCTCCCAAGTAGCTGGGACTACAGGCACCCGCCACCTCACCCGGTTAGTTTTTTGTATTTTTTAGTAGAGACGGGGTTTCACCGTTTTAGCCAGGATGATCTCGATCTCCTGACCTCATGATCCACCCATCTCGGCCTCCCAAAGTGCTGGGATTACAGGCTTGAGCCACCGCGCCTGGCCTAGTTTGTATATTTTTAAAAGCACAGATTTCTGTGATGATGGCTTGTTTCCTTGTTTTTTGAAAAGTTGTCTTTTAAAAAATAAGTGATACATACACATGATACAACATTCAAAAGAAACAAAAGGTAAACAGCAAAAAGTAGTTATTCCACCTCTGTTTTGTAGCTTAACAGTCTGTGTGTCCTTCTAGAGATATTTATCCACAGGCAGGTGTATGTGAACTCATACATAAATGGTAACATATTATAAACGCTATTCTACCCCTTTATTGTTCCCATTATATCTTGGAAATTATTGTATGTCAGATATGCTATTGCCTCTTTCTAATGATTGCAAATTATTCCCTAGTATTAGATGTGCCATAATTTACCTCATTTGGTTTTTAAACATTTTGTTTTACATGTATTAATTTCTTTATATATTTTTTTGCTTTGTATTGCTTGATTTACCAAGGAAGCCAATTAGGTCTTTATTGATAGATATTTTAGGTCATTTCTAATCTTGCTGTTTAAGCAAAAGGGAGTTTTATTTTGATGTAAGTTGGTTTTGTTTTTCAGTTATAGAGCTACAAAGTTTAGAGCCAATTTCATCATTCCCATTACCCAATAAGAAATAACACAATTGGGTTTCTGCTATTAGATGGGAATAAAATGAAAACTCATGGTGTGAATTTTACAAATAAAACTATTTTGTAACTTGGCTAAACACTCATGCTTGTCTTCAAGCTATACATTAGAAGATGAGGCTAACATTTGGAAAGTAAGTCCAATGAGATGCTTTCTTGCCTAGAAAATTTGGGGTGTCATTATAGACACTGATTTGGATAAGAAAGAATTTACTGGATTTCTCTAGCCTACTACTTACATTTTCACTTTCTGCCTTAGCAGATTTTTTTCAAATCTCTTTGAGCACAAAGCAGGCTTGAGCTGCTGTGTAAGCCTTGACAAGAACCTGGCCAGGACCTCTGTCCAGATCATTCAGAGTCCTTTGATATGCAGATGTTTTAGTTTCCTATTGCTGTGTAGCAGATGACCACAAGCTTAGCAGCCTAAAGCAACCCAAATTTATTATCTCAAGGTGTCCATGGATCAGGAGTCTGGGTACAGATTAGCTGAGTCCTCAGTCTCACCAGACTGAAAATCAATGTATCGGCAGGGCCTCTGATACTCCCTGGTTGTCAACAGAATTAATTTCCTGTAGCCAAATGACGGAGGTCCCCATTTTGCTGCTAGCTGTCAGCAGGAAACCCCGCTCAACTCCTAGAGATCGTCCTCACGTCCCTTGCATGTGGACCTGTTCTCTCCCTGTGGCTGTTTGCTTTCTCCCAAGTCAGAAGGACTCTCCTATGCTTCACCTTTTAAAGAGCTTGCCTATGTCACGCTCACCCATGCAGCATTTTTTATATGTGTGTGTATCTAATTAACATGTGTTATCTCACATACTTATTTTTTGTGTAGATACACACACATATATATACACATATATACACACACATATATATTTATACATTTTATATATATATAATTTTACTACTATTTTTTGAGACAGTCTTGCTCTGTTGCCCAGGCTGGAGTGCAGTGGCATGATCTTGGCTTACCGTAGCCTTGACCTCTCAGGCTCAAGCAATCCTCCCACCTCAGCCACCTGAGTAGCTGGGACCACAGGTGTGTGCTACCACACTCACCTAATTTTTGTATTTTTTTTTTTGTGGAGACAGGGTTTCTCCATGTCTCCCAGGCTGGTCTTGAACTCCTGGGCTCAAGCTATCTGCCTGCCTCAACCTCCCAAACTGCTGGGATTACTGGTGTGAGCCACCGCACCTGGCCCTGTTTTTAAAATTACACATATTTATAATGTACAACATGATGTTTTAAAATATGCATATATTGTGGAATGGCTAAATTGAGCTAATTAATGTGTTATTTCACATAGTTATTTTTTGTGGTGAGAACACTTAAAATCTACTCTCAATGATTTTCAAGAATACAATACATTTGTAACTATAGTCACTGTGTTATATAATACATCTCTTAAATATATTGCTCCTAACTGAAATTTTGTGTCGTTGATCAATATCCACCCCTCATTCAAGCCCCTGGTAAGTGATATCCTTTTGTGTGTGTGTGTGTGTGTGTGTGGTTTTTTTTTTTTTTTTTTTTTTTTTTGACGGAGTTTTGCTCTTGTTGCCCAGGCTGGAGTTCAATGGCACAATCTTGGCTCATTGTAACCTCTGCCTCCCAGGTTCAAGCAATTCTGCCTCAGCGTCCCAAGTAGCTGGGATTACAGGCATGTACCACCATGCCTGGCTAATTTTTTTTGTAGTTTTAGAAGAGACGGGGCTTCACTATGTTGGTCAAGTTTGTCTTGAACTCCTGACCTAGGTGATCAACCTACCTCGGCCTCCCAAAGTGCTGGGATTACAGACATGAGCCACTGCGCCCGGCCCTGGTAAGTGATATTCTTTTCTCTGCTTCTATGCTAAGATTCTCCTATTATTCTACTCTTTACTTCTATGAGATCAACTTTTTTGGATTCCACATATGAGTGAGAAGATGTGGCATTTATCTTTCTGTGTCTGGCTTATTTCATTTAACATAAAGTCCTCCAGGCTCATCCATGTTGCTATGAATGACAGGATTTCATTCTTTTTGATGGTTGAATAGTATTCCATCGTGTATATATACCACACAGATATTCCTTTGATATAAAGATTTCCTTTCTTTTGAATAAATGTCCAGCAGTAGGATTGCTGGATCTATGGTAGTTCCAGGTTTAGTTTTTTGAGAAACCTCCATACTGTTTTCCACAATACCTGTACTAATTTACATTCCCACCAGGAGTGTATGAGTTCCCTTTTCTCTACATCCCTCCAGTATTTGTTATTTTTTTGTCTTTTTGATACTAGCCATTCTAACTGGAGTGAGATGATATCTCATTGTGGTTTTGATTCGCATTTTCCTGGTGATTAGTGATGTTGAACATTCTTTCATATGCCTGTTGGCCATTTGTATGTCTTCTTTTGATAAATGATATGTGTTCAGGTGCTCATGTGATATGTGCCCATTTTTTAAGTAGAAATGGGATCTCACTATGTTGTCCAGGCTGGTCTTGAACTCCTGGCCTCCAGTGATCCTCCCACCTCAGCCTCTCAAAGTGCTGGGATTACAGGCATGAGCCACTGTGCCCGGTCTCCTTTGCCCATTTTTAAATTGAGTTAGGTTATTTCCTTGCTGTTGAGCTTATTGAGTTCCTCGTGTCTTTGAATGCTAACCCCTTATCAGATGTGTGGTTTGCAGGTATTTTCTCCCAATCAGCGGGTTGTGTCTTCACTCTGTTGATTGGTTCCTTTGCTGTATAGAAGCTTTTTCGTTTGATGTAATCTCATTTGTTGCTTCACTTTTGTTGCCTGTGCTTTTGGGGTCATATATAAAAAAAAATCATTGCCCAAGTATCGTGGAATTTTTCCTTTATGTTTTCTTCTAGTAGTTTTATAGTGTCGGGTCTTACATTTAAGTCTTTGATCTATTTTGAATTGAATCATCTCTCTTTTGATGAACTGAAAGTGATATCCCATCATACTAATTGATATGACTTACACTCAAAGAGAGAGGAAAGCCCATGAGATTTGGAGGGGCTGCACCTCCAAACCATACCAGCATCTCACAGAGCTGGCAGTTTTGTTTGCTATTGTGATGTAAAATAATGGTGAGTCTCACATTGATCTCAGAAATAAGCCACACCTGGCCTATTTCTAGATTAATGAGTTCTCACTGGTGACAGATCAAGAATTGACAGCAGGCACCTGGATTTCTCCTTGCCAAAGATTCCCCTTGAGAGTGGGAAGAGGCAGGAGCCAGCGTTGACCTTGTCAGGTCTTCCTGCTTGGGTGCTCTCACCTCACTTCATTTTATAATGACAGCTTGATTATGCTCTTCCCCACCAAAGTAGCAATTACTTTTTTTTTTTCCTTCCTAGAGACAAGGCCTTACCCCGTCACCCAGGCTGGAGTGCAGTGGCACGATCATAGCTCACTGCAGCCTTGAACTCCTAGGCTCAAGCAATCCTCCCACCTCAGCCTCCTGAGTAGTTGGGACTATAGGCATGCACCACCATGCCTGACTAATTTTTAATTTTTTGTAGAGATAAGGGTCTCACTATGTTGCCCAGGCTGGCCTCAAACTCCTGGCCTCAAGCGATCTGCCCATCTCAGCCTCTTGAGTTGCTGAGATTACAGGCATAAGCCCCTACACCCGGCCAGCAATTAGTTTTAGTTGGAGTTGAACTTGCTGAGCTTCACACACTATCTTCAGCCACTACCTTGGATTGGAATGTCGGTGTGTGTAAGAAGAAAACAGAAACACCCCTTCACCGCACCCCTGCTATGCTCACCGTCGTGCCTTTGCCACACTCCATTTTCTTGTAGTGCTTTTCATCTCCAGGGGCGGGAGCTCCTGGGGTCTGTTTATCCTATCTTCTTCTTTGGTGGAAGAAGTGGGCGCAGGAACGCCCTTTGTCCTGGAACGGCCCCAAATGATGCTTTTCACCCTTCCCTGTGGCTTGTCTCTGCAAGTGGTTTCTCCAAGCCCCTGTCTCTCGACACAGTGGGTTCCCCAGGTGTGGAGTGTGAACCACTGGTGATTATGTGAGATAATTTTAGGGGGCACACAGACACACATTTTTATTATTACGTTGGTACAGAACTAATTGCGGTTTTTGCCATTGAAAGTAATGGTAAAAACCACAATTACTTTTGCATCAGCCTCACTCAACAGCGAACATTTGCTAAGCGCCTCTCCTGTGCTTGCTGTGGTTGTGGCTCCATTCATAGGTGTGGACACATGTCTTTTGTAATAGCTCTTTTTTTTTTTTGAAACTAACTTTCACTCTGGCACCCAGGCTGGAGTGTAATGGCACAATCTTAGCTCATTGCAATCTCCATCTCCCAGGTTCAAGCGATTCTCCTGCCTCAGCCTCCCGATTAGCTGGGATTACAGGTGCCCACCACCACACCTGCCTAATTTTGTATTTTTAGTAGAGATAGGGTTTCACTGTGTTGGTCAGGCTGGTCTCAAACTCCTGATCACAGGTGATCCACCGGCCTTGGCCTCCCAAAGTGCTGGCATGAGCCACCACACCCAGCTGTAATAGCTCTTATTTTGGAAATTTTCAGCCTACGGAAAAATGCTAACACTGCAGTAAATTCCCGTATAATTTTCACACACATTCACCTATTATTGACATTTTATCTCATTTGTCTTAAGTCTCTGTCACTATTTTACATATATATAAAATAGACATATATATTAAATATATGTATGTAAAATATCTGAATTCTCTTTTGCTTGTTCAGCCACTTCAGAGTAAGTTGCAGTAGTGTCCTTCATGCCTAGATACTTCAGAGGCACTTAAGAAAAAGGGTATTATTCTATTAACCATAGTGCAGTGATCAAAATCAGGAGATTTACTGTTGATATGGTGCTATTATCTATGTATGTGTATTTTACCAATTCTCTCAGTAGCATTCTTTAAAAGCAACCTTTTCCCTACTCCAGGATCCAATTCAGGGTTGCATAATATATTCAATTATTATGTCTCTTTGGGCTCTTTTACTTTTATTTTTTAAATTATCTTTTTTAATTTTTATTTTAATTATTTATTTATTTATTTTTGAGATGGAGTCTCGCTGTCTCACCCAGGCTAGAGTGCAATGACGTGATCTCGGCTCACTGCAATCTCCGTCTCCTGGGTTCAAGTGATTTTCCTGTCTCAGCCTCCCAAGTAGCTGGGATTACAGGCGCTCACCACCACACCCAGCTAATTTTTTGTATTTTTAGTAGAGATGGGGTTTCACTATGTTGGCCAGGCTGGTCTCGAACTCCTGACCTCAGGCGATCCATGTGCCTCGGACTCCCAAAGTGCTGGGATCACAGGCATGAGCCACCACGCCCGGCCCCCAATTACTTTTCTTTTATGACAAGTGCCACCGGTTTTACAACCATGGTCATGCCAAGTTTCATTTTAAAATAGACTTATTTACATTTCAAAAGTGAATCAACTTAAAGAAAAATAGGACATAAATAATACTACAAGAGATGCAAGGATCTGGCAAAAATGGTGAAGGTTGTGTAGGAATGACCTAAATGTGGAAAATCTACTAAAATCTGCAGAACTGGCCTTGCGGAATTCAGGCTGCCATCATCTCTTGGTCCCTGATGGTGAAGGAGGTCAGGCCAGGCCAGGCCACAGTCCTGCTCAGGCCTTGGGTCTGTGAGCTGGGGGTGCCCACGCCAGCTCTAGTGGTGCCTCTGCTCCCACCACTGGCAGCTGGGTACCTCTTGGAGCAGGACTCATTCCTTTGTTTCCACACATCCTCTGTTGCTCCTCTTGCCTCCATCCTTCAATCTTTAAAGTCTTGAAGTCTTCTGATATGGTTTGACTGTGTCCCCACCCAAATCTCATCTTGAATTCCCATGTGTTGTGGGAGGGGCCCGGTGGGAGGTAATTGAATCATGGAGGCAGGTCTTTCCTATGCTATTCTTGTGATAGTGAATAAGTCTCATGACATCTGATAGGTTTATAAAAGGTAGTTTCGCTGCGCAACTCTCCTCTCTTTGCCTGCTGCCATCCACGTAAGATGTGACTTGCTCCTGCTTGCCTTCCACCATGATTGTGAGGCTTCCCCAGCCACCTAGAAAGGTAAGTCCATTAAACCTCTTTCTTTTGTAAATTGCCCGGTCTCGGGTATGTCTTTATCAGCAGTGTGAAAACGGACTGATACATCTTCCCTCTCTTTGAAGGCTTTCTTTCTCACGGGTAGCAGTCTAGACAACTCAGCTACCATCTGCCCTCAATAGAATACTTTCTAGTGGGCTTTTAAAATGATGTATTCAGCCTCTTATTTGGTGAGGCTCATGTCTTAGGTCTCCAAACAGGATCCAGGTTCCAGGAGGGCAGGGTCCCACTCTCTGTTCAGTGTCTGCAGCAGGGAGCTGCTGGCCTTGAACATGGAAAATGTCCAGGAACCGCACTCCAGGCCCCTCCAGACTGCTGTCAGCATCGTTTTTTATACAACTGACTCAGTGTCCTGGAAACATTGGACAGCTAATCCAGTCCCCGCGCCTTCCCCGCCCCCTACACTTAAGCCTTCCATTGCCTATAGAAGTGTTTTCAAATTTCCAGACCCCTGGGGGTCTAGGAACGTGTGTCAAGATGAGTGTGAGTTCTATACGGATCTTTTAATTTCGTGCTTCGGTTTTAATGATCACCTTTAAGACATTTTTAATAAAAGCTTATCCTGAATTGGCCAGGCACGGTGGCTCACGCCTGTAATCCCAGCACTTTGAGAGGCTGAGGTGGGTGGATCACTTGAGGTCAGGAGTTTGAGACCAGCCTGGCCAACGTAGTGAAACCCTGTCTCTACTAAAATTACAAAAACTAACCAGTCATGGTGTCACATGCCTGTAATCCCAGCTACTCGAGAGGCTGAGGCACAAGAATTGTTTGAACCTGGGAGGCAGAAGTTGCAGTGAGCCAAGATGGCGCCACTGCAATTCTAGCCTGGGTGACAGAACAAGATTGCATCTCAAAAAAAAAAAAAAAAAAAAAAGAAGCCTACTCTGGATTATCTGGATCACTACTTGATACTGACACGGTAGTGCAATTTCAGTGTGTGCATTTCTGTTTGGCTTGCTTGGAGGCCAAGAGCACATCCAACATGGTAGGGTTCTAACTGTTCATGCAAAGTTTTTATCACATTTGGTCTATGGACGCATGCACACACACAGCTTTGGGAAGCAGTGGTCCTTGGGCTAAAGCCACGTTCCTAGGTCCAGCTTACAGGGACCTCTGCACTCAGCATCATGTCCACCTCTCCAGCCTGGTCTTGTCCCATCCATGTGGGTACCATGCTGCAGCCTCCTCCCTGCTGCCACTTAAAAAAAAAAATTGTAATTTTCCCCGCTTAGTGCATTCCCCTTCCCATTCCAGACAGTGCGTTCTCCCAGGGCTCCTTAGACTTCCCAGAGGTGGATGTTTCCTCCCAAGTTTGCTTAGTTCCTAGAATGCCCTCGGTGACAGCATCTCTGGGATGCCATCAAGAGTCCACCTGCCCATCTCCCCAGCAGACTGTGAGCTCCCAGGGGACATGACTGCTGTCTGCCTTTTTGTGTTCCCAACACCCAGCACAGTGCCTGGACCTCAAAAGGTGCCTGATACACACTTGTCACATGATTTTTATTTTAGTTTATTTTTATTTTTATTTTTTATTGCTTTTATTGTTATTATTTTTTGAGACGGAGTTTCGTTCTTGTTGCCCAGACTGGAGTTCAATGGTGCAATCTCAGCTCACTGCAACCTCTGTGAACTGGGTTCAAGTGATTCTCCCATCTCAGCCTCCCAAGTAGCTGGGATTACAGGTGCGTGCCACCACGCCCAGCTAATTTTATATTTTCAGTAGAGACAGGGTTTTGCCATGTTGGTCTGACTGGTCTTGAACTCTTGACATCAGGTGATCCACCTGCCTGGGCCTCCCAAAGTGCTAGGATTACAGGCATGAGTCACTGCACCCCGCCTATTTTATTTTATGTTATTTTTTTAGACAGATTCTCACTCTGTTGTTGCCCAGGCTGAAGTGCGGTGATGCAATCATGGATCACTGCAGTCTCCGCCTCTGGGGTTCAAGTGATCCTCTTACCTCAGCCTCCCAAGTAGCTGGGACCACGGGCATGCACCACTATGCCCAGTTAATTTTTGAATTTTTTGTAGAGGCAGGGTTACGCCATGTTGCCCAAGCTGGTCTTGAATTCCTGGGCTCAAGTGATCCACCCTTTTTGACTTTCTGAAGTGCTGGGATTACAGGTGTGACCCACCATGCCCGAACTTCCCATGATTTTTCTAGGCCCAGAAGTCTGTGGTTGCACCAGATGCCCTTTGAGTTCCCTTCCCATGATAGCCCTGACTCCTGTGTCCTCAGGAGCTGGGAGATTTGCTGCTGTGTGTGATTAGCTAACGTTGTCTGACTTCTCTGCTCCAGACTGTCAGATCTGAGAGTAATTTTCTATGGGCAACTGTTTTACAATTTTTTGTTTTAAATCAGAACTGTCCATTAAGATTCTAAAGCAGCATTGCTGGCATGTTATTTTGCAGTTCTTGTTAAGATTTGCCTCACTCGAATATAGCCTTGGAGTGTTCATGAAAATATACTGAATGCGTCACTTGTGGATAATGCTGGACACATTGAGGTTTTTCTTGGATTATTTTCCCAGTGGAGGCCACTCCTGTGTTCAGTTGGCATTTCACTTAACCTTTTTCATGTGACTGTGGTTATACTTATTCCACAGTATTTTTAAAGTCTTTTGATTTTTATTACCCCAAATAGCTTCACTTTTTCAATTTAACTTTCTCTCTGTGCTTGTGCCTTCAATACCTTTTTTTTTTTTTTGAGACAGTCTCGCTCTGTTGCCCAGGCTGGAGTGCAGCGGCATGATCTCAGCTCACTGCAAACTCTGCCTCCTGGGTTCAAGGCTGGGACTACAGACATCTGCCACCACACCTGGCTAATTTTTGTATTTTTAGTAGAGACGCGGTTTCGCCATGTTGGCCAGGCTGGTCTTGAACTCCTGATCTCAAGTGATCTACGTGTCTTGGCCTCCCAAAGTGCTGGGATTACAGGCATGAGCCACCGCGTCCGGGCCTGTGCCTTCAATACTTTTACAAAGATTTTCTGCTTCCTGATAGGGAAAACATGTCGGCTGCTGTCACGAATACCTCTGGCACCCATGGACCCACCATAGGCCTTGCTGACCGGTTTTTGCTTTGGAGGAACTCCTAGGAACTTTGGGTCTCCCAGCAGGAATCCCTCAACATCCGCCTGGGCGCACGCCATGTGTAGATTCAGGTGCCTTCCCAGCTTCGTTGGTGTAGGGATGGATGGTTTTGTTACCAGGAACTCAGGACAGCCTTGTTTTGTTAGCAGCTGCATTGTGGGAAAGCCTACGACGGTGTGTCAAACACAGGGCTGTTCCCGGTGCCTCTAGACAGTGTCGCCAGAAGAGCTCCACAGTATTTTTCACAGCCAATCCACAGAGTCCTGCCAGCCTGCTCCTCGGTTGCTGAAGGGAACCACCCCCAGGGCCTCTGTGGTCGACTCACTGTATGATGCTTGTGTTCCCTGGAGCCGCTGGGCAAATGAGTTGGCTTGAACTTGAACCCTCTTCTCTCTCCTGTGCTTGTTTGTGTATGATAAACTTTCCAAAGATGTTTGAAAAGTAAATGTTTGAATTGCGCATCCTTATTTGATCAATGTTTTGTACCTGTCAGCGCGTCGGACTGGTGCGGAGCTGCCTGGTCCTCTGGACTGTGGCAGGAGGGACAGGGAAGGAACGCGCCTCGGATGGCACCTAAGGGCTCTTTGCATCCTGACCGTTTCCCTCTGGCAGAGGCTGTCCTTTTAGGTAGAAATTAATTTAATTTTTTTTTCTAGTAGAATCTTGCATAGTCTTTCCTGAGAATCACAATGACAAGGACACCATAACCCTCAGAGATTCTAAGATCTTATACTTGAGTAGGGTGATAGCGACAGTCGTTTTATAAGAATGACATCTTTTTGCTATTGGAGGAGTAATATGCACTCAAGGCAGACAACTTGGAAGATTAAAAAATATCTCAAGTGAAAAGGTACAGCCTGAACACCGCAAGGTGGCCGCAGGTCCTCTTTCTTCTGTTTCCCTCCATGCTTTTCCTGCGGATAGATATAGTTTTATTTTTCAACTGTAGCTTACTGTCTCTTTCACTCATCAATAGAGCATAAACATCTCACCATGTCAATATTTATTCTTTTACCATATGTAGATACCACATTTAATCAATCCCTTGTTGAACATCTTGTTTGGCACCAGCGTTTTGTTGCTAGAGTTTTCCTGTGATAAGCATCTTTACTGATCCCATCTTTGCTGACATCTGTTTAATAATTTCCTGAGGAAAAATTCTGAGAGATCAGAGTTTTTGAATCAAAGAGAATGTACATTTTCCCTAAAAACCAAAATAAGAACAGATTTACTGAATCAGTGTCATTCATGTAGAAAATTAAAACTGAATCTGCAGTCCTACAATCTGGAAGCAACGTTAACAGCCGGGTGAGTCGCCTTTCAGTTTCTCATGGATGGGGTTGTGGGGTACATGCTGGGAAGCAGTGGTTAAGAACATAGAACTGAGCTACATGCCTGGACTCTGGGCTCTGCTTCACCACTCACCAGTTACGTGACCTTGGCGAGTCACTTTAATGCCCTTGGCTTCAGTTTCCTCCTCTGCAAAATGGGGACAATAAAGGTACCTACCTCATAAAATTGTAATAAAAATGAAATGGATTACCATACATAAAGAGCTCAGAGGAGGCCCTGGCACATAGCAAGTACCATGTAAGTACTTACTATTATTTTATATCCATTTTTTCACTTAACTCACTTTTTGCTTATCAGTAAATATAGATCCAATTATTCTCTAGTATCCTGTAATAACAGTGTGCCTTAATTTTTTAAACTGATCTTGAGCCTCTTGCTAGTATCTCCCTGCAATACACTCTTAGAGCTGCAATGGATGGGCCCCCTTTTAATGGCCTTTAGATAGACATTTCTAAATCACATCTTCAGAAGGAGGACTTACTGTGCCTGTTTGAAAGTGAGACCACTGTTTTCCTATGACTGTGTCCAAAAGGGTTGTGCTTTGATGGGTGGCTTCATCCTATCACCTGGGCAGAAGTGAAATTGTGAAAACAACTGGGAGCCTAGTCTTTATGGTTAAACTCAGTAACGGAGACTCCTACAGCTGTGAGGAGCTGCCGCTTTGGCCCAGAGGCCAAAATGCACGTCAGCAACCAGGAATTCCAGAACTGTGTCTTACTGTTACCATCTCCGCCTCTCTTTTATAGGACAGAAAACACAGGGACTTTTGAGAAGGAAAATTATCTAACAACTGACAGCTAGTCAGGACCCACAGCAAAGAAGGACTTGTTTAGTTTATTGTTTCTGTCTTAATTTGCCTCATCCTTTAGAATGTTTTAACTGGAAAAATAATTCACGGAAAAACTTACTAACAGTTAACAAAAATTTAGAATGAAAAGTAAATCCCTCTCCTCCCCACGACCCTGGTCTCCCAGAGGCAACCACTGTTATGCGTTTTGTATGTTCTAGAAATTCTACTCCTATACAGCTGTGTCCTTATTGGTTTTCCAGGAATAAGAGTATACTACAACATTGTTCAATCTTTTGCTTCTTTCATGTAACAGTGTAAAATGGCTTTCATTTTTCTTAACCTGTCTGCAGAATGTTTGGTGTTAACATCCGTCAGTGGTGAATGAGCCTGTGACGAAATGATTGAACAGAATGCCTTTCATCACGTGCAGGGGCAATTATTTTCTCTCCAGCTGCCAAACCTCTCTAAAAGGTCTTTCTAAAAGGACCTCTCTAAAAGTTCCTACAAAAGTTAAATGAAACCGCTTCTTCTGCCCATCACCTAATGCAAACCGATCCCCTGCAGAACTTGGTGGAATGTGGCATTTCAAGGCCGAGTTTAGCAGCTTGACTGTGCAGCTGTGCGTCCCCGAAGGGACACAGCCTCCCTTCTTGGGCCGCAGCTTCATTTTTAAAATGAGGAATTCAGGATTTAAGGGGAGACTCACAAGGTCAAGGCCTCTGTCTCAGCCTCCATCATGTCACCCACTTCTGGAACAGCATTCAGGAATGCAGAAGGCCACTGTGACTTACGAGCTCCCTCCCTGTCCCGCATCCCATCCTGTTTCCTCTTTTCTGCCCTACGCAGAGTCCTTCAGCAAGGAGACCTGGGCTCTGCCAGGACAGTGGTCCCTCACTGCATGGCGCTCACAGTCACCGACAGGACCAGGAAGAGGGATGGGACACTGGCCAGCAGGGCCCACGTACTGAGGAGGGGCTTCTAGAACCAGGCCCTCTCCTTTCACAGCCGCAAACCAGCTGGTTTCTGTGTCCACCTCCATTGTAAAATGGGCCATTTCATTGCCAGGAGAGGTGCCCATGTCGGTCATTTTCACCCTGCAACTGACAGACCTCAGTACAGAAGTCTCTTGTGGCAGCATGACAGCTGCTAGTTAAATGTATAAACGTGTAGGTGCTTACGAACATTATTTCATTTAATCCTCACAATGACACTCTGGAGTAGGTACATCTTATGATCTTGGACAAGGCCACCCAGCTAACAAGGAGCAGAACTGAGCCTTGAGCCCAGGTCTGTGTGATGGTAAACCCCAACGTTTAACCCCCGTGCCATGAGCAGGGGGACTTTGAAGGGGAGGGTTTACTTCTCACTTTGGCTTTGTCAATAAACCACGTTGTGTGACCTGGGCAAACCCCTCTCCTCTGGGCCTCAGTTTTCCCATTTGAACAATTAGAAAGGATTCGTGTCATTTCTAAGACTTTCAGAGCTTTGCATGTTCCAATTCTGGGATATTTGAGCTGCCTTGATGTCAGGAGACACATGGCATGGTCAAAGGCTGAGGCAGGAGGATGGCTTGGGGCTGGAAGTTTGAGACCAGCCTGAGCTAACACAGTGAGACCCTATCTCTTAAAAAAAATTAGCTGAGCATGGTGGCATGCAGTTGTAGTCAAGCTACTTGGGAGGCTCTGGTGAGAGGATTGCTTGAGCCCGGGAGTTGGAGGCTGCAGTAAGCAGTGACCCTATCACTGCACTCCAGGCAGGATGGAGACCCTGTCTCAGAAAAATAAAGACAACAGAGGGGGATAGCCACTGCTGGAAGCTGGGAGCGGCTCCTTCTTTCCCATCTGGACCCCATGTGTGTGCTCCTACATTGCACCACCTAGGAATGGAAGCTGGGCAGTGTGTTCATGCCCAGGGCACGGAGCAGACAGAGTAGCACAGATGTTGCTGGGCTTGTGGCTTGTCCTCTGAGGAAGAGAGGCAGTTACGCAGACCAACAGGCACCTGCTGATGGGCACAGAGCAGTGAGAACCCCCCCCCGGCTGCCTGCCACAGGGCCGAGGAACCAGCAGTCACCCCCCATCCAGGCTTTCCTTTACAGGATGGACAGAGAAGCCGGCACACCCAGCCCTGCCCTGATTCATGTGAGCCGTTCTCATGCTTCTAAATCACATTTCCAGCTGGTGTCCCCTCCTTGGTGAGTACCATTGCTTTCAGAATTTCCCTAGAAACGAATGTCCTCACACATTGAGAATTTGTTTAAGGCTCTTGGTTCTTGGGAGAAAAAGATTCTGGATGCCTCCAAAAAGTCGACCAAAAAGAGTTAGTAGAGAAGGAGAAAGACCCATTTTGGGGAGCTGCAGTTTGTGATTGTCCGCAGAGTGATTTGGTAAGAGGCTTCTGGGAGCTATTGCTTCCCAGCCCTACCCAGCCCATGCACCTGCCTTTCAGGTCTCCCTTATTCTACCCATGATGCAGCCATGGCTTCAGGGTCCCCTTGGAAGCAACCTCAGGCTGCTGGAGCCCTTCTCGCCCAGCCCCATGTGCCTGCTGTAAGCTGCACCACCTCCCACGCTGGGCAGCTGGAAGTCTCATTTTTTGCCTGCCCCCGTGGGTCACTGCATTCCAGTGTGGCTGTTTCTGAACATGCAGAGGGCATGCTGGGAGCATCATCCCATGATGCTTGGCAGGGGCTTCTCTCCCTGCTCTGTAGGGGAGGATCGATGGTCAGAGGCTTTCTGGAAAACAAACACTCTATCAGTGCATCGTAGGAGCTTTACAAACATTGTGCTTCAATCCATGATTTCTTCTTTGGGGTCCACCTCTTAAGGAAATGAAGGATCTGAACTGTGGACAGAAATGCTTCTGACAAATCTGTCAAAACTTGAGGGTCAGAAACCCAATGCAAACAGAGACAGGCATAGGAACATATTAGCTAATGTGACCGAGAAATGTCAAGGCGTATCTGGCCTTCGGCACAGCTGGACTCAGGGCTCATGTGCTGCTGTTTGCTCTCCTGGTGGCAGAATGCCTGCCAGCGGCTCGGGGCCTTCCTCTTAACTGAAGGAGCCCCAGTAGATGGGAGGAGAGAAGGGTTCCACACTTGTCCTAGAACAAAAGCACTGGCTCTGATTGGGCCACTTGCTCATCCTGACCTATTGCTGTGTCCAGAGGGATGGAATAAGCCAATTGGTCAGGCTTCAGCCATTCCCTCTCCTGGACCTGAGGAGGCAAGCCATCCCCACGTGGGCCACACTGTGAGGCAGGGATCCTGGAGGGTACTTGGAGTGCTCCTGTCAAAAGAAGGGTGAGACCTTTCGTGGTGGCTTACTCCTATAATCCCAGTACTTTGGGAGGCTGAAACAGGAGGATGGCTTGAAATCAGGAGTTTGAGACCAGCCTGGGCAACATAGTGAGACCCAGTCTCTACAAACAGTCTTAAAAATGAGCCAGGCAGGGTGGCGCATCTGTAGTCCCAGCTACTCAGGAGGCTGAGGCAGGAAGATCACACTTGAGACCATGCGGTCAAGGCTGCAGTGAGCTGTGGTTGCACCACCGAAGTCCACCCTGGGTGACAGAGTGAGACCATGGCTCTTTTGAGGAAAAAAGAAAAAGAAGGATGAATACCAGACAGGCAAATGTTGCTGAAACCCATGATTTCCACATAGCATCATGCAAAAAAGTGAGAAGTGCAACCCACAAGCAGCTCTGGAAGAATGCCTTAAATTGCAGCTTATTCCTAAGGTGGAATATTATGCAGCCATTAAAATATACATTAGAATTAAATTTATGGCGAAAACCTCATGATTGGATTTATGCTAAATGTGTTTAAAAAAATAGGCTACAAAGTACATAAGCAGTATGGGTTCAACAGTGTAAAGTATATTTGTGCTTTGAAAAATGCTGAAAGAAAATATGTAAAAACTTTCATAGTAATTATGGCAACAGGCATGAATTTTATTCTGCAATCTTTTTTCTTTTCTTTTCTTTAAAATGTTAAAGTACCCATTATATGAATGTCTAAGGAACAAACATTAATTTAAAGAATCCAACCTGCAGAATGATTTCCACTTGAGCAGCATGAAGTTAGGCTGCAGCCACGTGGGAACCAGAGTTGGGGAGGGGTGAAGACAGGCGGGGGTGTGGAGAGGGAGGGAAGAAAGCAGCTCTGCCAAGTCTACACATTTCAACGTTAAAGAAAGCTGCAAGCAGGTCTTGGCCCAACTGGAAGCAAATTGTGGGAGGTGTGGCTGGGAATCAGTTCCCTTAGTTTCCCAAGGCTTAACTCATAAGCGCTCACCCACGGGTTTGTTTATTCATTCAGTCAGGCACTCCTTCATGCAGTAGATGAGTGTCCCTGTGTGCTAGAGAATGCAGAAGGAAACAAGGCATGTCCATGTCCTCCAGAAGTTCACAGTGTAGTCTGAGGACACGCATGCACATGATGCTATCATTGGCTTTCCGTGTGTTGTGGGCCTGGTTGGTGTCAGTTGTTGGCAGAGGGGCCTCTGGGAGGATGCCCGGACACTGTGGACACAGTAGCTGATTTTGAGGGAGGGATGGTGGGGCAACCCCTCGTGAGCTTGGCACGAGAGGGACTGGTGGGCAATTGGCCTGACTCTGTCTCCCAGGCCCCGAGCGAGGCACTGTGGTTACCAGGTTCTGGACAGAAACTGACATCTGGCAGGTGGTCAGATGGTGTGGCGTGGGGATGTGGAGGGCCCACGGGAAGAACTGAAGTGGACACATGGGCAGAGGGAAGAGCAAGGGTTCCTTCAGGCAAGGCAGAGAGCAGCACAGCAGGTAGAAGGGAGGTGGCCTCATGCTCAGGGACCCAGCTTTCCTGAGCTCTGAGACCTGCGGAAGCTACAGTGTCTCTCCTAGAAAAGGGGAATGTATCGTACTCTGCTTGGGGAGTCTGATGGGGACCAGGGCTAATAAACGGAGGCACCTGGGCTGGAGTCAGGTAGACAGTGGGAGCGCAGTTCCCAGGGGGAGGGCAGGAGAGAAACCTGTGACCCACTCAGCTGGCACCTTGACCTCAGCCATACCAGAAGGTAGATCAGCGTGACAGATTTTTTTTTTTTTTTTTTTTTTTGAGACGGAGTCTCGCTCTGTCACCCAGGCTGGAGTGCAGTGGCCGGATCTCAGCTCACTGCAAGCTCCCCCTCCCGGGTTTACGCCATTCTCCTGCCTCAGCCTCCCGAGTAGCTGGGACTACAGGCGCCCGCCACCTCGCCCGGCTAAGTTTTTGTATTTTTAGTAGAGACGGGGTTTCACTGTGTTAGCCAGGATGGTCTCGATCTCCTGACCTCGTGATCCGCCCGTCTCGGCCTCCCAAAGTGCTGGGATTACAGGCTTGAGCCACCGCGCCCGGCCCAGATTTTATTTTTTAAAGAGAGCCATGACTGTCTTCTGTCCATCATGTTCTCTTGTAATGTGACCTTGCCACTCTGCACTTCTGAGCATAGGTCATACGCTTCCACCAGCTCCCCACACTCCTCCTCCCACCCCTCCCTCCCTCTCCAGGGATGCTCACCTTTGGAAACTGGCCACCATGCTTCAAGGAAGCCCAGGCCACATGAGGAAGTCATTTGTAGGTTTGCCCATAGGGAGGTCGTGTGTAGACATGTGTATGCGGAGGTTGTGTGTAGACATGTATGGGGAGGTCATGTGTAGACATGTGTATGCAGAGGTTGTGTGTAGACATGTATGGGGAGGTCGTGTGTAGTCATGTGCATTGGGAGGTCACGTGCAGATATATGGGCTGATAGCCCCTGCTGAGGTCCCAGTGAACCTAAGGCATCAAAAGTGAGTGAGGGAAACTTGCAGATGACTCCAGCCTCAGTTGCCACCTGAGTGCAACCATCTATAAGACCCTGAGTGAGAACTGAGCTGAGCCCAGTTAAGCTCCAGAACCATGACAGATAGCAAAAACGACTGTTGTTGTTTTAAGCCACTAAATTTTGGGTGGTTTGCTGTGCTGCAGTAGATAATCAGAACAATTAGCTTTTCTTTTTGCGATAGACTTGTTTTTTTAACAGCAGTTTTAGGTGCACTGGAAAATTAAGCAGAAGGTACAGAGACTTCCCATATATCCCCAGTTTATACACATGCAGAGCCTCCTTCATTATCAACATCCTCCACCAGACGGGTGCATTTGTTACCACTAATGAGCCTACACTGACACATCATTATCACCCAAAACCCATGGTTTACATTAGGGTTCACTCTTGGTGCTGTGCATTCTATGGGTTTGGACAAATACATAATGACATCTATGCGCTATTCTGGTATCATACAGAGTAGTTTCACTGCCCCCCAAATCCTCTGTGCTCTATTTATCCTTTCCTCCCCCAACCCCTGGCAACCACTGATCCTTTTGCTGCCTCCATAGTTTTGCCTTTTCCAGAATGTCATAGAGTCAGAATCATACAGTATGTATATATCCTTTCAGCTTGGTTTCTTTCTCTTAGTAACATGAATATAAGATTCCTTCACATCTTTTCACGGCTTGATAATGCTTTTTTTTTTTTTTTCTTTTTTTTTTTGAGACACAGTCTCACTCCAGGCTGGAGTGTAGTGGTGCCGTCGCAGCTCACTGCATCCTTGACACCCTGGGCTCAAGCGAGCCTCCTGCTTCAGTCTCCCAAGTAGCTGGGACCACAGGTGTGCACCACCATGCTCGATTAATTTATTTTTATATTTTGTAGAAATGGAGTCTCCCTATGTTGCCCAGACTGGTATCAAACTCCTGGCCTCAAGTGATTCTCCTGCCTCAGTCTCCCAAAGTGCTGGGATCACAGGTATGAGCCACTGTGCCTGGCTTTATGTCTTTTTAGTACTGAATAATATTCCATTTTCTGGATGTGTCACAGTTGATTTATCCATTTACCTACTGAAGACCATCTTGGTTGCTTCCAAGTTTTGGCAATTATGAATAAAGTTGCCATAAGCATCCATGAGCAGGCTTTTGTGTGGACACAAATTTTCAATCCGTTTGAGATAGATACCAAGGAGTGTTATTCCTGAATCATATGATTAGAGTATGTTTCATTTTGTAAGAAACCGCCAGACTGCTTTCCAAAGCAGCCGTGCCATTTTGCATTCCCATCAGCAATGAATGGGAGTCTCTGTTGTTGCACATCCTCACCAGCATTTGGTGGTGTCAGTGTTCTGGATTTCGGCCATTCTAATATGTCTGTAGTGGTATCTCATCGTTGTTTTAATTTGCATTTCCCTAATGACAGTGATATTGAGCATCTTTTCATATGCTTATTTGCCATTTGTATATCTTCTTCAGTGAGGTGTCTGTTTTGGCAAAAGATGGTCATTTGCTCATTTTTTAATCAGGTTGTTTGTTTTCTTATTGTTGAGGTTTTAGAGTTCTTTGTCTATTTTGGATAACAGTCCTTCATCACATATGTGTTTTGCAAATACTTTCAGTATGGTATCATACAGAGTCTGTGGCTTGCTCTCCCATTATCTTGACAGTGTCTTTCAGAGAGCCAAAGCTTTTCAATTTTAATGAAATCCAGCTTATCAATTATTTCTTCCATGGATTATGCCTTTGATGTTGCATTTTAAAAGTCATTGCCAAACCCAAGGTCAGCTAAATTTTCTCCTATGTTATCTTCTAGGATTTTTATAGTTTTTCATTTTACATTTAGATTTCTGATCCACTTTGAGTTAATTCTTGTGAAGGGTATAAGGCCTATGTTGAGTTAATTCTCATGAAGGGTGTAAGGTTTGTGTCTAGATTCACCTTTTTGCATGTGGATGTACAGTTGTTCCAGCACCATTTGTTGAAAAGACCATCTTTACTCCCTTGAATTGCCTTTGCTCCTTTGTCAAAGATCAATTGACTATATTTATGTGGGTCTATTTCCATTAATCTAGTTGTCTCTTCTTTCATTAATACCTCAGTCTTCATTACTGTAGCTTTACTGTAAGTCTTGAATTCAGGTAGGGGCAGTCCTCTGACTGTTCTTTGGTATGAGGTTAGCTATTCTGATCTTTTACCTTGTCATATAAACTTTAGAATCAGTTTATTGATATCCATAAAATAACTTGCTGGAGTTTTGTTTGGGGTTGTGTTGAATCTATGGAATTTGGGAAGAACGGACATCTTGATACTATTAAGGCTTCTTATCCATAAACAAATAATCTCTATTATTTAGTTCTTCTTTGATTTCTTTCATCAGAGTTTTTTAGTTCCCCTCGTATAAATATTCTTGCATATTTTGTTAGATTTATGCCTAATTCATTCTTTTGGGTGCTAATGTAAATGGTATTGTGTTTTTTATTTCATATTCTACTTGTTCATTGCTAGTATATAGGGAAGTGACTGACTTTTGTATAATAACCTTATATCCTGCAACCTTGCTATAATTGCTTAATTCCAAGAGGAATTTTTTCTATTCTTTTGGATTTTCTGCAGTCAGAACAGTTTTTTAAAACTTACACCCTACTTCTTTGCTACTAAGATCTCATCTACCTAGTGATAGATTTTGTTGGGGAATGGGTAGGAGCTGAGAGGAGAAAAAGAGCTATCCTGCCATTAAAGGTGCGTAATAATTGTAAAACAGATACTAATTTAAGGAACTTTAAAATATCATGTGAGAAAATATGCATCTTAGATCAGTCTCTTTCCTAGGAGCACAGTGCACCCTGAACCCCTTCTTAGAGTAGAAGATGCATCAGTGTTGGGGCTTCATGGCTCCAGGTTGCCCAGGGGTGGGATGCCAGGAGCTAAGACGCAGGCTGTCTGGGGAGCTATGGGTGTCTGGGCAGCCCAGATCTGCATGGGGCCAAAAGCCTGGTGTTCTGGGCCTTTTCCAAGCAGGGGTCTCAGTCCACAGGTTGCCAAATTGGTGCTTGTACTTTTTTCTGGGTTTGGCATAACATATCAACTTCTAGGCATGAAAGAGCCAAACAAATGCACAAAGAACAACCCAGGGATAACAAAACACCGCTTTTTGCAGTAGACATGTGTGGTTTCCTTCTGCAGGGATTTTCCGCACACAGCCCCTTAGAACATCTCAATCCCAGGGACCGACTTCTCAAACCCAGGGCTACAGAGGCCATCATGTGACTTGGGCCTGGCCAATCAGCATATTCCATTGGCTTGGCCTTGGTGATTGGTTCAGGGATGGTCCCCTGACTCCAGCTAGTCCAATGAGAGCCCTCCTCAGGACTTCCGCCAGGACTTCCCGGGAAACCCGCAGGTGTACCCTTTCTGGTGGGACTGCCAAACCCTTAGGACGTCATCCTCGAGCTGGGATCGGGTAGGGAACAGCCTAAGGGAGGGGATGGCAAACCTGCCTGAGAGTGAAGCCACCACAGAGGACAGCGCAGGCAAGGAGCAGGTTCCTGATATGATTGTCTGAGGCCCTGGGTCCTGGTGCTGGAAGGCAGCCACACCCTGGCATTTTCAAATACTAGAACCAGCAACCCCCTTTCATACTGAATCCTGTTTGACTGGGTGTTTATCACATGACTGACATCCTCTAAGAATTGTGCAGTGGGCCGTGTGCAGCCAGCCACTTCCTTCCGGAAAGACAAACTCTCAACTCTCTCAGAAAACAGGCTGTGTCTGTGCCTCTCCCTCTACTTCCTAGAACCTGAGGACGTCCCTCCTGACTCCCCACACGTGGGGCTGACCTGCATGCCCTCCGAGTCACATTACCCATGCAGCCTTGCCTGGCGATCACGTTGAGCAGCACCTCCCTGGTACGCAGCTGCTTGGGCATCTGTCTTTCTGTCTTCTCTTCCAGAGAATGAGAGTCCTGGCGAGCTGTAGCCCAATCAGTCCTCCCTCCCCTACAGGCCTGGGCACCCTGCCTGGCACTTGCCCGGTTTTCCGTGAACTAAATGGGAAAAGGAAAGCAGACCGTCACCTGGAAAGCAGGCATGGGACGAGGAAAGATCACTGGTCTTGTAATCCAAAAGTAAAGGGCGGCATCGTGGCACTGCAGCTATCTGGCTGTTTGCTTGGGCAAATCCTGACTTTCTTCATCGTCAGCTGCCTCGTCCATGGCAGAAAGATCATGGGCTTAACCCTCGTTGTGTCACAGTGAAAGCATGCTCAGAGCCAGTGTGTGGGGCTCTCACAGAGGTTCATCCTAGTCCCTAGGCACTCGCCCAGAGCTGCGTGCTTTACACTTGCAGTGCCCTCCAAACTTCCCTACTACTGGATCCAGAAGGCTCCATTTTACTGATGAGCAAACTAGACACAGGAGGCTGAGTCAGTTGCTCAATGCCACACAGCTGGTCATCAAAGAAGGCTGCCCTTGAGCCCAGATCTGCTCACCCCCGAGCCCTGGGTCCTAGCTTTTAGGCTCTGGGCTCTCTGAGGCTGGAAGGGCTTCCCTGAGCAGTGACCAAGCCAAGGGGTGCCTCAGGGGAACATTTTTGTTGTGGTTGTAGAGCAGAGTCAGGGTCTCCCTGTGTTGCCCAGGCTGATCTCAAGCTTCTGGGCAAGTGATCCTCCCACCTTGGCCTCTTAAAGTGCTGGGATTACAAGTGTGAGCCACCACACCTGGCTGGCCTAGGAAAACTTAAACCCATCTCACATCTCCCCCAGCCCCTCCAACTCCCGAGTTAAATTTGCAGTTTAGGTAAAGACGGTGTGCCTGTTCTTCAGCTTCAAGACCAGCCCCCAGCCCCTGCTCCTAAGGCAGACTGCCAGTCTCCTAGCTTGTCCAGCCTGCCCCTACTCGGTGAGCTGATGAGACAAGGAGTGGGGCTGGGATCCTCTGAGCCAGACCACACCTGAAGCTTCCGGAGAGCCAACACAGGGAGATCCTGTCCCGGGCTCCAGGCCTTTCTGAGACAAAGCCCCTCCATCTACACATCACAGTTGGTGTCTGGTCCTGGGCGGGGTGCAATGCCAGGCTGTTTCCAGTTTTGAGGCTTCCTATTTGGTAAAAATGAAGAAGCATCAACACAAATTTCCACCGTTGTAGTGTACTTACATAAACAGCTTTCACAGATTAATGCTTCCAACACACAGTGTGATTTAACTATGCCAGGGTACTTAGTATATTATTTTAAAAATTAATTTATAGGTCACTGAAGGGAGCCTGGCCTGGCAAAGGGCCCCAAGATTCAAGGTGGAGAATGTCCCTCGTTTCCATCCTGTTCCTGTGACTTGTTTATGACAGTATTTAGGGAAGGTGGAAGGCATACCTTTGCGGCTCTTGTCCTGGTAAAGTAGGCAACTAATTGCCACAGTCAGGGTTGGGGAGGGGCACGGGGAGGTGGTGGAGCCCTGCACCTTCGCCCCATCACCTGTGCTGGAGTTCCTGCCATCGGAGGCTGCCTGAGAATTTCCAGCCACCAGAAGGGGGCAGACGGTGACTTCTGAAGCTAGGACACAATGGGTCTGTGAGGAGCCAGGGAAGAGGGGGCGGTGGGGCCAGGCTGCAATCACCACCTCCTCCACCTTGGGACAAGCTGGGCCCCCATCAGCTCGGCTTGGCTGTCCGGAAGCTTCAGGTGTGGGCTAGCACAGAGGATCCCAGCCCCACTGCTTGTCTAGTCAGGTCACCGGGTAGGGGAGGGCTTGACAGGCTAGGGCGCTGGCAGTCTGCCTTTAGGAGCAGGGGCTGGGGCTGGTCTTGAAGCTGGAGAACAGGCACACTGTCTTTACCTGGACCATAAATTTAACGGAGGGGGGAGGGGGGCGTTGGAAGTTGCTGGTGGAGATTTGAGGTGGGTTTAAGTTTTCTGAAGTCAGCCAGGTGCAGTGGCTCACACCTGTAATCCCAGCACTTCGGGAGGCTGAGGTGGGAGCATCACTTGAGCCCAGGAGTTTGAGACCAGCCTGGGCAACACAGGGAGACCCTGTCTCTACAACAATACAGATGTTCCCCTAAGCCACCCCTTGGCTTGGCCACTGCTCAGGGAAACCCTTCCAGCCTCAGAAACCCCCTGAACCACTAATCATCCTGCGTAGAAGACAGACACAGATGCAAATGTCTAAATGCCTTTGTGCATCCTGGTTCCAGGTGGGAGGTGCTGGGAGATGGGGGCCTGTCACTTAGAAACTGCCTCCCCTCCCAAACCTGGACACAGGGCCCACTGCTCCACAGGCGCTGCAGGACGCCAAGGGCCCGTGGTATGTCTGGAGCTTCCTCGTGGACAGGCCTTTCAGCAGTATGTCCTGCTGGGCCCGGTCCCTCCTGAAATTGAGTCCTTTGTGGATTCCCTAAGCCACAAAGCAACCCCAGCCCTGGGATAGCTCAAAGAGAATTTTTAAATGACACGAGCTGGACATGCAATCACAAGGTGTCTGCCCAGATTAAGGCGAGCTCCAGCATGGGCCTTTGAAGGGCACTCGATTTCCCAGGGTGAAGATGGATTTCCACAACAGAATTCAGAAAAGCCTCCCCAGCCCACACTCATCCACTGTGTCAGGCCTCACTGTCCCTGGGGGCTGCAGGGGAGGTTCTAGGACAACAGGTATTTTTCACATCCCACCGTACACTGCTGCCCAGGCAGTGGTGCCAGCACCAGAGTCCCCAGACCTGTGTCTGCCCTGAGTGTCCTGATTCCATGCTGTCCCTTCTCAGCACAAGACGCACTGTGTGTCTAGTCCCCAACCCCACTGGTTACATGTCCATGGCTCCTGCAGCCTCAGAGCAAAATCCAGGCCTTTACTATGTTTCTGTGTGGCCTCTGGCCTCTCCACTTCCTCCCTCCACATACTACCAGCCACCTGGACGTCCAGTCTCTGGATCCCTGGGCTTGCCCTGGGACCGTCCCACATTGCCGTGCTCTGTCCAGACTCTCTCACCCCCACTCTATGCAGCTAACTCCTCTTCATCCTTTGAGGGTCAGCTAAAATATGGCCTATTCCAAGAGGACTTCCCTGCCCACCAGGACCCTCAGTCCTGTCCTTCTGCTCGGCGCTGTCACAGATCTCATCATCACTTATTTATGTTACCACAGTCACAAGCCCAGCTAAGTGCCTGGCACATAGTAGGTGCTCAACAAACATGTGTTATGTGAATGCAGGAGCCCATATGTGCCCTCATATGTGTCTGGTCTCTCTGGGAGAGGCATACCTTGAGGGGGCTTTGACACTAAATCGAAGGGTATCCAAGAGGGACATCTGAGCCAACCTTAGGCCTCCACCTGCCCATGACTCCCCTCTTGCCTCCCCTGCAATGCACTTTCTTCATTCACTACAGATCTAGAACTGCCTGCAGGAACTGAGCTGAGCTGGCTAGCTGCAAGCTTCTAGGCGGGGAGCAGACATGGACATTCTGGAGGTTGCCTGAGAGACTGGGGCTTTACTTCTCAGGACTTACCCGCACCACCCTCCTTAGCTCACTTTCTGAAGCCCACCTTCCTGGAAAAGCAGGAGCCCCAGCCCCACCACTCCACTAAGCTCCCACCGCCAGCCTCTTGTTGGAAGCCCCTTGGCTTCCGGAAGGAAAAGTGTCTCTTCCCCTAGACAAGGCCCAGGTCCCTCTCTGAGGGCTTGGCAGATAGCGTTGGGTGCATCAGTTATCATTCAGACTGGTTTTTTGAGCCATGCACAGTGCTCAGACCTGGGGGACACGAGGAGTAAATGTGGACCCTGCTTCCATAGCCCCAAGCCTATCCCAGGAGCTCTCATCCTTTCTGCTCAGGAAAGACTTTTGAATATATTTTAGTGGCTCATGAGAAGGGATTAAAGGACCCTAAGCCAGCAAGAATGACATGTCACTGGCAGAAGAGGATGACGGAGCCTACTAGAAGCCCACTCTTATGCTGTCTGCTCAGGGGATCCTTTGGAAGCAGGACATAGGACAGGCACCCCAGGAGTGGTTGCCAGAGTTAAGGGGGAGTGGGGCACAGCAGGCAAGCAGCACCCTGGCAGATGAGAAGCCCGGTCCCAGCTCCCACCAGCTCCTCTGTGTTCCTAGACAAACCGTTAAATCAAGGTGGTGAGTTATGTGGCCACAGGGGCCAGGTGGCAGCATAAATGAGTCTCACATGTCCAGCAGATAAAGCAAGACCCCCACCTGAAGGGGTGGCTACTCTAGCCTCTGGTGCCTGGCAGAAATATGAGTTGTCAGATTTGATGATGGTTTAAAAAAAAAAAAACTTCCCACTTTATTATTTTGTTTAGAGGCAGAGTCTCATTCTGCCACACAGGCTGAAGTGCAGTGGCGCAATCATAGCTCATTGTAGCCTCGAACTTCCGGGCTCAAGGGATCTTCCTACCTCAGCCTCCCAAGTAGCTGGGACCATAGGCATGAGCCAGCATGCCTGGCTAATTGTTTTATTTTTATTTTTTTGGGGGGAGGGATGGAGTTTCACTCTATCCTTCAGACTGGAGTGCAATGGCGTGATCTCAGCTCACTGCAGTCTCGGCTTCCTGGGTTCAAGTGATTCTCCTGCCTCAGCCTCCTGAGTGGCTGGGATTACAGGTGCACACCACCATGCCCAGCTAATTTTTGTATTTTTAGTAGAAACAGGGTTTCACCACATTGGCCAGGCTGGCCTCAAACTCCTAACCTCAGGTGTTCCACTTGCCTCAGCCTCCCAAAGAGCTGGGATTACAGGCGCGAGCCACTGTGCCTGGCCTATATTTATTTTTTTTGTGGAGAGGAGGTTTCGCTATGTTGCCCCAGCCTAGTCTCAGACTCCTGGGCTCAAGCGATCCTTCTGCCTCGGCTTCCCAAAGTGCTGGGATTATAGACCTGAGCCACCACACCTGGCCTAAATTTCCCATTTGAAATGTTGGCTCAATTATAAAACAGAAAAATAAGCAGAGCAAGGCAGACACTGTTTCTGCAAGCCATACTTGACAGGGCAGTCTCTCAATTAGGCTCTCAGAGGGGCCACCTGTAAAATGAGGGCACTACTGGCGGGTGAGAGCCATCAACAGCCCCTCCTAATGGATCAGCTCTGCCCATAGGCCACAGGACCTCATGGCTACAGCTGATTGGGCCAGGAGTGGGCACCTAGCCCAAGGGCAGCCAATCCCAGGCTAGCAATAGTTTATGCTGTGACTTGGGGCAAATAGTTTCTTCTGTGACTTGGGCCACTGCCGTCCTCACTCTTCTTACTCCAGGTCCTTCCCTGCCTAGCCCCTTAAGTCATTCAGAGCTGAGCTCAGATGGTACCTCCATGCCAAGGCCATCTCTGATCACGTCTGTTTAAAGTGCCGCCCGCTGCAGGGCAGATTTTTTTTTTCTTTTGCATTTTGTTCTGTGATGTATCTACAGGACCCAGAACGATGTCTAACACATCACAGACCCTCACCAAATATTTGTTGAAGCAACTAGTAATGTCTTGTGCTAGCTTCAGCGAGACTTCTGGCAACCAGAAGAAGTAGATTGGGCCTGGCATGGTGGTTCACGCTGGTAATCCCAGCACTTTGAGAGGCTGAGGTGGGAGGATCGCTTGAGCTCAGAAGTTGGAGACCAGCTTGGCCAACATCACTAGACCCTGCCTCTACAAAAACTTTTTTAAAAATTAGCTGGTTTTGGCCAGGTGCAGTGGCTCACACCTGTAATCCCAGCACTTTGGGAGGCCGAGGTAGATGGATCACTTGAAGTCAGGAGTTCGAGACCAGCCTGGCCAACATCGTCTCTACTAAAAATAGAAAAATTAACTGAGTGTGGTGGTGCGTGCCTGTAATCCCACCTACTTAGGAGGCTGAGGCAGGAGAATCACTTGAACCCGGGAGGCAGAGGTTGCAGTGAGCCAATATCAGGTCACTGTACTCCAGCCTGGGTGACATAGCAAGACCCCATCTCAAAAATATAAAAAATAAAAATAAAAATAAAAATTAGCTGGTTGTGGTGGTATGTACCTATAGTCCCAGCTACTCAGGAGGCCACAGCAGGAGGATGGCTTGAATTTGGAGGCTGCAGTGAGCTATGATCATGCCACTGCACTCCAGCCTGGGTGACAGAGACCCCGTCTCGAAAAGAAATAATAAATGCGGCTAAATTTAAAAAATAAAATAAAACAAGAAGTAGATTAACATACTTCCTCACTGGCTATTATGCAGAGTAAATGAGAAGGGTCAGCAACAGTGCCAAGCACAGACCTGGCTCATAGTAGCTCCTCAGTACACATGTGGAGGTTTTCCTTCAGGTCTTTGCTCTCTTTCAGTTGTAGTGAAGATGTCTCAGTGTGGACCTTTCCATGGCCTCCACAGGCAGATAGGAGCCCTGTCAGTCATTTGGGAAAGTCCCTGGTCAGTCCCAGCCCCACACACTCACTGGGCCCCTCACACTCACTGGGCCCCTCACACTCACAGCCTTTCTGGAATCCTGCATCTGGGTCCATTCCAGGCCTGCTCAAAGAGCATCCAGACATGGGTGGTGAGCATCATGCTGGAGTCTATGGCTGATAAAGAGATCACTGAGCAGCCCATTCACATTGTGTGTCATCCAAAGGAAAATCAACTTTAAACATCAGATAAAATATGACAGGCATTTTAAGAATGTATTTTCCAAGCAATGCACTGTGATGGGAACAGGGCTGGTCGGCAGGTTGAGGCTGCGCTGCTGAGACGTGCAGTGAGGCCTGTTGCAGACACTTTAGTGGGTCCACTCTCTCTGGCTCAGCATTGCAGCCTTCTGGATGCCTAGACTGGAGGGGTCCTTCAGGCCAGGCTGCTGGCAGCTGGGGAAACCAGCCAGTGGGGGTGTCACACTTGAGGGTAACTGTCACGCTGATGCTGGAACCCCTTCCTGATGGAGAACCAGGAGGCTGCTGGCCAGTCCTGGCTAGAATCTTCCTGGGGACCCTGGGTCTGTCACTCTGCTTCTCTGGGACTCAGTCTCCTTTTCTTTGAAATGGGGATAACCATACCCGCTGTATTAGGTCGTTCTTACATTGCTTGAAAGCAATACCTGGGGCTGGGTCATTTATAAAGAAAAGTGGTTTACTTGGCTCATGCTTCTGCAGCTTATATAGGAAGCATGGCACTGGCATCTGCTCGGCTTCCGGGAGGGCCTTGGGCAGCTTCTACTCATAGTAGAAGGCGAAGCGGGGGCAGGCTGTCACATGGCAGAGTGGGAACAAGGAGGGTAGGGAGGTGCCATTCACTTTTGAACAACCAGACCTTGTGAAAACTCATGATGGCAAGGACAGCACCAAGCCACAAGGGATTCACCCCCATGACCCAAACACCTCCCACCAGGCCCCACCTCCAACATTGGGGGTTACATTTCAACATGAGGTTCAGGTGGGACAAATATCCAAACCCTGTCACTCACCCACAGGGAGGGATAAACAATATTAGGAGGGGTTAAAACACTTGGGATTTTTTTAGAGGCAGGATCTCACTCTCTTGTCCAGGTTGGAGTGCAGTGGTGCAATCATAGCTCACTGCAGCCTCAAACTCCTGGGCATAAGCAATCCTCCTGCTTCAGCCTCCTGAGTAGCTGGGACTACAGTCAGGCACCACCATGTGTGGCGACTTTTTAAACTTTTTTTTTTTTTTTTGGTAGAGTTAGGGTCTGACTATATTGCGCAGGCTGGTCTTGAACTTCTGGCCTCAAGTGATCCTCTTCCCTTGACCTCCCAAAGTGCTGGGATTCCAGACCTGAGCCACTCTGCCCAGCCTTAAAACACTTTGAAAATGAGTTTATTATTTAAACAGGCAAAAGTCCCAAAAGAAAAAAATTTTCAAGCCATGCAAAAGCCTCTAAGATACAGAGTAAGTTTCTCTGCTGCCCTTGGACACTGGCTTCTTCCTCCCGTCCAGAGCGTGTCCCTCCAGAAATGTTGCTCCCATGCACACACACACGTGTACACACTGTCCTGGACTTGGCTTTTTCACGAGAGCCTATATATACCTTGGAGCTTTCCACGTTGGTTTAGAGAGCGTGGCCTCATCCTTTTCAGTGGCTGCCGTGGATTCTGCCATGTGGCTGTCCCATGCTCTGTTAGCAGTCACTCACCTACGGGCATTTGAGTGCTGAAATCTAAGCTGCGGTGAATAGCCTGGTTCGTGTGTGCAAAAGCTTTGGAGAGTGGGAAGCACCCTGTAACTTAAGAGGTTTTGTTGGGGACCTGAACAAAGGGTGGGGAAAAGGCTGGGACTCGAAGCCAGTAGGTTCAGGATTTGGCTTTGCTGACTATTCACAAATCTTCCTCAACCCAAACCTGATTTTGTACCTGTCCATGATGTGAGCTGAACCACATACAAAGATGAGTTTTACAGGCATCCAGCCCTTCGTTACCCTGGAGGAACATCTGTAAGGACGCTGCCATCATGCTGAGTGAAGAGACTTCTGAACTCCCAGGGGTCTACCTGAGGGAGAGCAGGTGGGGCGTACAAGACCCTAAAGAGCCTCCCATGCCTTGAGATTCTTGTGCATTTGGAAACTCTTGATGTCATAGATACCCTAGGAGGCTGTCCAGTTTGTAAAGCTCCCCCACGGGCTCTGCCCTACCACTCCCTCCTCTGCTGGGACAGATGCTGCACCTCAGGCTACAGACCTGCCCCTATAAGCCAAAGCCAGACAGTTCCTGTTTCCTCCCTGGCCCCGCCTCTTCTGCAGATGATTGACAGTGAGGTGTTCAGCTCCTCAAAGGAGACCTGCTTCACTGGTGGAGTGTGGCCTCACCCATGGCCCCTGTTGGATAAACTGCAGCAGGGCTCCACCAGATCACCATGCCGAGCCCTCCCCACTAGGCACTGGGAGAAAGTTGGGAAAATATTCTAGTATGGTTTCTACTCCCCATGAAGAACTAGTAGAGTCCTCTTTCAAGGGATAAGACTAATATTTGATGGACTTACAGGCCAGCTAAATGCTAGTCACATAATCACAGGATCTGCTATGCTGTTTTCACGTCTATTTTCTCATTTCACACAGGGAAGTAGGTAGAGCAGGTGTTATTTCCATTTGACAGATGGGGGAACTGAGTCTCCAAGATACTATGTGGGGGACAGGCTGTTGGTTGCCTGTCCCACAGCCATTCTTCCACCCCTCACACACAGACCCTTCTTCATCCCCATTTTGCTTGTCGTCTTCTTCCCAGGGGCCTGTTCTTTCCAGGGAGAGTGGGCCACTCCACAGACCAGAAAGTGATTTTTGACTGATCAAGCCCTGTTGACCTCTTCTTCTTGCCAAGGATGGATAAACAGGGCATGAGATCTGGTACTGGCTGAGAAGCCGGTTGGGTGCTGGCGGGGAGGTTTCCCTCGCTCTGATAAAAAGACCCAAGTTAAGAATACTCCCTTTCATTTTTTGCCTTTGATCGTCGTCAGCTACATGTGATTTCTAGAACTACTGTAGCCATCTTGGAGTCAGGAGGAGAGTTAGTCCAAGGTGCAAGTTGTTGTACTAAGGATGTGTATCTGTTATCTATGGCCATGATAATACTGTGTAACAAGCAACCTCAGAATCGAATGGCATTCAGCAAGAAGTGTTTATTGCCCATGTGACCGGAGTCAGCTGATCTATTAGGTTGGTGCAAAAGTCATTGCGGTTTTGGCCACTACTTTTTTGCCAACCAAATAGGTTGCCTCAGATGTGCCCTTTGTGTCTCTCATCCTGCAGCGGGTTCTCAGGGAAATGGCAGAGGTGCAAAGGACAAGCCCCAGCATACATCATGCCCATTTCAAGCCTCTACCTGTGTCTGTGTGCTAGAATGCATGGGTCAAAGTCAGTCCTATGACTGAGCCCCGTGTCAAGAGATTGGGGCTAATGGGTACCCAGGGATGTGGTTACTGCATGAATTTGGGGGTAGGGATGAAAAGTGGGGGCCATTGTTCTAACCTACCACAGATGGCAGGACAGAAAGATCAAAGGAACCTGCTCCCTGATAATGTGGTTGACTTGCTGAATTAATCAAGCCTGGAGCTGCCCTACCTTGAAGCCATTGGTTATTCAAGAATAAAGCTGGGTGCAATGGCTCATGCTTGTAATCCTAAAATTTTGGGAGGCCAAGGCAGGAGGATCGTTTGAGGATTCACAAGTCTGACACCAGCCTGGGCAACAAGCAAGACCCTGTCTCTATAAAAAAAATAAAATAAAACAATTAGCCAGGTGTGGTGGCACATGTCTGTAGTCCAGCTACTGGCGAGGCTGAGGCAGGAGGATGGCTTGAGCCTAGGAGTTTGAGGCTACAGGGAGCCATGACTGCGCCACTGCACTCCAGCTTGGGTGACAGAGTGAGACTCCGTCTCTACAAAAAAAGAAAGACAAAATAAGATTTATTTTTGGTACCAAAGATATCAAAAGAAGAAAAAACAGTTCTTATTTTTTTAAAGTCATTTAGTGGTTAGTCTTCTGTATTCGCCCCCTGAATTGCTAACATGCCCAAGATCCCCTGGCTGGAAATGGGTAGAGCTGAGGCTGGATCTGAGCCTCTTGCAGTGCCTTGGTGTCCTGAGCCTTGGTTATGTTTCAGAGGATGTGACTGGACCTCCTGCTCTGCAACCCCAGACCACAGGAAGCTTTGTCATGCACAGGGCTGGCCTGGCCAGGGATGCAGAGAGAGACTCCTGCTCTGTGCTATGGCCTCACACATCTGAAGTGCTACCCACAGCCCTGGGTGTGGTCTTGGGGAAAGGCTCAGACCCTGAGGAGCTGGGCTGGTTTCCTCTGGGGAGACTGATACCTCACTGGGGAAAGGGGCCCATCCAGTGGCTTTTGTCTTGGGCTTTGAGGGCCACTGCATATGAAGGAGTCTGCCGGACCAGTCTCTCCACTCTTACAGAATGGTTCCATCCAGAGCCATCTGGTCCATCTCCCAACCCATGCAGGCACATACCTAAGCCATGCCAGGCTGATCAGTCAAAGTCATGACTGGATTCCTACCGGAGACAGCAGCTTCCCTGGGCATCCTGTGAACAGAGGACCCAGAAGGATCCCAGAAGGTCTGCAAACCATCTTTAGTCTCCTCTTCAGCCCATTCATGGGATTTGCTTGCAAAGGGGACATCTACTGGATTGGATTCTCCCCATCTTTCTCCAGGTTCTGAATGGTGGAAGTGGAACTGAGCAGTCACCCTTTGGAAAAGGTTATATAGGCTAGGAACAGGTCAGCTGCACATAATAGAAAACTCAAAATAATAGTGCCTTAAAGAAGGTAAAGTTTATCTCTCGCCTATAAAACAAGCCCAGATATAGGCAGTTGAGGGTGGTAAAATAGCTCTACCATCAGTGACATGCTTCTCCTCTTCTGTCCCACCAAACACAGCACTGGTGTTCATCCCCAAGGTCACTGCATGGCCCAAGATGGCTGCCAGAGCTCCAGCCATCATGACCAGGATCACGGGAAAGTCATAGGTACAGGAAAAGCAGAAGAGCAAAAAGAGGCCCCTCCCAGCTCTGGCAGTTCCCTTTCAACACCCTTCCCAGAAGTCCTGCTCAACAGTTATGCTCGCTTCTCATTGGCTGGGACTATCTTTGGCTGCAAGGGAAGTAGAGAAATATGCAGGCTAAACATCAGCATTTGATAACCTCAAGGAGGAAAGGAAAACTTGTGGTGGGGAAGGCCAAGAACAGCTTCTGCCACAAGGATTTCAACCTACCTCTTAGGCCACCACAGATCTATTGGTCACCTAGTGTATGCCAGGCACAGGTCTGGGCTGTGCCACACAGAGATAATCAAGACATGGTCCCTACTCTCAAGGAGCCAGCAATCAAGGGCGATGGCGGACCACAGGTAAAGTGGCTCTCATAGTTATGAGTTTGTTTGGGAGACAGAGTGTTTTTTGTTTGTTTGTTTTGGTTTTGGTTTACGTAGCCATCTTTGAAACCTGGGAGAATTCACACATGCTCTGGAATTTTGGAGTCTCTTCTAACATTTGAAGCTCTGGCAACACAAGGCCTGCATTCTTTCATCATGGCAGCAGTTGACTGGAGAAGTGGCTGCCCTTTCTAGGAAGGCCCCTCTCCTGTTGACCACAGTCCCCACCCAACTCTGTTGCCTCACACCACTGAGGATACCTATGTGGCCATGGTGGGGACACGGGTGGGTGGCTGGACAGTGAGCTGCGAAAACCACCCTTGCAGATGAGAACTCACTGGAATTTGTGCCTCTCAGGGAGGAAAATGGCTCTGGAAATAAAAAAGCAAACCAAATCCACTCACCTTCCCAAAGTCCCATGTTCTTCTCTAACAGAGAGGGAGGATGTGAAAAAAATCCTTTTTCACCTTCTCTTTTCTTTGAGAAGGCATCTCCGGCATGTGGAGACAGGGAGGGCTGACAAGAGGCATTTCCCTCTTCCTAACAGGTGACCCCTGTGTCAGGCCAAAGGCAGCCCTAACTCGCTGAAGGGGGAGCAGCTGTCGGGAGCTCCTCTGAATTCAGCAGGGACCCCGGCTCCCCACTCAGCTCACCTTGGAGCAGAGGCCCCTCATTAGTGCTCGGCGCCTTCTTCGCAGGCTGCCCCCTGGAAACCTTTCTCCCAGGCCCAGGGCTGGCGGATCTTGCTGGAACCACCCTCTGTCTCGCTTCAGCGCGTCCGCCTGGCAGCCCCAGAGCCCGTGCAAGCCACGGGGAGCTGCGGCCCATTCTGGGTGGCCTCCCCTCTTGCCCAGCCCAAGGGCGTCTTGCAGCTATAAATTGAGTAAATTGAAAATGTTACTGAGAGTTGGAGATAAAAGAGAGAGCTGGGTATCTCCATGAATAAAACATGGGAGGGAGGCCATTTCTTGGAAAAATAGAGAGAATAAATTGCGGTGGATCAATTTTATCTAATTTCTTGGCCGAGCTTCTGACATGCAAATGAATGTACTCATAATTTATGAGTGGGCTATGGAGATTACCAGAGGGAAGGGATGCCTGGAGTTCTGCTGCAGGAGCGGGGAGCGGGGCACATGCCCGAGGATTTAGCAAAAGTCCATTAGGCATTTTTTCCTTAAAACCTAAAGATTTAGAAATCCTCCCAGGGAAGGTAAAAGCCAGGCAGAGGAAATGCTAGATTCCTGGGCCTGTCTTTGGGGCCAGTTCCTCTGATCACCTCTGTTCTGTCCTAAGCTCACCGCAGGCCAGTCCTGATCACAGCAGATGTGGTTGTTAGGCCACCAGGCCTTTGCTCAGTGGGTCTCCACCTCCCTACACCAGTTTTGCCTTCTGGATTCACCCCTGACCTTTGGTTTCCAGCCTGAGACTTGCCTGATAGGTCCCATCTGAACTCAAGCTTCCTTCTGAACGCCAAAACCCTCTGGAGGAAAGATGCACCTGTCTCTTTTCCTTAGAGATGGCACATTGGCCCAATCCTGCCTACTGCCATGTTTTCTTTGGCCTGAGAAATGGCCACAAAAGGTCTGAATTCGTTGGCAACATTGAAAAAATTCATAGATGCTTCACACATTTTAAGATGTCTGGCTTCTACTGAAAGATCAGGACATCTGGTTACATAGGCTTTTGTTTTCAGTGGTAACAATGGTCTAGAATCAAGGTAGCCCCTGGCCTTTTGAGGCAGAGGCTGCAGGCCCCAATTTGCTTCAGACCTTACCCCTTCCTATTGCCTCTCTGCCTGAAGTCAAATGGCAGTTGCTATTGATGACTGGATTTGCACTGTTGTTTTTCTGACAGTGAAGTTAGTGGGAAAGTGAACTCTCTCCTTTCCTCATGACTCCAAAAACATGGGAGAGTTACAGGGACAGAGAGAGAGCAAGTTTCAAGAGGGAGAGGGTACACTTTGTGGGGTTTTTGGTGGGAGTGATGGATGACATTTATGGTAGGTATGGTGGGATCTCACTGTGTTGTCCAGGCTGGTCTTGAACTCCTGTCCTCAAGCAATCCTCTTGCCTCAGCTTCCAGAGTAGCTGGGAACACAGGTGGGTGCCACCATGCCCAGCTCATCCCTTCTTTTAATAATTATTGAGCACCGACTATGTGTAGACTATGAGGGTATAGTGGCATAAAATTAGATCTCTGCCCTCAGGGAGCTTAGTTTCCAGGGATGAAAGAGAGAGAATATACACAAAAGCAAATAAATAAGCAAGGAAGATTCCAGACTGACATGAGTGCTATGAAGACCGGGTCACATGTGACCAAGGAGGCTACTTGGAAGAGGTGACCAAGCCCCTGGTGATAAGAGGGAAGCAGGACTGTGAAGATCTGGGGGAGAAACAGCAGTGCAGAGGCCCAGAAGCAGGGTTGCTGAGTTTCTGGCAAAGCTCTGCAGGGGTTTGAGCTCAGAGCCCCTGCTTCTCGGTGGTGATGGGGAAGGAGTGTACCAGGCTGCATGGTCACTGAGCTCCCAGCAAGGCCCTGCACAGGCTTGAGTTTGTAGCCTCCGTCTTGTCATTCCAATTCTCTGTTCCTAGCACATGGTGACTCAGGGCTGGAGGAGCTTGAAGAAGGAGTGAAAGTGGCCCAGGGCAGTCTCTGGGGGCTGCTCAAATTCTCTGGGTGGGGAGTACTCTTAGTGAGAGCCTGTTATGGACAGAGTATGTCTCCATTAAATTCCCGTGTTGAAGAGTAACCCTCAATGTGATGGTATTTGGAGGTGGGATCTTTGGATGGTGATTAGGGTTAGATGAGGTCATGGAGTGGGGCCTTCATGATGGGATTAGTGCCCTTCATGGGAAAATGAGGAGACACCAGCTTCCTCTGTCCACTGTGTGAGGACACAGTGAGAAGGTGGCCATCTGCCAACAAGGAAGGGAGCCCTCACCAGAACCTGACCATGCACCCTGATCTCAGACTTGCCAGCCTCCAGAACTGTGAAAAATTGATACCTGTTTAAGCAGCCTTCCAGTCTATAGTGTTTTGTTATAGCAGTCTTAGCTGATAAAGATGGAACCCATGAGACAGGCTCCACTCCCACTCTATATATCAGGACACTGAGGCACAGAGGGTTTGGTAGGTTGTGCAACACAGGTGATTAACTGGAAGAGACCAGCTTTGAACCCATGTCTAGCTGGCTCCAATGCCCAACCTCACTAGTGCCCTTTGGCCCTTTCCAGTTGTTCCTTTCTTGGTCTCCTAGGATGACAAGTTTTGTAGTCAAAATAACTTACTGACCACTCCCTGTCTAAAACCTTGGATGGGCCAGGTGCAGTGGCTCACATCTGTAATCCCAGCACTTTGAGAGGTAGAAGCAGGAGGATTGCTTGAGGCCAGGAGTTTGAGACCAGCCTGGGCAAGATAGTGAGACCCTGTCTCTACAAAAAATTTTAAAAATTTTCCCAGCACTTTGGGAGGCCGAGGCAGGTGGAACACGAGGTCAGAAGATCAAGACCATCCTGGCCAACATGGTGAAACCCAGTCTCTACTAAAAATACAAAAGTTAGCTGGGCATGATGGCGTGCACCTGTAGTCCCAGCTGCTTGGGAGGCTGAGGCAGGAGAATCAATTGAACCTGGGAGGTGGAGTTGCAGTGAGTCAAGAGATTGTACCACCGCACTCCAGCCTGGTGACAGAGCAAGACTCCGTCTCAAAAAAAAAAAAAAAATTAAAAAATTAGCCTGGCATCATGGCATGCACCTGTAGTCCCAGCCACTCCAGAGGCTGAGGCAGGAGGACCACTTGAGCTCAGGAGTTCAAGGCTGCAGTGAGCTATGATTACGCCACTGATCTCCAGCTTGGATGATGGAGTGAGACCAAATCTCAAAACAAACAAACAAACAAAACCAAACAAAAAAACCCAAAAACTTGTACAAGCTGCATACAAGGCACCACATGATCTGATATTCTCTCCTTTCCCACATAATGCTCCTTTCTGTCCCTCAACCTCCTCCAAGAAGCAGGGCCTCTGAGCTCAGTCCCCTGCAGAGCTTTGCCAGAAGCTCAGCCACACTGCCTCTGGGCTTCTGTGCTGCTGTTTCTCCCCCAGATCTTCATGGTCCTGCTTTCCTCTTATCACCGGGGGCTTGGTCACATGTGACCCGGTCTTCACAGCCTCATGTTCCTCTGGAATCATCTTGTTTATTTATTGCTTTTGTGTGTATTCTCTCTCTTTCATCCCTGGGAACTAAGCTCCCTGAGGGCAGAGACCTAATTTTATGCCACTATACCCTCATAGTTTGCACATAGTAGGTGTTCAATAATTATTAAAAGAAGGGATGAGCTGGGCATGGTGGTTCCCGCCTGTGTTCCCAGCTACTCTGGAAGCTGAGGCAGGAGGATTGCTTGAGACCAGGAGTTCAAGACCAGCTTGGGCAATGTAATGAGATTCCATCTGTATAAAACATATTTTAATGAGCCGGGCACAATGGCACGTGCCTGTAGTCCCAGTTACTTGGGAGGCTGAGGTGGGAGGATCACTTGTGCCCAGGAGTTCAACATCAGTCTGAATAATAGAACAAGAATAAAATAAAATAAAATAAAATAAAATAAAATACATGATGAATGAAAAATGGCATATCCGGGTATCTGATCCTTAGGAACTCACAGAGGAGGGGTGATGAGAAGGAGGTTCTATGATAGTGAGGTGAGGCAGAAGGGGAAGGGGTGCTGGCACAGCTGCCCTCTGGAGTCCCAGGTCGGAGGAAGTCTCACGGCTCACCCTGAAGGGAATCCATATGTACAATGATTTGCAAGGCCATCAGTACAGGGAGGAGAGGCTGCGTGCTGGCAAGAGGGTGTCATTGGCGGAGTGGGCTCAGGGTAGGGCCTGCGGTGTGTCTTTCACCACTCCCAGAGCATCTTCGTGGTAGCAGTGAGAATCAAGGTGTCCTGGAATGTTGCAGCTGAGAGTGAAACTGATGCTCAGAGAAGGGACACCTGGCCCAGGTCACAGCAAGTCCACGTGGACACAGGAGTCTTCTCGGGTTTAGAGCCTGCACCTTGGGGCCTCTGAGAGTCCAGAGAGATGTAGGCACTGTCATTTCTGAGTCTCTAGATAGATGAAAACAAACAGACAAATGCCCAAACAGGGTTTCAGAAATTGGGGTAAATTTTAAATATTTGCACTGAACAAACTAACATTTTAATACATTAAAACATTATCAGGCAATGTCATCATGTTCTTCAGAAGTTAATCATAATTTTTAGGAAAAATGATCAACTCATATGTCCTGCAGGGGTGATCTGGGAGCAAATGGATGTTGCTGTAAGATAAACATTGTCTTTTTTTTTGAGATGGAGTCTCGCTCTGTAGCTTAGGCTGGGGTGCAGAGGTGCGGTCTTGGCTCACTGCAACCTCCGCCTCCCAGTTCAAGCAATTCTCCTGCTTCGGTCTCCCGAGCAGCTGGGACTACAGGTGCACGCCACCACACCCAGCTAATTTTTGTATTTTTAGTAGAGATGGAGTTTCACCATGTTGGTCAGGATGGTCTTGATCTCCTGACCTCGTGATCCACTGGCCTCGGCCTCCCAAAGTGCTGGGATTACAGGCGTGAGCCACCGCGCCCGGCCAAACATTGTCTTTTCTATTTATTCATGAAGTGGGTCCCTATGACTATATGTGGCAGTCCAGTGGGAGACTCTTCAAAGCCTGAAGTTGTGGCAAAGTCCATTTTTCCTTGAAACAGGCCAAGGTTAGATGGTCCAGGGTGTGGGTCCCACTTGGGGAGCGTTTATGAACTAAGTTTTCTGATCTAGAAATGGGCACACTTTGTATTTCACAGAGCTGATTTCAGGATGGATGGGTGTGAAATGCTTTGCACTGACTAAATACTGGCTGCCAGGTTCACCTGCAGAGCTGGAGTCCAACCCCAAAGCTCCTGCTCTTTGTATACCACTCCTCTGCCCCCATAAGCTCATCTCTTGGAAAGGTTTCAGAACTCTTTACTGAGAGACCTATCCCTTGAAAGCAGAAATGGGATTTTTTCCTCCCAAATCCGTTCCTTGGGGGAAGTCTTCAAAGCGAATTCTTGTAATTTCCCATTATAACATTTTATGTGCAATTACAAACAATGAACTGTGAGCATTAATTGGGCAGACTGGGAGATTTTCTGTTTTTAAATCACAGTCTATTTTAAATCCTTCCAGACCACAAGAAAATGACCTGAGAAAATGAGTTGCTCAAGGGCATCCCAGGCAGCCAGTCATCTCTGCAGTTCTCCTTGCTGCATCTTGGATTCTCCAGGGAAGGTGGCCACTGTGCACAGAAGAGCAATGGGGCAATAGGCTTCCCAGTTCTCTCAGCACACATGTGTGTTTGTGTGTTTAAATAACGGCTTTCTACCAAGTCATTCAGCCTGATCAGCACATAGTAGATCTGCATCCATCTATTCATTTAACCATCCACCTATCTAACCATCATCCATCCATCCATCCATCCATTCATCCATCCACCCAACCACCCAACCACCCAGCCATCTATCCCTATCCATTCAACCATACATCCATCTGTCTATTCACTCATTCAGCAATCCATCCATTCACCCATTTAACCCTCCATCCATCTATGCCTCCACCCATTCATTCATCCATCAACCATCCATCCACCCTTCCAACTATTCACCCATCCTACCATCTATCCATCCATCCATCCATCCATCCATATATCAATTCATGCAGTCACCAATCCATCCACCAATCATCCATCCACCCACCCATTCATCCATCCACCCATCCAACTATCCATCCATCCAACCATCGATGCATCCAACCATCCATCCATTCACCCAACCAAGCAATATTTGTTGAGTACCTACTATGTGCCAAGCACTGGGCATACAGAAATGAACAAACAAAAATCCCTTCCCTTCCAGAGCCAACATTTAAACAATAGAGACAAAGACAGTAAAGACAATACATAAGAACATTATACATTATATTAGAAAGCATTAAGTGCTTTGGAGAGAAACTAATTGGGATGGAGAGGGATAAAGTAGAGGGGAGGTGCAGGTTAAACAGTGTGGCCCAAGCAGCCCTCCCTGAGAATGTGACATGTGAGCAAAGATTTGAAGGAGGCCAGGAAGCAAGCCAGGAGGAACCTGGAGTGGGAATGTTCCAGGCAGAGGGAAAGAGCAAATGCAAGGGCTCTGTGGGAGGCAGACGGGAAGAGGGCAGCATGGGAGCTGGTTCACCCTTGTCAGGACTTTGACTGTTACTCTGAGAAAAATGGGGAGACTTTGCAGGTTCCAAGCAGAGAAGTGACATGCACTGATACACTTTTTTTTTTTTTTTTTTTGAGACAGGGTCTCGCTCTGTCTCCCAGGCTGGAGTGCAGTGGTGTGATCTCAGCTCACTGCAGCCTTGATCTCCTGGGCTCAAGCAATCCTCCTGCCCCAGCCTCCTGAGCAGCCAAGACCATAGGCACATGCCACCACACCCAGCTAACTTTTGTATTTTTTGTAGAGACAGGGTTTTGCCATGTTGCCAGGCTGGTCTGAAACTCCTGAATTCAAGCGATCAGTCAGCATCAGCCTCCCACAAGTGCTGGGCTTACAGGCACGAGCCACCGTGCCTGACTGGTCCACTTTTTAAAAGAACTGCTCTGGCTGCTGTGATGGGAATAGAGCTACTCTTGTTCGTTGTCAAAACCACTGGCCACGTGTGGCTGTTGAGTGCTTAAAATGTGGCTTGTCTGAATACAGCTGCACTGTATGTATACATATGGTCTGGGTGTTGAAGACTTACCATGAAAAAAAGGAAAACTAATTAGCAATGTAAAAACATTGATTATACATTGAAATGATAATCTTGCGGATATATTTGGTTAAAAATACATTATTAAAATTAATTTTATCCATTTCTTTTTACTTTTTTGGGTGTGGCTACTAGAAAATTTCTTACGTGGCTTATATTATGTTTCTAGTTGACGGCACTGCTGTAGACAGGACAGGCCAAGGGCAGAAGCTAAAGACAGTTAGGAGGCCGTGGTCAGACAGCTGAAGAGGATGGCAGCTGTGCCAGGTGCCAGACATGGTTGAATTCTAGGAGTGTTGGAAGCTGTTTGTGATGGGCGTGGGGCATTCATAGATGTGTGTGGATTGGGTACTCGGGGCAGGCACTATCTGTTGAGCTGGGATGGCGAGGTGTGTGGACTGAGAGATGAGGGGCAGAGTCGGAGGCCTCTGACACCCTCTGCCTGTGACCCAGGGAGGCTGGAGGGAAGCTGAGTGTCAGTAAGGTGCAGTGTAAGCTGAGGTCTCAGATGACAGGTGATTGAGTGAATTCAGGGCCTTTACTTCCTCATCTGTAAAACAGAGGCAGTAGGACCCAAGCTCTCAGAGCTGTGAAAACTAAATCAGTGAGGATATGAAAGGCCTGGCAAAGGCGAAGTGTGTAATTGATGAAGCCACTGCCATTATTCCAGGTACAGGGACCATGGGCAGGAGGAACAGGGATTGGGGAGCACCTGTCCCCCTTTGTTCTACTTCTTCAAGAAGTCCCACAAGCTGGGTACAGTGGCTCATGTCTGTGACCCCAGCACTTTGGGAAGCCAAAGCAGAAGGATCACTTGAGGCCAGGAGTTCCAGACCAGCCTGGGCAACGTGGCAAGATCTCATGTCTACAAAAAATTTTTAAATTAGCCAGGTGCAGTGGCACAAGCTCGCAGTCCCAGCTACCTGGGAGGCTAAGGCAAGAGGATTGCTTGAGCCTGGGAATTTGAGGCTGCAGTGAGCCATGATCATGCCATTGCACTCCAGTCTGGGCAACAGAGCCAGACCCCATCTCTAAAAAAACAACAAACAAAAAGAAGGCCCACAATACTACTCTACTTGTTTTATTATCAGTGCTCAAATAAGTTGGCTGGCCTGCTGAAGAGGAAGGGGCCTCCCATTCTCTTCCCAGGGCACTGCCAAGATTGCAGATGGAGGCCTGGTGGCCGTGGAGGAAGCAGGATGGGGGCACAGTCCCTGTACCCTGCAGCCTCCTCACCAGTTTGGAGGCAGAGGGGACATAAGCTAGGGGATGAAAGGACACCTGGAGGCGGGATACGGGGGGAACCCTGTGGTCTAACGGGAGGAGGACGCTCCTGCAGGTGGTGCAGAAGCTGGGAGTGAAAGCTGTCTGGGATGTGAGGCTCTGCCCTTTTGGTCTTTGCTGGCAGGGTGGGGCAGAGGCAGTTTCTGTCTTCTTTCACCACCAATCCCCTTCCTACCCAGTCTAATGCGGAGCCTTGCATACAGTAGGTCCTGAATAAATAGCCATCGCATTGAATGAGCAAGGTACTATTGGGATGCACTAGGGTAATGTCTGTTTAATGTACAGCAGGAAGAGCGCTGGGAGGAAGTACTGATCCCGCCTCCTGTTGCCTGAGTCATGCGTAACCTACATCTGCCCACCCAGGGCCTTCTAGACCCGGCCTCCTCCAACACCTCTCACCCCTCACCTGGACACCCACAGCAGCCTCCTCCCTGGGTCCCTTCCTTCCACTCTTGCCCCCTCAACCCCTTCATACAAACAGCCAGTGGGAAGGTTTTATATATATATATATGTGTGTGTGTGTGTGTGTATATATATATCAATATATAAATAAAATAACCTTGTCATATATATATATATATGAGATGAGGTCTTGCTCTGTCATCCAGGCTGGAGTGCAGTGATGGGACCGTGGCTCGCTACAGCTTTGACTTCCTGGGCTCAAGCGATCCTCCCACCTCAACCTCCCAAGTAGCTGGGACTAGAGGTGCAGGTTACTGCACCTGGCTAATTTTTTTTTTTTTTTTTTTTTGGTAGAGATGCAGTCTTGCTATGTTGCTCAGGCTGATCACAAATTCCTGGCTTCAAGTGATCCTCCCACTTCAGCATCTCAGCCACCTAAAGTCCTGGGTTTACAGGGGTGAGCTACCACGCCTGGCCAACAATGGGATGTTTTGAAGATGTAAGTCAGATTATGCTGCATCCCTGGTTAAAAGTGTCTACAGGCTTCCCTTTTCAACCAGAATAAAAAATGCCATAAGGCCCTGTGCGATCTGGCCCCAGGTCTCTGGCCAACTTCAGGCTTTAATGCTCTTGTTTTCTATGCCTTGTTTTCCTAGATCTTCTCAAGCCAGTCCCTGCCACAGGGCCTTTCCACTGGCTGTCCTTCTGCCTTAAGGGCTGCTTCCTCCCAACATTACCTGGGTTATGTCTCATTATTCCTGTCTCAGTGCAAGTGTCTCATCCTCGGAGAAGACATCCTTGAGCCCCAGCATCTAAGAAACTCTCAATTACTTCCTATTTAAATATCGGTTGGCTGTAGATCACCATCTACAACCTTCTTCTCCATGAATTTGGTTACCTATGTCCTGCTTCTCCCCCAGAGTGGAAGCTTTCTGAAGCTTCATCCATCTTGGTCCACTTCTCACTTCAGCTCAGGACCTGGAACATAGTAGGTACTCAATAAATGTCCATCAAGTAAATGAAGGCCCTTATTCATGCTGATCTCGAGCACTCTGTACGCATCATTTTATTTAGTCCTTGTAAGGCTCCTCTGTCATCACCCTTCTGGAGACAAGTGACCCGCCGTTGTTAGGACTGAAACTGAGTATGTCTGACCCTAAAGCTCGAGCTGTTGAACACTGTGTGATGCTATCCCACTGACCTGGGGTCTGGCCCTGGGATCTGGGTCATGTCCCATTCCCTCTTGGAGCTGTACTCTGCCCCTCTGATGCGGAGGGTGCTGGTTGAGCGCTTCTGAAGTTTGCAGCTCTAACCATCAAGGGTGTGGTTCTCCATAGCGGTATAAGTGCCTTCTCCGGAGGTTTAGGTCTGGGATATTCCCATGGGGACATTGACATCCTGAACTACTGTACTTGTTTCATTATAAACACATATACATGTATTATACTTTATCTTCTTAATTCATGTTAGGGCCAGTCTATGAATTTCATGTTAGGGTAGTAGAAGGGGTGTTATACAAATGTGTTATCAAAGGGAGCATCCTGTCCTCTAGGGTGACGGAAGCTGGAGGAGGGTCGCCTGGGGGTGGGGGCACACACTAGGAGCAGCAGGAGGGGCCTGCTGGAAGCTGATGGAGTCCTACATCTCCACCCAGAAGGTGGTCCCATGGGTGTGCATGTGCATAAAAATTCTGTGAGCTGCACCCCAAAGATGGGTCACTGGACTATTTGTAATGCCAGTTTTTAAACCTTAAATAAAATAATATTAATATATGTAAAATATATAAACAAAAAAGTGGGCCTTGGGATGGGAACCACTGGGCCAAAGGTCTCTGCCTGCAGCCTGGGGTCCTCCCTCACCCCTCATCTAGTGAGGTTCTCTTCAATCTCTCAAACTCAGCTCCAGTATCAACTCCACCCTGACGCCATCCCTTGAAGTTTTTCGGTGGAGCCCCCGAGCCCCACCCCATGCTCCCTTCCTAGCCTTTCTCACCTGGTGACCTGGTGACTTGCCAGTGGCCTCCTTGGTGAGTCCCAGCTGGTGAAAGTGGCTCCCACTTTGGCACCTGGGACGCAAGCTGGTTGCAGTGGTGTCTGTTGAATGAATAAGCGCCCACTGTGTGGGAGAGGAAGAGAGAGGGTGGCTGCTCTTCCTTTCCCCAGCCTCCACACTGTCTTCTCTAGCTGCGGAGAATATGCACATTTAGGTTCTGTAAGCCCAGAGGAGGGAGAGGAGGAAGGCCTGGCCCCCTGCACACTCTTTGCAGGGCAAAGCTTGCCTTGGAGGATGTGCTAGTGGCTACATTAGTAGCAGCTACAGCTGGACTCAAGGCTCACTAGTTGTCCCGTGTAATCCCACCCTTGAAATGAGTACCCAGATGCCACCCTCGTTAGAGATGTGGACCTGCAGGCTCCGAGAGCTCTCGTCCCTTCCAGAGGCCACACAGCAGAAGGAGCAGGGTGGCAGCCGTACTCCAACTCCGGCTCCCCACCCTTCCGTTCCCTGCTCAGTCTTGCTCAAGTAAAAAGGCAAAGAAGGAGGGAAGACAGCACCTTCCAGTTTTCTGACACTTCCTTACCTCCAAACACTGGGTCCTCAAGTGTCTGGTCTTTAAAGCAGACTTCCTTATCACCCAAGATACAGATATGGCCTGACCTTTGGATACCACGTTTGCAGAACATACCTTCATGAAAGCAGAAGGGGCGGCAGCCGGACCTAAGGAAGCGTTTCCTGACTGTAGATGATAAAATACTGTCTTGGGTGGGTTGGACACGGTGGGCCTCCACCCGGTGAGATCTGGGCTCTCTCAGGCCTAGGGTCTAATCCTCCTTGAGCTCTTGGCTCTTGAGACCCTCCTCGGAAAGAGTGAGGCCAGCCAGGCATGAGGCCTCAGGGGACCCATGTTTCTGTCCTCCTTGGAGAAGCAGTGACCCAGGGGCCCAGAGGCCCAGAGGGCACCTGGGGGAGAGTGCTGGCAAACTTTTCCCAGCAACTTTCCAGTGACTTGAGGCTTCCTTTGACAACACGGCCTGCTGCCTCCCTGGGCTCAGCCCCCGTGGGTGCGGGGCCCTGGGGACGGGCCTCTGCATGATTGGAGCTGGACAACTCCCAGGCAAACCTCCCCTCCCTCCGAGTTCCTTCCTAGGAGGGCCCTGACCCCGGAGTCTCACTTTCCAGTCCCTTCCCTCAGGGACGTGTCCCCTCTCGGGCTGGGGCTTGGCTCAGGTTGCTGAGCAGAGGCCACCAAAGACCCAGGGGACCAGGAGGAGCTGGAGAGAGCCCTGAGGACTCAGTGCTCCCAGGACCCGTTGCCAGGGCCACCACTTGGAGACTGGAGCTGCATCCCAGAGGTTCCAGAGGGTGGGCCTCCTTGGGGGCCACGAGAAGCCTTGGTAAAAAAAAAAAAAATGCAATATTCAAGTGGTTAATGATGACACAAGGATCTGCAAGCAGCAGCTTACAGGGGCCTCCTCGACACACGTTTGCTTCTTAGGATTCCCAGTGGAAAGAGGGAGCGCACGCTCCCCGGGGACACAGGTGCCAAGAAGCAGCTCCTGTTGTCTATTTCATTCACCTTCTCTTGCTGGTTGCCCCCAGTGGAATTTACTCATTCATTCATTCAGCATATATCTACTGGACACCCACTCCGTGCCAGGTGCTGAAGCTACAGCACTGAGCAAGATGGACAGAGGCCCTGATCTCAAGGAGCTGACAAGCAATGAACAGAGAAATCAGAAACAAATGCAGTGGCTTCTAATTGTGATAGGGGCTGTGCTGGCAGGAATCAGAACGATGTGATGGAAAGCGAGGGGTAGGAGAATATTAAACCAGGCCATCAGGAATGGCCTGTGTGAGGAAGAGACATTTTCTTTGAGGCTTGATGGATACACTGAGGTCCTATAAGGGAAAAGGCCCTAAGGCAGATTCCAGGAACAGTGAGATGGCCCGAGTGCCGGGCGTGGCAGTCAGGGGGCATCTGAAAGGTGCGATCAGCAGGGGCCCGTCGGGCTGGGCTGGCAGTGAGTGTGTGTTGGATTTTACTCTGATAGTCAGGGAAGCCCCTGGAAAGTTTTAGCTGGGATTGATGTGATCAGCTCTGCATTTGGAGGGCACTGTCCTAGAGGCCATGAAGGGAGCAGGTTGGAGGGCCAGTAAGGGCGTACAGAGGATGGATCAGAGGGACTCCTTAAGAGCCCTGAGGCCTCTTAGGTGGGTGAGACACAGTGCTGGCTTCCACTTCAGACTTCGAGGTAACAAAAGAGTGGCCTATGGAGGCATTTGCAACTATAGGGGTTACCCTGGTATTTTTTTGTTTTTGTTTTAGATACAGAGTCTTGCTCTGTTGCCAAGGCTGGAGTTCAGTGGCACAATCATAGCTCACTGTAGCTTCGAATTCCTTGGCGCAAGCAATCCTTCTGCCTCAGCCTTCTGGGTAACTGGGATTACATGTGCCACCACCATGTCCAGTTAATTTTTAATTTTTTTGTAGAGATGGAATCTTGCTATGTTGCGCAGGGTGGTCTTGAACTCCTAGCCTTAAGTGATCCTCCCACCTCAGCTTCCCAAACTGCTAGGATGATAGGCGTAAGCCACTGTGCCTGATCTTACCCTGTGTTTTAATTAACCATCTGTGGCTGCTGTATGGTTAGAAGAGGGTTTCAGGCTATTGTTTTAAAATGTATAGAAGGGCTGGGCATGATGGCTTACACCTATAATCCCAGCAGGTGTGGGAGTCTGAGGCAGGAGGATCGCTTTAGCACAGGAGTTCAAGGTTACTGTGAGCTATGATCAAACCACTGCATTTCAGCCTGACTGACAGAGTGACACCCTGTCTCTACAAATGCACACAAACACACACACACACACACACAAAGATTCTGCTTTTGTGGAGCAAGAAGGGACCTGAGTTCAACAGTGGCCTGAGAAGGCCAGGGCAGACCAGGCAGCTGGTCAGTGGGCACCATGACCAGTCCACCCCCAGGGCAAAGCCCAGTGAAGGAGGCATGGGAGGCTGATTTCACCTCTGCCCCTTGGAATGAAAAGGGAGTACTTAGCTGGGGCCAGTGCAGAGGGCAAACGGAAGCTTGCTGCCCAGCTCACGTTTCTTTCTGGTAATAATCCTCTCTGCAGGATTCACTTGGGGACCAGCTCGTTTCAGGCTCTGCAGTCACCAGGATGGTCCCATCTCTGATCATCAGTGGGCAAAAGATACCTGCTTGTGAGTTCTATAGAGAAAATCTCAAGTTAGGTCTGGTGAAAGGCAGAGAAATAGCAGGAAAAAGTAGAGGGGCCTGCCAAGCTTTTGCTCTTCCGAAGGTTCTGGAAAATAGGGATGGAATAACTATCTTTCTGGAATAGCACGCAGAAAGAGTCCCTTATAGTTGCTTAAAATTCTTTTTTTTTTTTTTGTTATTTATTTATTTTATTTATTTATTTATTTATTTTCCCATTCAAATATTTCGATCTAAGTTTTTTTTTTTTTTAATTTATTTATTATTAAGTTAGCAGGGTACATGTGCATAACGTGCAGGTTTGTTACATGTCTTATGCTTGTGCCATGTTGGTCTGCTGCACCCATCAACTCGTCATTTACATCAGGTATAACTCCCAATGCAATCCTCCCCCTCCCCTCCCATGATAGGCCCCGGTGTGTGATGTACCCAGCTTCCTGAGTCAAGTGATCTCATTCAGTTCCCACCTATGGTGAGAACATCACGGTGTTTGGTTTTCTGTTCTTGTGATAGTTTGCTGGGTGTTGGTTTCAGCTGCATCCATGTCCCTACAAAGGACCTGCAAACTCATCCTTTTGGCTGCATAGTATTCCATGGTGTATGGCGCACATTTTCTTAATCAATCTGTCACTGATGGACATTTGGGTTGATTCAAGTCTTTGCTATTGTGAATAGTGCTGCAATAAACATACGTGTGCATGTGTCTTTATAGCAGCATAATTTATAATCCTTTGGGTATATCTGGCCAATGGGATGGCTGGAGTCATATGGTGCATCTAGTTCGATCCTTGAGGAATCGCCGCTGTTTTCCATAATGGTTGTAGTTTACAATCCCACCAACAGTGTAAAGTGTTTCCTATTTCTCCATCCCTCTCAGCACCTGTTGTTTCCTGACTTTTTAATAGTGGCTTCATTCTAACTTTGGTGTGAGATGGTATCATTGTGGTTTGATTTGCATTTCTCTGATGGCCAGTGATGATGAGCATTTTCATATGTCTGTTGGCTGTATGAATGTCTTCTTTTGAGAAATGTCTGTTCATATATCCTTTGCCCACTTTTGATGGGGTTGTTTGTTTTTTCTTGTAAATTTGTTTGAGTTCTTTGTAGGTTCTGGATATTAGCCCTTTGTCAGATGAGTAGATTTGCAAAATGTTCTCTCCCATTCTGTAGGTTGCCTGTTCACTCTGATGGTAGTTTCTTTTGCTGTGCAGAAGCTCTTTAGTTTAATTAGATCCCATTTGTCAATTTTAGCTTTTGCTGGTGGCGGTGTTTTAGACATGAAGTCTTTTGCCTTCTGTTCCTGAATGATACTACCCTAGGTTTTCCTCTAGGATTTTTATGGTATTAGGTCTAACATTTAAGTCTCTAATCCATCTTGAATTAATTTTCATTATAAGGAGTGAGAAAGGATCAGTTTCAGCTTTCTACTTATGGCTAGCCAATTTTCCCAGCACCATTTATTAAATGGGAATCCTTTCCCCATTTCTTGTTTTCTCTCAGGTTTGTGTCTAAAGGAATAGAATGGCTGTAGATGTGTGGTATTATTTCTGAGGACTCTGTTCTGTTCCATTGGTCTATATCTCTGTTTGGTACCAGTACCATGCTGTTTTGAAGTTGCTGTAGCCTTGTAGTATAGTTTGAAGTCAGGTAGCGTGATGCCTCAGCTTTGTTCTTTTGACTTAGGATTGTCTCTTGGAGATGCGGGCTCTTTTGGTTTCCATATGAACTTTAAAGCAGTTTTTTCAATTCTGAAGAAACTCATTGGTAGCATGATAGAGGGATGGCATTGAATCTATAATTGCATGGGCAGTATGGCCATTTCACGATATTGATTCTTCCTATCCATGAGCATGTTATGTTCTTCCATTTGTTTGTGTCCTCTTTATTTCACTGAGCAGTGGTTTGTAGTTCTCCTTGAAGGTCATTGTGGTTGGATTCCTAGGTATTTATTCTCTTTGAAGCAATTGTGAATGGAAGTTCATTCATGATTTGGCTCTGTGTTTGTCTGTTATTGGTGTATAAGAATGCTTGTGATTTTTGCACATTAATTTTTTGTATCCTGAACTTGCTGAAGTTGCTTATCAGCTTGGAGATTTTGGGCTGAGGCGATCGCGGTTTTCTAAATATACAATCATGTCATCTGCAAACAGGGACAATTTGACTTCTTCTTTTCCTAACTGAGTACCTGATTTTTCGCTTTCTCTTGCCTAATTGCCTAGCCAGAACTTCCAACACTTATGTTGAATAGGAGTGGTGAGAGGGCATCCCACATCTTGTGCCAGTTCAAAGGGAATTTTTCAGTTTTGTATTCAATTATGATATTGGCTGTGGGTTTGTCATAAATAAGCTCTTTATTATTTTGAGGTACGTTCCATCAATACCGAATTTATTGATTTTTAGCATGAAGGGCTGTTGAATTTTATCAAAAGCCTTTTCTGCATCCCTATTGAGATAATCATGTGGTTCTTGTCTTTGGTTCTGTTTATATGCTGGATTATGTTTATTGATTGCGATGTTGAACCAGCCTTGCTGCATCCCAGGGATGAAGCCCACTTGATCATGGTGGATAAACTTTTGATGTGTTGTTGAATCGGTTTGCCAGTATTTTATTGAGATTTTTGCATCGATGTTCATCAGGGATATTGGTCTAAAATTCTCTTTTTGTTGTGTCTCTGCCAGGCTTTGGTATCAGGATGATGTTGGCCTCATAAAATGAGTTAGGGAGGATTCCCTCTTTCTATTGATTGGAATAGTTTCAGAAGGAATGGTACCAACTCCTCCTTATACTACTCTGGTGAAATTCAGCTATTGAATCCATCTGGTCCTGGACTTTTTTTTGGTTGGTAGGCTATTAATTATTGCTTCAATTTCAGAGCCTACTATTGTGGTCTATTCAGGGATTCAACTTCTTCCTGGATTTAGTCTTGGAAAGAGTCGTAAGTGTCCAGTATCCATTTCTTCTAGGTTTTTCCAGTTTATTTGCGTAGAGGTGTTTAGTATTCTCTGATGGTGGTTGTATTTCTGTGGGGTCGGTGGTGATATTCCTTTATCATTTTTAATTGCGTCGATTTGATTCTTCTCTCTTTTCTTCTTTATTAGTCTTGCTAGTGGTCTGTCAATTTTGTTGATCTTTTCAAGAAACCAACTCCTGGATTCATTGATTTTTTGGAGGGTTTTGTGTCTCTATCTCCTTCAGTTCTGCTCGTCTTAGTTATCTCTTGCACTTCTGCTAGCTTTGGAATGTGTTTGCTCTTGCTTCTCTAGTTCTTTTAATTGCGATGTTAGAGTGTCAATTTTGATCTTTCCTGCTTTCTCTTGTGGGCATTTAGTGCTATAAATTTCCTCTACACACTGCTTTAAATGTGTCCCAGAGATGCAGGTATGTTGTATCTTTGTTCTCATTGGTTTCAGAGGCATCTTTATTTCTGCCTTCATTTCGTTATGTACTCCAGTAGTCATTCAAGGAGCAGGTTGTTCAGTTTCCATGTAGTTGAGCGGTTTTGATTGAGTTTCTTAGTCCTGGGTTCTAGTTTGATTGCACTGTGGTCTGAGAGAGACAGTTTGTTATAATTTCTGTTCTTGTTGTACATTTGCTGAGGAGTGCTTCCAATTATATGGTCAATTTTGGAGTAAGTACGATGTGGTGCTAAAGAAGAATGTATATTCTGTTGATTTAGGTGGAGAGTTCTATAGATGTCTATTAGGTCTGCTTGCTGCAGAGATGGAGTTCAATTCCTGGATATCCTTGTTAACTTTCTGTCTTGTTGATCTGTCTAATGTTGACAGTGGGTGTTGAAATCTCCCATTATTGTGTATGGGAGTCTAAATCTCTTTAATAAGTCTCTAAGGACTTGCTTTGAATCTGGGTGCTCCTGTATTGGGTGCATATATATTTAGGATAGTTAGCTCTTCTATTGAATTGATCCCTTTACCATTATGTAATGGCCTTCTTTGTCTCTTTTGATCTTTGATGGTTTAAAGTCCTGTTTTATCAGAGACTAGGATTGCAACCTACTTTTTTTGTTCTCCATTTGCTTGGTAATCTTCCTCCATCCCTTTATTTTGAGCCTATATGTCTCTGCGTGTGAGATGGGTCTCCTGAATACAGCAGGCTGATGGGTCTTGACTCTTTATCCAGTTTGCCAGTCTGTGTCTTTTCATTGGAGCATTTAGTCCATTTACATTTAAGGTTAAGATTTGTTGCAGTGTGAACTTGATCCTGCCATTATGATATTAACTGGTTATTTTGCTCGTTAGTTGATGCAGTTTCTTTCTACAGCCTCGATGGTCTTTTACATTTTGGCATGTTTTGCAATGGCTGGTACCTGTTGTTCCTTTCATGTGAGTGCTTCCTTCAGGGTCTCTTGTAAGGCAGGCTAGTGGTGACAAAATCACTAAGCATTTGCTTATCTGTAAGGATTTTATTTCTCCTTCACTTATGAAACTTAGTTTGGCTGGATATGAAATTCTGGGTTTAAAATTCTTTTCTTTAGAATGTTGATGTTAGCTACTCTCTTCTGTGGCGGAGAGTTTCTGCCGAGAGATCTGTGTGAGTCTGTGGAAAGCTTCCTTTGTGGGTAACCCGACCTTTCTCTCTGGCTGCCCTTAAGATTTTTTCCTTCATTTCAACTTTGGTGAATCTGGCAATTATGTGTCTTGGAGTTGCTTATGTCTTCTCGAGGAGTATCTTTGTGGCGTTCTCTGTATTTCCTGGATTTGAATGTTGGCCTGCCTACTAGGTTGGGGAAAGTTCTCCTGGATGATATCCTGAAGAGTGTTTTCCAACTTGGTTCCATTCCCCCCCCTCACTTTCAGGCACCCCAATCAGACGTAGATTTGGTCTTTTTACATAATCCCAGCATACTTCTTGCAGGCTTTGTTCATTTCTTTTCTTCTTTTTCTTTTGGTTTCTCTTCTGGCTTCATTTCATTCATTTGATCCTCAATGGCTGATGCTCTTTCTTCCAGTTGATCCAGTGGTTACTGAAGCTTGTGCATTTTATCCGCGTATTTCTTTCGTGTCATGGTTTTCATCTCTTTCATTTCGTTTATGACCTTCTCTGCATTAATTAGTCTAGCCGTCAATTCTTCCACTTTTTTCCAAGATTTTAGTTTCTTTTCGCTAGTGCGTAATTCCTCCTTTGAAAAGCTCTGAGGAATTTGATGGACTGAAGCCTTCTTCTCTCTCATCTCGTCAAAGTCATTCTCCGTCAGCTTTGATCCGTTGCTGGCGATGAGCTGAAATGCTGCGGGGAGATGTGCTCTTGCGAGATTTCCACACGCTTTTCTGCCCTGCTTTTCCCCATCTTTGTGGTTTTATCTGCCTCTGGGGTGTGATGATGGTGATGTACTGATGGGTTTTGGGTGTAGGTGTCCTTCCTGTTTGATAGTTTTCCTTCAACAGTCAGGACCAGCCCTCAGCCTGTAGATCTGTTGGAGAGATTGCTTGAGGTCCTCCTGACCCTGTTTGCCTGGGTATCAGCAGCAGAGGCTGCAGAAGATAGAATATTTCTGAACAGCAGTGTACCTGTCTGATTCTTGCTTTGGAAAGCTTCCTCTCAGGGGTGTACTCCACCCTGTGGTGTGGGGAATCAGACTGCCCCCTAGTGGGGATGTCTCCCGGATTAGGCTACTACTCAGGGTCAGGGACCCACTTGAGCAGGCAGTCTGTCCGTTCTCAGGTCTCAGCCTCCCGTGTTGGAGATCCTGCTTTCTCTTCAAAGCTGTCAGACAGAGTCGTTTCGTCTGCAGAGGTTTCTGCTGCTTTTTGTTGTTGTTGTTGTTGTTGTGTGGCTGTGCCCTGTCCCCAGAGGTGGGAGTCTCAGTTGAAATGCAGAAATCACCGGTCTTCTGTGGCCAAGCTGGCTGGGGAGTTGGAGACTGGAGCTGTTCCTATTCGGCCATCTTGCTCCGCCCTCCTGCTTTGTTATTTAAAAAGCTAATGGCCAGTTGCTAAAATTCTAACTGCAGGCTTCCCTGTTCACAAGTCTGGATGGTGCTCCCAGGGAGTGTGGAGAAGTCAGCCAGCCCTGGAAGCTCTGGCTGGAGAAATCTGAGGGTCACTGAGTGAACTCAGGGTGGCATGGGGCGAAGACTGGGTGCTGAGTGAGCACTCCTGTGTTTAGATCTACAGTCTGACCCTGGGAGCTGCTCCATCAGAAGCCATCTCAGAGACAAGGACATGAATCCAAGTGTTTGTTTCGAAGGGATCTCAGAGAGCACCAGAGGGGAGACAGGAAAGAGCAGGGCAGGAAGGAAGCCAGTAAAGGGTCGGTTTCTCAGCAGGTCTGTTTCTGAGCAGCTCTGGGAGTCAGCACTTGGCTGCACCCAGATGGATGGGGGAGCCAGGGCATTTATATGCCAGCCCTTGCCACCATTGGCTGAGGGCTGCATGGGGGCATATGGGTGCGGCATCCACTGTGTCTGCGGCAGCGAGTTATGTAGCCCAAGCCTCCACCACTTCATCTATAAAATGGGGAAATAAAAGCAACCTTGCTTTAAAAAAATAAGAAAGAAGCCTATCTCCTCAGGTGACTGAGACCAAATGAGAATACCTGTAAGACTCGTGCTTCAGGGTGGGGCACAGGGCACATCTCTTTCCTTTGTTTGATAGATACTTACTGTGGGTCTCACAGCGCCAGGCCCTGGGATTCCACAGGGAACACAAGCGACTTATAGCTTATCCCCGTGAAGCTGGACTCATGAGCAATCCTCGAGTCAGCGACAGCAAGTGTGACGAACCCACAGAGGGGCAAGGCAGGGTAGGGAGGTGCCCCAAAGCAGGCAGCAACTCCCCTTAGGGAGGCACCGTGTGAGACGCCCCCACCCCAGTGTCTCCCAGAACAGTAACATAGCCTGTTTCTTTTTTCTTTTTCTTTTCCCTTCCTTCCTTCCTCCTTTCCTTCCCTTTTCCCTCCCTTCCTTCCTTCCTTCCTTCTTTCCTTCCTTCCTTCCTTCTTTTTCCTTCTTTCCTTCCTTCCTTCTCTCTTCCTCTCTTCCTCTCTTTCTCTCTCTCTTTCTTTCTTTCTTTCGAGTCTCACTCTGTGGCCCAGGCTGGAATGAGTGGCATGATCATGGCTCATTGCAACCTTGACCTCCTGTGCTCAACTGATCCTCCTGCCTCAGCCTCCGGAGCAGCTAGGACTACAGGGGTGTGCCACCACACCAGCTAATTTTTTATTGTTATTTATTTATTGATAATTTTTATTTTTTAGAGGTGGGTTCTCACTATGTTGACCAGGCTGGTCTCAAACTCCTGGGACATGGCCAGTTTCCATGGATAAGGACTGGGTGACATTTTGGTTTGTGTTCAGGGGTCAAGGGGTAGGGAAAATATACACTTAAAACACTAGAGTGGTCCCCAGTGCAGGGAGGTGGTTGCATTGTGAGAGAAACCAGTACCCTGAGGCCAATCGAGGGAGGAGGGGCTGTGCTTCTATTTCACACTCACTCACTGACAGAGTAGTGGGCAGAGCAGCCTGCCTGTTAAGATGAGACCAGCCTGGCCAACATGGTGAAACCCTGTCTCTACTAAAAATACAAAAATTAGTCAGGCATGATAGCAGGTGCCTGTAATCCTAGCTACTTGGGAGGTTGAGGCACGAGAATCTCTTGAACCTGGGAGGTGGAGGTTGCAGTGAGCCAAGATCCCACTACTGCACTCCAGCCTGGGTGACAGAGCGAGACTCTCTCTCAAACAAATAAATACATACATACATACATACATACATACATAAAAGTTGACCCTTTTCCTCTCTTTCTTCCCCCACCTCACATCCTGAGAGGTGGTCCCATACCTGAAATGAGTTCGGATGGAATTTCACTATTGTCACCAACACTGTGGGCCCCTGCTGTAGCCCCGCAGCACTCCCCAGGCAGGGGTGCCCATCTGATGGCTTTTGCTGCCAGCCCATGAGTTTCTCTGGTCCCTGTGCAGGAGGCAGGTCAGGGTGGTGGGGAGTGGGAGCTCCCCAGAGCAGCTCTCAGCCAGCTCCGAGCAGCTCAAGCACCCTACTGTGTCTCCCAGGATGCCCCAGCCACCACAGCGGCCACCAGGGCAATTGCATGCTCTGCCCCCGCTTCCCTGCCCTGCCTGGACTGTCTTTCCCCATTTCCTCCCCTTGGCAAATTCAGGGGTCCACTTCCAGAGCTTTGTTGACATCTTGCCCAGCAGCTGGTCCCTTTTCCTCTAAGCTCACCTGACAGTTTCTCAAACTTCCTTTGTCATGGATGTACACAGGGGCACTATTACATACTTGGCATTTTTATTTAAATCAATGTTTTGACATTTTTTATTAGGTTTTTAAAGGCAGGGTCTTGATCTGTTACCCAGGCTGGAGGGCAGTGGCAAAATCACAGCTCACTGCAGCCTTGAACTCCTGGGCTCAGGCGATCCTCCCACCTCAGCCTCCTGAGTAGCTGGGACCATAGGCACATGCCACCATGCTGACTAATTTTTTTGAAGTTTTTGTAGAGACAGGGGTCTCACTATGTTGCTCAGGCTGGTCTTGAACTCCTGGACTCAAGTGAACCTCCTGCCTCGGCCTCCCAAAGTGTTGGGACTACAGGTGTGAACCACTGCACCTGGCCTAAATCAATGTTTTAATTGACTCACATTTTTTATTATGACAAAATACATATAATCTAAAATTTGCCATTTTAACCATGTTTAGGTGTATGATTCAGTGGCACTAAAATTATGCAGTCATTACCACTACACATCTGCAGAACTTTCCCATCACCCCAGACAGAAAGTCCGTCCCCACTAAACACTGACTCCCATCCTCCCCTCCCCCAGCCCTGGTACCCTCTATTCCACCTTCTGTTCCTGTGTTTCTATTCTAGGGACCTCCAATCAGTGGAATCACACACAGTTTGTTTTTCTGTGTCTGGCCTATTTCTCTTAGTAGAATGTTTTCAAGGTTCTTCCATGTCGTAGCACGTATCAGAATCCATTTTTTTCATGGCTAACTGATATTCCACCATAGATATATTCTACATTTTGTTTATTCATCTGTTGATGGACATTCAGATTGGCTCACTTTTTTTTTTTTTTTTTTGAGATGGAGTCTCACTCTGTCACCCAGGCTGGAGCGCAGTGGCGCAATATCAGCTCACTGCGAACTCCACCTCCTGGGTTCTAACGGTTCTCCTGCCTCAGCTTCTCAAGTAGCTGGGATTACAGGTGTGCGCCACCAAGCCCAGCTAATTTTTGTATTTTTGGTAGAGACAAGGTTTCGCCAGGCTGGTCTCGAACTCCTGACCTCAAGTGATCCACCTACCTCAGCCTTCCAAAGTGTTGGGATTACAGGCGTGAGCCACCGCGCCTGGCTAGGCTGGCTCACTTTTTAAACTCAGCTATTCCCTAAGTAATAATATCCATGAAAGCAAGAATTGGATAGTAAACTTTGTTTTCAATACTCATTAAAGTAAATATATAACTAGCAAAGCAAAAAAGAAACAAGCGTGTCTGCAACCATTGGAGTGACCCTGCCTGTCACCAGGGCTTTACACGCCATTCTGGGTAGCATAGAGGTCCCAGACTACCTACATGTACAGTACAAAGCCAAGTGTCACCCACGGCTGAGGCTCCAGATCTAACAAGTGTCTAGTGCCTTATCATTGCTGAAAATTACTTGCTGAATAGTTTAGGTCTAGGGGCTTAGAGTCTCCTCTGGCCAGGAGAAACTAGGGCTGAAGTCCTTCAACACATAGCACAATCCAAGAACTAACGGCCCCACCAACATGTGCCAGGACCGGGGTTGTGCCCAGGGCCATTGGATCTGGGCTGTATCACCGATGCCTGTGCCTCCCACAGATTCCTTCACACAGGTTCCTTCACCTGGGCCACCTCAGTACACACCAGTCTGATTTCCAACTGCCAGGTCCTGCGTTCCTTTGCCTGTGGGTGCTCTCTGGGCACTGGAGACCATTTTGCCATTGTAGGGGAGTCAGAGATAAGCCCCCACTCTTCTTTTAGCTCTTAGTGAGCTCTGCAGCTGGAACTAGAAACCAAATTGACACCTGGCTTCTGTCCTGAGTCCCTCTGGCTAAGAGTCTCCTCATTACATCCTTTTCTCTCTTTTTCTTTTCTTTCTTTTCTTTTTCTTTTTAAGACAGAGTCTCGCTCCATCACCCAAGCTGAGTGCAGTGGCTCAACCTCGGCTCACGGCAATGTGTGCCTCCCAGGTTCAAGTGATTCTCGTGACTTAGCTCCTGAGTAGCTGAGATTATAGATCTGTGCCATCATGTCCGGCTAATTTTTGTTATTTTAGTAGAGACTGGATTTCACCATGTTGGCCAGGCTGGTCTCCTGATCTCAAGTGATCCATCCACCTCGGCCTCCCAAAGTGCTGGGACTACAGGCATGAGCCACCGCACCCAGTCACTTTTGTTTTTAGAGATGGGATCTCTCTTTGTTGCCCAGGCTGGAGTGCAGTGGCATGATCATAGCTCATTGCAGCCTCAAACTCCTGGGCTCAAGCAATTCTCCTGCTTCAGCCTCCCAAGTAGTTAGGACCATGGTGCCCAGCTCATTTCTTCTTTCTTTCTTTCTTTTTTTTTTTTTTAATTGCAATTTGGGAATGGAGTTGGGGAAGGATCTGAAACTGTCTCCCTTTCCAGTGGTCTGTCGTCCACAGAGGGTAACCCCAACTGGAGAGAGCTTCTCAAAAAAAGGGAAACATTGTAATTAACATATAAATTCTTACTTCCAATATTATTAAATTTGTTACGCTCATACAGTGCAGAACATATTTAAAAGGCAAATTAATATGTTATGTGTTAAGAAGTTTGGATTAAATTGGGCTTTGAGAATGCAGGGAAGCAACGTTAGCCTCACATAGATGCTACGAAGGGTCTTTAAGGCGCTGTTCTCTCCCCTTGAAGTTGCTACCACTGCAATGACTCAAGAAGACACAGGATCTTAAGAGGAACCCCAGCCTGAAAGTGTAGATTTGTGAGTGTGTTTCTGTTAAGTGTCTGTTTAAAAGTGGGTTCCTCTAAAGTTAGGTCCCCTGACAGGTGTGTGGAGAGAGGAGGAGGAGGAAATTAAGAAAGCTCTTGAAAAAAACAGGGAAAAGCCTGGCAGAGCAACCCCAAGGAACTGCAGCCACCTACACGGACACCCCTTCCTCCCATAGGCAGTTGGTGACTGGCTTCCCAAGGTTGGAGAACGTGAGGGAACAATCTTGGTCAGGGTTGTGCTGCTCCGGATCCACGGAAGGATGGAATGAGGACACTCTTAGCCAGTGTGACTCACGAAAGAAGCCAGAAAACATGAGCTGCTCTCTCGCTGCAAGGTCCGTCCTGGGGTCCTGGCCACATCCCAGGGCTTCAGAGTCCTCATGCCAAGGCCGGTTGCATTTTGAAGCGCTCTTTCTTTGCAAATGCCACATTCTTCCCTCATCTCCTCCTACCTCACACTCCCTCCAGCGGTGCTCCTCCAGTGACCCCTTCCTCCACCATCTGCTCTTTTTACACCACAAACCCTTCTGTTTACGGAAGGGCGGCCTTTTCCACTTCCCAAGTTTCTCTTTGCACCTCCTCCTCTGCTGATCCTTCTAGGTCTCTCTCTTCCATCCAGATCTTCCCCTCGAACCTTTTTGTTTGTTTTGTTTTGTTTTTTGAGATGGAATCCTGTTCTGTCACCCAGGCTGGAGTGCAGTGGCACAATCATGGCCCACAGCAGCCTGCAACTCCTGGCTCAAGTGACCTCCTGCCTCGGCCTCCCAAAGTGCTGGGATTGCAGGCGTGAGCCACCGCACCTGGCCCTCCAAACCGTTATGCCCAGTGTACACAGGTCATCTCCACACAGGACCCCTAAGCTCAACATCCCCCAGTGGAGACTACCCTCTTCCCCCATGACAGTGCCCTACCTTGTGTCTCATCTACCCTAATATCCCAGCTGGAATCCAGGGGACGACCTGCCTACAGAGAGGAGCTACCCACTGCCGGTCTCCTCTGAGCTGTTCTAACCTCAGTAAAGCTCCTCTTCTTCCGGCTCACCCTCCACTTGCTTGCATACCTCATTCTTCCTGGATGTAGGACAAGAACTCGGGCAAAGGCACCACTGGTCACAGAGGTTTCCAGCCAGAAAAGCAACACCCCAAAGATCCTGTAACAATATACTATGCATACATCTATATACTATACTATATAGTAAATATATGTGTGTTTTTAGATATATATAAAATATATAAATTATATTATATATAAATAATATATAGTATAAGATATAGTACATATTATAATTTGATTCAACTGCTGATTCATCTCCCAGCACTGGCTTTACTTCATCCAGTCACTCTCTACCAGCCTCTGAAGGGGTAAGACCCCTCAGCGGCCCCCACTCTTCTTGGTTGAACTCCAGACTCTTCCAAGAGACTGGGAAGGGCCTCTGGGCCTCTGCACTTCCATCTCCCCAGGTGACGCTCCAGCCCCTCCCCACAGGCACCGCAAGATCCAGCCACACTGGTCTCTGCAGCTAGGAGGCAGAAGAGGGTAGCAGCTATGTTGGGCATTGGAGCCAGGCTGCCTGGGTTTCAGTCTCAGCTCTTTTACTCGTCAGCTCTGAGTTTGCAGAAGGTCTCCACTTTCCTTAGGCAGTGGTGGGGACTCAATGAGTTACTATATGAAGAGAATTTAGGATGATGTCTGGCACATGTAAGTGCTCAATATCTATGTAAGGTGTTACTATCATCATCTTTATTACTTTCTGAACTCACTATAGCAGATCTCGAACATCGTTTCCCATCAAGAGCCAGAGCTCATGGCTCCCATCCTTGAATCTGGGAGGGCTTATGACTGCTTCAACCAATAGAAGGCAGTGGAAACCGGGCGCAATGGCTCAGCCTGTAATCCTAGCACTTTGGGAGGCCAAGGCAGGCGGATCACCTGAGGTCAGGAGTTCGAGACCAGCCTGACCAACATAGAGAGGCCCCGTCTCTACTATAAATACAAAAATTAGTTGGGCGTGGTGGTACATGCCTGTAATTCTAGCTACTCAGGAGGCTGAGGCAGGAGAATTGCTTGAACATAGGAGGTGGAGGTTGTGGTGAGCCGAGATCGTGCCATTGCACTCCAGCCTGGGCAACAAAAGTGAAACTCTGTCTCAAAAAAAAAAAAAAAAGAAGGCAGTGGAAGTGCTGCTTTGTCACTTCCAAGGCTGGGCTATAAAAGGCAGCTTTTATCTTTTCCACTGGAATACTCATTATTAGAGCCCTGAGCTTTGGTCCGGCTACCCTGAGACCACCATGATGTGAGGAAGCCCAAGCCACATAGACAAGCCAGGTGTAGACACCCTGGCTGGCAGTCTTAGTCTCTGAGTCGCTCTGGTCTGGAGCCAGACATGTGAGTAAATGAGACTTCAGATGATTTCAGCCCTCGGTTTTGAGTTGCATCAGCCTTAAGTTTTCCAGCTGAGGCCTCAGACATTGAGGAGTACAGACAAGCTGTCTCCTCTCTGCCCTATCAAAATTCCTAACCTACAGAGTCTGTGAACTTAATAAAATTGTTGTTTTAAGCGGCTAAATTTTGGAGTCATTTGTTACACAGCAAGCGATAACTGATATGCACACGATGCTCTTCTTCTTCTCTGGCAAACTCCTATACATTCTGCAAAACCCTGCAAAAATGTCACCTCCTCCTCCGTGAAGCTTTTGTTAGTTCCTCTATGCCCTGGAAGCTTCTTGTGTGCGTGACTCCCATGGCCTTTTCTTCCCTGTGTGGATTTGCTTTGCGTTCGTCTCTCTCCTTAGACCAGGCATCCCGCAGGGTGGGAACTTGGATCCAACTTTATGTCCCCAGCGTCTGGTCAGGGCTGCACAGCATAGTCAGCTACATTTGCAGAATAAATTAATGTGGCCAGAGCTGGCCTGCAGGACAGAACCATCTGGAAGATATTAGCATAGTTTCCGCATCATGGGACTCGATGGATATTGGTGCAGTGAAGAAAAATCCTGACTTGCCAGGTGCGGTGGCTCAGGCCTGTAATCCCAGCACCTTGGGAGGCTGAGGCGGGTGGATCACCTGAAGTCAGGTGTTCAAGACTAGCCTAGTCAACATAGTGAAACCTCATCTCTACTAAAAACAAGAAAATTAGTTGGGCATGGTGGCGCATACCTGTAATCCCAGCTATTTGGGAGGCTGAGGCAGGAGAATCACTTGAACGCAGAAGGTAGAGGTTAAAATGAGCTGAGATTGTGCCACTGCACTCTAGCCTGGGCAACCGAGTGAGACTCCATCTCAAGGAAAAAAAAAAGAAAAAGAAAAATCCTGACTTATTCAAATCCTATAAAATCCTATAAAATCACCTGCAGAGCTTTAAAAATTCCCAGCCCCAAGCCCCACCCCAGGTCAGCTGAATCAGATTCTCTTTGGGGGAAGCTCAGGCCACTGAACTTAAAAAAATATTTGCTAGGTGATCCTAATGTGCAGCCAGGTGGAAACCACTGCCGTTTATCCCCAACAAAACCATCAACGATGGGGTTGGGTAGTGCTTTCTGAGCACCTACCGCCTGCCACGTGTTGCCCTGTGGTTTTTCATGAATTAACTCATTTAATCTACACCACAACCCTATGCCAAAGACACTGTCATCAGTTTATCAGTTCCCCCTATTTTTTATTGAGACAGAGTCTCACTCTATCACCCAGGCTGGGTCGTGCAGTGGCGTGATCTTGGCTCACTGTGACCTCTGCCTCCCAGGTTCAAGTAATCCTCCTGCCTCAGCTTCCTGAGTAGCTGGGACCACAGGTGTGTGCCACTACACCCAGCTAATTTTTGTATTTTTAGTAGAGATGGGGTTTCACCATATTGGGGCTGGTCTTCAACTCCTGACTTCAGGTGATCCACCCACCTTGGCCTCCCAAAGTACTGGGATTACAGGCATGAGCCACCATGCCCGGCCGGTTCCCATTTTTTAACAACTTTACTGAGGTATAGTTGACACGCAATAAACTACACATTTTAAAGTGTACAGTTTGATAAGCTTTGACATGTATACATACACCCACAAAACTGTCAACACAGTCAGACAAGGACCACATCTGTCACCCTCAAAAGTTTCCTTGTGCCCCTTGTCATTCCTCCCTCTGGCCACAAGTAATCACTGAACTGCTTTCCATATCTATAAATTAGTTTGCATTTTCTTTTCTTTTTCTCATTTTTTCATTTTTTTTTTTTGAGATGGAGTCTTGCTCTGTGGCCCAGGCTGGAGTGCACTGGCACAATCTCAGCTAACTGTAACCTCTGCCTTCTGGGTTCAAGTGTCTCAACCTCCTGAGTAGTAGCTAGGATTACAGGCGTGCACCCCCATGCCTGATTAACTTTTGTGTTTTTAGTAGAGATAGAGTTTCGCCAGGTTGGCCAGGCTGGTCTCGAACTCCTGGCATCAAGAGATCAGCCCACCTTGAGCTCTCAAAGAGCTGGGATTACAGATGTGAGCCACCTTACCTGGCCCAGTATGTACTTTTTTTGGTCTGGTTTCATTCTGTCATAGTACTTTTGAGATTCATCCACATTGCTGTGGAATAGCAGCAGTCCATTTCTTTTCATTGTTAAGCAGTATTCCACTGTATAGATATATCACATCATCTCCCAAGATAGCTTGTTTGTTTGTTTATCTATTTGTTTTAGCAATAGGGACTCCTCACCCTGTCTGCAGTGGCAGTGGTACAATCATAGCTCACTGCAGCCTTGAACTCCTGGGCTCAAGTGATCCTCCAGCCTCAGCCTCCTGAGTAGCTGTCACCACAGTGCATCCCACCAAGCCTAGCTGATTTTTAAATTTTTTGCAGAGATGGGGTCTCACTATGTTGCTCAGACTGGCCTCCAACTCCTGGCTTCAAGAAACTCCTCCCTCCTCAGCCTACCAAAATGCTGGAATTAGAGGCATAAACCACTGAGTCTGGCCTCCGGCCTCATGTCCTATTTACACAACGAGGAGACTGAGGTTCAGAAAGTGAAGTGAAGTGAGTTGCCCAAGGTTCCGCTGCTGGTGAACTTGAATCCTGGTGATTGCATCAGGACCCGCTCTCCTGACTACCACCTGTACCTTCTCTCTGTCTCTAACTGGGCCATGATGCCTTTCACTGGGGCAGAATGATGGCTCTCATACATGTCTGCATCCCAGTCTCTGGAACCTGTGGGTATGTTATGCAAAATGGCAAGCGGGAATTAAGGTTGCAGATGAAATTAAAGTTGCTATCAGCTCACCTTAAAATAAGATCCTCTTGGTCATCTGGGTGCCTGATGGAATCACAAGTGTCCTCTAAAGCAGAAGCAGGAGGAAGAGGGGAAAGTGTCAGAGATTTGAAGGCAGTGCAGTGAATTCTGACTCTGAACATGGAGGAGGGGACCATGAAGTGATGGATGTAGGTGGCTTTTGGAAGCTAGAAAAAAGAAGGAAATGGATTATCCAGAAAGAACACAGTCCTGCCAACACCTTGATTTTACCCCCAGCGAGGCCCATTTCAGACTTCTGATCTCACAGACTGTGTGATAATAAGTTTATGTTGCTTTACATCGTTAAGTTCGTCATAATTTGTTACAGCAGCAATAGTTAACTAATACAGTGACTTTGACCAAGCCCTTCTGGAAGGTATGTCTGAGCCTCTGGAAAGCAATTAGGGGGTGTAGGGTGTCCAGGGAAAATGGGGATAGACTGAGCCTATCAGAGGATATGGATTCCCAGGCAGGTGGTTACAGCCCCAGACCTCTGCCCCAAGCTCACGCCCAGGCTCTGGCTGAGATATTCTCAAGGTTGCAGTGGGGCAGCTAGGGACTGGGAGGCCCCAAAATTCAGAGATGTCTGCACCAAGCCAAACATTCCCAAGTTCTCTGCATTCCTAGGGTGAATGCAAGAGGCAGGCTTTCTTCACCAACCGAGCCTGGCAGACCCAGGGCCGAGCTGCCGAGGATGCTGGCCTGGCCCAGGGTCGGCCCTGTAGTGGGTGCAGAGAAGCAGAGAAGATCAAAGCTCTTGGAGAAGGAGTTGGGCGTGGGAGCCAGTGGGAGCTGCAGCGAGTGGGAGCACGCTAGTGCTTACAGAATAGGAAAACAAACTGTTTCTCCCGTACACTCTCAACCCTCAACACAGAACACTCCTGCAACCAGATGTCTAGGGTTTTTCCCTGCATCAAGCAATTCTCCAATTGTCTGTGGACATCGACTGGGTGTCGACAGTTCACTTCCATTCTGACACTACCCAGAGCTACCGAAGACTCCACCCGTTAGGGCTTAGTTCCGCAATGCTACCCCCCAGTTCAGATGCCAATCACAAGTCCCAGGTTTTCACCTGTACCTCTTTTTTTTTTTTTTTTTTTTGACAAAGTCTTGCTCTGTCACCTAGGCTGGAATGCAGTGGCACAATCATAGCTCACTGCACCGTCGAACTCCTGGCCCCAAACAATCCTCTCACCTCAGTCTCCTGAATAGCCAGGACTACAGGCACATACCACCACATCTGGCTAATTTATTTTTATTTTCACTTTCGTTTTGTAGAGGTGGGGTCTCACTATATTGCCCAGGCTGATCTCAAACTCCTGGCCTCAAGTAATCTTCCCACTTCTGCCTCCCAAAATGCTGAAATTACAGGCGTGAGCCACCTTGCCCAGCCTCTGTCACCTGTACTTCTGATGGACTGGCTGTAAATCAGAATTACCACAACCCCCTCACTGGGTTTGATAATTTGCTAGGATGGTTCAGGGAACTCGGGGAAACACACTCGCCAGCTTATTGGTTATGAAGGATGTGATAAGGGGTGTGGACTGAACATCTGATGAACAGGCACATAGGGTGAGGTCTGGGCGAATGCTGAGTGTAGCAGCCACTGTCTCCAGCAAGTTGGGGTGCACCACTGTCCCGGCATGTGGATGTCTTCAGCAGCCTGGAAGCTCTCCCAACTCACGTAGTTCTGGGATTTCTATGGATGTCATCATTTAGGTATGATTGATTTTTAACTCACTCTCCTACCTCTTTCCCTTACCCAGAGGATGGGGGTGGGATCCAAGCTTCTAGTCGTGGCTTGGTCTTTCTGGTATCCAGTCCCACTCAGGAACCCAGGAACCCACCGAGATTCACTTCATTAGAACAAAAGACACTCCCATCACCCAGGAAATTTCAAGGGATTAGGAATTTCTCCAGTACCGGGAACTGGGGATAAAGACCAAAATACAAATATGATTCTTTTTTTTTTCTTTAGAGACAGGGTCTTGTTCTGTCACCCAGGCTGAAGTGCAACGGCTCAATTATAGCTGACTGCAGCCTTGAATTCCTCGGCTCAAGTAATCCTCCCACCTCAGCTTCCTGAGTAGCTAGGACTACAGGCGCGTGCCATCTCACCCAGCTGATTTTTAAATTTTTGTTGAAACGAGGTCTCACTACGTTACTCAGACTGGTCTCGAACTCTTGGGCTCAAGCGATTCTCTTGCCTTGGCCTCTCAAGTAGCTGGGATCACAGGCACACAGCATTGTGCCCGGCCCTATATTTCATATTATAAATCGCAATATCACAGCCACCTTTCACTCTTCAGATATGGATCCCTTACAGCAAAAGGACATATAACAAAAAATACTGGCATGTTACTAGAATTCCATTCAGTCATTAATAATTCATCCAGTCCACCACCCCATCATATGAAAATGTCTGCCAGGGAGGGGCCACTCGGGTTTGCAGGCTTGCATTGATCTTGTCAGGTTCCAAAAGCAGGAGTGGTCTTGGCAGACATAGCCTCACCTTTTCAGGCATCTGCTATGACTGAGCTAAGATACACTCTCGTTTCTTGCTCTGTGCCTCTTTCAAGATGTTAGTGTACATTGGATTTCCCTCATTGTGTAACCCCTTCATTCCTGCCTTTATCCTCAGCTACTCTTTCTCCTTCTCTCCATTTATGCCCAAGCTTTTCCCTCTGTGGAAGGGACGTTAGTTTTGGCCACCATGCTCGTCCAGATTGCAGGCAGTAGAGCTAGTCCAATAAGTGCCTCCTCCTGAGTCCACTCCCATTCAGAAAAAGTCAGGTTACCCAGGTGTGGAGTTAGTAGGCTATTTTTAGCACCAGTCAATATAGCTGCTTTCACTGTGAACCCCGATTTTGCCAGAGGGTGTGAAGGCACAACACGCCCCCTCAGGCCCTTAGGAATTCCAACAAAGTTTAAAAACAGTTACAGTTTATTGCCTAGGAATCATCCCAGTGTCCAGTACTTGGAGTTGCCGCCCTGGTCCTGACCACTGCATCAGGTAAGAAAAAGGGGACAAAAAAAGGTTGACGGGATATGGGGAAGGCAGAAAAAAAGGACAGGCATTACACCAGCGTCCTCCTCCTCTGGCAACAATTGCATCATCACACCAGAGTGATCTGATCAGATATGAGCAGGAACCTATGGTGCAAAGGTCCCTCTGGCTGTTTTGTGGCCAATCCACAGGAGAGGAGCAAGACAAAGGGTCACCTAGGAGGCACATTGCAGTTAGTGTGAGAGCAGTGCAGGGGGGGCACTGGGGTGGTGACCGCAAGCTGGATGGGACTGGGACAACTGTGGGAGGAGGGGTAGCTGAGAGCCAGTGGGAAGCCCCTTCCTGCTAGGATGAGCTCAGGCCTGGCTTTGTTCGTGGCTTCAGGATTTGCATCCTGGAAGGTTTTAAGACTGGCGCTGTGGCTGGTGGGGTCCTGGGACTGGGATCGGTGCACATTCCAGGGCCAGCCAAACTCAGCCACGTGTGAGGCCAAGAATAAAAATGAATGCTGCAGAGCCCTGAATCCCTGAGTGTGTTTACGGAATCTTTTCATTGTCATTGTTTCTTTCCAGACAGAATTTCCGAGGAGGAGGTTTAAGAAAGTTTTCCTGAGCTGGGTGTGGTGGCTCACGCCTGTAATCCCAGCAACCTGGGGGCGGAGACAGGAGATCACTTGAGGCCAGGAGTTTGGGAACAGTCTGGGCAACATAGCCAGACCCCATCTCTAAAAAATAAAAATAAAAAAATTAGCTGGGTGTGATGGCATATACCTGTAATCTTAGCTACTTGGGAGGCTGGAGTGGGAGCATCATTTGAGCCTAGGAGTTTGAGGCTACCACGAGCCATGAAGGCACCATGGCACTCCAGCCTGGGCCACAGAGTGAAACCCAGACTCTCTCTCTTAAAAAAAAAAAAAAAAAAAAAAAAGCCTTCCCGAGGAGCGTGCGCTGGAGGCAGCTTCCCAACTCGGTGAAGCATGCTCTTGCTCCATCTGGCCAGGAGGAAGGATGATTGGCGAGCTGTCCAGATGGTATTTGGGGCCCAGGTGCCCTCTCTGGCTCTGGACACAAGGCCCTCATCCACACAGGGCCTGGGGAGACTGTCCCCAAAGTGTTGGGGCACAGAGCCCCATTGGTGGCCTGAGTGTGTGAAAGCTGGAAAAGGGGGCTCTGCCCTGCAGCCTCCATCCTTATGGAGGTAGCCCTCACCCGCTTCCAGAGCCGAAGGCTGCCCTGGCCCTCCTCCCACTGACCAGGGCTCGGGGGCACTGACCACCAGGCATTCAGGATAGGGGGCGTCTGGGCAGCCACCATGTCTCCTCCAGCCTGTTCTGTCTCCAGCCCTGCCATGGTAACAGGCAACCCTCTCTCCCACTGTTAGGGGTTCAACCGTGTCACCCTAAATTTCATGTGCTGAAGCCCTAACCCCCAGCACCTCAGAATGTATTTGGCAGCAGGGCCTTTAAAGAGGTCATGAAGTTAAAAGGGGGTCATTAGGTTTGGTCCTTGTTCAGTACGTCTACCAGCCTTATAAAAAGAGATGAGGACACACAGATGGGGCGCAGTGGCTCATGCCTGTAATCCCAGCACTTTGGGAGGCCAAGGCAGGCAGATCACTTGCAGTAAGGAGTTCAAGACCAACCTGGCCAACATGGCAAAACCCCATCTCTACCAAAAAGTACAAAAATTAGCCAGGCGTGGTGATGCATGCCTGTACTCCCAGGTACTTGTGAGACTGAGGTGGGAGAATGGCTTGAACCCGGGAGGCGGAGGTTGCAGTGAGCCAAGATCACACCACTGCACTCCAGTCTGGGTGACAGAGCGAGACCCTGTCTCAAAAAAGAGAGAGAGAGAGAAAAAAAAAGAGATGAGGACATAGACTCGTGCTCAGGGAAGACCATGCAGGTTGGGGAGAGGACAGCCTCTGTAAGCCAAGAAGAGAGCTCGTACAAGAAACCACCCTGCTGACAGTATCTTGCCCATGGACTGCCGGCCTCCAGAATCGTGAGAAAGGAAATTTCTCGTGCCAAAGCTGCGCAGTCTGCAGTACTTTGTGATGGCAGCCCTAGAAACAAATGCAGTCACCCTCACAGCAATAACACCAGCCAAGACAACTGCAGGCTTACCGGGTGCCAGGTGCAGTGACAAGCCTGATCCATGTGTCACCATTCATGATCCTCACTAACCCTAGAGATCAGGGACCTTGTGGCCAGCCTGGCTCTGCCACCTGCCAGCTGTGTGGCCTGGTGAAATTACTTTGCCTCTCTGGGCCTTCATTCCTTCATCTGTTCTCCGGGGCTGGAGTAGTACCCTTACCCCAGGGTGGTTTTAAGGAATGATTTGGGTTTGAAGAGGGTTTAGAGAAGTTCCTGGAACATGGTTGGTGCTCACTAAGTATTGGCTTTTATTTTTCTCATTTCACAGATGTAGAGATGGAGGTTCTGAGAAGTTAAATAACTTGCTCAAGGTCACACAGCTAGCAAGCATTGGCAGTGGGGCCACGTTGGAGCCCAAACAAGGCTGACTGCAAATGAACTCAACTATGCTGCTCCACTGCCTCCTGCTCTGCTTCCCAGGCACATAGTGGCCAGCTCTGTGACTTAGCCTGCCATACTCCTGGACTGCAGCTGGCCACGCCACCGTCAAGATCTGTTTGGGGTCTGCCTCCCCTGCTGCCTCGAGCCTCTCCTTGGGACCGGAGCAGCCCCAGCTCTGAACAGAGGGCTCTGGATGTTTGGGAACCGCGTTCAAGTTGCACTCGGCCTGAGGTTATCTCCAGGCCTTACCCTCTTCTGTTCATTTCTGCCTCGAATGCTCCCTGTAGCCCTGAGCATTGGGTGGGGCAGGGGATGTGAGGTTCAGAGAGGTGAGTCACTTGCCCAAGGATACACAGAATAGGGAGGAGACCTCTGCCCTTCCGTCAACCTCAGGTCCCATCCCCTGGCTTCCCAGGCCAAGGAGCTCCAGGAGGGAGATGGGACTTACCTGGGGCTGTGGGAGGGGACCATGACCCTGCGTGGTGTCTGCTGCGTATAGGCCTGTGCTGGCCTCCACAAATGCTGCCGCAGCACCACACCTGCTGCAGTAACAGCCACAGACATCTGAAAACCGCTCCATGAGCCCAGAGTCCCAGATGACAAGGAGGGCTGTGAGGGACATCTTGGGAGACTTGTGGCCCTCTCTGGAAAGATCTGTGTCCAACCAGGGGTGGTGGCTCATGCCTGTAATCGCACCACTTTGGGAGGTCAAGGCACGAGGATCGCTTGAGCTCAGAAGTTTGAGACTAGCCTGGGCAATATAGCAAGACCCTATCTCTACAAAAAATTTAAAAAATTAGCCAGGTGTGGTGGCATGTGCCTGTAGTCCCAGCTACTTGGGAAGCTGAGGTGGGAGGATTGTTTGAGCCCAGGAGATTGAGACTACAGTGAGCTATGATGGCGCCACTGCACTCTAGCCTGGGCAAGAGAGCAAGACCCTGTCTCAACAGCAGCAAAAACAACAACAACAACAACTTATGTCCAGACACGAATGTCCTTGCTCCATCTCCTCTCCACTTGGTAAGCGGTGCATTCTCTGCATGCCATAATCAGAAGGTGGGTGGCTTATGACGGCAGTGAGAAAATCCAGCAGATCCTGTCACCTTGGAGGGCCCACTGTCAGCCCCTCTACCTGCTAAGGCTGGAGGGGTGGGTACATGGTTCTTTAGACCACAGACTGAAACAGCGAAACAGGCTGGGCAGCTCCATGTATACCTCTCACCTTCTCACTCACATTGGCCGTGGGCATCTGAGCTGCTGGGTTTTTGTTTGTTTGTTCGTTTTAAAGAGCAGCTTAACCAAGAAAGGGTTAAGCTGCTCCCAATCTGACTTATGAAACTAGAAGTTCTCGCTCCCAGCTGGCCACCCACAGGCCTTTGTCACCTGGCCTGTGCTGGGGTGGGAGGTCTCTGGGTCTCCGTACCCATCTGGCCACCCTGTCCTAGCACCATCATCTCTCATCTGGAGGCTGGGACAGCCTGTCACTGGTCTTGCCCTGTCTCTGCAGCCTACAGGAGCTCTCTGTCCTCAGTTGGTGCTTACCCTCTAAAATCCTTTTAAGTGATTTTGCACTGCTCCTATTAATAGGATGAACCAAAGCTTCTCAACTGGCCCTGTGGCCTGCCCGATCTGACCCCCTTCCTGCCCACCAGGCCATGCCATTTCTCCTCAAATGTGTCACTCTCTGTGGGTCCTGCAGGCCTTGGCACATCCCCTCGGCTTAAAATATGTTCCTATCTCCCTGCCTGTTCCCCTTCCCCAGACCATGGCTGTAGACCAACAGATCTTGGTCCTCTTTTCCACTGGGCCCCCTTGGAAACTCAGTGTCCCCCAATGTCTGGGGCAGGCAATACCAGTCAATCACAGGTGGCATGTGAAATGAAACCCATTGGCCACCCATGCACAAGTTCAAATCCCGAAGTCCCTCTCAGCTCGCCCCTTCTGCTTTCTAAGACTGTTCCATCCTCAATTTGCCCTTCTGTAGAACAGGGAGAAGGAGATCCCTGCCTCCTCTGTCATCCCAAGGAGCTGAGAGTGTGAATCAAGGTGGCTGTTTTCACCTGGGTATCTGCTTCCTTGGTGTCTGCCCTGCCTCTTGTCCCAGAATATCCCCTTCTATCCACGGATTTCCACTCTGACCCCTGATAGCTCCCAATAGCTAGCATAGCGCACCCACCTATAGGTATTAGGATGTTTAAAGTGACCATGTAGAGGTGGACTCACGTGCGGCACCCTCATGGCTCTGAGTTACACGTCCTGCTGCAAGTTTCTGAAGCAGGAAACGGTACGTAGCAGTGGAGGCCAGGGGGCTTGCTGGGCGTGGGGCCTTCCCAGGTGACATACAGAGGCACCACTCCTGCTTGTCTCGGGAGGGGGGTGTTCTTTGCAGGGGGGTTCATCTCAAAATGATTCAGTGGCAGTTGGCAGTTGCATGGGGTCAAAAATGAGCACAGGCCCCAGAGCTGGGAGACCTGGGTATTTCAGAGTTCCAGTTCTGTCCCTTGAATCCGACCTGGGAGTATCTGGACACACCTTGCCCCTCTCTGCCCTGAGTGTCCCTGTCTACGCAGTGAAAGGGAACATGAGTCAGTAATCAGTGTCTTCTGGTTCTCCAACTGTTGGAGAAAAAGGCAGAAATCCAGATTTAGTGTGAAATTTCCTGACTTTTGGAAACAGCAGGTGCTGGAGAGGCTGTGGAGAAATAGGAGCACTTTTACACTGTTGGTGGGACTATAAACTAGTTCAACCATTGTAGAAGACAGTGTGGCGATTCCTCAAGGATCTAGAACTAGAAATACCATTTGACCCAGCAATCCCATTACTGGGTATATATCCAAAGGATTATAAATCATGCTGCTATAAAGACACATGCACACGTATGTTTATTGCGGCACTATTCACAATAGCAAAGACTTGGAGCCAACCCAAATGTCCATCAATGATAGCCTGGATTAAGAAAATGTGGCACATAGACACCATGGAATACTATGCAGCCATAAAAAAGGATGAGTTCATGTCCTTTGTAGGGACACGGATGAAGCTGGAAACCATCATTCTCAGCAAACTATCGCAAAGACAGAAAACCAAACAGCACATGTTCTCACTCATAGGTGGGAACTGAACAATGAGAACACTTGGACACAGGGTGGGGAACATTACACACCGGGGCCTGTCATAGGGTGTGGGAGGGGGGAGCGATAGCATTAGGAGATATAACTAATGTAAATGATCAGTTAATGGGTGCAGCACACCAACGTGGCACATGTATACATATGTAACAACCCTGCACGTTGTGCACACATACCCTAGAACTTAAAGTATAATAATAATAATAATAAAGAAATTTCCTGACTTTTACCTGCTAGTAATGAATTCACAATTTTATGAACTACTCTGGGGATTTAAGGATACGTGCCAGTAAGCCAGGCTGGGCCCAGGGACCACTGTTTGCTAACTCTGGACTGGAACATTTCTGCCTGACATTCAGTACTGTGGTTCTCACCAGGGGTACACATTGTAATTACCTGGGGATTAGGGGAAAAAACACCCCCCAGAATGCTGACTTACTGGCCAGGGGTGGAGCATCTTGAGGAACTTGAGGCACAGCTGAAGGGCTGAATCCTGGGCTGGCTGGGTGGCTGGGGTAGCTTCTGTCACACCACTGAGCCTTGTCTTAGCCATGTGAGCAGTGGGGCAGTGGGTATACAGGCAGCATTCTCTTAGGTAAAGGGCTTGGCACATAAAAATGGTGCCCAGTGAAGTGAGGGTGGAAAGCAATGGGAAGCTGCTTTTGACTTAGAAGCTTGAACCTGGCTTTGGAAAACAAACCTTCTGGCTTTCAAGACTGAGACAGTGGAAAGTTTCCCCAGGTTGGGGGCTGGAGCATGTGAGTCTGGGCGCCACCTCTACCTCTGACCAGCTGTGAGGTTTGATGTTCTCTGCTCTGAGTCTCAGCATCACCTACTTTCTTGAACATCATATTGGCTGGGCCTGCCTTCATTGTGAATGCCCAATATTCACCCCAATTTATTTGAGGGGAGGCACTGACTCAAGTCGAAGCTTCTACCTGTGTTTGCCTGGGAAATCCCTAAGCAGCCTGAGAGAGTAGGTATGGTTGGCCCATTTGACTGATGGTGCTCCCTCAGGGAGACACAGTCTGAGAGGGGCCCAGCTCGTTTTGGAACCCAGGACCCAGGTGTATCTGACTCCCAAGATTAGGGCAGGGGATACCTTCAGGGGCTGGGTGAGCCATTGAGAGAAGGGCTGGGTTTATAGCAGGGTGTGTGGGGAGTGATGTGGTGACCTAAAGAGCCCAGGTTCCAGCTACAACGACTCGGCTCACGTTAAAAAACAAAAAACAAAACAGGCCAGGTGCGGTGGCCCATGCCTGTAATCCCAACACTTCGGGAGGCCGAGGTGGGAGGATCGCTTGAGCTCAGGAGTTCAAGACCAGCCTGGGCAACATAGGGAGACCCTGCCTGTAAAAAAAAAAAAAACAAAAAACAAAAAACAAACAAACAAACAAACAAACAAAACGCTGGTGTGGTGGCATGCGCCTGTAATCCCAACTACTCAGGAGGCTGAGGTGGGAGGAAGGCTTGAGGCAGGGAGGTTGAGGCTGCAGTCAGCCATGTTTGTGCCACTGCACTCCAGCCTGGGCGACAGAGTGACACCTTGTCTCCAAAAAGAAAAAACAAAGTTGTACACAGGTATGCGGGCCAGTGAAAACCTTGGGGGCCCCCGGTTTGCGGGTCCTACTGGGCCTGCGCAGGGGCTTGAGGGGCTTTGGGTTCTCGGATCCCCGCTGGAGAGGAGCTCCAGAGCCTGCGGGGCCCATGCCCAGGCCTGGCGGCAGGGGGCGCCCGAGCTCCCGCGCTGACCGCTGGTCCTCCCGGCCCCCGCAGACGCCTCCCGGGGCGGGTCTCCAGCTGCTTGCCCTGGGAACTACCCTGGCCAGCCGTTCCCGCCCCTCGCCCGCCATGCCGTACCCTGACCCCTCTGCGGCCCCCGCCCAGCTCCCTCCTGTGTCCCCGCCCTCTCCCGCCCCCTGGGCTGGGCCCTCGACCCTCTGATCTCACTCTTGCTTCCCGCCGCCTGGTCCTCCCCTACTCGGCCATCTGGGCGGCTCCTCAGTTAGGGGCCGGGGCCTCGGAGCCCCCGGCCTCGGGCCTTCGCCCTGCTCTTCCAGCTCGGGGTCTCCCTCTTCACTTCCCCTCCTCCCCTCTCCTTCCTCCCACCCCCGCTGCGACGGCTTCCTTCTCCTCCCACCCCCCGTGGCTCTGGAATTCCTGGTGGAGCCTACTCCCACATCCCGGCCTGCACCCAAGCGTGCAACAAGTCCTGCCGAGCGTGCGCCCGGGGGCGCAGGATGGGGCGCGCGCGTGCACGCAGATGAACACGCGGTTCGCGGGCAGCCGCGGCTGCGTGGACCTAGCTGGGTGTTTCAGCGTGCACACGTGCGTGTTTCTGCATCCGACTCCGCTTAGACCCTGGTGTATAATTTTTTGTGCACACACACTCAATGACCCTTGGGGAAACTTTTCTGAAAATCCCGGGCTGGCAGTTTAAATATAAAAAGGCTTTGTTTAATGCCGGAAGCATTTCCCCCATGTTCTGGGAGTCCAGAAGCGTTCACCTGCTCCTCCTTTTCCCCTCTTAAAGACCTGGAGGCCTTGCTTGCATTGGGAGAGAGCGGGGAAGAGAGGGAGGTGCACCAAAGAAGTGGTTCTTTTAGAATCCAATTCCCCGTGCCTGTACCACAACCCTACCCACAAAAGGCTTTCTCAGGCCCTAGAAACCTCCCCAGTCTTTGTCTCTTCCCTGGGCTGTTGAGCTTTGAATCTTCTTCCTCAAATATCTGGGTGTGTTACAATGATGCCAACATCATTCTGGTTTTGGAATTCAAGTTGCAACTTAGCCAGCATGTGGAAGGCTGTGGGGCAGGGTGTTTGGAGGGCACTCTAGGGGAAGGTGGGCAAGGCAAGGAAACAGAGCAGGGGGGCAGAGTGGCCCAGGGAAGGGGTGTCCTCTCCTTGAGCTGACCACTGTGAAGTGGGTCATATGTCTCATAAGGCTGTTTGCGTCTATTTCCTTTATTGTATATTTAATGCCTCGGTGTGTCTGGGCATAATAAGTATTAAACAAAGACTGCTGGGCTGGGTGTGGTGGCTCACACCTGTAATCTCAGTACTTTGGGAGCCCGAGGTGGGCAAATCATGACGTCAGTTCGAGACTAGCCTGGCCAACACAGTGAAACCCTGTCTACTAAAAATACAAAAATTAACCGGTCATGGTGGTACACACCTGTAGTCCCAGCTACTCTGGAGGCTGAGGGAGGAGAATCACTTGAACCTGTGAGGCGGAGGTTGTGGTGAGCCAAGATCGTGCCACTGCACTCCAGCCTGGGCAACAGAGCGAGACTCCATCTCAAAAAAAAAAAAAAAACAAAAGACAAAAAACAACAAAGACAGCTGTTTATAATTTTGTTGGTTTTTTGGAGGCAAAGGTATAGAATAGTGTATAAAAGCATACACTTTGGATCTGGACGCAAATCCTGGCCCCACAATTTTCTAATAATATAACTTTATGTCAATTTTTGTGTGCCTCTTTTCTTCTCTGTAGAGTGGAGCCAGTAATGATTGCACACCTCCCAGGGTTCATGTAAGGATTGAATGAGTCAATCTACATAAGCACTGGAACAGTACCTGGCACATGTAAGTGCCGTGTAAGTTTCAGTTTTTATTATCCCTCTAGAACAGAGGTTGGCACCACCTGTTTTTATACAGCCCTCCCTTGAGCTAAGAGTGCTTTACACATTTTTAATGGTTGGGGAAAAGAAAAAGAAACACTCATATTTCAGGATACATAAACATTACACAGAATTCAAATCTCAGTGTCCATAAATAAAGTTTTATTGGAACACAGCCACACCCATTCATGGGTGTTTTCACACTACAAAGGCAGTTAAGTCGGTTCAACAGAGACCTTATGGCCTGAAAAGCCAAAAATGTTCACTATCTGGCCTTTAGAGAAAAAATTTGTCGAGCCCTGTTGGACAAGGTCAGCTGTAAGATTGCAGAGATTTTTGCTTGTTGGATCATTAGTGTAGTATCCCTAGCACCTGGAACTGTGCTGCCTGGAACATAATAGATGCCCAATAAGTATTTGTTGCCTGAATGAGTTTGGCCCCAGGCAGTGGTGAGGCAGAGGCTCCAATGTTCCTGAGCTTGGCATGGGGGTCTGTAGTGAGATCAGAAGAAAGAATTTGCCAACCCCCAACCCCTCAGTCTCCTTAAACAGGGACCAAAAATCAGACTGGCCACAGGGAAGTTGCTCCTGCTGAGTTTAGCCTTGCTTTAGGTGAGACACTCACATGGTCCAAACCACATCCTTTCTATCCAGCCAAACCACACCCTAGGGAGGGAAAACTTGGGGTCATCACTGAGGGGGGTCTCCACTCCTTCCCTCCCCCTCTGGCAGACTCACAGCAGGCAGTGAAGTGGCTGGAGTTTGAGAATGGCTTCCTTGGGGCCGGTTGCAGTGGTTCACACCTGCAATCCCAGCACTTAGGGAGGCCAACGTGGGCAGATCACTTGAAGTCAGGAGTTCAAGACCAGCCTGACCAACATGGCAAAACTCTGTCTCTACTAAAAATGCAAAAATTAGTTGGGCATGATGGCGCGCACCTGTAATCCCAGCTACTCGGGAGGCTGAGGCAGGAGAATCGCTTGAACCCGGGAGGTGGAACGTGTGGTGAGTTGAGTGAGATGGTGCCACTGTACTCCAGTCTGGGCGACAAAGTGAGACTCAAAAAAAAAGAGAGAGAGAGAGAGAGAGAGAGAATGGATTCCCTGACCTTCTGGGGAGAGGGCGCTCCATGGCAAAGGAGTTGTTGGCTTTGGATCTTCCTCTCCTGGAGGAAAGAAGAGAGAGGAGGCAGAGGAGCCCCAGGCTCACTGGGGGCAGTTGCCACGATGAGATTCCACTTGGTTTTGCCAAGGAGCTCTTCAAAGGTCCTAGCAAGGGGTAACCATGGGCTGGGAGAAATAACATATAGCCTTCAGTGTAAGAACGTGCTCAGATCCCCCAGCAACCTGCCCTGGGGACTAGGCCTGCTGGAGCATCCCAGGGCTGCCAGAGGCTCCTTTCTTCATTCAGTGCTTCCTGAAATCCTGTTCAAGGGAGGCTGAGGCAGGAGAATCGCTTGAACCCGGGAAGTGGAGCGTGTGGTGAGTTGAGCGAGATGGTGCCACTGTACTCCAGCCTGGGCGACATTCTGTGCAAGGCGGTGGGCTTGGTGCTGGTGCTGGGGCAGGGGGAATAAGATACAGCCCCTCCTGGGAGGAACTCACAGCCTTCTGGAACATAAATAACTCTGATCCATTGAGGTAAGTGCATGATCAGAGGGCTCTTCCGGATCGACCACCCCCTAAAACAAGCTAAGGATACAACCGTGTGTTTCGCAGAAGAGGAAACTCAAATAGCCAAAAATGCATGGAAAGAAACTCAATATGACTCTTGGTCCAGAAAAATGCAAATTAGAGCCATATAAAATGCCACTAGTATGCCATGAGATCAGCAAAAATAAAATGGGTGATAGTCCTGGGCGCATCTGGGGGAGAAAGCACTGTCATATATAGTTGGTGCAAATAGGAATTGTTATGGCTTTGAGGGAAAAGAAACTTGGCATTATATATTAATTCAGGTTGAGTAGCCCTTATCTGAAAGGCTTGGGACCAAAAATGTTTCAGATTTCTTTTTTTTCCCAGATTTTGGAATATCTGCATTATATTTATTAGTTAAATATCTCTAACTCAAAAATCTGAAATCCAAAATGCCTCAATGAGCATTTTCTTTGAGCATCATGTCAGCACTCAACAAGTTTTGGATTTTGAAGCATTTTGGATTTTGGATTTACAGATTAGGGATATTCAACCTGAATAAACAAAACCATACACACCAAAAAACATACCCCTTGTCCAGCAGTTACACTCCTGAGATTCCATCCTGAGACTGAAGGGTAAATATACCAGGAAAATTATTATAGAGTGTGTGTGTGTGTGTGTGTGTGTGAGAGAGACAGAGAGAGAGACAGGGTCTTACTCTGTTACCCAGGCTGGAGTGGAGTGGCATGCCTGAAGCCTCAAACTGGGCTCAAGCCACCCTGTGGCCCCAGCCTCCCAAGTAAGTGGAACTATAAGCACATGCCAGCATGTCCCACTAATTTTTAACCTTTTTGTAGAGATGGGGTCTTGCTATGTTGTTCAGGCTGATCTTGAACTCCTACGCTCAAGCTGTCCTCTGATCTCAACCTCCCAAAGTGCTGGGATTACAGATGTAAGCCACCATGCCCAGCCCTTAAAGTGTTTTTATGAAGGAACGAAAGCATGGAAACATTTATACCCAAGATGAAAAGTTAAATTGTGATACATTTACATGTGCAGTATTATGTGGCCATGTAAAAATGGCGAGGTAGCACTATTTCTTTTTTTTTTTTTTTTTTGAGATGGAGTCTTGCTCTGTTACCCAGGCTGGAGTGTAGTGGCGCGATCTCGGCTCACTGCAACCTCCGCCTCCCGGGTTCAAGTGATTCTTCTGCCTCAGCCTTCCAAGTAGCTGGGACTACAGGCGCCCGCCACCACGCCCGGCTAATTTTTGTAGTTTTAGTAGAGACAGGGTTTTACCATATTGGAAAGGCTTGTCTCAAATTCCTGACTTCATGATCCACCTGCCTCAGCCTCCCAAAGTACTGGGATTACAGGCATGAGCCACCACATCCGCCTGAGTTAGCACTATTTCAAGTGCCTGGAAGGGCTTCTAGGATGTGTAGTTAAGTCCAGTGAGGAGAGCCAGAGGTGGGCAAGTGACCAGCGTCTTCAGCGTGATGCACCTTATCACGCTAATACCAGCCCAGCCCCTTCCCATACAGGTACTTCTGTTTGAATATGACCTGTGAACATGGAGAATCCTTCTGGAAACCGGGCTGCTGGCCTTGGAAGTGAGGAGTGGGAAAAGGATATATAAGTAAGGGGGAAAACAGCTTGGTCTACAAACCCAAATGGAAAAGTATCTACTGCATAATGTTGACCAAAATCATGTAACCTAATGTCTTATGCAAGATACTACTGTAAATGTGTAAAAGCAAATTTGCATATAAACATTGAGAAGCTAGTGACAGGGACCAAGGATAACATTGTTTTAATTTTGGGTGAGCTGGTCAGAGTGTGAGAACAACTGTCTGCTCCCTCCACCTCCACATTTTCTGCTTCTCGGAGGGTAAAATTGTGTTCTTTCCGATAAAAAATTGTTTCAGTGCCTTTGCTGTTCTAGGCTTGCTCTAGATACAGAGGACAGAGCCATGAATAAGATTCAAGAAGTCCCTGTCCTCATGGAGCTTATAATCTAATGGGAAAGAGGGATATTAAACAAGAACAAACACACCTGCAATCCCAGTACCATGGGAGTCCGAGACAGGTGGCTCGCTTGAGCCCATGGGTTTGAGACCTCCCTGAGCAACAAAGTGAGACCCTGTCTCTACCAAAAAAAAATTAGCCAGGCCTCGTGGCATGTACCTGTGGTTCCAGCTACTCGAGAGGCTGAGGTGGGAGGATTGCTTGAGCCTGGGAGGTTGAGGCTGTAGTGAACTGTGATTGCACTCCAGCCTGGGTGACAAGAGTGAGACCCTGTTTAAAAAAACAAAACAAAACAAAGCAAGAACACAAACAAATAGGAGACCAAGTGGGTAAGATGAGATAACCATGTAGACAGCCTGGCACACGGGAGGCGGTGGGTGCCAAACCTTGGCTAGCCCCACACGCTCAATTTAAAGAGTTGGGGAGGCTGGGTGCAGTGGCCTACACCTGTAATCCCAGCACTTTGGGAGGCTGAGGCAGGCGGATCTCTTGAGGCCAGGAGTTTGAGACCAGCCTGGCCAACATGGCGAAACCCCGTATTTACTAAAAATACAAAACTTAGCCAGGCATAGTGGTGCATGCCTGTAATCCCAGCTACTAGGGAGGCTGAGGCAGGAGAATCACTTGAACCTGGGAGGCAGAGGTTGCAATGAGCTGAGATCACGCCATTGCTCTCCAGCCTGGGTGACAGAGTGAGACTCCATCTCAAAGAAAAAAAAACAAAACAGTTGAAGAAAGAGGCTCACTCTTTCTTTTCTTTTTTGAGGCAGGGAATCGCTCTGTCACCCAGGCTGGAGTGCAGTGGCTCAATCATAGCTTACTGTAGCCTCAGCCTCCTGGGCTCAAGCCATCCTCCTACTTCAGCCTTTTGAGTAGCTGGGACTACAGACACACACCACCACGCCTGGCTAATTTTTAATTTTTTTTTTTTTTTTTGGTAGAGAAGGGGTCTGTTTATGTTGCCCATGCTGGTCTCAAACTCCTAGGCTCAAGCAGACCTTCCACTTTGGCCTCCCAAAGTGCTGGGATTACAGTCATGAGCCACCATGTCTGGCCGACTCTTTCTCATTGACCTTGAAACCGTCAGGACAGCTGGACCCTGGCAGCCATGCTGTCACTGTGTGGAGTCTAAGAATGAAGCCACCATGCAGGAGAGCCAGGCTAAATGATGGAAAGATGGTGTCCTTTGTGATATGATTTGAATATCTGGATCCTCTCAAGCCTGAATCTGGAACCACACAATTTTTGTTTAAGCCAGATTTTTTTTTTAAAAAATCATTTGCAACAGAAACATTCCTAAATTGTTATTGTTAGTATTCTTCTTGTTGCTATCATCTCACTGCTTTAACTCTGTGGCTTCTCTGAAAGCTCAAGTGAGTCCAGGGACCTGCCCAGGAGAGGATTCCGCATTTCTGGCTCCAGATTCCCAAAACTGGAGGCTAGCTGAACAGATATACTCACACGAGAATGTCCCCCAAAAAGTGTGTGTGTGCGGGGAGTGTCCAAAGAAAGAGACGGAGGGTCTTATGCTTGAGATTCACCATCTACCACCTGACCCAGGTGGACGTCCCACGGTGGCAGGCGGCCCCTTTCTCATGTCTAGGGATACAAACCTGCCTGACATGTTGCCTGTCTGTCGTTCCTGATGGCGCCTGTGAATACCCCAATCCCAACTCCCAGATGCTCCGCTGAGTATCCCCACTCAGCATCTCTGCAGGGGCCAACAGAGCCCTGAAGGCCCATGGAGCAGTCAGAGCAGCTGACTCCCACGGCCCTGCAGCCTTCTTCCCTGAAGGCCAGGCACAGCCTGCCTCCCTCGCTCTTGCCAGGGGTTTTGTCTTCCAGGGTCCCTCCCTCAACAAGTGCTCCCTTCTTTTCTGCATCCACTCTTCCAAGGGAAGCAAGGGGGAAACAGGGAAGCAGGAATGGAGAAGAGAAAGAAAGGGCAGAGTCTTTGGCCCCAGGCAAGTCATTTTCCAGCCTCAGGTTGCACCCCTGTAAATCAGGACCCTTGCTATCTCTGCTGTCTATTCATAGGGGCTTTCCCCTGAGGGTGGTATGTTCAAGATCTGGTATTTCAGTCAAGGCCCCTGCAGCTTCCATGAATACCTAACACTGGAGGCTTTGCCAGCCCTGCTGGTTACCAGTGCAGCCCCCTAACCCCTGTAGTGGCATTCTTAAATGGGCTTAGGTCTAACTGGAGGGGTACAGGGAAAGTAGGAGATTTGACTTGAAGCTACATGTGAGAAAGATTGAGAAAACATCAGTTGTCCATATCAAATAACCCACCCCCTCCACCCCCCCACCCCCCAACAAATGTAACATTTTCACATCTATTAGGTGCACGTAAATGTCAGCTATCATTATTTTCTGCATGTTCAAAATTTTTCCTAATTAAACATGAACACAAAAGAATTTGGGGTTTGATGGAGATTTAGCAGAAGGACATCCTGTGCCCCCAATCTGACACCTGATACAATTGTCTGTGGTTCCCGGATGCCATCTTTATCTATCTGTTTATATGTCCATCTAAACATCCATCCATCTAAAATCAATACATCAACTATGCTTCAGGCAAGTTGCAGAAACTGAAATTAACTGGCGGAGCAGGCGAACATCTCCAGCTTTGGAGGAAGATTTGCCTTGATTTCAATCCCAGCTCTATCCCTTAAGGGCTGTGTGACCTTGGACCAGTTACATGGCCTCTCTAAGACTCGGTTTTCTCACGAAAAATGGAGATAATGACTGCATCATGGGCATGAACTTAAATGGTGTAGGAAGACCACTCTGCAGGATATTGGGCTGGGCCTTGGAAGTGGGGCACTGGGAGAAAAGTGTGGAAAGGAGGGAGCTGTCCTTCCCCCAGCCCAGGGGATCTGGGTCCTCTTCCTCCCACCTCCGGCTTCAGACAAGGTTTCTGTGAGGTCCATGGGGTTCCCAGGGCAGAAGATCAGGAGAGTTTGTTTTCGGGCTTGCTGGCTTTTTGAGGGCTGATTGGCGCCCCACGGGAAGCAGTGTCCCTGCTGGCCACTGCAGGAGCCTGGGCCACGCTGCTCACGGGGCTTGGCGAGAGTGCAGGAGCCAAGCGCAGCAAGGGGCACCTGGCTGCGGCCCCGCCCACGGCCCTCGCACGCCTAGCTGGCAGCCCACGCCCGCCCGGGGCCCCTCCGCTTCTAGCGCTGGGAGGTGGTGCGAAGTTGGAGAGCCTTTTAGGGTGGGAATGGGGGGCAGGGAATGGAACACCGCAAGGGCGCCAGAACAAGGGCTCCCTCTTCTTCGCGCACCACCCCTGCCTCCCTGGCACCGTGGCTGGCAACGAGAATGAGCCAGACTCACCAGGCTGGGGAGGTCGCAAACTGTGGGCCTGGGGCTTAGTCTCACTTACAAACATGATGACAGCCTATAAGGGGCGCTGCAGGGTGGCTTCACCCTGTCTCTGCAGGGAACACACTCCCTTTGACTCCACGCAGATCCCAGCCTGCTTGCCTTGTCCTGCTTGGTCAGTTTGGATCTGGGGACAGCTGGGGACAGCTGAGTTTGTGGTCCCTGCTAACCTCCCACCAGGAGAATGGAAGATTAGCATTAGCGTGTGCTACGTGCCAGCTCTGGGCTAACAAGCCAGCGTGTCAGTTAGTGTGGCCCCCTACCCCGACCAGGCAGTTCCATCAGGCCAGGGACTTTTCTGCCTTGCCCAGCTGGCCCCCACCACTGGCCCAGTGGCTGTCACAGCAGGGACCACCCCGCCCTCGCCCCCCCCCCTCCCCCCGGCCGCCCCGCAACATCCCCCCTGAGGTTGCAAACATGGGTTTGGTGAAGAAAGCATTTATGATAGTAAGAGGTCACTTTCTTCAGCACTATTCTAAGTACTTTATCTATGGGCTCCTTTAATCCTTACAGCAGCCCTACCAGGTAGGTACCAGCACACCCCCATTTTCACGGATAAGAAAACTGAGGCACAGAGAAATGAAATTACTTGCTGGGAGGCAGAGGAACTGAGTTCAAAGCAGGCTGTCTGCGTTCAGATCACCAGATGTCGGCCTCACCCAGGACTAAAAGCAATGACACCCCCCACCAACATCTAGCAACTTCAGGATGTTCAGTTCCCTCACCTGCCCTCCGTCCCCCAATATTTCTTTGTTACCTGGTTTTGGAATTGAGAGTATTGGCTTCAAGGCCAGCTCTGCCATTAGTTGGCAATGTGACCTTGGACAAATCTGTTTCTTGCTAAACATCAGTTTCTCCACCTTTCTAATCCAAGACTAGATCATCTTATAAGGCCCTTCCAGGTCTAAAGCCCAGAATCCTATTGCTTTCATAAGGGGGACCTAATTGTCCATTTTCTGCCCTTGACGAACAGGCCCTCCAGAAGTCCTCGGCTTGACCAAATGGTGGCTCTGCTCCCAGGGGCAGGAGAAGGTTTGGAGTGCAGGCAGAAACTTCCTGAATCTTCCCCTCACTCCTGCTGTGGCCTTGGCTCTGGGCGGGGGCTCCAGGGCCTCTCCCAGTGGGTGCCGGAGGCCAGAGCCGCCTTTGTCTGCTGCAGGAGGCCAGCCAGGCGGCTGCGGCTGCAACGGGCCCCTGCCCAGGCCTGGGAGATGGTTTTTTTTTTTTTTTTTTTTTTTTTTTTTCCCTGTGTGTTGCAGCTGGGACCGTTTATAATAGGAAAAAAAGAGAATGACCAGGCCAGCCGGCTGGAAAATAAAGAGACTTAAAAAGAAAAGGGCTAGGCCTGTTCTTCTCCTGCGGAGGCTTTGGTTAAGCAGAAAGTTTTAGTTCCTTTCTGAAAGGCATTTGGGCTTTTGAAGTCCCCTGCGGGAGCTCCCTCTGGCCCCTGGGAAGCCAGGCCCTGGCATGCCCCAAAGCGCATGGCCAGGATGGGGCTGGGCCGCCCAGCGGAGGCAGGGGTAGCCCTGGGAATTATTGCGCCGGGCTGTGTCCACTGAGGTCTGAGTCCTGCCCCATCTGCTCCCATCCCAGTGGGGCCCAAGCCCCATAACCTCCCTTTGGTGACCTTTTCCCTGAATTTCCTCTGCTCCTCAGGCTTTGAACTCTGGCCTGGTGCCAGTTGGGCCAGAGGGTAGGACTAAGCCCAAAGCTTCTTCATTCAGACAGAGAATCAGGGGAATTTCACAAATGGGGAGACTGAGGCACTGAGAGGGTTTGCCCAAGGCCACCCAGGGAACCTAAATTTTTTTATTTTTTAAAAGATAAGGTCTTGCTTTGTCATCCAGCAATCATAACTTGCTGCAGCCTTGAACTCCTGGGTTCAAGCCATTCTTCCACCCAGGTTCTGAGTAGCAGGAACCACAGGCACACACCACCACACCCGGCTAATTATATTTTTATTTATGTATTTATTCATTTATTTTTGAGACAGAGTCTCACTCTGTCACCCAGGCTGGAGTGCCATGGTATGAGCTCAGCTTACTGCAACCTCTGCCTTGCGAGTAGCTGGGATTACAGGTACCTACCACGCCCATCTAATTTTTATATTTTTAGTAGAGATGGGTTTCACCATGTTGGCCAGGCTGGTCTCAAACTCCTGACTTCAAAAGATCCTCCTGCCTTGGCCTCCCAAAGTGCTGGGATTACAGGCATGAGCCACTGCATTTGGCCATTTTTATTTTTGTAGAGATGGGGGTCTCTCTATTTTGCCCAGGCTGGTCTTGAACTCCTGGGATCAAGCACTCAGCCTCACAAAGTGCTGAGATTATGGGTGTGAGCCATGGCCAGGGACCTAAACTAATTGAGTGGCTGTTGTGTGTGCTCTGCCTATAAATATTAACAATAGCTAACATGAATTAAGCCCTCATAATATGAAGGCCCCAGGGAAGGAATCCAGGGAACTGGGGAACAATTAAAATTGGTGCTTGTGTTCTGGGGCTCTCAGGAAGCTGCTTACCTGCTATCTTCTCTAGCCTTAGTTCAGGTCCTTGCGAATGAACTTACCTCCTTGTCCCACCCCTCAGCAAAGTCTCAGCCATACCCATTACTGAAAAGGAACCACAATCAAAACTTTATAATGAACATTGATCAAGCACCTACTATGTGCAAAGTACTGCATGCTAGCGGTGTTACAGCATGAGCTGATTCCATGCCCCTTTCGTATCACAGAGGCAGGTCACTATGGTGACATTTTCTTATGGATTACAACCACCCTGTGCCAGGGCACACTATCCTCTCATTTTATAGGTAAGGTTGTCTTGCCCAAGGTAAGGCTGGGATTTGAATTCAGACCTGTCCAGCTCTTTCCCCTGTATGTCTACAGCCCATTGCTGACCCCTGGTCAGTGTTCTGCCAGCTTTTCCAGTCACCAGCACTCACTGGGCAGGCAGTGGGCACCCTGGTGTGAAAGGGGTATAGAGCAAAATCGAAGGCTCTGCCCTGAAAGAGTGTTGGACCTAGTTGGGTGGGCAAAGCTTTGTTTCTTTTCTTCTTTTCCTTCCTTCCTTCCAGAGTCTTTCTCTGTCACCCAGGCTAGAGTGCAGTGGCATGATCTCAGCTCACTGCAACCTCCACCTCCAGGGTTCAAGTGATTCTCCTGCCTCAGCCTCCTGAATAGCTGGAATTACAGGTGCACACCCTCATGCCCAGATACTTTTTGTATTTTCAGTAGGGATGGGGTTTCGCCATGTTGGCCAGGCTGGTCTCGAACTCCTGACCTCAAGTGATCTGCCCATCTTGGCCTCCCAAAGAGCTGGGATTACAGGTGCGTGAAAGAACGCCTGGCTCAAAGCCTTATAATCAGCCTCTGTTATCTGGCAGAAAGCCTTCACGTCACAGTGATTGATTGCCAGGGAGGTATTTGGGCACTTCCTCTGTGCGCCACACAGATTGACGTTTTTTCTCCCGAAGCCACCCCTAAGTTCTGAGCATCTGCAGGGTACTAGGGATGCAATGGGGAGCAGTGCAGACTCAGCCCTGATAATCCTTTCTCTCGCTCCTTCCTGGAGGCATTGGGTGTCTAAGGGCATTATACGTGCCGTGTACAGGGCCCACACATGCTGATGTTCTGAAATCTCCAGGGTATTTCTCCTAGGTCTGGCCATCTAGTAGGTTCTTTCTATGACAGTGGGGAAAGAGTATTTATACAAGGAAAGAAATAAATACCACATTTTCCCCTCAAAATGATCTAAGCCAGTTTCATCCTTTCCGGTAGATAATAGTGGTCACAAAAGAGGTTAGAGGTGGATGAAGGTTTTCTACTCCCCCCAACCTCTCTACCAAGTGATATTGAAGGCCAAATTCTGCTGCACACACTGACCGTTATACAACAGATGTTGACTGAGCACCGTGGCTCATGTCTGTAATCCCAGCATTATGGGAGGCTGAGGCAGGCGGATTGCTTGAGGCCGGGAATTCGAGACCAGCCTGACCAACATAGTGAAACCCTGTCTCTATAAAAAATACAGAAATTATCCGGGTGTGGTGGCGTGTACCTGTGGTCCCAGCTACTTAGGAGGCTGAGGTGGGAGGATCGCTTGTGCCAGGGAGGTCGAGGCTACAGTGAGCTGTGATTATGCCACGGCACTCCAGCCTGGGCAACTTAGGGTGACCCTATCTCAAAAAAATGAGTAAGTAAAAAATATAAAAAACCCAGATGTCCAGTAGCAAAGTAGGACCATTTTAAGGACAAAACAGATCCTGCAACCACTTTTGTGAGCTCCATGAAGTCTCAGCTCTCTATCCTTTCAGACTCTCTGACCAGTTCCAGTGTGAAAGGCACACTCCAGATATACCCATCACATTTCCAGTCAGGAATCTGTGTCCTCTACTGGGCACTATGCAGCCAAAATCCTACTCAATGGCTGGACTCAGGGCCCCTTAGGGCTCAAGGTATGTGTGCAGGGGGTTTGCCCTAAAGATACAGCTTATCCCAGCCTCTCTGGCTTTATAGTCCCTGTTCATGCAAGGTGGGGTGTGTCTCTAGATCACGTTTGCTAAACTGTACGTGAGTGCTTTCAGTTTCATCAATGAGAGCCCACTGCTAAACATATCACATTAGCACATAGTTTGCTAATTAGGTTGGATGATAGTTGGTTGAGCTACTGACGGTGGAAGGACTTGTGACCAGTCCTGTAATGTGTGAATCGTGAAATTTCCATGCTACAGAGCATTTTGCCTGACCACTTCTGGGTAAAGCTGAGATAATTTGGCATCACATCACATTCATTAAACTGAATTTTAAAAAAAATTTCTTAAAAAGTCTAGGCACAGTGGCTCATGCCTGTAATTCCAGCACTTTGGGAGGCTGAGGCAGGTGGATCACTTGAGGTCGGGAGTTCGAGACCAGCCTGGCCAACATGGTGAAACCCCGTCTCTACTAAAAATACAAAAATTAGCTGGGCATGATAGTGGGTGCCTGTAATCCCAGCTACTTGGGAGGCTGAGGCAGGAGAATCACTTGAGCCTGGAAGGCGGAGGTTGCACTGAACTGAGATTGCGCTACTGCACTCCAGCCTGGGTGACACAGAGCGAGACTCCATCTCTCTCTCTCTCTATATATATAAATATAAATATAAACATTTATAAAAATCGTACTGAAAAAAATTGTAAAGCGAATCACAAACATTATAAAATAAGTATTTTAATAGAACAAAACAGGAAGTGACTCTGAGCCAAGTGACCTCAGGCTCGAGCGTGCTGTACACCTGGGCAGCTATAGGTGGTCAGGGTAGATGCTTTCAGGGCCAGAGCCGGAGTTTCAAGCTTTCTGAGGGTATGAGTCCATGGGGATCCTCCCGCCAAGTTGGTTTCCTTGCTGCCTTGTGGGTGTTCCCTGCAAAGACTGCTGACGCTTGAAGAATTAAATAATTATAATAATGATGATAAAATAGAAATGGCTTTCCCAGCTGAACAGAAACCAGAGAAGACAAGGAGGTTCCCACACCCTCCTTATTGTTTTTGGCACCATGCTACTACAGCCCCAGAGAGCCTCAGAGAGGCAGATGTCTGGGCCCACTGCTGGTCTCTTTGAGTTGTGGTCATGGGGAGGGGGACAATGGGGACCTCTGGGGAATTTCGGGAGCATCTGCAGGGATTTCCCTCCTCAAAACACCAGGCTGAGAACTAGCAGAGAAAAGGACTCTCTTTTCGATCTTGCCTTCCTCTCTTCTGAACCCTCAGGAGCTTTAAGACCAAGTCTTGTGAGAAGAACCCTGCAAATAATGATGAAGACGTGAGGAAGACCTGGGCTTGCGGCAGCTGCTGGTTAACAATCGTGCTGCCAGGCCATCTCCTGGAAGGCTTGACCAGAGAGCATGGCCATTGCTTCCTTAGTACCCTGAGGACAGGAGTGTTCAGGGAAACTTGGATTCCACAAATAGATGCATCATTAAAATAAAACACAACCAGCCTGGCCAATATGATGAAACCTCATCTCTACTAAAATTACAAAAAAAGTAGCTGGGCATGGTGGTACATGCCTGTAATCCCAGCTACTCGGGAGACTGAGGCTTGACAATCACTGGAACCTGGGAGGCCGAGGTTGCGGTGAACTGAGATCATGCCACTGCACTCCAGCCTGGGTGACAAAGCAAGACTCTGTCTCAAAAAAAAAAAAAAAAAAAAAAAAAGAAAGAAAGAAAAGAAAAAACAAATGCCCACCTTTTCCCCCTTACAGGCACACACACATCACTTACTTTAAATGACAACAGTCACTTGAATATATACAATCTAGAATGAGTGGTTTTTGTTTACCACTTTATTACTTGAAACTCCCAGTCCCTACTGGGGAGAATTTGCATCAGCCTATGAGGAACAGTCATTTTGGAGAGGGACAATTTCTCCCTTCAGCCTTTCCCCAGAGAGTAAGTTCACTGCTTTGTTCCTGTGTTTATTCAACATTTATTTACGATTTTGCACTTACTGTGTGCCAAGACTGAGGGTAAAACAATGAATGAGAAGGATCACGGTTCCTCCCTGTTGGGGCTTGCCCTCTAGTTGTAGGGGGTGAAGGGGGTGGCTGACTTAATAAATGGCCACACAAGGCCAGTGGCGGTGGCACACATCTGTAATTTCAGCACTTTGGAAGGCTGAGATGGGTGGATCACTTGAGGTCTGGAGTTCGAGACCAGCCTGGCCAACATGGTGAAAGTCTCTACTAAAAATACAAAAATTAGCTGGGCGTGGTGGTGGGCGCCTGTAATCCCAGCTACTCGGGAGACTGAGGCATGAGAATTGCTTGAGCCCAGGAGGTAGAGGTTGCAGTGAACCAGGATCACGCCACTGCACTCCAGCCTGGGCAACAGAGTGAGACTCTGTCTCAAATAAATAAATAAATAGCCACAAAGATAATTATTTACTTATAGTTTTGATCAATTCTGATAATAAATTAAAATACAGTACAAAAAGGCCACAGAACAGTCTCAAAGGTGGTCTACTGGGAACCCTATGAAGAAGGAGGAAGGAGCCAAGCAGGGGGATGGAGAATAGAGTTCCCAGCTGTGAACAGTGTGTGCAAAGGACCTGGGGCACAAAGGAGCTAGGGGGCTTCTAAGCCAGAGTTGTCACAGCTCAGACAAAGGCTACCATGGCCAGGCTTAGGAGCCAATTCCATCCATTTTCCAATCCAGCCTCCTTCACCACCTAGCTGAGGAACCTGGAGCAAGGGAGACGGTACTTCCATTTCTGCATCTGCAAAATGAGAAAACGGATAGCATGGATCTCATAGGGTGGTCCTGATGTCCTGGTCTCGAACTCATGACCTCAGATGATCCCCCCGCTTCAGCTTCCCAAAGTGCTGGGATTACAGGCATAAGCCAGGGCCTCCCCAGCAGGTGATCCACTCGTCTCAGCTTCCCAAAGTGCTGGGATTACAGGTGTGAGCCACGGCGCCCGGCCAAAGGTGGGCATTTGATCACTTACTGGAAAACATCTCTTGAGCAACTCTGGGAGCTCTGCAGGGATCTTAGGTCAGAGGCCACAAAGTGAACACTGCCTTGTTTTCTTTATTGTCCTATCTTGTTTTCATAGCCCACCAGACCCTGGTGCATTTACCAGCCTGCTCAAAATGACGCCTGCCTCTTGAAAATTCAAGGAAGAAGCCTCAGTTGCTGCATGTCTAGGAAAAACATTCTTAAGGAGCATCCCATGGTTGGGGAAGGCACCGCCTTGGGCAAGAGGTTTCCCCTCTTCCAGACAAGTTATGACTTTGAAGGAAGATCACCTTTTTGTGGGCAAAGTCTTACTTGTTCTCAAAAAGCTCAACTTGGAATTTCTCTTGCATTTATGATGGTGGCTCCTGCTCCTTACAGCTTACAGTGGGTTTCCACCGCCGCTCCTCCGAGCAGGGCAGGAGCAGCTGTTCACTTTCCAACAAGGAAGGAGAGGCCAGAGGGGCCCCTTCTCACAGGGGAGAGGACCGAACCCCCTATTCCCTGCCAGAAGTAGGCAGGTGGGGGGTATGAAACACCACCTGAAACTGACCCTTTCTGGTCCAAGGTCACCCTTGAGAAGCAAGGCCCAGGTGTCACCTGGTGTCCCCTGAGGCCCTTGCAGTCCGAGCTCAGCGGTGGGAGTGGGGATTGCAAAGAAGGAAAGCACTATTGGCTTTTTGTTCCTTTGAGATTTTCCTTAAAACAACATTTTTCTGGAAGGAGTTAAAAATGAAACAAGCTTCAGAGGAAGCGGGCCGGGCCGAGGCGGGGACAAGGTCGGCTCCCTCTGCACCCTGACTGCTGCTGAGCTGGGAGACGCGGAACTTGGCGGGGGAAGGGGGAGCGTCGGGACGCGGCGTGCGTCCAGGCGACGCGTGGGAGGGGGCCGGGAAAACTTTGTGTGCGGCTCTAGGATCTCGTCCTTTCAGATTAGGTCAGGATGGGCTATTGCGGGCCCCCATCCTGTTGCCCCTACCTCCGTCCTCAGCCTTCAGCAGGCCCCTACGGGTGGAAAAAGATAGCCCCGTGGGACTCCAACCACCCCCTCCCCCGACGGCCCCTCTTTCGTCCCGCACACGCATTCCCCACCGCGCTCCTTTTGTCCGCCCCCTCACTCTCCAGGCGCCCGGCTGGGCTGGATCGGCAGTCTCTAGCCCCCCCAGAGAGCCTGGGCGGGCGAGCTAGGGGCCGTTCCCCGCCCCCTCCCTCTAGCAGAGGCAGCCCACGGCGGGGGCACCCCAGAACCGAGGCCAATCGCCCCCCTCCCCCAGCGTGTGCCATCTGCCGCCTGTCAGCCACTCGCCGCGGGCCTCGATCCCAGGCGCCGGCGGGGGTGGGGGGAGCGGCTGATTCTGCCCCTCCTTCCTGGCTCCTTCCCAGGCGCCTCGCGGCCCCTGCCCTCGCTTCGGCCCTTGGCACCCCCGGTTCAGCCTAACCCCGTCCATCTCTGGGCCGCGGGGGGCGGCTCCCATTCCCTCTGGGAAGGCCGAGATATTGGACACTCTTGAACGCACGAGCTGGGGAGGACTGTGGCCTGGGGATGGCAGCGCTAACCCGGGGAGGGGCGGCCCTCAGGGCTTAGGTCTAGTTAGGGGACGTCTCCGTCCTGGCCCCCGCCCCTCCGGGGAGCCTCGCTTTCCGGCTCCCGCTGTCAGGGTGTCCACCTAGGCGTCGCGTTTAGCCCGTCACCCGACTCTACCTCTGAGACTGCCTAGGGCGCGCGCGCCTGGCCCCCCTGCCTCAGGCCTCTCCGCATCCTCCAGCCCGCGCTCCCCAGCCGCCGGGGTGCGGGGGTGGCATCTACCTCGGCAATCAGCCCAGCACGGGGTTGGCGAGCAGGGCCCGGCGGGACCGCGGAGAGAGCTGAGCGGGGCCGAGCCCGGCTGGCGGGCAGGCTGGGGAGCGGCGGGGAGCGGGCACCCTGCGTGGGGCGGGCGCCGCGGCCCGGCCGGCCCCGGCGCTGTTCTCGGCGGGCAGCGGGTTTTTCCGTGAAAGGTTGCCCTGGGTAACTCGTCTCCGAGGGGACGTAGCCCTCCCCTCTCCAAGTGGCAACTTATCGATCCGAGAGATTGATAACCCCCAGCGCCGCGCCGTGCACCCGCTCCGTTCTCCTGGCTCCGGGGCGCGCCGGCCCGAGGTGGCGCCACTCGCCCGGGAGGGGGGCGAGGTCGGGGCCGCTCCCCACCTGGCCGCCTGCAGTTAGTGGGGGAGGGAGAGGCTCCAGAGGAACGGTTTAGGGGAGCCGCCTGGGGAAGACTTTTCCCAAATCTGAACCCTTCCCGGGCCTGCCGGGAGACCCGAGTCTCAGCCGCTTCAGGAGCTGCGGGGACGCGCGGCGCCCCCTGGCGGCTGGGTAAAACCTCGCAGAAAGTAGGAGCTGATTTATTTCTTCTGCCAACTGCGCGGGGAGGGGGTGCTCCTGCAGTGTCTCGGGGGTAAGGTGTTTCTTTTACAGTCGGACAGAGGAAGTGAACACCAGGCGCGAGAATTCTACAGATGCGGGTGTAGGGGGCGCACGGGGTTAGCCCAGTGGTGGAAGAATTTGTTGGACGTGGGGCAGGGGTGGTCTTTGAACACCGACCCGTGGGCAAAAGCCAACTTGGCAGAGCCAGGTACCGGGATAGTTCATGTGCGTGGGGCATACATCGCGAGGTGGCAATGCTAGGGCAGCCCACCTCGATTTGCTCCCCCATTCTCACTTTTTGCAGTTTGTGAGGCTCATGAGTCTTGGCGAGCTTGACAGCCGCGTGGACCCTAAGTCTGTTCCCTCCTCCTGCCCCCGGTGCCGCCAGCGCCCGAGCCCCGGCCCCGCGTGCCGGTGCGGTGCCCGCGCCCGCGCCGTGCCTGCCGCCGCCGCCGCCGCCGCGGTCCGGGTTTTGCGGGCGGCCGGAGCTGTATTTCCAGCGCTGTCCATCGCTCGGTGCTGTTGGCCCTCTCTCCGTCTGATCCGAGCCGGAGCAGTGCGGGGCGCCCCACGGGATCAGAGCGCTCCCCCGCCGGGACTCCGCTCCTCACATCCTCCTGCTGGGACCCGGCTACATTTCCAGCCAAGCCTGGCTTTATTATGTGTCTCTGCAGTGCAGCCCCAGCAGCCGGATCGGGAGGAGGAGAGCCAGCGACCACAAAGAAGACAGGAGCGCGAGGGAGGCTGGCGGGCGGGCCGGCGCCGGCTGGAGCGCGGAGGAGCCGGGGCGCAGCCGCCGCCGCCGCTGCCCGGGAGGACGGGAGCCCGGCCGCCGCCGCCGCCGCCGCCTGCTCGTCCTCCTCCTCCGCCACCGCGGCCGCCGCCTCCCCCCTCTCCGAGCCCCTGGCCCATGGAGGCAGCTAGCGGGGCCGGCGACTTGGCACCGGCCTGGGGATCGGCTGCGCGCCTCGCGCTGAGCACCGCAGCCCGAGGGCAGGCAGCGGCGGCCCGGCGCACGGGCTGAGCGATGCCCCGGGCACGGGCGCGCCTGCCGGCCGCCGCCTGAGCGCCCCCGCGCGCCCCTTCCTCCTCCGGGGGGCCGGCGCCGGACCGAGCCGAGAGCCAGAGAAGGGGGCGTGAGCCAGGGGCCCCGAGCCGCGGCTTCCGAGCCACTGCGGCCGTTTCGAGCCTCCCCACCAAGTAGGCTGAGTTGAGGGACCCCCGCCCCCCACCCATCATAATCTCCAAACCAGGCGCTTGGGCATTTTTGAGCCATTAATATTTATTATTATTATTATTATTTTTGTGCGGCAGGGGATAATTTGAAGGCTTTTTTTTTCCGGGGGGTACTGAGCTTCCGCGCTCCCGACCGCCTCCCGGTCTCCTCCCCCCTTGAGATACCCTCAACTCCAGCCCCGTTCCCCCTCCTCAGATGGGTTCATTGTGAGCTCCGCACCAGGCTGCGTGGCCGGACGCCTGCAAACTTTGCACAAAAATCCGGCAAGGGGCGGAGGAGGAGGAGAAGGAGGAGGAGGGTGAGGGTGGCGGTAGGGTGGGGGAGGGAAGGAGGGGGCCGCAGGGGCCGGGGGCCGGCGGGGGGTTGGGAGGAGGAGGGGGGCGGCTTTTTTTTTTTTTTTTTTTTTTTGCATAACTCGGCTCGGCCGAGTGGCCTCCGGACTCCCCGCGCCGCTGGGACCGCCGCTTGGACCGGGAGCCCCCGACTGCCGCATTGCAACAGGCAGGGCCCCGGCGCGCCCCCCGGGCCTCCCCCCGCCTTCGAGCGGCCTCGGCCGGCCCGGGCCGCCCCTCCAAGGGAGGCCGCCCCGGACCTGCGGTCCGCTCCCCACAGCCGCCAACCGGGCTGCAAAAAAAAAAGTTTCCAAGAGACAGGCGGAGGAGAAGGGGGAGAAGGGCTGCCCGGAGCGGCGGGGGGCGGCGGGGGGAGCCGGCTGCGGAGGGCGACGGAGCGCCCGGAGCCCCGGACATGTCCAGGCGGAAGCAGGCGAAGCCGCGCTCGGTGAAAGGTGAGCGAGCGAGGCCCGGCGGAGGCGCGAGCGAGCGAGCGAGCGAGCGAGGAGGGAGGGAGCGAGGGAGGAGGGACCGGCGAGCGGGCGGGCGGCCGGGGACCCGCGCGAGCGAGCGGAGAGGAGGAGGAGGAGGCGGCGGAGGAGGCGGAGGCGGAGGCGGAGGCGGAGGAGGGGGAGGAGGAAGCCGGGAGCGGGAGGCGGAGGCGGCGGCGGCGGAGGCGGAGGGGGTACGCCGCGGACACCCTCCCCGCCCGGACCCGGCGCCGTCGCCCGCGGGGGACCCAGGCCTGGGGGCGCCGCTAAGGGGCCCTTGCCGCTCCCTCCGTGCGGGCCCCGGGCCCGTGTGGCCAATCAAGGGGTGCGGGCCCGACTTGGCGGGGATTGCGAATCTCGGCGGCGGCGGGCGGGCGGCAGGAGGAAGGAAGAGGTGGCGAGGACGGGCGCCCGGCAGGCCGACAGCTCCGAGGCCGCCCTCGCTGGCCCCGGGCCTCGCTGGCTCTCTTTGGCCCCTGTCTGGTCGCCCGAGGACGCGGGGAGCGGCGGCCGCTGCCCGCGAGCGCCCCGGGCGCCGCGCCCTCGCCCCGGCTGCCAGGCGCCCCCTCCCGCCTACTGCCCAGGCCTTCTCCAGGCCCGGGCCCCTGCACTTCCTGCCTCCTCCACCGAGGCCCACCGGGCAGGGAGCCTCCTCCAGGAGTTCATTGTCTGTGCCGCGCCGGCGAGACGCGGGTCCTCAGGGGAGCGCAGCGGCCGCGGTGCGCGCCTCTCCGCGGAGGGCGTCCCAGATCTGACCCCGGGCACCGGCACCCTCGACACCCAGGCCGGCTTTCTATGCCGGCTCCCCAGGGTGCGCGCGTTTGTGGGGAGCTGCAGATATATGGATACACACACTCATCCCTTCGTCTCCACGCTTTGCTTCTTAATTCCACCGAGGGCCCCCGGCTTGAGGGGACCCCTGGAGAGTAGAGGCCCCGGGGAAAAGCCGCGCGCCTGCAGCGGAGCCCCTCCCCTGGCTTCCTCTCCCCGCGGCTGGCCTTTCCAGGCCTTGCCTGCTGCTTTGTCCCGATTCCAGCCCCTCGGTTGGGTGCCTGGGCGCCCGGCTGTGAGATGGGAGATGATCGAGGAGGGAGAGAACGATGAGCGCAGCTAAGTCTACGAAGCCAAAAGCCCCCAGGCCCTTGTCTTCTCCCAGCTCCCCTGATGACCTCTGGCCTGAGCCCAGTTCTGCTCTGAAAAGTTCATTTCCTGGAGGCCTGCGCGGGAAGGCGCTGGGGCCCCGCTCCCTTCCTGCCAACCTTGCGCCTGGCTGGAATGGCTGGAACTGAATCTGGCAAGGAGGATCTTGAGACACCCGTCAGTTCTGTCCTCCTGAAGTCCCCGGAGGGACTGCCCCCAGCCCAGCAGAGACCCTCCCCGTCATATTAGAAGACCAACTGAATTCAAACGGAGCGCCCGACCCGTTCCTACTCCTCCTTTTCCCTGAGAGAAGTTGGTCTTGTTCCCCTCACCCTGGCAGGTCTCCCAATCCGGGACGGCCTGGCCTGCTCCACAGACCTGGGGTTTCAGAGGGTGTTGATTGGGGGACAGGGAAACCAGAAGAGAGACCAAGAAGAGGACGGGAAAGAAGGGTGGATGTTTCTCTTTTGCTGATGGAAGGGCTCTACGGCTTGAAATAATACTGGATTTCTTTTCTCTTTCCCTGGCTCACTGCTCACTCCTTCAGGAGCCACTTAAGAGGCGACCCAGAAGAAAATGTGGAATTGGAATTTCTGGTTGGAAAAACAGTTTTATTTAACTCAGGCAGTTGATTTTGAGTTAAACCTAAGTATAGAAGCCGATTTTCCCGTCAAGATGCAAAGCTTGCTTACCTAGATTTCCAATCAATTTCTCCAAACCTCCTTATGTTAGAAGGTGAGACCCAGAAAGTAAAGGGAGAGCAGTTTGCAGTGAACAGATGGGTGGGTGTTTCAGAGTTGCTTGAACCGAGTTCTAAAACCACTCTGTGGATCTCTGAGAAAGACTCAAGAATTGGTCTTCAGCCTTTCATGAAATGAGCCTTGAAAAGATTTTTAGTGAGTGCCTCTCTCAAATGTGTATGTGTGTATGTGTAGCAGACGGTTCAAGCAGGTTGATAGGAGAAAGACAGCAAGGTGAACAGGAGACCAGTGGAGGCATTTCGATACTGGGTGTTGTAAATATCAGCCACACAGAGCTGCTCTGTCTGCGGAGTCGGAGACCCCCGATTCTTCCCATGGCTTTTTGCATTTCCCAAAAGCAGCTACAACCCCTGTCTCTCACCATTTTACCTTTTATTCAGTTTATGGGGTGAAGAGGGTGGAGATGTGGCCACTTATCAAGGGAGAAATTAAGAGAGAAGATAATTTGGATAGATAAGAGTTTCCAGCAGGTGAGGAATTTATTGCTTTTCAAGAACTGCCCCCTCCTTCTCTCAAGCAATATTCAAAAGTGTGTGCTTAAGTGTGGACAGCTCCACACCAAGTGTTTGAAACGATAAGGTCTTCACCTTTAAAGATGCTTGAAAGTGCTTCTTAAGCAACAGCGGTGTCTTTTACGTTTTATTTTATTTTATTTTGCCTCCACTGCTGTGTGTCAGGGCTAATGTGGAGGCTTTGTGGACTTCCCCAGCCCGGAGCATTCTGCTGTGAAAGTCACTTGACTGTAATTTGTAATTGATCTCAGAAATGTGAAAGCCCATAGCAGGAAGGAAAGACAGAAATATAACAATTTCGAATGGATGCTCAGAAAGTGTGATTTGAAAGCACAGGCATTGCTGCTTTGAAAATAAAACTGGCCTCTGGGGGCTGGGGTGGTCTCACTTCCCACTCATGGGCACAACGTCTCTTCTGGAGTGGGGTCACTTGTCCCTGCGGTGTGTTTGTCCTTTGGAAAACCCAGCTCACAGGGAGGACACCTAGTAAATAGGGAAGGGGGTCGGGGCAGTAGGGCAGGGGGGAGAAAGCCTCAAGGCTTTAAAAAGCCTTGAAATTTTATTGAAAAACAAAACAAAACAAAAAAACCCTAAAGCCAGGAGTGTTATAAAAGTCACATTTTTCTGACCGATTTTCCCTCCATACACCTTTCTTCCCTTTTTCGTTTCCTGGTGGTGTGGTGTGGTGTGGTGGTTGCAGTGATTTGCTCTCTGATAATTTTGGCCTCATTTTCCCGGGCTGTTCTCATCATGCTCACTGATGTTATTTCGGCTGATGATATCAGGTGGTTTGGTTAACGATTACCTCTGCAGTTCTCTCTGTCACTCAACATTAAGGAGGCCTATCCCCTTTCACCCCATGGCTTTCTTAGATCCATGCAACAGCCTCTTCATTTATAGAGAAAACTGATACATCTTTTCCCTTGCCTTAGCTTAAAGCTTTTGAATAATTTTAATACTGTCAATTTTCTCTGTCTAGCAACTGCCTGTTAATTACAGTTCTTAATATTAATTAGCGCTCAGGCTATGTCCATGCACCCCCCAACCCTAATATCCCAAAGTACCCACAGTGACTTCTCGGCACTCCCTTCCCCTTCTTTGTCTTCCTCTTCTGCCAGCGTGTAGCTCCTCAAAGTCCATCTTATAAATTTGGTGGTCTAGGGACTTGGGAACATTGCGCGTGTTTCCATGGAAATAATTGAGATGTAATAAATAGAGGCGTTCTGAGGTTACAGGTTTCTCGATTCAGCTGAGACCACATACAAGTATAAATTGTTGAGATTTGTTTGGCTAAATGTACGTGATCTTGTAGGAAGGGCAGAACAAATCCTTTATAGGGTCTTTAGCTTTCTATGTGGAGTGGGGTAGCTAACATTTAATCCTAATATTTAATCCCCGCTCCTCAATTAAGTTATTGATTCCCAGCTTTGGAAGGGCTTGTTTCATTCTAGAAAACATCCTTTATGTCTAGTAATTGCTGTTTAGATTCTTACACCTGTTTCCTTGCAAAAACTTAATAAGCAATAAAATAAGATAACTATGTGCCTCTGGCAGGGGAATCCTGCTAAACGGTTAACCATAAGGTGCCTAGCGTGCATTGATAATGAAAGGTGCAAAATGCCGGTGACTTTACAGTCATAAAGTAATTCAGAAGAAGCAGCCAGCCCCAGCGATGTTGTGGCATGCTACAGTGTGTTAACAGAGGAGGAGGAGGGGGAACCAGGAAGGCAGGAAACTGGAGCACTTGAGTACAGCGTTCCTAGCTGGAGACGAAAGGCTGGGGATCTGGTTCAATCTAATAGAAAGTTGCAATAATTGCTATATCAGTAGCCAACTCTTAAGCTAGTGGCTGTGGAATTCTTCCCCTGATGTAGGATTTAATAGTCTGGCAATTAGATGCATTGATTTCTCTTAACTGTTCATTTGGATGTGTAAATGAAAGGAACCTACCACTGAGGCTGATGGTGCAGACATGCTGCCTGGCTCTTTGAAAAAGGCTGATTTAGGTGGTGGTGGTGGGAGTATATGCTTTTTCAAGGCAGTGTTAGGACCAGTTCCCTCTTCTTTTAAAATTTCTGTCCATTCTGTAGTGAAGTGAACGGCACCTGTTCAAATTCTGTTTAAAAATAAACAACGGTATCCCATTATAGCTGAAAAGTAAAAACATCCTTTTTTGCTGCAGATGCTGAGAGTGCTGTCCCTGTCTTTGAATGACTGGACTTTGTGGCAGATGGTCTGTAGGGTACCAAAGGGGCAAGACACAGAGCCTTTGGCTCTGAGTTCCCGACACCCCTCCTGCAGAGAGAGTCCTTGCTCCCACTCCTCCTCAACAATGGTCTGAGACTTGTGACCACTTAGACCAGTGGCTCCGTCAAGCCTGGACTGGATGTGGGGACAGGGCATCTTGGAAGTTTGGAAGGCTGTAAGATGTCAGTGGCTTGGAAAGTGTCTAGGAAATGACCTCTTTGAAACATGAGGCTCTCTAACTTCCTGCTTCTGGACTTGCAGTTTTCTGTAAGTGTCAACAACTTCTGAGATGCAGGCATCTGAAACTGTCTTGAAAGTAAGCAGGCAGAGGATGGCTGGATTTCCTGATGGGCCCATCATTTTTGTCAAGGTGGTGGGTGGGTTTTAGTTCACTCTTTGTTTGACGTAGGTTAGAATGGACTTGCCTTTCCTGGCCACTGGTTGAAGCAAAGCCCAGCCTTGTCCACGGTACGCTGGTGTTTGCAAAGAGTATTATCTTTATGTCTTGAAAACATTTGCAGAAGATATCAGGGTTCCTTCATATCTGTGAGTCTAGGGTGATTACGGTAGAATACCTTGAAAACTGTTAGTGGGGTCCCCATTATTTGAGTAGCCAGGAACACCCTGATACACTGTGGTTGGAAAATTGGACAATTTTTGCAAATTCCCATCAGCTTGCAAGGGCATCTTGTGCATGGACACGTTAGTGGGTAATCAGAGAAGTTTCTCACCCAAAATGGATGAATTGAGGCTGGATTGGTTACATCCCGCTTGAAGTTTTTGGGGCTGGCTGTCAGCTTCCTCAGCCTACTGTGGGAGAGGCAGGGTGAAGTGAGTGAGGAAATGCTAATGGAAACTTTTGATTCATAGCTTACCTGCCAGGATCGGTGGCAGCCAACGATTGGGGTTGTACACGCAGTAAATAAAAATACTTTACTGCTTTCAAGGAGCGCCAATTAGCTGATTGCTCCATGTGGCTGTCTTTAAGGAGAATGCTGTTTTACCTATCTTCTTGTACAAAGGTTTGATTTTTAATGTCTTGTGAAAAGGATTCTCTTTGTCTTGATTGATGTCAGGAATAAAAGCATGATGGTAATATCCCTTTGAAAGCTATTGTATTGTCAGCCCTGGCTGACAGCGGGACGGCCTCCCAGCGTTATAGATTGGTGCTGTGAAAACACTGACATTTTCTTTGTTACGTTGCTGTTGTTCTACTTGCAAAGTCAATTACACAATGTCGGAGCTCAGTTACCAAGTTGACTTTGGAAGTAACAATGTCTTTCATTCTCTTTTTAAAGATATAATTTCCCTTTGTTGTTGTAGTTGTTGTTTTGTTTTCTTTCTTTCTTTTTTAACCTGCCTCCCTCTGTTTACCTCCCCTACCTCTTGCCTCACCCCCCTCAAGAGTCTGAACATCTTAGCTGGGCAAACACACTCTGGTTTCAATTGTGACAAGTCAAATTCAAAGGCGGCCACGTCGTTATCTCTGAATTCTTCAACTCATTCACATTTCAGTGGCTTCTTATTGATATAGTAACTAAAGCAGCCAAGATACATAAAAACCCATCAAATGAGATTACAGTGTTGATAATCTCTTATCAAGTGGGTTGTTCTCTGGATTTGGGGTCATTGAGGCTGGCAAATTCAGAGTTTTCTTTCTTTCTTTTTTTTTCTGGAGACTACAACTCGGGCTGAACCAGGTTCTGGGTCGATGGGACCCCAGCAAACAGTTTTTTCTTACAGAAGATTAATAGCCATTTGTATCTCAGAGTCTGGAGCCGTTGAGTTCTGGATTTGGGATCCTGAATGACGTCATATAGAAGGGTAGAAGGGGCCTCATAAGAAAACCATGTCAGCTCTCCTTTTCCCATTGCAGACGGCAAACTCCAATCATAAGGCAATCCTATCAGGTGATCCCAGTGTGCCCAGTAAGGACTCAGGAGTGATCTGCATTCCCGTCTAAGTGTGCAAAATCTTGCTACTGAACAGGAGGAGAAAACCTTGAAAAATATTCAAAGCTGAACATGGTTAAGGTGGATATTTTTTAGATGCCTGCCCCCTATCTTCTGTCCTTCCCCGCCTTCCCCAGAAAGAGGAAACCTTAATTCCTTAGTTCTCTAAACCTGGTCGTCCAAGAAGCAGTGACCTTCCAGCTGCGGGTTGTTGGAGCATCCTCCTGCCTGACACAGCGCGGTGTGAGGCGCTGCCCTGCTGCCACTGCCTCCAGATGACAGGGATCCATCAGGAAACTCCGTCCGAGACGCTAATTGTGGGCCCCCGAAGTTATTATTATGAACCACCAGACAAGAGCCTGTATTCGCCAGCAATTTGTCAGGACTAATTTTGTTTTTCTCCAATAATTGAAAATTAATGTCTTGAAGTGAAAGCAGATGTTCATGTCATCTTCTGAATTGGGATATAAAATGGGGCTCTGTGGATGTGCTAATTTAACAGCAATTTCCCTCTCCCAGATAATGGGGGTGCTGGGGCTGACGTCACCTTCGGAGCAAAGACTAGGAGCAGGGAGACAGAGAGGCCTGGGCTATGCTCGTGCTTCTTGAGGGTTCATTTTGGAGGGGGAACACATACAGAAAAAGATTTGCTTGTGCTGTGAAACTTGGAGAACTCACTGTTTTGAATATTCATTTGCAGAAGAAGTATTTACTGAAGGAATCCAAGGCATTATGCTGGGGAGCCTTCATTTGGGGAGAGGGCGGCTTCATACAGTTGAGTGGATCCCCAGCTGTTATGCCTATCACCATCACCTATAATAAAGCTGGTTAAATTGCATATTCCTGGGCCCAGGTCCTGAAGATGCTCACCTGGCTGGTCTGAGGAGGGGCTCAGATCTCTTCATCCCCCAACTCCTGCTTTTAAACAATTTTGATAAAATATACGTAACTTAAAATTTACCATCTTAATCATTTTTTTCTCCTTTTTTACAGACAAGATCTTGCTCTGTCCCCCAGGCTGGAGTGCAGTGACATCATCATAGTTCACTGCAGCCTTGAACTCCTGGGCTCAAGCAATCCTCTCACCTCAGCCTCCCGAGTAGCTAGGACTACAGCCATGCACCACCTCACTTGGCTAATTTCTTTATTTTATTATTTGTAGAGATGGGGCTCTGTTGCCCAGGCTGGTGTCGGATGCCAAGCCTCAGGGAATTCTCCTGCCTCGGCCTCCCAAAGTGCTGGGATTGCAGGCATGAGGCACCTTGCATGGCCCATCTTAACCATTTTTCAGAGGCGTTAAGTACATACACATCGTTGTTGGGCTGTCACCACTATGCACTTTTCATTTATAGTTGGCACCCAAGTGATGGTGGGTTAGGGATCTGCAGCCCATCACCCCAGAGGAGGTCATCCAGGCCAGCCTCCCATTTCCAGGGTAAGCATGAGAAACAGAGGCTTAGAAGATGAGGCCATTCTCTCGGCAGGGGGTGGAGGGGTTTCTTTGCCTTGTTCTAGTGTGAGAGGTGAGATTGGATTGTCCAAGGCTAGGGCAGGGCATAAGACTAGGGTTCTGTCAGGGCTTGGGGGGCTGGGGGCAAGGGCAGGTGGGGTGCTAAGGACTTGCTGAGTGATCTGATGACTGTTATTAGGATTAGAACATTTGTTCTGTCTCCATGCAGGGACAGCATTCTTTTGAGACTGTGCCTGGTGGGTTGCGAGCTTGCCCAGTGGCCCTGGCAGATCCCTTGTCGCCCCTACGCCTGTCTGCCAGGACTCAGCTCCCTTAGCCTACCCAGTCCTGCATACTTAGGCTGGTTTGTCTATGACAAGGAGAGAGAGGAACGGCTGTTTTGTCCACTTGATTGCCTTGCTTTCTGGACCATCCTAGGCCCACAGGTCTAGGTTTTGCAAACTCTTCACTGCCTACCTCCTTGGAGGTGCTCGGGAAACTTTTTCTCCCCGTTTTCTCTGTAATTGAAATTTGCCCTTTCGTTACCTGGGCATGAATTATTTTTTGCAGTGTTGTCATTCCCTATCCTGCTGTGAGGTTTATCTCTTCTGTTGATCCTAATTAAATAAAACATACTGTTCACCTAACTCCTGTTGCACTGAATTTTACCTGCCTGAAGGCAGAGTGATGACCATCTGGGCTTAGTTAGGGAGTTGGGCATGGCCAGAGAGGGCAACTGGGGTGGTATGACTGCCACATTCAGGCTGGAAGACAGGGCGGGGGGACCTCCTTGGCCTGGAGGCTGCAGAACCTTGGAGCCACCAGCAACATACAGTATATTTTTGGTTCCTGAACAAGATATGTGCCTTTGTCCCTTGCCCCCTTTGGCTGCAGTTTTGAACTTCGAGAGAGGAGAGACAATCATCAGCTCCTGAGAGTCCCCAGGGAGGGGAAGAGGGAGGGGAAGCAGGTGCCCAGAAGTGGGGAGATGGAAAGAGGAGGCAGGTTTCTGTCTGGGGTGGAGGCCACAGAGAGTGCTGGGGTCTCTGGAGAAGCAGCAAGCAGTGCACGGGTTCTCAGTGCCCAGGATAGCCCCTGCAGATGCCCTGTGCCCCTTAGGAAGACACCGGCCAGCCAGGGGGCCAGACACACATGTTGGGAAGATTCACTGTTTTTGCCTTTGAACCTCTCCGAACCTGAAAAACACAGGTTGAAAAGGAACCTTGGAGGTCACTTCATTTACACTTCTTTGGGTGTGTTTCTGGCATCTTTGGTTTCATCTAGCCTGGACGTACACACTTTCACTCCCAGGGAGCTCACTACCTCTGTGGCACATCTGTGCTTTCTTGTTGTTGTTGTTGTTGTTTTGTTTTTTTGAGACAGAGTCTTGCTCTGTCAGCCAGGCTGGAGTGCAGTGGCACAATCTTGGCTCACTGCAACCCGCACCTCCCAGGCTCAAGCAATTCCTGCCTCAGCCTCCCAAGTAGCTGGGATTACAGGCGTGTGCCACCATGCCTGGCTAATTTTTATGTTTTTAATAGAGACAGAGTTTCACCATGTTGGCCAGGCTGGTCTCAAACTCCTAACCTCAGGTAATCTGCCCGCCTCGGCCTCATCTGTGCCTTTTTAGCTTGAATTTCACACATGAAGCTGCAGTTTCCTCCCTGTGTTGGTCCTGGTTCTACCCTCCTGGGGCCACAGTCCCTCCAGCAGCCCCATGTCCTGCCTTGCTCAGGGGGAGGATCTCATGTATGCGTTACCAGCTGCCTCCTGGGCTTCCAGGGCCCCATGCTCATTCAGAAATGACCTTGGCTGGGTGTAGTGGTGGCTTAGGCCTGTAATCCCAATACTTTGAGAAACCGAGGCAGGTGAATTGCTTGAGCTCAGGAGTTTGAGACCAGCCTGGGCAACATGGCGAAACCCCCTCTCTGCAAAAAATTAAAAAAAAATTAGGAGGGTATGGTGGCAGGCGCCTGTAGTCCCAGCTACTCAGGAGGCTAAGGTGAGAGAATCACCTGAGCCCGGAAGGTTGAGGCTGTGATGAGCCGTGATCGTGCCACTGTGTTCCAGCCTGGGTGACAGAATGAGACCCTTTCTCAAAACAAAACAAAACAAAAAACATGGGAGCCGCGGTGACAGACCTGTTGTCCTGGTGCATAAGGAGGCGAGGCTACGCGTTCGAGGCCAACCTGGGCAACATTAAAAATAAAACCTCTCATCCATTAAAAAAAAAAAATTGCTGGGCGCAGTGGCTCACACCTGTAATCCCAGCACTTTGGGAGGCCGAGGCTGGCAGATCACCTGAGGTCAGGAGTTCGAGACCAGCCTGGCCAACATGGTGAAACCATGTCTCTACTAAAAATAAAAAAATTAGCCGGGCGTGGTGGTGTGTGCCTGTAATCTCAGTTACCCGGGAGGCTGAGGCAGGAGAATTGCTGGAACCCACTGCACTCCAGCCTGGGTGACAGAGTAAGACTCCGTCTCAAAACAAAAACAAAAACAAAAAAACCCAAAACACACACACACACACACACACACACACACACACACACACAAAAAAAAAACCAATCTGGCCTCAACCTTTTGGGTCATTATGTCTAAAAGATGTCTTTTTTTTTTTTTTTTTTTGAGATGGAATTTCGCTCTTGTTGCCCAGGCTGAAGTGCAATGGCACGATCTCTGCACTGCAACCTCCACCTCCCGGGTTCAAACAATTCTCCTGCCTCAGCCCCACGAGTAGCTGATATTACAGGCATGCGCCACCACACGCGGCTAATTTCGTATTTTTAGTAGAGACAAGGTTTCTCCATTTGACCAGACTGGACTTGATCTCCCAACCTCAGGTGATACGCCCTTCTCGGCCTCCCAGAGTGCCAGGATTACAGGTGTGAGCCACAGGGCCTCGCCAAGATTTCTTAAATGAACGAGTAAGTGTGTGAATTGTTGAGGGAATAAATATGAATGGGGAACAAGTGAACAAATGAATGAGTGACTAGTGAGTAAATGACTCAATGATGAATAAATAGATTCATAAGTGAATGAGTGGATGAGCGAGTGGGTGAACTGAGAGGGAGCACAGGCCTTCACAGAACTTGGGTTCACCTTGGGCATCAGTCATTGTGGGCCCCTCCCGCTGCCCCAGCCTCTGTTCCTGATGAGGAGGTGGGAGCTGCAGGACTCCGGGCTGGGAGAGGCTGGTGCCCGTTCTCCTTCATACTCAGGGTACATTGTGCTGTGAGATTGCAGCTGCTGTTTATCGAGGGCTTTGTGTCATGGATTGTGTTGGGCTTGTAAAACATAAAAGCAATGTGAGATTTTTGTACTAATTTAATTTTAATAATTTATTTTCTTTAAGTTTGGATCTTGCTCTGCTACCCAGGATGGAGTGCATTGATGTGATCATAGCTCACTGCCACCTCAAACTCCTGGGCTCACGCTATCCTTCCTTAGCCTCCTGAGTAGCTGGGACTATAGGTGCGAGTCACCATGCCCGCCTCTTTTTCTTTTTCTTTCTTTCTTTTTTTTTTTTTTTAAGAGATGGAGTTCTCCATGTGTTGCTCAGCCTGGCCTCAAACGATTCTCCCACCTCGGGCTCTCAGAATGTTGAGATTACAGGTATAAGCCTCTGCGCATGGCCTTAGTTTTAAATAAGACAGAATGTTCAGCTCAATAACCTTGCCATCCTGCCTGTGACCCTCATCCTGCTACATCATTGCCGTGGCTCAGAATAGACACATTTGACCAGCTCGATCCTGACCAGGGATCAGCCACCATTAAGTGGCCTTGGGACCCTCTTCATCCTTCTGCGGGGAGTGGGGGGGGTCGGCCCTAGGAACAGCACTAGGAGTGAGGGGTGGGGCCAGCTAAGTGGTCGGGAGGGGGAAAATGGGATATGTTGGCAGGGAACCTGCCAATCACTCAGAATAGAAAAGAAAGACCCCATTCTCCCTGAAGGTCTGAGTCAAGATTCCTTCATTTCTCTCCTTGGGGAGGAGAGTGGGTTGGAGGAAACATACTCTCTGATTTTGGGCAAGACAGTTCCTTCTATGGGCCTCAGTTTCCCTGTCTGAAATAAGATAGAACTAGTAGGGTTAGCTACATGAGTTAAGTTTCCAATCTTGGTTAGTTGCACATCAGTATCATCCTAGGCACTTAAAAAACAACATTACCTAGGCTCCGCCGTAGATGAACTAATCCAGAATCTCTGAGGATGGGAGTAATTGGAATGTGCAGCCAGGGTTAGGAACCGTTAGTCTAGGAGACAGCACCTAGAGTATATAAATCTGTTCCATGTTAATAGCCATAAGGAGGTCTACAGAATCATTGCACCAGACTTATTTACAGTCTTCCATTGGTGAACATTTAGTTGCTTCCAGTTTTTTGCTGTTTTAAACGATGATGCAGAGAGTATCCTCATTTATAAACCTTTGTGTTCTCGTTTGAGTTTTTCTTTGGCTGGATTCCTAGAAGTGAAATTGTTGGGTCAAAGGGTATTCACTCGAAAAATTTGATAAATATTTCCAAATTGCCTTCCACAAAGTCTGTACTAATTTACCCTTCAATAATAGGGCATGAATACATGTTTCTCCTAATCCTTGCCGGTATGTGATGATGTTTTGTTTTTTCTTTTTCCCTTTTTTTTTTTTTTTTGAAACGGAGTCTCACTCTGTCGCCAGGCTGGAATGCAATGGCATGATCTTGCCTCACTGTAACCTCCGCCTCCCGGGTTCAAGCGAGTCTCCTGTCTCAGCCTCCCGAGTAGCTGGGACTACAGGCACATGCCAGTACGCCCGGCTAATTTTTTATTTTTATTTTTAGTAGAGACAGGGTTTCATCATGTTGACCAGGATGGTCTCGATCTCTTGACCTCGTGATCCGTCTGCCTCGGCCTCCCAGAAGCACTGGGATTACAGGCATTAGCTACCGCGCCTGGTCTTTTTCTCTTTCCTTTTTCTTTTTGGCAATCTGGCAGGCAAAAAATGGCACAGTGTTTAAATTTGCACTTCCCTAATTATAAGTGATGTTGCTTCCCCCCCCCCCCCCCCCAAGATATGAGGCCTTGCTATGTTGCCTAGGCTGGTCTCAAACTCTTGGGCTCGGTTGATCCTTCCACCTTGGCCTCCTAAAATGTTGGGATTATAGGTGTGAGGCACCACACCTGGCCTCTTATGTTTATGCGCTCGGCTCCCCTCCCCTCCCCTCCCCTCCCCTTCCCTCCCCTCCCCTCCCTCTGTCCTGTAGGCTGGAGTGCAGTGCCATGATCTCGGCTCACTGTGACCTCTGCCTCCCAGGTTCAAGTGATTCTCCTGCCTCAGCTTCCTGAGTAGCTGGGATTACAGGCGCCTGCCACCATGCCCGGCTAATTTATGTATTTTTAGTAGAGATGGGGTTTCGCTATGTTGGCCAGGCTGGTCTCGAACTCCTGACCTCAGGTGATCCGCCCGCCTGGGCTTCCCAAAGTGCTGGGATTGTAGGCGTGAGCCACAGTGCCTGACCAATTTTCTTTCTTCTTCTGAAGGGTCACTGCACTATAGAGCTTGGGGATACGGGCATTTCTTTCCCTTGGTGAGTCCTTTGGTTGTCTGCCCTCCTTCCCTCCCTTTCATATCCATCCTTCCATGTAAATCCTGAGCATCTGACTCAGGTGAGGCTCAGCCTAGGCTCCAAGGAAGATGCAGAGAGAATGCAGAGGAGACCACGTCCTCAGGAAGCCTGGAGGCCAGAGAGGGGAGTAGACCCTAACCACTGGACTAGACAAGGCAGCCTAAGACAGAAATGTAGGCTGAGGGCTGTAGGAGGGGTGAGAGAGTTGGGGGGATTTCCTTTGGTAGGGGAATCAGGTAAAGCCTGGAAGAGGGGGTAGCGTTTTTTATTTGGTCCCTGAGGGATGGAATCACAACACCAAGAGTAGCTAGCCTCTAATGGGCACCCCTTATATACAGGCACTGGGCTATGCACGTTACGGGCAGTATCTCATGGAATCCTGACACTTGCTTTTGACTGCTGAGGTGGAGACCTTAGGCTTTCTGTTTTGCCAGTAGTCATAGAGCCTGGCAAATCCTCAGCCGAGGTTTCTTTTCATATAGATGATTAAACATGCTCAGAGAGGGCAAGCTAGTGTCCAAGGTCATACAGTGACCTTGTGGCAGGATTGTGCCTGGGGATAGGAGCAGGGGGAGCTGGAGGATCTTGCTGCTGCCACTGTCCTGCCTTGGGAACAACCTAGGACCCCCAAGCTTCTGGAGTTGGCGGGGGGCGGGGGGGGGGAGGAAGATTCTGAGCAGACAGATTTGGTCTCCCACCCCTTTTTCCCACGTCCTCGCCATGTTATTGGTAAGCCTCAGTTTCTTTTTCTTTGAAATGGACTCTACTCCCAGGAGAGAGGTGAGGAGGAAATCTCAGGTGAGGAGGAGCTTGTTGGTCAGGCTTTAGCCTGCCACTTGCTGGGGCAACCCTGCCCTTTTTAGAGACACCAGGTTTGAAGGGGGCTTTTGGATCTCTCCTCGAATCCATCTTCCCCACCCCACCAGAAGACAGTTGCCCTTCTCAAGGGGCTCCCTGGCCAGACTCAGGGAAGGGGCTGTGTGGGAGGGCATATGCCCTAGAATAGGTGCGCATGTGTGTGAGTCTGTGTGTGCCTGTGTGTGCACATGCGTGTACATGCATGACTGTGCGTGTGTCTGAGTCTGTGTGGGTACTTGTTGGGTACATGTGTGTGCATGTGAGTCTGTGTGTACTAGTGTGTGCATGCAGATGCATGCTAGAGTGTGTGTCTGTGTACAGGTGTGCATGAGTGCATATGTGTGTGTGCGTGTGTGTGCCTGTGTGAGTGGTCATGTGTGCCAGCTTCCAGAGCAAAGAGACTCTTCAAATTGCTTGCCTGTTTCAGACTCTCAGTACAGGGACAGAGAACATACTAGTGGGTGGTAGACTTTGCTCATGAATTTGCTTTATATCCATTCATTCAGATATTTTTGGAGCATTGTGTTAAACCTGACCCTGTAAAAAGAAAGAAGCAAGTTCTTTCTTTCTAAGATTCAGCTGGCCATGTATAAAGTTGTGGTTGTGAGGGTGGGAAACCAGTTTATATTGGTGTTTCCCAAAATGTGTTCCAGAATTTTGTTGATGTTCCACCCCCCAAAAAGAGAAAAATTTTCTGTGGCCAAATGCATTTAGCAAACACTGGATGAAACAGAGTTAAAAAAAAAATTGTTTAAACCTTCAGGGCTTCTCGCAGACTTTAAAATGCCAGCATGGGACTCTCAGAGATGTTAATAATTTGTGATTTCCAAACTTATTTGATCACTTGTCATGGAATCCTCTTATCTGGGGCACTTAGGTTTCAAGGCTTTTAGGAGCTGCTATCATTACCTGCTGCTCATTTGTTCATTCATTCCTCTCACATGTTTACTGAGAACCTACTATGTACCAGGCAGTATTCAAGGTGCTGTGGCCACCAGGTGGACAGGTTTATTCTAGTTGAGGGAGGAGCCATCTGCAAGCACATTTCTGTTAAGCAAATTAGGTTCTGGGGCAGGCAGGGCGGCTGTGCAGAGAAGGCCATCCTGGAGGTGATGCTGGAGCCCAGACGGTGAAGGGGGCTGCTTCATGAGGGGAGCTGGGAGCCTGGAGGTCTTTGTGATTGATGCTCTGGGAGGCTGGGAGGTTGTGGCAGGTGGGGGTACTTCTCTGAGCTCTGTCTCCTCACCCTGGGAGGCGGGGGTCTGTCTGGGAAGGTGCAGGCTACAGCTCCAACCAGCAGGCTGGGTGGGGCCCGGCTCTGTTCTCTCTGGAGGCTTCCCTAGGGCGGTGAGTCAGTTCCCTGGGGCTGTTTCTGGGCAGAAGCCGCTTCTGGGTCCCAGTCTTGCCCTGGGGAGCTCGGTGTCATGCCCCCCTCCTCCGTCGCAGACATGCAGGCCTCTAAATGCACAAGTGACCGGGAGTGCTCAGGGGATGGGCCTCCCTGGGCCTGCCTGATGTGAGCGCCACACAGCAGAACTCCTGCCTGTGCCGGTCACTGCACTGCTCCCTGTGTCTGGCACTGGACCACGTTCCCACTCCCATCTAACAGATGGGCACATGGGGCCAGGAGGCTCCCACAGCCCGTTCCCTCAGAGGCCGGCCCCTTCGCCAAGCCAGGGCTGTGGCCTGAGGCTTGTGGGGTGCGGGCAAGTGTCTGGGTGTGGGGTGCCGAGATTTCCCGGACGGGAGGTGGGATCTGGGCCCTCCAGGGTCCTCCTGGAGTCCGACTGCGGAGTTGCCTTGTAGGATCCGGGTCCTGGGATGAGGGGAGGGGACGGAGAAACCGCGAGGGAGGGGAAGGGGTCAAGGGTCGGAGAGGAGGAAGAAATCCAGGGTGGGGTGGCAGTTGGGGAGGAGGCGGGGAAGGGGGATGGCTGGGAAGAGGCGGGGAAAAGCAGGGGAGGGGGCCTCGGGGCTCTTCCCGCCCAGCGACCGGAGGGGAGCCCGGCCAACGCTTGGGAACGCGGCCCCTCCCGGGCCCTTGTCTGCCTGGCCCGCGGGGGCGGCCCCGGGACCCCTTTGAGGCGGCGGCCCTGGGAACGCGCTGGGCCGCCCCCCGCGCGGGAGGGCTCCATGGCTTCGGCGCAGTCACTCAGGGCCAGGTTCGGGCACAAAGCGGCCGCGGCGGGGGGCCGGCTGGGAAGGCGCAGGCTGCGCAGCTCGCTCACGCGGCCCGGGTGGGGCCTGGCTTGTTCTGCGCCGCCCGCCCCTCGGGGTCTGGCGCCCTCAGGACTTCGGGTCCCAGGCCCAGCGCTGGGGACGGCGGCGTCGAGCCCACAACTGGTGCCGCCCCTGGGTGGGCTGCCGGCCCACCTGCCAGATGTGCGCCTCAGGAGCCCTGGGGCACCAGAGCCGCGATCGGCCCTCTGCTTTGGGGTGGGGCTGGGGGAAGGCGGGTGTCAGCTGTGGGGCCATCCGCTGGCACGTCCTCATACACGTAATGCCGCTGAGCGCACTTCCCAGGTACTAAGAACTGTTCTGAGCACGTAACACTCGTCGATTCATTCAAGGTTCACAGCACCCCTGTGAAATAGGTACATGATGTGTATCCCCATTTTACAGAGGAGGAAACCGAGGCACGGGGAGGTAAAATAAATGGCCCAGTGTCCCACAACTAGGGCAAAATTTGAACGGAGGCACTCCGGCCCCAGACCGGTGCTCAGCCCCTGCAAGGTGCCCAGGCCGGCATGGTGGGCTGGAGGCCTGGCCCTGGGGGTGCAGCTTCCAGTGCATCAGCACGAGTCCTATAAATTACAGGTGAAGATTGGCACACAGATCTGAGTCATGATTCTGGGTTTGCCACTTAAAATTCCTTCTCTGGATGGAGGCTTCTTGACTTCATTCATTCACTGGATGGATAGTTCTGAGTTTGTGCTGGGCCAAAAGCTAGTGCTGGGTCCCTGCCTTCAGGGAGCTTACAGCATAGTAGTGAGACAGACAATTAAGAGTGAGCAGCTCCCTGGATGGTAATTGTTCATTGCGAGACTGCTCTGGCTTATCTGACTTCAACAAGGTCCTCCCGGGAGGGCACTGCAGAGGAAGTGACGTGACCGCTGGTGTAGGAAGATGAGAGGGAACTGCAGAGGACAGTGGCTAGTCTCCTCTGGCTCTGAATTCATTCACTAGGGCTGCCTTTGCCTGCCTTGGGCCCGCCCCATGTGGGGAAGGAGGGAGAAGAAGAGGCCATAGTCTCTGTCCACGAGGACATGATGGGACGAAATCTGGGGGAGTTTTGAGTGTGACTGGAGGGGCAGGGGCAAGTGCTGGCAGACTCCCCTGGAAGGTCTGGAGCAGGGATGAAGGAAGAGGCAGGGTCGGGTGCTGGGAGAGATGCCTAGGTTGGGGTGGCATTGCGGGTGGCCTGTTGATGCGTGCACACAGCATGGTGCATAGTTCTTTCTGGGGAGTCCCCAGGGAAAGCCACTGGGGCCTTGTGCTTAAATGACCCCTAAGGTTTGCACAACCTCTGTGCACTGTGTGGTTCCAGAGGCTCTCACAGGCACCTCCAAGTATCCAGGGAGTAGGTTGTGGGGAGCTGGGGAGGGGTTGTGCCTCTTCATTTGCCAGTTAAGGAAAGGAGGTTCAGAGACGCACACAGCCTTGCCCTGGCTCACACAGCCGTGTGTAGCAGGACCTGTGTCCAGCTGGCAGGCAGGCTGCTCCTTTCCAAGGTCTCCATATCCCATGGACAGGGACCCTGAACCCCAGGCCCCGCTCTGTACATTACTGGGGTGGGAGGTGGAGGGGGATTCTGACGCTCCATCACTGTCACCCCATCCCTCAGCCTGGCTTTGCACACTGAGCTGCCCCCATCCCCCAGACATCAAACCAGGCCAGTGAGAAAACAGCTGCTCCCATGTGTCCCAGCATCCGTGGTCCACTTTGACTTGGGAATCTGAATGGGCTTTATTTTGAATTTCCTGTATCTGTTGACTCAAAATACCCACTGCTCAGGCTCTCCTAGGGGAATGTAGAGGCCTATTCTGGGTTCCCAGGGTCTGAGCTCATTTTCCTACTGGGACGTGTTGGACAAGGTTGGGCCTGGCCCCAGACCTCTCTTTGTATCCTGTCCTGCCTTCTTACTAGTAGGAGAGTTCCAAGCCTGCTCTTGTGGAGAGAGGTTCGGCAGGGGCAAAGGAGCATCAGGAGGGGATAAGGGCATTCATGGGGAGTATTTACTGAGGTTACTGTGTGTCCAGGGCTCTCTGAGGGCTTCCTGCACGTGTTCTCATGAATCCCCTCCACAGCCCCGTGAGGTTGGTACCATGATGTTCGCCATCCTGTGGGCGAGGCAGCTTTGAAGGTCAACCTGAAGTCCAAGGTCACATGTCACAGTGAGGCTGCCCCATGCCTGGTTGCCTGCCTGAATAACTGCCAGGGTCACTGTCTACACACCTGGTGAACCAGCGCCATGCCGGAATCTTCTCCCAGAGATCCTGGAGGCAGACTGTAAACTCTGAGGCTGACAACACCTCGATCCCCCGAGACCCAGCTGGTGACCAAGTCCCCCTTCCTGCATGCCAACCCCCTCCTCCAATGGGCCTGCTCCTGAGGCTCACTTGGGAGAGAAGCAGCTTGGACAGGTTGGAGGCGGAGGATGTCCCAGGCAAAGTCCTTTGATGTCCCAGGCAAGGACTTTGCCTGGGACATCTGAGACAGGTGGTGGGCAGGGCTGTACTTGCTTCCTGAGTTTTTGGGGACTGCATACCCAGCAAGGTCCAAGGCCGGGCACAGCTAGGCCAGCCCCTCTGTTCTGCCAGGTGCGAGGTGGGAGGTGTTTGCTGCATTTAGGGTATTTAGGCTGGGGAGTCCTCCTTTCTACTGTGTTTTCCCCACAAGGCCCTAGGAGTCCAGTTGGCCCAGCTAGGAATCTTAGCTGTGGTTGTCGGGGTAGGTGGCCTTGCTGAGGGATTCAAAACCGGGCCCTGTTCTCTGGGCCTCTCTCTGTCTCCACCCAAACTGCTCCTTGGGCCCAGGACCTGGCCTAGAAGCCTGCCTCTTCTTCCCATCAGCATTTTCCCTGGGGCTTGAGTTGGAACCTGTGGGTGTGTGCCCCTCCTGGGCCTCGTTTTCCCGGCTGCCTGTCAACTGGCACCAACACCCGGGAGCAGCAGCTCTTCTTTCCCTCCCGCTGAAACCTCACTCCCGGGCCCCGGACTCTCTGCATCCTCTGCCCTCCACCACCTCCTATGCAGGCTTCCTGGAACCTGGGGACCCTGGAGGTTTCTGGACCATATCGAGTTGCTTGGGTGGTTGCTTCCCTTTTTTTTGGGCCATGCCGGGTGGGGGAGCTGGGAGAGAAGCTGACGATTGGGTCAGGCCCAGCTGGGGGTGGAGGCTGCCCACTGGCTCGCATCTCCCTGGATCGTACTGTGGGCCCCCAGCCCTGTCTCTGAGGGGCCTGGGACCTGGCTTCCCCTCCTGTCTAGGGGGCATCGCTCTTCACCATTTCCTGCCTTCCTCCCTTTTATTTTGCACCGGGCCCCCCTGGAACACCTCTGCGAGGACATGGGGCCCACGCTCACCCTTCTTCCCGGTGACGGGGCCTGACTTGGCCTGGCACCACCACAGTCCCGCTGAGTCTGGGCCCAGGATAGGGTTGACTGTATTCTCTCCACCCTCCTCAGACCCCACCTCCCGGCTGGACAGCTGGGCCCAAGGCCAGGGCTGAGCCAGGGGACCAGCACTGATTGAAAGTGCTCCTCACAGACCCCTTGGCTGGGGGCCCATGGGGTGTGGGGGCTCTGGAAGAGGCTGAGGGGCTTGGAGAAGAGGGGGCCCCCCAAGGCCAGGGGGTAGGAGAAAACGAAGGACCGACTTTCTGGGGCAAGAGCCAAGGCTCAGCCCCCCTGGTGTTAATCCGGAGGTGATTCTGAGACTCCCCCCAAGGCCTCAGCAGCCCCTCTGCCGCTCAGCCCTGGCCCCCCAAGGCGCACTGCACACATGGTTTTGCTTTTCCAGGCATCCTCCCCTGGTCCCCTCCCCCTGGGTGCCTTCTCAAGCTCCTTGGCCCCTCCCCCAGCCCTCCTGGGCCCCCTCCTTCCTCCTTGACCCACTTTAGTCCCCTGTTGCTGGGGGAGGGGAGCGCGCAGCCGGCGGCTCTGATCCTGGCGCTCTCCCCCAGCATCCCCTGGGGCGGGCTCTGGATGGAGCCTGCAGGCTGAGCCGGCCCGGCCCCAGGGACTGGCACACAGCGTGCTCCGAGTGGCAGCTTCCCTGCCCCCTCTGTGGACAGACAGTTCTGGACAGCTGCCCCTGCCTGGGCCCCTGGGAGGCCCTGCCAGGACCAGGCTCTGGTTTCCCCCAACCCCAGGGAGCAGTGGCTCCAGAGGTCCCTCCTACCACCGCCTCCTTGGCGAGCGCGCTTCCCAGAGGGGACGCAGGGCAGGGCCCAGTCCTGGCCTCCACCCATTCTTCCCCTAAATCTCTGCTGGAGAGGCTGGAGCCGGGGTCAAATCCTTTGTCTGCTGTTGATCTGTGTGACTCAGGGAACTCCACCAACCCTCTCTGGGCCTCATCTGTGCATTGAGGGACTTGGAGCAGATAGCTAACCTCCATCAAACATGCCTGTGTTCCCAGGACTGCTGACTGTTTATGTTTAGGGTCTCTTTGTATTGTCACAGTCCTGTGGTCATGCTCTCTCAGTCTGTATTTTCAAGATGAGGCAACTGAGGCACCGAGAGAGGAATCACTTGTTTGAGGTTACGTAGGCTGTATGTGGTGGAACTGCAGGGCCTTAAGCCCAGGCAAGAGATGATTTTTCTTCGCTCTAACATCCTCCAATCGATCCTGACACAGGGGCTGTTAACTCTTCAGGGACAACCTCCCAGCCCATTGAGGACTTGGGATCTTCACCCTGTCCTGCTCGGGTGTTGGCTGGGTCCCCAAGCCTGTCCCCTGCCCTGTGACAGGCTGTGGGAAGCCAAGGCCGCTGCCCGCCCCAGCTGGGAACTCACTCCATCCTGAGTTCCAGTTCTGTGGTCCAGTGGCCTGACTGAGTATGGGAGCCAAGTGTGAGAGCCAGGATCCAGGAGCAGCCTGGAGTTTCTGCCTGCCCTCTCTGCTCTCCCTGCCCACCCAGCCCTGCTGCACCCCTGCACATGCTCCCCTCCTCCCTTCCCACGAAATCCCTGAAAAACAAGTGTAACATATACAGTGGGAAGGTCCTGAGGGGGCTGTTGAAATTTGGGAACCAGTGCTTCCCTAATCTCTGCATTTTCTGTCTTTTCCTTCTTAAGCCTTGACATCTGTCTGTCCTCTGGGAACCTTTTCATTTCACCATCATTGTCTTGCCGAATAAAGGAGGGGTTGGGAGGTGGGAGGGTGGGAGGGGGCTCTGGGAGCGAAGTCAGGACATCTTTTCTTATTTGCCTAATTTCCTCACTCAAATGTGTCTTGTGATTAAACATTTTCTTAGCGAGCTTGGTCAGGGCCAGGCTGAGTTTCTTTTCATAAACATTGGCAAGTGAATTTAACAGCCCTGTTTGTATTAGCTGGAGGTTTCATTTGCATAGTGATTGTTCTTAGGAAACAAAATAATCGCTTGCAGTTTATGAAACTGTATAAATACCGGGGTCTGGAGCTGGGCGCATGCGCAGGCCTTTGCTCTCGCACGTAAATCCATCCTGTTTGGGGAGGAAATTCAGGCTCCAGGAAGAGCCGAGTGCTGAGGGTTTTCTCTGCGGAGAGGTGTTCCCCTGGCTGGAGTCCTGGGCTCTGGGTGTTGCCTGCTGGGCGGAGCTTGTGAAAGCTGATAAACCTCCCCAAGCTTGTACGTGGACCCCAGTTCCAATCAGCGTCCCATGAGAGGCCAGGCATGGCAGGGCTGGGCGAGGAGGAGGGTTGCTCGCCTGAGCGCCCACTCCTTTATGTGACCCTTCCAACTTTTAGATGAAGGCTGCAGACTGGAGGCTCGAGGCTGAGTATTGCTCACAGATGTGTTTTGATTGGCTTGCGCTGTGTTTGAAAGAAAGAAATCAACATTGAGAGATCTGGAAATGTCACAGAAAAAAATCAGAGTTCTTGCTTATGTCTCCTAAGCAATGGGTAGATCTAGGACTTCAAGGTTCCTGTTCAGGCTTGGCTACCATCCTGGGGCTAGGGGTGGTGACTGCTTCTGTAGGTGGGCATGTCTGTTCTGTCCATCACAGTCCAGACCTTGGTTGAAGTCACTCATTGACGTCCCTGCCTGGCCCCTGGGGAATTTAGGGTCCTGCTTGCAGTGGGTCCTCTCTGTTCACCATGTGCCCTGTAGACTTGAGGTCAGCGATTCACCTGACCCCTCGGGTGCCCTGTTCTGACCTGTCATAACTGCTCCTGCATCTTTTGGCTGTACCCTTACCCCTCGTGCCCCGCACAGGCCCTGCCTATTTGAGGAGCTTTTCCTGGGCCTTCTGGCTTTGACCCAGTGGCTGTGAGTTCAAGCTCTCCTGAGGTCCATATTGGCTGAGGGTGGAGATATGGACAGAGAGTCGCTTTGCGAGGTCACACTCTTATTCCCAGGAGTTTGTCTTTGCTCAGAACATTCCTGGCCTTTTCCTCAGCAGATCTCTCTGGAGCCTGCTGCCCCAGAAGACAGGCATTTCATGAGCTCAGAATCTGTTTTTCAGACTCAGGCATCATCGCCGCCCAGCTCGGTCAGCTGGCTTGGCCCGATTTTGGAATCTACTGGAGTTAAGTGGGCCCAGAATAATACCTGTCCATTAAGGGAATGGTTTGACAAAGCGTCAGGGCTGGAGTTGGATTTCTAGCTGAGGAATGATGCCTGCCACACCCCAGATGACCCAGCCTTGGCGGCCAGGGCCCTCAGATATTTGGTGCGTTTATGGAGCCTCCACTTTAGAGGAGGAAAAGTCAGAAGCAACAAAGAAAGCAGGTGAAACTGATGAATACCGACACCTTCCTTTTTTCTTTTTGAGATAGAGTCTTGTTCTGTCACCCAGGCTGGAGTGCTCACTGCAACTTCCACCTCCTTGGTTCAAGTGATTCTCCTGCCTCTGCCTCCCCAGTAGCTGGGACTACAGGCACGCACCACCACGCCTGGCTAATTTTTTTGTATTTTTTTTTTTTTTAGTAGAGACAGAGTTTCACTGTGTTGGCCAGGCTGGTCTAGAACTCCTGACCTCAGGTGATCCGCCCGCCCTGGCCTCCCAAAGTGCTGGGATTATAGGTGTGAGCCACTGTGCTCGGACTTTATAGATAATTTCTTCACCATGCAGCGCTCTGCCCCGTAGTCTGGGTGTCCCAGGTGTCCCCTTGGAGATCAACTCCTGTTGATCCCAGTGTGCTTCCAGGCCTTCATCATGGACTACCTTGGGAAGTCACTGGGAGTTTCCTGCCCTTTATGGTGGTCTCATGCTGTTCTCACAGCAGCTCCAGCTGGTAGTTACATTAGTTCCGCTTTATAGGTGAGGAAACTGAGGCTCTGCAGCCCAAGGTCATACAGCTGCCCGAAATCACCAACCTGGTAAATAATAGGAGATACTGGGATTTGATCTGCCCTCTTAACCCTGACCCTATATGATTTGTTTCCCCAATTATAAAATAGGGAAAATGGGCCGGGCGCGGTGGCTCAAGCCTGTAATCCCAGCACTTTGGGAGGCCGAGATGGGCGGATCACGAGGTCAGGAGTTCGAGACCATCCTGGCTAACACGGTGAAACCCCGTCTCTACTAAAAAATACGAAAAACTAGCCGGGCGAGGTGGCGGGCGCCTATAGTCCCGGCTACTCGGGAGGCTGAGGCAGGAGAATGGCATGAACCCGGGAGGCGGAGCTTGCAGTGAGCTGAGATCCGGCCACTGCACTCCAGCCTGGGCGACACAGCGAGACTCTGTCTCAAAAAAAAAAAAAAAATAGGGAAAATGAACCCATCTCCTAGGGTTCTTGAAGGCAAAGATAAAATAAGTAAAGAGAGATTTACAAAGATAAAATGAGCAAAGAACAGTTTCACTGTAAAACGTGGACTCAGGCGCTTTGAGGTTTCTTTAACTCTTTATTTCTGGGTGGTGGCATTAAGCATAACGCTTTCTCCTCTTTTCCCCCTGCCTCAGTCTTCATGAGCTGTACTTTGACCATGTCACTGCTCTGGCTCTGGCCAGGTGTTCCCCCTCACACCCTGAGGTTCTGGAATTCCCCTGGAGAGAGGGATGCATCTCTGATAGTTGGGGCTCCTCTTGGCAGGTAGTGGTGCAGAAACCTGCAGCATCTTCTGGAAAGAAGAGCAAGCAGTCAGGCCAGAAATTCCATTTTGGTGGAACTGGCTGTCTGAAACAGGATTGTATCACCTGGGATGCTTTGAGCTGCAAGACATGCAATCCAAGTTCAGAAAAGCTCAAGCATAAGGGGCTGTGAGATCTCCTAGGATGAAAAGTGTGGAGGGAGTGTGGCTGCAAAGAACTTAGCTGAGCAGCTCAGTACTGTCAGCAGAGATCCAGCTGCCGTCTGTCTTTATGCTCTGTCCTGCTCAACACATTGACTGGTGCCCTCGAATTTGTCTCCTCATGAAGAAGAAATGGCTGCTGTGGTGCCAGACATCACCCCCGACACATCAGGGTCCAAAGACCAGGAGAGAGAAGCTCCCTGACACAGGCCTGTCTTTTTTTTTTTTTTTTGAGACGGAGTCTCCCTCTGTCGCCCAGGCTGGAGTGCAGTGGCCGGATCTCAGCTCACTGCAAGCTCCGCCTCCCGGGTTCACGCCATTCTCCTGCCTCAGCCTCCCGAGTAGCTGGGACTACAGGCGCCCGCCGCCTCGCCCGGCTAGTTTTTTGTATTTTTTAGTAGAGACGGGGTTTCACCGGGTTAGCCAGGATGGTCTCGATATCCTGACCTCGTGATCCGCCCGTCTTGGCCTCCCAAAGTGCTGGGATTACAGGCTTGAGCCACCGCGCCCGGCGACACAGGCCTGTCTTTAGGGGAAGGATACCTCTCCTAAATGGCCCCATGTTCCCTCCCTTGCATCTTACTGTGTTGACAACGGCATCCCTTCTCAGGCCAACATACGGAGCTCCGTTTGGAGTTAGTGGCTCTGCGGATGTTAGAGCAAAATTTGAGTTAGGCCAGCAAGAAAGAAGGAGGGGGAAAGACTGCTGGGGAGCACCCAGCACTGTCTGGGGGAGCCTGTGTGAGCGGCTGTCTCTTCCCATGCAAGGTTCCAGAGCATCTCCCTTATGTCATGGGAGCTCTCCTTCACATCTCATCAGTCCCCCGGCCTCAACTCATGTCCTAGGACTGTGCCGTTCCTTCCTCTGCACCGCTTTCCCCGTGACTGAGACTCTTTCTCTGTACTAGCCTGCCTGGCTCCTTCTCCTCCTTCTGGACTTGGGTTCAATGTCCCCTCCTCTGCACGGCCTTTCCTGACCCCTTTCTCCCAAAGTGGGCCCACTGCTGTTACTGTCTCTCTCTTGCTCTTTTTAATGTCATGTTAGTTGTTCTCAGTAGGAATTTATTGATGTATTCACTTGTTTACAGTTCCTTCCTCAGTGGCCGCTGAGCTGTCCCGGACAGGGGCCAGGTTTGACTTGTCCACTCCTGTGTCCCTAGGCTTCAGGAGAAAGGGTCAGTGGGATGGAGAAGGGATTCACAGTGCCTGGCATGTAGCTGGCATTTAGGAGATGTTGACTGAATGAAGGAGCCGCTGGTCCCCCATCTTACCTGAATTCCTGTCTCTTTTTTCCCGTTTCTGTCCTCCTCTCCACTGGAGCCCCCACATTTCTTCCTATTCTTTGTTCTTTGAGGAAGAGGAGAGACAAAACGTCTCCATGAGCCCATGGACCTGACTTCTCTTGACAGTGTTGGGATTGCTGGCAGGGCTTCTCCAAGGGCCACTTCTGTGGAAAAAATCCACTTGTGGAAGTAGGGCACGCCTATGCAGCAGAGTGGGCTGAGGAAGGGAGTCTGGACACAGTTCAGCCTTCCTGGCTGGTAGGTGGCCCTGAAGCCAGGGGGCAACATGGATGCTGGTCTGGACATCTGAATCTGACCCTTGTCTGCACAGGTTTGGTCACTTTGCTCCAGGACAGTTTTTATTTTTACATTTTTATTTAGAGACAGGGTGTTACTTTGTCACTCAGGCTGGAATGCAGTGGTGTAACCATGGCTCACCGCCACCTCCAACTCTCGGGCTCAAGGAAGGAGGGCTCGTTTACACTGCTGGGGACTCCCTCTGCCCATGAGATAGTGGGATCCTTCCATTTCAGGGTTATCCAGCCCAGCCCACTCCTGGGAAAGCAGTTCCGTTGTGAGGATTGCCAATGCCAGATTGTAAGGCTGATCTGGGAGCCAGTTGGTCATTCTACACAACACAGAGGTGGAAGGAGTTGGCTGTGGTTCCTTCAAGTTTAACAAGCAATCTGAATAACTTTAAGGCATGCCCTGCCTGGAATAGCCGGCTTGACCATCTCCAGGGCTCAGATGACATGGGTCTGGGGACAGCCACATGATGTGGGTGCTGCTGCATTGTTGGCGTGGGACTGGGGATAGAGGAGAAAATGGCTTGCCCTGGCTGGGTTGGCAACATTAGAGGGTGAAAGAGGGCCCAGAGGGAGCAGGGATCAGACCAGGAGGCGAGTGGAACCAGGCTAGGAAGAGTCTTGAAGGCCACAGGCCAGCCTGCCATGAAGCCTCCCTAATTTGAGTCCTCAGGCTGTCAAAAATACTGTTCACTCTCCCTGAGGGTAGAGAAGGAGCCTCCCTGGGTCTCCAGACCCCTCCGCCGTAGCTGGTTGTGGGACGAATTATGGCCTTTCTGCGTGTGTGTGGGCGGGAGTATAGCGTATGTACATGGATCCACACAGGACTCGCCTGGAGCATGGCGCCCACCCAGGGGCTCTTTTGGGAATATGTTGGCTGCATTGTCAGTCTAATGAGCAAAGCATTCAGTGGTGGGTCTGTGGGTTCCCCAACAGGGCGCAGTCTCCCCAAGTCCCTCAAAGTGGAGCTGTGTAAGCTGGCGGAGGCTTTTCTAGACCCCTGCTGTTGCTTTTAGGGAACTTGCTTATGTTATGTTGCCTTTTCTTTTTCAGTGGGAAGTGTCGGTGTGAGTAATTATATATATTTTCACAAACTCGAACTATGCTTCATTTAAACTTCTATAAACATGTCTGTGTAATTCTAATTAACTGCTCACATAAAGCCATCACAAGTTACATGGGGAAATGCTCATTTGCCAGACTGTTGCCTAAAAGCCAAGGAAAATATTATGTTCTTCCAACAAACGGACTATTCATGTAGACTGTTACCAAGATAAACAGGAGATATTTGAGGACAAGTGAGATTCTAAGCAGTGATGGCCGAGCCTCCTGTAAGTGGTGTTATTCAGGGTTGGCAGGGTGGGTGGCTTGATTGAGTGATAAATGCTCTTCAAGAAAAATGCCCGAATTTGGAATGTGGGGTCAGGACCCTGGAGATGGGCCATCTCGTGGTGCTCTTTGGGCAGGAGGCCACTCTGAATTTCGTGAAAAGTCTGAATCGGAGAAGAGTCAACGAAGTGGCTTGCGCTTGTCCTTCCAAGAAGTTCTTTTAGCCGTTCGCACTAGGGTCACTAAGAAAGTGTGTAAAGAGAGATTCTTGGGGCTGCTTTAATAAATGGGTAATGATGATTTCAAGTTAATCATTCAGACTGGGCACGGTGGCTCACGCCTGTAATCCCAGGGTTAGGGGATTTTCTACCCCCAGAAAAAGAATGGAATAGCTCTTTCTCTACCCCCGCTGAAAAAAAAAGGGCAACGTAACATAATTTTTCCAGAGTCCGAGGCAGTAGGATTGTTTGAAGCCTGGCGTTTGAGACCAGTCCAGGTAACATAGACCCTATCTCTACAAAAAATAAAAATCCAAAAATTAGCCTGGCATGGTGGCACATGCCTGTAGTCCCAGCTACTCGAGAGGCTGAGGTGAGAGAATTACCTGAGCCCAGGGGTTCAGGGCTTCAGTGAACTATGATTGAGCCACTGCATTCCAGCCTAGGAGATAGAATGAGACCCCAACTCTAAAAAAAAAAAAAAGTTAGCGGTTCATTCATTCATTCATTCATCCATCCAATCAAGTATTACTGAGTGTCTGTCATGTCCCAGACTAGGTAGGGTTCTTGCTGCCGGAGTGGGAAACATCCAAACCCCTGCCCTCCTGGAGCTGATGTTCTGCTTGTTGTTGTTGGTAACCAGACAAGGAAGAGAAATGTATACAGTTTGTTAGAGACAAGGGCTCAGGAAGACAAGGAAGGATGAGGGGTGGGGGAACTGGTGAAGACTGTCTGGCGTGTTTGAGGAGGGATGAGGTGGGGGCCTGGTCTGTGACTGGAGGCTGGAGTGAGCAGGTGATCGGGAGAAGTGGGGTGACGAGGTCAGATGGCTGACCTGGGCCGGGAGATGTATCTCTTTTATTAAATGCGGAAGATGTTTCTGAGCTGCTTGGCAATTATATTTTTTAATATCCTTTCCTTCACAGAATGGTAAAATCCTTAAAATGTTGCAATACTTGCTCAATTGCAGCAGATAAGAATATTACACAAAACTATAGAGAAGAAAATCAAACCCTCCGGAACGTCCCCCTGAAGAGGACCATTGTTGCACTTGGGGACCCTCCTTTCAGGCATCCTCATTTTGTCGTCTCCCTTTGCTTTCTTCCCCACTGGCCTTTTCAAAGGTCAGAGAGAAATGCTTAGTCAAATCTCTACTTGAGTATCACAGGTGACTAATTTTGGGATCGAAGATTAAAGAGGTTTTATTGCATCCTTAAAGAACTTGGCATTGGAGTCCAGGTAGTTTTGGTAAGTCATCAACAGTTGGAAAAAACTGTCGGAAAGTGACTCACATTCAGGCTGATGGTTTTGTGTAGAAAACATTCCCTGTAATGGTGAACATGTATTGATTCCTTCCTGCGTCCCAGGCACTAGACATAAGCCGTCCCTATTCAGTTCTTTCGATTCTCACAGCAACTCTGTGAGGTTGGTGCTGTTATTATTATTATCATAGGCAAGAAACAGGGTCAGGGAGGGTAATGACCTTCCCCAAATCACACAGGTGATTAGGGACTGGGACCTCAACATCAGAGTCTTGGTTCTGGGCAGGAGTTAAGGTTGAAGATGCCATGAAGCCATCCAGCCTGACTTGTTCCCCTTCCCCTTCACCGCTTATTGGGTAGCCCCTGCTGCTGTGTGCCCCGGCCATATTGAGAGCTTTGCCTCTCTCATTTGCTCTTAAGAAAGGCATCTTGGAAGGTTCTCTTTGTGTCCTCTGGGCTGGATTGACCAAAGAGGGGTGTAATAATGCGCATCAAACCCATCCCTGGCATGTTACAGCCCTTTCTTTTTTATTTTTTGAGACAGGGTTTTGCTCTTTCACTCAGGCTGGAGTGCAGTGGTGCAATCTCTGCTCCCTGAAGCCTCGACCTCCCAGACTCAAGCAGTCCTCTGGCCTCAGCCTCTTGAGGAGCTGGGACTACAGGTGCATGACACCATGCCTGGCTAATTTTTGTATTTTTTGTAGAGATGGAGGTTTCACTATGTTGCCTAGGCTGGTCTTGAACTCCTGGGCTCAAGAGATCCACCTGTCTTGGCCTCCAAAAGTACTGGGATTACAAGCGTGAGCCACCACACCTGGCCAGCCCTTTTCAATAAGCAAGAAATTATTTTATTAGTAAATTCTTCTGAAACCTTGTTGGTCCATAGGAAAGGGCCTGGAACCGCCTGTGTCTTAGGGGGCTGGATGGATTAGGTCTGGATGTTATGGTCTGTTTCTGACCGCTTCATTCATTCTCTCCCTTACTCATTGATATTGAGGTGTGATTTTCCAGCAAGAGAGTCCCCTGGTCTCAAGTTTCCGGAGGCACCCACTACAATCTAGATTCCAATTAGCTTAATTGCTTCATATTAGACTTCTTAGAAAAGATTTTTTTTTTTTTCTTGCTGATGGCTGCGTTTCCAGGAATGTCTCCCCCACTGCTTTCCTTCCTGCTTCTTCCAAGCTTGTTTCTTTCAACTTTATTTCTCTGGTACTGGCCTGGACCTCAGTCCTGTTAGACCCAGTGCCATTGTGTCAGTTTACATCTGAGTGGCCAAAGTGACACCAGGAAAAAAGAAGTATATTTCATATATATGTATGGAGAGAAAGAGCGAGCGGGAGCTTATATATCCCATGTATGTAAAATTATACGTGTTATTTTTAAATAGAAAATTTCTTTTAGGGTATGTGTGTGTTTCAGCAAAAGAACTGGACACAAAATCTACCCAGAGTTCTGACCCTGTCTCTCTTCCTTTTGCCATCAACACTAGGTTTTTTAAAAAGTAATTTTCAACAACCAAAGGAAACAGTTACATCCTGATTGACACACAGGATGTCGGAGCAGCATTCTTGCTGTTAAGTGATCAGGATTTCAGCCAAGGGAATATAATGAAATCCACATAAAAATTTATTTACCTAATGAAAATCCTGGAGTAATGCATAAGTGGTTCTCTGATAATAAAATGCAAATCTAAAACTATAACCAGGAGGACAATAATCTTCATTAAATGTATTGTCTAGAGGAAGCCGTGACATCTACTTAACAGTGATTTGATTTGTTTAGTAATTTCCACGTAATATTTAAACTTTATTTCGAGTCTTAAAAACCAGCCCACGAGTTTCTTTTGCATCAGAGAGGAGGGCAGCTGCTGGTGTGTGGAGGTGCCCGCCCACTGGATTCTCAGGGCCTCTGCTTACGGGACACCCTGGAATCTTGTCGTTTTCTAGGCAGCATGGCATTTGGTGGAGAGGTGGGGTCCAGGAAGGGAAAGGAAGGGGTCAGGTTTCCTTCTGGGAGAGAGACCCAGAAAAGCTCCTGTTCTGCAGGAAAACGGCATCTGAGGCTTAGAAAGGCTTGGAGATGGGAAGCGACTCGCCCAAGTTTATCTTGGAGCTCTGGTGGTACCCAGGTCTCCTGGCTCCCCACCCAGTGCTCCTGCCTTCCTGAAATCCGGCCAGAGCTGAGGATTTGAGTGCCACTCTCCTGCCACTCGGGCTCTGTGTAGCACCTCTGTAGCTCTCTCTCCTGGCTCAAGACCACTTAGCAACAGCACACCTCCCCCACCCCCAACTTGGGACTGGCATGATGGGAAGTTGGAAGCGGGGTGGAAGTGCTTTGGAAGCAGGCTGACCTGGGTTCAAAACCTGGCTCTGTCCCTTGTCAACTGAGGAACCATGGGCCTGTACCTTACTCTCTGTGAGGCTCAGGGTCCCTACCTGTGACGGGGGCTCTAATCTCTGCTTTTGGGACTGCTGGGAGGACTCTGAGGAGGCGTGTGCAGTGTCTGGCTGGGGATGCAATGCCTGGCTGTGGGCTCAGTAGTCTCTTGGGTAGCTTAGAAGCATGACAGGGAATAATTTATTTTGGGACTTCCCCCCCCCGCCAGTTTTGACACTAATAATCTAAGCCCTAGATGAGAAAAATTACCCTTTTGAATTAAAAACAATTTTTTTTTTTGTTGAGACATTATCACTCTGTCATCGAGGCTGGAGTGCCGTGGCATTATATGGCTCACTGTAACCTCCACTTTCTAGGCTCAAGCAATCTTCTCACAGCCTCCTGAGCAGCTTGGGACTACAGGTGTGTACCAAATTTTTATGTTTTTGTAGAGAGGTCTCACTATATTGCCCAAGCTGGTCTCAGACTCCTGAGCTCAAGTGATCCTCCTACCTCTGTCTCCCAAAGTGCTGGGATTACAGGTGTCAGTCACTGTGTCCGGTCCCTTTAAAACAAAATCCCAGATACATGGCAGATGAAGCCTGTTGGTGCGTGTACGTGTGTGTGTGTGTGTGTGTGTGTGTGTGTTTTCCCACCAGATATCATGATAACTTTACAGATTACTCAACCTTCCTCTCACTGTCTCCTCTGCCTCCTTCTCCTCCTTTTCCCCCCCAACAAGTTAACAAATTACAACTTTTTTCTTTCCCCTTCAGAATGTTGCAGAGCATTTTGAAAAAATGTTAAAACAAATTACCCGTTATCTCAAGCAAGAATCTCCTTCCAAGGGCAGCATAGGATCTGATTAGGAACACAGGCCTGTTCAGACACCAGCTTTGAACTTACCAGCTATCCATGAGCCCTTGGGCAATTTCCTTATCCTCTCTGAGCCTCAGTTTCCTCGCCTGTGATGCAGCATTAACACTCGTTTTTTTCTGCACAGCTGTGAAGATTAAACAAGATAATGTGTGTAAAGTGCTTAGCAGAGTGTCTGGCACTTAGTCAGTGCTTGATAAATGGGAGCTGCTTTGTTGTTGCAAGAGAAAAGGTTGCTCTGAACAGAAGCCCCGTGAAATGGAGAAGTGAGGCTGCTGTCCAGGTAGTGATGCCAGCCGGCCGGCAGGCCAGCCAGGCATAATGGCTTGAGTTTCCATCCAAGGGCTGGCTCAGGTTACTCCTGGCCCATTAGCAACGCTGGTGAGAGCTTGGAGCTTCTTAAGTTCAAGGTCGATCACAGGCCTTGTCCCCCACTTGGGCCTCTCTGCTTTGCCCAGAGTCATTAGTCACCAGGGTGGTCTGATGAGAAAGTGGGGATGCCTTAGGGCCTCCTATCCTGACCTCTGGGCCACACCCCAGGGAAGGGCCTTGCTCAAGGCAGGGGGTCGGCCATCCAGAGGCTTTGAAAATTCACTTGTGTATCTGGAAAAACAGTTAAATCCTGGCTGCGTAGCTGACTACCTGGGTAAGTCATTTAAGTAGTCTGAGCCTCAGTTTGCTCATCTGTCAAATGGGCATACAAGTAGTATTTCATCAGGAGATTGCACATGCTTACTAGCCTGCAATAAGAAATTCTGTATTTATTCCCCCAGGAAAACTTCCTGGAGAAGGATGGATTTTACCCTGTAAAAGAAGAGAGACATGGATGCATAAGAAGAGGGGTGAGCAGGGGAGGCCTTGGGCTGAGGGGTGGGGCAAGGGAAGTAGGCAGACAGAAAGAGCTCGAACTAGAGCTTAGTTCTCTCTGACAATGTGGGTCTCATCCCTTCTCACTCAGCTAGGAGCCTTGCCGGGGGAGGATGAAGGAGCAACGTCATCTTGACCCCATCTAACTTGCATTTAAAAATTCCTGTAGGGGACCGGACGTGGTGGCTCACACCTGTAATCCCAACACTGTGGGAGGCCGAGGCAGTTGGATCGCCTGAGGTCAGGAGTTCGAGACCAGCCTGGCCACATGGTGAATCCCTGTCTCTACTAAAAACACAAAAATTAGCTGGGTGTGGTGGCGGGCACCTGTAATCCCAGCTACTCTGGAGGCTGAGGTATGAGAATCGCTTGAACCCAGGAGGCGGAGGTCACAGCAAGCTGAGATCACGCCACTGCACTCCAGCCTGGGCAACAGAGAGAGACTCCGTTTAAAAAAAAAATTCCTGCAGGGGTGACTTAGACAAACGGATGGTCCTTTCAGCCCAGATACTCCCACGGTCTCCTGTATCAGGAGATCCTGCCCACGTGCTATTGGAATTCACCAATTCCAATAGCCAACCAGGGACTGCTGGAGTGTTTCTTCTTACTCGTCTTCGGTTTTCCTAGCTCTTTCCCCTAGTAGGACAGGAAATGTGGAAGTGATTGAACCATCTCTGGGGGAAGGAGGAAAACCCAACTGGAGGCATTGAATACACCCCCCCCCCCCGAGTCCCTTTCATGGGTGTGCACAGCAGACCTCACGGCCTTTGAGCACAGCCTTGGAGGCTGCAGAGGGACTGGGCTATCGGGGATGGTAATAAATACCCTGAGGCCTGGGGAGCCCCGTGTGGCCTCCTTCCCTGGGCCCACAGAAGAGCCTGAGTGACAGCCAGGCTTGGCCTTCGCACACCCGGGAGCCAGGAGGAGGGAAAAAGAGAGTGGCAGGGGCAGAGGAGGGGGCTGCCAGCCAGGGACAAAGGCAGAGACAGAGAGAAACAAAGGAAGAGAGAAATCCCTTCTTGTTACAACCTGTGGTTTAAAGAAAAATGTGCTTTGTCACCCCTGAAGGCCTTAGAGTGAGACCCTCGGTTCACCTGATCACAGAGCAGGACTTTTCACTTTGCAAACCACGCCTCGAGTGCAGGTGTGGGATCCCCGTCCTGCGCATTCTTGGGCCTGAAGCTTCCTCCACTTAAGCTTGCATGGAATCAGTTGGAAACGGGAAGAATCAGAGGCAATCATCTGCTGCCAAATTTGGGAGCAAACATTTTTCTTTCTGGATTTAAATAATTGCATTGCATCCCCAGCTCTGGTTCTCTTCTAAAGCCAGCCCCAGATGACATTTGGCAGGCTAACCATGGTCTGACTCCCCACCGCCCCCCGCCCCTGCCCCCGCCCCATCGCCCTGTGGGGTTTTCTCAGAATATTTTCCTCCGTGTCTGGGTAGCTGGCTTTTAAACCCGTTCTGTTTTTCTTTTTTTTCTTGTTCAGGTCTCAAATTTTATTAAATTTAAATTTTATTCCATTTCAGGCTATAAAATCTCCAAAAGTGGCTTTGAAAGTGAACAGGTTTTGGCATGCTGGAAATAGGTTACCTCCAATGCAAATAAAAGAGTCTAGCTTCCGAGGCGAACAAGGCTCCAAGGGTTGGGAAAATGCGTGGAGCGGCTAGAGACTGTGGCATAGAAATGGTCAGAGACCAATTTAAAAGCACATATATTTTAAATGAAACATTTTGTGGACATATGGAACCAATAGCTTTTGCCAAAAGCCCAATTGTGGGGATCAAGTCTTAAGAGCTAAACTTCAATCTACTACCCAAGGTGATTTTTAACAGACAAATGAAAGCTCCTTTTTGCTTTCTAGTCTAAGGGGAATCTTAATACATTTTTAAATTATTTGGCATTTTGAATTAATTTTCTTAGAATGAAACGAGATTCTTAAATTGGGATCTTGTAGGGAAAAGACAGCCAGGTAATTAGTGAACTGATCTCCTTTCCTGACACACGAATGCAAGGGGGAGGGGGAGAGTTGAACTCCAACCAAGGTGCACACAAAATCTATTTTAGAGCAAAAATTTCAAAGTAAGCAACACCATCTGTTCTTTAATTATTTCTCCTTATTAAAAAAAAGTAGCTAAATTTATTTGGGTTACTTAGTTGGAAAGAAATGTCTTTAAGACACTCAGAACTGGAGCTATTAAAGTCAGATTGTCAGCTCTTGTTTGCTAAGTATCCAAGAACTCAAAATAGTAAAGGCATTTTAGAATTGACTTTCTTTTCCAACAGAGCTTCCTCTTGGTTAAGCAGGACATGGTTATCCAGGGCCTAGCGGACATTCCTCTGCTGCTCATATTTTGGGGCAGGGGCTATGGGATTAAGCAGAGGGTTCATGCTCTAGCAGGACAATCAAGGGAGGTAGGGGGTCTGCCTTCAAGAGGAGTTAGGTCACTGGGAGTCTCTGCCCCTTTTGGAGTTCTTGCCATTCAGCTCACTGTCCATCCTTCCATCCATCTGTCCATCCGTCTGTCCATCCATCCATCCGTCCATCCGTTCATCCATCCATCATCCATTCATCCATCCATCCATCCATCCATCCATCCATCCATCCATCCACCTATTCAACAAATATACCTTTAATAATACTCCTAACCTACAAACATCAGGGCTTAGCCAGCTTATCTTAACATCCTTGGAACACTTACATTAGCCTACAGTTGGGCAAACTCATATAACACAAAGCCTATTTTACAATAAAGGGAAAAATATCTCATGTAATTGAATGAGTACTGTACTGAAGTACAGTTTCTACTAAATGTGTATTGCTTTCATACAATTGTGAGGTCGCACCATTGCACGTCTAACCATTTTAAGTCAGGGACCATCTGTAATTAGCTACTCATGGATGGGCCAGGCGCAGTGGCTCATGCCTGTAATCCAGCAATTTGGGAGGCCAAGGCTGGTGGATCACCTGAGGTCAGGAGTTTGAGATCAGCCCGGCCAACATGGTGAAACACTGTCTCTACTAAAAATACAAAAATTAGCCAGGCGAGGTGGTGGGTGCCTGTAATCCTAGCTATTCGGGAGGCTGAGGCAGGGAGAATCGCTTGAACCTAGGAGGCGGAGGTTGCAGTGAGCTGAGATCGCATCACTGCACTCCAGCCTGGGCGACAGAGCGAGATTCTGTCTCAAAAAAAAAAAGATGCTCGTTGATGAGCCTATGATTACTAACAGTAACGTGTGCTCTAGAGTCTAGACCAGTGCTGTCCAATAGACCTCTGTGGCAATAATGGAAATATTCTATATCCGTACTGTCCAATATGGTAGCCACTAGCCACATGTGGGTTTTGAGCATTTGAAACCTGGCTAGTGGGACTGAGGAACTGCCATTTTTAATTTGATTTAATTAAAAAAAATTTAAAAAATTTATTTTCACAATATTTATTTATTAATTATTATTATTATTTTTAGAGACAGGGTCTTGCCCTGTTGCCCAAGCTGAAGTACAGTGGCATGGTTACAGCTTATTATAGTTTTGAACTCCTGGGCTCAAGTGATCCTCTCAACTCTGTCTCTGGAGTAGCTGGGACTACAGGCATTCACATAACACTCAGCTAATTTATTTTTATTTTTTAAGAGATGGGATCTTGCTATATTGCCCAGGTAGGTCTTAAACTCTTAGCCTCAAGGGATCCTTCCACATCAGCCTCCAGAGTAGCTGGGATTACAGGTGAGAGCCACTGCACCCAGCTTTTTTTATTTTTCGACATGGGATCTCTCTGTGTTGCCCAGGCTGGAGTGCAGTGGTTATACACAGGTGCAGTCACAGCTCACTATAGACTTGAACTCCTGGGCTCCAGCGATCCTACTGCCTCAGCCTGCCGAGTAGCTGGGACTACAGGTATGCACCACCATGCCCGGTTTGTTTTACTTTTGGTTAATTTTTATTTAAATACTCACATGAGGGTAGTAGCGACTGTATTGGACAGCATGGGGTCAGCCTCACCTGGGAACTTGGTGGCAGTGCAGATCCCCAGGCCCCACCCAGGCTTTGCTGAGTCAGAATCTCTGTGGAAGCCCAGGCATCTGAGTTTCAGCAATCCCTCCAAGTGATTTTTATATGGCCTTGCTCTAGGAAAGGTAGGTGTGGGTGTGATGCTATCATGTGATCCATTCTTGGGGGCGGTGCATCAAGGAGTAGGGGAATTAGATTTCAACTGCACAGAAGCCTTCTGAGAAAAAAGACTGGTGAGCTGTGACTGAGACACGAGTAGCGAGGTGACCATGGCAGGCCTGGCACCGGATGGGGCTTTGGTGGTGGTGGAACACACCTCACCATGCCTAGCAGTGGGGAGGGCTTGGCACAGCTGATGAACTCAAAAAAGGTCAGAATGTTGGAGCGAAGAGATGGAGCATTTGTGAACTGGCAGGTAGGAGGCCTGGTGCTGCAGCTGTGCGATCTTGAAATGGTATCTTAACCTCTCTGGGCCTCGTATTCTCTTCATTGATAAAATGGAGCTAACCACACCTTGTCATGCACTTATCTAGTAGGGTCCAAAGATGGATGGACTCAAACTGCATGGACAAAGCACACGTGCACAACACGAACGCTGGGATAAGTGACATGGTGGTCTTGTTTCTTACTTAATTTTCTTTGTTCTGTAACTGTGCTGTCCCTACTTCTCCTATCTTCAGGGTCTCAGCTCTGCCTGAGTACCTCCTGCCCAGGACTGCTCTCCCCAGCTGTCCTCAGTCAGGCTAAGGCGGTATCAGGCCGTCTCTGTGGCTCTGTGGCTCTGTGACCTGCACCCTGGTCTGATGGGACCTGTGTTCCTGTTGCTGTTCTGCATTTCCTTCCTGGAAAGTCCTCCCCAGGCCTCTGCGTCTCTTTTATTGGGTTTATAATCTCAGGGGCCCTTTCCAGACCCTCATCTGGAAGCCCAGGATGGGCCCAGAGAGTGGACTTCTGCAAGCGCAAGTTAAAATCAGATGTAACCAAATGCCTTTTGGGGAAAGACTTCATAGTTATTTTAGCAGCATCTTTTCTGTTGTCTAGACCTAGGATCAGCATTTTAGGGAAAAGTGTCGAGGTAAACTTTCCCCTGCCTCCCCCTGCTCTCCCCTCTCCAGCGCTAGGACTCTGTGCAAGGCCCTCCCTCCAGGACATCAGGTGGCCAGAGCCTCAGGCGTGCCCCAGCTCTTTGGCAGCCAAAAGTTTTGTCCGTGGAAGACGCCAGACTTATTTCGAGATGGCAAATGTGGCGATGCTTCTCTGCTGGAAAGACACCAAGTGTCTGATCTCAGCCTTGGGGGTGGTATTTTGGGGAGATATTAGCAGCTTCTTATTTAAAATAGACACATGCTTTTCTTCACCCTCTCAAAAGCCTTTGCAGTCAACTGTGTCCTCAGTACTTGGGATAGTGCCTTGAGCATACTGATTGCTCAGTATAGGTTAGTTATTGCTACTCTTATTGTTATTATTTCTACTTTGTTTTTCCAGGACTGAAGCATTGCTTGGGCCTCTCCTTTAGACTAAGACATTTACAATGAACGCTTTGGAATCTTCCTTTTTTTTTTTTTGAGACAGGGTCTCGCTCTGTCACCTAGGCTGGAGTGCAGTGGCATGATTATAGCTCACTGCAGCCTCAACCTCCCAGGCTCCAGCAATCCTCCCACCTCAGCCTCCCCAGTAGCTGGCACTACAGGTGCATGCCACCATGCCTGGCTAATTTTTAAATTTTTAGTAGAGATGGGGCCTCACTATGTTGCCTAGGCTGGCAACTCCTGGACTCAGGCAGTCGTCCTTCCTCGGTCTTCCGAAATGTTGGTATTACAGGCATGAACCACTGCATCCTGCCTGAATCTTCTTTTTAAAAGAATATCCAAGGAGAGGACTGTTTGACCCAAAGGAATTAGTAGCTAATGGTGGAATTTCAGTCACCTGAGCAAGACATTGCTTTATAGGGAAAAATACTTTCCAAGCACCTCTCATGTCATTTTAGCTCAATGCCAAAACAAACAAACAAAAATACTCAGGACCTACATTGAAATCCTGGGGGAGGGTTGCAGTCTGAGAACCCAAGGAGTGCATCCAGTGTCAGGATCATTTTGTTTTCTTGGCTGCTCAGGATTAAAGTTTGTTTTTGGCTGGGCACAGTGGCTCACACCTGCAATCCCAGCACTTTGGGAAGCCAAGGCTGGTTGATCGCTAGAGCCCAGGAGTTCAAGACTAGCCTGGCCAACATGGTGAAATCCTGCCTCTACTAAAAATACAAAAATTAGCCCTGCGTAGTGGTGGGCGCCTCTCATTCCAGCTACCCAGGAGGCTGAGGTAGGAGAATCGCCTGAGCCTAGGAGGTGAAGTTTGCAGTGAGATGAGATTGCATCACTGCACTCCAGCCTGGGCAACAGAGTGAGCCTTTGTCTCAAAAAAATAATTTTTTTTTGTTTGGAATTAGAACGTAACACTTAAAATTCAGGAAAGTTGCACAAAAATCCAGATTTCTAGCTGTTCTTCAGAGCAATCAGGAGATCCGGTTCCTGTACAGTGAGGATGGGCCGGTGCTGCCTGCTTATACCCACGCCCGCGTGCTCTGTTCCTTGTACCTATGACTCCCTGTTGTATGCATCAAGCCCTCCTCACCCTTTAATGTTACCTGGCTGGCCCTGGAAGCCTCGAAGTTGTCAGTACTCCAAGGGTTAAAACAGCTGGGCAGTGCTGCCCTGCCAGAGTCTGCCTGGATCTCCTGCACCAGCCCTGCCTCCTGTTTGCTGTATGACTTGGCGCCCGTCATACCACCTCCCTGTGCCTCAGCTTCCCCATCTGTCCAGTGGGGCACTAGACTGAGTTGGCAGTTTCCCACTGTGCCTGATGAAGCAGAAGCAGGTGCCGGGCCCCCCACTTCCCTTGTAAATTAGGTCTTTGCCTTAGATTTCTCATGGAAAGTTAGGGAACTCCCAGATAACTTCCTGTCCTGACCCTGTATCAAGATCTTTGTGTAGCTGCTGCCTAGGGGGCTGCTTTTTTTGGTTTGTTTTGGTGGAGTGGCTGGGGGTATCAGGGCAGGAAAGGGATAATAATAGTGTTATTAATAAGAATGGCCAAATTTACTGAGCAGCCTATTCTCCCACTAAGGTAGGCCCTCTTTGACCCATTTTACTGATTAAAAAACTCAAGTTCTCAGAGTCTGAGTAATTTGCCGAAGGTCCCACAGCCAATGAGTGGCCGAGCCCCGCTGTGAGCCTGGTTGGTTTCATCTCAGACCCTGAGGCCCCAACCAGCAGGCTGCCCTCCCTGAGGTGGCTTGGGAGGTGGCATTCTGGGACACACATGTGGGAAAGAGGAGGTCAGGAGAGATGCCTGCTGCAGAGTCGAGAGGGCCAGTGCTCCGGGGCTGCTTCGGAAGAGACCCGACTGCCTCCTGTCGCCTCCGTCTCGCTGGTCATCCACACTCCCGAGGTGGGGGATGTCACCTCCTCCTGGCTGCCTGCTCACATGCCAGGCTCACTCCTATCAGAGCCCTGTTTTGGGTCATGCTCCTGGGTTCGAGTGAGGTAGAGAAATGGGGTGCTAGGCCTGTCGAGCTGTAAACTCATTTTGGGTTAATTTTTTTTTTTTTTTGACAATAGTGACTTGCAAAACTTTTCTGGATCAAATCTTATAGGCAAGCCAATTGATTGGGTTGTTCAGGAGGACCTTGGAGGATTGGAGTAATTTTGTACTTCTCAGGAACAAGTATCTGAGCCTCCATTGCCCACCTGAGAAAGCACAACCCACGCCTGTCCTGCTTGTCCTCCGATCCTGCCCCAGTGTTGGAAAGGGTAGGTGCGGTCTATCCTGGGCACAGGACATGTCGGGGATGTCATCTCCCCAGCCCCCACAGCCCAGGGGAAGGCAGATGAATCATGTCCATTTTACAGGTGATGCCTGAAAAGGTTCAGTGTTACAGGCCCCGTCTGGGGTCCCCCAGCTGCTGACGGCTGGACTTGCGACCTTGACCCAGGGCCTTCTGTCTCTGAAGCCCCGGCTCCTCAGGGCCTGGCTCTCAGACCGTGGCAGTCCACAGCCTTTGACCTCATGCCTTCCCTGGAGCTGTCACTTCCTGCGTCCTCTGGGCCTTCCAGGAGGAAGAAGTGGGAGTTCAGCAAATCCTGCTAATGTCCTTGAGGAAGGAGCTGTTTGTTTTCTTTCTCCAGCTTCTTCTGCAGGAGCCCACCTGGGGCCTCCCAATTCTCCAAGGCATTTATAGAGTTGGGGGGCGGATGTGGACTCCTGACTCCTGCCCAAAGAGCTTTTGGCCTTTCCTGAGTGGTTTCTGAGTCAGCTGCAATGGCAGGACCGTCCCCATGGTCTCAGCCGCTGTCTCGGCCACTGTGCTGGTTTCCTGTCCAGCAGGGTTCGGTGGTACAGGTGACAGAAGCCAACTCTGGACAACTTAAGCCAAAAGAGACTTGAACAGGAGGCCAAGGGGGAGCCAACAGTATGAATGCATGGAGAGATGGAGGCCTTGGGGCAGCTCTGGAGATGCAGGAGTGAGAGGTAATGGATGTTCTCTTCCGGGAACTGCCACGGAGCGGGAGTTCGTCACCTCCCGTGTCTCCTGTGTGGCTCTGCTTGAGGATCGATCCCTGGGCAGATCTAAGCATGAGCCTGGGCCATGGCCCAGGGGAGGGCAGGGCATTTTGACTGGCAGTCCATTGAGGTTAGGGTTAGGGGTGGTTCCTCAGGGTGCGATCGGGGTGCTGCTGTTATCCGAGGCTGGGGCAGTGGATACCTGGAGGACAGATGTGTCTGCTTGGCTGTCACCGCTCTCCTGGTGGCCTGTCCTGCCACCTCAGAAGGCTCCGGGTACCTGGAGTCGGGGCGCAGGGTGGGCTGGCGGTGAAGTGCGCCATTGCCTGTTAGGCCAGCTCTGGGCTGTGGGGTTGGAGTCACCGGGGCAGACCTGTAGGGCACCAGGGTGAGTGGGGATTTGGGGGAAGTCCAGTCTAATGTCATTCACACACACAGGGAATTGGGAGTTCAGAGAGAGGAGCAAGAACTTCCCCAAAGCCCCACCGCCTAGTAGGGCTAGAACTAGGGGAGTGGACCAAGGTGGGAAGGCAAAAATGCAGTACCCCAAGGCAAGGGTGGGTGCCCCTGGTGGTGTGGCAGGGGGTTTAAGTAGAGCACACACACACTTTTAAACACACGAATTGCTAATGAATGCACAAGGAGCAAAATTAGAAACTCCTTCAGCCACCCACTGTCCTCCCTGGAGGCCACTGCTGGTCCTAGTTTCTTGTGTCTGGTTCCACAGCAATTTACATATGCTCAGACACATGAAAATGTGTGTATTTCTCTCCCTCCCCCACACAAATGGAAGTACACTATACAGCCCCTCACCCTTTCTCACTTTCCAGACTATGAGAAATGATTCCCAATCAGCTACTTCAGTACTGCTTCAGGACTTCACCTATTCATTTACTTAGGTTTTCTGAGATGGGATCTCACTCTGTTGCCCAGGCTGGAGTGTGGTGGCACAATCACAGCTCACTGCAACCTAGAACTCACAGGCTCAGGAGATCCTCCCACCTCAGCCTCCTGAGTAGCACATGCTACCACACCTGGCTAAATTTGTATTTTTTGTAGAGATGTGCTCATCACGTTGCCTGGGCTGGTCTTGAACTCCTGGGCTCCAGTGATCCACCCACTTTGGCCTCCCGGAATGCTGGGATTACAGGCATGAGCCACCACGCCCAGCCTCCTTATCCCAGTCTTTATCAGTAGCCTTGGCTATGTCCTTTCTCTCCCCTCTCACAGCCAGTCAGGCAGCAGGTGCCTGTAGCTTCTAGAAAACAACCAGGTGGATGGGGAATGTGGACATGGGGGAGCCAGGACCCTCTAGCCCAGTGGCTTGGTGTGGGATTTTAAATTGCATAGGTCTGGATTTGAATCCCAGCTCTGCCACTTGCTGGCTGTGTGACTGTGAGTGAGTGTCTTAACCTCTCTGAGTATAGGTTTTCTTGCCTGTGCAATGAGGGTGGTTGATGACTCTCTGCAGGATCACTAGGAAGGTGACAGGAGTGCTTTGTGTGTGGAGCACCCCGCCTAGTCGCCAGTGCTCAGCGGAGTTTTGATTGTGGTGGCACCAGAGGTCTGCTCCCTGTCACAGGCCTAGGGGCAGGAGGAAGGGGAGAGGAGAGCGGGACAGAGCTTGCTTCTCTGCCCCTGTGGCATCCATCCCAGATGAGCAAATGGCTCTCAGCGGGGCATGGGGAACGGAATCTCTTTCTGGCTGGCGGTGGCTAGCCAGCCTCAGGACAGCTGCCCTGTTCCCAGATCTGGGGTTCCAGGCTGGGTGGCTGAGGCGGGCGGTCAGGCGGGGCCTGGGCAGCTGACAGGGCCTCCAGGGGCGGGGGTGGGGGTAGGAGGCCAGCTGTAGTCCTGGAGCAGCAGAGAGCCAACTCAGACTTTAACCCATTCCGGTGCCGTGGGGATGGCTGCTCCTCTGGGCCCTGAAATGGCTCCCTTTTCTTTCAGTAGCCTCGTTTGCCCTGTGAGCTCCTTGTCCGACCAGGGGATCTGCAGCCTGCAGTGCCTGCAGTGGTTGTATTTGGCCTGCGAGAAGTTTGGTCAGCCTATCTAAAAACTGGAGTGATTCCTATAAACATTCAGATCTCTGGTCTCCCTGGAGAAACCAGAAGATGGGACCCTGCTAAGCACACTCTGGGTGGCAGCGTGGGCTGGGCTGGGGGTAGAGTGATGCCATTGTCTCCTCCACCTCCAGTATTTATTTCTGGTACCTACTTATTTCCCCTGTGATCATTTGAGATCCCATCAAAGCCAACTCTAACTCCTCTCCTGGCTGAGCCTTGATTTGCTTGGGGGTCTCTCTACCGCTGCTTGGTCCCCTCCCATGCCGGGAGCCTCACTACCCCCAAGCAGACCCCTCATTGCCTCTGCTGATAGCGTCTCATCTGCTGCTTCTTGCAATCTTTCTGTAGTGCCTTCCACTGGTTGGTCCCGGTTTGACCCCTTGAGGCCACACAGCCAGCTCAGTCTGTCTTCGCTGTGACAGCCCTTCAGATGCCTGAAGACAGCTCTGAGGGCCCCCTGAGCCTGCCCCTCTGGGCTGAACAGCGTCAGTTCCTTCACTTCCCCTCCTAAGATGTGGTTTCAAGACCCCCCATTACCCTGATGCCCCTCCTTGGCCACGTCCTCGTGGGCCCGTGAACTTCTTGTGGCCGGACTCTCAGCGCTGCCTTGCACACCCCGAGGGCCTCAAGACCACTCAGACATGCCCCAGGCCCCACTTCTGTAAAAGGAGAGAAAGTGTAAATGCACGGAAAGTGTCCGGTAGGGCCGACTGCCCTCAAATACCCACGGCATTTCCGAGAGGGGCATTACCGGTAGTTTTATTTTTCCCTGAGTACTCACCTGTATTTATTTATTTGTCCTACAATCTGGAAGATTAAAAAAAGTAACAACGCAAAGGGCTTGTCATGAATTCATTTTAACCAACTTATGGCAGTTGCCTGCAGAGACGAGGCCCTGAGCTGGGCGTGAGGGGCAAGGAGGAGGAACACGATGGGGCTCTGCCTCAGGGAGCTCACAGCATAGGGGACCCTGATGTGCCCAGGGGTCTCAACTGAGCCAGGCCCTCAGAGAGGATTATGGGGACCAGAGGAGGAGGCGTCTGTTTATCCAGGGATCTGGGAAGGCCTGTTGGATAGCGGAGGTCAGGTGGGGGCCTCCAACGTGGAGGGGGTGTTTTGGGTAATGAGAGCAGCAGTAGCAGAGGTCCTGAGACAGGAATGTGTTTGTCTGGAAGGGAGCAGGTGGGTGCATGGCTTGGAGCATCAGGAAGTAGGAAGGGTGTGTGTCAGGGCCGGGGGCAGAGGAGCTGGCAGAGGCCCCTCTCTGGCTGTCCTCTTTGGGGCGAGGAGTCTGTGAGCCTGGGAACGTGTTCTTTCTTCTAGATTATCTCCAGGTGCCAGGACTCCCCCAGCCTCCCCGACCCCAGACCACCCTGAACCTCTGGGGCCTCTCCCTGTGTTTGTCTTCCCAAGGGTGGACCAAGCCTTCAGTGTGCATATCTCTAGGCCAAGGAGTGGGGAAGGGGTGCTGTCAGCAGGAGATGGGGCATGGACAGAGCTTTGACACATGGGTGCCCTGTCCTCGAGGGAAGGAGCTGGGAGTGGGAGGAGGAGATGGGTGGATGCAGTCTGGGGGCCTAGGTCCTGACAGCCGGGTGAGCTCTCATGCTCATGCTGTTCAGAAGGCTTCCCCTGGTGTCCTGCTAAGAGCTCCCAGGTGGACCCTCCAGCCCCTGTTGTCTTTGTCTCCAGTCTCAGGAGCAGGCTTCAGATGCCTCAGGGCTTGGTGGAGGCACTTTGGAGGCCATCAGAAGTGGGAGCAGGAATGCCTTTTCCAGCTGTGCTAACCCATCTGGGGATCCCCACCTCTCCCCTCTGGGGAGCCAGCGTGTGGTCTGCTAGGGGAGGAGGAGGCAGCCACATCTGTGCTCCCAGGTGCAGAGCGGAGCCTCTGGGACCTTCCTCTCGGATGCTCCTTTTCCCCAAAGTCCCCCTCTCGCCTTCTTGGGAGTTCCGGGGCCAGCAGGACCTGGGTGTACATTTTGGTTCCACTACACACAGGCTGCACCGGCTTGTGTGTGGTGGAACACAAGGCTTCTCTGAGGCCTCTCTGCCTGGGTGGGGAGATTGAACCTGTTGCCGCCCGCTGAAGCATGGCGCTGTGGGCGACACACAGAGCATGGGACCGCTGCAGCCTATGCCGCTTTGCACCAGGCAGCTTTTCCAAGGGCCCCCAGGGCCGGCCCCTGCCAGCCGTGGACCAGATGTGCTTTTTCTGATGGTGTGGGAGAGCTTCTCTGTGTGGGTGTCCTCGCATGATGTGTGGGCCGCTATGTTTTGATTGAAGGGAGCCAAACTGATTTTCCTGGCCCATCTCTCCGTCATTCGAAGCAGAAAGTTAAATAAACATAACCAAGTATTATCACAGGACACGCAGAAAATGAACTTGGTCCCTACGGGTGGCCACATCTGGCAAGTGTGGGGCCGTGCAGGGCTGTGGGATGAGACAGATGTGGTTGGGGCAGGAAGGGCTCAGTGTGCCCGCTGCTCAGGGACGTACCTCCTGCCAGGGGCTCTGGCCCTCAGTGGTATCCCTTCCCATCGCTGAACCTTTCTGAGGCCGTGCCTTCTGGCTCAGCTTCCCCTGAGCCTTCCCGCGGCCTGGTGGGTCTCTCTGGCCCTGTGTGGTGTGCGTTGGGAATGCACAGCCCGAGTCCCTGGGCCCTGGGGGCAGGTGGTCAGGCACGCTTGGGAAGTAGTCGAACTTGTCATGATTTCCAACCCTCTCCACCCCTCTGCTAACAGCCGTTGGGGGTGGATGAGCCACGGGCTGGGGGAGTGCTTCACTGCTTGCCAGAGTGTGCAGCCGGCATGTCCCCCACCCCTCCCACTGTCCTCTGCCCAGCACCGCCCTTGGCATGCGACACTCAGCCCTTGCTCAACTCCAGTGGGCTGGGTGGGTTCCCGGAGATCCATTTAGGACAACTGACGTGCACCTCTTTATCAGAGGTGCCCAGCACTTCCCATGCCCACCGTCCCCAAAATGGGACATTGCACGGGAGGCTTGTGGGATTCAGGTGGATGATAGGTGAATGGTTCTCTTTTCTCTTCTTACTTATATATATTTATTTCTTTGTCTGTTAGGAACATGTTACTTCCTGTGTTTATTTTATTGTCTATTAGAAAAATTGGGCCGGGCATGATGGCTCACACCTGTAATCCCAGTGCTTCCAGGGGCCAAGGCAGGAGGACTGCTTGAGGCCAGGAGTTCAAGACTAGCCTGGACAACATCATAAAACCCTGTCCCTACAAAAAATTAAAAAATTAGGTATGTGTGGTAGTGCACATCTGTAGTCCCAGCTGAGTAGCTGGAGGCTGAGGCGGGAGGATGGTTTGAGCCCAGGAGGGTAAGGCTGCACTTAGCTATGATGGAGCCACTGCACTCCAGCCTTGGTGACAGAGCAAGATTTTGTCCCTACAAAAGAAAAAAAAAAAAAGAAAGAAAAATTGTTACTAGCACACCAAATGTGTGATTTCCTGAGTAACGCTGCTTAGGGAGGGGAGGTCCCTGCCAGCCCCGGGGCAGGGACGGTGGAGAGGCTGAGTCGCTGCTCAGGAGCCTGTGCCCAGGTAGACCCTGTCACAGCCCCTGGGATGGTCAGCATGCTTAGTGAAGGTTTTGGGGTTGTCTTGGGATGGAAGGCAGGTTTGGGTTAGGGAAGGCCTGCCTTGGTGGGACCAGCTGCCAGGTCAGGAGCTGCCTGGGGTCCTCCGAAGGCCTTCTCCACGTGCAAGCTCCCCATGGTGGGTGGGTGATAGGGCCAAGTTGGGAGCACATCTGTGCCAGTGAAATGTCCCCCTCCCAAATCAGACATTAAAAATACAAACTCCTTAAGCCATGAAGTATTGTGCTTGCCCCTACCCCAGGATGTCTATGTGGAATGAAAAAGTGTTTGGAACCAGACATTACAATTCGTTTCTGTGGAAGGCTTGGGTTTTTTTTTTTTTTTTTTTTTGAGACGGAGTCTCGCTCTGTCGCCCAGGCTGGAGTGCAGTGGCCCTATCTCTGCTTACTGCAAGCTCCGCCTCCCAGGTTCTTGCCATTCTCCCGCCTCAGCCTCCTGAATAGCTGGGACTACAGGTGCCCGCCACCACGCCCTGCTAAGTTTTTGTATTTTTAGTAGAGACCGTGTTAGTCAGGATGGTCTTGATCACCTGACCTCGTGATCCGCCTGCCTCAGCCTCCCAAAGTGCTGGGATTACAGGCGTGAGTCACAGCGCCTGGCCTGCTGTGCATTTTTTTTTTTTCCTTTTTTTTTTTTTTTTTTTACCACAAAAAAAGTATGAGGAAGAAGAGCAAAGTGTAAAAAGAGAGATGGATGGGTGATCTGTGTGTTCAGAACCAGATGGAAGCACACACACGCACACGTCATACATACACAAATCAGTTTTCAATAACAGACTCAGTTTCCTCTGCTCGTGTTTAAAATAAACCACATGTATAACAAGGAACTGACATTTATTTACAGTTTGTCAGCACAGAGGACAAGCTGTTAAGGGGTTGTAAAAAAATATTAGTTTCTACTTTATAGTGCTTTTTCTTCAAATGAAAGTGGAAAGAAGGAAAGAGAGTGGGGTGCCAATCTTACCCGCTTCTTCCTTTCCACCTGAAACAGCAAACAGATCTGGGCAGATGTGGGTCCTCTGTACCATACCCTGAGTGAGGGGCCAGGCCCCAGGTTGTGCCCACTGTCAGGTTCCTGACGTACGGGAGGCCACCTTCATCTGACGGCTGTGTGGGCTGTTGTGTGGCCCCCTGCCTGGGGGGCTGGGGTGCCCTCCGCTGCGCCACCTTCCATCAGTGTTTCCCAGCTGGTGGGCGAGAGCCCAGTGTTGCCCCTGAAACAGGATGTAGGAGCCAGACCCCATCATAAATCCACGTTTATATGCTGCACGTTTCTGGTTAACGAGACCATGCAGAGATGACTGTATGAAATGAAATACACGTATGAACGAGGAGATTAACCTCAGGGAGAGATGGGATTAAATGGGAGGGCAGCCCGGGAGGCCAGGGGCCCTCCCTCTTAAGGTCCAGGCAGGCGGTTCCCCAGAAAGGGAATTTTCAGCACACATTGCAACCCTGGATGGACTGGCTGGGGGCACAGAAACAATCATCCTGTTTTCTGTTGCTCGCTGGACACCAGGCACTAAGCTGAGATCTTTACCTGCATTATTTCACTTTGTCTTTAAAATAAATAGAATTTTTTAAATCCCCATTTTATAGACGTGGAAATAAAGACTCGAAGAGTCCATTGCCCAAGGTTGCACAGCAAGCAACAGGTGGAGTTTATGATCAACGTGGGCTGGCACACTCAATACCGACCTCTGCAGACTGGTCTCTGGAGGGTTCAGAAAAGAGGAGTCATTTCAACCCTTACCTGCCTGGTGAGCTTTGCCTTATTTTGAGAAGGTACAGGCAATCTAGGAAGCTCGGCCAGTCAATTACTGTTTGTTTCGAAGGGGCCGAGAGAGGCAGGATGGCCTGGTGAACTTCAGAGCCATATAGACCCGGCTTCAAATCTGGGCTCTATCTCCCTCTGCTTCTATAATTTGGTCCACTTAAAAAAATTAATTTAGGCCCTGGTTTTTCCATCTGTAAGAAGAGTACCCACCTTTGTAGGGCCATTGGGAGGATCAGCATGAACGTGGTAACGTGTGAAGAGGTGGCTCAGTGTGTTCTCACTACAGGCATGTGATGGTTGTCACTAGTGTCTCTGATGTGCACAGCCTGCTGCCAAGTGAACTGGAAGGTGGGAGAAAGAGGAGATGGAGAGGCTGGAAAGGGGTTGAGAGTATGGTTGGGGGCAACATATAATGCTGTGGGATCTTGGGAGGCCGAGGCAGGTGGATCACCTGAGGTCAGGAGTTCGAGACCAGACTGGCCAGCATGGTGAAACCCCATCTCTACTAAATATACAAAAATTAGCCGGGCGCGGTGGTGGGCACCTGTAATCCTAGCTACTTGGGAGGCTGAGGCAGGAGAATCACTTGAACTTGTGAGGTGGAGGTTGCAGTGAACCGAGATCAGGCCACTGCACTCCAGCCTGGGCAACAGAGTAAGACTCGGTCTCAAAACAAAAAAAAAAACAACAAAAGAAAACCTGTGGGATCAGGGTTTCCATTTGCCCGGCACTGGGTATTGGGCCCTGAACCATGTACTTTATACACACCATCTTGTTTGATCTTCAGAGCTACCTTGCAGGGTTGGTAGTCATACAGCAAAATGTGATACAGCAAAATGTGGTGGATTGGGATTTGATCCTAAGGCATCTTGCTTCAATTACACCCTGCTGCAGGTGAGCACTAACTTCAGTCCGCGGCTGGGGAAGACTTCTTGGAGGAGATGACCTTGAGCTCTGGGCAGTGTTTCTGACCAGGAGAGGAGGTGGCCTTGTAGCCGGTGGTCAGGCTGACTCTGGGGACTTGGATGAGAAGCTGGAAGCCCTGGGCCTGTGTCCAGGTCTCCTCATAAGCCGGATCCCAGGTGATGCTAGGCTGGGTGGGGCGAGGCCACCTGAATTTCCTGTAGTATTGATTTCTTTGCTTAGTTAAATTCAATTTGATTAGATTTTTTTCTGAACTTTTGAGCAAGAAAACTTGCTTACATTAAAAAAGAGACCCATGGACTTTTAACATTTTGTCCACAATTATCATTCTTCCTGAAAATGGGATTTGCATATTAGTGTAAAAAAATCAGAATTTTCACTATGATTGAAGTAGAAACTCGTCCGAAGCCAGGGCGTGGTGCCTCAGGCCTGTAATCCCAGCACTTTGGGAGGCTGAGGTGGGCAGATCACCTGAGGTCAGGAGTTCGAGACCAGCCTAGCCAACATGGTGAAACCCCATCTCTGCTAAAAATATAAAATTAGCTGGGCATGGTGGCGGGCACCTGTAATCTCAGCCACTGGGGAGGCTGAGGCAGGAGAATTGCTTGAACCCGGGAGGTGGAGGGTGCAGTGAGTTGAGATCTCGCCACTGCACTCCAGCCTGGGTGACAGAGGGAGACTCTGTCTCAAAAAAAAAAAAAAAAAAAAAGAAAGAAGAAGAAGAAGAAAGAAACTTATTGTAGCCCTGGACTGGTTCCCCACCTCTGAGTCTGCTCTAGGGCTATGGCTGTGGAGACAGAGACCCCACCTCGAGCTCTGGGCTGTGGGCTGTGGGTGGTGGGTCCCTCCTGTCCAGGGCCTGCCTTTCCCCTTCTCTAGCTCCCTGCCCCTCCCTGTGTCTGCACTTTGGGTCCTCACCATTTCTACTTGGTTTTGTCTTGTTCTGAGTTTGGGAGATGCATTTAGCATCCTCCAGCGAACCCTAGTTTGTTCATTCATTCATTCACTCACTCAGCTCCTGTGTGCCAGCCCTTAGGCACAGTGTTGGGCAACACTTTTCACCGTGGATTCACTATCTCATGGTTGAAGGTCAAAACCCAACTTCCTTTTCTCATCTCTCTAATGCTACCTAGCGCAGAGTTCTAGGTAGCCTAGAGGTGCTCAGTGCTTGTTAAAGGAGGAAATGGCCAAATGCCTCCTAGTAGTGTATCCCAAAAGCCTAAAAATGGGTACACTCTTTGTCCTAGCAATCAAGCTTCCGAAGTAATCCTAAGGAATATTATCGAACAGGCTCGTGGCCATACATGTGTTGCAACGTGGATTCTCTTACAGTAGGAGACAGCTGGAAATAGCCTGGCTGTCCAGCAACAGAATGTTGGTTATTTGGAGCCTCCTGTGATGGGACTCAGGCCATCATTGATAATAGTGTTGGTCTCTGTTTTTTTCATTTTTTATTTTTTTGAGACAGTGTCTGGCTGTGTGTCACTCAGGCTAGAGTATAGTGGTGCCATCATAGCTCACTGCAGCCTTGACTTCCTGGGCTCAAATGATCTTCCTGCCTCAGCCTTCTGAGTAGCTGTGACCACACATGCGTGCCACCATGCACAGCTAAATTGTTTTATTTTTTCTGTAGAGATGGAATCTTGATATGTTGCCTAGGCTGGTCTTGAACTCCTGGCCTCAAGTGATCCTCCTACCTTGGCCTCCCAAAGCCCCAGAATTGCAAGTGTGAGCCGCCGGGCTGGGCCTTGGTCTCTGTTTTTGATGTGAAAGGATGTTCACTGGGTACTGCTGAGTTAGAAAAGCGGAATACAGAGCACTACCTGTTTTTAATGTTGTAACAATGTATTTACATACGGGAAAGTTGTGCTTTTAGTTTCTTCATTTTAACTCACATGTATTCCCTAGTTTTCTATGTTGTACATGGATTACTTATGTCAGAAACTTTTACAGACAGAAAAAGATGTTTGTTCTAGGAAACAATAAGCAAAAGGCCACTTGGAGTGAATTCTGTGTTTCTGACATATTTGGAACATAGAGACAAAGCCTGGGCAGGGCGGGTGGGGTGGGTGGGAGAGCTGGGGTCTCTGTGCCATCCTAGGGTCTCTGTGCCATCCTAGGCTGGCTCCAGCTCCCTGCTCTGCTGCCAAAGCCCCTTCCCTCCTTCCTCCTCCTACTCCTGTGACACTGTGCCTTTGTCCCATGGTACGCTGATCGCGCACATTTCTTCCGCTCAGCAGTGTCCTGTTTGGTAGCTTGATGTTGGCTGCAGTGGGGGCATTTACACTGCAGAAAGCGGCAAACCCTACAAACCAGAGCCTCTTGTTCTCCTGGAGAACTCCCTGTTAGACATTGACCAGCACACCATTGTCTCTCATGGTTTCACCCCCAGGATCTTGAGTGCTTGGGGAGACCCAAGAGATGAACTCTTCTCTTCTTAGGGTCCCCTGGGGCTGGCACAGGGAGGGACTTAAGGATCTTAAGATTCCCAGGATGGGGGCAGAGTGAGAGAGAGTGAGAGTCCAGTCCTATGTTGACTGATCTGCTCAATCTGGAACCAGAGCTGCTGCCTGTTGGAAGCAAAGTAAAATCAAGGGGTTAATAATTCTATTCCTGGCCGGGCATGGTGGCTCACTCCTATAATCCCAGCACTTTGGGAGGCCGAGGCAGGAGGATTGCTTGAGGCCAGGAGTTTAAGACCAGCCTGGCCACAAAGTGAGATCCATCTAAAAAAAAATTAAAAATTAACTGACTGGGTATAATGACATGTTCCCCTAGTCTCAGCTACTTGGGGGGCTGACATAGGAGGATCACTTGAGCCCAGGAGTTTGAGGCTGCAGTGAGCTTTGATCACACCACTGCACTCCAGCCTGGGTAACAACAAGGCTGGATCTCAAAAAAAAAAAAAAAAAAAAAAAAGAAAAAGAAAAAAACCAGTCCTGGCTACACCCCATCCTAGCTCCGTGACTTTTGACAAATTGCTTAGCCTTAGTTTTCTCATCTGTAAAATGGGGTTAATAAATGTACTTACTCATAGGTTCTTAAACTCAAGCACGCATCGAGATCATTTGTTGGTCTTGCAAAAACACAGATTCCTGAGTCCCACCCTCAGATATTCTGATTTTGTAGGTCTGGGATGGGGTTTGGGATTCTGCATTTCCAACAAACTCCCAGGTAATGCTGCTATGGCTGGTCTAGAAACTATATTCTGAGAAGTACTTTGTGCAACCGAAGTGCACATCACAGTGTGTGGCGCATGTGAGGCTCAGTTGCACTTCACTGCTTATTCAGAGGTGGGCAGCATTGTCCAGGAGGATTCCTGGGCCTGGAAGCTAGAACACCAGGTTCTGAGTCTGCTTTTGCCGCCTCTTCTGGGCCCCCAGGTGAGCTATTTCTCTTATTTGGGACTCTGTTCTTCCTTCTGTTAAATGGGTCAGTAAAGCCCTGACTTTCAGGCAGGAACTGAGGAAACATCTGTAAAAACCTCCGGTGCCAGACAGTTTTGGTGCAGGGTGGCGGGGAAGGATGTGAGGGACCTGCGCCAGGCTGGCGTCTGTCTCCTCACCCACGTGGGACCGGCAAAGAGGGGCAGGCTGTGGCAGGGCACGCTCTCCTCAGTCCCCAGGGGCTGCCAACGTACCCAGGCTTGGCTCCTCTTCTGACAGTGCTGCGAGGGTCTCTTTTAGTAGAAGAAAAAAGACGTTGTTTTAATTCACGTGGGTTCCTGCCTTTGCGATGTTGTCTTCACTTCTCAGTTCCTGATTCTGGCTTTCCACTAACGTTGCCACATCGGGTGGCTTTGCGATATTCATTTTCCTTTTCTTTTCCTACCCTATGGCTGGGCTGGACCAGGGCGGAACGAGGGGTGAGTGGCTGGGTGTTCACGGCTCCCCTTTTTCCTTCCTTTCCCTCTTTTGCCTTTGAGCTGAAGCCATGCTTGGAAACATCCGTCCTGGCCTGGGGAGTCTGTGACTGGCACCTGGCTGTGACTCCCTGGGGCTTTGTTTCCTCACCAGAAAAGTGAGGATTTTTTTTTTTTTTTTTAAGATGGAGTCTCGCTCTGTGGCCCAGGCTGGAGTGCAGTGGCCGGATCTCAGCTCACTGCAAGCTCCGCCTCCCGGGTTCACACCATTCTCCTGCCTCAGCCTCCCGAGTAGCTGGGACTACAGACACCCGCCAGCTCACCCGGCTAGTTTTTTGTATTTTTTAGTAGAGACGGGGTTTCACCGTGTTAGCCAGGATGGTCTCGATCTCCTGACCTCGTGATCCGCCTGTCTCGGCCTCCCAAAGTGCTGGGATTACAGGCTTGAGCCACCGCGCCTGGCCAAAAGTGAGGATTTTAAGGGCTCCCTCTGAGGTGGCCTGGGAGGATGAAAGGGGAGCCAGTAGGTGGGATACCCAGCACCATGCCAGGTACCACTTGGGCTCAGTGAAGGGTATCCTTTCCTGCTCACGCTGGGCACATCCTCAAGTGTGTGTGCAGGTGTGTGTGTGTGTATCATGCCCAGGTGCTTGCAGGGAAGTTCTGTGGACCAGAACAGGGAAGCCCAATAGATTTTAACTCTTGCTCTTGAGCCTTTTGAAGCTGCATCTGTGCCAAATGAGAGCGAGAATCCCGATCAATTGGCAATATCTATAGCAGGTTCAGGATAGGGGAGCTGGGGCAGGTGTTCCACATGTGTGCTGTCCTGGGTCTAGTGGAAAAACCATTTTCCTAGTACTTACAGAAAACTCCCAAGAAGGGAGGATCATGTGAGACCAGGAGTTTGAGACCAGTCTGGGCAACATAGTAAGAACCCATCTGTACAGAAAAATATCTTTTTTTTTGTTTTTGAGACAGAGTCTCATTCTGTCGCCCAGGCTGGAGTGCAGTGGCACAATCTCTGCTCACTGCAAGCTCTGCCTCCGAGGGTCAAGCACATCTCATGTCTCAGCCTTTCGAGTAGCTGGGATTACAAGTGTGCATCCACATGCCCAGCTAATTTTTGTATTTTTTGTAGAGACGGAGTTTCACCATGTTGGCCAGGCTGGTCTCGAACTCCTGGCCTCAAGTGATCTGCTTCCCAAAGTGCTAGGATTACAGGTGTGAGCTCCCATGCTTGACCAGAAAAATATAACAATTAACCGGGCATAATGATGCATGCTTGTTGTCCTAGCTACACAGGAGGCTGAGGCAGGGGGATCCCTTGAGCCCAGGAGTTTGAGGCTGCAGTGAGTCAAGATGTTACCATTGTACTCCAGCCTGAATGACACAGTGAGAATCTGTCTTAAAAAATGGCCGGGCGCAGTGGCTCATGCCTGTAATCCCGGCACTTTGAGAGGCCGAGGTTGGCAGATCACGAGGTCAGGAGATCGAGACCATCCTGGCTAACACGATGAAACCCCATCTCTACTAAAAATACAAAAAATTAGCCGGGTGTGGTGGCAGGTGCCTGTAGTCCCAGCTACTCGGGAGGCTGAGGCAGGAGAATGGTGTGAATCTGGGAAGCAGAGCTTGCAGTGAGCCGAGATCGCTCCACTGCACTCCAGCCTGGGCAACAGAGTGAGACTCTGTCTTAAAAAAAATAAATAAATAAAATAAAATAAAGTAAAACAAAACAAAGAAAACTTCAAGTGTTTCACACTCATTGTCCTGTTTTACATATCGTCATCATCATCATCATCAACATCATCATGTTTTTATTAGGGAAAAATGGAGGAGGTGAGTCACATTTTTGCAGTTGCCCAAGATATAGATTTTACTGGGGTTAGTGTCTGCTCCTTCTGCAGAGATCTCCTAGCCTTTCTCTTTTGAGGTGATGATGGGGAATGGGAGGGTGAGAGGGAGATGAGCTGGCACAGAAGCTGAGCCCCTTGGCTGTTACCTCCAAACAGTTCCACATTTAGGGACACCATCCCTGCACTGTAGTGGGAAAGGAAAGCAGTGATGATGAGGCATCTGTGGCTCTAGCTGGGCATTCCTGTGGGTGGGGAGGGGTGGGCTAAATCTCAGTGGGAAATTTGGTCTCACTGCTCAAAACTCAGCTCTTCCGTCTTTCCAGGCAGAGCGAAACCTCAGCAGCCAGCCAGGAACCTGGCGGGAGAAGGGGAGCTTGAATTATCCCAGTAACATGAGCTCACATTGATTGCATGTTTCCCTGGAGCTAAGTGCTTTGGGGTATCATCTTATTTCGTCCTCTCCATCCTCCTGCGAGGCTGGTATTCTGATTATCCCCATTTTACAGAGATGGAAGATCAGGGTGGATCAAGTCTCTTGCCTGAGATCTGATGACCTGTAAGTGATCACTGGGGGGACAGCAGCCTATTTCAGGACCCACTTCCCACACCCCTACATTTGATAGTGTCTCTCCAGGTTCCCTCCTCTACCTCGCTGCTGTAGCTAGATGAGCTCTGTTGCGTGACTTCTGCGAGGGTCACTTTTCCTGTAAGGACAGACAACTTCCTTTTTGGAATTCTTGGATTATTCCCTGGTGTCTTTCTGTTCTATTTTATATATAGCAAGGCAAGGAGAGGAAGGGGCACAGTGGCTAAGCAAGGTTTAGACTTCTAGCCCCTCTGCCTATAATTCTCCAGAGGAACAGTTTATAAGGAGTCTCCAGTAATGTGGCAGCTTCCAGAGGTGCTGGTTCTAAAGTCAGTGTTTAAGGAGAGAGTCAAGCATTGCCAAAATTACCTGTTATACAAGTGCCGACGTGGAGACTCACTGACCATCTATCAGTGAGTCTTAGCAACAGTTTTTCTTCGAGCATTGGAATATTCTGCTTTAATTTTTAAAAAAAAATTGTTTGTATTTATTTTTTAAAAGTACTAGATTGGGACCGGGTGTGGTGGCTCACCGCTGTAATCCCAGTACTTTGGGAGGCCGAGGTGGGTGGATCACCTGAGGTCGGGAGTTTGAGACCAGCCTGACCAACATGGAGAAACCCCGTCTCCACTAAAAATACAAACATTAGCCAGGCGTGGTGACACATCCCTGTAATCCCAGCTACTCGGGAGGCTGAGGCAGGAGAATTGCTTGAACCCAGGAGGCGGAGGTTGTAGTGAGCTAAGATTGCCCCACTGCACTCCAGTCTAGGCAACAAGAGTGAAACTCTGCCTCAAAAAAAAAAAAAAAAAAAAAAAAAAGTACTAGATCGGGTAGAAGATTTCTGGTTAGGAGTCATGTTGTCTGAAAACAGGTTTCTTTTTTTTGTTTTGTTTTTGAGACAGAGTCTTGCTCTGTCACCCAGGCTGGAGTGCACTGGTGTGGTCTTGGCTCACTGCAACCTCTTCCTCACCCAGCTAATTTTTGTATTTCTAGTAGAGATGGGGTTTCACTATGTTGGACAGGTTGGTCTCAAACTCCTAAGCTCAAGCCGTCTGCCCACCTCAGCCTCCGTAAGTACTGGGATTACAGGCATGAGCCTCTGCACCTGGCCTTCTTTCTTCTTTTAACAGATAGGGTCTTGCTCTATCACCCAGGCTGGAGTGCAGTGATGTGATTGTAGCTCACTGCAGCCTCGAACTCCTGGGCTCAAGTGATCCTCCCACCTCAGCCTCCTGAGTTGCTGGGATGACGGGCACATACCACCATGTCTGGTTAATTTTTAAATTTTTAATGGAGATAGGATCTTGCTATGTTTCCCAGGCTGGCCTGGAACTCCTTGCCTTAAGCAATCCTTCTGCCTCGGCCTCCCAAAGTGCTGGTATTACAGGTGTGAGTGACTGTGCCTGGCCTAAAAAATAGGTTTCTTTAAATACTAGACCCAGCCTCCTTTTGGTGAGATGCCCATATTTTGGGGGGTGGGGTGTGGACAGAGAGACCCATGAGACAAAGCCAGAGGGTCCTGTCCCTTTCACCCTCACTTCAGGGCATAATGGCAGGCGGTCTCACCTGTGCTGTTGAAACAGCTTGTTCTGTTTTCAGCAAGTGGTCAGGGTGAATCACGAGAGTTAAACGAAGGTGATTGTGATGTGACTGTCATATCGTGGCTTCTCTGAGGGTCTGCGCTTGGTGGCAACAGGCCTGTCAGTGGGGGTGTTGGGTGGTTTTAGCTTTAGCTGCAGGGGGCCTTCGTTTTTGCATGCAGTCACCCCCACCCCACCCACTGCCTGAACACATCCCCACCTGAAGGGAGCCTGGAGGATGTGGGCTTCCTCGTTGGGTTTGTCTGCACTTCACCCTGGTCGTTTGACCTAGGAGCGTGATGCCAGAGATGATCATGGGCTGTAGAAAAGCGATTTGCTATGCTTTTGTGCAAAGGAATGGACACCCATTTCTCTGGGCGTTCGCAGCCCTGCACCAGGACACAGTGCTGGGTGGACAGAGTGTGGGTCACATTTCAGCTCTTTCTTGCTACCTTTGCTTGGCCTTCTGTGCAGTGCTTGGCCTATACTGCTCTCCCTGCTGGGCCTCCCTACCTGGTCTATGCTTTTCCATTCCTGGAGGTTGCTCAGTAGTAAGTCAGGAGCAGTGACGCTCTGTTTCATGCTTGACAATGAGACTTGGGGCTCTCGCTGTCCCCTTTACCCGTCGTGGCCTTGGCCTGCAGTGTGTGAGAGGGTTTCGCTAAGGGTGAGCTAAGGAGGGGCAGTCATGTGCCCCTTGCCTGGCCACCACCTCTGCTGGGACAGGGATGTCTCTGGGGGAGGCATGGGATGCTGTAAGGGTGGGATCGTCCCAGGGACCAGCAAAGCATGGGGAGGTTTCCCAAGGCCTTGGGGAAAGCAGCTGAGAAAACTCCGCAAATGAGAGCCATTGGTCTATGGGTGCTTAAAGCTATTTTGGGGGTGGAGGTGATTCTAGATCTTCTGATGAAATCTATGGATCCTTTCCCCCAGAACAGTGCCCTTCTGTGCCTGTGTGCCTGTGTGAAGCCAGGCTGAGCAAGTAGCCCTAGTGCGGATTTTGGAGTTCAGAAGGGAACATTCTGGTTCTTCCCTGGCCCTACTAGAGGCCTCCTCTGACCCTTGGACCAGCACTAGCCTCTGTTTGTCTCTCATTCACCTCCTGCCACTGTCTGCCTCAGAATCTGTCCCCAAAGCTTTCCTTCCTTTGACCTGAACCTTCTCTGCCAAAACACATCTTGCCTGACTTTGGCAAACTCCTGAGCAGGGCCCCAGCCCTGTCTGGGCTCCACTGCTGTGTTCTGGGCCCTGTTTCCAGACCCCATGCCTGGCTTTCACCTTCCCTTTCTGTTTCCCTCCCCAGCTCCATCTCTTCTGCCTCTGTGAGGTGTTGGGGAGCCCTGTGGATGGAGGGCATTGCTCTCCAGGCCAGGAGCAAGTGACCTGGAAGAGGTGGTGCAAGCAGGTGTCTGCCTAATGCCACTTGCTCTGTGTCACTGGCTATCCGAAATCCAGAGACCCAGCACACAAGGGATCTTGGTGGTGGCAAGGCCTGTGCTAGTGCATGGGGACGAGCTGTGGCCACTCCCAGAGCAGGAGAGTTGCAGCTCCTTATGCACCTGCTGTGGAGTTGGGGCGACAGCATTTGGGGGGACTCTATACTCCCATTCATCAATCAGCCTCCCACAACTTGTGACCCCAGAGCTGAGAGTCAACGTGGAGTCCTGATCTGCCTGAAGCCCTGGCAGAGCCCCAGGATCCTTCTTAACGCACTCCAGGAATCATGGTTCATAGTGAGAACTGGTCTTAGACCTGCTGCCACCAAGCAGGTGCCCTCTAAGGGCCCTCTGGCCTCTTTAGGCCCCTTGTTCATCGTTGAGGATCTTGATTCACAAAGGGACCTGGAAGCCCCCAGGACTTCAGAGATGGACGCAAACACCCCCATTCTCTTAACGGACGTGTTCAGTGCTCCTTTGAAGGGCTTTCTGCAGCAGTCCTTGTCCAGAGGCTGCTGGATGTCACCCACCAGGCTCCACAGCTTGGGGGGATTATCCCAGGACAGCTGGGAGTCTTAAGATCGAACCCGTTCCTACCTTCCTGTGCAGCCCCCTCCATCCCTGCGGCCTGTCCGGTGAAGTGTTTTAGCAGGAGCTCCTCCTCGGGCTACTGTGGTGCCCTTGGGCCCTCCCAGGGCCACCTGATCGTTGAGGTCACACTCAGCCCTGGGAAGGATCCCATCTCTAATGAACGATGATGATTCCCATTGCATAGGCAGGAAGCACTCCCTGCTCCATCCACCCTGTAACCGGATTCTGTGGCCAGAGTTTTCTGTTCAGTGCCTGCCTGACCCCAGGCAGGAATGGTTTGTGCTCAAGGCCAGGGCAGGTGTGAGCGCCATGAGGGAGCTGGATTGGCACGTGTGAACTCCTGCTCCCAGAGCTGGTGTGACTCTAGTGTGATGGGGTGGGGACAGTGGTGGCATGGAGGGGACAGGTATATCTGTGCCTGCCTTGCCCACTGCCTGGTTCTGAACAAAGCCCAGCCCTGCTGCAGGCCCTTCCGGATGTCACCACACATCCTGTGTGCTTATTGATTAAAAAATTTGGGCCGGGTGTGGTGACTCATGCCTGTAATCCCAGCACTTTGGGAGGCTCAGGCGAATGGATCACCTGAGGTCAAGAGTTCAAGACCAGCCGGGCTAACACGGTGAAACCCCGTCTCTACTACAAATGCAAAACTTAGCCAGGCATGGTGATAAGCGTCTATAATTCCAGCTACTCGGGGGGCTGAGGGAGGAGAATTGCTTGAACCCGGGAGGTGGAGGTTGCAGTGAGCTGAGATCACACTATTGCACCCCAGCCTGGGTAACAAGAGTGAGACTCCGTTTCCAAAAAAAAAAAAAAATTGTTATTGTTGTTGTTGTTGTTGAGGACCTGCTACTATGTTTGCCCTGAGCTAGGCACTGGGATACAACAATGAACAAGACAGGCATGGTTCATGCCCTAGTGAGGGAGGCAGATAAGAGCCCAGGAAACCAATAGGTGGAAGGAATAATAAGAGGTGTTCGGGTTATGGAGGGGTTAAGCCGGGAGCTGCCCTGCAAGGTCAGGTCTGGGAGTCACGAGCAGAAGCTGGTAGACCACAGGGCAGGAGTGGGCAGCTGCAGCATGGCCATGTGACCTGGGGCCTCTGCAGAGCCTTTCTGCATCCCACACATGAGCGTGTGCACGCCTGCACATGTCCTTGAGCAGAGGGTCCTCGAAGTCCACTGCTTGGCCCCAGCACAGAGCTCGTGTGTGGGGCCATACGGCTGAAACAACTGGGGGAGTCCTTTGAGACAAAGAATGCAAAATGCCTGTGGCCATTCTCAAGGTGACCGACAGGAGAGGAAATGGGATGGAAGAGAGTTTGGAGTAGAAAGAGAAAGCGGGTCAGGCGCAGTGGCTCACACCTGTAACCCCAGCACTTTAGGAGGCCAAGGCGGGAGGGTTGCTTGAGGTCAGGAGTTCAAGACCAGCCTGAGCAACATGGCAAAACCCTGTCTCTACAAAACAAACAAAAAAACAAACAAAAAAACTGCAAAAATCCACTGGGTGTGTTGGCATGTCCCTGTGGCCCCCACTGCTCGGGAGGCTGAGGCAGGAGGATCACCTTAGCCAGGAGGTTGTGCCTGCAATGAGCTGTGATCACACCCCTGCACTCCAGTCTAGACAACAGAGAAAGACCCTGTCTCAGAGAGCGAGAGAGCGAAAGCGAGAGTGAGAGCGAGCGAGAGAGAGAGGTCTTAAGTAGGTAACAGATCTTTCCTTTGCAAAGGTTACAAAACATGTAGGGCTACAGAACTCCACTGCTGGGACCCCTTCCAGTGTGCAGAGGGGCTTGTGTTTGCAAAGGGCTCTGGAGCTGGGGCTTCATTCACGTCGTGGTGAATCGGGCTCTGCCATGTGCCCCCTCCCTATGTATTCACATCCACCCTGCATGCCCTCCTTGTGCGCACACGCTTGCTCTCATGCCTCCTCTCTGTGTCACACACTTGCCCTCATGCCTCCTCTCTGTGTCACACACTTGCCCTCATGCCTCCTCTCTGTGTGTACACACTTGCTTGACGTACTCTCCCTATGCCTGTATACTCTGTGCACCCTCCAGTGTGGACACACCCTGGCCACCCACCTACCTTACAAATACCCATCATCCACAGGACTGGACGTCCCTGTATTCCCCTTGAAGTGGGGTAGGGTGGGGGTGTGTGTCTCTTGGCTTCAGTGGAGCCAATCATTGTATGCGTTACAAAACTAGACGTGGAGCTGGGGATGTCTGGAGAAGGTGCTGCGGGCCGGCTGAGTAGCCCCTTTGGTGTGTTTTCCATATCGGCCCCTGTGCGGATTGGGGTTTCTCTGAGCTGCGAGTCTTCAGTGTGTAGTGGGGCTCGGCCACGGAACTCCCTCTTAGGGATTTCGGGGGCTCACTGCTTGGGCCCCCAGAGAATACCTGCTGCCGGTGTGGGCTCGGGCCACCCCTGTACCCAGCTCCAGCTGCCGATGAGCCCTCCTTCCTCTGTGCCTGCTGCCTCTGCTGGTGATGCCATTGCTGGAGACGCAGTCTGGACAGAAGAGTGCAGCTGTGGGGAGAAAAAACCTCACTCTCATTGCCGGGTAGCACAGGGGCTTATGGGGGTGGTGGGGGGTTGGGTGTTGACTCTTTCTCATCAAGAGTGTACAAAAACCAGGCGTGGTGGCCCATGCTTGTAACCCCAGTGCTTTGGGAGGCTGAGATGGGGATCACTTGAGCCCAGGAGTTTGAGAACAGCCTGAGCAGCATAGCAAGACCCTGTCTCTATAAAAAGTATAAAAACAGAAAATTTAGCCAGATGAAGTGGCACATGCTCAGCTACTCAGGAGGCTTGGGTGGGCGGATCACTTGAGCCCAGGAAGTCAAGACTGCAGTGAGCTATGATCGCACCACTGCACTCCAGCCTGTATGACAGAGCATGAGCCTGTCTCATAAAACAATCTGCTAGCCCATATTCTGTTTTTGCTTTTCTGTTTTTTGAATCCTCTAGCCCATATTCACCTTTGAAGGTGTGCTTCTACCTTCAAAAAACAGAATATGGGCTAGAGGAGGGCATGTGAGTGGGGTGGTGCCTGCAGTTGTAGGAAAATGCATTAATACCCAAGTGGTAAGTAAGGTGACCCACAGATCCCTCACCACACAGGGATGTGGTTCCAGGGACTGCATTGTGTCACGCGGCTGCTTGCAGTGAGGGAACAGGAAGCCTGTAGTGAGATCTGCCACTCTGGACCTCCCCAGCCAGTTAGCACTGGGCCACTTTCCTCCTCTTTCCACCCCTGCAGGCCTGTCTGGACTTCTGGGACCCAGCACAGAGCCTTGACTTCCCCCAGGGCTCCAAAATGGTGGATGTTTCCCTGTTCTCTTTCCCATTATGGCCGAGGCCAGATCTTCCTAAGAGGATGACTTGACGTCTTTGGGACATCCTCAAGTTCAGTGACTTGGGAGGTCACACTTCTTAACTAAACCACCTTGAGTGGGTGCAAGTGTGCGGACTATTTGCCCTGATACCTGGGTGCACAGAGGTCAGAGGAGAACTGGGGTCATATATTAATGTCCTGATACCTGCAGATAACTAAATCAATAAAAGAAGAAAAAAATAAAAAAGAAACTCGATATTCTTAGCTATCACCTCTACCCTCCTACCCCTCCCAGCCCCAGGCAACCACCAATCCACTTTCTTTCTTTTTTCTTTTTCTTTTTTTTTTGAGATGGAGTCTCGCTCTGTTGCCCAGGCTGGAGTGCAGTGGCTGGATCTCAGCTCACTGCAAGCTCCGCCTCCCAGGTTTACACCATTCTCCTGCCTCTGCCTCCTGAGTAGCTGGGACTACAGATGCCCGCCACCACGCCTGGCTAGGTTTTTGTATTTTTTAGTAGAGACGGGGTTTCACCGTGTTAGCCAGGATGGTCTCGATCTCCTGACCTCGTGATCCACCCGTCTCGGCCTCCCAAAGTGCTGGGATTATAGGCTTGAGCCACCGCGCCCGGCCTTCTTTTTTTTTTTTTTTGAGATGGAGTCTTGCTCTGTCGTGCCCAGTCTGAGAGCAGTGGTGCAATATCAGCTCACTGCAATCTCCATCTCCCAGGTTCATGCGATTCTCTTGCCTTAACCTCCTGAGTAGCTGAGACTACAGGCACGCACCACCATGCCTGGCTAAGTTTTGCAGTTTTAGTAGAGATGGGGTTTCACCATGTAGGCCAACTGGCCTCGAACTCTTGACCTCAAGTGATCTGCCTGCCTTGGCCTCCCGAAGTGCTGTGATGACAGGCATAAACCACTGTGCTTGGCCCTGGACATGTCTTTTTAATGCATACAAAAGGGATCTGCTGAACATATTTTTTTGTGCTTTTTCTTTCAAATTTAACATATCTGAGATCTTTATCAGCTCATATAGCTTTATGTCATTCTTAAGGTTTAGGAACCCGTGGAGACCTTGTTGAAGGTGTCTAACAAAATGGCAGCATGGTAACCTTGCACACTGGCAGCAGTCTCTTCAGAGAAGCACCATATATTTATATGTGTGTGTGTAAGTAAAAGGTGAAATGTAAGGGAAACTGATTTTTTGGCACGGCATTGAATGCTGTTAATAACAGCTTAGGCATTAGCCACCCGTGTTATGGAGGCTGTCTGGTTGGAATCATTCTAGTGAATAATATCAATTTTGTCTGACACAAGGTCTTGATTGCTATTTATAAAGCTGTACATTTGAGAACCCACTCCAGCTGTAACTAGCTAAGTAAAACAATAGCTTGGGTCCCAGCTCAAATTATCTGTGCATTTCATTGTGTTGATCCTGCCTGTCCACTCTCAGGATGCGGGCTTGGAAAAGAGAGCACACTTCATTAGCATTCCTTGGCTAGTTGCTCGGGGATGTTCCCTCTTGCATGTGCTGTTTCTCAGGGTTCAGAGAAACCCACTCTGTGAGGCTCTGGAGGGGAGGAAGACCATGGGTAGATGGTCAAGTGGGTAGCTTGAGCATTGTGTAGGCAGGACTGTTTGAGCCACGGCAGCGACCCCCGCTCGGTTGGTTGGGCCACTGTTCCAGCAGATGACAGCCCTGACATTATTATGGGGGCAGTTACCCTGTGCCGGCACAGTGCCCAATGCTGCACAGACGTTATCCCATTTAATCCTCCCAGCAGCCCTATGGCTTAGGTACCATTATTGTCTCCATTTTTGAAGTGGGAAAACAGAAACCCGGAGGTTAGATCATTTGCTCAGGTCACATACAGCTAGTAAGAGGCAGAACGGAGATTTGAAGCCAGGCTGCGCCTCGTGCTAGAACTCAGGTTCTGACCACGAACCAGCCTGCTTGCTCCACTCGCAAGGTGGCTGCCTGCGTGTTGTACACGCCTTCCACGTGGTGGGCTGGGGTCACTGCCCTCCAGTCTGAGTTGCTAGGGTTCTGGATAGCATCTTTTGTACCCTGGTCAACCATGGTTTTCGAAGCAACCTTGGAGACAGACAACCCTGGGTTTGAGCCCAAACTCTTCATGGCTCTCACTACCTGTAAGACCTCAGGCACCCCTCTGAGAGACTGCTGAGGAAGACTAAACCCAGTGATAGCTGCAAAGCCCTAGCACAGTGCCTGGCTCAGTGTGCACCCACGTGGTGCCAGCAAGAACATCGACAGTGCGGAGAGAACTGGGTGGTTCGTGGTGGCTTCAGCCTGCACATATGCAGAGCTAGAAAGGCCATTAAATCTGAAAAATACTGTGTATGCACATTTTTGGCTTAAACAAAGTCCCATTTACAAAGTCCATAACCCAGCTTTAATATTATTACATGCCCCAGACTGGGATTAATTCCAGGACAAGAGTGTTATTATGCTGTGTAGTGTTTCTCCCATATTCTCCTAGTGCATGGCCTCCACCAGCCTGGGCTTATGTCCTGGGGTGTGGGATGGTGGGGACACCCTGTCTCTGCCCGACTTGGTTCTGTGGGGTCCTGGGTGGAGTGGGGGGAGGCTGGTTGCCTTCTGATGTTGTCAGCTCATAAGTTGCAGTGCTCAGATGTGCTGTCATTGGGAGAGTTGACCTCAGCGTGTCCTGAGGTCTGTCTGTGGGTCAGGTCTCAGCAGGGTCATGAGCACTTACCACTTTGCTGATCCCTGAAGCAACTTTATTGGTTTCTTGAGGCAGTGCTGAGATTGATTAGTGATGTCTGCCAGGGGCACAGGGCTGGGGAAACCATAACTGATCCAGCACTTAACTTGCTATTCCTGTTTTATTCCGATCATTTTACATCTCTGTGAAACCAATAAAGGCCTCTTTGTAGGCTTTGCCCCCTCTCCCCTGGTCATGGGTATTATAATAAGGACCCCCACAAATATTCCTTCTTCCTCACCCTGCTCCTCACCTGATCTATTTGTACAGTCTTCAAACTCACAGGCCCATCTCTGTTCTCTCTTTCAGTTGAAGAGGGGGAGGCCTCAGACTTCTCGCTGGCCTGGGATTCCTCCGTGACAGCAGCAGGTAAATGCCTGGGGGCTGGTGGAAGAGTTGCAGGGGGTCCTGGGGCTGGTCCAGGAACTCAGAAAGCCACCCAACTGGTTATGGAAATGATATTCTTTGTGTCACATTCCTGCCTCCAGTCCAGACTACCCCATGCAACACGATTTTTATATCAGTTCCATATGGTCAATAAAATCTATTACATACGGAGACTAATATTCCCTTATTCTCCTGAGGGCCACGTTTCCTTCTTGTGGGCACAGTTCAGATGGGCGGTGATTTTCCCACTGCACAAGCCTTGAAGCTCCCTGCTATGGGCGTTGCTGCACATTCATTCCAATCTAATTGCATAAAAGCCACTTTAATAGGACTTTTAAACTCCAGTCTACATCAGAATTCCTCTTTCCCTCCCTGGAAGGGGCTGCTCTGCACTCTCAGGGCTGGCAGAGCTCAGCTCGTGCCTCCAGGGAGAGGTAACAGAGGGAGCTCAGACTCGTGAGGTGTTGGGGGTGACATGACACTCAGGACATGGGATTCCCGCATAAGCTCTTCCCTGTACCTCAGTGTCTTAGCTGTAAAAATAGGTGGATGAATAAAGTTTTTCTAACTGTGAAGTTTTGCAGCTTGGAGCCTTCCCATGAGTACTGAGATTAGAACTGGCTTTGGGGGGTTTTGGGGAGCTCCTGAGTTGGGGGCCAGGGTCCCCTGTTTGCCCCGCATGCAGCCAGGGCCTCTCTTGGTAGTGGTGCCCCCGGCTCCCTGACCGGCAGGCGCTGGGATCCCCTTGCTTGTCCTCCTCCCCTGCCTCGGGCCAGGCCTGCCCTGAGATCCTGACCAGCTTTTTCTGGATTCGTGGGGGAGCTGGAGCTGCTTCAGTCTTGCAGAATCTTAAGGCCTGAGGAAGTCTATGACAGAACATTCAGTCCAAGCTTCTCCTCTTTTCGTTGTGGAAACTGAAGCAGGAAGAGAGATTTGCTCTGGGTCAGTATTTCAAAAACGTGCTTAGGCATCGGGTATATAAACATTGAATGTTTTCATGGTTATGTGTCTAATGTGTGATATTATAGACATTTGTGACTTAACTATGATGCTAAATTCATTTAAGTGAAAAAACGGAGTTGACAAGAAAGTGTTAGTGGTACAGAATATGGAGATTCAGCGGGAAGTTTGAAGATGGTTCAGTGAAATTTGGGAAAGGAGACTAAGCCCTTGAACCCAAGCCTGTGGCCCCTGGTTCCACGTCCTTTCCAGCAGGAGCTGATGCTGCCTGCAGAGTCCACAGGGTCCTGGTTGACCCAGGCTTGTGCACTGTTGTGGCTGCAGGTGCCCTGGCCCTTGGTGACAGGGGCTTCCTCCACAGAGAGGGGACTTGTCTGAAGCCAACATGGTGAGTGGTGCTCAAATTCTGGGGAGGAGGGTCCGGGACTAGGACAGGCTTTGGGGTCAGCACTGGGCAGGTAGGAGGCTGGGGGAAGGGGCTGTGTAGCCCCCTGTGTGTCTCCTTCTGTGCAGGAAGCGAGTTCCCCATGGTGGGGGGAAACAGCAAGACCCTAAGGCGCCGTGTGTCAGAGATGTAGTCCCCCTGAGAGATGAGGGGTGCAGGGGCTCACACTTGCTGCCTGCTCTGGAGAGGATCCCACTGTACCCCAAACCCCTGAACTAGGAAAGCACTCAGCCCCGCGTTGTCTACAGAAGGTCCTCCTTCCCAGCTGCTTTCCCAGTGGGGCTGGCAGTGATGCAGACAGATGGGAACATCAGTGGCTTGCAAGGAGGGTGCTAGCAGTGATTGCTATAGACAGAAAGCCCTGGGCAAGGGGGTGGCTGCATGCCTAGGCAGTGAGGTGTCTCCCAGCTTGCAGAAGGCAAGGGCGATGTTGATGGTAGGGCCTTGGAGTCTGCAGTTCTGTAATTCCACAGTTGGGCGGCCAGTCTTAGGGCCTCTCTGGGCTGCCTGGGAGTAGTGGGAGCTATGGGATTTGCCAGTTTCCAGGCAAGAGCTGAGCATGCCTCGTGCATGTAGGAGGATGCACACTCCTTGTGACTCCACAGCCACAGCTCGCCGTGGTGCCAGTCAGGTTCGGATTCTCTGCTCAGCGATGGGGAGAGGCAGGGCAGAGCATCCCCGGCAGTGGATAATCCACAACGAGACAGCCAGGCCAGGAATTGTTTTGTTTTCTTTGGCTCATTTTTGCTGGTGTTTTTTGTTTGTTTGTTTGTTTGTTTTGTTTTTTTAGTTTGTGCCATGCATGTGATAAATTTTCATTCCCAGTTCTATTGGACTTGAGCTATTAAAGTCAGCTTGTATTCCCTGAGCATGGGGTGTGTGAGATGGCTCCAAGCCTGGGTGGCAGGCAGAAGTCAGTGTGGGAGGTGGCCCTGGACATAGGCAATGTCACATTTATTGAGCACTTACCTAGTGTGTGCCAGGCACTGAGCGAACACTCTACCTGCAACGTCTCGCTGAGCCATTGTGACAGCTCTGTGAGGTGGGTGCCGCTTCCAGCAGCAGCTCCATCATTTCTCTGTGGGCTTGGCTTAGGGACAGCCATCTGGTGGACAACAGGGCCAAAGGCCTGGTGAAAGCCGCTTTTGTCTAATACTTTTCATTAAACTGAGAAAATGTCACTTGGCCACATCAGAGAATGGCAGCAGGTGACAGAAGATTATGGGGGAGCAAAACCTCCCAGGCCACCCTTGGCACTGCTACTGAGAAACCCCATCCTCATTTGACACATGAGGGAAGGAGCTCGGAGCAGTACAGTAGTGAATCCACGGTCCCCAGCTGGCAGGCTGTGCATCAGGGACTCGAACCCAAGTCCTCCGGAAGCCAGAGCCTGTGGTTTAACCTCTGCACCACTTGGCATCAGGAGGTGGAGAGCTGAGCAGGACCTGAAAGCGGGGCATTATGGCGACTTCTGGAAGGTCCTTGGCAGGACAGGCATGGTGGCTGCAGGGCATAGGTAGGTCCTGCTCACAGGCCCCCATTGGCCCTGGGCTGAGGGCATTTTACCAGGAGGAAGGGAGAGCTATAAGGCATAGAGTAGCTCTTCTTCTTGGGGGGGGGCCCTGTTGGCCCAGAGCGCAAGCTTTTCATGCACCTTCCTCTCCTCTGCTTTGCCCAGCCCTGGGCGTGTGATGGAGAACTGCAATAAAGAAGCAGAATGCGCAGTTTGCGTCTTCACTCACCTCTGGCCCGCCCTGGCCACCCTGCTAGTGGGGACCCTGTGGCCCTCAGCCCCCAGGAACAACCAGGCTTGCTCCTTCTGTGCCCTCGAGCAGGGGCCCTGACAGTGATGGAGAGCCCGGCCTTGCCTGGCAGGGAAAGGAGCGAAATGATGAGCTCATGGCAATATCCCGTAGTCCCGAGGCGGGGGCGTGGGGAGTGGAGCGCGCAGGCCCACTCATGCCGCTTGCTGGCGAATGGGGCTGCTGATGGTGAGGCCCAGGGGAAGGAGCACTTCATTTGGAGTCAAGATGTGGGGTTGCCTTGGAGGTGTGGAGCTGGAGTTCTTAACCTGTTTTGAGCCACAGGTGCCTTTGAGCATCCAGTGGCAGTGTGTGGATTCTCTTTCGGACACACACAGGATTTCATGTGTGATTTCAGGGTTGTTCGTGGGCCATTCTTCTTCTCCAGCCAACCCTAACTTCTCCCGCCTTGCCAGGCCATAGGTGTGAACTTACAAATGTGAAAGTCCTTTGCAAATGGGAAAACCTTGCCAGGGTCACAAACTCAAAGGCCCACCTGAGGCGCGCTGATGGCCCAGGTGGGCTGATACGTGAGGGGCCGCGGTGGATGGTGACACAGATCCTGCAAAGAGGATGGCTGGCCCTCAGCTCCTGCCGGCTGGGCCATGAATTGCCAGAATTCTGGCTGGGTCCAGAGTTGCCAGATCTTCAGAGTTTTAAAAGAAAAGCCAGAAAGCTGGATTTTCATAAGAAATCTTTAGATTCTTAAACCAACCCAGCTTATGTCTTTTTAAAAACAGCTTTACTGAGATATAATTCACATATCATACAATTCACCCACTTAAAGTGAATTTTGGTATATTTAGAGATATATGTGACCATTACTTGAGTGAACTTAGAACATTTTCATGTCCTTAAAAGGAAACTCTTGACCAGGAGCGGTGGCTCACACCTGTAATCCCAGCACTTTGGGAGGCCGAGGCAGGAGGATTGCTTGAGCCCAGGAGTTTGAGACCAGCCTGGGTAATATAGTGAGACCCTGTCTCTACAAAGAATCAAAACAAAATAGCCCTGGGCATGGTGGCATGCACCTGGAATCCCAGCTACTTGGGACACTGAGGCAAGAAGATCACTTGAGCCCAAGAGTTCGAGGTTATGGTGAGTTTTGATGATGACACTGCACTCCAGCCTGGGTGACAGAGTGATAGCCTGCCTCTAAAATAATTAACTAAATAAAAGAAAAAGAAAAAAAAATAATAAAAAAGAAACACTGTATCCTTAGCTACCACCCCTGCCAGTCCCAGGCTACCACTGATCCACTTACTTTTTATTCTAATTTTTATTTTTTTGAGACAGAGTCTCACTCTGTCGCCCAGGCTGGAGTGCAGTGGCGCGATCTCAGCTAACTGCACCCTCCACCTCCTGAGTTCAAGCAATTCTTCTGTCTCAGCCTCCCCTTGTAGCGGGGACTACAGGTGTGTGCCACCACACCTGGCAATGTACAAGTTTTTGTTTGAATGCTTGTTTTTAGTTCTTTTGGGTGTATTTGTAGGCGTAGAATTACTGGGTCTTAGGGTAACTTTATGTTTAACCTTTGGAAGAGCCACCAGACCTTCCCAGGCATTTTGCATTCCCACTGCCCATAGGGATTCCACTTTTTCCAGGTCCTTGTCAGCATTTATTATTTTCCTTTTTGCAAATTCTAACCTTCCTAGTAGGTGTGAAGGTATCTCATTCTCAACAACTCATGGATTTTTTTTTTTTTTCTTTTTTTTTTTTGAGATGGAGTCTTGGTCTGTTGCCAGGCTGGAGTGCAGTGGCACCATCTTGGCTCACTGCAACCTCTACCTCCCAGGTTCAAATGATTCTCTTGCCTCAGCCTCCCCAGTAGCTGGGACTACAGACATGTTCCACCAAGCCCAGCTAATTTTTGTATTTTTAGTAGAGATGGGGTTTCACCATGTTGGCCAGAATGATCTTGATCTCCTGACCTTGTGATGTGCAAGCCTCGGCCTTCCAAAGGCTCCCAGTGCCTTTGACCTACCTCCTAGCAACATCTCCAAATCCCCTGTATTCTGCCTGTCACAGCCTGGCACTAGCCCTAACCCTAACCCCCGTCTCTCCCGCCCATCCTGGCCTGGTACTAAACCTACCGCTATCCCTAACACCCCTCTTTCCCACCCATCCCAGCCTGATACTAGCCCTAACCCCCCTCTTTCCCGCCCATCCCAGCCTGCTACTGACCCTAACCCTACTCTAATGCTAACCCCCTTCTTTTCCACCCACCCCAGTGTGGTACTAACCCTAACCCTAATGCTACTCCTAACTCCCCTCTTTCCCACCTATCCCAGCCTGCTACTAACCCTAACACTAACTTTAACGCTAACCCTAATCCCCCTCTTTGCTGCCTATCCCAACCTGGCACTAACCCTAACCTTAACCCTAACCACCCATCTGGTAATAACCCTACTGCCTAATAACCTCTACTGCCCATCCCAGCCTGGTAATAACCCTAACCCTACCCCTAACCCCTATCTCTCCCGCCCATCACCCCCTGGTAGGGAGATGCATCTTGCCTTCAGCATTTCCTCCCTCTTCCCACAAGCCCTTTGGAATGAGGTCTCTAAGTGGCAGACACCAGAAACATCATGTATGATCCTCAGGTCTATGATGTGGGCTTTCAGGGAACCCACACAACCATGTGGAAATTTACCTCCTCTTTCCCTGTCACTGAGTTTGATCTGGGAGCTGAAGCTGCGCATCTATTTATTTTTATGTTTATTGTTTTTATTGAGACAGGGCCTTTCTATGTTGCCCAGGTTGGTCTCGAACTCCTAGGCTCAAACAATCCTCCTGTCTCAGCCTTCCAAGCAGCTGGGATTACAGGCATGCACCACCATGCTTAGCCTGAAGTGGGTAAGGGGATCATTTTTATGTAATTGTCTAGTCAGAGTCTCATTGGAATCTTCCACCTCACCAGGCTGGGTTTTGGGACTGGTTGGGCAGAGTCTGCTCCATGGCTTCCATCCAGCATGGCAGCTCTGGAACAGCAGCAGGGAGAGGCAGTAAGAGGAGGGTCTGTGGGTGGGCCAGAGATAGGACACAGTTAGTTCGTTGACACATACTTCTTGTGAACGCCTGGGCAGGTTAGGTAAGTCTATTTCTGGCGTGGTGACAGACACACTTGTTTGAGAGGAACACTCAGTATCATCAGTTGACTGTGATGGCCCCGCAGCCTGAGACCTTATTTGTGTTGCACTGTGATCAGACTTTTAGGCCTTCCTGCCATGGGACAGGTGTTCTTGCGCCAGTTAATAGGAACCGTCACTCCCATTTACAAGGTGCTTCTAGGAGCCAGGTCTCCTTTGCTTTTCACATGCATATGAGAAAACCGAGAAACAGAGATGCTAGTAACTTGCTTCTAGGTCACTCAGCCAAGAAGCGGCAGAGCAGAGATTTGAACCCAGGCAGCTCATGCATGAATTTAGTGCCTCAACTGTAGAGGGCAGACCTGCCAGTGAGAATGCGGGTCCCATGCCTTGTTTTAGAGGAGAATCTCTGGAGTCAGCTCTGTGCCCCGGTCACTCCTGGGTCAGGTAAAAGAGTCTAACTGAAGCCAGCCCTCGGGATTTGCTGCCTGGAAGGAGAGGAGGTGCATGTTTTGAAGACCTTGCACACATCTCCCATGTTCAAAGCCAGGCCTGGAAAGCACTGGGCCAGGCTCTCTGCAGGGACTCACACCACCTCCAGCCCCCGTCCCCAGCCCTCCTTCCACATCTTGGTGTTGGGCATGGGGGCAGTTTGCAGGGGAAGGTGGGGATAGGACTGCAGGCTCTGGGACCTCCTCAGGTGGGAGGTAGAGCCGGCATTGGGGTAGCTGGTGTCCTGGGACCTCCTTGAGAAGAATGCCTTGAAGCCTCTCATTTTTCTTTTAGCCTGGTTCTGGGTAAAAGATGGGGTGAGGAGAATGGTCGGGGTCCCTGCTCCTGACCAAGGCGACAACCTCATCCCCTGCAGTCCTTTGCCCCCAGGTTTTGGCTGGGAAAATGGACAGAAATGTCCAGAAGCCTGGGCCATTCACCATGGGCGGGCGAGGCTACTCCGTGCAGTCCCGCCTGCACTTCTGAACCACGCGGAGCTGCCTCCCACCCTGCTTGTGTGTTGCTGGAGTGCATATTTATTATTTCAATGGCTTCACAGAAACTCCACCCACACCCCTGCGCTTCTGCACTTGCGTTTGCATTTCTCCCAGTCCCCTTTCGAGCTCTGTTCGTCTATAAGCTTCTACATGAAGTCCACGCTGAACTCGCAGTGGATTTCCTTGTAGTTCCTGTTGGACCTGAGCTTCCTGTGGTCCTGGGACCCATGTACCTCCCACCTTAGTGTCTGTACTGGAGCCCTCAAGTGGATGGGCGTGAATGTTCTTCTCCACCTCTCCCCTGTTGGACGTTCGGACTGCTTTAGGTGATGGCTGTTGTAAATAACGCCATGATGAACATCTTTGTGTGGGTGGTCTTTTTTTTCTCCTTTGGAGATTTTCTTAGGGGCTCCCAGCACCTTCTAACTTTTTCTTTCAATCCCCAAATCAAAGCTGGAGAGACTGTTCCCCTCGTCTGTGTCCATTGCTCCCCACTGGGTCTCACTTTGAACACTTCCCCAAGTGACTGTCCTGCATTGGGTCGCCTGTGGGATGTCTCACCCACCCATGATACTTGCCTAGAGCCATGTGACTGTGGCCCGTGGTGCAAGCTGCCTGGACACCCTTTGGCTTCGGGCTGGTGTGCTGGTGGCGTCTGCCTTTTGTGCTTGAGCTCCCAACCTAATCATCTTTTTGATGAGGACCAAGAGACATTTTAAAGGAGCAGAAAAGTCTCACTAAATAGATGTAGAATTTCCAGTATTTTAAAGACTTATGAAATGCATTTTTATATGGGGCCAGCTGGGGAGTTTCTCATTAGCTCGGCTGGGGAGCCTGTGGGGAGTTGAGCTAAGTGGAGCCAGGCAGGCTGGGTAGGAAGACGCGGTGGCCCCGAGCTCACCGGGGGAGCGTGGCAGGCATGCGCCAGCGAGTCGGCTCCACGGACCCCTGGCCAGGCAGCCTGGGCTGCGCCTTTGTTAGAGCTGCTCCCTCTACAGCACAGGGGGCCTCAGAAATCGTCAGGTGGTGACTGGAGCTGAGAGGTGGCCACTCTGTTACCATGGTGAGCAGTCCACGGGGTAGGGCATTCTGTGCCGCGTGTGCACATGGATGCATGCACTTGTGTGTGTGCTTGTGTGTGAGCATGCCCAGGTAGCTGCAGCCCTGACTCGGACCCCTGGCAGGGGGGCGCTCCAGTGCCCCTGTGCTCTGCCTGCTGGTTGGTGCTGCATCCTGGGCTCCCTGGTGCTGCCTTGGACCAGTTCTCTCAGGAGGAGGTGGCATTTCCTGCCCACCCTTTTCCTCTGGCTCTGCACCAGCCTTGGGGCCCCCATTGGGCTCCGCTGTACTTGGTTTCCTCGTTGACATGCCTGCTGTGCACGTGTGTATGCAGAGCCCATGCATACATGTGCACATGTGTGCTCAGGACTCAAGTGTGCTGGTACCCAGGGCATGTGGAAATGAACAGGTGTGCAGTGCGTCTTCTGACTCCTGTTTTCCCCCTGTACCTCTATCCTGGCTGATGACTTCACTTCCATGGAGCTAAGCTTGTCTTGCTGATTTCTACCCTCTTGAGATGGACTTGGGGCTTCCCTGATGGCAGGGATGCTGTCGTTTGTCACGTGTCCCTGGCCTGGCATTGGGACTTTGCAGCGCAGTTGCTCAGTTGATTTGGGACCATCTGCCCCAGCAAACCCATGGCCCTGCCCCTCCTCTCCTGGTGCCGTTGGGCTTTTCGGGGGACATCAGTAATGAGGATTGTAAAGACAAGGAGGAGCCAGTCCTAATTCCTCCAAAGCTGGGTGCTCCCTGAGGATGGAAAGGCCTCTCTTTGGTGTCGGCCCTTTCCCAAGTCCCCAAGGATCCTGCTGTCCTGCTGGTGGACACTGGAAATCAATAGTTCTTTGGCAACTTGAAGCCTGCCCATAAATAGTCAGCTGTGTCTGTGGGTTGGGGTGTGTGGGGTGGGGTGATGATGGCATCACTCCTCATGCATTTGGGGGAGTCGGTGCCCATCCTACTCCCTCCAGTGTTGCCCAGCCTTGTGCGTGCGTCCTGGGGTGGTTTGCACCCGCGCTGCTCAAACTTGAACATGTGTACAAATGGTCAAGACGCAGATTCTGACTCAGCAGGTCTGGGTAGGGTCTGAGAATCTGCATTTCTAACAGGCTCCGCAGTGATGTTGATGCTGTTGGTCCACAGACTGTGTTACTCCTTGGCATTTTTTGAAGCTCAGCCTAAATGACACCTCCTCCAGGAAGTTTCCCATGATAGCCCTGCCATAATTCTGTGCCCCCCTGAGCCTAAGAGCTCCTGATCCTGGCCCTCAGTGCTCCCACTGCCTTCTGCTTGGTTCTAGCGTTCCTTCTCTTCTTATACCCAGCTCCCTGATGCTCTGCTCACTCCTAGGGGGCAGTGACCGAGTCTGGTTCTCTGCGTCCCCACAGCTCAGCCCTGGCTTGGCAGTTGGCAGGTGCCTGGCAAATGTCTGCCAAGATGCAGAGCCTCACCTCCACCTCTTTGTCTGTATTTGTCCTGGGAAGTGCAGGGCCTGAGTTTTGTTCACTTTGTTAAGAGCAAAATCTGGGTTTGAGGTCTAGATGCTTATTAGCCGTTCAATATGGAGTAAGTTACTAAACCTCCCTGTCCTTTCATTTCCTCATCGGAAATGGGGATAATAATAGTCCTACTTCCTAAGGCCATTGTGAGGATGGCACAGGGAATCCGCATGGAGTGCTTAACCCCTAGGGTGCCATCTGGCACCAAGGCTCCAACGGGCCCCTCCTTCTCATCACATCGTCACAGCTCCCTGCCTTTCTCCCCACATCTTGACTGGCAATCTCTAGGCATGGCCACAGTGCCTGGGGCAATCTGCTTCACCTTCCTGCAGGTTTGGGGTGGAACTGAATCTGTAGGGAACCATTCTTGTTTACCCTGGTTGGTGAGGCATGGCTTGTTTCCCAAGTGGGGCAGGCCAGGTGGGGTGGGGGTTGGTGGGAGGTGGGCAGGGTCTGCTCTGAAAGGCAGAGGCCTGAGGCTGTCCTGAGATCAGATTCCTTCCCTGGGTGGGGCTGGACACATGGACTGTGCGGCCATGGGCCAGTGCCCGGTAGGAAATGGCCAGGGTCAGCCTGACCGCACCACCTGGCATGTGTTGGCTTCCTGGGTGGACACTCTGAAGGGCCCAGTTCCTGGGTTGGATACGGTCAGTGGTGCCCTGCTATAGACTGCAGGCAGCCCACAGGGGTTAGGCTGCTGTCATGTCAGCTGACATTCCCTTAAAATCCTTGAGTGTGCAGGGAGATGCACACACACACACACTCTCACACACACACGAGATTAGGCTGAGCCTGGCTATCTGATGCCTCTCTGGTTCAAAAAATTATTATCTTACCTCCACTAATAAGTTTTTCTCCTTTGTCACGGTTGATTGCTTTAACTGATGGCTGCTGGCCATATGTGGTAGTAGTTAGCACATCAGACTCATGCTTAGTCTGGCAAATATGATAAATTTTACTTATGCTGTTCTACTTATCAAGGCTAAATGTCCTGCAAACCTGGCAAGCTTGTGGAGGCAGGGACAGTGCCTATTTGCTTACTGTTGTATCCTCAGCAATTGGCACTGTCTTAACAATAACAATTAAAAAGTAATAACCATCTAGTGAGCATCCACTCAGTGCCAGACAGCGGGCTGTGACATGCATTATCTCATTTAAGCCTTGTTAACCACAGTATTAGCATTCCCATCTCACAGATGAGCAACTGAGGCCAAAGAGGTAAAGAGATTGGTCCAGTCTGCACAGCTAGTTGGGGTTTTGTCTGAGTCTAGGGCACGCTTTCTGTAGTTGCTAATTCGTAGTGCCTGGGACTCAGTGGAGACTTACTGCATCTTTGTGGAATGAGCGGCACTAGAATGTGCTGTGAGCCCTAATGTCATTGCAGCGACACACCACTAGTAAGAAGCCACCAGGGTCAGTGTGGGAATGAGTGATTGTTGATGGGCACAAGCCTGTGAGTGCTCTTTGGTGGTGACGTGTAAATTCACAAGTCATTGTGTGTGCATGCATGTGCACATGCAACATACACATATTACATGCACACAAACACAAGGACGCATGCACACATTAATACATATATATGCTCATACTCCCACTCAGTGCAAACGTACTCCACACAATGCACATGGACACTCACACACACGTAGGTACACATTTACACACAATGCACATGTACCCCCATACACATGTAAACACTCACACACATATGTGCACATTGGCATCTGCACACTCACACAATACACACATTCACATATATGGGCCTTCACATACGTGTTCCTCCGTACTACACACATATGTATGCACAGCCAAGTGCATGCATATGCATAATGTACACTCACACGGACGCCTACAGACACAGGTGTGCACACACATGCACAACACAGATGTATGCCTATACATGCATACAGGAGTGTGTTCACACTGCCAACATACACATAGTGCGCATGTGCACACACTTACAAATCCATGCACATACAGAGGCACACACACATATGCAGCATTCACTCATCCACATCCGGGCATGCAAATGAGCAGAAAAAGCCCGTTTCTAGGCTGTCTCCCTTGAAGGATCAGGAACAGTGCCCAGGCGGGGTGTTCAAGATGTCCACATCGTCTCCTTGCTCTCTGTTTTCTTTCTTCCGTTTCTTTGTCATACCCTCAGGGTCCTAGACGTTCTTTCCATCCAAAGATTTGCACCCCTGCTCTTGGACCCAGTGCTGGGCTGACCCGGGTGTGGACCTAGACCCCAGTCTTGGTCCATCTGTCTGTTCGCCTGCCTGGCCTGCTGCGGCCTGCATGTACCGCCCCCCAACCCCCAACTTGCGTGTGACTTCATTTTCCACTCTGCACCTGCCTCTTTAAGAGACCAGGGGCCTGGCGGGCCTGTCCCCAGGGTCGGGGCTGGGGGAGGCTGGACAGCTGCAGGTTGGGGGGAAGCCTTGTGAGCTCCCAGCGGCCTCTTGGAGCCTGGGTAACGCTGGGGAAACTGAAACAAAGGCCGACAATGGCCTCCTTCCCTCCCCGGGTGGCCTCAGAGCAGGGCCTGCCTGGGCGGCCTCTGGGGGCCCCTGTTATTTCCTGTGCTGGCTGTGGGGCTTCTGGCCAGCTTGGAACGGGACAGGAAGCTGGGCAGGGCATCGCCTCCCCACCCGCTGGGCTGGCCCTCGCAGGCCAGAGTAGCTGCTCCTGGGAGTGGGGGTCGGCTTGGCGTTCCTGCTCCGTGACCGCCGCTCCAGCCCCGCTTGGCCTGGTCTGCCCTACTCAGGTCTGGCCAGGCCTCCCAGGAGGGAAACTCAGCCTTCCGTCTCCACTGCCCGCTCCCTGCTGCCGACTCCATGTGCTCCCACCATCTCCGCTGAGTCCATCCATGCTGTCACCTGAGCTCCTGCATCTCCTCTCCCTAAATGGCCCAAGCCGCTGTGGTCAGAGCCCTTGCCCCACAGAGCCGAGGACAGGGCCAGGCAGGGAGCATTTCATGGCTTATTAATTAACTCATTTGGGATTATGCTAGAGGTAAGCATAGGTTTGGTACCAGGGTTAGGGTTACACTGAAGTTTAAGGTTAGCGTTAGGTTTACCAAAACCTACAGACCAAAAAAACATATGAGTTAAGGGCATGGCTTTTCAGGCAGGCAGGTCTTTATTTCAATCCTGATTCACCACCAGCTATTCATCACAGAATTGTCAGGCATCTGTGTCCTTCTAGGCCACAAGAGCACAGTTGGGTCCCTGACTTCCAGGACTCACATTCTAGAGTGAGGAGGCAGCAGTGGGCAGGTGAACACACACTGCACAAATTAAGTGTATTCACTGCGAGAATGGGCTTGACTCAGTGGTTGCACCTTCCCAGAGCTCAGCTTCCTGATCTGTAGAATGGGAATAACAAAGCCGCTACCTTGTATCACCATTATAAGGACAGGTGAGAGGGTAGATGGCATGTGCCCAGCATGGTGCCTGGCACACAGCATGTCCCCAGTAAGCGCTAACTGTGATGATTATTAATGAAAGGCAGTGGAGGTGGCCTGTGGGTCACTGGGGTGCTCAAATAATAGATGAAGAGACCAATTATGTCAAAACCTAAGGGAAGGGTCAGGATGCCTTTGAGCCTCCTGGCAGCCAAGGCCCAAAGAGAGATAGAGTCAAAGCTGCTTCCATCTGATGTAAGAGCTTGGGACAGACCAGTGTTTTCCCCTGGCCTGGATGCTGCCTTCACTAGGCTGCGTCTGGGGGCTGGCGGGGCAGCTGCTCAGGTAACTTTCCTAAGTGCCTGGTTAAGTGCAATTAAATGGGTTTCTTTAAGGCAGGATCTCCAAGGGCCTTCAACATGCCTGTGGATGCTTTGAGTTATAGGGAGGGGTTCTTAAAACTCTTGGACTCAGAATCTGTCCTTCATCCCTTTTTTTGAGGACCACCTATCCCTAAGCCCAGAATCTTGGAACACAGTTTGGGAAGCTCTGTTTATGTGCTTCTCCTTTGAACTGAACACCACGGGAGGCACCTCACTCACAATGTCCCCTCCTCCCCTTGCCCAGACTGTCATTTGGCTGTGGTTTATTCCGACAGGCCTGGGGGTCTTCATGTGGCAGATCCCACCTGTTGCTTACTTCTTACTGGATGATTGCATTTACTCATTTTATCTGAGTCCGATCCAGCCTCCAGCAGGGGTGCAGTTATGGAAACTGAGGCTCAGAGTGCTTAGAGGGCTCAGGACTGTGGCTCCTAATTCAGGGCCTATCCACTGCCCCATATTCCATAGACACACACACCCAGATGCACACGCATGCTCACACACATGCACACACCTGAATGTATGCACGATCACCCACTTTTTGCTCTGCGTATGTAGTGATGTTGTTCTGTGTCTGAGATCTAAAGTCTGGCTGGAGCCCTCTCTCTTTCTCCTGCCCACCTCCTCTTCCTGGTGGGCAGGACTGGGAGCCCGCCCCAGTTAGGCCTGCCAGTGGCCACTTACCCCGTGTCTGGCAGGCGCCCTGTGGAGTTTCCATGGTGAGCTGTCCTCTGGGGGCCCTGGGTGGGACTTTCCATCTGGGTGGAAACCTGACCCACTGGCTCAGGGCTGGAAGGGGAGGAAATGCCTTCTCCAAACGTGGAAAGAGGAAGCAAAGAGAGGTGGCTGGCCAGAGTCCCTGACTTCTGCAAAGCCACAGGGCCTGAGGACCCCAAGGAGCCTGGGGCAGAGCTGCGTAGGACTCACCCATCAGGGACGGCCACAGCTCAGATAGGGCCACAGCTGCGTAGTGTGGCTTTGCTTTGGGAGCTGACTGTTGTAGGCTCCTGCAGTTCTGCCCATGAGCTCGTGCCTGTCTGTGCTGGCATTCCCTGCATGCTCCTGCAGAGACTCGGGGCCAGCCAGTTGGTAAATGGCTAGGCCAGGATTTGGACTCGGTTCACTGTCCTCAAGGCCCATGTGGTTGTCACTCTGCCTCCTTGCCTTCCTCAAGCAGGCATTTCCATAGGCATTGCCTCACTGAGTTCTTGCAGGTGCGCTTTGACCATTGGTATTATCATTATTCTTGTATTTCATATGTGGAAATTGAGGCTCAGAGAGGCTAGGCATCTTGCCCAATGTCACACAGCAAGTTTGTGGCAGAGCTGCACTATAGCACAGATTCCACTCGCCCTTTACTTTGCTGACGGCAACATATGCATACGTATAGGTCATTTATCATTTAACTTCCTCCAACTTAGATAGACACATTTGCCAAAAAGTGAGGACAATAACAATGTAAAGAGATTTGGTAATTGCAGTCAATAGGAGCTGGCTTACTCAGGGAACCTGCGATGTGGTTAGGCACTGTGTCCCCACCCAAATCTCTTGAATTGTAATCCCCCAAATCCCCACGTATCAGGTGGAACAGGTGGAGATAATTGAATCATGGGGTGGTCTCCCCCCTGCTCTTCTTGTGACAGTGAGTGAGGTCTCACAAAATCTGATGGCTTTGTTTTTTCTTTCTTTCCTTTTTTTTTTTTGTGAGATGGAGTCTTACTCTGTCGCCCAGGCTGGAGTGCAATGGTGCCATATTGGCTCACTGCAATCTTTGTCTACTGGATTCAAGCGATTCTTCTGCCTCAGCCTCCTGAGTAGCTGGGATTACAGGCACCCACCACCATGCCTGGCTAATTTTTGTATTTTTGGTAGAGACAGGGTTTCACCATGTTGGCCAGGCTGGTCTCGAACTCCTGACCTCAGTTGATCCACCCGCCTCGGCCTCCCAAAGTGCTGAGATTACAGGCATGAGCCACCATGCCCAGCCAATCTGATGGTTTTATAAGGGGCTTCTCCCTTTGCTCAGCACTCATTCATCCTGCCGCCCTGTGAAGAAGGTGCCTGCTTCTCCTTTGCCTTCCGCCGTGATTGTACATTTCCTGAGGCCTCCCCAGCCATTTGGAACTGTGAGTCAATTAAACCTCTTTCTTTATAAACTATCCAGTCTCAAATATTTCTTCATAGCAGTGTGAGAATGGACTAATACAACCTGTGATGTGGGTGAGAATCTTCTGTTCCCTCGGGTGTTGGTCTCTGTGGCCCCTTGTGGGGCAGGTGGATTCCACTCTGGGGTTTTAAGATGTATGTTCATCCCACATGCTTGATGTAGGAACCAAGCCATTCGCCATGGATGTATCTCAAGCCACAGCAGTTGTATCTTAGGGGAGAGGAAAGAGTTTTGGGGATTAACTTTGACTCTAAGACACATTTGCCTCATAGACTGACTTTGGAACCTGGCACTCCCTTACCCCTGAAGCTGGGACAACAGGGGTGAGCCTCTGTCTGACTCACGGGTTCACCAAGGGTGCTTGGTCCAATGTGCCAGGGCAGGTGTGATGGCCAATTTTGTGTCAACATGACTGGGTTAAGGGCTGCCCAGACAGCTGATAGAACATGATTTCAGAGTGTGACTGTGCAGGTGTTTCTGGAAGAGATGAGCATTTTGATGGCTGGACTGAATAAAGCAGACGGCCCTCACCAGTGCCGGCTAGCATCATCCAGTCCACTGATGCTCTGGATAGAATGAAAAGGCAAAAGAGGGGTGACTTTGGTCTCTCTGTTTGAGCCCGGCCATCCATCTTCTGCACTTGGACGTCAGCACTCCTGTTTCTTGCGCCTTGAGTCTGGGGCTGGGACTGACAACATTGGCTCCCTTGGGTTTCAGGCCGTGGGACTTGGACATGAACTGCAGCACTGACTTTCCTGGGCTTCCAGCTTGCAGACCACAGAGGGTGGGATGTTTCCAGCCTCTATAACTATGTGATCCAGGCCCCCATAACACATCTCTTTTGGTATATCCATATGTGGATCCCCTTGGCTCTAGTTCTTGGGAGAACCCTGGCTAAGGCTCTAGATCTTGGGAGAACCCTGGTGAAGGTATGTGGGAGCTGAATTTTCTCTGTATGAGTCCATTTTCATACTGCTGTGAAGAAATATCCAAGACTGGGTAATGTATAAAGCAAAAGAGGTTTAATGGCCTCACAGTTCCACATGGCTGGGGAGGCCTCACAATCATGGTGAAAGGCAAAGGAAGAGCAAAGGCACGTCTTACATGGTGGCAGGCAAGACAGAATGAGAGCCAAGCAAAGGGGGACACCCCTTCTAAAATCATCAGATCTCGTGAGATTTACTCACTACCATGAGAACAGTATGGGGGAAACTGCCCTCATGATTCAGTTATCTCCAACAGGGTCCTTCCCACAACACATGGGAATTATGGGAACTACAATTTCAGATGAGGCTGTGCTCGGTGGCTCATGCCTGTAATCACAGCATTTTGGGAGGCTGAGGCAGGAGGATCACTTGAGGTCAGGAGTTCAAGACCAGCCTGGCCACCATGGTGAAACCCTGTCTCTACTAAAAATACAAAAATTAGCCAGGTTTGGTGGTGCATGCCTGTAATCCCAGCTACTCTCAGGAGGCTGAGGCAGGAGGATCGCTTGAACCTGGGAGGTGGAGGTTGCAGTGAGCTGAGATCGTGCCATTGCACTCCAACCTGGGTGACAGAGTGAGAGAGAGAGATTCCTTCTCAAAAAAAAAAAAAAAAAAAGAAATTCAAGATGAGATTTGGGTGGGGACACAGGACACAGCCAAATGATATCAGTCTCCATCAGTGGTGTTATGCTTAGTCTTACACCTGAACAATACCTCTCAGCCCAATTCCTGGGGCCTGACCTGGAGGTGCCTTGGGCCTTGGCAGAGGGGAAGATTGGCTTCTCTGCTCCTCCATCCCTTGGCCCCATAACTCCTCCAGCCATCCAGCACCCCTCCAAGCTCTGGGGTGAGAGAGGGAAGGCGGGGGGCCTCCTGCTGCTGTGGGGAGGCTTCTTAATCTTATACTCATGGCGTGATGGCCTCAGGGGCCCAGGTCAAGATCTGGGCTGGTAGCTTGGTCAGCCAGATGATGGGGAGCTTGGAGCATGGTAAACAGCAGGAGCACTAGATGAGGAGTTCAGAGCCCCAGACTTGGGCCAGTGCTTTGGCTGGCTGGATTCAGAGGCCACCAACAACCTTGGGAAGTCTTAGTGCCCTGGGCCAGCTGGAAGCAACGGAGGCTTCACTGGGGCAGTTGGCTGGGAGAGCCACATTGGTGAGTGATGTCACGGGGCCTGGAGATGGTCTCTTGTAGGCCTCCACTTTGTCCTTCGCCTGTATCCTGGCCCCTGTACCTTGTGCCCCTCCCAAAGCACCCTATCTCCCGCTTCCCACCTACTCCAAAGCGGCAGTCTTCCAAGGCCCAGCTGCCATTCCTGCCTTCCACAAACCCTTTGCACATGTGTCTCCTGTGGGGACCTGTCCTTTCCGGGAACCCCCATCCTACCCTTCAGAGCCTTTGGCGACCACATGCTGGCTTGTCCCTTTTCCTCAGCCGTTCATAGGCTTCTTCTCCCACCCACTGTGGACCAGGTTCTCTCCCTCCCCCCTCCCCCTATCCCCGGTAATCTAGCACCAGGCTCACGCTATGCATTTACTCATGGATGGACAGTTTCTCAGCACTTCTAGCACCAGGAAGTTCTACTTAATGTCTAACCACCTTCTCCATTGCTGCTGGCTGAGCCTCAGTGGTGTTGTTGCAAGACCTCTCCTTGGAGGGCTATGATGGTTGTGAGCCTGCACCGTTGGCAGGATCCATGAGGGCCCACTCATTCGTTCATTCATTTGTTCATTCTTTTTTCATTCTTTCAGTCACAGATGTTATTGAGCACCTATCATGTGCTGGTGAACATCCAGGAACAGAACTGACAAAGTCTCTGCTGTGCTCAGAGCTCACAGTCTTGTGGGGAGATGGCACTAGAAAAGTGAAAAAAGAATCAATGAATAAAAATGCACCACATGTTTTCACTAGGGGTGGCCAGCGGGGTGACCAGATAGAGTGGTGGGAGGTGAGGAGGAGAGGGCCGGCTGTGTTGGGGTGGTCAGAGAGGCCTCTGTGCCGAGGAGGGGGCGTTAGAGCCATGCACAGCAGCGGAAGCGGTGTCCCAGGTGTTCCCCACTGTGGGACAGAAGGGACGTCACTGTGCCTGGAGGAGAGCAAGTGCCAGGCAGAGGAGGGAGAGATGGGCTTGGAGATGAGGGAGGGAGACGGGGGTGTGAAATGAGGTGGTGGGGGAAGTGTGAGGTCAGGGAGATGAGAGGGGGAGAGAGGGGAAAGACGGAGCAGAGGGGAAGGAGGTGAGGTCAGGAGATTGTCAAGGGGAGCAGGCAGAAGTGTCTCATTTCAGGCCTTGGAGCCTTAGTGGGCGCCTCGGCTTTTCTTTTAAGTTGATGGGGAACCAGGGAGAGCTTTGCACAGGGCAGCAGCATGATCAAGTTTATATCTGGAAGAGATCCCTCTAGTTGTGTGTGGGGAAGAGGTGGTCAGGGCTGACCAAGTACTCATCCAGGTGCAAGCTGATGGGGCTGGGAGCAAGGTCAGGAGGTGAGCAGATGTCAGACTCTGAGTTTCTTTTTTCTTTTATTTTTTTTTGAGACAGTCTCATTCTGTTGTCCAGGCTGGAGTGCATTGGCGCGATCTCAGCTCACTGCAACCTCCGCCTCCCAGGTTCAAGTGATTCTCCTGCCTCAGCCTCCCAAGTAGCTGGGATTACAGGCATGCACCACCACTCCCAGCTACTTTTTGTATTTTTAGTAGAGACGGGGTTTCACCATGTTGGCCAGGCAGGTCTCAAACTCCTGACCTCAGGTGATCCACCCACCTTGGCCTCCCAAAGTGCTGGGATTACAGATGTGAGCCTAAGTTTCTTTTTGGAAGCAGGTTGAACAGAGTTTGTCTCTGGATTGGATGTTGGACATGAGAAAAGGAGAGAAGCTGAGGAAGCCTGCAAGGTTTTAGGCTTGGGCAGCTGGTGGCTGGGGCTGTGCTCACTGAGATGCAGGGCGCTGGGAGAAGTTGTCAGGGCGAAGGGCAGCTCGGTGTGGATGGCACGGCCCAAAAGTGTGGCTTGTCCATGATAAGCTTGAGATGCCCGTGGATGTTGAGGGGGCACTTGAACGTGTGTTTTGGCAATCAGGGGAGGATGGGACTGAGATGTGTTTTGGGTGCCATGAGTGTGTGGCTGAGACACATGCACCCACTAGGGGGTGAGCATAGACTGAGAACAGAGGAGCTGAGGTCTAGGGCCACAATGACATTGCAGGTTGGGACATTAACATTGACGGACGGGATGAGGAGGAGAGACTGAGGAGATGGAGAAAGGTGTCAGTGAGGTAGGAGGAAAACTGGGAATGGGCAGGTCCCTAGAACTCCATGAAGAAAATCTTCCAGGAGGGACAGGGTCACTGGGCAGGTCCAGTGCTTTCCAAAGCAGGCAATGGAGTGGGAGTGCGTGTGCTGTGACCTTGATGGCACCAGCTCTCTGTTTAGATGTGGCCACGTTGCAGGAGATATGTGGAAGGGAAGCCCAGCTGCTTGGCGGGAGCTGGATCTGCTAAAACAGCCTTTGCTTGAAACCATTCTGGGCTGAGAAGAGATGGGGTTCAGGGGTTAATGAAATGAACTCTCGTCTGCAGACTGGCCCATCCGGGGGTGTCCGCGCCGCGCCCCCGTTCCTGGCTCCCGCTCCCGGACGTACCCATGGCTGGAGCAGAGGTGGTGTCTGGGAGCTGCAGACTGTCCGCGGCGGAGTCCAGCTGTGCACGAGCCCTCAGCGCTGAAATTGCCATCCTCGTGCAGCCCAGAGCCAGCCTGCGGAAGTGGGCCAGCCGCACCTCCGTACAGGATTAGAGGGATGTGTAATGGATTAAAGATCAAAAATGTTAATTAAGAAATGGTCTTTTCTAATAAGATGCCTTCAAGGGCACAGGCCTGAAAAGGAGGGGATTTCTCATTTTGGCAACACGGTTTCTGTTGTAATGAAATTGGTTCACAGACAGTGGGGAGGACCCGACGTAAGCCTCATTTTAAAGACATCTCCATCCAAATTAATTAGCAATAAAATACGAAGGCCCGAGTGTCAGGCTGGCAGGCAGACAGTGCGTGTTGGCCTGGCTGGAAGGATGCGTGGACTTCAGAGGATTCCTTCTGTGTCCTGGTGCCTGCTGGAATGTTGTCCTTGATGCTGTGTTCAAGGGCATGTTCTTGGGGGTCCTGGTGGGGTCCGACTCTCCCTGGGATTAAAGGATGAGGCCTGGCTGGAGGCCTAACTCAGTGGGAACTTGCTGTGTGACTTCTGACTGTGCATGCCCCTCTCTGATCATTCCACTAGTTCCCTTTTTTTATCAGTTGTGGATAACAGTGAGTGACATCTAATTAGATGTCAATGACAATGAACAACACTCCCTGGATTGTTGGATCAAATAGATTCCTAGAGCCCAGTGCTGTGAAATCTCAGAATGGTCCATAGGAATCAGTGTGGTGATAGCTAAGGGATAGTTTGGTCTTTTTGTACCTGATGCTGCCTCTCGGCTGGGAACAGAGATGTAGGTGCCTTGGCCCTTCGAGTTCTGCTTTCCCCGGCCTTCCCTGATCTCGAGGCTATGAAGTCCCCCATGTTGTTTGAACGTCTCAGAAGACCATCATAGTCTAATGGTTAAGAATTGGGTTCTGGGGCCAGGCATGGTGGCCTGTAATCCCTGCACTTTGGGAGGCTGATGCAGGAGGATGGCTTGAGGGCAGCTGTTTGAGATGAGCCTGGGCAGCATAGCGAGACCCCATTTTTACAAAAAATAAAAATAAAAAATTATCTGGGCATGAGTGGCACACGCCTCTGGTCCCAGATAGTCTGGAGGCTGAGGTGGGAGGACTGCTTGAGCCCAGGAGTTCAAGACTGCAGTGAGTGAGCTATGTTTGCACCACTGCACTACAGCTTGGGCAACAGAGTGAGACCCTACCTCTAAAAAAAAATAAATAAATAAATAAGAAATTGGGTTCTGGAGTCTGCCAGGTCATAAGTTTGTATACCAGGACCTCCTACTTGGGACTTTAACCTTAGTACTTGACTTGTGAACATCAGTTTCCTCATCTGTAAAATGGGATCAGAGGTCCCAGTTTATAGCACTGCCGGGAAGTGAGAAAGGAGATACTGCTGTGATGAGCCTGGCCTCTGAGGGACTGAGGCTCTGTCTGCAGCGCTGGAGCTGTTGCTTTTGTTGCCGAGATGCAGGGAATCTGCCTGTTGGTTTCAGACGGGGCCTCGGTTAGAGGCTAGCAGCCTCCCCACGGCTCAGGCTCAGGCTCAGGCCTGTAGTGTTTTGAGTTTCCTGGGCCTTCCAGGGTCTGACACTTTGTTTTAGAAGAAGCCAGAGGACTGGGAGTCCCCCAGAGCCTCAGACTTACTCTGAAGGTCACAGGCTTGGAAAAAGCATGGGTGAGGATGTCTGAAGGAGGGTTTCTCAGTGCTGTGGCATCAGGTCTCCCTCTAGCTGACGGAAGCATGCGCATTTTCTTGCCCTCCGCAAACCTTGCTTTCCTGGGAGTGATGTTGGGAGCACGTCTGAGCAGGGAGAGGAGCCTTCCTGTCGCTTCTTGGGCAGGAGATTCCTCACCTGCTGTGCCTGGCTGGAGCTGCAAACCTTCACTTAAAAAAATAGGAAACAACTTTGTCTTATTTAGTGATATTTCCCTTGAATTGCGTTTGGTCCTATGTTAATTTTCTGACTTCTGCTTTACATTTTCTTGCATCTGCCTGCTATACATTTTCTCAGCATTCTACTATTTTCCTCCATTAAATTTTTCTTTTTAGAAATTGTGGTAAAATACATAAGATAAAATTTACTGTCATAACCATTTTAAGTGCACAGTTCAGCAGCATTAGGTACATTCATATTCTTGTGCAGCTGCCTCCACCATCCATCTCCAGAGTTCTTTTCATTTTCCCAGGTGAAACTCTATTCCCATTAAACACTCACTCCCCATTCCCTGTCCCCCAGGCCCTGACAGCCTCTATTCTACTGTCTATCTGTATTAATTTGACAACTGCAGGCAGGCCCTCATGTGAGTGGAGTCATACAGTATTTGTCTTTTTGTGCCTGGCTTGTTTCCCTTAGCATAATGTCCTCAAGGTTCATTCAGCTTGTAGCATATATCAGAATTTTCTCCCTTTTCTTTGACTTAATTTTTTATTTTTCGAGGTAGGGCCTCGTTCTGTTGTCCAGGCTGGAGTGCAGTGGCGTGATCATGGCTCACTGCAGCCTCGACTTCCCGGCCTCAAGCCATTCTCCTGCCTCAGCTTCCCAAGTAGCTGGGACTCCAGGTGCCTGCTACCATGTCCAGCTAAGTAAAATTTTTCTGTGTGCGTGGAGATGAGGTCTCACTATGTTGCCCAGGCTCATTTCAAACTCCTGGGCTCAAGCAATCCTCCTGCCTTGGCCTCTCAAAGTGCTGGGATTACAGTCCTGAGCCACTGTACCCAGGAAAATTTGTTTTTATTATAGTAAAATATATGTCGCATGAAATTTATCATTTTAACAATTTATGTGTACAGTTCAGTGGCGTTAAGTACAGTACATTCACCTTTCTGTGCAGCCACCACCACCATCCATCTTCAGAACGTTTTCATCTTCCCAAAATGAAACGATGTTCCCATTAAAACACAAACTCCCCATTGCCCTTTCCCAGGCCCTGGCAAACACTGTTCTACTCTGTTTTTTCTTTCACTTAATAAAAGAGAGGGCTCATTGCTGTCTCATGGGGTTGCTTCTCCATGTGGTGGCCTTTTTGCATACATGGGATTGAGGTGAAGGTAGAGAAAGGTAACCAAGAATGGGGTTGTAGGAAGAAAAGAGGGGGAGGCACTTGGCTGAGGTTGGTGGCTCATGCCTGTAATCCCCGCACTTTGGGAGGCCGAGGTGGGCAAATCACTTGAGGTCAGGAGTTCGAGACCAGCCTGGCCAACATGGTGAAACCCCGTCTCTACTAAAAATACAAAAAAAAATATTAGCTGGGCGTGGTGGTGCACATTCGTAATCCCAGCTACTGGGGGAGGCTGAGGCAGGAGAATCGCATGAACCCAAGAGATGGAGGTTGCACCGGGCTGAGATTGTGCCACTATATTCCAGCCTGGGGGACAGAGTAAGACTCCATCTCAAAAAAGAAAAAAAAAAAGAAAAAAAAAAAGAAAAAAAAAAAGAGTGGGCGTCCTAAACCACAGGCTCAGCAGCCCTGCCGATCCAGCCAGTTCTTTTCAACCAAGAGGTTGATCTTTGGAGCCATCTCCATGCTGTAGATCTGCCAGCAAGTTCCGTAGCTTTCCCACTGTTGCCAGTGGCATGGCTTCTCCTGGCACCACTGATGTTGAATGTCCTCAGAGAGCCCATTCATGGCCACGATTCTATCTTGGGTCCCGCATGCACCTTTCACGGTCCTTTTCTGTAACATCACAGTCCTGGCAATGAACTCCAGATGTTTTGCCCTGACCTTGGATTTAAGTCTCCACTCTGCAGGACCTCGTGAGCTCAGTCCCAGCCCACCTTCTTTTTTAAGGCTGAATCATAGTCCATTGTGTGTCTAGCCCACTTTTTGTTTATCCCTTCCTCTGTTGATAGACACTGGGTTGCTTAATTTGTTCAGGAATGGTCATACTGCTTTCCATGTAAAACCCTCTCGTGTTTTTAAGGCTCATCTGCTGGTGGAGTGAGCAGGACCCAGTGCAGCATGGTCTTCTCTTATGCTGGCCCAGATGGAGGGGACTGGTGGTGAGAGGCTGCATGTTTGTGGCTCTCAGGTTCCCCGCAGCAGGGCACGGGAGCGAGGGGTCCTCTGTGGGGTTGGGGGCTCTTGCCAGTGTCCATCTTCCCCACACACATCCTCCCTTTGGCCTGAGAAAAGTATGTTGACCTCCTCTCTCTTGCAGTTTGGCTGTGGGAGTGGGTGACTCACAGACACAGCCCCTTTCCTGTCTCCTCCTGTCCCTGGGGCCAGCAGGCTGCCTCAGCCGTGAGACTTTCTGCACAAGGGGCTGTCGGAGGAGAGAGGGAGCTCTCTGCTGAGTGGTGTCTGGTTGCCAGACATGGTGATGGAAATGCTTTAAACCTTAAACGAGCCACTCAGCAAATGGTGGGAAGGAAGGAACGAGTTGATCTGATCTGTGGTCTTCTATTTGTTCATGGTGACATGGATGGGGCAAAAGGATTGGGTGGAAATCGACCCTTTGGAAAACAAAAATTAACAGGAAGGCATGAACACAGCAATAAGGATGAACAACCAGCTGCCACCCCCCCAAGTGTGGGTGACTCGTGTAGACATCATGTTGAGCAAAGTAAGCAGAGGCAGCAGAGAAGGGGGGTGCATGTGCCCGTTCCTGTGACCCTGGGGAGCGGGCAAAGTGGATGTCTGTGATAGAGGTGAAGAAGTGACTGCCTTCGGAGGGGCATGTGGGAACCTACTGGGGTGCAGGGAGTGTCCCATACCTTGATTTGTGTGCTCATTTATGTAAAACCTTGCTGTCCAGCAAGGCAAAACCCCACGTCTAGAAAAAATACAAAAATTAGCCAGGTGTGGTGGCATGTACCTGTAGTCCCAGCTACTCGGGAGGCTGAGGTGGGTGGATTATCTGAGCTTGAGAGGTAGAGGCTGCAGTGAGCCATGATTGCTCCACTGCACTCCAGCCTGGGCAACAGAGTGAGACCCTGTCTCAAAAAAAAAAAAAAAAAAAGATAGAAAAACCCAGAGTACAAAGAACAACAACAACAAAAATACCTGCTGTCACCCAGTTTGCTTAAGATTTGCAAGTTAAACCTGAATAAGAAAGGGATGCTGGGCACAGTGGCTCATGCCTGTAATCCCAGTGCTTTGGGAGGCTGAGGAAGGAGGCTCTCTTGAGGCCAGGAGTTTAAGACTAGCCTGGGTGACATAGCAAGACCCCATCTCTACTAAAAATACAAAAATTAGCCAGGCGTGGTGGTGCATGCCTATAATCCCAGCTACTCAGGAGGATGAAGTGGGAGGATCGCTTGAGCCCATCAGTCCGAGGCTGCAGTGAGCTATGATCATGAAAGGGACGTGAAAATAAACCGATGATATTAAACATTTTCATTTCAGTGATGTGTCGGTTGTAGGCTTTTTACTTGGCTCATTTCCCCCTCAATTATTAGAATAAGATATTCTAAGACCAAGCTGGTTGCCTGGGCCCAGCCAGCCTTTAGACAGGGTGTTGAAGATAAGAGTCAAAAGGCCTACCTAGGCCGTTCCCGAGGGTGGAAGGTACTGGGAGAGTCTGGAGTGTCCTTGTACCTCCTGAGTGACAGCTGCCAGCCCTCCATTCCTCCCCTCTGCACTTGTAAAGTAAGGCTCGGGCCCTCTTATGCTGGGGAAATTGTTCTAGAATGAGGTGCGGGATGCCTATGTTTTCTTCTTTCTGGCCTGACCTTATCAAATTGCTTGACCCCATGAACATGAGTCCTCTTGTCTAGACGCAGACATGGTCATTCCTGGCTCACCAGCCTCACAGAGAGGTTGGGAAGCTCACTCGGGGTCTTTGTGCCCTGCGAAGGGCTGGCCACAGGCTTCTGTGTGGGGCATTCTGTCTGGGCACCAGGGGCTCCTGTAGCCAGAGATGGAGGGAAGACATGGGGAAAGGTGGATACTGCCTGAGCTTAGGCCCTCAACGGATTCCCGCTTCCTTCTGGGGCGCCGGGGGGCGTGCATCATGCCTGATGTAACCTGGTGTGGGGATTATGGTTCACAGGCCTCTCCTGACAGGGCTGGCGGTTCTGAACATAATGCTCCTCTAGGTGTCTGGAATGGAGGCTCAGCCTGCTGGGCCTCAATGCCTTTCCTGAGCAGCTTTTAAATATGGATTTGGGCTGGGTGTCGTGGCTCATGCTGGTAATCCCAGCACTTTGGGAGGCCGAGGCTGGAGGATCACTTGAGGGGCCAGGAGTTTGAGACCATCCTGGGCAACATAGTGAGAAGTCTTCTCTACAATTATCAAAAAAAAAAAATTAACTGGCCATGCTCCTGTAGTCCTAGCTAGTTGGGAGGCTGAGGTGGGAGGATCACTTGAGTCCAGGAGTTGGAGGCTGCAGTGAGCTGTGATCGTGCCACAGCACTGCAGCCTGGACAACAGAATGAGATCCCATCTCTCTCTCTCTTTTTTAAAAGGATTCGTTCTTTATTCATTCCCTCATTAAGCCTTATTTGAACACTGTTACTGTACCTTGGGTGTATGTGCAGAGATGAATAGTATTCAGAATTAGCTGGTTAGTGGGAGAAGAAGAGGGAGGAAATGGGGGAGGGAGTTGCCATTTTCTGAGCACCCACTCTGTGCCTGTCTGGGTGCAGGAGGGCTCCCATACGCATGCTGCTGCATTTACTCTTTACAGCAGCCCTGGGAGTGGTTTTTATGGCTCCTGTTTTGCAGGTGAGGAAACGAGTTCAGTTGGGCTGAGTCTTTGCTGCTCAGAGTGTGGTCCTGGGACCAGCGTCGTTCTCCTCACTGGGAGCTTCTAGGAACGCACAATCTTGGGCTTCTTCCCAGACCTGCTGAAGCAGAATCTGCATTTGAGCAGGCTTCCTGGGGATCCGTGTGTAGGGTGAAGGCCCTGCCGCGGCATGGGAGCAGGCTGGCACAGGCCAGGTTTGCTTTCCTCTGCAGTATGGCCTCCTCAGTCCTAGCAATGACAGTCAGAATGGAGCTATTGGCAGCGATGGTGCCCAGTGCTGTGCAGGACCCTTGCATGGTTTCTCACATTTAACCCCCAGAAGCCCTATGAGGTAGGCACTGTCATCATCTCCCTTTATTGCTGGGGAGACCCAGGTCACAGAAAGGGCAAGTAACCTGGGCCGAACCTCTCTCAGGTCACACTGTGTTTGGGAGGCAAAGGGCCTTCTCAGAGGGTGTGTGGATGTGTGTGTGTGAGTGTGCATGTGTGCATGTGCCTGTGTACGTGTGCATGTGTTTATGTGTGTACATGTGCATGTGTGTGCATATATACATATGTGTTCATGTGCATACATGTATGTGTATGCGCGCGCGCGCGTGTGTGTGTGTGTGTGTGTGTGTGTTGGAGGGAGCTGGTGGTGATGGCATGGCAGGGGGAATTTAGGGAGATGACTCTTGGAAGCAATGGATATAGCAGATGGTAGGGGGAGAAGTCAGTGGGGTAGAGGGGACCCCAGCTACCACCTGGGGGATGCTGTCCTGAGTCTCATGGGGAGACTTTCTGGCTTTCCGGTCGAGTCAGGTCCAGGCCCCCTCCTCTGGGAAGCCCTCCCTCATTCTCTGCTCAGTTCGAGTTCCATCTGTGCTCCTATCTTGTGCTGCTTGCCCTCATCACGTTGTCTGATGTGTATTTCTGCATTCCTGGCTAAATGGCGAGGTCCTTGGCGGCAGGACCGTGTCGTGGTCATCTTCGTATCCTCTATCCCTAGCACATTTGGTTTTTCTTCACTCATTCATTTATAAAAATATATTGGAGGCCTACTGTGTGCTGAGCCCTGACTCAGGTGCTGATGGGCCCGTGGCAAGTAAGGAAGATATGATTCCTAATCCGCTAGAGGATATGCTGGAGAGAAAAGCTCTTGTGGAAGGGTGACAAATTTATTAGTTCATCCATGCATCCATTCATTAATCCATCCATCTACCCACCCCACCCACCCATCCACCCATCCACCCATCCACCCATCCACCCATCCATCCATTCATCAACCCATCCACCCATTCATCCACCCATCCATCCATCCATCCATTCATTAATCCATCCATCTACCCACCCGACCCACCCCTCCAGCCATTCATCAACCCATCCACCCATTCATGCCCTCATCCATCCATCCATTCATTAATCCATCTACCCACCCCCCCCACCCATCCACCCATTCATCCACCCATCCATCCATCCATTCATCACTCCATCCACCCATTCATCCACTCCACCATCTATCCAGTCATTAATCCATCCATCTACCCACCCCACCCACCCATCCACCCATTCATCCACCCATCCATCCACCCATTCACTAGGCAAACACTAGACACTGGGGTTACAGTGTAAGCAAGTCTAAAGTGATCCTGGCCCTCAGAGCTACAGCCCACGGGAACACCCACAACTCGAAATCTCTCTAAAGAGAACCAGGGCCAAAGGGCAAGCGCAGCAGGAACCCTGGCCTCATCTGCGTAGACAGGGCCACCTCCTGTGACGTCTGAAGAAGGTTGTGGAATTACACAAAAAAGGACTTTCTACTTGGAATGTTAGGCACCCAACACATTCCAAACTCATAACACTTCCAGAGTTTGGAGATCTTAACTCTAAGCCGGCACAGTGGTTACAAGCAGGAAGGTTCAGAGTGTGTCTGGATTTGCAGAAGTGCAACTCCATGCTTTACAACAGCCATTGCCCTGCAAAGCGCACTCCTGGCTGAGAACTTTCATGAGTGTGTGCTGCTCCTGAGGCTGCTGTGGTCCTGCCAGGGTTGTCTGTTAGGGTCTGTGGCACCTGTCTGTAAGCTGACCCTGGCCTGGCTAGATGTCACCCTGCAGCCACTCGAAGGCTCTTGGGTTGCATTGCCCCTAGGCAAGGGGATAGCAAGCTTTCCTTTTTTTTTTTTTTTTTTTCTGAGGTGGAGTCTCGCCCTGTCGCCCAGGCTGGAGTGCAGTGGTTCGATCTTGGCTCACTGCAACCTCCACCTCCCGGGTTCAAGCGATTCTCCTGCCCCAGCCTCCCGAGCAGCTGGAATTACAGGTGTGAGCCACCACGCCCAGCTAATTTTTTGTATTTTTAGTAGAGACGGTTTCACCATGTTGGCCAGGCTGGTCTCGAACTCCTGACCTCGTGATCCACCCATCTCGGCCTCCCAAAGTGCTGGGATTACAGGCATGAGCCACCGTGCCCAGCCAGCAAGCTCTTCTATTATTATTTTTTAAAATATGGTTTTGTTGCAAAATGAAATACAGATCTAGAAACCTACAAAGTCAATGTAGAACTTAGTGGATTTTTATAAGGTGAACGCCATTGAAACCACTTCCCGGGTCTAGAAATAGAACTTTGCAAGCTACTTCAGAAGGCTTATCCTTGTTCCCCGTCCCTATTTCTCCTTCCAGAAAGAATCACTAGCTTGACTTTTATGGTTATCGCTCCCTTGCTTTGTTTTAAAGTTCTGTCACTCACATGCGTACCCCTTGCCGCTATAATTTTTAGTCTTGGAGTGCCATTCTTTAAGGAATATGAGGGAGTAATATATTTTTGCAGTGATGATTATTTTACATTTTTTGGAGACCACTCTGTCGCCCAGGCTGGGAGTGCAGTGGCGCCATCATAGCTCACTGCAGCTTCAAACTCCTGGGCTCAAGCGATCCTCTCATCTCAGCCTCCCGAGTAGCTGGGACTGCAGGTGCATGCCACCATGCCTGGATAGTTTTTAAAAATTTTGTAGAGATGGGGTCTTGCTATGTGACCTAGGTTGGTCTTGAAGTCCTGGCCTCAAGCGATCCTCCCTACTTAGCCCTCCAAGTAGCTGGAATTACAGGTGTGAGTCACCATGCCCAGCTGATTATTTTAAAAATTCTGGTCAGGCGCAGTGGCTCACCCCTGTAATCCCAACACTTTGGGAGATCGAGGGGGGTGGATCACTTGAGGCCAGGAGTTCCAGACCAGCCTGGCCAACATGACGAAACCCTGTCTCTACTAAAAATGCAAAAATTAGCCAGGCATGGTGGTGAGTGCCTGTAATCCCAGCTACTCGGGAGGCTGAGGCAGGAGAATCACATGAACCCAGGAGGCAGAGGTTGTAGTGAGCTGAGATTGAGCCACTGCACTTCATTCAGCCTCGGCGACAAAGCGAGACCCTGTCTCATAGAAAAAAAAAATCCTTTATAACAATTCCTGATCTGGAAGCTTCTGGCAATTAGGCTCCTGGTTAAACCATTTTCTACCTTTGGCAGGTGAAGGCGAGGCAGGAAGTGCCTACCACTTAGCAGGTGTCCACTCGGAGTTTGATGAGAGGCTGGAGATGCCAGGGATGTTTTACAGTCACCTGGGGAGGAGGTACCGGAGTCCTGAACCAGGGTGACCACGCCCAGGAGGACTAACAATGTGGAGGGGAGGAGCCGAGGGAGGGTCTGAGGGAGGGATTAACGTGCAGGGAGAAGAGAGAAGGAGCTGTGTGTCATTCTTTCTTTCCCTTTCTTTCCACTTCAGTACACTGGGGGAAATTAATCTCTCACCTGCCATGGCGGGGAAACCTGAGTTTGCTGTTGGGGCTGTCCAGGGCACGTGGGGTGTTTGTCTTTGAGGCCATTCTTCACCGGGATTGATGACAGGGGCGTATTTCCTGCTGAGCCAGGCTCCTCACCCCACCCAAGGAAGATTTGGAGGCAGGTGGTCACGTGTCTGGCTTGGTTTAAGTGTCCACAGTAGCCTGTGGAGATGTGTTGAATTTTAGAAGTTACCGACAGGTGAGTTCTATGGGAGAGGGCCATGGTGATTTTCAAATGCTGGGTCAGCAGCATTCTGCAGTCCTCACCATGCAGGTGCTCCTCATGTCCTGGAAACTTAACTTCAAGCAGGTGGCTGATCAAGCCTTGCTGTTGGTAGGAGCGAGGGGCTGGTCTCCTTATTCACCTAATCTTCTCTACATGGGAACATGATAGTGGTTATATGACTCATTACTGAAGGCTCCCTTTGCTAGAAGTTCAGACTATAGGAGATGTCAGGGTAGCCAGTTCTAAGCTGAGTGGGGGAGAGCATCATGAACCTATGGAATCTCCAATAGTACATGGAAACACAGAAAAAATGAGAACGGAAATTCTTGGCCTCATTTATAAATAAGCATTGATTAAAAGTCTGCTTTTTTGTCTTTGGTGTGGAGGACACAGAAGTGTTGGATTCAGTCCCAACATTGCATAGTGTAATGGAAAAGAAATAACTGTCATTGTGCATCGTGACAAGTCATTTATAAGAAAAACAAAACACTTGAGCACAGGGCCAGTTGTCTATTGTGTGTTGGTGACATAAAATGGGACTTCTCACTATAGTTAGGTGGGGTTTCTGTCTTTTGGCAGGACTTTGACTTTTAAAAGTGCCACACACTCTAGAAGAAAACAAGGAATTATGCAGCCACGTGGACACGGGTTCTGAGGCCTGTTCATGTCTGCCTCCCCCGCGCATGCTGGCTTCCCCACCCCCATCTCGCAATGGACTTGTCCTCAGGGATGCTCATAAGTGTCCGAACGCATCATGGGTGTTTCTCCCCATTCTCAGCCCACCCGCGACCCCTGCCTTCTTGCCCGTGTGCCCTGGGAGGTGGTGATGGTTGCCACCTCCTCCTTTCCATGCAGGTGAGAGCTGGGCTGGATGAGGTGTTCTCTTAGGTCCCTTCCAACTTGAAGCTTCCCTGGGTCCAAGCTTAAGGGGTGGGCAGGGACCTTTCCAGACACGCGTTTGGTGGGAAGATGCCCCTGAAAGGTGCCACGGAGTTACCTATGGCAGTTCGGGTGCTCCTTGTCTTGGCCAGTGTTGGAACTCAGGGGAGGGCCCGATTCCGTGTCAGTGTGGCGGGACTGGCCTTCCAAAAGGCTGTTTTCCAAGTGCTTGATGATCGTGCTGTTTTCATTCTAAGATGTGTATTGTGTCATTGCCTAACGTTGCTGAAATTGGGAAGCATTTTAGTGTCTGTATGTGTGTTTAACAAAATGACAGTCCCTCCAAAGACAGAGCTGTCATTAAGATAGTGGTGGGCCACGCACTTACAGCCCCTTAGACCTCAGGGGCTGTCGTAACTGGTGATAGGCAGCCTGGGCTGGTGCAGGCTGCCTCCAGAATTTGAATACCAAGCCCTAGACCTGTGTGATTATAGCCACAGCATGGCCTCTTACGCCTCTTTCTGTACTTAAAGGAGGCGACCAACAACGGACAGCAAGTCCGTTTTGAAAACCCTTGACTTTGAAACCTTCCAGTCATCTCTGTGGGCTCTCACCTAATTTTGCTTAAACACTGCATTTGCCTCCCCTCCCTCACTCACAAACCTTCAATGGCTCCCTATTTCTTCTACCTGGACCTTGGACTCAGCCTAGCTTTCAGTCTGGCCCCTGCATCATTCTTTCTACCTCAGTCAGCCACTCACCCAGTTCCTTTCCAGTGGGAAGATTTCATGATCTCCTCCGAGGCAGGGCCATGTCTGACTCCACTTTTGATCCACTGAGTCCCTAGCACAGGGCCTTCCTGGAGGCAGGCATTCTGGCAACACTTGTTGGCTGCTGCGTTGATGTGGCTGCAGCTCAGACCTGAAATCCTTTGGGCATTTTATTACCATCAGCATCTGGACAGTGTAACTCGAGGATTAACAGAGTTATAGGAGAAAACTCCACTCTGAAAATGGCTAATTATTATTATTTTTTAACCAACTACAATTTACAGAGGGTTCGTAGAGGCACAAAAGAGCGCACACCCTGTAAACGAGGGTTAATGAGAAAGCTTCCCGATAGCTTGTGCTTCATCAGCAGCAGAACAGCGTGTAAATAAATCTAATTTCCCTCCAACTCAACTCGTCACAGGCTTAATTACCGCAGCCACAATGTGTGCATGTGTGTGTTTTTTTCATTAGCGAAAGAGGGTCATTATTAGCCATGTCTGGTAAGAATTATGATGAAGAGCCTGGCTCACCCTCGATAGGTGTCCTCAGAGAGCAGAAAGGAACTTTCCTTGTGAACTAAAGAGTTCCCAATTAAGGTGGTTTGGAGGAAGCAGGAAGCGGCAAGCAGATTAGAAAAAGAGTACAGAAACAGGGAAAGCAGGCGAGGAGGCGGGAGGGTTCTGGTGGGCTCGGTTAATGACTGAGGGAAGAAGGTTTTCTTCTGGGGGCTGTGCCCTCTTTCCCCCCTGCATTGTCATTTACTTGCCCAGAAATCCTGGGGACTCTGAGACCCCTCCGGGGGTCCTCTCTTGCATTCTGGCTCCAGAGAGCTGAAAATGAGACTTGCACTTGTGGGGGGACAGGGCTTGACCGCTTCCAGCCACCTCTTTTCGACGGCTTTTCACACTTCCTTCCCCTCCTGCTGAGCAGGGAAGCAGGGGAGAGCGTGTTGCTGCCACCATGGAAGATAGCCGCACCAGCGGACTGTTGCAGTGAGTGTATTGTTCTAGAAATAAATAGCTGAAAACCCCGAGTCAGAAATTAGTTAACACAAAGGAAGTCGAACCCTACAGGCCAAGTTCCAATTGTCTGCAGGAAGTGCCCTGCCCAGGGGGCCCTTTGAGGGAGGATTTAAGTCCATTCTGCCTGGCACTCTGTACACAATGTTGGCAAAAAAAGTTTTTTCTTTCCTTTCGACCCCAGGCCCGCAAACCCCCCATAATGATTGCTTTCCTCATTAAGCAGTGTAGGAGGCCACACTTTGAGGTGCAAATACATCTCTAGTGATTGAGAAATTCAGGCGGCTTCTCCGGCTTGGTGCACATGTGTTCCGGCTGCTAGACACTGTCCGTCCCTGTCTGTCCCGCAGCTGCAGCCCGAGCTGCCCCTCCATCCCTTGCACTGGGCATAGGGCAGACCTGACAGCCTTCAGAGTAGAAGAGGACCTGGAAGCCTCTTCTGGGGTTGAGGGTCCCTAGCATGTATTCTTCGAGGTCCTGCTTGGATGCCTTCAGGGATGGGAGTCTCATCTCGTTGTAAAGCAGCTTGATCCCTATTGGCAGCCCTGATGATCACATTTACTGAGCACTTACTGAGTGCCAATAATTACTTAATTAAACAAACATTATTGAGAATCTCTTCTGGGCCAGGCACTGTGCTAGGCATTGGGGATTCATCAATGACCCTGGATGGAGGTTTCCTGCCCTCTTGGAGCTTACACCGGATTGCATGCAGGAGGCAACTGATAAATGTGATGATGAGTGCTTTGAAAACTAAAAGTGGGTAGAGAGAGGGCAGGTTAGGTGGGGGCAACGCCACTGCCTTGCTCAACAAGGAGGAGTTACTAAAGCCAAACTTCTCCCCGTTTCTTTATAAAACCACACCTGACCTGGCGTTGGGTTGGGGCCTTTGCATAAACAGACTATTCTTCCTCCACTTTTTAATGTATGGCTTTTTTTTAAAGATGATGTCTTGCTCTTGTTGCCCAGGCTGGAGTGCAATGGTGCAATCTCAGCTCCCTGCAGCCTTCACCTCCCGGGTTCAAGCGATTCTCCTGCCTCAGCCTCTGGAGTAGCTGGGATTACAGGCACCTGCCACCATGCCCAGCTAATTTTTGTACTTTCAATAGAGACAGGGTTTCCCCATGTTGACCAGGCTGGTCTCCAACTCCTGACTTCAGGTGATCCACCTGCCTCGGCCTCCCAAAGTGCTGGGATTACAGGCGTGAGCCACCGTGCCCGGCCAAATACTTGGCTTCTTTGTGCCATTCAAGTGTTTGCTCAAATGTCCTTTCCCCGGAGAGGCCTTTTTTGATAGCCAGAGCCTCAAGTTGCCTCTTTGCTTTTCAACAGTTCCTATCCGAACACCTTTTATTTATTTATTTATTTATTTATTTATTTATTTATTTATTTATTTTTGGGATAGGGTCTTACTCTGTTGCCCAGGCTGGAGTGCAGTGGTGCAGTCAAAGCTCACTGCAGTCTCGAACTCCTGGGATCAAGTAATCCTCCTGCTTTAGCCTCCCAAGTAGCTGGGACTACAGGCGCACATCACCACGCCTGGCTAATTTTTTTTTTTTTTTTTTCCTGTAGACAGGGTCTTGCTATGTTGCCCAGGCTGATCTTGAACTCCTGGGCTCAAGCAATCCTCCTACCTCAGCTTCCCAAAGTACTAGGATTACAGGTGTGAGCCACTGTGCCTAGCCTCCTATCACCTTTGTTTCAGTACTTGCCTTGCGTTTATCACCCCCTGAGATTTTCTGATTATTATTATTTTGCTTTGAGACAGAGTCTTGCCCTATTGTCCAGGATGGAGTGCAGTGGCATGATCTTGGCTCACTGCACCCTCTGCCTCCCAGGTTCAAGCGATTCTCCTGCCTCAGTCTCCCAAGTAGCTGGGACTACAGGCACATGCCACCACACCTGGCTAATTTTTGTATTTTTAGTAGAGATGGGGCTTCGCCATGTTGACCAGACTGGTGTCGAACTCCTGCCGTCAAGTGATCTGCCCGCCTCAGCCTCCCAAAGTGCTGGGATTACAGGCATGAGCCACTGTGCCTGGCCGATTTTCTGATGGTTATATTCCTTGCTGCCTAGTGGATTTTGTCTGTGCAGTTGACTGCTGTGTCCCCAGCCCAGGACGTTGCCTGGCACACAGCAGCCCCGCAGTCCTGAATTGTTGAGTGGGTGAGGACATGTGAGGCTTATGCCACCCTCTCTGTTACCTTGAATGAGCTCCACAACAACCTCCCATTTTACAGATGAAGAAACAGAGGTTCAGAGAGGTTAAGTAGTTCATCTAGGGTCACATGGGGATGCATCTCCAGCCAGTAGAAGGTCAAGCCCATGCCTTCAGTTGCCCGATGAACTTGTGCAGGTTTTTTCTCCTCCTGGTCGGCCCATGGGGTCTGTTCTGTGCTCTGTGACCTCCTGGAGCAAGCCTGCTCGCTCTATGGGCCACCCTCCTGTGGTCCCTAGACAGTCTCCCTGGCCTCCCTGGGCTCCCTTTGAAAAGGACAGGAGGCTTGGAGAGATATCCAGGGCCAGAGTTCTCTGGTGATGTTGCTATAGTCAGAAAGGCGACCAGCCTGGCCCCCCCAGATCCCTACTGTGTCAAATGGCTGGTGCTGTGAATGCCCAGGCAGTTACGCAAGGGCTTCTGTGGCTGGGGCTCCGTCAGGAAGGGCTGCTGAAGACCCCAGGCCCAAGCCACATGGGGTGGGGGAGGGCCACTGGTGTGCACCCCCTCTCCCAATTCCGGTGTGCAGTTCTTGCCTGGGGGCCATAGAAGCCAGGCGAGGCACCAGGCCACCTGTTTGCAATGCCTTCCTGGGCCATGTCACGGGCACAGTGGCCCACATTCTTGGATTCTTGAGTTAGTGAATATCGGGCAGGGGGAAATGTGACCACACAATTTTGCTTTCTTCTGCAGGAGCTGGATTTGGGGGTGAGCACCTTGATAAGGGCCAGGAGAGCCTGGGGTGGGCACTAGGGGTCCTGAGATGAGCTGCTGCTCTGCATTTGCTCCCTCCTTGCTGTGGGGTTTTGGCCAAGACCTTGCCCTCTCTGGACTGTGGGGACCTCTTCACTGTCCTGCCTGGGTGGGACTTCGAGTTCTGAACCACTGAACCTTAGCCTTGGAAGGAAGAAAAACAGACTGTGGCTCCAGTGCACCTCTGGGGCAGACAGCCCCAAGCCCCACTCTCTGTCATAGTTGCTCAGCTGGCAGGACTGACCCCATCATTATTTTGGGAAGCAGAGCCCATGCGTGGGTGGTGCTGCTACTTTCTCTCCTGACACTCAGAAGCCCAGCATGGGTTTGAAGATCATTTACTCTTTAATAAATCAGAAGACTAGTTCTGGCTGAGGTCACCATGGGATTCAAACCCAGGTCTGACCTTGCAGCCAGTGCCCAGGCCAAGGCACTTTGCATGGAGCTGGGTACATCTTGCTATCTCAGAACTCTCATGTTAGAAATGTTTCCCACGGCTGGGCGCGGTGGCTCACGCCTGTAATCCCAGCACTTTGGGAGGCCGAGGTGGGTGGATCACGAGGTCAGGGGTTCAAGACCAGCTTGATCAACATGGTGAAACCCCGTCTCTACTAAAAATACAAAAATTAGCTGGGCGTGGTGGCAGGTGCCTGTAATCCCAGCTACTCAGGAGGCTAAGGCAGGAGAATTACGTGAACCCAGGAGGCGGAGGTTGCAGTGAGCCAAGATCGTACCACTGCACTCCAGCCTGGGCGACAGAGCGAGACTCCATCTCAAAAAAAAAAAAATGTTTCCCAATAAGATTTGACCAATTTAGGCTGGGCACGGTGGCTTATGTGGGCTCCCACCTCTGCCTCCCAAAGTGCTAGGATTACGAGGTGGGAGGATTGCTTGCAGCCAGGAGTTGGAGACCAGCTTGGGCAACATAGTAAGACGTCATCTCTACAACAGATTTTTTAAAACACTAGCTGGGTGTGGTGGTGCTTGGAAGGCTGAGGTGGGAGGATCACTTGAACCCGGGAGTTGGAGGCTGCAGTGAGCTGTGATAGCACCACTGCACTCTAGCCTGGGTAGCAGAGTGAGACCCTGTCTCGTACAACAGCAGCAAAAATAAAAGATTTGACCAAGTTAAATGATTTTAAAGTATGGAGGCTGTCAAACAGTGTTGTATGTGACATGAGCACCCGCAGTCTATCTTCTGTCTGGAGTTCCCACATGTGCCTTGAATGCACTGACTCTGGGCGGCTTGAGGGGCTCTCCCAGCACCTTCTGATTTCAGGATTTGATGGCGTGTCCTGGGCCCTCCTCGGGCCTTTTGTCGCCATCGGGCCTCTGTCTCTCTGCTCTGTGCTGCAGACACACTGGCCTCCGCTTGGTTCTTGGAGTGCACGATGCTCCATGCCTCAGGTTCCTTTGTGCTCGCTGCTCCCCATCACTGTCACCATCACCGTCTGGTCCTCTGCAGCTTGGCTCACGCTGCCTCCTCAGTGAGGCTCTCCCTCCCTCACCACTCTGGCTGGAGCTGGCCTCTTCCAGCCCCGTCACGTCACCTTTTTTATTTCCTTGGATGCGCTGATCACTCACAGCAATGATTTTATTTCTCTATTTATGCATCTTCTGTCTTTTTCCCCACTAGAGGGTAAACTCCCTGAGAGGATCTGTCCACCTCGTTCCCGATTTTGCTCTGGGACAGTCCCTGGCACGTTGCGGGGTCTCCGTGAGTGTTTTGTGAGCACACAGATGGCCTTAAATGCCCCTGAGCCTCTCTTCTGGAGAGGAGCGTCCGGCTGGCCCTGGGGGCCCCGGCCCTCCTCCCTGTGTCTGGCTGACACATCTTCTGTGACTCAGTGCTGGCAGTTGGCAGAAAGAGAGGAAGGTACCTCCCAGAGGAGTCCGCTTCCCAGAAACACCCAGCCCACTTCCCCCACCTGGGCTCCCCCAGGACAGAAGAATGCAGGGACTTCTTGGAAACCCCTGACTTGGCCCCTGGAGAGTGATGACTTGGAGCCTTATATTTAAGTGTTAGTGACAAAACCCAGGAAGCCTCACAATTTTGTGCCTAGGAAGGGGTATTGGTGGAGGAGAAAGAGAAGGGGAAGCCGCCAGCTGAGAATTCCCAGAGTAGGAATTTCCTAAACTTTCCCCCAGATCAATGGGTGCAAGGAAGCAGCCCCGATGTGACTCACCCCGAGCAGGAGCATGATAGGTGAGCGTGCACTCGCCTGCACAGGTGTGAGTGACAGCCAGAGATGAGCTGTTCGGCAAGGTTATGGGCTGACAGCAGCCTTCCCGTCAAGGTCAGCCCAGACTCTCCACCACATGGCCGTTTCCATCTGCACGGATGGACTGGAATGTGGGGAGAGTGGATGGTAGCAATGCTGATGCAGGTGGCCCCCTGAATTGCACCTCCAGAGACACAGGCGTTCGCGGGAGGGAGAATCTCCTTAATGCAAAGACTCCCAGGGTGAACCCATTTGCAAAGCAAGGAAACCTTTTCTAAGATAGAAACCACCCCCGCCCCCACCCCTCCCCAATTCACTACTGGGGCCTGTTCACATTTAACTAGGAGTTGTGGACCGGTGTGATTTCCCTCCAGACGAAACTTTAAAGGCAGACTCTAAAACGATCCCTGGAAGAGATGACCACGGCCCAGGGGCGAGTGGAACAAAGTGTAGAAAGGTTACAAATCAGCGTGCGGCGCAGGATCCCGTTCGCACACGGTGATTGCTGCGCGTGTCCATAAATGCAGGAGAGGATGTGCGGGATCGCTCTCATCAAAGTGGTCACAACCCCAAGCTCTGGTGCTGAGATTTCAGGTGATTTTTACTATTTTTCTTTATACTTTTCTGTATGGCTTGTATCTTTGACATCAGTCGCAGTTATCTTTGTAATCAGAAATAACAGTAAAGCTTCGTTTTTTTTTCTGGGAAAGAAAGATACTCAGAAACACAGAAGCAGTTCTGGGGAGAAAGCCGGGTGAAACCACAGGCTGGCGGAATGCACGCCCTGCATCCCTGTCAAAGTCAGGACCTGGGATGCTTGTTGCAAGTGTGGCCAGATTCCCTGGCGCGGGCATTTCTTGTGGTGGGGGGGCTGGGTCCTTCCTGCACCCACTCCTGTTTCCAGCGTAGCCCAGGGCTCCCAGGGGACCTCACTTCTGGGGCTTCTGTCTTTGGTGAGACTTGGTGCTGCTAGATACCCCTGTGGGGTGGTGCTTCGGCTTGAGAGGAGGTTACTCTTCTGTGCTGTTTCACCGCCTTCCTCGTCTCTTCACTTAATGCGGTGGAGATGGGACCGTAGTCCCTGGACTCCATGGAAACCGCATTGTCCATGTGGAAAAGCTGCAGCCTGTGGTCATGCTGGTCTTTACCATGCACTGGACTTGTCTGTTGACCTCTTTCTGCATGAGAGGGGTGAACACAGAGGGGCTCAGAACCTGGTATCCCCGGAATCACCTCCATGCTCAGAAGGAACACTGGTCTCTTAGAGGTTGGAACCCCTCTTCTACCATGCTCTAGTAGTGACCTTCCCCCCTTGGGGCCTCAGTTTCCCCATCTGTAGTAGTACCTCTGTCATAGGGCAGGGGTTCACAGGTGGGTACCCATCAAGATACTTTCCCATCCTCCCATCCCTGCACGGAAAAGGGGCTTCGCTGGAAAGATTTCCAGAAACTGTTTTGAACTCTGACCCTGGCCATGTCTTGCCTGTAGTAAGTGATCAGGTGACGTCACCTGGTGTGATTTCTTAGCAACCAGCTACTTTGGTCAGCCAGCCGGCAGATGCTCTCCTACAGAGAGAGTTGGAGTAATTTTTTCCGTTCGATGTGCACTCCTGGAAGGGGGCCAAGATGCGTTTTAGGCAGTACCTGGCTTCTCCTTGAATTAGGCCGTTTTCCATTCTCATCTCCCCAAAGGTGGTTTTCCAGCCTCAGCTATGACTCACAATCTCAGCCTCCCCACAGGAGGGTCAGAAAATTGGTGAGAAGTGATTTTCTTTTTAAACTCAGAGGTGGAAAATCTGCATTTACTTAAAAATGACTAACTTGGTGTTGTCCAGCAACGGGGCTTGTCCAAGAAGGTCTACTTTATGGAATGATGTGTATGACTTTAATCATCTCAGTCTACCTTCATTCATCCATTCAACAAGGGGTTATTGTGCACCTGCTATGTGCCAGGCACTGTTCTAGGTGCTTTGGATTCCACAGTGAACAGATAGAAGTTCCTGCTCTGAGAGGACAATATACTTAGGTCCTATTTGTTTATTTATTTATAGAGACAAGGTCTCACTTATTGCCCAGGCTGGCCTTGGATTCCTGGGCTAAAGTGATCCTCCTGCCTCAGCCTCCCAAGTAGCTGGGACTACAAGCAAAAGCCACTGTGCACCTCAGTACAAATTTTTCAAGCTCACCCCCTAACCAGGGCTAGGCTCCTCCACACTGGAGGGAGGGAAGGAGCACAGGGCTGGGCACTAGCCCTGGTCCTGCCACTAACTTGCCTTGTGCCCTAGGGACAATCTCTTGCATCACAGATTCTGAGAAAGCGCTGGATTGGATTGGCTCCCTTCTTCAGTGCCTTCTCTATCTAAAGTTCTGTGATTCCCATGTGGTTCTCCAACTTACTCACTGTTCTTTTAAAAACTTTTATCATCTAAAAATTTTTAGTGGCTCAGCAATGGTGTTTTTTTTTTTTTAAATGAAATATCTCAGTTAAACAAAAGAGAATAACGACCATCCAGGATGTACCTTTCAGCTTAAGGAGTCGTTCACTCAGCTGAGCGCTGAAGTGCCTTCCTCTTTCTGCCCCGTTAGGGCTTGGCGTTCGTCATTTCCCTGTATGCCTTCCTTCTGGAGATATATATATATAAGTGATATTTAATTATAAATGATATCCATTCATCATTTCCCTGTATGTCTTGTTTCTGGAAATACATAAAAAATGATATTTAAATACTATTGATACACATGTTTTAAAACAATATAGATACCATACATATAGTTTATCTTTAGCAACTTGCTTTTTTCCCTCTCTCAACATTATGTTTGGAAGATTAATCTGTGTTGATACATGTAGCTGTTTCATTAATTTTAATTGCTGCATGGTGTCCACTCTGTAAATGTACCACAATCTATCTGTCGATCTGCTGTTCATGGAGATGTAGATGCTAATTTTTTTTTTTTTTTTGGCTATTACAAGTCATTCTGCAGCAGATACTCTCACGGCGGATTCACAAACAGGAGTTTTCTAAGATATAAGCCTCTGTGGGCAGTGACTGAGTCGAAGGGCATGGCTCAAACTCTTTTCCCCGATCTCTGTCTGCCCGCTCTGCTCTCCCCACTTTAAGTACTTTCTTTCCCGGTGGTTCTAGCATGTCTCCGGATTGTGTCTTAGTGTCCCCACTTGGGTCATGGGCTGAGCTTGGAGGTCAGGGGAAAGGTCAGGATGCTACGTCTAGGGGTGCCACAACTGCTGAGCACTGCTGGGCACCGTAGGGCGCTGCTCAGGGTAGATGGGCCTCAGCTGTTAGGAGGAAGTAGTTCTTTTGCTTCTTGCCCTGAGCTATCTTAGAAAGCACCCAGTCTTGGCCGGGCGTGGTGGTTCACGCCTGTATTCGCAGCACTGTGGGAGGCCGAAATGGGTGGTTCACCTGAGGTTAGGAGTTTGAGACCCACCTGGCCAGCATGGTGAAACCCCATTTCTACTAAAAAATGCAAAAACTAGCCGGGCGTGGTGGTGTGTGCCTCTAGTCCCAGCTACTCAGGAGGCTGAGGCAGGAGAATCTCTTGAACCCAGGAGGCGGATGTTGCAGTGAGCTGAGATTGTGCCACTGCTCTCCAGCCAGGGTGACAGAGCAAGACTCCGTCTCAAAAAAAAGAGAAAGTACCCTGTCTTCTTGGAAATAGCAGTAGGTGAGCAGATGAAAGAAGCTTGGGTTCATGCTTCGCTCTGATTGATAAGGGCAACTCCAGGCCATGACCTTTAGCTTGTCCTCTTTTGAGGTGGGGAAACTGAGGCTCGATGAGTCCAAGCAGATCCCCTGAGACATCTGTGAGACCCGCTAAGCCCAGGAAGATGCTCTGCTCTTTATCCCATGCTTTCTTCCTGCACCCAGTGGCCAGGTGATTCCTTTAACGGTGCTGGAAATTAATCCTGCCTTTTTATAGGTGGTGAAACAGAGCCTGGAACAGCAGGGGCCAACGTTGCATTTCACTCACAGAATGCCCTCCAGACAGAGTTGATGTAGGATGTTGTTACAGATGGGGAAACTGAGGCTCAGGGAGAGGAAGTGACTGGCCTGAGGTCATGCCAAGAGTTAGGGACAAAGCTCAGATGAAATCACACACCTCCTCAGATCCCCACCGACCTGTCCTCATTTTAGGGTCTTTCTCAGCCCCGAGGAAGCTGGTGTTGCGGCGCAGATCCCAGTTGGAATTTCTGTGGGGTGAGGAGATGTTTCATTGGGTCCCAGTCCCCTCAACTCCATCTCTGTGGGCTCCCCATAAAGAGTCCTTTCCTGCCTTTGATGCAAATTCTTGCACTTTCCCGATAATATTCTGGGCTCTTCTTAACGCGAGGGGGTCAGCGGCAAGGCATCTCGGCAATTTATAATTCTTGAAAATTCTGTTTGGTGACACGAGTTAGCATTTAATAGACACCCTGCCACCTCCTCTCTCCCTATTGTGACAAGCTCCTGGCAGAATCCTTTTGAGACTAAGGGTAATTGCACCACGCTGCGAACGGGAAGACCACGTCGCGCTCGAGTGCGCCTCAAAAACGTCTTCACAATAGACAGTCAGGTACGAGTTTGCTGGGCTTCAAGGTAATGATTTAAACTTAATTTGACCCTTGATGAGGGAGCCCATGTTTCTGATCGGATGCAGTCTTTCAGTTTGGGCTTGCCTGCCATGCCTTCAATAGTAGCACAAATAATTCCTTCATAACAAGTGCCTTTCAGAGGATGTCTGCTGCTGACAGCTAATATAGAATTATTGCCCCTGAATGCATTTCTGTAATTACTTCCCAGAGATCTGTCTTTGTGTTAGAAGACATTTCGCACTTTAGTAACATAAGTGTTTTGGGAGAGCACGAGCAATAATTACGAACAGTCTTTCCGTGAAAATAAACCTAAAAAAATTATAAAAGCTAATGCTAAAATTGGTTAGAGCCAGGGAGGAATTTCATTTGAATTTGATTCATGTATATTTATTCTGAGTATAATAACCTTTCCTGCATGGAAACTTTTTTTTTTTTTTAAACAAAAGCAATAATGATACAAAGAGCCCGCTTTCTAATTTTTGAGCCAGACCGAAACTGAAAACTGATTAAAAGTGACAAGTTACTCGAGAATGAAGAAAGAAGCCTGATCGTGGAGCTCTGATAGGAGACATTTGCGGTAATGGAAAATGAAATGATTCACAGTGTGATCAATAAAAAATTAGCAGCATTTAATAAAAGGTTTCTGCTTCATGTTGACTAAAGAACATCGCCAGCAGTTTGAAATCCGAGTTAAGTGACGGTTTGAGGAGGAGCCTGGGGGTAGTGAGTAGGGTGTGGGGTGTGCATGTGCATATAGATCACACTGATATTGGTCATCAGGCAGAGGCAGCCAGGCCCCTGGGGTGGGTCTGGAAGTTTCCTTGGTGCGATTCACTTGACCTTTGGCCTGTGGCTAATCCCCCCTGCATCTCTTTGCCTAGGAATGTGAATCCAGGGGTCTTAGGCTACCAAACAGGCCCTGCTGTCATTGGCTGGGGAGGGTCTGAGTGCAGTCCCCATCAAAACCCCAACCCCGAGCTGGGGACACCCCGGCTGGTCACGTGTGTGCTGAGCGTGGGTACACCCTGCCTGGCCTTGTGTGTGCTGGGCCTGGGGACACCCCGCCTGGTCATGTGTGTGCTCGGCCTGGGGACACCCCGCCTGGCAACATGTGTGCTGAGGCTTCTTGGACCTCTGTGGCGGACGTGTCATGCTGCCCAGGCCGTTGGCTTTGTTCTGTGCCCTGCTTCCAGAATGCAGGTTTCTGGAGACATCCGGGAATGTCTTACAGCCCACTTGTGGGGCCCCAAACACCCTCTTGGGGACTGATGGGAAGTCAGCAGAAAGCCGGCAGACCTGAGCAAATGGATGAAGTGAAGTGGTGGGGAGACCCCTGGGGTCTCCTGGAGGAGCCCGCTGCTTGCGTGGGTCCTTGGAGGTGGGCGGAGGCTGCCGCCCTCTTACAGGGAGTGGGTGCCTAGATGGAATTTTGCTGGAAGTGGCTCCTTAGAACCTGAGTGTGCTTCTCCTGGGGTGGGACGGCACGGGAAAGCCACTCCACGAGGCCAGCTCCCTTTTCTCCGGGTGCCACTTCCATATTCCCTGGAATGTGGCTGTGCGCCAGGCTGTCTCCATGCCTGGCAACTGGTTAATTTTTAAAGGCTTTTTGTGGAGCCTCTGCACTGGCTGTAGGGAGAGGGGGCTCCCCTGGCCCTCCAGGCCCACCTGGAGGCTCGTTGGTAGGAGGATCATTGGTGGGAAGGGAGCTGCTGGCTTTTGGGTTACAATAGAGGCCCTAGAGCCGGGTCTGGGGAGTCCCTTGAGCCCCCGCCCGTGTCCCGGGGCAGCAGGCAGGGCCAGGGGCCTGCTTCTAGCTTCATTCCTGTTGTCCTATCCCGCCCTGGAAATACAGACCTGTGGCTGGATCTTTAAATGTCTGAGCGGGAAGGGCACTTCCAGACGGCTTCTTCAACACATCCTTATTAATCACCTGCTGTGTACCAGGCTCTATGCTGGGTGCTGAGGGGTGGGGAAGGGGGAAGCAGAGTGAACAAAACTGATGCGGACTTGCCTGCCTGGAGCTTGCATGCCCAGGAGACCTTCGCACATCCAGCAAATAAAATCATGAGGACTGCTATGATAAGTGGGGAAGGAGAGGTGCCCAGCGAGCTCCCAGAGCTCACAGGGGAGGCCTGACCCTGTGGGGGTGCAGATTCACTGAGCTGAGACCTGGACGGTGAGGAGGAGTTGGCTGGGTGAACTTTTGCACACTTTCTACTTTGACAGTGAGACTCTTTCTGCAGAGCGCTGCTGCGGGACCGTGGCGTGGAAGGAAGGCGGCAGTGGGGCTCCCTGGGTGTGGAGGTGTTGTCTTAGAGTTCTGCCCTCAGGCCTGCCCCGGCACAGTGTTGAGCTGCTAAGGTGCATGGTTTTTAAAATTGCTTCTCTGTGGTCCATGCCTTAATTTACGGATGGGGCAGCTGAGGCCCAGAGAGGGAACACCTTGCACGGAATGCACAGGAATCATGCGTGACCCCTGGGCTCTGGGCTCTCCATTCACACCGCCTCTGTTTATCCTTGGCTCTGAACCAGACTCCATTAGCCTGGCCACTGGTTCCGTTTTTAGGGGTACAGATCCCTCCTCTCCCCGCTTTTCTTCCCCTAACCGGGATCCTTCTTCTGCAGCCACAAGGAGGGTGATTTGCGCTCCAGGATCCTAGCCTTGAGTTCTGCTCCAGGACTGAGAGCAATTAGGAGTGTCAGGCACTGACACTGGCCACAGATTAGCTGGATTTATCGAGCTCCCCATGCTGCCTGACCATCCTCCCTCCCCTGCCCACCGCCGGCCCTGCTCCCCCATCTCCCCTTTCCCAGAGACAAAACATGACAGCAAGGCGAGGGCAGAATGGTCACTGCCTCAGGAGGTCACGAGGAGGTAACAGTGCACAATTTTCATGGTTCCAGGGTGGCTTTGTCTGACCGTTCTTCATTACTGCACGCGGCGAGATCAGCTTTATTAAGATTGTAAGGCTTGGAGGAGTGACACTCTTAACTACTTGCTGGAAAAATAGATTTGCTTTTTCTTGCAGGGGGTGTTTGTGGTTTATTTTTCTCCCCTCTGCTTCCCTCTTCCCCTCTTGCCTCCCTCTCATCTGCCTTCTTTTCTTTCCACTCATTCCTGACCCACTGTAGTTGAAAGCTAAGTGCAAATGTCTGTGAGGTCGGGGAAGCTGCCATCTCTCTTTGCTTTCCTAGATTGTGTTGCCCTGCAAGGAGGGTAGAGTAATTCATTCCTGTATTTATGGAACACCCATAAAAATCAAGGTGCTTGTAACCAAATGTCAGCCTCTCCTGGTCATGGAGCTGTGCATGGTTCTTTCATGTGTTTGCATCTAGAACAGAGGCTGGCACATAGTAGGTGCTCAGTAAATGTTTGTTGACTGATTGAAGATGTGGAAGATTTGTGTCTGATATGGTTCCAGTGTTTAGGGAGCTCACTGCTGACCAGGGCCTGGAGGGCAGAGACCTGGAGTGAGGTCACCTGGAAGGTGGCCCCATAGAGAGCATCCACAGCGTGAGGACCATCCTCATTTTCTAGGTGAGGAAACTGAGGCTCAGAAGTACAAGCAACCAAGGTCTTGCACAAAAATGGACTTGAACTCAGTTCCTAAATCTCTAAAGAGACACTTTTATCACTGCTCAGCTGACTGCTCTTTCTGGTGAGGAATGAACAGATGACCCTGTGCTCTGGGAGCTCTGAGGGGCTCTTGCTGGACACACCCCATGGCAGAGACCCTCATTGGGAAGCCCCCAGGCTGGACCAGCCCTCCAAGGTGTATTGTTTAGCCCATACTGTGTTTCTTAAAACTTGAAGTCAACATTTAGAAATCATCCAGAAATTTTATGGAGAACGGTGGATTTCCTCCTCCTTCTCCTCCTCCTTCTCCTTTTTCTCCTTGACTCCTTCTCCTCCTTCTCCTCCTCCTCCTCCTCCTTCTCCTTCTTTTTTTTTTTTTTTTTTTTTTTTTTGAGACAGAGTCTTACTCTGTTGCCCAGGCTGGAGTGCAGTGGCACAATCTTGGCTCACTGCAATCTCTGCCTCCCTGGTTCAAGTGATTCTCCTGCCTTAGCCCCCTGAATAGCTGGGATTGTAGGCATGTGCCACCATGCCTGGCTAATTTTTTTTTTTTTTTTGTATTTTTAGTAGAGACAGGGTTTCACCATGTTGGCCATGCTGGTCTCTAACTCATGACCTCAAATGATCCGCCCGCCTTGGCCCTCCAAAGTGCTGGGATTACAAGCGTGAGCCATGGATTTTCTTCTTAAAAAAAAAAGCAGGTGTGTTTGCACTGCTGACCATCTAGAGGAGTTGAGCCCCTTCCCTGGGTGGGCTTCTGTATGCTCCCTCCATACCCCGTTCGCTTGTACACTCATTTCTGTAATTTGTGTGGTGGTGGTGGGGGAACTGGAGTTGAGAACTTCTCTCCATTCGTTATCCGAGTGACTGAGGGGGCTGTCTCAGCCATCGGAGTCTCAGTTTTGCCCTCTGTAAAATAGGTCTTGTGGTAACGTCTCTCTGACCGGGGCTGGGGGTCCCTGGGCGAAGGATACAAATGAATTGGCAGGTCTGGCCTGAAGGAGGCGATTGCCATCACTCTGCTCATCCTTTAGGTTCTAGATTTCCTGACAACTGAAGATACTTTCTTTGTAAGTTTCTAGTTATTTCCATGGGCCTCTGTAGAGGATTGTCCTGTATCCAGTGCCTCATGGCCAGGACGGAGCAGCCCAGTGAGGCTTGTGTGATGCAGCCGAGGTCAGGTTCAGTGTCTCTGATGGACCTTAGCTTGAAATTCCACCTACAGAGCCATGGGCACTGAAAGGGACACCGGGGCTCCCCAGACAGCCGTCGGGAAGTTGCTTCCTTATTTAAGAAGCCGAACTTGGACAGCAAATTATGTGTTAAAATATTTGCCTAGAGCTCTGCTGCCAAGGGGACCCCTTAGGCTGAGTGTTAAATGTTACCCCGCTGCCTGCACTGCAAATATTTTAAACCTGAAGATAAATAACGGCTGCCTTGCAGAATTTGGGGCCAGCAGTGGATGCACACACTGAGTGCGGGACTGGGGTTGGTGGGCTCCTTGCCCAGCCCTGGCCACGCCCCTGTGGGGGCCTGCTTGAGAGAGTGTTCATGGAGGAGAGGGTTCTCCTCTGCAAGCAGGGCCTAAACGAGCGCTGAGTAGAGGCTAAGCCAGGGCTTTGACCTGGCGCCCAAGTTCAGAAAAGGCATCTTGCCTTTGGGAACATGTTTTTAGGAAACATGCAGGCTATTAGGGTAGAGGATATATTTTTTTATGAAAAAGAAATGTCATGGGGTACAGTGGCCAGCTTCTGTAATCCCAGCACTTTGGGAGGCTGAGGTAGGATTACTTGAGGCTGGGAGTTTGAGACCAGCCTAGGCAACATAGCAAAACCCCGTCTCTACAAAAATTTTAAAAATTAGCTGGGCGCATTGACAGGCGCCTGTAATCCCAGCTACTCGGGAGGCTGAGGCGAGAGAATCCCTTGAACCCGGGAGACAGAGGTTGCAGTGAGCCGAGATTGCGCCACTGCACTGCAGCCTGGGTGACACAGCAAGACTCCATCTTGGGGGAAAATAAAATTACCTGGGTCTGATGGTACACCTGGGTCCTGGCTGCTCGGGAGGCTGAGGTGGGAGGATTGCTTAAGCCCAGGAGTTCGAGGCTGCAGTGAGCCGAGATCGCATAGCGGCACTCCACCCAGGGTGACAGACCAAGATCCTGTCTCCAAAAACAACAACAACAACAAACGTATTGCTCCAGGGTAAAGACTTTGGAAATGGTAGGTATCTTCCTGAACTGTTTTTCCCTCAGCCACCTACAGAGGGCGGCCACAGGAACAGTGGGCAGGCACAGGAACAGGCTTGTGGATTGTAAGCTGGAACAGGAACAGGCTTGTGGATTGGGCAGGTTTGTGGATTGTAAGCCGATCACACTCCTTCACCGAGGAGGTGGCTCGCACCTGACTCAGGGTTGCACAGTCTGGGAAGGGGAGGATTCACACTTGGGCCCAGGACTTTCCTCTCTTGGTGGAGTGGATTTTTTTTTTTGATATGCATGGACATTTTCGTGCCTTGCAAGAGGGTCTGTGCCCTGACATTCCTTGTCCTCCTGCATCCTCAGGAGCATGTGAGGCCTCCTGCCAGACCCCTCCGGGTTTGATGCCTCCAGCTCTTGTCTGCACCACGATGCTGCACATGTTGATTTAAATCGTAACGCAGCAACAAGACAGTGCTCACCAGCTACCATTGTCTCAAGCTGTACTGTGAGCCAAGCATCCGGCTTTGTATGTATCACCTTATTAAAATTATGTGACTTAATTAAATGAGTCCCAGAGAGGGCAGGTGACTTGTTCATGGTCCCCCAGCTGCTAAATGGTGGAGTGTGGATTTGAACCCAGACAGGCTGGCTTCAGAGCCTGTGATTCTTTTCTGTTTTTTCTCTGTCATCCCTGATAGTCCCTGGAACATGCATCCAGCCATCTGCTGCTTGTGTGTGTCATTACTTAATGACTGTCTTTATTTCAACAACTTGGTTCCATCAGCCCCACTGCACTCCTCTACTCCAGTGTCCTGATGGCTCCTGTACAGTTGGGTTCTCTGGTAACCCCTGGATGTGCCTAGAATGTGGCGCCTGGTGGTTCTGCTTTCTGCAGGGGTGGATGGTATGGTCTCCCATCCAAATCTGATTGGGAGAAGGAGTGAGAGGTGGGGAGGCCTTCCCAGGGCTTGCTGGCCCTGCTGGCCCTGCTGCCCTCTCACTCTCACCTGGTAGTGTTCCTGGCTCTCTCACTCTCTCCGCTCCACTGCTCTCCCCTCTCCCCTGCTCCCTTCCTTCTTCCACCCATCCCTGCCCTGGCATCCCCTATCCCCTCGAAATCCCACAAAGCTCCTATAACCCCTGATGTGGAGCTGAGCTGAGTGCCTGTCTCATAGTGGCCATGCATTCAGGTGAGCCCCGCCTCCCCCCTGTGAGGTTGGAGAGCATGGCATTCATGAGATTAGGGGACTTGCCTTGGCCAAGGTCACTCATGGTTGGGGGCTGAGGGATACTGGAACTAAGACTGGAACCTGGGTCTCTGACCAGCCCCAGCCCTGGATGCTGGCCCTTACTAATTAGCATATTCTCTTGGGCATTCATTTATTCATCTAATCACTCATTCGCCCACCCCATATTTATTAAGTATCTTTCTCTGCCAGCCTTTGTGTGGGCTTTGAGGCCGCCAGGATAAATAGGGTTGGGGAGCACCCTGTATGTTGTGGCAAGTGTGCATGTGTTACGCCTGGCACACAGTAGGCACTTCATAAATATTTGTGGAATGAATGAAGGAAAGAATGGGCGAGTGTGTGTGATTGTTGACCCAGGTCTGTCTTACGCCTCTCAAGCTCTGCCCTGGTTCTCTCTGTCTTGGGTGCATGGAGGCAGCTCCTGGCCCCCTGCCTCCATCTTTTGGATACTCAGCCACACGGCCCCAGAGGTGGGACCTCTGATGGTCGCCGGGAGGTTCTCAGTGTGCCCAGAGCTCCCTGCTGGCTAGCTGACTCCCGGAACACCAGGGCGAGGAAGAGGCATCCTTCTAGGTGAGTTTCTTTCTGATTCGCGTGCTGGCCAGGGGCTTAGAGGGAAGGGACACTCATTGACTGATCCTCTCCTAGCTGGCCCTTGTGAGGGTGGGGCCCTGGTTCATGAGCTCGCGAAGCCCTGCTGAGAAGGTAGGAAATGTCCTGTTCTCAGACCTGGCAGCCTGTGAGCAGTCTGGTCCCCATATCTTGGGTTCAGGGAAGCTGGGTTTGGCTGTAGTGGTGTAGTGGGGTTTCCTGGTGTGGGTGTACCCTCTTCCTCCTGGCTGCAGGAAGAAGCAGGCAGGACAGGGCAACCTCATCATATGTGAAACTGAGCCATTAGAGATTGCCAGTATTCAACTTTTTTGACCTAAAAAGATGGCACCTTTATATGGTTCAATCTAATACTTATCATCAGACAATAAACTGCACTGTGACCCCTTCCGCTCCTTCTGGCTCCACTTGTGTGGGGATTCAGAGGCCTGCTTTTTTGAAACCAATCAATTCATTCACTCATCCATTCATTCAACATTAATTGAGCCCCTACTGTATGTCCATCTGTATGCCAAGGTTGGGGGAGGTAGCACTGAGCTAAATTAGAAACCAATCAATTCATTCACTCATCCATTCATTCAACATTTATTGAGCCCCTACTATATGTCCATCTGTATGCCAAGGTTGGGGGAGGTGGCACTGAGCTAAATTAGACAAAGCTCCTGCCCTCATGGAGCTTATAGTCTGGTGCCGGGGGAGAAGGTCAGCTATCCATTGCTATGTAACAAACCATCCCAAAACATAATGGCCTGAAGCAATAATTTATTACTGCTTCTCACAGTACTGTGAGCTAACTGGGTTCAGCTGGCAGTCTCACTGGGTGTTTCTCGTATGGTTACAGTCACATGGGGTTTGGAGCTGCTGTCATCCAAAGGCTCCTTGTAGTGGGATGTCCAAGATGGGGTGCTGCCATGGCTGAAGTTGGTGCAGGAAGCTGGGAGCTGTTGACTGGAGCCCCCATGTGCTCTCTCTCTATGTGGTTCGGGCTTTGTATAGTATGGCTGCTGGGCTCCAAGGGGGAGTGTCCCAGGAGACGCAGGGGGAAGCTGCAAGCCTCCTTCTGACCTAGCCTCAGAAGTCTAGAACAGCACTTCCGTTGCATCCTGTTGGTCAATGAGCTGCTGAGGCTGGCCAGCCCTGAGGGGGATTGTGGAGGAGAATTCGGTCCCTTCTTATGATGGGGGAGTCAAGGTCTCCCTGCAGAAGGGCAGGTGGGGTGGGAGATATTGCTGTGGAAGTCTGTGGAAAATGCAGCCTGCCACAGGAAGAGAGAGTAGACAAATTAGCCCACGAACGCATAAGTGCACATGATGCTGAGAGCTCTGACTGCAAAGGGAAGAGAGCCCTGGGGAAAGAGTAGTGGGGCCCCAAGTTCCATAGGTGCCCAGGCTGGTGGAGATTTTTGGGAGCTGTGTGAAGACTTAACGGAAATCTTCCTGCCAGAGATCAGGAGTGGGAAGCCCTGGACCAAGAGACTTGGCAGTTTATGGGGTTGAAATATGACCTTCAAGGCTGTGGAAATGGGCGATAAGTGAGAGAGGTCAGCAGAGCCATTGCTGAACCTTAGGGACTGTGACCAGGACCCTATATGGGACTTTGAGGGGTTTTACAAACCCCCAGTGCCTGGCTCAGGTGTTCATTGTGTCTTGCTGTGAGGAAACCATGTTGTAGAGTGATTAAGAGAGTCACATGCAGTGGGCTTGAAACTCGGCCCCACCACTTCTCTGTGGCCTCACTTAGGCTCTGTCACTTCCCAGAGCTCTGCTTTCCTCACCTGTGAAATGGGGATATGATGGCATCAACTCGTAAGGTGCTTGCACTTGATTAAGCATTAAGTGCTTAATCAATGCTCACTGTTCTTGGGGGATGCCTGGGCAAAAGGATGCAGGTGTGCATGTCAGAAAATAGTTGTCCATTGTGGAAAGCATGAGCTCTGGGAGGTAGGGAATCTTGTCAGCTGGATGGACAGGTCAGTGTTCACAGCACCAGTTCGGTTTCTGTCCCATGCACGTGGCCCTGAGGGAGAGGTCCCTGATTTGAAATCCGTTTGGCTTGGGCCTTCCCTGAGTGGGCTGTCTTCATGCTGCTGCAGACAGCCCCCAGGAGGACAGGGGAGGAGCCAGAGGGAAAGGAGCCAGCCGGCTGTTTTCGGGAATCCCTCCCCAGCCCCAGAGGCCTCTGCAGAAAAGCATTGAGCCATTGGTCTTCTCCTCGGCCTGCTGAAGTTGCTTCACTGGGCTCTGGGGTGATTGGAGGAACCAGTGGGCTACAGTTCTAGCCCAGATCTTGGAAATGAGCCAGCGCTTTTTTTGTGATGGGACTCACAAGGCAGGTCCAGGTGCTGGGCCTCTGGGCCCTGCCTTCTCTGAGTTTGCACAGGTGATGTCCAGCCTCAGGACAGGGACCAGTTGGGGGGCCTCTGGCGCTGGACAGAGCAGCACAGGCAGGGCTGGGTTGAAGGAGTAGGGAAGGTCCAACCATTCCATTCCCAGGACTTACTGAGCAACCGATCAGGTGGGCCTGGAAAAGAGGAACCCCAGAGAGTCTCCAGGTAGGACTGATGTCCTCGGAGCTCCCTGTTCTCAGAACTCCCACCTCCCGGGCCTTGGAGAGCTTAGGGCTCCGACAGGCCCTGGGACTTCAGGAAAGGTGTGCTGCTTAATGAACACGTGAATGTGTAGATTCAATCCTGGCATGGCTTTGGGTGGCCTTGCAGAGGCTCAGTTTTCTCATCTGCAAATGAGAGAGCTTCCTGTTCTCCAGCACCTGATTCTGCTGAATCAGCAGAGGGGCCCTTGGGTCTTCAGGGAAGTCCCACTCCCCAAAACTTCTCCAGGCCTCTGAGTCTTCCCTCTCGTGTGTCACCTTCCGGAGGGCCAGGCTGGCTGACCTCTTGACCCCTTGGGAGCCCAGAGGATGAGGTCCGCGCTTTTGTGTGGCCTGAGCTCACCTCTGTCTCCATCCCTTTCTGCACAGCCACCCTCCCTTCCCATTAGTAGCCGGCCGTAGGGGAGGTGACAGTTGCTTAAAACAGATTTATACTCTTGGATGATTTTATGGGTTTTTGCCTTATAAAAACCTGAGAGTTGACATTCTGATTTATCTACTCCCGAGTCAACAGGATGTACCAGATTTAAAGAGATCAAATGCATTGTAATGTTTGTGGTTCCAGTTGTGGATTAGAAGAGCTATTATAGAAAGTGCTGCCAAGTAAATACGGCAAAAAAAAGAACGAGGGGATAATTTAAATATGTCTATTAAATTGTGTGTTAAGTAAAGTAGCGCAAGTGTGGTGCTGATTGTAACTTATTATCTGGAGAGTCGGTGTAGTAGATAAAGCCAGAATTATGGGTCTTTTATTTTCCCCTTCTACAGAACATTTTTTTTATTAAGGAAAGACTGTAAACGAGGAATTTCAGAGACGGGCACTTGACTGTGTAACCATGGTTGTGTGATGACTTATAATATCGAAGGCTCCAAATGATATTTCTCATTTCTTTGCTTTCTATTTCTTGCCCTCACCGCAGCAGCAGATCAGATTCCCTGAGATAAATATGCTGCCTGGCTTTTAATGGGATTTCTGTATTGCCAGGAGTTGGCGCGTTCTGATAATAAAAGAACCTAAAAACTGTACATCCCTTAATTGGTAAGAAGAGAGATGTTTTGATGGGCCACAAATGGAAACATTGATTTTTACTGCCTCCGTGCAGTTCAGGCTGCGTGTCGTGCAACGTTCCCCGCCTTGGAAGGAAGCAGCTGGCTCTCTGATGAGCTGATTTGTGTTCCCAGGTTGTTGATGTCGGGTACTTGGAAGGGCATGTTCTGTGCAGGCGGGAGAAATAGAGCCCTTATGACATTATCTGTTTCCAAATTGAAATATTCATAGGACTGTGGTTTCCACCTTGAATTGAGTGCATTCTTTGCTTTGTGTCTCTGTTTCTTGCTTGGGCGCCCAGCACTCAGGGGTTTACAAGTTGTGTACTGAGCCTTTTCCTGTAACTGTGATGTTGCATGTACACACATGTACATACAAGTGCACATGTACGCACTTTTGCATATGCATATATGCTTTCAAAAACACCTTTATGCATAATAGGATCTCTTTCTTTGATTTAAATCAGTGCAGCTACTTTCCAGATGGGTAGATCTGTTTTCCAGGACAGGCTGTGGGAAGAGACAACACACACTTTTATTTTCCAATCCGAAGGTCTCTGCATTTTAACAGACAATTTTATCCATTGACATTTGTTAGGATTACTGATATATTCTGTGTGTTATATTTACCACGCGCTTTCGCACTTTGATTTACAAGTTCCTGGTGTGTCTTATTAATCTGTAAGATTGGGGCTGTGCTGCATTTCCCACAGTTGTGCAGGGAAGTGAACTAGACCAGGAGTCATGAAGTTGAACTGAGCCTCTGTAGGGTGCTTGGGCCGTTGCTGCTTCTGGCTGGATGCCAGGTACCTTACCTGTGAGATGGAAATAACAACGCTGTCCCTCTCTGCAGGGGGTTGGATCACATGATCCTTTGAGCCTTCTTTGAGTTTAGGATATGCAAGGCTGTGAAATGGAGCTATGCATATATAATGGTGGCTTCGAAGAAGCACCGAACACAACACAATTGCAAGGCATCATTATGATCACTAATTCACTTTTCCCAATAGATTAGCCACTCTCTGCACAGTGCTAAGCATAGTAGCTGTTTTATTTTAAAGAAATCAGTCTGATTATTCCAAGAGTGATTCTCACTGTCTAGGCCTGTACCAGGTCACAGGTGAGGGGTTAGACAGACTATTTATTTTATTTTATATTTTTTTGAGATAGGGTGCAGGCACAGGTTGGAGTACAGTGGCATGATCATAGTTCCCTGTAACCTGGAACTCCTGCTCTCTAGCAATCCTCTTGAGTAGCTGGAACTATAGGCACACACCACCATGCCAGGCTAATTAAGTTTTTTTTTTTTGTAGAGATAGAGTCTTGCTATATTGCCCAGGCTGGTCTCAAACTCCAGGCCTTAAGGAATCTTCCCACCTTGGTCTCTCAGGGCACTAGGATTATAGGTGTGAGCTTCCATGACCAGCCTGGATGCATTTTAAGCTTGAGATTCGACCATCCTTGGGTCTTCAAACATGTGTACTTCCTTTATTTCAGCGCTGGACATCTTTGCAAAGAACTGAGCCAGCATCACTGCCCTGGGAGGCCTGTTGTGTGGAAGGTGAACTTGGCTAAGAGATCTCCCAGCTCTAAATTGCAAGGCTGTGGGGAAAACGAAAAGTTTAGGTGTGTTAGGAACAGCTGATGGAGGCTCTAAAAAGGTGTGTAACTGAATCTGGTTTTTAGGAGACGAAATACTAAGGTTTTTCACCTCTCTGATGGGTCACAACCCCTAGCATCCGTGCACAGAGGGGAGATGACAGGAAGTCCCCCTAGAAGATTTGCACCAAGAATTAAAGAATCTAGTTGAGAATTATGGCACCACATGCTACAAAAAACCCCATCTATTAATATACTGAGAGGTGTCAAGGATAATGGACCCCGGGAGGTAGAGTAATTAAATGTATCTTAATAAATGCCGGGCGATTCTTTTAAAACCCTTTCCCAAGACCCCATCAGCTGACATGGACTGTATTCTTCCTGTTGGCAGGAGGCCTAGAAGGAGAGCCGGAGTGCGATCGGAAAACCAGCCGTGCGCTGGAAGACAGGAACAGCGTGACAAGTCAAGAGGAGAGAAATGAGGATGATGAAGACATGGAGGATGAATCAATTTACACCTGCGATCACTGTCAGCAGGACTTCGAGTCTCTGGCAGACCTGACGGACCACCGGGCCCACCGCTGTCCTGGAGGTAATGCAAAACAGCCCCGGGACTCTGACAGGTGGTTACACGGGTAATTGGACATAGCAACAGCTTGAAGCCTCAAGTGAGATTAAAGAATTAATAATGTAATTTTACAGTTAATGTCATTTTATTGTGGTGTCTTGGGTACCCTGTATCCGCCTTTTAAATACAATTAAAAATAAAAGCAACAGCTTTCCGGCAGGCAGGAATTAGATGGTGGTGCTCTGTCCCGGCCCCCTCTCCCCGCAAGCTGTGCTCTGGTACTCAGGCCATGAGTGGGTGGATCTGCACCCTGGATTTCTGGAAGGCCTTTTGGAAACGCAGTAATTAAGAGGTTGTTAGTGCAAAGTTAAGCAGTTTAAGTGTGGAAAGCTGCGTAAAGGAGTAAGCTCTGAGGCAGAGCTTGTGACGGGACAAGGAGAATTTCAAAGGCCAAGGAAAAAGGGACCTAGTTCCAACTCTGTGCTTGACCTTATGCTTCTCTGAGTAGGAGGAGGAGGATAGCTGGGAGCTGCTTCTGCTAGATTTGACTGGAGCTCTGTTCTCCATTTACTCGGTGCCTTGGAGAGGGTGTGCAAGACCAGTTTTCTAGGAGCTACTGAAGACTTCAGGAGCTGTGTGTGTATATGTGTGTTTGGGGTGACTGGGGTGGGGAGCCAGAAGGCATGTTGCATTCCCTGGAATGTGGCAGCCATGCTACAGGGATGACACATTTGTGGGCTCTGAGATCTGCAGAGGGAGTCCATAGCATCTATGCTCCTTACACAGTCTTCCTGAGATACCTTCTTCCATCAGGGTTCTTGATGAAACTCTTGGATACTGGTTTGTGGAAGAAGGCCTGAAATCTCAGGACTGCATTCTAAAGGGAACCCATCACCTGTTGAGGGGAACATTTACTGGTAGGGATTAGATTGGCACCCAAAGCTCTTGCTTTTTCTACTCCTCATGTCATCTTGGAATTTTGAAACTAAGTGTTTGGGGAACTGCTATGATTTGCCCTCTAGTGTCACCTGTGCCTGCACAGCACTGGCTAGACCAAGTCCCCATTCTCAACCTCTGGAGGAACAGATATTTAAAAAATAGTAGTAGTAGTAGTAGTAATAATAATAATAAGAATAATAATAGACCTAAGAGGAATCTTACAGTTTTGGACATTTTGGGGCCCAGTAGTCCAAACCCCAGTTATTTGGAATTTGTGATATTTCAACCAGAGGCAGAGATGATGGTTAATTTTCCATTCTAAATCAGAATTGGAAGGGACCTATGAGGTTAGCTTTTTAAGTCTACTCACTTCCCCAAGGGAAATACTAGGGCAAAGGGAAGAAAAGGTGATTGCTTGACCAAGGTCACATAGCTGTTTGGTGGCCAAGCTAGGACCTCCTCTGGATCCTGGACTATTGACCTTCATCCTACTTGAGGAATAATATTATGGATATTGGTATATTTCCTGATTTAGCCAAGAATTAACATGGAAACTTGACTGTAAGAGAATGAAATATTGCCACTTACTTTACAATCAACTAATTGATCTAATGAAAAGTTATTCTCTTTATTTTCTAAATTCAAGAGAACAGGCCATTCTGTGTAGTTGTTAGAGTGGGGCCCCAGGCCCTCTGCTAAGCTGCACTTTCTTGAATCCCTGCAGGTCTTAGAGGCTGCCCCTTCCTCCAGCCCTTCAAATCAAGGAGATTCTCCTGTCTTTCAGTCTCACTTTTAAGAATGGTGGCATTTTGGGCTGGGCACAACGGCTTATGCCTGTAATCCCAGCATTTTGGGAGGCTGAGGCAGGCAGATCACAAGGTCAGGAGTTCGAGACCAGCCTGGCCAATATGGTGAAACCGTGTGTCTACTAAAAATACAAAAATTATCCAGGTGTGGTGGCACGTGCTTGTAGTCCCAGCTACTTGGGAGGCTGAGGCAAAAGAATTGCTTGAACCTGGGAGGCAGAGGTTGCAGTGAGCAGAGATCACGCCACTGCACTCTGGCTTGGGTGACAGAGCAAGACTCCATCTCAAAAAAAAAAAAAAAAAAAGAAAAAAGAAAAAGAGTGGTGGCATTTCTAGGTGGAGAAAGGAACCTGTGAAACTGGGCTGTATGTGGGGGTCTGAGCCAGAAATAAGAACTGGTAGCTAATTGTGCTTTGGTGCCCAGGAAGGATCCTCCTCCCAGTGGCAAACCCTTCTCTCATCAGCCTCTGACTCTGGCTGAAATCCATCACAGCCCTGTTTGCAGCGTCCCCAGCTGTCCTTATTGATGCTGGTGGTATCCACCGACACTCCTGCCCGCTTCCTAACAGGACCCTGCTAATGACCTCCGTGGGGACGCAGGAGCTAGGAATACCCCCAGACCCTGGAGCATTGGAAGGGAGTCAGAAATTCCTTGAAAGAGTGAGGGAAACAACCTTGCCTAAGTGCATCCCTGAGAAATTCATTACTACCCAGTAAAGGCGTGACCCAGGCTGGGATAGTTTCCTAGCCGTGTGAGGAGTTATTTTCCCCCAGGTCTTGGGTTCTTAGGATTACCCAGTGATGGGATAAACCACCGAGAATTGTGTATGTGTTATTCAAAACAGTTCCCTACCTGGAATGCCTCCACACCCTTCCATTGTGAAATGGTTTTCGAACTGTGTTCCCAGAGGTATTTCAGGGGCTGCGGTATGGTATGTTTGGGGAATAGGAGGTGAGTACTGGGGCCTGTCAGACTGAGGGGGCGCTGATGTCCAGTCCAGTCAGAGCGATTCACCTTAAAAGTCTGTTTTATACCCGGGGCTTTAGCATAAGATGTTGTTTGAAAATTGGCCTCTGATTTAAAGGTTTGGAACTGATATAAACGTGCAGTCACAGGCTCCCCCTGGCCAGGCTGATGGGTCTGCTGGATGCTCACCACCGGTCACTCTACAGAAGCCCAGCAGGGACTGTGTCCGGGAGGGCCACGCTGGGCGCAGGCTGGGCAGGCCACGGTGCCCTGCAGATGTTTCTGTGGGAACCAGAGGGTCTGCCCGCTTGGCCTGGAGCAGAGGGTCTGCTCCTCAGGAATCGTGACCTGGGATGTGAACAACCCTCCCCGTCACAGGGACTGTCGCTGCTGGAATGTGGAGGCAGCACGCGCCTCCCCAGATGGGTGTATCCTGGCGGGGTCAGCCCTTGTGAGCCATTGGCCTTCTGGGGAGAGCGCTGTGTTGGGGTGTCGGGGGTGCGTTTGTGGGTGGTGACTGTGAATGTGGTTCTTCCTGAAAACTGCTTCTGCAGGGAGGGCTTGACTCTGTCTGTGGCTTTCTGTGGCAGTTGGAGTGGTGTTGAGGGAGAGATTAGGGGCAGTGTTTTGCTCCCTCAGAATCTGGGAGAGCAGCTGTGGTGAGGTTTGGGGGTTTTCTGAGGTGGGGGGATGCTCACCCCTTAGGGGTGGGAGGGGAGCTTCATGCCAGAATGGCCACGATGGAAGACCCCCATGTCCCCAACCTGGAGCCCTGCACTAAGGAGCCTTCATTTCCAGTTGGGAGCTGGAGAAGGCACCTCTCTGTTGTTCCTCAGCAGGAGCGGCATGCCGGGCCCATGAGCTGTTGAAGCGTGGACTTTAAGATCTCGGACAACTCCATCAAGTTCTGTTCCTCTCTCTCCCTCTCGCTCTCATTTGTGTCTGAGGAGAAACCAACCTTAAACCCATAAGGCATCAAACATTGCATTTTTATGACACAAACTGAAAAGAGCAAAAATCCAGTCCTCTCCATTCATTCTCTCGCCCTGATGTCTGTTTGATTTTTCTTTGTTCCTCTCCAGCCCCTGGCCACAGGATGCCACACGTTCGAATGCTTGGGGTTGTGAGCACATACGTTTTCACGTTCTGTGTTTGTCACATAACATGTTATGAACAGATTCCCATGTGGTGACCTGGTCTTTGCCAGTTTTCTTTCTTTCTTTTTTTTTTTTTTGCGGTGCGGGGCGGGGAACTCTGTCTTTTAAATAGCAGTGCTCAAGGGCAGGAAGCTGGGGTTGCAGGTACTGCGTCCATACCCTATGAAAATATTAAATTTTGACGAAGATGTCCATAGATGAGGCTTTTTGCCACAGTGTACATAGGGACTCACTGGGTAAGTGTGATGGGCTTCTCTGTTTCTAATGGAGACATTGTTTGTAGGCACCAAGTCAGGAAATGGCAAAGGATTTGTGGCTATACGAATTGCCAAGGATGGGCCTTCCCTGTCAATTCAGGTCTCACTGATTTAAATCACGTTGGAACAAATAACGTCATAATTTGTGAGCAAACCCAGTAAGAAACATTCAAACGGCATGGAGAGGACAGAAAAACAAAATTGTTGGCCAAGCAAATTTGAGTCCTCTAAGCTCTAGCAGGGGATATTTATCATCATCTTCTAGGAGCCAGGAGGACTTGGACTGCTTTAGAAAATTTCTCTAGGAACTGCCTGGGGTACCGTAGAAGCAGGTGCGGGAGGCTTGGTTTGCCCATGGGCTGATGGTGGTTTTTTATGTGCTCACTGAAGCCAGTCACCTGTGAGCCTGTAGTCTGGATTTATCGCTTCCTGGTGCAAATACTCCTTTTAAAGACACTGCAATTTAGGTTGACCCCTGCTTTGGCCTGAATTAAGAGGCTGGCTGCTGGAGGGCGTGTGGGTGCTCTGTCTGCGCTGTCATGCTTGAGACCTGACTTTCCTAGTGCCATTCCTCAGAGTGCCCGCAGTGGGCTGTCAGCAGGGGTCTGTGCTGTGCCAGTCCTGTGCCCCAGGTCCCTGGGGCTGGAGCACTTGACAGCTTTCGGGGCCCTCGGCCTCTTTGCTAAAGGGGCTGCTGGCCTGATACGGCTTTTCATTGTAGGTGGTAAGACTGCAGGTTCCAGGCACTTGCCTTGGAATAGAAATCGCTCGCCTTCAGGACCAGTTTGGAGCTTAGCGTTGGTGTCTTTGCTTCAGCTCCGTTCCCTGATCTCTGACTTGGGCCAGGCTCCTGGTGGGCCCTAGAGAGGTGGCTCTGAAGCAGATGGGGTGCGTGCTGCCCTCCAGGGGCTGGCATTCTGGTGCTGGGGGCAAATGTGTGAGCAGGTGTTGCCTCCTCTACACTGTAGTGAGGGCTGTAGTCCTGACATTCTTTGTATTTTCAGTGCCTACTACCGGCGAGGCGCTATGGGACTCTGCCTGGAACACATGCCCTGCAGCCCTCCCTGCTGGCCCTCTGCAGCCCCAACGCCCACACAGTCGTCCAGAGTGTGCATCCCTTTCTCTAATTGTCTTTCACATATTTCTTACCCATCTCCCTCCCTACTATTAAGCTGCATGAGGACAACAGCCATACCTGTTCTGTTCCCTGTTGTGTTCTAGCCCAGCGCTGAATAGAATTTAACATGTTTGTTGAATGAATGAATCATCTTGCCTAGTCTTCATAACAGTCACCTTTGGTGTCCAAGGTGACACTGTCTTTATTTTTTTAACTAATTAGTTTTTTAAGAGACAGGGTCTTGTTCTGTTGTCCAGGCTGGAGTGCAGTGGTGCCATTTGTAGCTCACTGCAGCTTCGACTTCCTGTGCTGAAGCGATCCTCCCACCTCAGCCTCCTGAGCTAGGACTACAGGTGTGCCCCACCACGCCTGGCTCATGTTTAATTTTTTTTTTTGTATGGATGAGGCCTTGCTATGTTGCCTAGGTTGATCGTGACCTCCTGGCCTCAGGCAATCCTCCTGCCTGGGCCTCCCAAAGCTAGGCACTATTTTCCACCATTCGTCCTCATTTTGCAATTGGGTGACTGAGGCTCAGAGAGCTGGAGGATCTTGCTCAAGGTTGCAGATCTTGTCAGTAAAGGCAAGCTCTGAGGTCGGAACAGCTTGCCTGTGCTTGAGAATACAGATTGGGGACTGTGAGCAATTTCAAACTAAACTCCAGATGGCTTTTTTGAATGCTCAACTTCCAAAAAAACAAGAGGGGGGACTTTGCTCAAATTGCAACAGCAAAAAGGGTGTTCCCGGTGGGTTAATTTTGCGGCTCCCCTCTCTGCTGTCCCTTCTTGAGGACTGGGACCAAAGAGTGTTTCCCTAGCCCCTGTGAAAGGTAGGCCCTCCTTTTCTGGCGAAGGTGAAATGCTGCTGTGTAACAAGCCGGGTGGAAAGTTAATTACACCCTGGTTGGTTCAGCTGTGGCCAGAGCGACCTGTGGGCCCCAATTACAGGGCTGGGGCTGTGTGGAGCTGGCACCTTTGCCAGCCGTGCTGCTGTTGGCCGGCTGGCCAGCGCTTGCCTTTGTGTGCTGACTCAGGCCCCTTTCTTGCTCCAACAGCATGAGGGGCTCCCTGCCTTATTGGCTTGCGGCGCCCCTCGAACTGGCTCTGTTTTGGTTGTGCAGCGTGGGGCTGCGGCCAGTCCAGACACTGTGCTACCTGATACACAGGTGCTGGGTGTGAGCTCCTTCTGTCCACAGAGAGTGCGCTCGGGGCCTTGGTGTCAGCTGACTTCACATGGCACAAGATGCTGGGGGCTTGAGCACAACTGATATCCCCCCCGCACCTTCAGAGTTTTCCTGCATGCAGACAGCTTCCAGTTAGGAAACACAGAGCAAGAAGTGGTCCTGTTATGTCAGCCACAAAATGTATAAAGACCAGGGAGCAAACCCAGTAAGAAACATTCAAACGGCATGGAGAGGACAGAAAAACAAAATCAGTTATGGCGGGGGATGGGGGGAAGACGGGGAACACAGAGGATACCTTATTCTTATTCTTGTGGAAAGAATTCAGTACATAAATATGTCAATTTCCTCGAAACGAACTTATTGGCTTAATGTTAGCCAATGAAAGCAATGGTAAGATTTGTTTAGAAATGGATGTGCTGAATTTATACTTCATAAGAAAAAGTGAGGCCGAGTGTGGTGGCTCATGCCTGTAATCCCAGCACTTTGGGAGGCTGAGGTGGGCAGATCACAAGGTCAGGAGATTGAGACCATCCTGGCTAACACAGTGAAACCCCGTCTCTACTAAAAATACAAAAATTAGCCAGGCGTGGTGGCGGGCCCCTGTAGTCCCAGCTACTCGGGGGGCTGAGGCTGGAGAATGGCATGAACCCAGGAGGCGGAGCTTGCAGTGAGCCGAGATTGCGTCTCTACCCTCCAGCCTGGGCGATGGAGTGAGACTCCATCTCAAAAAAAAAAAAAAAAAGAAAAGAAAAGAAAAGAAAAAAAAAGAAAAAGTGGGTATGCAGGCATCAGAAGGAATCTTCTGATGGAAAGGAACAGGGAGTGGGGACAGGAACCAGCTCAGATTGCTCTGGAGCGGAAAGGATTTGAAGTGGTGTGAAACAGAAATGGACCCAAATACAACTGGAAATCTAGTGTATGAGAAGGGTGTCCCTGCACGACAGTGGAGGACAGATGGCTCTCTCAGCAACTGGTATTAGGATGAAGAGGTGGCAATCCTGCAAAAAGGAAATTGGATCCTTCCCTCCTGACACCAGACTCAATCCCAAGTGGATCAGGAATCTAAGCTTAAAAAGAAAACTTTAAAATACTAAAAGAAAACAGAGAGCTTTTAAATATTTTAATTCAATAGTATCAGAGTGAGGAAGGCCTTTCTAAATATAACCCCAGTGTCAGAAGCCATAAAACCAAAGTCAAAACATTCAACTACATAAAAATAAAAAATATCAACATTGTGAAAACCACAATAAATCAAGCCAGGGACACATATCACAGGCAAAAATATTTTCCTTAATGTGTAAGGAGCTCCTACAAATGCTAAGAAAATAGCCAATAAATCAACACAAAAAACATGGCAAAGGCTGGGTTGAGGCACAGCCAAGCCTGCTTGAGGTGCCTGGCCTTCCCCAAGGTCTGCGCCATCTCTGATCCTTTGGTGCCACACTGGTGGTTAGACATTTTGAATATCTCCCATGTGCAAACTACAGAAATGGACAGAAATGGAACCAGAGAAAGAAATACTAGTGGGATCTTAAATATTTAAAAAATATTTGGAACCCTGTTTATGGTAAGGGAACTGCAAATTTAAACCATAAGGAAATACCATTTTAAAAATACCGGAATGGCACAGATCAGAAAGTTTGCCAACACCATCTCACTGGTCAGGTTGTGTTAAGTGATGTCCAGGCTTGGGGTCTTATTCTCTTCCCTCTCTGCAGGATTGCTTTGGTCTGTGACTAGAACACATAGTAGGTGCTCAAGAAATGTTTGATCTTGTGGCTAAGGAGGCCACAGCCCTCCTGCAAGACAAAGGGGTATGTGCAATAAAGAAAGTAGAAATGCCACGGATACAGTGCTTTGGGAAATGAGATGGAAAAAACAGAAGTTCTGGACATAGTTAGGTCCTCAATGAATGTGTAATCAGAAGGGGAAGTTTAGAGATGGAAGAGATGGTTCATTCATTCAATAAGTGTTTCTTTAGTGTGTACTATTAGCAGGGACCCTCTGGGCTCTAGGGATGCAGAGGCCATTATAAAAGGTAGCTCAGTGGAGAAGGTGTTCACTCACAAAATTATGCTTTGACTTGTGTGATGAAGTGCCATGGTGGTCTTTAAACAGCCCCCTCCTCTAGTGTCCTTAAGAGGGGCTTTGATGAACAGAGAGGTTATTCTCTGTAGCTCTCAGGAAGATGCTGACCTGCTAGCAGACTTCCACTTGGGAGCGAAGTGGATGGGCAGGGTGGACCACCGGCCAGTCTGGGTCTGCTTGGCTGGTGGCATTTGTGAAAACCTTCCCTAAATTGCCTGCCCCCTGCCCTCTGATGGCTTCTGATGGGGAACCATCCGGAGTAAGCTGGGGAACCAGCAGGCTGCATAGACGGTTGTTCTGAGTCTTGGCTCGGACAGCTGTGTCCTGGGTTCCTTCCTGGTGGTAATGTGGTGGTGGTGGGGACTTGTTTCTTAGTTGCTGACATTTTTATTCACCTCCTGTGAAGTCCGCAGGTTGCAGAGCATCCCTCCCTTGACTTGATTACATAGAGCGAATGCTGTTATCACACTGTCGGGCCTGTAAATCTCTCCAAAATTGGGTGACAAATCTAACAATATAGAAGGCAGGGGTTAAGGTGGGAAGAGTCTGCATTTCTTTTGTTTTCCATGGGGAAAAAGGCATACACCGGTCTATGCATCTACAGTCTATGTGTCTTTCTGGAGATTTTGGGGACTCTCCAAAGTGGAGGAGGTTTTTGCTTCTTTCCTACCCAGCCTGCTTAACTACCTTCATGATTTTCTGAATAATTAAGCTTCCTGGATTCTTTGGTTTCCAAGGGTGCACCAGAGTGGGATCCAGTGTGGCACCTGGCATCATGGGTGTTGCACACAGCCCCTGGGATGAGCCTGGGGGTCAATTTTGGAGATGGTTCTGGGGTACCAAGGTGGGTTGTCCCTGATTTCTCTGATTTCTGTTACCTTCCTGGCAGCAGCCAAAGCTTCCGGTGTCCTCCTGGGCCCAGGATGTACACCAAACTGGCCTTTAGGCTGGTTGTACAGGTGTTCCCGGTGTGGTCTGGGTCCAGCCTGCTGTTGTCCATTTCATCTTGGGAGCCTCCAGAGGGCACCTGTCAGCAAGCAGTGATACCATACCTGCTGTGTGTTCAGGGCCGTGCATGCGTGTGCGTGGGTGTTCATTCATTCCCGTCGAGGGAAATGTATAATCTAGCTGGAAGGTGAAGTTGCTGTGATCTTTTTGGCTGCCAGCACATAGTAGGTCCTCAGTTAATGTGCTATCTGCATAGAGACTTGACTCAAATTGACAAGCAGAAAATAGAGGATTCATTGGCTCCAGGAGCTGAGAAATGTGGGTGTAAAGCTGGCTTCAAGTCTGGTCCTCCAGGGCCGCCAGAGACACTGCCCCAAGTCTGTCACTATGAACCCCATCACCATGTATACATCAGCAGAGGTGCCCCAGCACCTCCAGGCTCTACCCTCTTCACTCAGCAGTGATGATGGAACGAGCAACCGCTTACCATTGCCAGGGTAGAAGTCCTGAGGTTGACTCTGTAGAATGGCCAGGACCAAGACTCACCCCTGCCCATGATGTGGCCAGGGAGACAACATACTTGTTAGCAAGGCTCAGGGTTGGGTGCGAGGAATCAGGGCAGCTCCATGCAGACCACTGGGCCTGAGAGTTGGGGAGAGGCTCCCCTGAATGGTGATCAGGAGCCACAGACATCTTCTTTAGGAGGTAGGAATTACGTGTAGACAAATAGGAAGTAGTAAAAGAGTGCAGTGAAATACCAGAGTGTCAGGTATCAGTTATCAATTGGTAACCAATACTTTTGCTTTTGACAGTGTCTAGTCAGGTAATCTTAGAATTTTAGGGAGGCAGAATCCTTGGTGTCCTTATCCTCCAACCTTTTTTGGTTTGAATGCGGTTGAAAGAATGGCAGAACCAGTCTCTCAAACACAGCCAGGGCACTCATTGGACCAGGCTCCTTAGTGAGGTAATGCTTGTCCCAGGTCACACAGGGAGGTGGCAGCTTAGCCAACACCCTCTGAGGTTATCTGCTAACTGCTGGTGGGGTGGAGGGTGGGATTGCAGCTCCCAGGGTGGACAGGAGACTAGTGCAGCCTGCAGGGCGCCTGTGTTCTCTGACGGGAGGTGCCCATGTGTGTGCAGCTTCAGCCTGGCTCATGGGTGCTTCTGGGGATGCCACATCCAGCTCACCGTCTTTGAGGTCTCCAGACCCACGGACCTCACACCGTTTGCACTGGACCTTTTCTTTATTTGCATCTTGTGGAAGAGTGACTTTGACCCTTGAATTCTAACGAACTTCATGGAAGTTGCGCCCCCACCTTGCATATTCCATAAAGCCATGGTCCCTCTGAACCTCTGCCACTTGGTCCTTTGGGGGCAGTGCTCTGGGGGGTAGAGGGTGGGGTAACGGTGTTTCAAGCCCTCGTGGCATCCACCAGCAGCTTGGCCCCTACAACATTATGTCCAGGCCTCAGGCCAGGCTGGAGAGAGGCTGGGCAGTCACCAGGTTAGTCAGAGCCTTGGGCCTGAGTGGCTCAGGTGCCCAGGTGGCGTTGAGAGGCGACTCTGAAATCAGCCAGCTATGGTGAACCTCTCCCATGCATTCCTGAGAAACCCAGTATATTAGTTCATTTTCACACAGCTATAAACAACTACCTGAGACTGAGTAATTGATGAAGAAAAGAGGTTTTTAACTGACTTGCATTTCCTCGGGCTGTACAGGCAGCATGGCTGGGAGGCCTCAGGAAACTTACGATTATGATGGAAGGTGAGGGGGTAGCAATGACGTCATAGCATGGTGAATCAGGAGAGATAGGGTGAGGGGGAGGTGCCACACACTTTTTTTTTGTTATTTTTTTTGAGACGGAGTCTCGCTCTGTCGCCCAGGCTGGAGTGCAGTGGCCGGATCTCAGCTCACTGCAAGCTCCGCCTGCTGGGTTTACGCCATTCTCCTGCCTCAGCCTCCCGAGTAGCTGGGACTACAGGCGCCCGCCACCTCGCCTGGCTAGTTTTTTTGTATTTTTTAGTAGAGACGGGGTTTCACCATGTTAGCCAGGATGGTCTCGATCTCCTGACCTCGTGATCCGCCCGTCTTGGTCTCCCAAAGTGCTGGGATTACAGGCTTGAGCCACCGCGCCCGGCCTGCCACACACTTTTAAACAGCTGCATCTTGTGAGAACTCACTCATTATCACCAGCACAGCAAGGGGGAAATCCGCCCCCGTGATCTAATCGCCTCTCACCGGGCCCCTTCCCCAACATTGGGAATTACAATTCCACATGAGATTTGGGTGAGGACACAGAGCCAGGCTATATCACCCAAGTGTTACCAAAAAACCACATCATCTGCCATCAGCCAGAGGGAGAAAGAGGGATGCAGCTACATATTCTAAAATTGCACGAACAAGGTCTTTTCTTTATTCTGTAGATATTTCAATAATAAGTTTTTCCCCCCAGTGTATTAGTGTATAGCTGTAAAACCTCAGTGTCACCGAGCCAGCTCGGGGCCCGTCACGTGGAGCTGCTCTTCCTTCCCCGTCAGGTCTGCTTTTTCATTAGGCCAGCACTTTCTGCCCTCCTTATCCTCTGTCTCACCCCTGGGCAGGAAAAGCAAAGGCCAGAGCCCCCCAGAGAGGCCCTGCTGCCTTTCTCCTGGAGGTGCTTGTGCTAATTCTGGATTCTGTTGGGCATAAAGATCTGAAAATTGTGTTCCCTGAGTAATCAATCTCGGTTACTACCAATTTGAGGTTTGCAAAAGCTTTGAGAAATGCCTGTGGGTGAGGATAGGAATAGCCTCCAGCTGGGATCCTGACCTGATTTTGGGGTAAAAGAGGCAAATAGAGGGGAGTTGTTCTAGAAGAGTCCTTTATTATAACTGGCTATGTTCTGAATGTTTGTTTTTCCCCCAAATTCGTTTGTTGAAATCTAATCCCCAATGTGGTAATATTAAGCGGCGGGCCTGTAGGAGGTGATTAGGTCATGAAGGCTCTGGAAGAATGGAATGAGTGCTCTTATAAAAGGGGCCCCGAAGGGCTGCCCAGCTCCTCCCACCATGTGAGGACGTAGCAAGACCATGTTGTCTATGAGGAATGCGCCCTGACCAGACGCAGAATCTGCCAGCACCTTGATCTTGGACTTCCCGGCCTCCAGAACTGTGAGCAGTAAATGTTTGTGGTTTACAAGCCATCCGGTTTATGATATTATTGTTATATCAGCCTGAACAGACTTAAGACAGAGCTGAAAAGTATTGATGTGCTCTTCCTCCATTCCTTACTCTACAATTCCAGGCACCCAAAGGAACAAGCAAACCTAACAGATGAAAGAAAAGTGTGTTCCTTAGAACCACAGCATCCCCTGGCATGTGTGCATTCATTCACAGATGCTTTTTTTTTTTTTTTGGAGACAGAGTCTCACCCTGTCACCCAGACTGGAGTACAGTGGCACAATCTCGGGTCACTGCAGCCTCCACCTCCTTGGTTCAAGCAATTCTCCTGCCTCAGCCTTCTGAGTAGCTGGGATTACCATACCTGGCTAATTTTTGTATTTTTAGTAGGAAGGGGTTTTACCATATGGGCCAGGCTGGTCTTGAACTCCTGACCTCAGGTGATCCTCCCGCCTCGGCCTCCCAAAGTACTGAGATTACAGGCATGAGCCACCACGCCCAGCCACAGAGGCTTTTTTTAAAAAGCATCTACTGTGTGCTGGGAACTGGGTGAGCAAAACACTGGGTGAGAACTGGGTGAGCAAAACAGACAACAGTTCCTGCCCTCGTGTAGCTTACTGGGCCCCTTGATAACTTTGGCCAGGGGATTCTTGAATGGACTCCTGTGAGTTGGTTGGTCTCCTCCCTCTGTGGGATAGTTCAGTACTGGCCAACGCCTGCATGAGTGGTGCAGAAATGAACAACAGGAGCCGGTTCACTGCCAAAGTGTTATTTATCGTGCTCTGACGCTGTGTCAGCAGAAGCAGAAAGGGTGTCTGTTCTGTGTGTTGCTGGGGGGAGTGGTTCAGGGAGGACAGAGAAGGAGAGGCCTCAAGGTCATGCTTGCAAGTTGGAAGGTTGGGATTCCATGCCGACCAGTGTCAGACAGCCAAATCCTAGCCAGCTGAAATCCAACAGTGCAATGTATTGGCTCATGTAAATAGAAACCCTAGGTGTAGGACTAGCTTCAGGTGCAGCTGAATCCGGGGACTCCAGTGAAGGGTGAAGGACCCAGTCTTCCTGCATCTCCTGGCTCTGAGGAATGACACGATGGCTTTTGGCTCAGGTCAAGTCAAGTGCTCTGAATAGCAGACCTAAAAACGTTCCCCAGAGGAAATCAGGGTGCTGCTAGCAGAAGTGGGGATGGATGTTGGCCGCAGAAGCAGCCCAAAGAGAGAAGGAGCTGAGGCCATTTAACCTAGAGAGCAGGTGACCCGACCTCCTGAACTGAGGGGTAGGCAAGCGGTTGGCTGAAAGTCCAGCCAGCCCTACCAGTTCCATGGGGGCCTGTTCCTATGATGGTGAAGGTATGGCTTGAGTGACTGATGCTTTTATTGTTGCCTCTGGGTGAGATGCCTCTGTGTGCTAGGGCAGTGGGGGAGCGAGGATGAGACCCGTCCACCCATTTCTCCATTAATGTTGATACTCCAAGGGCCAGACCAGGACCAATTCCAGAAGCCCCAGGGACACCCGCCTGGCCCATGTGTAAGGAGCGATGTTTTGGTTGGTGAGAGTCTTTGCAAGCCTGGAGATGAACACATCAGAGGGTGGCAGGGGGCGGAGAGTGGGATGCGGGCTTGGGGCTGAGAGATGGGCATGGTGGATTTATCAGGTTCCTTCAAACCTTGAGATCCTGTGATTGGCATCCCTTACATGACACCCTAACCCAGAAAAATAAAGAACATCCCCAAACAGAATGAGAAACCAACCAAATTTATCTCCCGCTGACTGGGGCTTGCAGTTCAAGGAGTGCTCCCAGCAGGGGATCAGCCTGTAATGCGGATTCCACTTTCCTCTGGTCACAGCCTCCCTAGCACCTCAGCCCGCTGGCCTAGTGGCTCAGAGGGGTGATCAGGAGGAACTTCTTCCAGTGTCGCAGCAAAAGCTGGAGAGCAGGGAGAGGCGGGGGATTCGGAACAGGAAAAGAGCAAGGAAATTTAACTCTGGCACCAGTCTGAAATAAAGCGCTACTATTGGTTGAGTGTTTTGGCAGTGTTTTTAAATACTCTGTGCCAGCTCAGAGAAAAAAACGTACAGGGGATTATAAAATGCTTCATTTTGTGTTAAACAGTTTTATTTTGGAGTTGACTGGCTAGGATTTGGCTGCCTATGGAAATGATGTCATGGCTGTGGGGGTGCATGTGGGAAGACCGAGGCAGGCAAGGTGGCTCTGCAGGTGGGGGAATGGCAGCCGGCTTGGGGGAGCACGCTTGCACCCCTGCCCCCGCCCTTCGATGTGGAGTGTCTCAGCCTCTCCAAGGGTTTGGCTGAGTGGGTTGGTGCTGCCATGTGATGGGGGTGATTAGGTCAGATCTGCTGGAGTGGGTCTGACCCCTCTGAGGGTCAGTGGGGGGTGCTGTGGGGGGTCTTATTGGGGGTAGATGGAAGGAAGGTGGCTGAGGGGCAGGCAGCAGGGAGACTGGGGAGGAGCAATGGCCAGCATCTGCCTGTGGGCATCCAGCCTGTACCCAACCTTTTCTCCTTGACTGCCCTCCACTGTCCTCAGGACAGCTTGCACCTGACTCTGCTCCTCCCCCACTGCCCTGGGGATGAATCCGCTCCCCTGCCTGGCCCAGTGCCTCTTGTGGCCTCTCCTCCTCCTGCTTGATGATCACAGCTCACTATAGCATCGACCTCCTGGGCTCAAGCGATCCTCCCCTTTCAGCCTTCCGAGTAGCTGGGACTATAGGCTTGTGCCACCATGCCCCACTGTGCCCAGCTACTTTTTTGATGTTTTGTATACATGGGGTCTCTCTGTGCTGCCCAGGTTGGTCTTGAACTCCTGGCCTCAAGAATTCCTCCTGCCTCAGCCGCTCAAAGTATTGGGATTACAGGTGTGAGCCACCGTGTCTGGCTTTTTTTGTTGGGAGGCAAGGTCTCACTCTGTCACCCAGGCTGGAGGGCACTGGCACGATTGTTGCTTACAACAATCGCTGTAACTCCTGGGCTCAAGCCATCTTCCCACCTCATCCTCCCCAGTAGCTAGGACTATGGGTGCACACCACCATGCCCAGCTAATTATTTTATATTATTTTTGAAGAAATGTGGTCTTGGTAAGTTACCCAAGCTAGTCTCAGACTCCTGGCCTCAAGTGATCCTCCTGCCTCAGCCTCCCAAAGCACTGGGATACTTGTGTGAGCTGCCATGCCCAGCCTCATTTCCTCCTCTTGAGCCGTCAACAGGCCGTGCTCATTCCACCGCAGGGCCTTTGCACCACCCGCCTTCCCTGGGTGTTCTTTCAGCTTTTCACGTGGACAACTCCCTCTTTTCCTCTGTGTCTCCAAGGTCACCTCCTCATCGCGGTCCTCCTTGCTGACACCCTCCCCAGTCTCCCGCAGCAGTGGCTCCCTTGAACGCCAAACACATCACACCATTTATTTCCTTTATGGCAGGTATCACTTGATGTTTTTGAATTATTGTCTCTGCCACTCGAAGGTGACCCTCTTAGGAGTCCTGTGCTGTGCCATCTCCCTCATGCCTGTTCCTGTCTCTGGCCTTGTGGCAGGCCTGGCACATAGTAAGTGCTCAGGAAATACTTACTCGGTGATTTGTTGGAAGTGGCCTGGGTGGTGCTAAGTTGTTCCCTTGGATGGCACGAGCACCAGGAATCCCTGGGGGCTTGCAGCTGGGCGTCTCCTCGGGACTGGAAAGAAGCCTCCCCCTCCTCAAATTCTACCAAGCCACACCCTCCTCACACCTCCCTTCCCACCCCAGAAATGGGTCTTCCCACGGCTTCCTGGGGGCTGGGGAGCAGGGCCCGCGGGGCAAACCCCAGGGTGCATTTCCATCTTCAGTGGAGGGGGCAGTTCATATTTCGGACCACCCATTTTTATTTATTTTATTTATTTTTTTTTTTTTTGAGACAGAGTTTCGCTCTGTCGGCCAGGCTGGAGTGCAGTGGCGCGATCTTGGCTCACTGCAACCTCCGCTTCCTGGGTTCAAGTGATTCTCCTGCCTCAGCCTCCCGAGTAGCTGGGACTACAGGTGCCCGCCACGACACCCGGCTAATTTTTGTATTTTTAGTAGAGACGGGTTTCACCATGTTGGCCAGGCTGGTCTTGATCTCCTGACCTCAAGTGATCCGCCTGCCTCTGCCTCCCAAAGTGCTGGGATTACAGGTATGAGCCACCGCGCCTGGCCCCATTTTTATTTTTAAATTAAATTTTTTTTTTTTTTGTAGAGATGGGGTTTCACTATGTTGCTTAGGCTGATCTGGAACTCAAGCGATCCACCTGTCTCAGCCTCTCAAAGTGTTGAGATGCAGGCATGAGCCACTGCACCTGGCCTCATCAGTTTTTTTTTTTTTGTTTTGTTTTGTTTTTGAGTTTCTTTCTTTTTTTTTTCCCCCAGGCTGGTGTGCAGTGGTAAGATCTCGGCTCACTGCAACCTCCACCTCCCGGGCTCAAGTGATTCTCCTGCTTCAGCCTCCCAAGTAGCTGTGATTACAGACACCCAGCTAATTTTTTTTGTATTTTTAGTAGAGATGGGGTTTTGCCATGTTGGCCATGCTGGTCTTGAACTCCTGACCTCAGGTGATTTGCCCACCTCGGCCTCCCAAAGTGCTGGGATTACAGATGTGAGCCACCATGCCTGGCCCCATCAGTTAATTTAGCTCCTACTATGCCCTGGGCCCTGGCTGGGTGTTGAGATACAGTGGCAACCTGAGTAGACCAGATCCCTACCCTGGTTGGGGAGACAGATAATAAGGAGGTAAACAGCGGGTGCTTCGTCATACCGTCATACCATCATGTGTGAGGTGATGAATAAATACAGCTGGCTCCCGCCCTTCGGAGCCCATGGTCTCCTGGGAGAATGAGCTGTCTGCAGAGCACAGGAAAATGTCCCCGCTCCTGGGGGTGGGATTTGAGAAGCACTGATGGGGTGTCAAGCAAGAGACTCAGAGCTGGGCCTCAGAAGCGACTGTGCCTGGTGGGTTCACTCTCTCCTCCTTCCTTTACCACACTGCCGGGCTGACTTGTCTGCCCTGTGGGAGGCGTGATGGAGTTGCAGGGAGAAAGGCACTGGTTATTGACTCCACACAGCCAGATCACAGGGGAGGGATGGGGGCCCCAGCGGCGGGGGAGTGAGTTACTGGAAGATTCCCTCTTCGACCACATTGTCTGGGGCCGCATGTCTGATCACTGACTTTCTGTCTCTCCAGTCTCACGGATGGCATCTTTCACACTGCTTCCTCGAATGCCTTTTTATCACAGTCTCGACAAACACCTTGCAGACATATTTACTTAAAAATTCTTTACCCCCTTAGTCAGGGTCCCAACAGAAAACAGATGGCGTGCTCGAACCGGGAAATGGAGGAGCATTTAATAAAGGGCCCATTTGCAGGGGAAGAAGGGGAGCTGTCCAGGAGTGGGGCATCATCCTGAGAACCTGCCAGGGTGCAGGGAGGGGCGTTTAGGCCACCTGGAGAACGTGGCTGTAGGAAGGCTGCTGAGGGAGAGGCATGCAGCAGGGCAGGGCAGAGGCTGGGAGAATAACTATCCCAATTCTGTCTCCTCCCCGACTGCAGACTCTGCAAGAACATAGAGCAGGAATGGACCAAGGTGGGGGCGGATCTGGAGGGGACGGTGGCAAATATCCTTTGTACCCACCCCACTCCCTGGGCTTTCTTAGATCCTGCGGACGAGCAAATGCTCAGAAGTCAGATTTTGGAGATCAGCCCCAGTTTATAGCAGTTTCTTATGTGATTTGTGTTGGGGAGTGGGCGGTGCGCTGTTGCTCCTGGACCCTGAGGCTGTGTCAGGTGACTGTGGGTTTTTAGCTTTTGGTAGTCCCTTTTCCTGGGACAAGTCAATTGTCGGCACTTTGGTCTTACTCTGTAAGGCCGCAGATGATGGAGCAGAGGAGCAAATTTGTCAGACTGGAGGCCCAGCGCCTGGCAGGTGGAGCTGTACAAATGGAGGCCTGAGCTGCCAAAACTTTGTTATTTGCATAAATGGCGATGTGAATCAGTTATCATTCTGATTGAATCCATTTTCTGCTTGACTCCTGGAGAAATTGGCAATGGAAGGCATTCTGTGGCTGTCACCCACAGGACAGTGTCATTCTGTTTGTGGCTTCATAGGAACAATGGCAGTGGAGAAGTCAAGGAAAAGCAGGAAGGTCAAGGATGCATCCGCGGAGCCTCTTTGTTCATTATGCATTTCCATCACACGTGGTTTCCATTCGCGGATCGTGCCGCTCCCGGGACCCCCAGAGGATAAGACAAGGGAACTGGTGCTCTGAGCACCAAAGCTATTTTTATTTGTGTGCAGGGCAAGGTGATGTGGCGGCTGCAGGCCGAGGTTCAGCCATCCCCGACACACAGAATTGGATATTAAGGTGGAATTAGAAGCTTGAGTCCAAGGAGGTCCCCAGCGAGGGATGCATTCAGGATGGCATTATGACTTTCCAAACTGCTTTTGCAGAGGGCAGCGAGGGGAGATGGAGGAGCTGTTTTTGGGGCCAACCCTCAGCCCCTAAGTAGCCCTCTATGAGTGGATTATGAATTGTTTGTTTCCCCAAATCAAATTCTCTTCCTGTTGTTTCTTTTTTTTCCAATGGCACTTTCCCCACTGGACATCCCTAAGGCTTTTTTTTTCCTCTTCACAAAGCTTTGTGGCACCCCACCTGCTCAGGCACGCGAGCCCCACCCTGCGCTAGCGGTGCGGGCGTCCATTCCTTCTGTGACCAGTGCAGGCCCCTATGTTGTCAGCATTGCTTTACCTCCAGGTGAGGAGCAGAGAAGGCCTTCCCTCATTATTTTAAAACAATTAAACATGATCAAATATCACAGTAATACATAAATGTATTCTTTATTATTATTATTATTTTAAATAGTGGCAGGGTCTCTCTCTGTTGCCCAGGCTGGAGTACAGTGGTGTGAACATAGCTTACTGCAGCCTCCTGGGCTCAAGCGGTTCTCCTGCCTCAGCCTCCCAGGTGTCTGGGACTGCCGGCACGTGGCCCAATTTCTGGCTAATTTTTAAATTATTTATTTATTTTTTCTAGAGTTGAGGTCTCAGCATGCGTTGCCCAGGCTGCTCTTGAACTCCTGGGCTCAAACCATCCTCCTGCCTCAGCCTCCCAAAGTGTTGGGATTAGAGGCATGAGCTACTGCATCCGGCCATAAATGTATTCTATTTGTGAAAATTTCAAAGATCACGGATAAGGCTTCACGCTGCCTCCACCCCCTTGTTAACTACTGTTATTACCATTTTGGCTTTCTTGATTCCAGACCTTCTCCTACACCTTTACATAATACCGTATTTCACAGATTCTAAGACACATTTTAACATTTCTGAAATTCAGGTGCATCTTTCAACTAATGGTTTGTCATGGTTTAATTGACAGTGTCTTTTGTTTTTCTTTTTCAGTGGTCTGTAAAATAATGGTGCATTTTACCATCCACAGTGTCTTACATTCAGTGAAATATAGTGTTATGTGTATCCATAGAAACAATGTCGTATTGATTTTTGATTAAAAAATGAATGATACCATATTGGATCTATCATTCTGCAACTTGCTTTTTTTCCATTTAGTACTAGGCCTCAGAGAGCTTCTCACCTCGGCGGATACATCTCCCTACTCCTTATTAGCTGCTGTGGGGCTTGCGTAGCGTGGTTGCCCCATGCTTTATGCAGCGGGGCCCCTGGTGGTGGGCATTTGGGGTGTTTCCAGTTGTTCGCTATAGTAAACATTCTTGTGCACGTCTCCCTGTAGGAACACTTTTTTCCATGGTTAATCAGGAGAAGGGGCATCGTTGGGCCCAGCTGTACAACATTCTCTTTCCTTCATTCCAACTGTTCTGTTCCATTGCATCCTATTTCATCCCGCCTGCTCTACTCATCCCATTCCACCCCTCTCATTCCATCCTACCCTGTCCCATGCCACCCCTCTCATTCCATCCTACCCTGTCCCATCCAACCCCATCTCACCCCGTTCCACAGTCGTCACCCTAGTACCAACTTGGCTTTACCTACTGTGCTTGAGGGGCCCGCAGAGGGGAGTCAGTACCTGCCTACCCAGCAGCTTCTGGTGCAGCTGGGAGAGAAACCCTGAAATAAGACTTGGATCCGAGCCCCACGTCCCCAAGTGAAGCCTGGGGATGGGGCACAGGTGTTGTCTGGTGCTGAGGGAGACATGGTGTTGTCTGGTGCTGAGGGAGACATTGCAACCTCATTTTACACTCATTTGGGTCCTTTCAGGCTGACAAGCCCCTCGGGAATAAAAGAGAGTGCCTCAGCATTGCCCCATGTTGTCACCTCTTGACTGGTATGGAGCTTAAATGAGAATCTTCCCCAGGTGGGTTCCTTAAGGCTGGACACCTGTTTGGCTTGTTGTGGAGGTCCCCTCTCTTGTTTTCCCACCATTAAGAGCCACCCGTCATTCCGGTGGCACCTGGCTGCTCTGCACAGAGATGCTGTGCCATCTCACCAGAATGCAGGGGATGGAGAGGATGGAGGGATGGAGCCTCCCTCACCACTTCTGCCGCCTGGTGACTTTTGAGCAGAAAGTGCCAGAGTCTGCCCTGAAGTGGCTTCAGGCAGTGCTTCTCAGGTGTTTAGGTCCTTATGATCACTCGGAATCTTATGAAAATGCAGTTCCGTTTGAACAGACCTGGGGTGCCGGAGAGTCTACGTTTCTTACAAACTCCCTGGGGATGCAGATGCTGCTGAACCACACGGGAGTAGCAATGACTTTAGGAAGGATAGGCCAACTATGGAGGCAGGGAGGACGTGAGAAGTGTGGAAGAAGAGTTTTGGTGAGAGCTGAGGTTTTCTAGGGTCCAAAGCTGGACATGACAAGCAGGTCACCCCTTCAGACTATAGATTATTGTCATTATTATTATTTGTACTTTTGGCTCACTATTCTCCAGCAACTGTGTGCAAGTCAAGGGAGAGTTTGTTGGTTTATTTTCAGCTGATAAATATGTGCTAGAGTTTCCACCGTGGTGTGGCATGTAGCGGAGGATAATTCTTCATTCTGAGGACTGCTCCTTGCTTGGCAAGATATTCAGCATCCTTGGCATTGCCCACTAGATGCCAGTAGCAACCTCCCTGATTATTGTGGCTGCTTCAGTCCGTTCTGGCTGCTGTAACAAAATATCTGAGACAGATTGTATGATTGACACACAACAGAAATTTATTACTCACAGTCCTGAAGGCTGTGAAGTCCAAAATCAAGGTGCCAGGAAATTCCATGTCTGGTGAGGGCCCACTCCTGATAGATGGAGCCTTCTATGTGCCCTCTAGTCCAAAGGCAAAAAGGGACTAATAAGCTCTGTCAGGACTCTTTTTTTTTTTTTTTTGAGACGGAGTCTTGCTGTGTGGCCCAGGCTGGAGTGCAGTGGCCCGATCTCAGCTCACTGCAAGCTCCACTTCCTGGGTTCACGCCATTCTCCCGCCTCAGCCTCCGAGTAGCTGGGACTACAGGCGCCCGCCACCACGCCCGGCTAGTTTTTTGTATTTTTAGTACAGACGGGGTTTCACTGTGTTAGCCAGGATGGTCTCGATCTCCTGACCTCGTGATCCACCCACCTCGGCCTCCCAAAGTGCTGGGATTACAGGCTTGAGCCACCGTGCCCGGCCTTGTCAGGACTCTTTTATAAGGGAACTCATCCCACTCATAGGGATGGAACCCTCATGACCTAATCACCCCCCAAAGGCCCCACTTTGTAATACCATCATCTTGGTTAGGTTTCAACATACAAATTTTGGGGGGATGTAAACATTCAGACGATAGCAGTGGCACTTGAAAAATGCTCCTGAAGCAGGGTGCTGCCCCTGGCTGAGAGCCACTAAACTAGATGCACCCCTTGTTGAGGGCAGGTACCACGGTCTGGTTTCCATACCTGGAGTGGCTGACATCATGCCTGGCGTGCTATAGGAACCTGATAAATGTGTCTTCCATGAAAAAAGGCAGCCTCTTGGGCACTCAGAGGATGTTATTGCGAAGAACCCCTGCTTCAGAGAAGAGTCAGATTTGTGTGCCTCTGCTATACCCAGTAGGGTGGCACCTGCTGAGGACGGCAGTGTCTTGACCTCAAGGGATGGTCGAGGGAGACAAGAGGCAGGAAACAATGGTGCTTCTGAGGTCAGCTCTGTTTCCTTGGCTTTCCCCCAGGGCTCAGAAGTTCCATTTTCTTATTTAAAAATGGTTGCTGCATGTTTGAGTTTTTTATGCATCTGTCTGTCCTTTCTGGGCCGAGCTGCTGAAGGATAAGGCCTGTCTTGTTCATCATTATGTCCTCAGTGCCTGGTACATAGTAGGTGTCTTGTAAATGTTTGCTGAAGAGCTATTTGAATTCCTTAGGGAAATCGGCTCTTCCCAGGAGCTCAATGATGGATCCTTCTGTTTCACTGAAGATTGAGTTTGTAATGTGAATCTTTACACCTTCCCATTCAGTCATGGAGTTATTAGTTCATTCATTCATTCATGCAACAAATATTTACTGAGCACCTACTAAGTCCCATGCCCTGTGCTGAAGCAGGAGGAGGCAGGCATTGTCCTCACCGTGGAGCTGAGGATGTGCTGGGGGGAACAGACATTAGTTCAAGAATCAGTCAAGCAGTGGAAAAATGACAGCCTCCGTGAGTGCTTCTAGGGGAAGGTACATCTGTGACCTGTGAAAGGCTGTGCAGGTAACGTGCGTCGGGTCCCCGTGGCGCGTGGGCAGTGGAGGATGGCAGGGAGGAGTTCCTGAGGTGGTAGAGTTGGAGCTAAGGTTTGCAAGGAAGAGCAGGGCATGGTGACTCATGCCTGTAATCCCAGCACTTTGGGAGGCCGAGATGGGCAGATCAGTTGAGGTCAGGAGTTTGAGACCAGCCTTGCCAACATGGCGAAACCCCATCTCTACTAAAAATACAAAAATTAGCTGGGTTTGGTGGTGGCGCGTCTGTAATCCCAGCTACTCGGGAGGCTGAGGCAGGAGAATCGCTTGAACTCGGGAAGTGGAGGTTGCGGTGAGCCGGGATCGCACCATTGCACATTAGCCTGGGTGACAGAGCTCGACTGTGTGTAAAAAAAAGAAAAAGATCTGCAAATCTGCAAGGAAGTGCTTAGGGCACTAGTATTTTTTTTTTAAGCATTAGAGGATGCATAAGTAAATAATAGGTAAATTTTAACAAGACTTCTTTATAGTTATTTTATAATTTAGTGTTTTTTATTTTGAATTATGAGTAGGGAAAGTGTTCTTTTTTTTTTTTTTTTTTTTTTGAGACAGAGTCTTACTCTGTCGCCTGGAGTGCAATGGCACCATCTCGGCTCACTGCAACCTCCACCTCCCGGGTTCAAGTGATTACAGGCACCCGCCACCATGCCTGGCTAATTTTTTTATATTGTTAGTAGAGACGGGATTTCAAGATGTTGGCCAGGCTGGTCTTGAACTCCTGACCTCAGGTGATCCACCCACCTCGGCCTCCCAAAGTGCTGGGATTACAGGCTTGAGCCATTGTGCCCGACAAATGCTCTTTTCTGTATATAGGTTCTCCCCACATCTTGACCCTGGGTCTCAGAAGAGCAAGAGGTAAGTGGGTGGAGGCTAGCGAGGAGAGTACTGCAGACAGTGGGGAGAGCACGTACAAAGGCCCTGGGGAAGCAGAGGCGATACAGGGTGTCGGGCGGGCCAGCAGGGACTGGGGGTAGGTACCCAGGGAGTGGTGAAGTGAGGGCATGGCATGGGGCTGGGCCCAGATCACACAGGGCCTCACAGGCCATGGAAGGGGGTGGGGATTTTATTCCAAGCCCAGTGGGAAGGCATTGGAAGAGGTCAGCTGAAGGGTGACATGATCCGATGTGTGTGTTTAACAGATCCCTCCGGCTGCTGTGGAGAGCCTGGGCGGGTGTGTGCGTTGTCCTGGGGCGTTGTTTATAGGTTTCTCCTTCCTGGCTGGCAGTCATGGGTCCTGGGACCACCCGCCATGTGAGGCTGAAGGTGCCCTTGTGTTGTCGGTGCCCGGGGCCATTACCTCACTCTGGTCTGGGTTTCTGGACTTTCTCTTCTCTTTCTGGGTCAGGCAGACCTGGCCTTTTGAAGCCAGATGGAGGCAGAAGACCTTCGGGTGATGTTTAGATTTCTAAGTCACTGTAAATCTCACTGAAGTGACCTATTTTTCTTCCATGTTGCTCTTGTATTTTTTATGAATGGATGATAAAAAAATGTGGCAGGGTCATTTGTTTTAATTTCCTTCTGACACCTGGATTCTGTGTTTGGTGGCAGCCATCCTGCCAGTGGCTGGAAGTCTGCCTCCAGGCGGTAGGGTGGCCCTGGGCCCAGTTTGCACCTGGCTCTGTTGTGGATGGAGGGGCAGCATGCCCTGCCCCCACAAGGCAGCGAGCCGCCTTTAGAGCACAGAACTGGAGGGTCAGTGCTGGTACCCAGGGATGGGACTGGTTCCAGCATGTCTGTCTGATCGGCCAGGCAGCTGTGGCCATGGCTGGCTCGGAGGTGGGAACCTGAAGGCTCTATCCTTTTGGGACTACAGTCCTGCCCATCTTATGGAGGGTCCAGTTGTTAAATGGAAACTAGTTCTTCAAGGCAAACTGGCTTCACCTTTGATGGGGAGTGGTGAGGGGTCAGTTCTGAGGGATGACAGCCTCCAATGCCCATGAGACCAAAATTCACCTTTTTTGCTTGGGTGGCCATTTGTGGTCATATCTGTCCCTATTTTCCAGGCTATCTCACCACTTCCCCACCTTGCCCTTGCCTTTGAAGTGTGTGGTGCCCTTGCCCACGCCATTCTCTCTGTGTTAAACACCACCCTGCAGTGTGCTTCCCTGTAAAGCCATCCCGTCCTTCCTTTCCCGGAAGCCTTTCCTGACCTCTACACAGATGGAGTCCACACGCCTTCTCTGGGGCTCCCAGAGGCCATGGAGCACTTGGACACTCCCTTGTTTCTCAAAATACATTTTTCTTGTTTTATGCTTGCTATATAAACTTACGGTGGGGCCGGGGGCGGTGGCTCACGTCTATAATCCCAACACTTTGGGAGGCCAAGGTGGGTGGGTCATCTGAGGTCAGGAGTTCGAGACCAGCCCAGCCAACATGGTGAAAACCCATCTCTACTAAAAAGACAAAAATTAGCCAGGTGTGGTGGTGGGTGCCTGTAATCCCAGCTACTCAGGAGGCTGAGGCAGCAGAATTGCTTGAACCCAGGAGGTTGCAGTGAGCTGAGATCGCGCCACTGCACTCCAGCCTGGGCGATCACAGCGAAACTCTGTCTCAAAAACACACACACAAAAATAAAATAAACACAGAGAAGTGAAAAGAAGAAAATCCAGTTATAAACTAGAGATCCAGAGAGTTATTTTGGCATTCATCCATCCACATTCTTGTTCTGCAATCTGCTTTTTGTTTACCCGTAGGTTGTAAACAGCTTATCATGTTAATATTGTCTGAAAGCATCCTTTTAATCGGCTTTATAGTGTTCCATTGTGAGGTTGTGCTCAGGTGTGTATTACAGTCCCCTATAGCTAGACAGAGGGCATGCCCCATCCCAGGGATCCACCTGCCATGCTGTGACCATGGCAGGCTTTGTGAAGGGCTAGAGCCTTGACTTTGTTGAATGAATGAATTCTCCGCCTTTCTCATCTGTCTCCTGATATACCAGATAAGCCTGTATTTAAGGCCTTCTTCTTCTCCCATCCCAAGTACCCTTCTACCTTTTTCCCTGAAAGGAGACCCGACAGCCCACCGTGCTATCATTTAGCCTTTAAAAGTGCAGGCCAATAGCTCAGGCAACCAAGAAGCTGGAAGGGCTGGTCGGGAGTGGGTGCACAGGTGGCCTCCTGGAGGTGGCAGTGTTGGCACCAGCTTGTAAGTGGCTTCCAGGCCAGGAGGGAGCCCAGGGAGTTCTAGGTGGCCTGGAGCCGCTGATGAGCAGGAGAGACTCCAGTTGGAAGTGGAGGTCCCTTGGAGCTGGGAACTTTTCACGCCTGGTTCCAAGCTCTGGCAGCCATATTTGAAGGCCCACAGTGCAGCCGAGGTGGCGCTGTGGTGTTTGGGAGTCTGGTGTGTGTGTATGCTGCACATAGGTCACATGGGAGTGGAATTCTGTCCTCTGTGTGTCATGAGACACAAACCTTCATACTCCCTCCCGATCTGTTGGAGCCTGGGAACAAAGCCTTCATTTATTTAAGCATGCGTGCATGGAGTAAGCAGATGTTCACTGTATCTTCCTCTCTATCAGGCTCTACGCTGGTTTCTGCTCTCAGGGATCTCACAGTCCTGGGGGTGAGGGTACAGCTATCCCAGTTTGCTCATGACTGACTGACTAATGGGCTTCCTGATATGTAGCATTTTCAGTTCTAAAATTGGGGAAGTCCTAGACAAATTGGGACAAATTGGTCACTGGGTTACTGTCATCTGAGGAGAAAGGGGTCAGAACACTGTGGGTAGGACTGAGGGACCCAGAAGAGGGAGGTCACCTCTGGATTTCCTGTTACAGGTGTGGCATGCTTGGTGTTTTCGTGGAGTGTAATGGAGTGGAGTTGAGATGCCCTAGAAGGGGGTTCTGGTGAAGATTCTTCCCTTCTCCTTTTCAGTTCTTTATGCCCCTGCTCCTGTGTTCCCCCTCTGGCTATGGCATAGCCAAGGGTTTTCCAGAGGGGCCAAGATCACCCTCTGGAAAGTGGATCCCTGAGACTTGGGCTCAGTCATCCCCTTCTGCCTCCAGGCTCTCTTTGGAGAACAGGGTTTTCCGAAGTTCACTCTGAAGGGGAAACCTGCCCTTCCTCCCTTGCGCTGAATGGAGTCTACTGGGGTGGACTTCGGTGGCTTCATTTATGGCCTGGGCGCATCACTCAGCAGTTTCTTCACTCACCTCTTCACTCGGCACAGGGCTCCTGTTCATCTCTTATGTGCCAGGCACTGGGCTGGGCACAAGCTGGTGATGCATTGAGCTCAGGGTGGGGCATAGAGGAGCTGGGAGATAAACAACCCCCGCCAGCCCAGCGAGTCGGGGCGACCTAGGAGCCAGGCAGCTCCAGAAGCCTTAGCAGCTTCTCACCCAGGGCAGCTGGTGGGAAGGAATCCATTAAGTCAGCAGAGCCGGATCCACCCCTGCTGGGCCTCTCGGGCTGACCCCAGGGGGCTCCCCTGCTAGGCGCCTCTCTGGAGCCTTTGTCCCTGGAAGTCTGTGAGGGGCCTTGGGAGAGTGGAATCTTGCACCCTTCTCTAGGAAGAGCCATTTGTCCATTGAAATGCAATTTTCTCCTGAAAGGAGGAAAAAGACAGGAAAGGCCACCAGGATGAGGGTAGGATTCTGGTCCCAGCTCCAGAGTAAATTTCCAGCCTGCAGGTAAAGTCCTTGAAAAATGTAGGGCTGCGTGGATGGGCGCCCTGACCCGGGAAACCCCCACCCCATCCCTGACTCTAAATACCATTGTGCCTAAAAATTAAATTAAAGTCAGAAATGATTTTTACTCCTTCATGTGCTTTAAAAAAATTCATTGAAGGAAAACCCCAAGCTGACGTCATGGATAGAGTACAGTTCAAAAATAATAATTTTTTTCAAGAAAGAAATTTCTAGAGATTTCTTTGTGTGTTCCAGTGGTCATGACGTGGTTAAGCAGGTTGCCTCCCTCGTCCTGGTGCACCTGTGGGGAGGTCCTAGCAGTAACCACAGAGCCCAGGAGGGAGGAGGGCTCAGCATTGGAATGCGGGCGTGTGCATGCCTGCACGTGTGTGTTGGTGCATGTGTTCATATCAACACATGTACACATTTATCAAATTACATCTGCTTTTACCTTTAAAATTTTATGAACATGAGCATATGGTGCATTATCCTGCCATGGAGTGTGTGTGTGTGTGTGTGTGTGTGTGTGTGTGTGTGCACGCGCGCGCACGCACAGGCAGGTCGGCTTGGCACTCACTCCTCCAGCACACATGGGTCTGTGGCCGAGAAACTCCTTTGGAGATGAGAGCCTGGAAACGTGTAGGGCTGTGGGTGAGCTGGCCTCCCCAGGGCCCCAGCCTGGCCCTTGGCCCACCAGGCCATGAATACATTTTCATCCATCTCTGGCCCCCATCACCTAGGCAGCTAATTCCTCAGAGCCTCTCAGCCTTATTAAAGTCACAGATCACTTTCTTGAGCTTAACGCTGTCAAGACCAAGCGTGCCCCTTGTTCCGACCCCCTCCCGCCATCCAGCCTCTCCTTGAGGGCTGGGGGTGGAGGTGAGGGTCCTGCCAGCCCCCTGCCCCCACCCTGCCCCCTCCTCAATTTGATCTGTACGACGCCTTGCAGTGATCAGTGAGGTCGCCTCAAGATTCCTTCAGTAAGGCCCTTGGCAGGGATACAAGGGCCGTCACAGCTGTGCTGCACAAACCGGCTTCCAAAGGCGAGGATGGGGCTGGCCCACTCGAAGTGGCTCCTCAGCGGAGGGGTGCGAGGCTCGCTGCTGATTTGGAGAACACTTCTCCCGTCCCCGGCTCCCTTGGCCTCCCCTGTTATGAAATATGGATGGTACCGGTTCCAGCGTTCGGAGACTCGCTGGCAGTGTGAGCGTCTCCAAAGGCCCGCCTTGTGCATGCACCTAAACACTTCACTGAGCAATCTGTCAACATGTCAGCAACACATGTTTTGTAAAAAGCTTCCAGTGGGAGTAATGACTCCCACCAGGACTTCCAAAATGCTTTGAATTCAGCAGATTTCTATTGCGGGCATCCCCTGGGGTGCCTTTTACAATGCCTACATTTCAGAAATTTGAGCCACAGACCCCTGGGGGTTTCCTTTCATAATGCCTCAAAATGTAGGGTTATATTGTTGGAAGTCCCCATGGGGTCTTTATTAATACCTGAATTCTGAGGAACTGGAAATTACACAGGGCACTGCAGGGGCCCAGATCCACACCAGGAAGAAGAGAAAAACTCTGTGGGGAGATTTTTTTTCTTCATGCAAGAGTGAAAGAGAAGAATTTGCTAAAGGACAAAATTGAGTGTGTTTGAGCTTCCTTCATTTAATCTGCCTTCTAGAACGCTACAGTAAAATCTGCAACGGGGAAGGGGGGAAATGACTTTTCTATTTTTAAATCTCACTTTGATATTTTAGGGGCCAGAGTATGTTCTCTTTAAACACCCAGTGTCGAAAGGGGTATTGTTTAAAAATAAATTATTTTTCTTTTTGGTAATTGAAAACACCTCTGCCGTGCCCCTCTCCCGGGTCTCCCCTCTTCCTTAGAGCTGTTAAGCTCCTGTAGCGCTCTGCAGTCTCATTATCATTAACCGTTTGGGGTCGGTTTGAGATAGTGGCCCACTTGCTCCCCTCCCCTCCCCTCTCCTCCTCTCACCTCCCCTCTGCACATTAAAGATGAGAAAATCAACCTTGGAGATGGTCCAATCTCCCGTGCGAACTGGTTTCAAATCCTCGTCGCTGGTTGGGGCCGTCAGCATAGGAAATATCAAGGCTGCCTGCTACTTTTTTGCAAGCATTTTGCTGCTGAAGTCTTGAAAAGACAGAGGGGTGCCTTCCTGTCCCCCACCCTGCACACGCACGTGCGCATGCACGCACACGCGCACACACCGGCTTCCACACGTGACTCATCTCAGCCTCCACCTGCACACTCACCTTTGGTTCTGTTTTTTTAAAAGTTACAAGACTTAAACATGTTAAGCCTTAGGGTTAATTTAAGCTGCCTTTTTTCCTTCTAAATCTGGCACTCACTAGCTTGCTGAAAAGAGGCCTCTGTATTGCTATTACAATCTCATTGACTGGGACAAGAAAATAACATTGAGAAAGCTAACTTACAGCAGCCAAGGCCAAGAAATTCTAAGTTGCTGATAAGACCCTCCTCCCTTCTCCTCCCTTCTCCTCCCTCCTCCACCCTCCTCCCTCTTCCCTCCTTCCTCCTCCTTTCTCCTGCCTCCTCCCTCCTTTCTGCCAGAGTGACTGGATCACACAGGGGACTCAGGAACTCACATTTTCCCCCTTTGGTGAGACTCCCAGACGGTGTTCAACCATCTGTGGTCCCGTGGGCCCAGCAGAGGCGGCCCAAGGAGGGGGGTTTGCCCATCAGGAGCTGGTTGGGTCAGATGCTCACAGAGATCCTCTGCACCCACCCCGAGCAGGCTGATTAATTAAGCAATTGCATCATTGATTCAAGGTTTGTGATTTGGTGCCAGGGCGCTGGCGGCTGCGTTCCTGAGCATTGCTTCCCCTCCCTCGGCTGTGAGTTGCAGGATCCCTTTCCTTTCTCCAGCCGGATTTTCCTCCCCAGTGCCAATCCTGGATGTTCCATCAGGAAAGGAGCGGCCCCCTGTATTCCAGCTGCCCCTCTGCCCCAGTCAGGAAGCCCTGTGCCTCCTGGGGTGTCATGATGGGTGGGACTGTGGGCCCTGAGCAGACCTCAGGAGGGGTCTTTTCTGCTCACGGCAGGCCCTGTGGGCTTCAGCAGGGACTTGGAGATGGAGAGGGCAGGGAGCCCTGTGGTGCTGATTTGACATTTTTAGCTGAAGACCTTTGTTCCGACCAATTTCCAAGTAGCTTGGGGTTGGAGTGCATTCTGGTTTTTTTCTTTTTCTTTTTCTTTTCCTTTTTCTTTTTCTTCTTCTTCTTCCTCTTTTTTTTTTTTTTTTTTTTTTTTTTAAATCCTGGGCCTCTTTTTCCTCTTTCTTTCAAAGCGATGAGATAGAATCTGACCCTGGGAATCCCATTCTTGCCGTCTCTTTCCCCAAGCCACCCTCTTCCGTCTGACCAGGGAGGCCTGGATCTTCCGGCAGCCTTGGGGTCTCATAGGGTCTTTGGCCTTGAATCCCTGTTTCTAGCCCAGCCCCTGGCCCCTGTCTTCTGAGGGCTGCAGACTCCCCAGGGAGGCTGATATCCTGGCCTGGGGCCCTGGCCCTGGAGCTGCTGTAGGGTGGGGTCCACTATTTTCCTGTCTTCCTCCGTCTTGGAGACTTTGGCCCTCGCTTGGCCTCAGGGTCAGTGGGTGGAAGAGCCATAAGATAAAAATTTAGCCCACTTCCCAAGAACACAGACTTTTCCTAAGGAGGCCTGAACCAGGCAGCAGAGCCCCTTCAATTTTCATCCAGTGTGGGTGGTGTGGTAAGAGCACTCAAAAACAAACAAATCAAAACGGAAAACATCAAAACAACTAAAAGCCGGACAATAGAAATTCCTTTTCCTTGTGAGCCTCAAAGTAAACAATGAAGATACCACCTTTGGGAAAGAGGACATGACAAACTTAGATTCTTTTGAAAACCCATCCTATTTGCCAAATCAGATGGCAGACCTCCTTCCAGCATCAAAATCCATGTGGTTCCAGGGAAGAACGGGGGGCAGGTGGAGGGGGGTTGTGGGAGGAGCCTTTGAGCCCCCAAACAGATGTCCAGGGAGGCGAGGCCAGAAAGCCTCCGCGGAGCAGTGATTTATTTTATTTTTTAGATCTAGATGTTTTGGCCGCATTTATTTATTTATTTCCAAAGGGCTATTTTTGGCGTCTGCCTGGGCTCCTTTGTAGCAAAGCCCCCTTTTCTAGAATTTCCTTTCCTTTATTAGAGTTACAGCTCAGCTTTGTGCGGCCCCCGGGGGAGCCGGCCAGCCGCTGGCAATTTCTCTCAGACACCCAATTACCCCCTGACGTCAGTGCCGCCTCGCCCAGCTCCCCTGGGTGCTTCCATTTTTCCCTTTGTAACACTAATAGCTGACTAGCTAAGTGCCTGTCGGCTCCTTGGCAGAGGAGTTGATTGTGTTTTCGGCTGGATACTAAATCCAAAAACTATGTAAAAATGTCAATAGGTGAGTGCACATTGATTTTGGTTAGTCACAGTGATATTTGAGCCCCTTTGGGGACTCTGTCTGGGGAAGTATTTTACAAGAAAGATAATATAACAGAAAATTACTGGAGCTCCGCGGGTCTCTGGTGGGTTTCTTAGGGGCCTGCTAAATTGCTGTAGAATCAACAAATGCTTTATTAATCTAAATTTGTGGTTTTGTTCTTTCTTCTCTTCAGAAGGTTGGAGTTTTAATGATGCAGGCGGCTCCGGCGGCCGGGCTGGGCGGCGCGGCCCGCACCTTGGCTGACGGGCTGGGGTACCCTGACTGGTAATGAACTCTCAGAGGGTCCGGGAGCAGGGCGGCTGTGTTCCCAGCTGGCTTCCTGGGGAATGTGGAGCAGGCGCCGGGCCCACCGCTTGCCAGGCCGAGGTCTGTGCGAGCAGATAAAGTGAGGGGCTGAGGGCCTGGAACAGCTGTGGCGGGCCAGGCTGACTGGGAGAGGCTGATAAGAGCCCAGAAGGAGCCCAGGCGGGCGGCATGGCAGCGCCAGAAATCTGACGGGGTATCACGACTGGCAAAGAAAGTTAAACACGGCCGGATCCGGGGGATGGTTGGCGGACCTGCGGAGAAAGATAATGGTAATTGATGGAATCAAAGTCGCAGCACAGCCTTGTGTTTTCTTGGCAATTAATTCCCCCACCCCTCCCCAATTTCTAACCCCCTGGCATTCTTAGAGCCCAGGATGCCCCGTGAGCAGGCTGCACACTCAGATAATCAGCACATGCCCTCCTTGCTTTGAGGGGCGGGAGCAAAGGAGATGCAGCCAAGAAAAGACACAATTAGAGACCTGGTTTTAAAAAAATGTTACAAACAAACATGTCAGAAAATGAAAACCCCACTGAAAAGTTAAGGACGTGTCACTCCGGGAGCTCATCTGATCTTGCTCTGGAAGGGAAGGAAGAAAATCGATGTCTTTGTAAGTGTGCCGTGCTCTGCGTCTCCTGGCTGGGTAGGACAATGTGGAGTCGAGCCGGTCCCTGCACACACACACGCACCCCCAGATGCTGCTGTGGGGGAAGGCGGCGTAATGGGACAGCAGTTCATGCCACAGACAGATGTGCCCGCCTCTCCCCGTGTGTCCTCCTGTCCCCTCTACCTTTTGTCCCTTGAAAGGCATTGCTCCCCAACAATGGACTAACCAGGCTGATTCGCATCGCGGCGGGCTCATGCAGCCTGCCCGCACCATAGGTAAGGCTTTCAGCTGGCCTTTTGTTGTGTCACCGACAACGTGCACATGCTGGGACACACCTGCTTGCAGAAACACGCGTGAAGGCACAACTCCGGCACTCTTGCCCATCCCACTGCATGGCCTGGGGTGCTGCTTCCTGGGCCAGTCCCGTTGTACCCCAGGGAGCCCCAGTGTTGGCTCCAGGATCTTAAGCAAATAAAACACTCCAAAAAATTTCCCTAGAGTCTTTTGAAATTAAAATCAGTGTGCTGTAAACCTGCATGTCAGTCTGGCATATGAGACGCAGGCCTCCAAATAACTGGAAATTGTATGAGGGAATTGATTAGGAACGGCCTTCTAGGTGGTTCTACCTGGTGCTTGGCATGGATTCCAGGAGCCTACTTCGTAGGTAATTAGCATTTTGGAGTGAGCCCTCCTATTGGAAGGTGATGTGATAAGCCAGAGGGACTTTTAAAAAACATCATGTGCTTGTTCCCTTGCACAGGATTCCTGGCCTTCTGTCCCTTTCTGGGAGCTGCTCTGCTCCCAGCCCATCTCGATTGGGTGACATCAGTTCTGTACCTAGAAACCAGGTGACAGAGGGACCTGGTGGGGCAGGGACTGGGAGGCTTCTGACTTATTCTGACCACCTGTCCTGTTTACTCTATCCCACCTTGGTGAGGGGCTGAAATGAGCCTCGCTTGGAAGCAAGGTCCTGAGCCCTGGGGAATTCTGGAAGGTGGAAGAAAGGTGTGGGCCAGCCTGTCACCAGCCAGCCTCCTCCCCCACGATGGACTGCATTCCTGCGTCAACCCTCCGGCGGTTCCCTGTGAGCTTTGTCTCCTTGACACGGTGGGAGGAAGGAGGGTTTGGAAAGGAGGCCCCCCTGGTGACTTCTGAGCCATCAAAGCCAGCCCCCCTCCTGGAAGGGCTCTGCAGGCTGGCAGCTGTTTTGGGGCCTGGAGAGGAGACAGGGGGCTGGTCCTTTGTCCCTTCGAGGAGCCTCCCGGAGGCCCAGGCCTGCATGGCGGGCAGCCACATTAACCTTCCACCCTGGGTGGGGGGGGGCTTGCCTGAGGTCAGGCACTTAATGAGGCCAGGTCCCTGGCTCTCCCCTGCCAGGACTCTGGCAACAAAGGCCCAGTCAGGCTGCACAATGAGGAGGAGGTGGCCGGGTGGGGGTGGGTAGGTGCCGTCACAGCCTCTGTGGCCCAGGGTTTCCTTCCAGCCCACCCCATGCTGGGCACTTCAAAGGGGCTAGGGGGGAGGCCAGCCAGGCCTGGCGGGCCTGGGCCTCCTTCTCCCAAAGCCACTGGAGGTAGAAAAACACCTTGAGAGCGGGGCTGATGGAGTCAGGTTTTTGGAATCTGGCACCATGGGGAGCCTCTGGTATGAGGTCCTTCTCTGGCAGCCTTGTTTCACTTTCTTTGTTTGAAGCTAGAGCTCAGTGTGGCCCAATTACTTAAATCAGAGCCTTCTAGCCTTTCATATCAATAATAACAACAACAATAATAATACCCCATGTATGAGGATGCATATCACTGAATTCTGAGCATGCTACCCCACCCCCCACCATCGCAATGACTTTTCTGCCTGCTTAGTGAGGCTGGGGAGCAGGCGTGAGGACCTTTGTCATTCAAGCGAGAGGGAGGAAAGGAAAAGAACAGTTCCAGGGCTCCATGCCTGGCTCTTCTCCCTTCATTCCCTTTGTGGGATCTCACAGTAACAGTGAGAGTTGGGCATGGGTTCCCATTGTTCAGATGAGTCCACTGGGGTCAAAGAAATTGAGTAAACCTGCCTGAGATCACATGTCCGGCCCCAGCACTTGCAGACTTTATGACTTTTGTGAATTTCCTGAAGGTCTCTGTGCCTCAGTTTCCTCATCTATAAAATGGGAATAATAATAGTACCTACCTCAGGGTTGTAGGGAGGATGCGTTGGAATAATGTACGCAAGAGCTTGTAGTGTGCCTGGCACAGAGCAAGCACTCAATAGTAGCTGTTGTCCTTCTTGTACTAAATTGTCTAGTCTGGATTCCAGACCACACTCTCCAGGCTCCAGAGTGAGTGCTCTTTTTGCTTTATGAACAAACAAAATAAAAACCAGTAAGGGGCCTGGCCTGGTGGCTTACACCTGTAATCCTGGCACTTTGGGGGACCAAGGTGGGTGGATCACCTGAGGTCGGGAGTTGGAGACCAGCCTGGCCAACATGGCGAAACTCTGCCTCTACTAAAAATACAAAAATTAAGCCAGGTATGGTGGCACGTACCTATAATCCCAGCTACTCGTGAGGCTGAGACACAAGAATCACTTGAACCTGTGAGGCAGAGGCTGCAGTGAGCCCAGATCGTGCCACTGCGCTCCAGCTTGGGCAAGAGTGAGACTATGTCTCAATAACAAAAACGAAAACCAAAACATGTAAGGTTGCTGAGGGGTCCTTCGCCTGAGCTGCTCAGTGCAGAACTGGGGAATGGAAGCCCAGGGAGGGGAAGGGACTGGCTGTGGGTCTCAGGGTAAGTGGGGTACGGATGTGGGAGCCAGAAGCTGCCTCTGAGGATCACACTCTCACATCTTCACTAGGTGGACAAGTATTTGTAAGGCTTGGTCATATTTTGCCTGGTTTCCCTTAGTTGCAGAGACACATTTCTTCACATGAAACCAGACCCTATTTTGTGTGTTCGAAATGCTCACGAGTATTTCCCAAGGCTCTCCCTACCCTACCTCAAGATGCTGTTAAGAGTAATCCGCCACCCTCACTGTGACTGGGGGTGCCTCCCCTGGCCAGAGGACATCAGAGCCCTTCCTGGATGGAGCAGGGGAGGGCCTCCCTTCCTTTCCCTTGGAGCCCAGTGGAGTTCCATGTGTGGTGTGTCTGTTGCAGGAGAGGAAGGTGTAGGGGATTTGACCCTTAGAAGTCTGGGGGTATAAAGAATGGGAAAGAAAAGGTATCCCCTGAAGGCAGCTGAGCACGGGGAGCGGGGGGCATGATTCCCAATCCCTGCTTGCAGACGAGCAGAGGCAGGATGTTTTCACCATGTAGCCAAAAAGGTGTTGAGGGCTGGAGGCACAAAATCATGTGTGTAGTTTTACAAATCCAGTTCTACTGCTAGTGCCCCTAGCAATTGGAGGATTTAATGGAACCTACTCTGTATCATTTGGCATGGTGAAGACTCAGGCTTTGTTCTGTGCATTCACCCTGCCACACATCTGGTTATTTTTAGAGGGGACTCTGTATGCCAGGCACTGTGCTGGGCACTCAGCGATACCAAGCTGAGTAAGAACAGGTTTTGGTCTGTGGGAATTCAGTCTCCCTCCCTCTCCCTCCTGCTCCCCCTTCCTACTTCCCTCCTTTCCATTCATTAAATATATATGAAGCATCCTTATTTCCTATGCTAATAATAGGGGTCCCTAGAAATGATTAGGGCACAGGGAGAACCTTGTTAGACAAAGACTGAGGAGGAATGTTGCACGGGCAGAGGAGTTTTCATGAGACTTGGCTCTAGCCTTGGCCTTGATACTGACTGTGAACTTGACTAAGTTACTGACCTGCTCTGAGCTTTCATTTATAAAAGGAGAATGTTGAACTGAACAATGATAGCATTGGGCAGGCATCTTTCAGTTGCAAGGAATAGAGACGCATCTCAAACTGGCTTAAGGATAAACCTTCAGGCTTGGCCAGATCCTTAGGAGTTCATTTCTCTAGTGTTCTTGTCTCTGCTTTCATTTTTGTTGGCTTCATTCTCTGCCAGGCTCTTCCTAAAAGAGGGCAAGTTAATCCCCCTGCCCACAGTAGCCCCAAGCTCATAGCCTCCTTGCTGAGGTAGAGCATCTCTTTCCTGTAGTGTAATGAGGTCTCAGGATTCACTCTGATTGGCCCGGATTGGTCATGTATTCATCCTTAAGCCAATCACTGTGGCTGGAGGGTGCAGTGCTATATGGCCAGGCTTGAAGTACCTGAATCACATAGCGGGTGGGGAGTGTTTGCTCAAGGAAGACAGGGCTGGTCTACAGAATGCAGGGATAGATGCTGGCCAGGCTGAAAATCATGGAGCATTTCACCACAGTCATTTATAAGCATCCTTTGAACCTTATTCACGCACAAGACAGGGCCAGGAGCCTGACTGTGGGTTATAATCCCACGTATGCGTCCTTCTTACCGTGTGACATTGGGCAGGTTATTTAACTCTCTTAGCCTCAGTTTCCTCATCTGTAAAATGGAACTAACAATAGCATATACCTCATACTCGCGGGTTCTTCCCACACCCTGCTCATTTCTGTGGACCCCTCTTATTAGCATAGGGAATAAAGATGCTTAATAGATATTTGATGAATGGAAAGGAGGGAAGTAGGAAGGGGAAGCAGGAGGGAGAAGTAAATGTGTTAATCCATTTAAAGTGCTCAGAACAATGCTTGGCATGTAATAAGCACTTAAATAAATATTAGCTATCATTGTTTTTATTTATTCACACATTTATTCATGAACTCTATAGCTCAGCCAAGCAAGTGAATACATCGTAATGTTTGCCCTTGTGGAACTCACAGAGGCATTCTACAATTGCTTTTCACTCGTTCATTCAAGCACAGTGTTAGGCTAAGCTCAGGACACATGGGTGAAGGAAATAGTTCCTGCCTTCATGGAGATGTACGAGGTATCTTTGTTCATTCTTCACTTCTCATCTAAACACTAGGGACAATATTGTCTTCTGCAAAGAGACTGCATAGAGAGAACAGATGTGGGCATATGTTAAAAACCCGCAAGTGGCCTTTTATCTAGCATGTTATGAGTGGGTAGGCATTGGCCTGTCCATCGGGGTGTCCACCCAGGATTGTAGCTTCCCCCACCCCCTCCTCGTCCTTTCTCCAGGCTTTCCCGTGTATGGCTGGTCCCTTGGCTTCTGTGCCTCCAGCAAGATGGAGGAGGTGGCTGCAGGCTTCTCAGTCTTCACCCCCTGTGGTGAGGGGAGGCAGTGGGGGTCAGGCATGGGTTAAGGTGCTGGCTCTTGGGTCCAACACTGATCAGACCTCAGTCCTTTGTCCTACCTTGGCTTGGGCAGGGTCTTGGGCCTGGCTTCACTCTGGTTTTTTTGGGTTGTTTCCTGGGGCAGACCTATTGGCTCTGCATCGGGCTGCGTGCTGGGGTCTGCCAGAGAGGAGTGGGGAAGGAGAAAGCCTCATCATTTTCCTCCTTATAGCCCATGGGAAGAAGTCCTCATATGTCAAGTGCTCTGCATAAGAAATGGGGCAGGAGGCCGGGCGCGGTGGCTCAAGCCTGTAATCCCAGCACTTTGGGAGGCCGAGACGGGCGGATCACGAGGTCAGGAGATCGAGACCATCCTGGCTAACACGGTGAAACCCCGTCTCTACTAAAAATACAAAAAAACTAGCCGGGCGAGGTGGCGGGCGCCTGTAGTCCCAGCTACTCGGGAGGCTGAGGCAGGAGAATGGCATAAACCTGGGAGACAGAGCTTGCAGTGAGCTGAGATCCGGCCACTGTACTCCAGCCCGGGTGACAGAGCGAGACTCCGTCTCAAAAAAAAAAAAAAAAAAAAAAAAAGAAATGGGGCAGGACGGGTGTAGTGGCTCACGCTTGTCATCCCAGCACTTTGGGAGGCTGAGGCGGGAGGATTGCTTGAACCCAGGAGTTCGAGAACAGCCTGAGCAACACAGTGAGATGCCTGTCTCGACAAAAAAAGTTCAAAAATAAGCTGGGCATGGTGGCATTCACCTGTAGACCCAGCTACTCTGGTGGCTGAGGCGGGAGGACCTCTTGAGCCCGGGAGGCGGAGGTTGCAGTGAGCCGTGATTGCACCACTACACTCCAGCCTAGGCCCCAGAGTGAGAGACTCTGTCTCAATAAATAAACAAACAAAATAAGGATAGAAAGGGGGCAGTGTGGGAATAGGGGGCCACAGCCACCCAGTCCCTCAGCAGCAGGAGGAGGCCAAGTGCTCAGCCCCAGCTTCAGTCACTGCATGATGGCGCTTCCCTCATGCAGCCGCTCTGCTGATCCTTTCCATGTACCCCATCTTCTGTACCCTCAACATCTCTGTTACATGTGAACTTTGAGGATCCTCTGTTTTAACCTATGGGGAAACCGAGGCTCAGAGATGGTCAGTAACTTGCTCACGATCACCCAGCCAGGATGTGGTGGAGCCTGGAGGCAAACCCACACCTGTCTGATCACACAGCCCAAGTTATTGGTCACCAAGTTATACTGTCCCACAGAGTGAATGTTTGCATAGACCCCAGCATCCTCCCAACTGGGAGGGGCATAGAAGGTGGCCGATTTTCTAGCTACAAGTTGGAAACTTCAAAGACCAGAACTTGGCCAAGAGGGTGAGGGATCTGATAGATGAACCCACTCTCTATGTCCATCTGTCTGACTCTGCCCTGGTCGGCTGATTCTTCCTCACTAAGGAAAGGCCCCTTAGCCCCCTCCGACGGCTGCTTCTGAGAAGGACGTGATCAGTGCCTCTGGTCAGATGCCTGGGCCTCAGGCTGGAACCATGGGCTGCCGGGGAGATCACCACTCCTGTCTCCACACACTCCCCAGGGCCTGCGGCTTGTGAGACAGGTTGCTTTAGTTTGCTTGCGGACTTCCTGGTCGTCTCTGGAGCTGCAGCCTCCTTCTACCCGCCACACTCCACCCGGGCCTGCCGTCTCCCTGTTTCCAGGTCTCCATCCCCCTCCCATCCTCCAGTGACTCCTGTTGGCAACTCATGGGGGTGCCTCTCTGTGCACCCCTACAGGGTGTAGTAAGGCTTCCGGGAGGCACCGCCTGCCGGGCATGGATAACCCATTTGTTTATCCAGTGGTAACCCAGTGGTACCCCCTTGCTGCCTCCTCCAGAACCTCTCTGGTCTGTACTTTCTCTGCAAAGCGATTTATTAATAGGGATGGAAGCTCTGAAGAATCCCTGGGAGATGGTGTCACATCATGAAAAGAAAAGCAGATAATTTGAATTATTATTATTTTTTGTTTAGAGATAAAGTTTTGGTCTGTTGTCCAGGCTGAAGTGCAGTGGCACGATCCTAGCTCATTGCAGCCTCAAATCCTAAGCATGAGCAGTCCTCTTGCCTCAGCCTCCCAAGTAGCCAGTCCCCAGGTGCACACTACCATGCCTGGCTTTTTATTTTCTAGAAGTGGGATCTCACCATGTTGCTCAGGCTGGTCTCAAGTGATCCTCCTGCCTCAGCCTCCCAGTGATTTGGATCTTGACAGTTGTGTGTTCACATTTTTTCTCTGCGCACAGTCTTTAGCAGTTAACATATTTGTGAGCCTCAGTTTATCCCTCTGTGAAATGGGGCCACTGAAGCCTCCCTTGCGTGGCGATGAGGGTTCAGTGCAGTAATGGGCATGAAGGGCTGGCACACTGCCTCGTACACTGGGCTGCACTTAGTAGATGGTGGTTCTGTGCCCTTTTGTGTAGAACAGGACGCCCCTGGTGGTGCAGGGGGTGGAGTAGGGTGTGGAGAGGAAGCCTTTCCTGGGGATGGCAGGTGGGGCAGAGTGAAGCAGTCCAGGCTACCATCCTCAGTGGACCTGGGAGAGTGTCCTTGGCTATTGAGCTATCTGGTGGCAGAGCTGGGTCACTGCCTGGGAACCTTTCAGGACTTGTGTGGTCCAGAGATGTGGCCATTCTGAGGGAAGACTTGCCTGGTTTTTCGGTTGGGGGAAGGACAGCCACCCCTCCCAGATGCACCTCCAGCCTGGATGCCTCCTCAGGTGCCACCCTGCCTGTCCCTGACCTTGGTAAAGTTATGTGGAGATACCAGTAATGGTGTACCATGCCTTTGGGGCCCCTGGGGTGCCACATGGGATTGCTCGCAGTAACTCTCAGGGCCTCTTGGCCTCTGGCTGGGTGTTGTGGAGTGTAGGGAGAGGGCAATGTCCTTGTTCCCTCACAGACACTGTGGCACCCCTCAACCTCCTGGAGGTCACGGAGGTGTGGGGCGGGCTTTTAATATTTCTGAAAATACTCCAGGAAAGCAGCATCTCTTTGCAAATATTGTCCTAAATTCTTTTTTTTTTTCTTTTTGAGGCAGGGTCTCTCTCTCTCTGTCGCCGAGGCTGGAGTACAGTGATGCCATCATAGCCCACTGCAGCCTTGACCCCTCAAGTGACCCTCCCGACTCAGCCTCCTGGGCAGCTGGGACCACAGGCAGGCACCATCACACCTGGCTAATTCTCCTCACCCACCTTTTTTTTTTTTTTTTTTTTTTTTGTAGAGATGGAGTCTTGCCATGTTGCCCAGGCTGGTCTGGAACTCCTGGGCTCAAGCCATCCTCCTGCATTGACCTCCCGAAGTGCTGGGATTACAGGCATGAGCCACTGTGTCCAGCCCCAAATTCTTTATTATATGACACAATCTTAGGCCCATGCCCTGAGTAAACACATGAATCAACACATCAGTAGGAACAAATCCTTCTCATCCCTACACCCAAACCCCCAAATCCTCACCTGTGTGGCTGTGCTCCTGGCCAAGATCTCCTGAGGTGACTGGTGTGCTGTCCTGGGAGCCAGGGTAGTACAGGCGGCTCCTGGTCCAGCCCTAGGCTCTTGCTAGTATCTGGAGGACAGCCGCTGGCCCAGGAGCTTCCTTGGAGTGGACACTAGGGTGGCCATTCCCAAAGAAATGGGACACCAACCATAGGGTAACTCTGGAGGTGCTGAAAGAAGCAAATCCTACAGCTTGAAATCTGTCTTCTGCTCCCCACCCACCACACCGCCTGCTGGCATCGGGAGTTTGTAAGTTTTCCTTTTTTAATGAGTCTCTCATTTATCACGTGAATAACACAATCATCCTCCATTGTTTGTGGATGTGTTTTAAGAGCGTGAGTGTTGTAAATGCTTTCATTATTTAAGTCACTAGACATTTTAAATATACCGCTCTTTTGGTCACCTTGGCCTGGCATTTCTTCCTTGATAAAATATACATAGAGTCTCCCGACTTGGGAAGACCTAAGCCTCATTCAGCTTCTAGGGGAGCCGCCTGGGCTGCCAGCAAGACCTCTTCCTGAAGCCTCCTGCCGCTTGGGGATCTCGCTGGCCTCCCTTGCCCAAACCTCCACTGGCTTCCCTCTGCGGAGCAAGAGGGCGGGCTCCTATATCTTTTCTGTTGAAATGATTTCTCTTGCTCCTCCCCTTGATACAAAAGACCCAAGTCTGGGTCCAGAGTAAGTTATTTGTAATGCATTTTTAGAGTCCATATTGCAATATTAGCCATGACTGTCTGCTGTGTAGAAAAAGGAGGAGTTTGCGTTTGAAGTTTAATCCAGCTTCTACTTAAGCTCAGTCCCTGGGCAATCCTTTTTTCTGCCGCTGAGCTCAAACAGCCGGGCCTCAGGTTTGATCTGCTGCCCCACGGAGCCCTGCCCAATGTGAATCTGAAGAGTTTTTTTTTCCCCTCTCAACCAGGGAGACTTGCAAAAAAAAAAAAAAAAGGCACCGTGGTCTGCAGCGTCCGCTCCCACTGTGGGTCCCCGGGTCCCTCCTAGAGGCCCTCTGGCTGTTTTTTGGGAGGGCGGATGGGGTTGGGACCCACCAGGGCTTTCCAAGGTGCAGCCGTGTCCCTCCCTCGGGGTCTCCAAGGAGCCCCTCCGAGCTCTCTCTGCTGGAGGACGTCAAGCACTGGGGAGTCTGGGAGTCCTGTCTTGCATGTGGGGGGCAGAGAAAAAGGAGGGAAAAAAGGGAGGGAAATGAAAGGCGCGAGTTTGTCGGGAACTGATGCTGGCTGTGGAAACAGGAGCCGCAGCAGGACGGAACCTGGTGGCCTTCAAAACTTTTCTTCTCCCCTCTCTCCACATGACTCGGAGGATGCAGGCAGTAATTAAAGGCCCCCCTGGTTCCTCATTTTCTGTGCCCACGTCTTTGATCTGGCTCATGTTGGGCGGCTATTTTCATTGTTCCTGCCTTTCTTTCATTCTTTTTTGATGGCAGAAATGATGATCTTTGATTCCAGAGTCGGAGGTGGGCAGGAGAGTGTTACAGGTCTTACATAATGCATCTTTCACATCTTATTTTTAAACGCGGGCATAATCAGGGCTGGGCAGAGGCTGGGCTCGGTTTGCACCCGTGTGTGGGGAGAAGCGGTTGCCCGCCCTGCAGTGCTAGCCTGGGGGTAGGTGGGGACAGGCAGTCCCATGCAACTGAATGAAAATTACTAGAGGAAGCTTCCCCCACTTCCACCCCTTCCTAAATATAACCTGGAGGGAGTTTTTCCTAATTGTTCCCTTATGGTGAAAAAGTGCTGAGAGAGGGGAGGACAAGGAAGGCCCTGCCCACCCAGCCGGGCATCTCTTGGTGGCGCCCTGGGAGGCCTGCACACTGTTTATTAGGGGATGTTAATAAACTGTAAGGGACAAACCACGGGGGTGGCATATGAACAGTAACTCTGGTAGCCAAGATGAAATGGGAGTGCTCTGCCAGGTGTGGAGAGGTGGCAGACATGGAGAGGGTGTCACCATCTGGTTCGTCTGTACACCCTTCCTGGGGCTTCCCTCCAGGCAGGAGACCCTGGGTCAGACAGAGATGAGAAGGTGAGGCCTTCTCCATGGTTAGGAACCTGCGATCCAAGCTGGGATGGGGATGCGAGGCTGGTGCAGGGATTGCAGGTTCTGATGATGACGGGGGTTCTGCCTGGGAGATGAGGAAGTGTGGGTACAGGTGTCACCCAAGCTTCTAGATTTCCAAGAGAAGCCAGTCACTTGGGTCTTTATGGGAAGTTTCTTAGAGATGAGAAGAACAGGTCTGCCTTGGTCAGGGGACAGTGATAGTAGGCTAGGAGGTAGGAAGCCTAGGTGTGGTGGAAGAGGGAGTGATTGGAGTGTCCAGGCCGCCCGAGTGTGGTGGGTCTGGCAGGAAAGGCTGGGAGGGCACTGACAGGGGACCTGCATCCTCCGTGTGGGGCATACTCAGAAGGCCTGTGTGCCCTGAAGTGGCTGCAGGGCTACTTCCTGGCAGTGAGCTCCACAGGGCCAGAAGGTTTTTGCACACGATACCTGAGGCTTCATGTCACGTCCACTGCATGCCCAGTGTTCATGTGGGCGTGGTCCCTTCCAGCCCCAGTGTGGAATACAGAGCCCCCGTGAGACCTGCCTTGTACCTTAAATGGTGCTAAGGAAGGCTCCGAGGCTGGCCTTCCTGTCTGCCTACCTGAGACTCAAGCAGCAGGACTTTCAGGCACTGAACTCCTTAATGCAAATTCATTGAGCACCTACTTTGTGTCAGGTTGTGTGCTGAGTGCTGGGCGCACAATGGTGAACCAGACAGGCCTGGATTCTCCCCCTGTGGAGCTTCCAGCCTGTGGGGGAGAAGGACAGCCAGACAAACCACCCCATAAATAGCTACGTTTATCTTCTAGGCGTGAAAGCGTCCGGAAGGAAGAGCGTGGGGCGTGAGAGAGAAGCAAAGGCTTCTTTGAAGAATGGACACTGGAAACGAGGGCGGAACAATGAATAGAAATTATAGGGCCAGTCATTCAGAGGGAAGGTTTGAAGACCACAAGTCAGGAGGGTGCTGGCATGTTGGGGGGACCCGTGGTAGGCACCATGGGGGAGCATGGTGAGCCAGCAGAGCGTATGTACGGGTGGGACCAGGTAGGGCATTTGTATTATGTTCTAGGAGCAGTGTAGGCAGTGGGGGTCTTGGCATCCTCAGATTTGCCCTTTGCAGAGCTCCTGCCAATGCCGTGTCAAGGACGGGCGTGGGCAGGTGGGGACGTGGAGAGAATGGTGCTGTAGGCAGTGGGGACCGAGAACAGAGGGTGTGTGTGAGAGCCGTCGTAGGGGCCATGTTGACAAGGTGTGGAAATTGATTAAATATTGGAGAAACCCAGGAGGACCCCTGGTTTCCTGCCTTGGGCATCGAGGTGAACAGAGGGATCTTTCCTGAAATACATAGGGCTGGAGGAGGAATAGGCTTGGAGGCAGAGAAATCTTTCCCCTTGTCTGACTGAACTGCACCAGGGCAGGGGCCTGGGGACAAAGCTGGTAGGGACAGTGGGGTGTCAGTCCAAGGAGCTAGATAGAGCCTGGCTGCTGCTTAGCCCCTCAAGACCCCATGCTGCATATGGGCAGGAACCTCCGTTGCTCTATCCCTAGCTGAGCCCACCTAGTTCATGCCTGGCACACAGTAGGTGCCCCATAACGTCTGTTGAGGAGACCTGCTCTAGGAGGCTGCAGAACAGTTAAAACACGCTGGGATGGTAGTGCTGCTTGATGCGGGAAGATTCTGCCCTGGGCCGCCTCCTCCTCCAGCTTCAGGTGTTGAGTTTTGGTGGCTGCTGGCTTCCAGAGGGAGGTCCTGAGCTTGAGCTCGAGCTGTCATGCCTGGCTGGGCTGCCGGATGCCCGCTTGCTGTGACCTCAGATGGAGGCAGCCTGTCCGGTGTTCCTGACTCCCTTGTAAATCCTCTTGGCTGGCCTGGCTGGACCTCTGAGGCTGGGGACAGCCGTCAGCCGGTGTTGGCGGTTCGCATGCCCCTGACTTTCTGGGCTGTAGATTCTGCCCACTGTCCAGATTGCACACAAATCTGCTTTGCCTGGTGTGTGCAGAGCCTGGCGCCAGCCCTCGCACACTCCAGCTGGCCACGTGTCAGGGCCCCTTCGTTTATGTCCACCAACTTTGGCAGCAGCTTCTTGCAGCTGGGCTGGGGTGGAAGTGGGGTGCTACTTAGCCTGGTGGAGGGCCCAGGGCTCAAGTTGAGGGGAGGGCTTGTAGGACGATGTGGGCTCCACCCTGTACATGAACTGGACTGCTGCTGGTGGGTCCAGGCAACTCTCCGAGATTTACTGCCTGGGGTGAAGAAGACTTACGTCCTGGGGTCACTTACATCCTGACCAGAACCTTGAGGGGCTCAGCTTCTCTTTTCTTCATCTTCACCCCACAGCATGCTTTCAACAGAGGCGTGACCAGGTCTGGACAGACCATGGAGAGGTTTCTTCATCTGTAAAATGGGAACATCAGGCACCCACCATAGCCCCATTTCCCTCACCATTCAACATTTAATTAATGGCATGGCATCCTCAAGATGGCTATAAATGTCTCTTTAATTTTCCCTGGGGCAATTTGAGAATCTAAATATCCCTGATATATCTGGCCTTGTTGTTATAGTCTTACAACCTGAGAATTCAATAGATGAATCTCAGACAACACAGTTAGTTCAAATTTGAGAAAAAAATTCCTCATTACCCAAACACCCTATTTTCCTGATGATATTTCTTTTGTGTTGGTCTTTGTCTGAACACATGTGAGTTTACGGGATTCCAACCAGAGGGTGTCTAATATATTCTGCTTTTTTTGCCCAGGGAGTTCATGGTCTGACCTGCCTCTGTGGTCTGTGGTCCTTGTAGCTGCTCTTATTTATTTTATTTTAATTTTTTGAGACTGGATCTTGCTCTGCTGCCCAGGCTGGAATGCAGTGGCACAATCACAGCTCACTGCCGTTTTAACCTCCTAGGCTCAAGCAGTCCTCCTGCCTCAGCCTTCCAAGTAGCTGGGACTACAGGTGCATGCCACTAAGCCCAGGCTGGTTTCGAACTCCTGGGCTCAAGCGATCTGCCTGCCTCAGCCTCCCACAGTGCTGGGATTACAGGTGCACACCATCATGCCTGTCTAATTTTTAAAGTTTTTATAGAGACAGAGTCTCACAGGGTTGGCCACGTTGGCTTGTAGCTGCTCTTATTTATTATTATTATTTTTTTTTGAGATGGAGTCTCGCTCTGTCACCCAGGCTGGAGTGCAGTGACGAAATCTCAGCTCACTGCAAGCTCCGTCTCCTGAGTTCACGCCATTCTCCTGCCTCAGCCTCCCAAGTTGCTGGGACTACAGGCTCCTACCACCACGCCCGGCTTTTTTTTTTTTTTTGCAGTTTTAGGAGAGACGGGGTTTCACTGTGTTAGCCAGGGTGGTCTCGATCTCCTGACCTTGTGATCCGCCCGCCTCGGCCTCCCAAAGTGCTGGGATTATAGGCACGAGCCACCGCACCTGGCCTGTAGCTGCTCTTAATGCCTACTCGAGGAGCTGGCGCTAGGTGTGGATCAAGTGTTGAGCATCGTGCCAGGCATATTGGAATTACACAGGGGGCCTCTCTTCCTCCCAGTTTCTTTTTGGACAGTGGCCCCTAAGGGAACTCTTCTCAATGTACCTTGTGGCATAGAGGAAAGCACTTCTTTAATTTGGAGTCAGGATAACAGTTCTAGCCTGGATTACCACCAAGCGGCTCTGAGTGAACTTGGTCCTTTGTCCTCTGGGTGTCAGGTTCTCTGTCTAGAGGTGAGGGTGGTCTCCTCCACCACCCACATCCTAATGTGATTCCAAAGAAGGAATACACTTATATTAAATATAAGGATGCATTTCAATATTAAGATGAGAATATATTTGTATTTAGTTATGTGTAGCTCTTACTCTAGTAGTGATTTTACACTTCCAGGGTGTAATTTGCTGGTCAGTGTCTGTCTCCTGCATGAGACAATGGGCTCCTTGAGAGGCTGCCTTGTCCTCGGTCACTGCTGAGTGCCCCACTGATGGCACACGGGAGAGCTGAGTATTTGTTGAGTGAATAGTCAGATAGCAAAGTTGGAGGCAGATGCCTGGCACCCCTCTGCCACCTGTTCATAAGGTTATTATTGGGGAGAAATACAGGGAGATGGCCAGGGCGGGTCCCCACTTCTCTGGGCACTGCAGCTCTGCAGCCTAGAGAAGGGCCCGTTCTTTATCGTCACAGGCAGAAAAGTGGCTGAGGACTCCCTCACCCCTGAGGCTCCCTTGGGTAACATGGGTGCCCGGTGGGGTGGCAGCCCTGCGCTGGTTGTGGTAGGGGCATCTCCTAGATGCCCACTCTGTCGAAGCCCTGATACCCGCTTAGAGCCGCCAATGCACAGTGCAGATGTAAGAATTGCCATCATGCCAAAATAATTGCTGTTTGTTGAGTGCTTTGGACATGCAGCATCTTGTCTCATTGTTGAAATGGCCCTGGGAGGGAGGTAGATATTGTGACCATCATTCCCATTTTCCAGATGAGGAAACTGAGGCTCAGAGAGGCTAGGAAATTTGCCCAAGGTCACACAGTCAGGGAGTAGCAGGGACGGTGTTTGAACCTGGGCAGTCCGCAAGACTGACCTCTGCTGCTTCCTTCGGCTCAGCACCCCCACCAACCTCTCCTCTCTTCCCATCTTTCAGGCCCTCCTGTCATACTCGGGGCGACATCCCATCTGTCAGAGGTTCTGTTCAGGCCAGATGCAAGGCCTCTCCTGGGATCCTAGACCAGGACAGTTGCTGTAGAGGGAGGTGAAGGGAGTTTTCAAGCTGTGGCCCTGCTCCATACCCTGGCGTTGCAAGTGTGGACCAGGAGGGTCTGACAGCCTTTGGATCTCCCCTGGGGCCAGGCCTTCTGTGCCCACCCTCCTTTCCTGAACAGGAGGGATGGGATGTGCTCGGCCAGCCCTGGCACTCACAGCAGGCTCCAGCATCGTCGTCCACTCTCTGGCACTTTCTTTCTTGAGGTCCAGGGAGAGGATTGGAGAATGGGGGGAAAATGGGGTTGAGAGAAAAAGGGGCAGGAGGAAGGCTGAAGACAGGAGCAGGCAGAAAGGCAGGAGAGACCCTCTGGGAGAGCAGAAAGGAAACTGGCCAAGAGCTAGCAAAGACATGGGAGGGGCAAGAGCTGGTTCCCGAAGGGGAAGGGGAGGAGGAACAGGAGATGGTGGGGGGGGGGGGGGGGCGGAGGTGGTAATTAGAGGACAGAAATGGAGTGAATGGAGGAGGGATGAGGGGAGGCAGAGAGCAAAAGGGGAGAAAAATAGAGATGGGGGCTGTGAGGGGTGGGAGCTTGTTAGGTACAGAAAGAATTCTGATGCTTGAAAATCATAATGTTGGGCATGGCAGTGCATGCCTGTAGTCCCAGCTACTTGGGAGGCTGAGGTGAGAGGATCTCTTGGGCCTGGGAGGTGGAGGCTGCAGTGAACCGTGATTGCGCCACTGCACTCCAGCTTGGGTAACAGAGCAAGTCCCTGTCTTAAAAAGAAAAAGAAAAAGAAAATTATAATATGAAAGGCCAGGCAGCCAGCATTCGGATCCCTGCAACCTCCAGGAACCCGTGGGCACCTAGGGGAGTGGCCGAGGCTGTGGGGGTGGGCACACCCGTGGGCCACCCTTGCTGGCAGGCCAGGCCTGGGAGCCATCCCTTTGAAGTCCCTGACATCGCGGTGAAATGATCCGGCCTGAGGTCTCATTAGTCTCTACTTTGCTGCACACACCCTGTCATTTAATCTCCCATTCCATCCTTCCAGCACCAAGGTTTGTACATCCGCCCCATTTGCTTTATAAAGCCTGTCGCTGATGTGAACTTGGCAGCATTAGTACATGAGAGTTTTTCTCCCCTCTCTGTAACCCCCCACAAGCACTCAGTTACCAAAGTTCTTCTGCTGACGGGGAAGAAAGCTGCTGAAAGAGAACCCATGTTTCATTTTGTTATTGAGACATGGGAGCTGTGTAGTCTGGATGTTGTTGGATTTTATTTTCCCCAAACTAGAGCAGCTGCGGTCATGGCTCAGGATAAAAGATACCTTGGTGTTCAGTTGGTTTTCCCCAAATCCACCCTTCACTTTTCGCTTCCTTTCCTATTGGGATTTGTACTGAGTCTGCCACATAGTGCTTTCTGCTTTGTTCACCAGAAGTGGGAACCCCGGACCCTCGAGTTTGGGCAAGCCTGTTGGTCTCCTAGCTGGAGAGGCCTGCTGCTCCAACTCTAAGGTGTGTAGAGCTGAGGGGCCCTGTTTGGACACCGACATTTCTTAGAAAATTTGCCCTTGGCTGTGCATGGTGGCTCACACCTGTGATTCTAGCACTTTGGGAGCCTAAGGTGGTATCACAGGATCCTTGGGGTGTTGCTTCACCAGCCAGAAACCTCTGTGGCCGGCAGCGCCTTCTGCCTGAGTATATTGCTCGTGCCTGCTGGGCTCGTTCTGCACCCTTGGCCTGGCAGACCGTGCTTGGCTCGTACTACCAGCCTGGATCCCATACCTGCCAAGGGTGATCCAGGTGCGGAGTGGTGAGGCGAGTGAGCGTGGGGTCTGGCCACTTGACACAGCCAGGCATGCTGGCTGCTGTGGTGGGGCAGGCAGCTCCATGTGCTGGCACAGGTGCTGGTTCCATGTGAGACTGCGGCTGGACCAGGTGTACTGCAAGTGGCTTCCACTGCGGGTGCTGGGGAATGCAGTGGTGTCTGGAAGCTTGGAGATGCCAGGAACCACAGAGCCCCAAGGAGGGTGTCACAGCCCTGGCTTGGGGAGCCTCTAGGTCTGGGATCCCCGAAGGGCTGCAGCTCTTCTGTCCTCATTGCCTGCAACATGGTGAGCAGGGAGTGTTTTTCCATCCTGTTTGTGTCACAGCTCTTTCCGTCCCACCATTCAGCATGTACCAAGTTCTTGTCCCGTGTCCAGGAAGAATGAGGTATTCAGACAACTGGAGAGTGAGCAAGGTGGAGAGGAGCTTCATTGAGTGATAGAACACCTCTCAGGAGACCTCAGGTGGGCAGCTCCTTCCCACAGGCAGGTCGCCCGACAAGTGCCCAGCTCTCAGCTGAGAGGAGACTCGCAGTGGGTAGCTTCTTTCTGCAGGCAGGTCCAGCTGTCAGTGGAGAGGAGACTGCAGTGGGTAGCTCCTTGCCTCAGGCAGGTCATCCCCATGAGTGTCTAGTTCTCAGCTGAGAGGAGACTGTAGTGGATAGCTTCTTTCCACAGACAGGTCATACCAACTTGTGTCCAGCTCTCAGCTGAGAGGAGACCCACAGCTCCTTTCTACAGTCAGGTTGTCCCGAAGAGTCAGAAGATCCGAAGTGGGTAGCTCCTTCCTGCAGCTGGTAGTTCCGACATCTCTGTGAGTCTGGCTGAGTCTGGGGTAATGGGTTTCAGAAGGGAGGAAGGACGTACTGATTGATCCTTGGGTGGTCACAGGTAGGCCCAGAAACAGCACCGTAAGTTCTCACTCTGGGCTGGAACTCCACCTGGAACTGACATCCCCTACCCTAGGTTTCAGGCCATTTCTGGCTAGAAGGTGGGGTTTCACTGGGGACCTGCCCCTGGCTGCTCAGGAGTCTGTCTGCTTCCTGACACATCAATCATGTCATCCACAGCACCTAGATTGTTTGCACCAAGGGGCACCTGCAGGCCCACGCTGAGCCACCCTCAGCCCCCTCTCAGTGTCCCTCCCATGCTCATCTGTGCCCAAAGTCTGGAGCGGGCTGAGGTGGCAAGGGGCTGGCATGTCAGCATCTGCCCTGAGTGTGTGCACATCTGGCTGGGTCATGACAGTGTCTGGGCTTGGCCTTAACTTTGCCCCAAAATTGGAGAGGGAGTAGGGAGAAGCCAGGCGGCAGGAGCAGGCACTTCCAAGCCCGTGGGGACAGGAGAGGGGGGCTTCCCAGGCTCCCAAGAGCTAGGTGGCTGCAGCTGTGCTGGGGAGGGTTTGGCTCCCACCCTGCCAACTTGGAAGGAGGCGGAGATCCCACCTGTTCCTGGTTCCCACCAGCTCCATGGAGGGCGCAGCCCTGGCCATGCCTCCCCGACTGCAGCTGGTGTCTTTGCAGCGGTCACTCCAGACTGGGTGCTGCTGCCATTAGTGGGAGAATTTCTTGAGCCCAGGGGTTTAAGACCAACCTGGGCAACATAGCGAGACCCTGTGTTTACAGAACAAAAACAGTTTTCCTGGTATGGTGGCACACACCTGTAGTCCCAGCTACTCGAGAGACTGAGATGGGAGGATCCCTTGAGCCCAGGAGCGTGTTTGTGAATTGCTGTGGGCTCCTGACCTGTATGCCACTGGGGTGACTGAGGCCCAGAGAGCCTGATGGGCTCGGGGCGGTGAGGGCTGGTGGTGTGAGCCAGCACTCCAAGGTGTCTCTGAGCGTTTGTATGGAGTGAGAATTGATTCGTGTATCTCATGTCAGATCCTCTTCATGATTCGTATTCACTCACTTAATAAATAGTTGAGATTGGTTTCCCCAAACTGTGTGCTGCGGCACCCCAGGGTGCCACAGCTAACCTACAGGACCTCCGTGGGATCTTTGAAAATGTTGAGCGAAAGACAGCCATACCCAACGTCTGTCAGTGCAAATTACGAGCTGGAGGTTGTTCCCAATGCAGGGGTGAGGAGAGGGAGGAGAGCATGGGAGGCCAGGGTCTCACACATGGCAGGTGGCAATCAGTACTTTGCCCTGCTTAATTTTTTTAATTCGATTACAGTTCCCTGACGTCTTGCCCAATCACTTGTTTACTGGTTTACTGTTGCTTCCCCCACTGGACTGTCGACTTCATGAGGGCAGGGACTTTGTGATATTCTCTGCTGTTTTGTCATCACCCAAAACCGTGCCTGATACGGAGCTCAGAGCCCCCACTTTCCTGGCTCATGGCACCTTAGTATTGGTAACTTTTTAATGGTGCCCCTTAAGCAAAACAAAACAATAAAAACCTCACAGTTGTCTAAACAACTTAAGTATTTATGTCCTAACAACATAGTAGCTTTAAAAAAAATAAAATACATACATTCAAATAAAATGTAATATTTTATTTTATTTTTGAGATGGAGGCTTGCTCTGTCACCCAGGCTGGAGTGCAGTGGCGCAATCTCAGCCCACTGCAACCTCTGCCTCCCAGGCTCAAGTGATTCTCCTGCCTTAGTCTCCCGAGTAGCTGGGATTACAGGCACCCATCACCACGCCCAGCTAATGTTTGTCTTTTTAGAAGATAACGGGGTTTCACCATGTTGGCTGGGCTGGTTTTGAACTCTTGACCTCAAATGATCCACCTGCCTCGGCCTCCCAAAATGTTGAGATTACAGGTGTGAGCCACTGTGCCTGGCCAGAAAAATGTCATGTTTTAATTTCATTCTTAACACAATTACTAATGGAATGTATGAAATTCAAATTCTTATTCAGCAGGTCCAGGTGGACCTGAAATTCTGCATTTCTAATTATTCTCTCTTTCTTTTTTTTTTTTTTTTTTTTTGTTTGAGACAGGGTCTTGCTCTATTGCCCAGGCTGGAGGGCAGTGGTGTGATCATGGCTCACTGCAGCCTTTACTTCCTGGGCTCAAGCGATCCTTCTACCTCAGCCTCCCTAGTAGCTAATTTTAAAAAAAATTTATAGAGACAGGGTTTCACTTTATTGCCCATGCTGGTCTTGAAGTTCTGGGCTCAAGCAATCCTCCTGCCTCCCAAAGTGCTGAGATTACAGGCATGAACTACTGTGCCTGGCAACAAAATTCTCTTTCCTTTTCTTTTCTATTGTTTTCTTTTCCTTCTCTTTCATTTTCCTTTTCTTTTCTTTATTTTTCTTTCTTTCTTTCTTTTCTTTCTTTTTTTTTTTTTTTGTGATGGAGTCTCACTCTGTTGCCCAGTCTGGAGTTCAGTGGTGTGATGATGACTCACTGCAGGCTTCACCTCTCGGGTTCCAGAGATCTCCTGCCTCAGCCTCCTGGTAGCTGGGACTACCGACACGCACCACCATGCCAGGGTAATGTCTGTATTTTAGTAGAGATGGTGTTTCACCATGTTGGCCAGGCTGATCTTGAGCTCCTGACCTCAGGTGATCCGCCCGCCTCGGCCTCCCAAAGTGCTGGGATTCTAGGAGTGAGCCACCACGCCCAGCCTAAATTCTACGTTTCTAAAAAGCTCTCAGGTGATGCTGAGTTGCTGATCCAGGGCCAGATTTTGAGTGGCTCACTCCCATGGCCCCTAAGTCCATCATCCCCACTCCTTTCTAAGCCCTCCTTCCCACATCCTTTGCTCTTTGCAGATGGCTTTGCCAGCCTCGTGGCATGAGTTAGAAGGTCAGTTGTTCACCTGATGTGGTTTGAGGTGCCCAGCGTGGCTGTCCCCATCTCCATGAACAGAAATCCTTTCCATGCCCATCTAGGGTGTCAAGTGGTTGACACTTGTATATGACTGTCAGGTCCTCATAAGGAACACCATTGTTTGTGGCTGCAGAAGTGGCCACCTACAAGGTGGTCTCGGTGGACCTGGAGCCTACTGGACATGCTTGCTAGGGCAGGATTGACCCACTCCAGGCTGTTTTTGTTCCCTAGAGTCACCTGCCTGCGTGAAGGCCATGTGTCTGATTTAGTCCCAGAATGTCAGGCAGCTTCGTGGACCGCCAGGCACCTTCCCTTCTGGGACTAAAGTCCCATTAAAGGCGACCGATTTCTGTCTCCTAGCCTGGCTGGCCGCAGCCCTGCCTTGCCAGTTCCTGGTTGTTATGGATGTCCAGATCTGGGAATGTGCATTTTCCAGCCACAGGCCCGTGTGCGTGTGTGCGTATCTCAGTCAGTGCCTGGTGGAGCTCTGCAGCACAGGTGCACGGGCAGAGCTGCACCTCCAGACTCTGGAAAATCCAATCTGTGGTGACGCAGAATTGTACTTGTGGGCTGTTCCCGTTTGCCCGCTCTATCATTGATCAGCTGATTCATTTATTTATTCATTCTCTCCCTCGTGCAGCAAGTGTTTATTTACTAACCACAGTTGATGTTCTGAGCTGGAAGGCCCAAGTAGCTGGAGAAGACTTCCTGGAGAAGGAGGCATTGTGGGGTGTGTGTGCATGCCTGTGTGAGCATGTGCATGCATATGTATGCAGGTGTGCAGGTGCGTGGATGTTGCACACCTCTGCACAGTGTTGTGTGTGGAGCACTCATGGACGTGTTCAGAACACACACATGTGCATGCGCATATGGCTTGCATGTGCACACAGGCTCACATGTGTAGGTGCACTCATATGCTTTACATTTGTGTACAGGTGTGTATACACGTAGGGTCTTATGAGCAAAGCCTCGGTGCCAGTAACATCAACTTTGGAACCCCCGTCCTGGCCTGCATCGATCCCAGGCTGGAGCAGAGGAGCTGCTGTTTGGTAGAACTGATTTTGTAGCTTGGCTCCATGTGCGTGTGAGCACTTGGGTGTGTTTTAATTAACTAGAACATTTGCCTGGAAATGAGCAGCAGCAGCAGCCGGCGCACAGGCAGCTGGAGGGGGGGTGGGGCGGTGCAGCGTGGTGGTGGAGGCCATGGCAGCCCGGAGTCTGAGTTTTAACGTGCCCAATGCCGGCTGAGGGCACCGTGGAGGGAGGGGTGGGGCAGGTCACCCCCAGTACTGGTTATCACCCCAGCAGGCAGGGGATTCTGGGAGTGGCTGAACGCTGCAATTCCCAAGCCTCCTAGTCAAAGATGGCCAGGTTAATGGTTCCAGCACCTGGGTGGGTACGTGCCTTTCCTGCATGATCCAGGGTGGGCTTCAGACCCATGAGCCATGCAGGACTGACCAACTGCAGAGGTCACCAACTACAGAGCTTATACCTGGCATTTAGTGGGTCCTCTGTACATGAGTGAGTCAACAGCTAGAGGAAGCTGAGGCTCAGAGAGGTTTAGTGATGTCTCCAGGGTCACACAGCATCTTAGCAGACCATCCGGAAATGTTGACTTTGTTTCCAGTGTTATCTTTCCAACCCTGGTTATTTTGCATGAAGAAATAGCATCATCTCACAGCAGATGAATTCCACACTCCACAGGCCTCCCGCTCTGCCCTGGGCAGCTGTTCAGTTGCCTGCCTGCCACCCTGTCTACCTGGGTGGTGGGAAGGATGGACTTCCCAGGACATCTTGGTGTGCTGGAGTTTTGTCTCACCAAGGGTGAGATGAGAGAGAGGAAGCAGGGGTGGTCTTGATTGGAGGGGAAGGGCTGGGACTCAGTCCCTTTCTAAGACAAACTGGCCACTGGGAGCTCACAGGCTGTAGTCACCGAAGAAAATCTCATTCAGACCGCAGAGTCCCTTGGTGCCCTCTTCCCTGCCTTCCCGTCTGTTCCAAGGCCTCAGAGCATCCCCGTGGCTGCAGCCCTGTTCCGCCCCTCTGCACGGCACTGCGTGGCTGCCTCTTGGGCTTTGGTCTGTGCCTTCGCTTTGTCCCACTCCACCTTGAGGACCCCTGCCTGATTATTTTCCCTGAAATACAGCTTTGTTCACATCCCTGTTCCATCTAGCGGTGCAGGGGGTGGACTCTGGGCCACACTGCCTGGGGTCAGATGTGGACTCTGGCCCTGACTGGTTTTGTGTTTCCAGTAGAGCGACATCACCTCTCAGAGCCACCCTGTCCTCCCTTGTAAAGTGGGATGACGCACAGTGTACACATCGGCTACAGCACACATATGCACATGGCCAGGATTACCAACTGGGCTGCTCCCTATTTGAGAACATGCTGTGTGCTCTGCACACACACATCACAAATCCCTTAGGCACTCGGTGACACTTGCTTTAGGAGAGGTTACTGGAACATCAGCTGTTGGACTGGACTGCAAAATTTTGTTTGCATCTCACACTCATTCCTATCCCAGATCCTGTGCACATATTTCTCTTTTTGCTCAGCACACAGCTAAATTCATATATTTCAAAAAAAGTACCCATGCTAGAACTCCTGTGATATCTACATTTACTCATTTTCCATCTGCCTGTCTTTCACTTGGAATAATTTTCACTCTCAGAGTGCCAGTTACCTTTGCTTGCCTTTGCCCTGGCTATTTTCTCTACCTGCTCCATGGCCTTTTATATTTTTTTCTATAAATTAAGACCCAGCACCAGGCCTTCATGTCCCAGGGTGTCCCTGATCCCCCTACCAGAGCTGAGCTCTCTGGCTTTGATAGGGACCTTTTTAAGATCCCACCATGGACTGCCTTACCTTGTGCACTTTTCTCAGCCTCCTCTAGAGCTCATGCTCCTGAAGGCAGGGCCCTGGGTTTCTTCCTGTGGGGCATGTGGAGCGCGCAATGCTTGGTGGATCCTCATCAGGGTAGACTGAATGGATGACCAGATGGGAGTTTGTAGGCCCCCATGGGAAGAAGGGTTTGTGTGCATGTGCAAGTGTGTGCACATGCATACATACATGTTTGCATGCCTTGCATAAGCATGTGCATGCATACACACATGTGCCCATGTGTTTGTGTGTGCACATGTGTGTACCATCAGCCTGATGCTAATTGTGTTTCTGAGGAAAGACGCCTGCTTTAATTTTTAATTAGGAATCAGGGCAGTGTGGGAGCAGGCAGCTGCAGCTGGAGGTTTTCCTCAACGCTGGAGTTCTCCTTAACAAGCACCCGCAGTCCAGGCCGGCCTCTGTTAGCGCTGGACACCACCGCTTGCACTGGTGGGAGTGTCTTAATGCCTATGAAATGATCATGTAATTACTTGGTAATGGAATGCCAGGATTTTGCCTATGCAACAATCTTTCCCAGTGGGTGAAAGAATTAAGAGAAGTTGGAGATGACCAGGGTGGTGGTGGGGCTCCAATGTCGTTTTGATGGGATGGGGTCGCCACTCCTCCCAAAGGCATCTGGGAGTTCTGCTGGAAGTCCCAGCCTCTGTCAAATGGGATTTACCTGCAGCCTGTTTCTCCTGGCCTGGGGCTGTGTTTAGCATATTTGTTGTGGGTAAAATGATCTGTGCAGACAGTGTCAGGTAGGGAGTAATTACCTCGGTACCAGGGCGGGGTGATGAGCCTCACCTGCTGGTGGGAGCCCGCCTTGGGCTCCTGGGCTCCAGCAAGGCCCTGGGCAGGTGTGGGAATGCCACCCAGGGTCTGTGTACTCCTAGGCGGGTGCCTCCTGGTGGAGGGTGGCCCATAGATCACACCACGTGTGACAGGCTGTAGACACTCTGGGTACATTTACAGATGCTCCACTCTTTTTCCGGAGGCTTTTATTTTATTTTTTAACTTTTTTGAGATGGAGTTTCACTCTGTCACCCAAACTGGAGTGTAGTGACACGATCTCCACTCAGTGCAACCTCTGTCGCCCAGGGTTTCAAGTGTTTTTCCTGCCTCAGCCTTGCGAGTAGCTGGTATTACAGGTACGTGCCACCACGCCTGGCTAATTTTTGTATTTTTAGTAGAGACAGGTTTCGCCATGTTGGCCAGGCTGGTCTCGAACTCCTGACCTCAGGTGATCCATCCTCCTCGGCCTCCCAAAGTGCTGGAATTACAGGCGTGAACCACCCCGCCCGGCCTCAGGAGGCTTTTAAACTGCAGCTCTGTACTTTGGTCAACTGTGGGACACCCTGGGGATGGAGAGTGCAGACCCTCCAGGCCAGACGGCCATGGTTTCCACCCTGCTGCTCCACAGACTATGGGGAAATTATTTCTTAACTTCTTTGTGCTTCGCTTTCCTCTCTGGGAAGCAGGAGTAGCAACAGTACCTGCCCCACAGGGTCATCAGGAAGATTAAAGAGGCAGTGCAGGTCCAGAATCCTCTATTCACAATTCTGAATTCCAGAAAGCCAGAAACCTGAATTTTTTTTTCTGTAATGTATTTGGCAGCCAAGTTTGACCTGAGCTGATGTGAAGCTATTTGTGGTCTTTATTTCGTTCACATTGGTGAATACCTATATGTTTTGCTGCAGAAATAACAGTGTGCCTGACTGCTTCTGGGGCGTTCCCAAATATGCAGCAAATGCACTGTCTCACCTTTCTAGAATCTGAAAAAGTCTGAATTCGGGAGCATATCTGATGGTTTGGGTTTGGGGTAGGCAGTTGTGGACAGGCAAATAAAAGATGTGGGCCGGGCGCAGTGGCTCATGCCTGTAGTCCTAGCACTTTGAGAGGCTGAGGCGGGCAGATTGCCTGAGTTCAAGAGTTCGAGACCAGCCTGGGCAACATGGCAAAACCTCGTCTCTACTAAAAATACACAAATTAGCTGAGCCTGGTGGTGTGTGCCTGTAATCCCAGCTACTCGGGAGGCTGAGGCATGAGAATCTTTTGAACCCAGGAGGTGGAGGTTGCTAGTGAGCCGAGATCACACCAGCGCTCTCCAGCCTGGGCGACAGAGCGAGACTCCGCCTCAAAAAATAAATAAATAAAATAAAATGTGTGGGGCACCTCTCCTGGAATAAGTGCTGAGCAGACGTTAGGTGGAGCCATCACCTGACCTGTCTCACGGAGCAGCATTGCCAGATTTCTTCCTACTCCTTTCTTCCTCCCACTCTTGGCCATGCAGGGCGGGGTGGGTGGCGGTGGGAAGGCTTGTTTGCTTGGAAGTCGTGTGCACGCACACATGCACACCCATGCTATTCCTCTTGGCCGGAGGTGGGACACCTTGTAGCGGGTGGACGCTTTGCTCGGGACCTCATGAAACCATCAAGGCCGGGCTCGGTCCTAGGGTGGGCTATAGGACCTGGGGCCCATGGTTTGTCTCTGGTTTGGACGTGGCTGCTGCCAGGCCTCGAGCTCCCTGCAAGAACCAGATCAGAGGGTACCCCCTTCACACATCATCCCTTACCCTCACTGCCTCTCCCAGGGGGCAGTCATCCTTGTGTTGGAGGGCACTGCCAAGTGCATGCTGACACCATTTCTTCTGTGCCCCTTGGGTGACCAGGCACAGCTAATGAGGGAAGCTGGGCCTTCCTAGTCCCAGGAATCCTGTTGGCGCTGAAACACCTGAAGGGGCTGTGGCGTGTGGAACTGCAGCTGCCTGCGAAGGAAGGCAATTAGGAGGGCTGCAGGTGGACCGCCCTTCTTTTATGTATTTACTTTTACTCCCCAATAAGACATCTCCTTCGAGAGGCTTGTCCCCTGGCGTTGCTGGCCTGACTCCCTAAGGGAAGTAGCCTCTGCTCTAGGCTGCAGGCACAATTCCATTCCCATCACACTGGCTTTTTAAAGAGCCCACACGCTTAAAAAGGATGATTTAAACGTCTCGCCTCAAGCCGGTGTTGTCAGCTAGCTGTAGTTTTTATCTCTGCGTTTGGGTTGTAAAACCCAGCAATTAAGAAAATCTGCTTCAGATTAATTGTAGCCTACGTTGGCTGAGAATGAGGCAGCGTGCTGTTTCGCTTGGGTTTCATAGCTTATGGGGCAGGGGAGCCGGAGCATGTGGGGAAACTGAGTCCCTGACAGAGGAGTCCCCTTGATGCAGATGGCACAGGGGGCAAAAGTGGGCAGGACTAGAATGCAGCCCCAACTCCTCCTCTGCCTATTCCTTGGCACTAAGGTGGCTGCCTGCATCTAGCTGAGCCTGGCTGCTGGCAGAGTTGGGCAGGTAGGGACAGCCGCTGGTGACCCATGAAGTGGGAAAACCATGCCCTCCCATCCTTACACGGCCACAGCTGCTAGGGGGCCTGAGACCTTGGGACCAACCTGCTGAGCTGGGGCACATGTGGTGCAGTCCGCTTCTTTTGCAAGGAGCCATATTTATCTCTGGCTTCCATCTGTGGGCATCTGCACTGATCTCTCGCAGAGACAGGTTGTCTGAGGGTTGGTGGCTGGGAGAACTCAACTAGTGGGTGACACCTACTGTGTGCTGGGTGCCGAGCCAGGTGGTCACATCCCAGAGACCCGTGCTGTCTGCTTTCCCCTTCCAGTGTCACCAAACAGAACTGCCGGACTGCAGCAGCTGCTACCTGCAACTCTGGGCCCCTGGAGGGAGCGTCTAGCCCTGGCGTGAGCCTCCCTGAGTTTGTCTTCTTGGCCTTTTTTCCTCTCTTCTCGTGGCGGGGCCACTGCCCTGATGCAGGAGAACGCACAGATTTGGCTTGCCCTTGGCGTCTCCTCCCCTTTCTATCTTGGTTATCCTCAATAATCCCGTGTGTGGCAATGGCAATCAACAGTTTACAAAGCATCTCCACAGCCATGATTCCCCTCTGACCCTCATTGCAGCCCTGTGAAGTAAGCAGAGCCAAGGAGGGGAAACTGAGGCTTGGAGTAGAAGGGAAGCTTGTGTAGGGCTGTCTGGCCCTGGAGTAAGGAAGCAGGAGCCCTGACTAGGGCCCGATTTCCTAGCCCAGCTGGGCTCTGTGTGTGGGGTGACCTGGACAGTGAGGGGTGACATAGACGGTGAGGGGGTGCGGGAGGAGATATCACCAACTGTTTTTTCTTGTGGTTCTCTTCTGAATCCTGATGCTAAGAGAGTGAAGTTTTGGGCTTTCCAAGGGGTCTCTAGGTCCAACTCCTGCCTGGTGGGCCCAGATCCCATAAGGATGAGGTTTATACCCCACCTGGCCTGGCTACATCCTCTGGGCTGCCCTGTAGGCTGCCTGCTGGGCTTAGCTCAAGAATGGCTGAGAGGAGTCCATGGCAGGCAGGGGACAGTCCTGCTGCATCTGAAGGAAGGGTGCCCCATATCCTGCTCCTTGGGGATGGTGGCCTGGGCCTCTAGGGACGCCATGTAGGAGATAAGATGGATTTCTTTCTCCCTCTCTCCTCTCCCCTCTCCCTTCTCCTCTCTTTTTTAATGGAGTTTCACTCTTGTTGCCCAGGCTGGAGTGCAATGGAACGATCTCGGCTCCCCACAACCTCTGCCTCCCGGGTTCAAGTGATTCTCCCACCTCAGCCTCCTGAGTAGCTAGGATTACAGGCATGCACCACCACACTTGGCTAATTTTGTATTTTTAGTACAGACAGGGTTTCTTCATGTTGGTCAGGCTGGTCTCGAACTCCTGACCTCAGATGATCTGCCTGCCTCGGCCTCCCAAAGTGCTGGGATTACAGCCATGAGCTGTCGGCGCCTGGTCGAGATGGATTTAAGACCATGCTGCACTCCCCCCTCCCCACTTCCTGTGCTTACTAAGGGTTAACCACTGGGGAAGGGGGACCAGGCACTGAGCTAGAAACTTCCCTTCAGTCCTCAAGCAAGGAAGGAGTCATGCATTGTTACCATCTTCATTTTATAGTTGAGGTTTGCCGCTCAGAGAGAGGAGGTCACTTGCCCCAGGTCACACAGCATATAGATGACAGAGCCAAGATTCAAACACAAGCCCATGTGCTCACCTCCCTGCCCACACCTCCTTCCTCCTGGGGGCCTGGTGCTTACTGGGGATGGGGCTGGGAGAGCCTGCAGGCTGTGGGTCTGCAGCATTAGTGGGTTAGTGGGAGCTGTTTCCCCAGGTCCTGCTACCTGTACTGAGGCTGCCTCAGGTGGCTCTGACCCTCCTGCCACCTGCCCTGTATCTTGGCTGACCTCCAGGGGTTCCAGGAGTCAGTTTGGGCCCTACCAATCAAGTGGAAAACAGGATCCCTAAACAGGACCAGGACAGCTACCACTAGCTCAGTGGGACCTTCTGCATGGAGCCTGTGTCCAGGTTCTTTTTCTGAGCACTCCCTGGGGTCTCAACAATGCTGCTCACCTAATAGGTGCAGGGCAAGGAAGGTAGGAGTCCCATCCCGGGAGGACTCAAGGTTTGCAGAGTCAGCCTCTGATTGTGGGAGCTTGAGCCTCCCACCCCTGCCATTTCGGGGCCTCAGTTTCCAAGTCTGTATAATGTTTTCCCATTTTACAGTGACGACTCTGTGTTCAGGTTCTTTCCCACCTCCTGCTCAGCATGGGAGGGGGTGGGGGATAGGGGCGTGAGGACTTGGTGAACTGCATGGAATAGGGCCACACTCCTGGGTCTAGGTTGGGTGGTCTGAGGCTCTTGAAGTTCCCAGAGCCAGAGGCCAACTTCAGGCTCTCCTACCTGCCGGAGTCCTGCTAAGGAAAGTTTGCAGTTGGGAGAACAGGTTGCCTCGGGAAGGAAGGTGGAGCAGGGCTGGGCATTAGCGTGCAGCTTGCAGCCACACAGGCCTGTTTGCACGCTGCCTCTGCCAGCCCAGCCTCCTCACCTCCCTGAGCCTCATGCTCCTCTTCTTTATTATTATTATTTTTGAGACAGGGTCTCACTCTGTTGCCCAGGCTGCAGTGCAGTGGCACAGTCATAGCTCACTGCCCCCTCAAGTTCCTGGGCTCAAGTGATCCCCTGGCCTTAGCCTCCCAAGTAACTGGGACTACAGGTGTGTACCACCACACCTGGCTAAATTATTTTAAATTTTTTTGTAAAGATAGGGTCTTGCTATGCTGCCCAAGCTGGTTTTGAACTCCTGGGCTCAAGGGGTCCTCCTACCTCAGCCTCTCAAAAATGCTGGGATTATAGGCATGGGCCACTGTGCCCAGCCCTCGGTTTCCTTTTCTGTGACATGGAGATAACAATTGCTTTTACCCCAGGGTGTTGCTGTAAATACCAATAGAGCAGGTCTTCAGAAGATATGGTCTGACTCTGGGCTAGAAGTTTTCTGAAGGCTTCCCTCCATCCCAGTTGGTTCCTCTTTTTACCCTGTAATTTCTTTTTTTTTTTTTTTTTTTTTTTTTTTGAGACGGAGTCTCGCTCTGTCGCCCAGGCTGGAGTGCAGTGGCCGGATCTCAGCTCACTGCAAGCTCTGCCTCCCGGGTTCACGCCATTCTCCGGCCTCAGCCGCCCGAGTAGCTGGGACTACAGGCGCCCGCCACCTCGCCCGGCTAGTTTTTTGTATTTCTTAATAGAGACGGGGTTTCACCGTGTTAGCCAGGATGGTCTCGATCTCCTGACCTCGTGATCCGCCCGTCTCGGCCTCCCAAAGTGCTGGGATTACAGGCTTGAGCCACCGCGCCTGGCCTACCCTGTAATTTCTTTTATCCAGTTTTAAAATTCTCCCCTTCCACACTCTGGGGATGAGGGTTGAATAAGAAATTGAAAGTAGTCAAATGACTAGCTCTTGTCTGGCTGTGCCCTGACCCGCGCTGTCTGATGGTCTCCTCTCGGGCCTCCATGCCCACACCTTTCAGTTGCCAGAGTGGCAAACACTGACCCAGTTTGTTCTGGACTAGGCATTTTACTGGCATCTCTAATGAAATCAGCACGACTGCCCCTTGAGATAGGGACTACTATTGTTTCTTGTTTTTTGGATGAGGAAGGGGAGGCTCAGAGTTAGTAAGTGGTGGAGTTGGGATTTCAACCAGATCTGGCTGACTCCAGGCTTATTTCCCTGTGGGCTGAGCACCCAAGGCGGCTCTGGGCCTAAAGGCAGAGCTGCAGACTGGCCGGTTTAGAGGCCATGGGAAGAGAATTTGAGGTCGGTGTTGGTGACGGAGTCGGTGATGGGGCTGGCCTCCTTCCTCCCCACTGGGCCATGGGCTTGTGCTTACCCCCGGCATTGTGCTTTCCCACCTTGCCCTTTTTTTCTGGGGTCCCAGCCCCCCTCCCCTGGCCTTTTGTTTCCCCTCCTCCATTGCCCTAATGATTTAGCCCAGGTGGCAAGTTGCATAGAGAAACTACTCCAGGGAAATAAAAGTCCTTACTACCAGCCTGGGCCTCAGGTGTGCACCCAGCGGCCCTCCCTGGGGCTCTGGTGAGCTGAGCCTCCCTCATCTCCAGCTGTTAGGCAGGAGCTGGAGGAGCTGTGTGTATTGTGTGCACATGTACTTGTGTGTGGTGTATATAACTCTGGGTATGTCTGTGCATGCATGCATGCAACTGAGTCTATATAACCATGCATATGTAATGTGTTACACGTGACTGTGTGTATAGAACTGTGTGTCTGTAACTTTATGCATGTAGAATAGGCAACCGTGCATGTATGTAACTGTTCACTTATAACTATGTGTATGTAGCTGGTGTAATACGTGATTGTGTATATAGAACTGTGTGTGTTTGTAACTCTTTGTGAATGTAACTGGCGTGTGTAGGTGACTGTGTGTCGTAGGTGTGTTTACGCCTCTGTTGAAGGCAGGTGGGGAATGGGGAGGTATTAAAGGCATGAGGATTGGGAGCGGGGCCCCAGGAACGTATGGTAGGGGCTACAGTTACTGCCTCTGCTGGTTAAAACACTCTTTGTAGAACAGAGTTACACACATGTTTAGATAATTAGAACAAAAGCCAAAAGAACAATTCCGTTCAAAGGGACGAAGCTGGGAGGCGGGGGCCAGCCAGGATCTGGGGGGCCGCATTCCGTCTCCCCAGCTCTCCCCGGCCTTCACTGCGTTTTGATCGCACTATTTAGAAAATCCCTTTGTTGTAGGATAAACTGACATTGGCCTGCACATTTCTGCTGTGAAGTTTGCTGTGTTCTGAGACCCACTCGGGACAGCCAGGCCATTAGGAGCTGATTAAATGAGCTAATTTTAATTTGTTCAGTGGTTACAGATGCAGAGACCTTTCCATGCCCTTTTCTTGAGGCTGTATTTATTTATTAATTTTCTTTTTTTCTGAAAAGAAAAAGACCTTCAGGTCTCCCTTCTGTCTTCCCATCCCCCCTTAAAAATAAACATATGAAAACATTTTTAACTAGAACTTCAGCTGGGAAAGAGACAGCTGGATGATGGCTTTGTGGGATTGGCCTCCAGAGGTGCTGATGGGGAGCTCCCCGAGACTGTGAGCTGGGGTGGGGGGCGGCGATGCCAGGGCTGGGCCACCCACTGTGGCTGAGAGCGAGGAGCCGAGGAGGCTCTATGAAGCCTGTCAGAGACCTCAGTCTCACTTCCAGGCCTTTGCTCTTGCTGGTCCTGCTGCGTGGAGCTCATTTCTGCCCCTTGCTTCCTTCACTTGGCGAATTCTTCTTCATCCTGCTGGTCTCCACGGAGAGCCTGCTTTTTCCAGGAGGGCTCTGGCACCCTCACCGCGCCCCTGTTCTCCCCCCAGGCCCCATACACTTCTCCTAGCAAACACAGAGGATCAAATGTTGTCCCTCTCGCTAGGCTGTGAGCTCCGCAGGCCAAGAGCTGCCAGTGTGGCTCACCCTCCTACCCTCACCACCTAAGTGCCTGCTGGGTTGTAGGCACATCAGAGACATCCTGTGAATAACCAAATGGGTGAATGAATGAATGAATGAATGAAAGGATGTGTGGATGACGTCTGTATTTACTGAATGCCGCTATCCACCAAGCTCTTGATGGCACGACCCTGGGGTCCCACCAATTTGGAAGTGCTGCCCCTTAGGCCTCAATGCACTGTTGAGAGTTGAATTTCCAAATATGGCGGTAGTGGGGACCTCAGGCCTGCCCGGCCAGGCCAGTCCCCAGCCCCAGGCCCAGCTCTGCTGAGAACCTGACCAAGGCTGAGCAGAGGGAAGCCAAGGGAAGAAAATTGCGCAGTTAGTTGGCTTTTTACAGCACTTACAGGCAAGCAGGCCTTGGGAGTACAATGTGCCCACAATGAGGGGCGTTCAGAGCACAAAAGAGCAGGGACCTTGGGGCTGCAGCCAGGGGCCACCCCTGATCTCGCTCAAGCTGCTTGGCCCCTCCTAGCTCGTTCGTCTTAACACCACCTTTCGCTCTGGTTGGGGCACCTTTCGGTGAGCAGCGGGGTTTTCCCTGGAGCTGTGCCCTGGCTGTGGCCCGGCCAGTTTCCAAGGCCTGGTTTTCATTTGCTGAGAGCTGCTTCCCGCAGACAGCTCCCCACCCACCCCACCCAGGGGCCTCCCAGGGGCCGTCCCCCCACCCTGTCCTGGCAGACAGGGGCAGTGTCCGAGAGAGACCCTTTGCTCCCTCTCCGTGGTCCTCCCTTTAACCCCAGCCTCAGCGCCAGGCCCTGGCATGGCGCCGGCCTCAGGCCCTCCTCCATCTCTGTAGAATCTCAGAGCTGGCAGGGGGGCCAGAACTCCCCGGTCGCCCCCGGGGCCTGGATCCCTCAACTGGGTCAACATCTGGCCGCGTGGCCTGAGCCCTGGGCCTCCTCTGTCCTCTCCCTCCCCATCTGTGCCTTTTCCCAGCCCCTTTTCTTCCCCAAGGCCCTTCCTCTCCCGCTAGCTGGGTCCTCCGCCAAGCGCCGCCGCGGGAGCAGCACACCCTCGGCCCATCCTTCTCCGCCGGCCCAGGCGGGCGGGTGGGGATGCGTCCCGTGGCTGAGATCACCAGTGGGCCGGTGGGAAGCGCCTCTCCAGCCCTCGCCTGCCCTGCCGCCGGGTCCTGGGAACCCGGGCTCAGGTTCTGGCCCTCTTGGCATCGGCCAGCTTGCCCTGGGATGCCCTGGTGAGCAGGGGGAGAGGTAAGCGGAGGCACAGGACAGTGATGAGGGGGTGGCTGGGCTGGAAGGGGGAAGAATGAATAAAACAGGCTGGTGTCTGCACCGGAACGCCGAGTCCCCTTAGAGAGGCTCCCGGCGCGTTGGGGAGCAGAATGTTTGCTGAGAGTGGAATGAAATCCAGAAGGAAGGAAACATTTTCTCTGGAATGAGAGAGGAAAAGTGGGCGGCCAGCTGCCAAGCAGGTGGTGGTGGCCAGGGTGTCAGACCTGGGTCGGGCCCTGCAGCAAGGGGATGGGCGGACCCTGGGGCGCACCGTGACTCCTAGGTCTGGAGCCCCTCCCTTGCCTCTCTCCTGTCCTTCCCAATGTGCCCCACCCATTGACCTCCTATCCCCCTCTGTCTCCCGTGGGGAGGGCGGGCTTGCATCTGTGATGGGTTTTGCACCCAAGTGCTTGCCTGCCTCTGGCTCCTGCCCTCTCCCGTGCCCTCCTGAAGCCTCATGTCTGTCCCACTTCCTGCACCACTGGCCAGGAGGGAGGCCACCAGAGTGCAGCTGCCGGGCCTGACTTCGCCACCTAAAAAGCCATCCCATCCTGGGCACTGGCCCCTCTCCAGTCACAGGGGCGGCATGCTAAGGGGACATTGAGACCAGCCTCTGAACTACTGAACGCCAGACTATGATTCCTGACAGATTCCGTAGGGCTTCGAGGGGGGCTGGGGAGCCTCGGTGGTAATCGGGTGTTTCTCGTGGCCAGCCACTTGTTCTCCCCAGGAAGAGGATGGTGAGTTTCTTTCTGTTTATGTGGTAACCAGGCTACCGAGATGGCAAACTTAGGTTCTGCAATTACACAGCGTTTCAGAAGCAAATTGATAGGATAACGTGTTATTATTGGCTACTGGGTTAATAGCTATTTTGGCAGGAGTACCAATCCTGCGTGGTGTTGCTGGCGCGGGGTGTGAGAATGGCGCGATGGGATGGAGAGGAATGGTGGGTGCGCGTTGCACAGAGCTGCAGACTTGGGAGGACTCTGGGGGCCTCTTCTGCCAGCGCCTGCTTGGATAATGCTCAGTTCTGATTAGCTGTTGCCGAAACCAAGACCAGAGAGGTTGAGAGACCAGCGTCAGATCACACAGTGAGTTGATGCTGGGGTTGGATTTTGGGTCCCTGTGGGGTTTTGGATGACAGCTTGGTCTGTGATCTTAGAAGGCAGGGCATATACCTTCACACTGAGCCCCACGCAGGCATCTCAGAAAATGTGCCCTGAAAAATTTGCGTGCTCTGGCTTCAGGGTGCTTGCACCTGCTAGATCCCTGCCCAGGATCCTGTCTCTCTAGATTCCACCTTGGCCTGCTGCCTTGTTTGCTTCTAGTGTCTGCTCAAGTGTTGCCTTGTCACCTGTCCGGAGTGGCACCCCACCCTCCACCCTTTTCCTGCCCTGCATTTCTTCATAGCAACACGTGATTTACTACAGACTGATTTATTCCTTCTTCAGCAGGAAGATTTAGTCTCTTCTCTTTGCATTGTAAGCTCACTGAGGGCAAGGACTTTGTTTCTTCATACCCTATCCCCAGATCCTCGAACAGGGCTGGCAGAGTAGGCACTTATTCATATTTATAGGAGGAATAAATGAATGTAAATTGCAATGTCATTTTAAAAAATGGCTGCCATATAGCAGGTGACTCGCTGTTTGTCCTTCCTCTTGGAGGATGGTTGGAGTCAGGGGGGTCCTGTTATTCCTGTCCCTGAGAGGAGGTCTGCAGGCCCTCCTTTGGGGCTCATCAGAAGATCATTTCTTCTTGGAGACTAAGGGGGTTCAGAAGGGAGTGGATTCCCCTTCACTGGAAGGGACCAAACCTCTTTGGAGAAGGGATTTAAGGACTGCGTGGGGTGGACCAGAGCCCTTGGGGTCACTGGCTTTCTTTATGACATGACATTGGCAGGAGTGACATAAGGAGGTGGTAAATTGGGGATGCCTATGGGAAGGGTAACCTCGGAGTAGGGGTGGAGTTTCCCAAGGGCGGGGGTCTCACGGTGAACCACGGCTCTGCCCAGCGGTTTCCGTGTTTGCTGCCAGTGGTCTGGAAACCACACACAATGATCTGTTCCTTGAGCATGTGCCATGTGCCAGGCGTGGGGCCAGCGTGCTTCACCTGCGGTATCTGATCTCATCCTCTGCACAACCCGAGGAGGCAGAAGGGATTCTGCCTGTTTTTCCTCTTGGTGAAGATTAGAGAGGTCCATTAATGTATCCTGGTTTACACCACTGGTCAGTGGTGGAGCTGTGATTTGAACGGAGGCTCTTTGGCTCCAGAGCCTTCTTGGACATGATCCTGATGCCCCCGGAATGCAGCCTCCATGGTGCAGGGCTTTGCTGGGTGTGCTCACTGCCCCAGAAATTGCAGCAGAGCCTGGCACAGACGAGGCACTCCATAAATATTTCAACAGTGCAGTCGCTGACTGATCGAGTGAGTGGATGCGAGGAGTTTCCCAAGATGAGCGGGAAGTGCTCACTTTTTACTGTTGGTCCATTGGACAGAGAGAGGGAAGCCCAGGCTGGGAAGGAGGTGACACCGACTTGTGCTTGACTGGCCCGACTTCCTCCTGAAAAAGTTACAAGGGTGCTGCTTGGCTGTGCATTCCTTGTGGAGGGGTGCATTTGTTCACATGTCCTGGTTAGGAAGTAAGGAAGTTTCTGGTGAGTTTTGGGGGTCCCCCCTGGTGGGGAAGACACACATGCCTGCACGTATATACATGCATACTCACATACCCTTATTCTCCAGTGTGGTATGTGAAGAAAGGCATCCACTTGAGGGGGTTTTCCTGGAAAAATATGGAGACCCCCACCCCAAATCCCACTGTTGAGTCTGTATCTTTTTTTTTTGAGACGAAGTCTCCCTCTGTCACCCAGGCTGGAGTGCAGTGGTGCAATCTCAGCTTACTGCAACCTCTGCCTCCCAGGTTCAAGCAATTCTTCTGCTTCAGCCTCCTGAGTAGCTGGGATTACAGGTGCCCACCACCACGCCCAGCTAATTTTTGTGTTTTCAATAGAGACAAGGTTTCACCATGTTGGCCGGGCTGGTCTCGAACGCCTAACCTCAGGTGATCCGCCCGCCTCGGCCTCCCAAAGTGCTGGGATTATAGGTGTGAGTCATTGCACCCGGCCTGAGTCTGTATCTTTAAGAGCATGGAATCTAAGCTTATTATCTTACTAAATCTATCCATTTGTTTGGCTCTGGTCTGAATAAGTAAGCCCCCCGCCACCCCACCCTGCCCACCCAGCTCCGTGTCTCCTTTGTTTTAATGCCATTTCTCCAGGATTCAGGCTGAGGCTGGGTAACTGGGCTGTTCCTTCTGCCTCCATCCATGCATCTTGACCCCCATACCCTTGCTGCTTCCCTGGCTCCAAGAGACTCTTTCAAAAAAATTCGTAACAAATTCAGGCCCCACTGAAGACTGGAGTAATTGCATTCTGCTGTAATGAGAGGGGGCCCCAGGGACCTTGGTGATACTGGACAGGCTCTGCTGGGGACAGCCCCACTGGACCCAGGTGGTCAGGAGGGTAGTCAGGTCAGGCTCATTTACTCCCTGGCTTCCAGCTGGAAGCTCTGTCCCCAACTCCTCAGCCCCACCTTACAGGGGTCTCTTGAGTGACTCCTTGCTGCTTCTTTGTGATTAGGCTATTCATTCATTCATTCATTCATGCATTCATTTTCTCATTTTCTCATTCTGTATTCATTCATACCGTAGTTTTCAAGTGCCTCCTTTAGACAAAGCCCTGGACGTCAATATTTCATCCATCCATCCATCCATCCATCCATCCATCCATCCATCCATCCATCCATTTATTCATACCACAGTTACCAAGAGCTTCCCATAGACCAGGTACTCATTCATTCATTCATTCATTCATTCATTCATTCATTCATCAAGCAGATAGTTATTGCCAGGCACCTTGTGGGGGCTCCCAGGAATCCAGGAATCCAGGGCTTATCAGAATTGTCTCCAGGCAGTTCTAAGCCAGGAGTACCTTCGAGGAAACCTTAATCACATTCTTGGAAGAAGATAAAAAAGCATAAGGGAAGTGGTTGAGAGGTATAGTGCGGGTGGAGGAGGAGGAAGGAAGGTGCCGCTCCCTTCTGGCCCTGTACCCCGCCCTGACGAGAGACCTGACTAAAGTGTGCATCCATTGACTCATTTCGCAAATATTGAGGGACTACTGTGTGCTGGGTGCTGGGAGGAGCTGGGAACCAGCTGGGGACCATGAGGCCGCCTGTGGCAGACTGTAGGCCCAGCACCACCCTCAGGGGTGCTGTCAGCCTGAGCTGGGATGGGGATGGCATCTCCCCTTTCCAGACCCCACTATGAGGAGTGTACCAGTGCCTGCAGTGTTGGGCATGTGAAGCGCCCCGTGTGCCATGTGCAGGATCCAGGATGACTGATAGCTCTCCATCAGTTTCTCTCTCCCCTGCATTACATCTGTCCACCCGGCCTCCTCTTGAGCATATGTGTGTCAGGGGTGTGTTTCCCATAAACCCCACATCTCAACGTTTCATATAGCTGATGAGTTAGGCGAGCAGATTCTCCTGGCTCTGCCGGACTCTGCCCTGGGGCAAGTCCCTCCCTCAGACCTCAAGGGCCTCGGTATCCTGATGTGTACAGTGCACAATACATCTGTAAAATGGGTCTAGTGAAAGGATTATGTGTGGCTTAAATATATTAAATAAGTAAAACAGCCCAGCACAGTGGCTCACGCCTGCAATTCTGACACTCTGGGAGGCTGAGGCAGGAGGATTGGTTTAGCCCAGGAGTTTGAGATCAGCCTAGCAACATACATAGTGAGACTTCATTTCTACAAAAAAATGAAAAAAATTAGCCAGGCGTGGTGGCACACCTGTAGTCCCAGCTACTTGGGAGGCTGAGGTGGGAGGATCACATGAGCCTAGGAGGTTGAGGCCACAGTGAGCTATGATTGCGCCACTACACTGCAGCTTGGGCAACAGGGTGGGACTCTATTTGAAATTTTAAAACCCAACCCCCACCCCAAACAAGTAAAACATCAAAGACTAATATGATAAGTAAATAGATAATATAGGTTTTAAGAAAGCCTGGCATGTAGGAAGTATCCGGTGAGTGTGACTGATGTTCAGGTCTGTTTATTGAGCAGGGGCACACAACGAGGCACACAGATGAGGGCCTGGTTCCAGTGGGAGGAGGTGGTGGCCACTCAGGCTGAGAAAGCAGGGACAGGCAGGGCGCTGGGGAGGGGGTTCCTAGGAAAGGGTCAGCGATGCTGGGAAAGGGCGGGAGACCCACATGCAGGGCTGGGGCAGCCTTCAGCCATGAGGCTTGACAGCCCAGCCACAAAGTCCACGATGACAATTACTCTAGGGGTGGAAACATGAAAATTAGGGGAAAATTGTGATTTCCTCTGCCATGTCGTAGATTTGGTGAGTTTAGGGGTGAGTGGGGCCTGCAGAGGGTCCGCTTGGCTAGCCCAGTACATCCTTGAAAATGCTCTGGCTCTTCTCTTCCTGGCTCTCCTCAGGCCCTGGGCTCCTTACAGCGCCCAGCCCACCTCTTCTCTCCTGCCTGCCTCTGGCCAGGCATGGTGCTGGGGATACAGCAGCTATGAAGGTGCACCCCGTCCCTGCACTGCCCTGTCTGGAGAGGGAGAGGGACAGACCAAGAGCTGCAGTCACTGCAGTATGGGCCAGGGCAGCAGGACCTGTGCCACATCTAGGGCTGCCCAGCCCAGTTTCTGGTGGTTCATGCATGTTTAACCCCACTGCATCTTTATTTTAATGAGCATTACAAAAACATCATACTCATGATTTCCTCAATATCATGATTTAGGATTACACTTGGGTACCTGGCGTTGTTAGTCCTGAGGTCATTGAAAGGATAAGGTTGAGTAATAGTATAGGACACAGACCCTGACGGTGGCCTCTCAGTGACTTGAGTATGGCAAATCCTGACAGGTGCAGAGAGGGGGCTGTGGAGGGGGCTGTGCAGGCTGAAGGACGTGGCTTCCGAGTCTGGTGCCACCATGTGTGGCAGTTGTACCTTAGTCAGTGTGGCAGGGAGGGCCCCTGAACACAGAGCCTGAGGCAAGGGCTTAGTGCAGTGTATGTGGTGAGGAGGTGCTCCCAGGAAGTAGGACGGAGGAGACAGGGCCAGGGAAAGGCCGATTTTGGGGTGCAGTGTTGAGCCTGCTGCTATAGACCGCGGGTCTTGAACCTGCCAAAACCTTCGTGTCTGTGCAGGATGCCCCAGGAATGGTCTTCAGAGGAGCCCACTGGTTCCAGGTCCTTTTAGGTGAAGGTTGTCCCTGGGGGCATCACATCTCCTGCCTTTGGGGTCAAGCTTGAGACAGGCAGACACCTGGAGGTGGGGCCTCAGGCCCTTTTACTCAGACTGTCCCCTCAGCTGCTGAACTCCCAGGGGGCCACTGGCTGCTATGCACGCACCAGGTCCCTGAGTTCCTCCGTCCCTCAGCGTTCCCTTCCATAAAATGGGACCAAGCTCATGACTGTCTCCTGGAGCTGCTGGAGGACACCTGGCACATGGCCAGAGACAGGGAGTGTTTTTGGGGAGTTTCTCCATCCTCCAGGTGCGTGGGGTGGGACCCTGGGGCTGGGCCCTGGATGGGATTTGACTGAGAAGCAGGAGATCTGTGATTTGAGGTCAGACAGTGTGTACACCTTGTCTGTGGAAGTCTCCAGCCAAAAGAATGTGTCACCCTGGGAGGTGTCTGGGCTGAGAATATGGACCCAATCCAGACATGCTTTCAGGCCGGGCTCCACGGGAGGCCACCTCCTTGGGAGAATGCTTGTGCCCCTGAGTGGGTGTCACTCCCTCTCTGTCCCTGGGACATGGTGGTTCACAAACTCACATCCCGTGGTGGTTAGGAACACAGCCTCTGAGGTCAGTGAACCCGTGTTCAAAGCCCTGCTAGGCCATTTCCACCTGTAAGGCCCTGAGCCTGTCCATTAACCTTTATAAGCCTCAGTTTTCTCATCTATAAAATGGGGCTGGTAATAGTAACACATCAGATTGCTGTGAATATTAAAACGAGACAACTCAATTTTTTTTCTTGGAGACAAAAAATAAAATGAGACAACATGTGGCATGGATCAAACACCCAAGAAATATGTGGCACTTAATAAATGTCATTGATTAGACCTATATGTCATATGCAATGTATGATATAGAATCCAAAATATAGCCTATTAATTATTCTTCAGTGTCGCCAGTTGGTCTAAGCTCAGAGTTCTAGCTTGGAGGCATTATGGGGTTTTCTCTGATACTGGTTTTTGGGAAAATTACAAGATGAACTTGGTCATCCATTCGCCTGACCTTTTTTTTTTTTTTTTTTTTTTTTAGAGAGTCTTGCTCTGTTGTCTAGGCTGGATGTAGTGGTACAATCTTGGCTCACTGCAACCTCTGCTTCCTGGGTTCAAGTGATCCTCCTGCCTCAGCCTCCTGAGTAGTTGGGGTTACAGGCGTGCACCACCACACCTGGCTAATTTTTATAATTTTAGTAGAGACAGGGTTTCACCATGTTGGCCAGGCTGGTCTCGAACTCCTGACCTCAGGTGATCCACCCACCTCAGCCTCCCAAAGTGCTGGGATTATAGGTGCGAGCCACCGCACGTGGCCTCCACTTGCCCGTTTGCATTGAGAGCTTCCTCTGTCTGCATCTCTGGTAAGAAAGTCACATAAACCAGCTGCATTCAGTCCTCCATCCCAGTATAGATGGTATGGAGGACTGGAAGTTAGAAGACCTTTGACTCGGGTCCCTAGGTAGCCAGGGTGGGGGTTGGAGGAGAGAGGGAGGTGGGACAGACACTTGGAGAGTTGGAGACTTGCCCTGGACGGGATGAACAAAATCCCCACTGGGGTTACCTCGTGCACCCACTTAGCATTCAGCGCTTCAATTGTATGCGCTCTGCAAGGGAAAGACTGCGTGGGTTTGTGGAAGAAAAGTAATTTAGCAGTGTGGGTTCAGGGGCGAAGTGACCGTGAGATGGATGCTGTTCTGGGGCTTTCGACTTCCACCCTCCCCTCCTGTGGGAGCAGACGCTTGTCCAGCATGTTGAGGTCTATGGTGTGTATTTGGGAACACTGTGGCTCTTTCACACAGAGGACATGGCAATTTATTCCAAAAGTGGAGGAAAAGTTGACTAGGTTGGATTCACTGAAGGATGCTGCGCCCATCCCCCTCAGTGCCCCAGCAGGGGTCCTTGTGGGGGGAGTTGATACTTCTGCTGTCCACAGTGACTTGAGTGTTCAGCCCCCACTTGGAAGGGGACCCCATGCTGATTGTGCAAGGGTTTTCTCCTGCAGGGGCACCTGATCTTGGCTGTCGAGAGCCCTGGGTTGTTGGGGCCACTGATCACTGTTTTCCTTGAAATGGGTTCTGCTTATAGGCTAGTAATCATTTAAATCTCAGTCATTTGTAGACCTGGAGTTACAGGAGGTCTAGAAAGAGCCCTGGGCTGGGGAGTCCGGATCCCATTTACTCATGAGCTAGTTTTTCAGATAGTGTTGGTGGTTGCGGGGCCTGTGGAATGGAGTTCTTGGCTCCTTTGCTCGGTATTTAAGGTCTTGACGATGGGCTCTCATTGCATCTTCTAAGCTGCTTCTCCCATTGATACCCAAGCTTCAGCCATGGCTCCCACCATTCCTTCTTCCGGGAGGCCTTCTCCTCCCATCTCTCTGTATCTGGGGGTCCCAGGCTTTAGTCATTTGCACATCTCTACTGTGATTCTTGCAACACTTGAGTATCACTGATGCTATCATTCACTTAGTATTTTTCTTTGCTGGTTCTTTTTGTGGTTAAATTAATTCGTTTACTTCATTCTGCACATGGAAAACCAGTATCATTTACTGTAAGATGACAGTAACCTTAAAAGTAAATAAAAAACAAAACTGAAGACAATTCCATGCTTGTGCTGTTCCAGCCAGGAGTCGCTGTGTTCTGGAAATGCTAAGCATGGGCTCTGCCCTCTCTTTTGTTGAAATGCTGGAGAGGAGTTAGAGACAGCCTTTCTCCCTGGCCTAATCTGAAGGCTGACAACAGAATGGAAAGGGCGCTAACTTTCTCATTTGTGCATCAGGGTTATTTAAGACCATCTTGGCTGCTCCCTAAAATGATCACAGGTCCTACCAATGGGAGGTAGCCCATGTTTGGAAGAACACAGGTCAGTGGAGCTCCTACTCCTTCTTCAAAGCCCAATTTGAGTGCCCCCGCCTCCCACGATGGCACCTCGTCTGTGCCTTTCCATTCCCAGCCCTCCCAGGCTTGGAGCTTCTGGCGCCCAGTGGCCTTGGCCAAGGAAAAGCTCCCTACAACCCTGCAGGGACAGCATGAGCTCCTTGTCCGTGCCCCTACCTGGGGCCTGTGCCCTGCGCCCCCCGGGACGTATTGGACTGCCATCTTCTGTAGGCCCAGATGAACACCAGGAAAGGAGGAAATGAGGACCTACTCTTAGCCACACGGGAGACCACTCCTGCCACCACCACCTGTGAGATGCTTGGGGAGGTGGGCAGAGCTGGAGTCATGGCTTGGGCTTCGGTGGGCAGTGACCACCGCGGCTTGAATGAAGGCTCAGGAGCTGGAGAGGGCGAGGCATGCTCAGTGTACCTCTTTGATGACAGTGGGTGGTCTTGATGGCTTTCTGGAGAACTATGGAGTTATTCCAGGCTCCTTCTACTTAATTGCTGTGGAAGTCAGGGCCCTCACCCTCTCTATGTCTTATATGTTTGATCTGTAAGATGGGGGTTAATGGTGGTAGTAGTCACCACATAGGATGGAGGTGAGAGTTTAACAAAATGGAGCTTACGAAGAGCTTGGCACCATGTCTGGCCACAGAAAGGGCTCTGCAGAGGCTACCAGTCTGAAGTTCAAAAAGTGGTTCACTATGACCATGCCCCAGACCCAGAAAGATGCAGGAGACACAGGGACACCCCAAGCACTCAAATATAAACAGGCAGTGCCCTGAAGTCAGTGAGGATGACAGAGGCAGTCAGGGAAGGCTTCCTGAAGGCAGTGTCTTGAAGGATAGGAATGTGTTAGCCAGGATAGGGCATGTTTGGCATGCCACAGTGGCAGTACAAGCCTCCAGAAGTGTTGTCCATCTCCCTCCCTGCAAAGGAAAAAGAACATCTGCTTCCTCCAAGTCATCAGATGGGGATGTAGCTCTGGAACTCTACCCACCCCTTTCCCTGGCAGTGGCAAAGGGGATGCCTGAACATCTCTCAGAGGCTCCTGAGCACATCCAGACCTTAGCTCTAACTTCTGCAGCTAAAATGTGTAGATGGGAAAAATGCTATCCAAACATGCCTAATCCCAATCAAAGGATTATTTTCTTACAGAAAAGCTTCACCTATACTTAATAGTTTTAAATTGTTCCGGGTAGCAATTAGACTTTTAATTTTGCTGTTCCCTCCGGCGGCTGGAGGATGTGTGTGGTTTGCGTTTAATCAGAGTTGAGTCCTTTTTTTTTTTTTTTTTTGGTGGTTCTCGGGGAGGGAAGGAGATGAGGAACCTGTTCAGGGTTTCCTTCTGGTCCTCCCAAGACTTGTGTGGGGCGTAGAAGTGCTGGGCAGCTCTGAGGTCAGGGTTCTCTGGGCAGCAGGGGACACCTCCAGAGTGGGGAGCCCAAGTCCCCTCCCACCCGCCTGAGGTTTCGCCGCTGCAGCCCTGTCTGGAGAATCCAATGCCGCATTAAATATATGGATTATCCAAAAATTTCTGCAGCAATAGGGTGAGTTATTATTGATTCACAGAGCACGACAAAACATCACTGCATGAATTAGCAAACAGCTGTTTCTAATTTGAGTTTAGAACGGTACACAGAGGAACTTGTTTCTCTGTTCGCTCCTTTCATTTATAATGAATTTTAATCACCGCTACAGGTGAGAAAAATGTAGAAACAAGCTTGTATCTTGTGGAAGAAACAAAGGAGAGACAGATGCTAACAGATTTCCAGTCTGTGATAAAAGGGATGTTTTGGTACACTTTACATGTAATTAGAGCGCAGCTGTTTCCAGTCCCAGGTCCACGAACACGGCCGAATGTAGGCTCTGCCGATCTCCAAAGGGAGTCAAGAAAAACAGTGATTCAACCCCGAAAGCATTTTGCTTTCTCTCGAGTGGAGCAGAGCGCCCTTTGCGCAGGCCCTTGGCGGTGTTGCTTCGTGAAGCTCACGGAGATGACTTCACAAGGCACCAACTCCTTGTGAAAAGGCGGGCAGGCGATGTCAGGGTGCGCAGGAGGCCCACAGCAGGAGGCTGGCAGGAGAACCTTCCAGAGCTCCTGAGTTCCTAGCACCCTTGGGGAGTCCCTTGTAGGGGCAGACTTGGGGGGCTCTTCCTTGCTGGCAGGAGTTGATCACTACGCTCCTCTTTAGCAAGTTTGATCACAGCCAGCTCTCGGGTGAGTTGATGAGCACTGGCTTTTTTTTTTTTTTTTTTTTCCCTTTCCTAGTCTGTTTAATTTCTGCAATAAAACTCAAGCTCGATTGCATTTTCAATATCAGTGCTAAGTAAATTTGTCTAAGGGATGGAGCTGCCTGGCAGGCTGTGTGTTCTGCGAGGTCAGAGGCTTCAAGGGGAAAGGTGGACGCGTCCTTGCCCTGCATGTCCAGGAGCCGTGTGGGGGCGGGGGAGGGGGTGTGCTGGGAGTCTGAGCCTTGTCCCCCACCCCCTCCACCATGAGCTGAGGGACCCACGTCCAAGCCATGGACGGCTGCCGGTGCCTAAGATTCTCTGTTTGTATAATGAGAGCGTTGGGTTCCACCTTTATAATGAGGGGTCTTGAAACTCCTTTCAGGGCTGATGTCCTAGGATTGTGAACGGCAGGGGCCCTCTGATAATTTTGGCAGGTTGAGTTTGCTTTGCTTGAAAACCATCTTGTGCACGGGTAACTGTAGGTTTAGTTTAGACCCTCTTGGTTATCAATCAGGGCTCAGGGAGATGACACTGTGTCTTGTGTCCATTCAAGCCATCCCAGCCATTGCCAGCCTCTCCTTGTCCTGTGACCACCTTATGGTGAGCTGGGAGCCGGTAGCCGGTGACTATTTTAGGCATTATAGAACATTTGTCATATATAACGCCTTACAGATATTCACTGATTTCATCTTTAAAACAACTCTGTAGCTGGGTCTATATATAGTCATACCCATTTTACAGATGTGAAAACTGAGACAGGTTTCTCCATCTGTAAAACGGAGCAACGGTCATTCACTTGGCGAAGGTCACACACATAGTAAGTGGGGGAGCTGGGAGTCTAAGCCCTGCTGCTGGCTCTCAGCCACCAGACAAACACAGATGGCTTCAGGGCCCGGGACACCCCCTGATGGGGAGGGAAGTCCTGGGGTGCTGGACATGCAGGGAGGTGGGGGGCCCTGCTCCAAGAAGCCCCAGCTGAGCTCCATCTTCCACATGCCGGATGCAGAGTCTGTGCTCCCAGGCCTTCTCCTTCAAGAAAAACCAAAAGTGGGCCAGGCGTGGTGGCTCATGACTGTAATCCCAGTGCTTTGGTAGCCTGAGGCAGGAGGATCGCTTGAGGCCAGGAGTTTGAGACCAGCCTGCCTGACACAGAGAGACCCTGTCTCTACAAAAAAAATTTTAAAATTGGGCCGGGCGCGGTGGCTCAAGCCTGTAATCCCAGCACTTTGGGAGGCCGAGACGGGTGGATCACGAAGTCAGGAGATCGAGACCATCCTGGCTAACACGGTGAAACCCCGTCTCCACTAAAAAATACAAAAAACCAGCTCGGGCGAAAAAAAAAAAAAAAAAAAATTTTAAAATTAGCCAGGCATAGTGGCACGCAACCATGGTCCCAGCTACTTGGGAGGCTGAGGCAGGAGGATCGCTTGAGCCCAGGAGATTGGGTCTGCAGTGAGCCATGATTGCATCACTGCACTACAGCCTGGGTGACAGAGGGAGACCCTGTCTCTAAGGATAAAACAAAACAAAACAAAACAAAAAACCAAAAAAGTGACTGTGAATTAGGGAACAACAACAACAACAAAAATGGGGAATTCTTGATTTGTAAATGTTGGCAGTTTTACCAAATCACTAATACTGATAACTGGGTGGCCCCCAGACTGTCCAGTGGGAGGATAGCCATGGTAACCTATGACCCACTGCTCAGGGCATCATTTCTCCTTGTCCAGCTGGCTAAGAGCCCCAGGCTGGAAGTTCAAGTCCAGCTCTTCCGGTCACTTTGCGATGTCAGGATATGACCTAACCTCTCTGTTCTTTTTCCTCATTCCTGGGGTGACCACACAACTTACTGTGTAAGCTCAGCTGTTCATGAGGGTGAAAGGGATTCACTAACGGGATGGGATGCTGGGTTCCATCCCTGGGTATGTGGCACCCCACTTACTTGTAATACGGGGATAATAACAGTAACAAAACCACCACGACCACCACCACTGCACAGAGTTGCTCCAGATGTCAAATAAACAATGGGTGTGAGGTACTGTGCAAAATGTTAAATGCCCTATAGATGATGGGATTTACGATGAATGATAATACTGTCAGTTACATTAGGAACCCCTTTATTTTCTTTAGCCAATGTTCATCCAATGTTTAGCAGTATGTAAACATTAACCACTTTGTAAGGTAGTTGCTTTTAGTTTCCCCATCCTGTGGATGAGGACATACGCACTCAGAGAGGGGCAGTAACTTGCCTGTGGTCTCACAGCTAATGATGGCTGAGCAAGCCAGTGCACGCGCTTACTCATGGCTCTGCTGTCCCTCAGGACTGACGTCTCCCTGCAATTGACTGAGTTTCTTCAAGCTTAGCAGCCTAAACTAAGTTTTGAGTCCCTGGAAGTTTTGTTAAGGGCTTTGGTGGCAGCTGTTCACTGTCACATGGCATTTCAGCAGCCCCCAGAGCTGGCTGGAGAAGGGCAGGCCTGGCTATTCTCTATCTTTGAGATGTCCAGTGACCTCTGAGTCTTTTTTCTCCCAAACCGAAAGAATGATCCCTACTTTTCCTTGCTCTATTCCTTGGGGATGATGAGATCACATTCGTAAGAAAGTCTCAGCTCCCTGGAGGAGGAATGAGTGAATAGGAGCTGCTATTATTTTTGCTAATAGCATAATTCTAACTCAAGATTTCAGGCAGAGCCATGTCAGATTCTGGTCACCTTTGTGGGGCTCCTTGGCCTACCTCTGAGGAAAGAACCCCTGACAGCCTCATCCCTTTCCTTTCCCAGGATGGGCTTTTGATGTCCCAGGGGTCAAACTTAATCCTTTACACTTCTCCTATCCCTTTAGGAAAGTCAGATATCTAGATGCAGTACTGATGCTACCATTAAAGGGATTCTTTCTCTCTCTCTCTCTGTCTCTCTCTCTGTGTGTGTATGTATTACTTCAAAGCAGTAAAGGGTTGCTTTAGCGTTTAATGTTTAAACAGTGATTAATTGACACAGAGACTGGGCAGATAAGAGCATAGAAACTTAAGAATGCTGGGTACCTCTACACCCTTTGGAAAACTGGGTATTTAGAGCAGCCTCCCTAAATATGTGCTGAATTAAAAAACCACCCAAACTAGGAGATAGTAGACAGCTGGGATACCTACCACCTGAGACTTATTCTGTACCCAGGACAGGCATAGACATCATTAGTTGATAACAGACTCTAAGAGCTACAAAGCCTCTTAGAGACCTGTTCATCAGATTCTCTCTATCAAGAGTTGGGGAAATGAAAGCACAAAGAGGGGATATGCTTGCCCATGGTTACACAGTTCTGGAATCTGAACCTGGTCCAGTAGTAATCTCATCCACTATGGGTCGTGGCACCACCCTCTGGGCTTGAGGTTCTGCCCCCTTAATCATCCCTTTTTTCCCCATGAAAGGTAGCATGTACTTCCATCTGAGTAGTTTTATTAACCTGTTTCCTGCTTGTGAAGTTTTGGGTGTCCAACAGACTTCTTTCATCTTGTACTCTCTCTGTCCTTTTTGGTTCAAGCTGGCAGTGTTTCTGCCAGTATAAACTTTTCAAGAACCTTGTGAGTCTCCGGTGTATGTCATGGGTATTTTCTCCATTATTCAAGATGGTCCTCCACAGATATTTCCTGGATAATCCCTTCTCTACTTTTGTTTTTTGCTGAGATCGCTCCAGAGCAATGCCCCCAAATTTCCTAGATGCTCTCTAATTTGATCTAGGAGATCTGCAAGTCACACCCTTAATCTCGTCAAAGAGCCTTTGGTGTGACTCAATACTCAATACCCTGGTATTTTGATTTTTCTGAGATATTAGCAATATGTGCAGTCCTACCTTCAGCTTTTTCTCCAGAGCATACTTTCTTGTAAGTAAATCTGTTAGAGTATTTCTGCAATCTGAGAATTTGCAAAATCATTAATTTCTGGTTCATTTTTAACAGTTTGTTTTTGAGACAGAGTCTTGCTCTGTCACCCAGGCTGGAGTGCAATGGCATGATCTCAGCTCACCGCAACTTTCGCCTTCTGAATTCAAGCGATTCTCCTGCCTCAGCCTCCTGAGTAGCTGGGAGTAGCTGGGATTACAGGCATGCGCCACCATGCCCAGATAATTTTTGTATTTTTAGTATAGACGAGGTTTCTCCATATTGGTCAGGCTGGTCTTGAACTCCCGACCTCATGTGATCCACCCACCTCAGCCTCCCAAAGTGCTGGGATTACAGGCGTGAGCGCTGCGCCCCACCTGTTTAACAGTTCTTTTCTTAATCTTTTTTCTTTTTAGCAGCAAGAAGAAACCAGCCCATACCTTCCACATTTTGCTTGGAAATCTACTTAGCTAAGTATCCAAGTTTATCCATGAAAGTTCTTTTTCCCACATAACTGTGAGTCATAATTTCACTTAGCTTTCTGCCACCAAATATCAAGGATCCCCTTTCCTTCAGTTTCCAATAACATATTTTTGATTTCCTGATAAGCTGTCACTATCAGTGCCTTTGTTAATATCCATATTTCTCTTAATAGTTTGTTCTTGATGATTTAGATATTTCCTAAGGTGATTTAGGTTTTCTCTAATGTGTTCCTTACTTTCTTCTGAGTCTTTATTAACAGAGTCATTAATATTCATGTTTCCATTAATCTGTTCAAGGCTACCTAGGCTTTTAAATAAATCATACTCCTCAAAATTCTTCTACCCTCTGATCGCTGCCCAATTCCAGAGCCACTTCCATGATTTTAGGTATTTGTTCTTGTAGCACCCCACTCCTGGTACCAAAATCTGTATTAGTTTGCTATTACTGCTGTAACAAATTACCATAAACAGTGACTTAAAATGACAAACAAAAAAAATAGTATCTTACAGTTCTGTAGGTCAGAAGTCTGACCCAGATATCACTGGGTTAAAATTAAGGTGTTGGCAGGGCTGCATTCCTTTCTGGATGCTCTTAGGGAAAAATCCATTTCCTTGCCTTTCTGATTCTTAGAGGCTGCTCACATTTCTTGGCTTATGGCCTCCTTCCATCTTTAATACTCGTAATTGCTGGTTGGGTCCTTCTCATATTGCATCACTTCAACCTCCTCTTCTGCCTCCCTCCTGCACATTTAAGGACCCTTGTGATTACAATGGACCCATGTGGATAATCCAGGATAATCTCTTTATTTTAAGGTCAGCTGATTGTCAACCTTAATTCCATTTTACCATGTAACGTAACATATTTATATGTTCTGGGAGTTAAGACTTGGACATCTTTGGGGTAATTATTATTCTGCCTACCACAACCTCCAGGTTTGCTTCTGCACAGGCTATTTAAGCAGCAGGCTGCTCTACCTGCCATCCAGTGAGGAAAGAGGCCGGCAACATTCATTAGTGCTTGGCCTCAGACCCAGCCTAGCCTGGTCATCCACCACTGACTTTGCCTCAATGGCTGGTGGGGTTGTAAAGCTTAAGACCTGTACCTGGTTCAAGTCATGGGGCCTGGTACTGTGCTTGTGCATGGTGGACCTCAAGAAAGAGGGAGCAGGTCCAGCAGGGATATGGGCCCTGGATTGGCTCTAGGGCTTGGTGAAGCAGTGTAGCCTGGTGGTTAGTAAGTGGGTGGGGGCATCTGCCACTTGCAATCTCTGTGTGCCCAGAAGTTACTCTCCTTCTTGGAGTGTCACTTTGCATAGTTATAAAAAGGGGTTGTTAATAGTACCTACCTCATAGAGAATGTGTGAGAATCAATTGAGAAAAAGCTGGCAAAGGACCTGGCACATAGAAAATGTGCCATACAGCTGGACGTGGTGGCTCACGCCTGTAATCCCAGCACTTTGGGAGGCCGAGGTGGGTGGATCACAAGGTCAGGAGTTCAAGACCAGCCTGACCAAGATGGTGAAACCCCATCTCTACTAAAAATACAAATGTTAGCCAGGCGTGGTGGTGGGCATCTGTAATTCCAGCTACTCAGGAGTCCTACTGAGGCAGAGAATTGCTTGAACCCAGGAGGCACAGGTTGCAGGAAGCCAAGATCGCGTCACTACACCCCAGCCTGGGTGACAGAGCGAGACTCTGTCTCAAAGAAACAAACAAAAAAAAAAGAAGAAGAAGAAGAAGGAGAAGAAGGAGAAGAAGGAGGAGAAGAAGAAGAAGAAGAAGAAGAAGAAGAAGAAGAAGAAGAAGAAGAAGAGGAAGAGGAAGAGGAAGAGGAAGAGGAAGAGGAAGAGGAAGAGGAAGAGGAAGAGGAAGAAGAAGAAGAAGAAGAAAATGTGCCATAAACAGTAACCACTAGATCTGCCTGTGACTTGTCATGTTGCCTCAGTTTCTCCATCAGTGAAATAAGATGAGGGAGGAGCTATGCACTCTCTCTTGTCCTCAATACACCGATACTAGTTTTACAGGCAGGGATATAATTGAGTTGAGGAGTATTCTGGGATAGATGACTAGTTCTGGCATCAAGTGTGTGCAGATACCCCTGGTTTCCCAAGAAGTGATCAGGAATATGCCCAGATGCCCCTTGAGCTCAACTCAGATCATTTCATGTCTGGAAGGCCACCTGCTTAGGCTCTGGCTACCTCTGTGGGAACCACAATCTGCCTGTGCCCTGAAGCATATTCAGGTCTTGGAGCTCTTGTTACCCCAGACTCTAGGAAACACTGACTGGCTCTCCCTTGGTTGTCCGGGCTGCTTTGTGTCCACTTTGGGCAACCCTCACCATCGGCTGGGGTCACAGCTGACCTCTCTGGTTGGAGATCTCTCTCTAGACTCCAACATAGTTCTACAGTATATTAGTTCATTCTCATGCTGCTGTGAAGAAATACCCAAGACTGGGTAATTTATGAAGGAAAGAGGATTAATTGACTCACAGTTGTGCATGACTGGGAAGGCCTCAGGAAGCTTACAATCATGGTGGAAGGGGAAACAAACATGTCCTTCTTCACATGGTGGCAGCAAGGAGAAGAATGAGAGCTGAGAAAAGGGGGAAATCCCTTAATGCAACCATCAGATCTCATGAGAACTTACTATAACTAGAATAGCATGGGGGAAACCGCCCCCATGAATCCATTACCTCCCACCAACTCCCTCCCACCATGCGTGGGGTTTATGGGAACTACAATTCAAGATGAGATTTGGGTGAGGACACAGCCAAACCATATCATATGGTATCTCTCAGGGCCTCTTGTCTCTGTGTGACCAACAGGATTTTGGGAACAACAAAGCCTCATCTGTCAAAGAGAATGGACACCTCCTTTTTTGGAAGAGGAAACCTGAAAAGCATCTAGCATTGGGAGTCAGGAAACTCCTCTTTCTAGTTTGCTCAGTGCCCTTTGACTATTCCATTCCCACATATCTCTGCTCATGGCAGACATCATCAATTGATTGTAGCACTCATTTCTTTGGACCTTAGAGAAGGCCTCAGATTCCTTCTGAACACAGGATTCTAGGCAACCACTACCAATTAGCTAGGCTTATAAGTTTTCTTCTCTTTTCTGGACCTCAGCTTTTCCATCTGTATCATGTGGGATTTGGTAGTTGGTTCCTGAGTCTAGGGTTCCATTCCTCTGAGCTTAGGGAAGGGCCACAGTGATTCCCATTCCTGGAGCTCTGGATGGGGGCAGCAGAGAGGCTCTGCTTGGTGTGTTATAAAGCTTTGTCCTGTCGGGAACTGGTCTCCTTGGCAATTTTCATTTTTCTAAAGAAACAGGTGAGTGGCAAGGAGTCTTTTTGGGGGCTTTGTGAAGCACTGTAAGGCCTTTTTGTGCGTATCATGAAGACAGTCTTCATGGTTGGAGTATTGTATAAGGTGAACTTTATATTTATCTGGCAGGGGCTGTAGAGAGGATGAATTCCAGCCTTCCATGAGCCAGCAGAGGCAATGGAGGCCTGACCTCCTGATGTACTGTCTGCTTGTTGCCCCAGCATGACTCCCACTGGTGCCTTTCTTGCTCTACTTGGCCTCTCTTTTGCATGGTTTGGGATGTCATGTGACAGGACCAAGGTGGGATGCACCCACGTGACCCTGCAGCATCCAGCACAGTCCTGGGCACAAGAGGCCCTGCAGACTGGCATGGAAACCTCATTCCAATGGCTGGATGAGCTCTTGTTCCCTCTGTAGGCTCATTTTTTTTTTTTTTTTTTAAGAGTCAGAGTTTTACTCTTGTCACCCAGGCTAGAGTGGCATGATCATAACTCACTGCGGCCTCGAACTCATGGGCTCAGGTGATCCTCCTGCCTCGGCCTCCCAAGTAACTGGGGTTGCACATACACACCACCAAGCCTGTGTAATTAAATTTTTTTCTTTTCTTTTCTTTCTTTTTTTTCTTTTTTTAGAGACAGGGTCTTGCTATATTGCTCAGGCTGGTCTCAAACTCCTGACCTCAAACGATCCTTCCAGCTCAGCTACCCAGTGTTCAGGGATTATAGGCATGAACCACCGTACCCGGCTGGATGATCATTTTTATTCACACAGATGGAACTGCCCAGCTCAGGAATGTTCTAGTCACCTGGAACTTCCTGGGCTCAGCTGTCTTCCCCCATAACTCAATGCAGAGAGTCCCCCTAGTGTTCTTTTTAGGGTCTCTTGCATAGCTTCGATGACAGTTCACTTCTTCCTCCATCTGTGCCCCCCATTGCAGGAAGGTTCCCCTTTCAGCCCACTCCTGTGAGTCTGTGGGTCACTCTCCTGTCTAGGCCTGAGCACCTTCTCCAGCAGCCCTGACTTTGATTCTTTGTGACAGAGGAGCTGTGAGCTGTGGTTCCCAGCCATTCTGGGTGGCCGCTTGCACTGCTCTGCCTAGGTGAGGTGTGTCCGAGGCAGTTTTACACACTATAGCATCAGCCTGCTGAATTCATGCCCTGCTCCGTGCTGGTCACCAAGTGTGACAACATGAACTTGGGAATCACCTGGCTCTTTCTGCTGCTGACGTGTTCTGAAGCCCAGTTGATGTTCTTTTTTCTACTTAATTGAATTTTTATTGAAAATTCTCTCCTCTTTTTTGCTTGTTTTCTTTCTCTTCCTGCAGCAGACAGCAAAAGCCTCATATAACCCTTTTCCTATTTGCCCTTTTTTCAGTATTAGTCACTTTTAAATGACTTTAATCTCCATCTTGCATATGTGTGTGTGTGTGTGTTAAACTCATTTTTGTTATGGTTCTTTGATTGCATTTACTCTGGGGGGTGGGGAGAAGCGTGGGTCTGGCATTAGTCATTGTACTTCCCACTTGATTTTCTCATGCTTCTCCTCCCAAAGCGGGTAATGAGGGGTTGGGGGTGTAGTGAAGCCTTGTGGGTGAAAACACTGACTGAACAGGACTCGGGGGTTCGCATCCTGACTTTGCTGCCTGCCGGGTATGTGGAACTGGACAAGTCACTCAGCCTCTCTGTGCCCTGGTTTTCTCATTTGTAAATGGAAATTATAACAGTACCTAACTCAGCCTATTGAAAGGATTGAATGAGTGAGTCCACATAAACTCTTAGAAGAATGCCTGGCACACAGCAAAATCAATGCAAGTATTTACTTGAAAATAAAAATGTAGCGGCTGAACAGGACTTTCCTTGAACCCACCTTCTCCCTGAGTTCTGGAATGTTCATGTTGGAAAGGACTCTGGGATTGCCTTGGTCACAGTTGCAGGTGTGTGTGTGGTGTCCAGCATCCAGCATGAGGAAAGTGTCGTTGCTTTAAGAGAAGAGAACCTCAGGCCATGCGCGGTGGCTCACGCCTGTAATCCCAGCACTTTGGGAGGCTGGGGCAGGTGGATCACTTGAGGTCGGGAGTTTGAGACCAACCTGGCCAACATGGTGAAACCCCGTCTCTACTAAAAATACAAAAATTAACCGTGCATGGTGGCGTGTGCCTGTAATCCCAGCTACTCTAGAGGATGAGGAAGGAGAATTGCTTGAACCCAGGAGGCAGAGGTTGTAGTGAGCCAAGATCACGCCACTGCACTTCAGCCTGGGCCACAGGGCGAGACTCCATCCCTCCTACCAAAACAAAACAAAACAAAAATAGAAAAAAGAACCTTTTTCTCTGCTGATGCCCCTATAGATACATCCTGAGCTTTGGCCCCAGCTTATCTCTCCAGCGTGATTCTAGAGCGCTGAGCTAAGTGCCCCCAAAGCAAAATGCATTTGGAGGGGGTGGGTTGGCAGCAGACGAGGTTGAATGTTCTTTGAATAAGAGACTTTAAACAGGGCAATCTGAGTTTGGGACTTTATATGTCAACATGCCCATTTTCCCTGATTGGGCCTTTTCAATTTAAGGAGCCTTATTTTCATTTCAATTCAGATGATTATAATCTCAGCAGTGGCTCAGTTTGTTGCTCCCAGAATAATATGCTTTGCTTTAGTTTCGAAACTTGTTTGCAGAAAAATAAAGCCAAGCAGCCAGCCTGCAATGAAACTTGGGTACTCTGGCGCCGGGCAGGTTAAGATTCTCCTTTCCAAAGCCTACTGGGTGAATGACTGATGGGCCTGGGGACCAGGTTCTGTACTCCTACAAGATACAGTTTGGCCAGACACTAGTGGGGCATCTGGCTTGGTACTGGTGGCCAGTTCCTCACCTCCCTGAACCCCACTTCCTCGTCTCAGAAATGGGAACGTTACTACAGACAGCCAGATGTGGTTGTTGTGAGGATGAATAGAAATTAATTGCGATAATAGACGTACTTAGCACAGTGCTGGCACGTGGGACGTTCTCAATAAATGGAGCTGTTAATATTGTTAGCACTTGTGGTACTAATTAGTACTAATTCTTATTATTGGCAAAATAGTGCTTCTGTTTAACAACTTTATTGAAGTATAATTTGCATACCATAAAATTCACTTGTTTGAAGTGAGCAACTCAGCCGGTCTTTGGTAAGTTTACAGAGCTTTGCAGTCTTCACTCACAGTCTAGTTTTAGACCATTTCCATCATGTCAGAAGGATCCCTGTCACCTGTGCAGCCACTCCCTGCTCCCACCTCCAGCCTCAGACAGCCGCTAACCTGCCTTCTGTCTCAGATGCACCTTATTCTGGACATTTCATGTCAGTGACATAATAGTGCTTATTCCCATTAATTTTTCTCGTCCACTCCTCCCAGTGGTTCCCTTTTTTCAGATGAATAAAGTGAGTGGTTAAGAGGAATACTGAGGGCATGGATGAATTCACAGAGGAGCAGGAGGGCTCGGGCTCTGGCTCTGAGTGAGTGTCCTCTGGTCCTCAGGTGGTGCAAAAGGTTTAGGAGCAAATGAACCCTGGCAGAAATATCTGTTCAGGCTTGTCCTTGGGACAAGAGTGATAGTGGTTTCACCTGCCCGGTTGTTGAGAATTCTCCACACATCAGTTGCTGGGTGGGCTCCAGTGAGCTCGTGGGTCTCTCTGAGCCCTGATGAGCCCCTTCCAGAAATGCAAATCATGGACCAGCCCCAGTCCTCCTCATGAGGCAGGCTCCAAGGAGATCAAGGTCTGAGGACCCTGAAGTCTTTACACGTGAGCCCTCTCCCCTTCTGACCCACGCAGGAGTGGTCTTACTTGACTGTTTGACCCCCAGAAGCTGGTCCAGGCCCATGTCATGATCGAGGGGACTGAATGTGGACAGTCCTGGCATCAGTCTCTGGCACTGTCATTTCCCAGAGCAAGTCTCTGAGACTGTGCCTCGGTTTCCTCGTCTGTCCAGTGGGAGTGGCCCTGGCCACTCATTTGCAGTTGCGAGAAAGCACTTAGCAGAGTGCTGGGCACACGGGAAGGACTCAGTGGCAGCTTGAGTGAGTCTGAGCAAAGACATCAAAATAATAAGAAGCCAGTCCAACCTGGCCTGGAGCGGGGGCCAAGCAGGTCCCCTGGCCCCAGCTATCTCCTCCCTGGGGTCCCTTTTGTCTGTGCCCCACAGAGCCCAGCTGGCAAGAGCTGGGAATTGGCAGGCAGGGGCTGGGGCGCCTCCCACTGCATGTCATCTGGGGAGCTGGCCGTGACTGCTGTGTCCTTCCCGTCTGCCGAACCCGTCATGTGAGGCCCCCAGGGGAGAAGGTGCTGGTGCTCTGGGAGGGCGTTCCGGGAGGCCCCTTGAGCTGGGCTGGGGAGCCAGGCTTCAGAGGTGGGTTGGCTGCCGGGAGCCTTGGAGCCAGGAGCTTTGGAGAACTGCAAGCTTCAGAGAGCTGCATGCATCAGGGTTGAGCTGTGCCAATGGTGCCAGGGGGGTCAGGTGGATCTTCACACGGTCAGCGCTGTGGGGGCTAGGGGGTGGGAGCGGGGCCTAGGACCAGGCTCAGCCCCAGCTGTGAGGAACCCCTCAAGACCCTCCAGTCAGCCCTTGTTGTCTCTTTAAGTCTTGGGATCGGCCTGGGACAGCAGAGGCAGCTTGCGTGGAGAGCCTTGTAGGGAAATCACAGGTCTGTGGTGTGTGTGTGTGTCTGTGTGTGTGTGTGCGCGTGCACACGCGTCTGCAGGTGAATGTGTGTACATGAGCGTGTGCATGTATATTTAAGTTTGTGAGTGATAGTGTAGTGTGTGGGAGTGATGGTGCGAATGAATGTGTGTGATGGTGGGTGTTGTGTGTGTATGTAGGTGGGCGTGTGTGTACGCGCATGTGTGTGCCAGTGTTCACCCGTGCTGGAAGCATGGTGCGCCTGCCCCATCCCTTTCTGAAGGTCTGGGCTGCCTCTGGGCCAAGGTTACGTCTGGGTTACGTCTGTGAGGCTCTTCTGAAGACTCAGCCGGGCTGGCTGGCGGCTGGAGAGGCGGGGGCAGTGGTTTATTTCCTCGGGGTTACAAGAGCAAGGTCAGCGCAGCCGAATCTGAGCTTTTGTTTGTCTCTCCCCTGCCCGCAGCAGCCTGTGGTCTGTTTCATTCATTATTAAGTTTTAAATCCAGCCGAAGAGAAACTTGAGCCTTGGAACTCACTCCCTGCCCGGGCTGGCTCTGCTCGGCCCCCGTCAGGGAATGTCTCTGGCTTTATTCACTGTGTCCTGTGTGCCTTTGTTTTCCCAGAAACGGTCTACCCTTAGGTTTGTTTAGTTTTCCTCTGAGGCTGGGCGGGCCAGCAAATGAGGGGGTTGCGGGGGCTGTCCCCAGGGAGGGTGGGACGCGCCGGAGTCTGTGCAAGGATTGCCTCTTCCTTGCCTTTGCAGTGGAGTTAAGGGTCTGCCTGGGTCTGAGCTCTGTGGTCGTCCACGTCCTCATTCTTCCTCCACTCACTCACCATCTCTCCATTTCTCTTGGTCCTGGGTGGGATTGGGGCGAATCCAGGGGTACAGTGGAAACAAAGAAAACAAGGGTCTCAGGATGGCCTGCGCCGGGAAACCCACAGATGCCTCTTCAGTGCCCTAGGCTCACTTCCCGCCTGAGCACTGGAATCTGCTGTCTCGGGCCCTGTGATTTCACACCTCCTATGTCTTGTCTACTACCTGAAGCAGCAGCTTCCAGCTTCATCAGTCCACCCATCCCCAGAGAATGGTGCATGCTATGGCCAATCTGATAAGGGAATCTTTGTTGTTGTTGCAAAATTTTGTCTGTGTTCATAAGGACCAGTGGGATTTCCTTCCCTCCGGGATTAGGGATTTGAGGGGAGTTGACTCCCAGGTGTGGATCAAGTGACAGGACTTGTCCTCCTTTTGGCCTATAGGACTGATGGTCTGTGAGTTTGTTTTCAGTGACTTTGTCCAGGCTGCCCCCGCTTTTCCTATCAGGAAAGTGGCCGAGAGCCTCCCCTCTGATGGGGGGTACCACATCCTGCCAGGTCCAGGCAAGTGTTGTTAAGGGAAAAGGCGCTCCCCCTTCGTTATCTGCCACCCCTCTGGCATGCCCTCTGCAGACAGGAAGGCCCCGGTGTCCACTTGCTTCCGGCCCCTGCCCCTCCCCACAGCCCCCCGCGGCCGTTGGCCAGCTGCACAGCCTCAGCCTGTGCGCTGTCGAGAAGCTGGCTCTGTCCTTGTTTCTCGGCAGCCCTGGGAATTGCCTCTAATATCCTCTCTGCCTTCCCCTGCAGATGGTGATGACGACCCACAACTCTCCTGGGTGGCCTCATCTCCCTCCAGCAAGGATGTTGCGTCACCCACGCAGATGATCGGAGATGGTTGTGACCTCGGCCTCGGTGAGGAGGAAGGGGGCACGGGCCTGCCGTACCCTTGCCAGTTCTGCGACAAGTCCTTCATCCGCCTGAGCTACTTGAAGAGGCACGAGCAGATCCACAGCGACAAGCTGCCGTTCAAGTGTACCTACTGCAGCCGCCTCTTCAAGCACAAGAGGAGCCGCGACCGGCACATCAAGCTGCATACGGGCGACAAGAAGTACCACTGCCACGAGTGCGAGGCAGCCTTCTCCCGCAGCGACCACCTCAAGATCCACCTGAAGACCCACAGCTCCAGCAAGCCCTTCAAGTGCACTGTGTGCAAGCGTGGCTTCTCCTCCACCAGCTCGCTGCAGAGCCACATGCAGGCCCACAAAAAGAACAAGGAGCATCTGGCCAAGTCAGAGAAGGAAGCCAAGAAGGACGACTTCATGTGCGATTACTGCGAGGACACCTTCAGCCAGACGGAGGAGCTGGAGAAGCACGTGCTCACCCGCCACCCACAGCTGTCCGAGAAGGCGGACCTGCAGTGTATCCACTGCCCCGAGGTCTTCGTCGACGAGAACACGCTGCTCACCCATATCCACCAAGCCCACGCCAACCAGAAACACAAGTGCCCCATGTGCCCTGAGCAGTTCTCCTCGGTGGAAGGTGTCTACTGCCACCTGGACAGCCACCGGCAGCCCGACTCCAGCAACCACAGCGTCAGTCCCGACCCCGTACTGGGCAGCGTGGCCTCCATGAGTAGCGCCACGCCTGACTCCAGCGCCTCTGTGGAACGCGGCTCCACACCGGACTCCACCTTGAAGCCGCTGCGGGGGCAGAAGAAGATGCGGGATGACGGGCAGGGCTGGACCAAGGTGGTCTATAGCTGCCCCTATTGTTCCAAGCGGGACTTTAACAGCCTGGCCGTGCTGGAGATCCACCTGAAGACCATCCACGCAGACAAGCCCCAGCAGAGCCACACGTGTCAGATCTGCCTGGACTCCATGCCCACCCTCTATAACCTCAACGAGCACATTCGCAAGCTGCACAAGAACCACGCCTACCCCATGATGCAGTTTGGCAACATCTCCGCCTTCCACTGCAACTACTGCCCCGAGATGTTCGCCGACATCAATAGCCTGCAGGAGCACATCCGTGTCTCCCACTGTGGCCCCAATACCAACCCCTCCGACGGCAATAACGCCTTCTTCTGCAACCAGTGCTCCATGGGTTTCCTCACTGAGTCCTCCCTCACCGAGCACATCCAGCAGGCCCACTGCAGTGTGGGCAGTGCCAAACTAGAGTCTCCGGTGGTGCAGCCCACACAGTCCTTCATGGAGGTCTATTCCTGCCCCTACTGCACCAACTCCCCCATCTTTGGCTCCATCCTGAAGCTCACCAAGCACATCAAGGAGAACCACAAGAACATTCCACTGGCCCACAGCAAGAAGTCCAAGGCTGAGCAGAGCCCAGTCTCATCCGACGTGGAAGTGTCTTCCCCGAAGCGGCAGCGGCTCTCAGCAAGCGCCAACTCCATCTCCAATGGCGAGTATCCTTGCAATCAGTGCGACCTCAAGTTCTCCAACTTTGAGAGCTTCCAGACCCACCTGAAGCTGCACCTGGAGCTGCTGCTGCGGAAGCAGGCGTGCCCCCAGTGCAAAGAGGACTTTGACTCCCAGGAGTCCCTCCTGCAGCACCTGACGGTGCATTATATGACCACGTCGACCCACTATGTGTGCGAGAGCTGCGACAAGCAATTTTCCTCGGTGGATGATCTGCAGAAGCACCTGCTGGACATGCACACCTTCGTGCTGTATCACTGTACCCTGTGTCAGGAGGTCTTCGACTCCAAGGTGTCTATCCAGGTGCACTTGGCAGTGAAGCACAGCAATGAGAAGAAGATGTACCGCTGCACGGCCTGCAACTGGGACTTCCGCAAGGAGGCTGACCTGCAGGTGCACGTCAAACACAGCCACCTGGGCAACCCAGCCAAGGCTCACAAGTGCATCTTCTGTGGGGAGACCTTCAGCACCGAGGTGGAGCTGCAGTGCCACATCACCACACACAGCAAGAAGTATAACTGCAAATTCTGCAGCAAGGCCTTCCACGCCATCATCCTGCTGGAGAAGCACCTGCGGGAGAAACACTGTGTGTTTGATGCTGCAACTGAGAACGGCACGGCCAACGGGGTGCCCCCCACGGCCACCAAGAAAGCTGAGCCTGCTGACCTACAGGGCATGCTGCTTAAGAACCCTGAGGCGCCTAACAGCCACGAGGCCAGCGAGGATGACGTGGACGCATCGGAGCCCATGTACGGCTGCGACATCTGTGGGGCGGCCTACACCATGGAGGTGCTGCTGCAGAACCACCGGCTGCGGGACCACAACATCCGGCCGGGCGAGGATGATGGCTCACGCAAGAAGGCTGAGTTTATCAAGGGCAGCCACAAATGCAACGTTTGCTCACGGACTTTCTTCTCGGAGAACGGGCTACGGGAGCACCTGCAGACGCACCGGGGCCCTGCCAAGCACTACATGTGTCCCATCTGTGGTGAGCGTTTCCCTTCGCTGCTGACGCTCACTGAGCACAAGGTGACCCACAGCAAGAGCCTGGACACGGGCACCTGTCGCATCTGCAAGATGCCCCTGCAGAGCGAGGAGGAGTTTATCGAGCACTGCCAGATGCACCCCGACCTGCGCAACTCGCTCACGGGCTTCCGCTGTGTGGTCTGCATGCAGACAGTCACCTCCACGCTCGAGCTCAAGATCCACGGCACCTTCCATATGCAGAAGCTGGCAGGCAGCTCGGCGGCATCCTCCCCGAATGGCCAGGGACTGCAGAAGCTCTACAAGTGCGCCCTGTGCCTCAAGGAGTTCCGCAGCAAGCAGGACCTGGTGAAGCTCGACGTCAATGGGCTGCCCTATGGCCTCTGCGCCGGCTGCATGGCCCGCAGCGCCAATGGACAGGTGGGTGGCCTGGTCCCGCCCGAGCCCGCCGACCGGCCCTGTGCCGGCCTCCGCTGCCCCGAGTGCAGTGTCAAGTTCGAGAGTGCCGAAGACCTGGAGAGCCACATGCAGGTGGACCACCGTGACCTCACGCCGGAGACCAGTGGGCCCCGGAAAGCCACCCAGACGTCGCCAGTGCCCCGGGTAAGTGCAGCCCACCTCATCCTGCTCCCTGCTCCTCTCCTTGGGGCTCCTCTGGTCCCCACAGGAGCCACGTACCCCGAGTGCTGTGTTTCCGAGAAGCGGCACTATCATGCAGTGGCGAGACACAACTGCTGTGCTGTAGTCTCCTTGAGTTTGAACCTCAGCATTGCCATTGCTTTTCCAACCACATGATGGGCTCATGTTATTTATCTCTCTGGGCCTCATTTGTCAAGTGCTAATCTGTAAAATGGGAGTAATAATGGTCCCAGCCTCAGAGAATTGTTGTGAGAGGCTGATGACATCATGCAGGTAACGTGCCTGGCATAGTGGCTGATGCACAGTGAGGGCATTATGGGTGGTGGCTGGTGTCTTTGTTGATGAGCTGGGGTAGACATACTCATTTGTTTATTGGGTCTCCTTAGGCAAGTCACTGACTTTTCTGGGCCTTAGATCTGGGATTCTTTTGACAGTTCATAGAGATCACACACACACAAGGGACCGAGCGCCTGGCACTCAGGGCTCAGTGGTGCTGGTTGTCATCACCAGCTGGTACTCTTATCACCAGCGGCATCATTTCTGTTAGTGCAGTTGCTGGTATGTGGAAGGCCCTTTGACGTGGTTTCGATTGCTGTTATTGTTAATGACTGATTGATTCCTTCATCAATTTTTCCCTGAGCACCCGTTATGTTTGGAGGTGCCTGGGAGCCAAGGAGAACCAGAAATGGACCCTGACTTGGGACTTGTGGACCAGAGGGAGCCACAGGCCCATAGTAAGTGGCTTTCAATGAGCTGTGGAGAAGTCTAGGCTGCAGATGGGCCCGCACAGGCCTTGAGTACAGGGCCTGAGGGGCACCCAGTGGTGGGCCTGGAGTCTGTGTGGCCCTTGGGTGTCAGACAGCACAGGCCTGGGATTCCCACTGAGTCTGTGTTGTCTGTTTCCAGACCGAGGTGACTCTCGGGAGTACCTTTCCCTCGAGGACCGCTGCTGGCACCATTGGCCGGGAGGCAGGGTTTGGGGAAGGGCCATGTGCCACAGGCGCCTGCTGGGACACAGGAGTGTTTGCTGAGGGTGTTTTTCCTGGGACCCTGTGATTTTGAGGGGGTGAGGAGGGCAGAGGGAGAGAGACGAGGGCCAGAGAGAGCGAAGGGAACACCCCACAGTGGAAGGGGCCTCAGCGCCTGCTGACCCTGCCTTCTGGTGTTACACACAGGCCCACGGGAGCCCAGAGGGCCAGGGGACCCGTCCATGGTTATCTGCCTGAAGAGAGGAGCACTTGGGTGAAAATAGCGAGGCCGGGCGTTGTGGCTCACACCTATAGTCCCAGCACTTTTTGAGCCTGGAAGATCAAGGCTGCAGTGAGCTACGATCACACCATTGCATTCTAGCCTGGGTGGCAGAGTGGGACCCTGTCTCTTAAAAAAAGAAAAGCCGGGTACGGTGGCTCATGCCTGTAATCCCAGCACTTTGGGAGGCCAAGACGGGTGGATCACAAGGGCGGGAGATCGACACCATCCTGGCCAACATGGTGAAACTCCGTCTCTACTAAAAATCCAAAAAAATTACCTGGGCATAGTGGCACATGCCTGTAGTCCCAGATACTCAGGAGGCTGAGGCAGGAGAATTGCTTTAACCCAGGAGACAGAGGTTGCAGTGAGCCAAGATCGCACCCCACTGCATTCTAGCCTGGGTGACAGAGGGAGATTCCGTCTCCAAAAAAGAAAGAAAGAAAGAAAAGAACAGAGCTGCATGTCTGGCTGGGGCCTGGGGCCTCTCCTCGGAGTCCTGTCTGGAGTGGAGAGCTCTTTGTAGGGGCTATAGCAATACCCCACCCTTTCAGGACCGTTTGGCTGAGCCAGGGTTCTGAACAGGGCTCCAGGAGGGCTCCCTCCAGGGGGCTGAGCATGGGCACTGGTTTCTGCTGCCCCGCTCTGTCCCCCTCAGCCTTTCTAGGGGGCGTAGGTGCTCTCAGGGAATGTTTGGGTCCTGGAGTCAGGTGGCCTGGGCTAAAATCTCCTTTTCCCATGACCCAGCGGTAATTTGACCTCTCCGGGCCTCTGTGCTCCACTGCGAAGCCAGAGGTAGTGGCAGTGGTAATGAATAGTGATCGTAATGGAATAGTAATAGAGTCTCTCCTGGGCTGACATCTCTGCATCCGGGGAGAAATTGGGGGGCCTCTCTGCTTTTTTAACCATTATCTGCTCTGATTGGTCACTGCCTGTTCTCCATCGGTTGTGAACTATCGTGACTATTTATCATGCTGACCTCAGTGTTTTGCTCTGAGGATTAAATGTGTAAATTAAGTGCACATAGTAGATGCCGCTGGTATTTTTTCCTTTTACAATAGCAATTCACAGTCGTTGAGGAGTAAGGACTTGCCAAGCACTTTCTATTTAATCCTTACAATATTTCATGTTGTAAGTGAGGAAACTGAGGCATAGCACAATGATGTCGCTTGCCTCAAGCCCCCAGCTTTCCAGAGCTGAGAGGGGACTTGAACCCAGACAGGCAGCATCTGCACCACAACCCCTGGTCTTGACCAACAGTCTACCCAACAGCTCTGCAACGCATCCTGGCTGCAAGAAGGGAGAGCCCAGCGGTGGTGGGGTCCCGGGTGGTCACAGCTGTGCTCATGCTGTGGGGCAGTGCAGCTGGGCTGGGTCACTATGCCCGCTTCTCCTGGGTGCCCCTCAACCTGGATCACCCCTCCCTTTCTGGCACTGCCCACCATGGTGCTGGGTTTTCTGATGGCCAAGGAGCTGTTTCTAGAGCCTCCAAAGCCTTGGGCTGTGTGAGCCTCCCTGGAGTGCTCTGCATCCAGCATCAAGCACCACTTTGTGAAAACCCCTACTATGTGAGAGGCGCTCTGCTGGGCACCAACTTTTAGGTCATCTCTGTGGCAACAACCCAGGAACCTTGCTGTGGCCTGTGTTTTGGCAAAGAGGGGCCAGCTCAGATAGGAGATGCCATATACCCAAGGATGCACAGCTGTGCATGGCTGTGCAGGGACTGAAACTCGAGGGGAGTGTGTTTCCTGGAGGCCCCCAGGCCTTCCTTTCCCTGCCTTCGGGTCTCGTGTGAGCAGGGATGAGCTGAAAATCATGGTTCTGCCTGCCTAGAGGCCCGGGGAGATGGGCTGTTGCAGAAAGGAGCTAGACAAAGCCCAGGTACCTCCCCAGCCAAGGCAGCATTCTCTGGGGCCTTGCCCCCTGCGTGGGCACACCTGGGGGCAGGGGCCCAGATGTCAGTTAGCCCACCCCTTCCCTCCCTGAGGACCCACTCATGTAAGAACAGACTCTGGGGGTTTCACTGGGGCTTGGGGGCTGGCAGGCTGGGACCCTCGGGAGTGTATCCACAGCAACCAGCTCTCAGAGGACTGGGTTCCCGTGGGGCCGAGGCTGCTGTCGGCTGGAGCATGAAACATTGAAGTTCCATCTCCGCCTCTGTTTATGGGTAATGACAACATCACCCCAAGTCGAGACCAGCACGGGCAGACCCTGACCATCCATCGATCCCACAGATCCCCACGGTGCCTTTCTCTGCTGGGTGGGGCAGGCCAGGTGTTCTCATACCCATTTTACAGCCAAGTAAACAGATATCCAGGTTAGAGGGCCTGTCCAGATCCCACTAGCTTTCTGTCACCTAGACCAGGCCTGACAGGAGGTCTGGAACACGGAGCTGAGAATGGCAGCTCAGACAGTGGGCATCGAAGTGTTTGCTGTCCTCCCACTCACCAGCAAGAGGCTCTGACCAAGTGATACAGCCTCTTGAAACTCCACTTACCCCATCCCTAGAGTGGAGCTTGCAGAGGGTTTGTGAGTATTTAGCATAAATGCTGCCCACAGATGGCAGGTGCTCAGTGAACGTTGGCAGTGGTCACGATCATGGAAATTTAGCAGCTCTGGCTGGCTTTTCCTTCTCTCCTTCCTGTCTTGAAGGGCTCAGCCATTTCTTCCCTGCCCTCCCTCTCTTGTCTCCGCCATTCTCAAGTGTGTTTTCCTGCCCGAGGCCTCCCTCTGCAGTTGCTCAGGGCCGTGTTGGGGGAGGCACCCTGGCCACAGGCCCTGGAACTCAGCTCTAGTTCTCCTGGGCTGGGCCCCAGGGAAGGGGCTTATGGCAGGGGAGGTGCTTTGAGTGCCAAGTTCTATGTTTCTGTAATTATGTCGCCTAGTGGGGGCTGAAGCTCCAAGAGGAAGGGGTCTCCAGGGGGGTTGAGAGTGGGGACAGACCAGGAATAGATGTTGGGGTGAGGACTGGAGTCCAGCCATGCTTGGAGGGTTTGGGGGCTGGTGAGCCTGTATGTGTATGTGCCTATGTGTGAGTGCACATGTGTGCACTTATGAGTCTACATGTGTGTACATGAGAGTGTGGTACGTGTGGGGATGGGTCTGTGTATGCACTTGTGTCAGAAGCTATGTGCACGTCTGTGGGTGTATTTGGGAGTGCCAGTGTGTGGACTGGGGTTGTGGTGAGTGAGCTGAAGGCAGGGTCTCTGGATGAGTGTAGACATGTCCATCTGTGTGGCCTTGTTCACCCGTGTGGATGGCCCTGCTTCTCTGGGGGTTGCACGTGTGTATCTGTGTTACAGGTTGCTGTGTGTAGGGGTCGTGGGTGTGTCTGCGAAGGTCTTGTGTGTTGCTGGTGAGTTGGGGTGAGGGTGAGCATGTGAATGCACACATATGTGCTTGCACATCTGTGTGTGTGTCTTGTGTGTGTGTGTGTGAGGGGTCAGCCCTTCCCCCAGCCCCTCCCTTGGGAACCCTCTGAACCCTCTGAAGCCCAGTGCCCCACCAGGAGGGGCTCAGTTATTGGGTAGTTTTCTTCCTATTACCAAAGGGTGGCAGAGAGGCATTTGGGGGCAGCCTGCCTTACTGCCCAAGCCCCTGGGGATATATTTTCCAAGCACAGTGAGCTCCCTTTATTCACCAGCCCCTGGGAAGATCAACCAAGTCACTGCGATCATGGACTGTTCCCTGCACGTCTCTGGACCAGTCATGACTGCAACCTCCAGAGACTTGTACCCAAGCAAATCCCCATCTTTGGAGGGAGGACATGGTCTTCTGCCCCCAGCCATCGCTGCGACTTGGTACCAACCCCTTTCTCCCATCCACCCACCTGCAGGCCTGGGTGTTCCTTGTCCAGCAGGCCTCCCATGGGCTTCCTTGTGATGAAGCTTCCCTTCCTGGGGTATGCTTCATTCATTAATTCACTCATTCCATTCATTCATTCAACCACCAAGGGTTTTGCACCTTGCCAAGCAGAGTGGGTGGGGGCACATGTGAGCAGAAGGCATGGTTTTGATGCTGGAGACGCTCGAGGTGGTTCCTATCCACGACCATCGCCCTGGAGTTGACCTGAGATAGGTACTCTGGGCTGCATCCCCTGAGAAGACCTCAGGCCCTGTAGTCTCCTTGTGGCCTGGACATTTTCCTTTGTCTGTGGTAAGGCCGGACTCCCCAGCCCTGTCTTCCCCTCCACCCTGCCCCTGACTTACCTAACTCTTCCCAGGGCCTTTCCATGCAGAGTGCCTGTGTCTGGGCCCCAGGCTGTGGCCTGTACTCAGGACACAGCAGATACCCCAAGTCTTCTGAAACACTGTGGGAAAAGCCCCTGGTTTTGTCAGAGCAGGTGCTGGAGCCTGAAGCATCCGGCACCAGTTTCTCTAGTTGTTTCTTCATTCATTCATTTGTTCAAGAAGCATTTTCTTAGCACCGATAATAATCATAATAAAAGTGAAATAATTATTATGCGCTGACCCTAGGTCAGGCCTGTGTTAGGGTGGTGTGGGTCCAGGACACTGAAGTCATCTTTGGTTCTCTTTGTCACTTCTGCCTGAATACACTCCTCTGCATATGTTATTCTGCAACTTTATGTGTTCAGCAAAGGCTTGTTAAGCACTTCATGTGCCTGTGCAGCCTCAAAGGTAGACAAAACACATTCCTGGCCCTATGGGTGCTCATGGTGCAAGAAGGGAGCAGATGAGCCAATCTGCCATGACACAACAATGTGTTAATTACCTAGGGTCCTTTAGCATAAGTGCAGGGGTGTGGAGGGGATCCTGGACCCATTCTGGGTGAAAAGAGAAGGCTTCTCAGAAGAGATGACATTTGAACTGAGTCAAGGATGGAGGGGGTGTTGCACGTAGAGCAACCAGACAGACAAAGGCCTGTAGTTACTTAGGGAACTGTGGATGTGGGTGGAAAGGGGAAAATAGGAACAGAGAACAGGTAGGATAAAAGAGAAATTAATTCAAAAGATGGTGGGATTTAAAATCAACCGTATTGACAATTACACTAAGTATAAATGGAGTTAAAATTTCAATCCAAAGGTAGAGATTGTCAGATTGATGCAAATGAAAAAGCAAGACTTAATTGAATGCTATCTACAGGGCCTGGACTATAAATATAAAGACACAGATAGGTTAAAAGTAAAAGGAAAGAAAAATGTGCACCCTGCAAGAACTCATCATAGCATTTCAGAATGATAAAGAGGGAGGTGGGAGCTGAGACGGTTAAGCTCCCTGGTGGATCATCTGGCTGCATCGTTGAGGGTTGGGCCTGGGACCTCGGCCAAGAAATCTGAAGTTCTGCTCCCTTTTCCAGAAGTAAGAGAAGCCCTCTCATCCCAGGAACCAAAGTGGTCTTCAAAAAACTTGAATATTTTGATTCCCAATACCACCCCTCTTTCTTCAAAAAACCCCACAGCCACAGTCCTTCCCTCAGATGGGCAACACCACCTCTGTCCCTGGGGTGTTTCAGAACCATCCGGGATTAGTTGTGAGAGTGAGGTTCACTCTTTGGAATGACTCTTTGAGAAGCTTTGAAGCTTCTCATCTCAGTTTTTCTGCCCTCAGCTCTCACAGGCAGCTGGTAATAGCCCCTGTGTGTGGAAACCAGCTGTGGGAACCCTTGGGGCCATGTGTGCTTAGGGCAGATGAGGAGTGCCCTAGCCATCCTTGAACACCAGAGTTGGCAGAAACAGTGTCCCCTGCTCAGCCACATGGTTATTAGGGTGAGTAAATGGATAAGAAGGTTGTTGGATAGGTAGAAAGATAGATAGATGGATGGATGGATGGACGGATGGATGGATGGATGGATGTGTGTGTAGGTGGACAAATGGATAGACAGACAATAGGTAGGTGGATGGATGCATAGACTGATAGATGGATAAGTGGGTGGATGGATGGATGGGTGGATGTGTATGTGGATGAATGGGTAGATGAGTGGGTGTGTATGTAGATGGGTGGTAGAATGAAAATGGACAACAGATAGATAGAATCATTAGATAGAAGAATGGAATAAAATAAAACAAATAGAGTATAATAATAATATAGTTAATAATGAATAAAGACTTTTAAGATAGGTAAAATGCGATATAAGTAGATAAATTAATGTAAATACTCTATAAATGGATGGGTAGATGGAGGATGCATGGTTGGGTATGTATGTAGATGGATGGATGGATAGATGGAGGATGGGTGGATCGGTCTGTTGGTGGATGTGTAGATGGGAGGATAGGTATATGGATGGATGTGTAGATGGAGGATGGATGGGTGGATGGATAGATGAATGGGTGGTTGGATAGGTATGTATGCAAACGGATGAATGGGTAGATGGGTGGGTATGTATGTAGATGGGTGGACGGGTGGATGGATGTGTATGTAGTTGGATGGGTGGGTAGATAGAAGATGGATGGATGGATGGATGGATGGATGGATGGGTAGATGGAGGATGGATGAATGGGTAGATGGGAATGTGTGTGTAGATGTGATGGATGGGGAGATGGATGAGTAGATGGAGTATGGGTGGATGGGTGAGTGAGTATATAGATAGAATGGGTAGATGGAGATGAATAGATAAGTAAAATGGAAATAAGATAGATAAATGGAAATAGAGATAGATGAATACGATATATATATAGAATAGATGATGAAATGAAGAATGAATAGATCTGATAAATAAATGGAATAAATAGGTTAATCAGAAGAAGATGAATGATCACGATCTAATTAGGTTGATGTGGGTGGATGGTGGGAATGGAGGATGGATGGCAGGTGGATGGATGAATGGGTGGGGATGGGTGTGTATGTAAATAGATGAATGGGTAGGTGGGTGGATGTGTATGTAGATGAGTGGATGGGTAGATGGAGGATGGATGGGTGGTTGGATGGATGGATGGATGGAAGGGGGCGTGGGTAGATGGATTTGCCTTTCTAAGCAAGGAGGCTTCCCTCAACTCCCTTAAAGCTTCACCTTGGGATGGCAGTTTTCCCAGATCTAGCAGAGGAGCAGCTCCCTTGGAATGTAGCTTCATGCCCTTTCCCCAGTCTGGTAGAGCTGGATTTAGAGGGAGGTGGGAAGAGAATGGCCTGGGGAGACGTAGGAGGGGACTGGAACCATTCTGGAAAGTCTTGAGCCAGGCCCCCTAGGAACTTTTGCTTTCTCCTTTTTCCTACCTCCTTCCTCTCTAAATCTTTTATTTTTGGTTTCCAAACAGAAAAAGACATACCAGTGCATCAAGTGCCAGATGACCTTCGAGAACGAGAGAGAGATCCAAATCCATGTTGCCAACCACATGATTGGTAAGAGAGCATTTCCTCCCAGCCATGCTGGAGCTACTCTTTGCGGTTTGAAATTTGCGGTTCCAATCATCATTTTACTGGCTTTTAGGCCAAAGGACAGAGTCACTGTTGCTGTTTCTGAGACATTGCACATGGGAGTGAAAATGTCAGAATGGGAGCCCTTTCTCCATATGAGCCTTCTTGTCGCAGCTCCACTCACATTACAATCAAACTTTTGACAATCTCTTCCATTTTCCAGCATAAATTTCCCTCCATTTCTGAAACAAAGTGCTTTCCAGTTGTCAAGCACTCAGGAGCAATTACGCTTCAATTTTGTGTGTCATGACATTGAATAGATTTAACTGTTCACATTTCCCCACTCAACATGGTGAATTCCTCAGGCACATTGTCAAAACAGAACGCTTACAAAGTTATTTCGGTACTTTTCCCATTCCTCTTCAAGTGGTTTTGGACTTTGGAAAATTCAGCCTCTCTAGAAGGGCAGCTTGCAAAGTTCTGTAGAGTTCACACACTTGGCACGAGAGACCCGGGAAACTGTGAAGTCCCCTTTACCTTGGATGGGTGGATGTGGTCTCCTTGGCAGCTAGGGGTGCCCTCATTGTAGGGGAGGGCACAGCTGGATGTTCTGATGGGCATGGAGGTTCTAAGGGAAGGGGCTGGCCTGGGATGGGCTGGGGCCTGGGAGAGCTTCCAGAAGTCTGGTACCCTGGGTCTTCGTTGGATATGTGATCACTTTCTCCAAGACTCTGTAGTTTGAGCAGTAAAGTTGCAGCCATGGGTTGAACTTCATCTTTTTGTTAATATTTTATTTTTTATTTTAGATGGAGCCTCACTCTCTTGCCCAGGCTGGAGTGTAGTGGCGCAATCTTTGCTCACTGCAACCTCTGCCGCCTGGGTTCAAGCGATTCTCCTGCCTCAGCATCCCAAGTAGCTGGGATTACAGGCACCTGCCACTGCGCCTGGCTAATTTTTGTAGATTTTAGTAGAGAGGGGGTTCACCATCTTGGCCAGGCTGGTCTTAAACTCCTGACCTCGTGATCCACCCACCTTGGCCTCCCAAAGTGCTGGGATTACAGGCGTGAGCCACCACGCCTGGCCTGAACTTCATCTTTACTTCATCTCTGTTTTTCTTCTTCTAGCATGTTTTCATTGTTGTCTTAACAACTGTGCCATCAGAGTACTGGTTTACAAAACCCTTTACTGCATACATTTAGAAAACCTGTCATAAGTGAGCAGCTTAATGAATTTTCATGAACTAAACACACTTGTGTAACCCACACACAGATCAAGAAACAGACTATTTCTAGCATCTCAGAAGCTTCCCTCTTGGCCTCCTTCAGGCCCTCCCCTACCACCAACAGGTCATCATGATGCTGATGTCTAATAATATAGGTTGGTTTTGCCTGATTTGTACTTTATGGAAATGAAATCACAGTTTCTACTCGTTTGCACCTGACACCTTTCACTTTTCACATTATTGCCTCTAGTTGGAGATCATGCCTGTCATTGGTGTGTAATAATCTGTCACAGGAGCATGCCAGCCACCATTTATCTGTTTGATTCTTGATGGGCCCATTTTGAAATACTGATGGCACATTCATGGATATGTCTTCTTTTGCTTTTTTTTTTTTTTTTTTTTTTTTGTGACAGAATCTCACTCTGTTACCCAGGCTGGAGTGCAGTGGTGCGATCTCTGCTCACTGCAACCTCTGCCTCCCGGGGGTTCAAGTGATTCTCCTGCCTCAGCCTCCCAGGCAGCTGGGACTTCAGGCATATGGCATCGCTGCTGGCTAATTTTTTTGTATTTTTAGTAGAGACTTGGTTTTGCTATGTTGGCCAGGCTGGTCTCAAACTCCTGACCTCAAGTGATCTGCCCATCTCGGCCTCCCAAATTTCTGGGATTACAGCCATGAGTCACTGCACCCGGCCCCATGTACGTGTCTACTGATGAACATATGTATGTGATTTTATTGTGATTATAGGAATATATAGATACTATATTTTGTGTTTATATATAATATATAATATAGTGTTATATACTATATTCTTTATACATGTAAATATGTATATAAAATGGGAATACAGGATTTGGATGGACTTGCTTAGTCACAGGTTAAATGATGTTCACCTTTAGTATATACTGACAAATACATTTCTGAAGTGGTTGTATGAACTTACGCCCCCACCAGTGGTATATGACAGTTTCAGTTTGCTCCAAATTTGTACAGTCGTCAAGGTTTTGTTTAAGGTTTGCATTGCAAAGGCCCTTCTTTAGTGAAGGTGCTCTCAGGGCAGGTATGGGTCCCCTAGTCCCTACCTAACCACAGCATTGGCCATGCTCATGCCCATTATCCCAGTCCCCCCGACCTGCAACCTATCTGACAGCCTCTGCCCCCAGTGCCTTGGAGCCAGTCTCCTGCAGCCACTGATTCCCACTCGTGTGTGTGGTGGGGCTTACCTGGCGGAGAGTGGGGAGGAGGGGCCCGGGAAGAGCAGGTGGGGGCCCTGGGAGCTTGGCCTGACAGGGAAATTGGTGGCTTCTTAATTTCTCCGTCTGAAAGGCCCCTGCTGAAGGATAAGAAGGAGCACTCCCCTGTCAGTCACTGGCTGCTGAGAGTCCTTTCACAGAGTGTCAGAGAGGTGAAGATGAAGATATCTCAAAATGTTTGCTTTTGTAGCAGGTGTTAATGCGCGTTCTTGTTTGTAAGCATGAAGGGCGCAAGCCTGGCTAATTGGACCGCAGTGATTTCCAAGGTGTTTTCTGCCCCCTCCCTCCTCTCTTCCACCTTGCCTTTTGTGCAAAGCCTGGAAGCTGTGTGTCCTCAGGTGCAAGGTGAGGGGTTTGCTCTTAACTAGAGTTGCGGGAAACACAAAAGGAGGGTTTGAGGGGCATTTGGGTCTGTGTGTGAGCTGCGGGCTGGGCTTCCGAGGGAAGGCGCCTTGGCTGGGGGCTGGACAGGTCTCCTTGCCCATTCCTGCCCTGACCTGGAGCCCGGGAATGTGGGAGTTGGGGGCGTGGAGAGTAGGCAGCAGGGAGTGCTTGATTGGTCCCCGAGCGGAGATTCCAGTTCACTGCGACATGGAACCCCAGGTGAGCCAGACCTCTGGCGGCTGGGCAGTCCCTCTCGCTCTAACCTGTGCTCCCTACCTGCCTGCCCTCCCCAAGTCTCATCAACCCAATCTACCAGAGGACCTTGACTGAGGACCTATGGCATGCTGAGAGTTGCAGCAGTCTCTGTGGGTGATGGGGGTACAGGGGACATGGTCTCTGCCTCAGAGATCATCCCATAGAAGACACTGCACATACCATGCAGCAAAGAGGTCACATTGGCTAAGGATGCTAACAGCTGCTACTGACTCAGCCTTTCTACGTGCCAGGCACTTTACATGGGCACTAGCTCCCCATCTGACAGATGAGGAACCCGGGGCTTAGAGAGGTTACGTGACTTACCCAAGTCCTTCCAGCCTGAGTCATGGAGGCAGGGTCTGAACCACAGCTAGGGTCCCTCCATTGTGTTTGGAGCCCCTGCCAGGGCCTGTGGTGGGAGAGACCTCAGGGTTCCCTCTCCAGGGGAAGGCTGATGGGCATGCAGGTAAGTGCAGTGCAGTGGTGTAGGTGCTCCCAGAACAGGGCCCTCTGGGTGTTGAAGGATGAAGAGGGGGGACGTTGCCTTCAGAGGGAGGACTGAACATCAGCAGGAGGCTCTGGAGCAGTGTGTTGCTGCCAGGCTGCGAGGGTGGTGAGCCACTGCCTATAGGAGGATGGGGGGTGAGCAGAGCAGGTGAGTCTGGGGGGCCGTAGGTGCCTGGCCTGGCCAGGATGGAGACATTGTGGGGAGTGAGAGTGGGGAGGGGTTTTGGGTGAGCCACGGAGCACCCCTGATACCAAGTGGAGGGGTTAGGGTTTGGCCTTCACCCCATAGGCCAGGGTCCAACTTTGGGGGTCCCTTGGCTATGAATTATTAGGCTTCTCTTGAAAAACCCAAGAGGTGGCAGCCAGGGCTTCACATTCCCGCAATCATCATTCCCACCTGGCGTGACTTAGCAGCAGCAGCAGTTTCCTGTAGGCAAGGCATGCATTCCCAGGCATCATGGTCTTGCGCATTTAAGTCTCCAGCCTGGTCCCTGTGGGTACCTGAGTTTAAACCTTGGACTGAAGCGCTAGGGAGCCATTGAAGGTTTTGGAGCAGGGTGTAGCCTGGCCTGAGCCTTAGGAGATGAATCTGGCTGCAGTGTTGAGAAGGAACCAGTTGGGAAGAGAACGAAGACCCACCTGGTGTGGTCCTGGGGTGAGGGAACAAGGCAGGGGGAGAAGAGAAGGAGTTGATGGAACTTAGATGTGGCTTGTGCTGTGAGTCTGGCCGGCCCTGGTGGCTTGGAAAGGCTGCTGGGGGAATGGTGAGAGGCAGGCACAGCAGGCCTGCTTTGGGGCTGGCTCTGCAATCCCAGTAAATCTGTTGGGGCCCAGTGTCCCTGTGGATGGCTTCTCCTGCTAAATGGTCCGAGCCCAGAGTGGCCGCCCTGCCGCTGACAGGGGTAAAAGTCCCCCTTAGTGGCACCAGGGGGACTTGGTGGGTAGAAGTGGTCCTGTTCAGCTCTGCAGCCTTCTCATAAACTCAGGGCACTTGGGGGTCTGAGGCAGGCCTCTCTTGGGACCCAGACTGCTGGAGAGCTCCCCTGGGGGGCGGTAAACCGGCCTTTTTATAGCGGGGGCCTCTGCATGGCTCTGCAGCCCAGAGACCCTGGGAGTTACGATGACTCAGGGACATGTCTCCTTGGAAACATTTTCCCAGCACCCCTTTCCCGGCTGCTGCTGGTGGGGAGTGATTGGGATCTGATAGAAAGGCGAGGGTCTTTGGAAACCTTTCAACAGCAGGGTCTCCTTTGAAATCCCCCCTCCCCACGAAGAATGAGGCCCCTTCCCTGGGATTCCCCCAGCTTTTGAAATGGCTTTGACACTCCCTCCCCCAGAAGGCACATGAAAAACATGGAGCAGCCCAGAGCTCTGTGCTGTGGCCTCCTGCCGGGGTGACCCGGCTCTGCCCAGCCGCCCTTTCCCCACCTCCCCTTCACCCGCTCCCAGGACTCTGGGAGGATGGCCCCCACCTCTACCGCCCCAGGAAATGGCTCTGCAGGAGGCCCCTGCCTTGGGCTCCCGGGGGGTGCTGCTGAAGGAGAGTGAAGGAGGCTTGTGGGGGACCTGGCCTAGAGGCAGCTGGCCCCCCCACGGCTGGGAAGGGAGGAGCAGTGGGTCCGCCCACATGTGTTGAACATATATGTACAATGTGTGTACACTGCCCTCCTGGGGCACGTGGCACCTCACCCTGGGGGGCAGAGCCTGAGTCTGGAGACCCCCAGGAAGCCGATTTGCTGGAGAGGCCTTACTTTTAGTTCGTTTTGGGTGGGGATGGCTGGATAAGGGGTCTGAGAACTTGTCCTTGAGATAACAAACTTGTCATGACCCAGGTTGGCCCCAAGGGAGTGACTCAGCCTCTGGGTCCCTGGACGTCCTCACGCAGGGCCTCACAGGCCCCTTGGGGGAGCCCCGGGGAGGGTCAGGGCTGGGAAGGGATGGTCCTCAGGGAGTCTTGTCAGGAACGCTTGCCCTTGCTGTCCTTGGAAAGTGGCTGTGGACTCTCTGGCGGGCAGCCAGGCCAGAGCTAGGCCTGTCCCGGTGGGGCATTAGTCATTCCGGAGGCCTGCTTTTCGTGCTCACGCCGGCCCTTTCCCTGGGTGCCTTCAAGGGCTGGGCTCTGCTGTCAGGGGCAAATAAATGGGGGAGGAAGTGGGTGTTTGGAAAATCAACCCCTCCTGCCTCCTGCCCAGGCCCTTAAAGTATCCCCAGTGCCAGCTTCTGTCCTTGTGTGCCCTCTAGTCCACAGCCCTCCCCTGTCACTGTGACAGGACTGGCCCTGGCCCACCTAGAGGGAGGCGTGTGTTTTGTGTGTGTTATGTGTATGTGTGTTATGTGTATGTGTGTGTGTGTATGTGTGTGTGTGTGTGTGTTGTATGTGTATGTGTTGTGTATGTGTGTTTGTGTGTTGTGTGTTTGTGTGTGTGTATGTGTATGTGTGTTGTGTGTATATGTGTATGTGTTGTGTATGTGTATGTGTTTGTGTGTGTATGTGTTTGTGTGTTGTGTGTGTGTGTGTGTGTATGTGTGTTGTGTGTGTATGTGGTGTGTGTGTGTGTGTGTGTGTGTAAAAAAGAGAGAGAGAGGGAGACAGAGAGAAGGTTTTTCTACCTTACAAGTCTTTATGAAGCACATCCCTGGAGATACTTTCAAACTGCCTCGCAGAGCCAGGGCCCACCCGTTCAAGCTGCCATTTGGACCCTGGCCCCGTGCTGAAGGCGCAGCCTGCAGCCTTTTGGAGGGGAAGGAATCTCTGGTCCAAGGGGAACAGTCTGGAGTGGAAGTCGGTGTCTTGCCCCAGCTCCAGGGAGATACAAAAAACTCTCAAATAGAACCACAGAAGAAAACCTCATGAACAGGAAAAGAAAAAGGGGTTCCTGCCTCCTTTCTGCCAGGATCACGTGTTGCTGAACCAGGCTGTGTCAGGCTCTTCAATGGTGCTTTTGATTCAGGTAACACCAGACCCAAAACATCTGTCTCACCTTAATATGTGATAAAAATGTCTCCCTCTCCCTCCGGAGATCACGTTTCAGGTTCTGGAACTGTTCTGTCAGAATAACAAGCCTGTACAGCAAGCCTATAATCCAATTCTTTTTTATTCTTTTTTTTTTCCTTGCCAAACCCCCAAACTAGGGCACAGTCACTTCCCCTTCAACAGTCTTCCCGGGTGAGAGAACCAGCCCAAAGGACTCGGTTTCCCTGACTTTGAATCCCATGGGTTCATTTGAGGAAGCTGTTTAGGTCTATGGAGAATCCATCAGTTCTGAATTTTAAAATAGTGGAAATTTTCTCGTTTTCATGAGTTCCTTTTGTATGCGTATGTTTTTTTTGTTTGTTTGTTTGTTTGTTTTGGGGGAAGGCTTCTGTCGTTGAGGTTTCTTCTAATAGTAACCTCATACCTTCATGTTCAGTAAACACCATTAAAATCCTCGGTGGGCTCTGCGAGGGGCCGCTAACCCAACTCAGGAGATGATAACCTGCAAGTTCAATGTAACGTCACGAGTCTAAGATAAGGGTGCTCAGAGGACGGGCATGTTTCCCAATCTGGGTATTCCAGGAAAACTTCCTGGAATAGGTTACACCTAATCAGGGTCTCAGAGTATAAGAAGTAAGGTGGGAGAGGAATTCCAGGCAAAGAAACTAGTACAAGCCAATTATAGAGAAAAGAGGTCCATGTAGTATGTAGGGACACTGTAGACAATTCAGTACTGCAACAGAACAAACAGTGAGGCAGGAGGTGGGTGGATCATAGCACAGGGGATGAGGTAGAGTAGGTGAGAGAAGGTGAGGATATTGGATAGGAGGATATGGGCTGGAGAAACATTTAAGAGACAAAACCAGCAGGATTTGACTATTGAGTGGACATGGGAGGGGGAGAAGTTAGGAAGACTCAAAGGTCTCAGGTGACCAGGTTTTGGGTGACAGGTGGCAGACGATACCATGCCAGAGGAAGAGCTCTTAGGGAATGGTAAAGAAGACAGTGATGCTAGCAGTGGTTCATGTAGCAGTCCATTCTCACGCTGCTGTAAAGATCTACCCAAGACTGGGTGATTTATAAAAGAAAAAGGTTTAATTGACTCAGCTCTGCAGGGGAAGCCTCAGGAAACTTACAATCATGGTGGAAGGGGAAGCAGGCACATCTTACATGGCAACAGGAGAGAGAGGAGAAAGCAAAGGGGGCAGAGCACCTTATGAAACCATCAGATCTTGTGAGAACTCACTCATGAGAACTGCATGGGGGAAACCACCTCCATGATCCAATCACCTTCCTCCCTCGACATGTGGGGATTACAGGTCTCCCCCTCCACATGTGGGGATTACAATTCGAGATGAAATTTGGGTGGAGACACAGAGCTAAACCGTATCAATCAGTACCATCTAATGAAGCTCACTCAGCACCAGGCCCTTCTTTCCATATCTGCAGGTGTTATCACACTTCATCCTCACCACACCCTGTGAGACTTGCTGTCATTACCTCCTTTTATCCATGGGGAGTTGAGATGTCATATCCAATGTCACTAAGTTTCAGGGTAGGGACCAGAACTCAGCCAGTGTGACTCGGAGCCTGCGCCCTTAACCCCTGCACCTGAAAGCTCATCACGTTTGGTGGGCTTGAGTTTGTGATAATGTGGTCTCGCACAAGATACCCATGGAGATCTGAGTGTTGGTGTCTGGCCAGCAGGGCCCTGTCTGAGGAAGGGGATCCAGGGACATCAGCATAGATGGTGAGAACATCTGGGAGGAGCCTGGAGAGTGAGGAGTGTGGGGTTGTTGGTGCTGAAGGAGCAATGTTTCCAGGAATATCAGTTGGGTGCAGCATGAAAGGTGCCCTGGGAGGGAGGTTGAAGAGGGTCTATGTGGCTCAGCAACAAGTGGCCATTGTGTCCTGGGTGTGAGCAGGGTCAGTGGCATCAGATCGAAGGGGTCAGGAGGAGATGGGGGGGCCAGCAGTGTCGATGGACTTTCCGGGTTCCAGGCTGGGAGGGGAGGGAGAGAAACGGGAGCTGGAAGGCTCCAAAGGTAACACGAAGTGTTTGCATTTTTAAGAGAAAGAGACCAAAGTGTGTTTCTAGGTTTGGGAGAGAGAGCCAGCAGGAAGGGGAAGAGGAAGGATAGAAGTGAGGGAGATGCTGATGGAGCTGGTCCTGGAGGGGCCGGCACTGGAGCCCTGGAACCATGTTGCTTGAGCCAGCTCATAAGCATGTCCTTCTCTTCTTGCTATCACGTCACATGGGCTTGGTGGCCTGGATTGTTGAACTGACTTTGTTAAGCATCCTTTGATACCATTTGACTGCTTGGCAGCAGCTGATACATGGACAATTTCCCTCATACCTGCTTCTGGCTGAGCCTTACTAGAATAACAGTGGACAACAAGGGTCCTGTGGCCAGCGGCCCTAGAGCTTGGTTTCCTCTGTCCTCAGCACCCAGTGGGCTTCAAAGCCTCAGACCTGGCCTTGGATCCTTGGGGCCCAGTGGGGAGAAAGTGGAAGGCCTCCTCTTCTGACTGCAGACCCTGCCTCTGACGGAGCTGGGATGCCCCTCCATGGCTGTTCAGTCCTGGAAGTGTCCTGCCTGGTGTGATTCCCAGCTCACCTATCTGGGGAAACAGGTGGGGAGAAGGGAAGTGATCCCCTGAAGATAAATGGCAAGCTGTGAGCCTGGGTTGCAGTGAGAATTTGACATCACTGATAGGAGCGTTTTCTAAACAGAGAGTCTGATAGGAAGTTACTGGTTCGAATTTATCCTGTAGATTTTTAAGCTTCAACAGTTTGCTCAACCTGCTGCAGGTGTGAATATTAATGGGCAATAGAGTGTGCATGTGTGTGTGCATACACACTGAATGTGGAACTCGACAGTGAAACACAGTGGTTAAGTGCACAGGCTCTGCAGTGAGAGGGCTCTGGCTCCAGCTGTGTCTATTCATGCCTAAGTTATGCCATCTTCATATACTGTAGCTCCTCATCTATAAAATATCTTCATCTTAGTAGTACATAACAATTTAGGCAGGACCCTTTTGGTGGCAAGTCAGAAATCCAACTCACACTGACTAAAGCATAAACAAATTTACTATTGTTCATGTAACAGAAAAGTCTAGGGATATATTAGATAGCAGGCGTCAGGCATGGCTGGTTCCAGGGGCTCCAACAAAGTCATTATCAGTTTATCTCTGTCTTATCTCTCAGCTCTGCTTCCCTCTTTGTTGCCTTTGTTCTCAAGTGGGCTCCCCTGGTGCAAGATGGCAACCAGTAGCAGAGAGGGCCATGTGCATCCTCATCTGCAGTGAAGGTCTAGGAGCGAAGCTCACTGGCCTCAGGAGCATCCTGAAGCTGCCCATGAGCCAATCATTACGGCCAGGGAGGTGGAGCTGGTCGTCTGGTCAGGCTGATGATCCCTGCCCTTCCTGGGGGTCCGCCCCCCAGCAGTGGAAGTAGGAAGGGTATTATTGAAAAGAAAGAGGGCGTTTATTTCCACAAGAAGGGGCAGCACAAACAATGCAACTCACCACACTTACTGGTTGGCACTGTTTGGAGGATGAAATGAGTTAAAATACGTGCAAAGGTCCCAGCACACTGCCTGGCACATGTAAGTTCTGAATAAATGGTATCTCTCAATATTGTATTAGTGTTATTAGACAATGATGATGATGATAGAGTGCCTGTTTAGAGAGGAAAAACTGGCCATGCCAAGCCTATGTCCCAGATGTCAGCACTCAGCAGCTCAGAGGATGCTCCTAAAGCCTTCCTGGAAGAAGAATGGTCCCCTCTCTCTGCCATGTCAAGACTCCAAGGGGCTGGGCCTGGAGGACAGACCCAGAAGGAGTAGCTCCAATCAAACCGATTTTTCATTTATTCCTTCATTCATTCAGTGTTCTTTTTTAAATTTTTATGGGTACATAGTAGGTGTATATATTTATGGAGTACATGAGATCTTTCGATACAGGCATGCAATATATAATAATCACATCAGAGAAAATGGGGTATCTGTCACCTGAAGCATTTATTCTTTCTTTGTGCTACAAACAATCCAATTATCCTCTTTTAGTTATTTTTGAATGTGCAATAAATGATTGTTGACTGTAGTCGCCCTGTTGTGCTATCAAATACTAGATCTTATTGATTCTGTCGAACTATACTTTTGTACCTGGTAACCATCCCCACTTCCCCTCCCTCCCCACTACCCTTCCTAGCGTCTGCTGACCATCACTGCACTCTATCTCCATGAGTTCAATTGTTTTAAATGTTAGCTCCCACAAATAAGTGAGAACATGGGACATTTGTCTCTCTGTGCCTGGCTTATTCCACTTAACATAATGTCCTCCAGTTCCAAGTTATTTTTCTTTCTTGAATACCTACTGTGTGCCAGGCACTAAGCATGCATATTGCAGCAAGCAGAACAATCTTTGCCGTTCTGTCCCAGAGCATAGAGTCTGGTGGGAGCAGACGGGTGTTCACTAAGAGAACAAGAAGGAGCTCCTGACTGTGTCCAGTAGTGATGGGTACCACACAGAACAGAAGGGCGGGTCCTGGGTGTGTGTGGGAGCGAGGTGAAAATGGAAGGTGTGCAGCGGTCTCCCTGGAGCTGACTTGCAGGCTGATAGCAAAGTCTTATGAGAGCATTTTTTGTTTCGATCAAGCACGTGGCTGCCCACCGACCTGAACACTTGAACCCACTGCTTAGCACGTCCTTTCCCTGTAGGGAGGGGAGACCGTTTGGGTGGAACCAGATCATGGCGACAGAGGCCCAGGGATCGGCCTGGGGTTAACTGGGTGATGCTCCCGGTGCCTCGAGGAACCCCTTGGTCAGGCTGCCAGGCCGCTCTTTAAACTTCTGGATTCTGCCTGCTTGCCCCACACAGGGTTGTTTCACCAGCAGATCGGGGACTTCAGGCCTCCCAGTTTGTGACTGCCCCCTGCCCCCACCGTGGGACCGCCTAGCTTGTGTGCCTTTCTGGTCCTCTGGCATCCCTTTGCTCATTCTCTTTCACTTCTCCCTGTTTCCATCCTGCCTTTTTCAACCCACTGTCCCTGGGGGGCTCCAGAACCCTCCTGTCTCATCCGTCTCCTCTAGGTGTCCAGATTTAGCCACTAAAAATACAGGCTAAGTAAGTTTGAGTTTCAAATAAACGGCCAATACATTTTTAGTCGAAGTATGTCTCCATTCATTTGCATGGGACATACTCTACTGAAGCATTATTTCTTATCTGAAATTTGCATTTGCCTGCTGTCCTGTATTTTACCTGGCAACCCTGCACCCTCCCCACCATCCCCATGCCTCAAGTCAGTTAGCTTGGGAAGAATACTGGTGCTCATTACCAACCCCCCACACCTTTTTTTTTTTTTTTTTTTTTTTTTTGGTGATGGAGTTTCTTTCTTGTTGCCTGGGCTGGAGTGCAATGGCACAATCTCAGCTCACTGCAACCTCTGCCTCTCAGGTTCAAGTGATTCTCCTGCCTCAGCCTCCCGAGTAACTGAGATTACAGGCATGCGTCACCACACGTGGACAATTTTTGTAGTATTAGTAGAGATGGGGTTTCACCATGTTGGCCAGGCTGGTCTTGAACTCCTGACCTCAGGTGATCCACCCGCTTCGGCCTCCCAAACTGTTGGGATTACCGTGGTGAGCCACCGCTCCGTATCCATTTCTCCTTCTTTTAAAGCCCCTCCTGGGCTTTTATTTGTCCTTTAAACATTTTTAGCTTAAAGAAAATACAGTTTTTATTTTGAGATAATTGTATATTCTCATGCAGATTCACATAGAGGTCCTCTATACACTTTACCCTGTGTCTCCCAACAGTAGCATCTTGCAAAACTAGAGTACAATATCACATCCAGGATATTGACATTGATACAGTCAAGCTACAGAACATTTCCGTTGCCACAAGAATCCCTCCTGTTGCCCTTTTATAGCCATAGACAACTTCCCTCCTACCCAGCCCTTCCATAACCCTTGGAAACCACTACTCTTTTCTCTGTTTCTATAATTTTATCATGTCAAGACTGTTATATAAATGGAATTGTATATAAGTTTTCGTTATTTTGGGGGTAAATTCCCAAGAGTGCAATTGCTAGGTCTGTAGTACTTGCGTGTTTGACTTTTTAAGAAATTGCCAGACTGTTTTCCAGAGTGGCCGTGCCATTTTACATTCCCACCAGCAATGCAGGAAAAGTCACATTTCTCTACATTCTCACCAGCATTTGTTCTGTCACTATTTTTTTATTTTAGCCAATCTGATAGTTGCAATGTGATATCTCATTGTGCTTTTAATTTTCATTTTCCTAATTGCTGATGATGTTGAACATCTTTTCATGGGCCTATTTGCCAGCCATTGTTCCTCTTTGATGAAATGTTCCCTTCATATATTTTGCCCATTGTCTAATTGGATCATTTGCTTTTTTACCACTTAGTTTTGAGAGTTCTTCATATATTCTAAGTACTAGTCCTTTGTTAGATATGTGGTTAGCAAATATTTTTCCCAGTCTGGAGCTTGTCATTTTATCTTGAGGAGCTTTTGCAGAATACAAGTTTTTAATTTTGTTTAATTAGATTTGTCAATTTTTCCTTTATGGATTATACCTTTGGTGCAAAGATTTTCTCCTATTGTTTTTTCCTGAAAGTTTTATAGTTTTATATTTCACATTTTAGGCCATGGTCCATTTTGAGTTAATTTTTATATACAATATAAGACTTAGGTTGAGGTTTTTTGTTTTTGTTTTTATTTTTGCCTATGAATGTCCAGTTGATCCGGTATCATTTGATGAAAAGGCTATCATTCTTCTATTGAATTGCTTTGTTTGTTTGTTTTTAGAGACAAGATCTTACTCTGTCGCCCAGGCTGGAGTGCAGTAGCATGATCATAGCTCACTGTAGCCTTGAACTCTCGGGCTCAAGCAATCCTCCTGCCTCAGCACCAACTTCCCCCCTAAGAAAATAGCTAGGACTACAGGCATAGGCCACCACATCCGGCTAATTTTTAAATTTTTTGTGGAGAAGGATCTCACTATGTTGCCCAGCTGGTCTTGAACTCCTGGCTTCAGGCAATCTTCTTGCCTCAGCTTTCCAAAGCACTGGGATTACAGGCATGAGCCACATGGTCCAGTCTCTCCATTGAATTGTTTTTGCACCTTTGTTAAATATCAGTTGGGCATATTTCTGTGGGTCTGTTTCTGGGTTCCACTGATGTATGTGCCTATCCCTCTGCCAAATACAATATAGTCTTGATTACTATAGCTATAGAATAAGTCTTGGAATTGAATAAGCTGATTCCTTCTTTATTGATTGTCTTTTTCAAAATTGTTGCTATCTAGCTCTTTTTGCCTTTCTATATATATCTTAGAATAATCTTGTCTATATCTACAAAAATTCTTGCTGTAATTTTGACTGGAATCATGTTAAATGTGTATATTGATTTGGGGAGAAATGACATCTTTACTGTCTTGCATCTTCTAATCCATTAACATGGTATGTCTCTCCATTTATTTAGATCTGTGATTTCTTTCATCTTTTTATTTTTAGTTTTCAACATCCTAATTTGGTACAGATTTTGGTAGATTTATCTAATTATTTTAATTTTTTGAGCAATTATAAATGGTACTGCATTTTTAATTTCAGTGTTCATGTGTTTATTGCTAGTACATAGAAATACAGCTGGTTTTTGAAGTTCGTTTTTTAAAATATTGCTTGACTTTGCACAACTTAGTTGTAGGAATTTTTCTGCAGATTCTATGGGATTTTCAGCATAGACAATCATGCCATTAATAAATAGGGACAGTTTTATTTATTTCTTAACTATCTGTATGCCTTTTACTTCCTTTTCTTGCCTTCTTGCCCTGGCTAGACCTACTGTCACTATGCTAAGAGTAGAGAGAGTGGGTATGTTTGCCTTATTTCTGATCTTAAGGGGGACAACATTCAGTCTTCTACTATTAAGTAAAATAACAGCTATAGATTTTCTTTGTAGATAATCTTTATCAAGTTGAGGAATTCCCCTTCTAAGGGTTTATTTATTTATTTATTTTTTATACCATGAATGGGTGTTGGATTTTGTCAAATGTCTGGAGTTTTTGTCTTTTTTTTTTGTACCTAATGTGAGACCATGCAATTTTTTAAGTCCATTAATATGGTGGATTCTATTGACCAGTTTTCAAATACTGAGTAAGCCTTGCATCGTTGATATGTATATCTCATTTGGTCTTGGTGTATACTTCTTTTTATATATTGCTAAATGCTATTTGCTTATACTTTGTCAGGGATTTTTGTATCTGTATTTATGAGGGATATTGGTCTGAAGTTTTATTCTTGTCCTGCCTTTGATTGGGGTTTTGGTATAGGGCAATATTAACTTACTGAAATAAACTGGGAAGTGCCCTTTCCTCTTCTGTTTTCCGAAAGATATTATATAATGAAGGCTTCAGAACAAAAAATTAGCAAGTGAGAAAAGAACATTAAACAATGATAAAGGGGTCAGTCTACCAAGAAAATCTTAAATATGTATGCACCAAACAACAGAACTGCAAAATATGCTAAGCAAAAGCTAATAGAGCTGACAGGAGAAAGAGACATATCCACAATTATAGTAGGAAACTTTGGAACCTTTCTCTCAATGACTGATAGGACAACTAGGCAGAAAATCAGAAAAGATACAGAAGAACTCAAAATCATTGACCAACAGGATCTAGTAGACATTTATAGAACACTCCACCCAACAATAACAGAATGCACATTTTTTTTCAAGTGTGCAGAGAACAAATACCAAGACAGATCATATCATTGGTCATAAAACAAATGTCAACATATTTAAAATAACTGAAATCATACGTAGTGTTTTTTCCTATCACAATGGAACCAAACTAGAAACTAGTAACAGAAAGGTAGGAAAACCTCCAAATGATAGAAACTATATAACATACCTCTAAATAATCATGGGTCAAAGAGGAAGCTCACGGGAATTTTTTAATACACTGAACTGAACAAAAAATAAAATACAACATGTCAAAATTTGTGGGACACAGCTAAGTAAAGGCTAAGAGTGAAATGTGTAGCAATAAATGCTTAGTAAAGAGAAAAAGTCTCAAATCATTAATTAAGCTTCCACCTCAAAGATCTAGGAAAAGATCAAGATAAACATAGAACAAGCAGAATGCAGAAAATAATAAGATTAAGATCAGAAACTTGAAACAGAAAACAGTAAAACAAAATTGAAAATCAATTAAACAAACAAGTGGTGTTTTAAAAGATTGATAAAATTGACAATTCTTTTAAGAAAACAAGAAAGAGAGAAGACACAAATTACCAATATCAAGAATAAATGACGAGTTGATGGGTGCAGCACACCAACAAGGCACAAGTATACATATGTAAAAAACCTGCACGTTATGCACATGTACCCTACAACTTACAGTATAATAATAATAAATAAATTTAAAAAAAAAAAAAAAAAAAAAAAAAAAGAATGAAACTGAGGATATCACTACAGACACTACAGACATCAAAAGGATAATAAGGGAATAATACTATGAAAAATTCTACATACATAGATTTGATAAGTTAGATGAAATGATCTAATTTCTCAAAAAATACAAACTACCGGAATACACGTAATGAGAAATAGATATTTTGAATAGTCCTATTGAGGAAATGGAATTCATAATTTAAAACTCCCTGTAAAGAAATCTCTAGACCCAGGTGTTTTACTGGATAAATCTAACGAATGTTTGAAGAAGAATCAACACCAGTTCCACATATAGTCTTTTTGTTTATTTCAATCAATGTTTGCAAGATATATCCTTTTGCATTCTTTTACTTTCAACCTGCCAGCATTGTTATATTTTAAGTGAGTTTTTTGTAGACAGCACATAAGTGAGTCATTTTCCTCCCAGTCTGCCAATCTCTGTCTTTTAATTAGTATATTCAGGTTATTTATATTTATGTTGTTAATGATATGTGAGAGCTTCGGTCTGCCATTTTATATTTTATTTTCTGTTTTTCATTTCTGGTTTTCTTTTTTCCTTCCTGTGACTTACTTGAACGTTTTTAAGAATTTCATTTTGGTTTATCTGTAGTGTTTTCATTTCTTGATACAGCTTTTTATCATGATTACTGTAGGTATTATATTAAATACACATAACTTATCAAAGACTACTGGTGTCATAATCTTACCAGTTCAAGTGAAATGTAGAAAAGTTATCTCCTGTAGGTCCCTTTACTCTTCCCTGCTTATAATTGTCTTAACTATTTCTTCTGCATATATTTAGTACTACATCAGACAGTATTAACATTTTACATTAGACATCAAACATACTTTAGAAAACTCAAGAAGAGAAGGGAAATTAGTGGTATCTACAGTGTAATTTCCCTACCATGTTCTTTCTTACTACCTAAGGTTCCAATCATTTCCTCTCTGTTTAGAAAACTTTCCTTTAACCATCCTTTTTAGGGTGATTCTGCTGGTGACACATTCTCTTAGTTTTCTTTTATCTGAGAATATCTCAATTTTCCCTTGATTCTTGAAGGGCATTTTCACTGGATGTAGAAGAACTCTGGGTTGACAGTCCTTTTTTATTCAGCAGTTGAAAAATGCTCTGCCACTTCCTTCTTGCCTCCATGGTTTCTAATGAGAAATCTGCTGTCATTCGAATTATTTTTCCACTATATATAAGGTGTCATTTTTTTTCTCTAGCTGCTTTCAATATTTTTCTCCGTCCTGGAGTTTTCAGGAGTTTGAATATGATGTGTCTTAGTGTGGATTTCCTTGTGTTTATTCCTTTTGAGTTTCACTCAGCTTCTTGAATACATCTGCATCTCTTGCCAAATTTGGGAATTTTTCAGCCATCACTCTTTTGAGTACATTTTCAATCCTCCCCTCTTTTTTTTTTTTTTTTTTTTTAATCTCCTTCTGGGACTTGAATCACAAAAATGTTGTAGTCCCGCAGGCCCCTGAAACTCTGGGTGATTTTTCTTATTCTATCTTCTATTTCACTGATTCTTTTTTTCTCTCCTCTCTTCTGCTGTTAGGCCTATTCATCGAGTTTTAAGATTTTCTCCTTTATCCATTTCTAAAATTTCCATTTAGTGCCTCCTTGTATCTCCTATTTCTTTGTCAAAACTATCTAGGTCTTTGCTAGACTTGCTTTTTTTTCCATTTGTTTCAAGGATGATCACAATTGTTTATTGACGTAATTTTGTGGTGGCTCCTTTAAACTCCCCATTAGATAATTCCAACATCTCTGTCATTTTGATTTTGGCATATATTGATTGACTTTTTTTGCCATTGAATTTGAGATCTTCTTGTTTCTTGGTAGGATAGACGATTTTTAAATTGAAATGTTTATGTATTACATAATGACACTGTGGATCTTATTTAAACCCTCCTTTGACCCCACTCCAGTGCAGAAGGGGTGCAGATGCCATCTTGCTACTGCCAGGTGTGGGCAGAATTCCAGGCTCATTTCCTCCCTAGGTCTCTACTCATACCTCTCTGAGCAGTCATGGTAGGAATGCCTCATTTCTGCTCTCCACATGGTCTCCACTATACCAGGAGGATGGGTTGGAGTACTTGCTCCTGTTGGGTAGGAGGGGAGTCCAGGCTCCCCATGTGGTCTCTACTGACACCATGGGGAGAGGCCTTGTTACTGCCCAGCAAGTATGACTGGCTTGGCCCCCTGCTAGGGTTTCTCTGACACCACATTAACAGGGATGGGAAGAGTGCCTCATTATAGCCTTGCCAGCATGGGAGTCTCAGATCTCCGTTCAGCCTTTGCTGGAGTGGATGGTGGTGGCGTCACAGTTTTCTTCTGGGGGGTTTGCCTGGAGCAGAGCTATTATTGTCTGAAAGTTTTCTGTTTTGCCAGGCAAAACTCTTTCCTGGTTCTTTGGCTAGAGAGAGTGGGCTTTGGTTAAAGCTTAAAACAAAATCCTTGTTGGTGTTTCTGGGCTGCCAGTTTTGTCAGCTCCTAGTCTGGGATATATGAAGCAAAAAGCAGACCCAGGGTCCTCACCACTGTGTCTCTCCTTGGGTCCCTGGCTGATCTGCCTTCTTCTCTCTGCCTTTCTGAATCTTCTTCTGTTTCTTTCGTATATAGTGTTCAGGGTTTTAGTTGTACTTAGACAGAGGAATAGGGGATAGTACGTCTATGGGAGTGATCTGGAAGTAGCACAGGCAACTGAGAATCTCCATAAACATTGTTTTATTCCACAGCAACTTCTGTGCTAGCTTGTAGGACTCAGGGTGCAGAAATTGGAGCTAAGAGTTTGAGGGCTTGAGCTCAGGCCCCTCCTCCTTCCCTCTCTCCTCCTCTTCTGACTCACCTGGTGGCAGTTGTAAATCAAGCCTAGCAGTAAACGTTGATACTAACAGTCCCTTGTTCTTGTGCCAGCATTGCTTTTTATTTTCTTCCCTCCGATGGTCCTTCTCACTCTGGTTTTATCCTCCTAGGAGCTGATGAGGTAGACAAGCTGGGGTGGGGTCCCACCTGACATATCAGATGGGTGCACTCATAGTGTAGACCAGGAGCTGGGCAAAGGTGGGGCATTATTAGTGCTTGGGGATTGAGGGGAAAATCACTGATCCAGTGTTGAAGACACGGGGTGGTAGAATGATCTCCAGTCATTCATGCCTAGGGCTAAAAGCTGTCATGGGAGTTGGGAGGGGCAGACGGAAATTCCACTGGCCATATGGTGGTCTTGTCCTTCAAAGGAGGACAGCTCTCGCACTAACACCGCTTCTCCCAACTGGGCATCTTGAGCCCCCTCCCCTCATTCCCACAGGCAGGGCCTCAGGAAGCTGTAGTGGAATTGTAGCATTTGGATGGATAATGGAAAGGGGTGGATGTTTCTGAGATTTCGACGCAAATAAAAACATGCCAGATTGTTTTTGAAGCATCAAATGCAAATTGTCAACATGAACATATTTCTGGACTTAACAGTTGAATGTGTGAATTAATTATGGGCCTATTACGATGCAGAATGATCCTTACTTTCATATGACTAAAACAACCCCATTACTCAACCCTTTCACTTTGGGAAGAGGATTCCGTGGGCTGCTCTTTTAAAGTTGCAGGAGCGGATAGAAATCAAGAAGCTCCGTGACACAAACCCAGCTTCTTCAGTTTTGATGATCTGCCCCCAGAATCTGGGTTAGGATTGGATTCCCATCAAACATCAACATACACAGTAAAGAACCCATAGCTTTGGGAAAAAGGTAGTCATTTCTACTGATAACACAAATCCTTAATGGATGCTAAAGTTGAGGTCCTCCGTCCATGCTGGGCTTAGTTAATCTTCTTATGTTTATGAACTCTAAATTCTGTGGCCTGTTATGCAGGGCTGCAGTGAGCCACAAAAGGCACCCTTCACTACGTAAGGACCCCCAGAAATGCTCTCCTGAGTGGGGTTTGCATGAAGGGTTTGTCCTAAGGCCTGCTTCCTTAAAGGAAAAACAAAGCAACAACTCACTAACCACCTGTGTGAATGAAGGACCTTGACTCTCTCAGCTGTCAAGATCTGTTTTACAAAACAACAACAACAACAACAACAACAACAACAACAACAACAACAAAACATTTAACATTTCGCCATAAAACATTTTGGGGCTTGGCTCTGCAGCATGAGGATGAGAATCTGGGTTCAGACGTCTGGCTCTGTCTCCTTCTCCTGGGGCAGTGCTTCTCTTTCTCCTGGTGACCTCTCTCTGCACACCCCCACCCCGTGGGCTCTGCTCTGGTTCCAATGGCCTTCGCACGGCTTGCATGGTCCCCACTTCTCTGCTTGGAGGCTTGGGAAGCCTTGTTTCAGGGCTGGCAGGAGCATTACTCAGTCAGTTAAAGGAACAAATAAGTGAAAAGATAGTTAGAATGTTCCTCGCTGTGTTCTCACTCATCCCAGGGCCCCTGTGATCACTGTGCACCAAGGTATCTGTGTCAGGACACCTTAGCTGGTGTGCATCAGTACCACTGTACTGTTTGATAAAATGTTCATATGCTTTCCAACCACCTAGCAAAGAGTTTCTACACTGAGACCCCTGTCCGCAGGTTCTCCCTCTGGGACCTGGGCCCCCTGGGCATCCGCAGCACTTGAGGGGATAACCTGCAGTCCATCAGGGCTACCACACCACTCCCTTGGATAATTCAGGTTGGTGGGGACGCTGCTGCACCAGTTGTTGAAACATTCTGCATATCAACCTTGCTTGTTACCCTATTTTCTACTCTTTCTGTCCCTCCACTCCTCAGCAAGTGTTACTGAATTCTAACCCTGGGCTTGGCATGACACCGTCTCCTCGCTCTTAAGCTGGCTTCTCTAGGTCTAGCATGTGTCTTCCCAGTCACTTACTCCCATGCCAGGCCCCTTCTGTGCCTGTGCTGTCGGTGGGCATTACAGATGTTTCTTCTTACTGCACAAGAGAGAGTCTAAGAGAGGACTTAATTTTGCTCTATTTCTAACCCCAAAGGATGGGACTTTCCCATAGGAAGGTGACTCCTATCTGTCCTCCACAGTTTTCGCTCTGTTTACAGTTTGATGACAGTTGCTTGCTTCTCGTGACATCCTCAGAGCTGCAATGACAACGGCACCGGCTGTAGGTGCACGCGGCTGTGACAGCGGCCCCCCTCTTTCTGCTCAGCCCCTGTTGCATTCTTATCACGAAGTCTTGATGACTCCGGACTCTGTGTTTGGCTGGTGCTTTTCTCATTCGTCCCATCACAAGGTAGAGGTTGGGGAAACACCTGTCCCGGGAATCTGCTCCTCGTGTTTTCAGTTTGGAAAGTTTTGTCATTAGCACATCCGCTCCTTGTTTCACAGCCTGTTGGCCTCTGCTGATCAGCAAGCTGAAAGTGACACTTGTCGGTCAACCACTGCCTGCCAGTGACCACGGGGTCTTGGGAATGACTCCACTTTTCAGAGTGACAATGTCTTAATAAGTGAGGCACATGCAGGAAGCCACCTCGCCCAGCTCACAGTCTTCGGGGCTGGTGCAGGGCCGGGGCTTCATTTATTTAAAAATAGTATTTTAATTCTCCCGAGGGAGGGTCTGCTCTCTCTCAGAAGTGGGCCTGAGTGTCTGTTCTGAGGAATGGAAGGAAGTGGGATGGGCTTGGTTCTCTTTTAGGAGGCTGAGTTGGAGTTCCCTCTTTGTTAGGAGTAGTGCCTAGAAGGGGCTTGCTGCTCTGTTGAAGCCAAGGAAAAGATCGAAGCTTCAGGACTAAGTGGTCCATTTTACTTATCCGGAAGCTGAGGCTTTGAGAGGGACAGACACTTTCCTGAGGTCACACAGCTGGCCAGAGGATGGGATGGATGCAAACCAGGTATCCTCGCGCCCAAGTTCCATCTCATTCAATAAGTATTTAATGAATGAGAGAAGAGATGGAACTTGGGTGTGAGGAGGCCTGGAAATCTGGGTAGCCAACAAGTATCCTCCATCCCCAGGGTTTGTATCTTCAGGTAAGTCTGGGAAATTCTGGTTGATACTACATCTGCTGGTGGTGGGACCTGGAGCTCAGTGGGAACCTGGGAGCTGGGACTTTGGGACCCAGTGGGCCAGACCCAGGGCCAGGACTATTTCTGGAACCCTCAGTACCCTTGGCAAGAGGAGAAGAGTCAGCTGTTTTGGGCATGGAAGCCAATACATTAAGCCAGGCAGCATCCAAGGCAAAAGTTGAAAGTGATAATACATTTCCCCCTTTCCTCTGGGGTGTGATTTATTTTTCTTTCAACTGTTTCTTTGCATTCTGATTCTGCCCTCCGAGGATCTGGTGATGTGGACAGGCTGGGGTCTGGATGGGACAGTGTCCAGCTTTCATCACACCAGTAGGGACAGTGGTCATGGCAGCCCAGGAACGGGGTGGACGCAGCAGGCTTCTTGGTGTTTGGTGGTTGGACACAGGGGCAGAGCAATGCAAAATTCTGAGCCTTGTGGATGGGAGAAGAATCTCAGGTTGCAGGACCAGATGGCTAGACTGGAAGTTGGGACGGGGCAGAGGGAGCAGGGATTGCACTGACCGTGATTGTGCATCCCTCAAAAAAGCTGAGCTCTTGCACAAACCCAGGATGCCCCTTTTATGGATACAGAAATAGAGTGAGGTTTAGGAAACCTGCTGAGGTGATGCAACTATTTAATATTGATGGAGACTAGAAACGAGGCCACTAGATCACTGGTTCTCAAACTGCAGTGTGGCAGTGGTGTGTTCAAGGCAGGTGCCTGTGGGCCACCTAGATGGGGGTGGGCGGCGCCCTGCTCTGTTCTGTTCTGTGAAGGTTTCGCTGGAAAGTTCTGTCCTGGACCATTGTGCCACTATCAGGGCTAGGGGAGGTGTGGGTTAGGTCTGTCCTGGAGGGTGACTGTGGCCAGTCTTCAGCCCTCTGCGACCCCAGTGGTGAGGATACTCTCTCACAGGTGGCTGGGCAGATGTGATGAAATGTCAGTGGCTGTGGGTGCTTCGAGAGGCCTGGGTTGAGAGACAGTGGTGAGGGGCCCGGGTGCCCGCCAGTGGGGTACCAATGGTGACCCTGTTTGCTGCCTGCCTGTGCATATTCTCCGGCCTGCTTTCTGTTGCTTATCCAGTGCCACAACCAGCTCAGACACCGGTATCGTATGAGAACACCCAAGGGCCTTTCGTCTCAAAGGGGTTCCTGCTATCAAAAGCTTCTCCCTGTATCAGGGCTTGGCTTTAGAGATTTCTGGCATCCTTGTGCCCTTGCCTGTCCCCAGGGCTCTCCAAGCCCTGCCCCTGCTCCTGGCAAGCCATAAGGGGACCGCTTGGAGGATGAGGAAGGAGGCTATTTTCTTACTTTTGGTATAAATTATTTGGGCATGGCTCTGGTACTCCCAGACATGGAAGAAAGATCGGCTGTATAATTTGTGGGACCTGATGCAAAATGAAAATGTGGGCTGTATGTCAGAAAATGATTAAGAATTTCTAGGCCGGGCGCGGTGGCTCACGCCTGTAATCCCAGCACTTTGGGAGGCCGAGGCGGGTGGATCACCTGAGATCAGGAGTTCCAGACCAGCCTGGCCAACATGGTGAAACCCCATCTCTACTAAAAATACAAAAATTAGCTGGGCGTGGTAGCAGGCGCCTGTAATCCCAGCTACTTGGGAGGCTGAGGCAGGAGAATCACTTGAACCTAGGAGGCAGAGGTCACAGCAAGCTGAGATCACGCCACTGCACTCCAGCCTGGGAGACAAGAGTGAGACTTCATCTGAAAAAAAAAAAATATATAGACAGTGACAGTAGGGTATAAAACCATACGCTGGGCTTTTCTACATTCAGGAACCTATGTAACTGCATGTATTACACGTTCTTGAAGCCAGTGCTGTGTGGAGGCAAGATTCTTTGAGTGACAGGAACCCCACAGGACACAGGACTGCAGGGTATGGTTGTGCAGGTTGTCTACTGCACAACTCTAGGGGACACCATTTACATTGTGGTCCATGGCGGCCCTGCCAGAGATCACTGCAGCCAGCCCCTGGTAGTGACAGTGATCCAGAACTTTGGGACAGAGAGGCTGCTTGGTGATGGGCTGGTGTCCTCCCATCCAGACCCTTTTCTCACACCAGTGTTTCGGAACCTCCTCCTCCCATCCTCCCTTTCTCCTTGGCATTTCAGGGACACGTTTCTCTGAGAAACCGAGGTGCCAGGGCTCCACGCGGGCGCTGCTGGGGAAGCTTCCGCTCCTCAGTGCTGATCGCCCGCCGGCAGCTCCGCTGTTAACCTTTGGGGTTTGCTCACAAAATAGAAACTCTCTTTGTAGGTCAGTTTGTCAGTAATTTTGGCAGCCGCGGGGCCACTGAGGGAATGAGGCTTGGTTCCCACTTGTCTCTTGTGCTCGGTTTGGAGACTTTTGCGGAGCCCTTCCCTGGGAGGAACACTCACCCCTGCCGGAAACAAGAGCCGGTTTTCTCTGACCTGGTTTTGAATCGGCAGGAGCAATTCCTGCATGCTGGAAACGCATGGCTGCTGAGAAGGAATTTGTCCATACCCAGTCTGTGCCCTGGGCCTGAGGCTGGAGCCCAGGCACTTGTTTTCCTGAGTAGGAGGCACTTGGATGGGACTGCTGGGTTTTATACTCCTGCTCCCACATTAGGCGACCTGGAGGAATCTGCTGAAACTGACCCCCACCCAAAACTCGCTGAGTGTGCCCGGGTCTACGGATACCTTCATGACCTGCCAGCCGACCCACTTGGTTCTGTGCAGCCCCTCCTGACCTTCACCCCCACCCTCAGCCTGGGCTGCCAAGGCTGTGGACATCTTCTATTGTGAAACCCTCCCAATGCAGAACAGATGAGGAGGGCCTCCTCACACTCTGCCTTCCAGGGGCTGGCAGCAAAACTGAGGGCGTGGGAAATTAGGCCATGAGCAGCCTGGGGAGGACTGGTTGTCAGAACAGCCATCAGGGAGTGCTGAAGAAGTCAGGAGGCCTTCCTGGCAGAGGCAGTGATGAACTGGTCTCCAGCCCTCTCTCTGTTATTTCAGAGCTTCCAGGGAGTCAGATTCGGAACAGAGGATCTCTGGTCCAGGACAGGAAGCTGGGGAGCCTAGGCTGGGATAGCTTTATGGCTCAGACATGTAATGACACCGAAAGAGTAATTGAGCACCAACTGTATGCAAGACCCAGTGCTGGGACCAGAGTTAAGTCAGAGCTGGAACAAGTCTCCACAGCCAAAATTGAGGTTTATAGGAAAGACTCCAGATCACCTAGAGAGATGAGGGTTGTGTGTCAAGGAGGAAGAGGAGGGCTCAGGGTCTTGAGGAACAAGCCCCTGCCTGAGGCTGCCCTTCTGTTTCCTCCACCCTGGCTCCTGCTTCCTCTAGGAAGACAGGCTGGGAGGATGCTGTCCAGCTGCGGCTGTGTTCCTGAGCACCGCCTGCAGGTCCCAAGGCTGAGGGGGGACCACAGGCTGACTGAACCCGGAGAGAAGCCTGCAGCTCTCCCAGGCTCACTTGCTGTGCTGTGCAGACCCCTGTGTCATTGATGTTGCATGTTTACAGAGAGCGCTGCCTTTTATGTGAACGAGCTGCAGCCTGGACTCCAGCCTGTCCCCACCATGTGCCTTGTGACCTTGAGCAAGTCATTTCCCTTCTGGGATCCACACTTCAACAATACCAGGGCTGAATTGGAGTAAGGAGCATTTCACAATGTTAACCAGGTTCCCTTCCTGTGGGAAGTTTCCGAGTTTTAACACGATAATAACAACAGTAATATTGATCCCAAACGAGTATATAGCACTTACATGCCAGGCCCTGTTCTAAGCACTTAATTCTCACATCAGCCCCAAAGGGATACCCCTATTCTTATTCTCTCCATTTATAGATGGGGAAATTGAGGAATACAGAGGCAAAGTGGCCTGCCCAAAGTGACACAGCCAGCGGGTGTCAGAGCCAGGATGGGAACCCAGGTGGTATGGCTGTGGTATGCCTCACCACTGTGCCAAATTGCCCTCAATTTGGAGCATCTACCTAGAGGGAACCAGGTTCTCCAGGAGACCCTTTTAGTCTGTCGTCAGCACATGGGCCCTTCTGAATCCTTGAATGCCTTGTCCAGTCTCAGACAAGGATTTTGTTCCAACCTCCATATTCCCACCAATGTGGACTCCCGTGGAGTTGCAGAGATTAATAGTCCCCATTTCTTCTTTTTTCTCCTTCTTTATAAACATCATATCAGAGAAATTCTCTGATGATCCATCCACCCGAGAACCCCCTCACTAAGGCAGCTGAGTATTAAGGGGAAATTCGTGAAATGAAGTTTGGAGGCCGCCGGCCGTGCTGGAGCCCCTCCTGAGTGACGGTGATTTATTTCGGCAATGTGGTAGTCATTAGTATCTTTGGTGTCGGAGCCGGAGCACTCACTCTGGCCTGGGTCTGTGGCCGAGGGAGCCTTCGGGGCCATTACGAGCTAATGGCGCAGTGTGGGCAGAGGAGGGCTGCAGTCAATCTTGCTGCTGGCGGGTAATAAACGTCGGCCGGCTCCTTCCTGCTCCCCACGAGAGAGGGGAGGCCATGGCGCATGGTTCCCTGCTGGGCCTCATCTCCCCTTGCTGTGGGGGCCCTTCCTATCACTTTTTGCCTTGGAAGACTGAGACCAAGAAGTTGCCCAGAATTGTGCCTATCTGACCCCAAGTTTAGAAGTGTGAGGTTGGTTAGAGGGCTCTTGGTTCTGCTGGCTTGGCTTTGGGGTGTCTTCCCGCAGGGCTGCACCAATTCTTCGCATCCTGTGGGGAGAGCTGCCCAAGTGAGGGTCCTTGCTGCCTCCACAACTTGGGAGGATCTGTCCCTCTTGCCCCCTTTTATTTTATTTTTTAAATTTTTATTTATTGATTTATTTTTTAGAGACAGAGTCTTGCTCTGTCGCCCACACGGGAGTGCAGTGGTGCGACCTCAGCTCACTGCAACCTCCGCCTCCAGGGTTCAAGCCACTCTCCTGCCCCAGCCTCCCGAGTAGCTGGAATTACAGGCATGCACCATCAAGCCTGGCTAATTTTTGTATTTTTAATAGAGACGGGTTTCACCATGTTGGCCAGGCTGGTCTCAAACTCCTGACCTCAAGTGCCTCAGCTTCCCAAAGCACTGGTATTACAGGAGTGAGCCACCATGCCTGGCCTCTTGCCCCTTTTATTTGAGGCTTAACTTACATACAGTGAAGGGCTCAGATCTTATGGTGTTGTGTGATACAGTTTTACAAGTGTGTACACCTGTGTAATCAGCACCCACATCAACAAATCGAGCACTTCCTCCCCACCAGCAGTTTTCTTCAGGCTTCTTCCTAGCTGATACCCCTGTACCCCTACCAAAGGCAATCACTGTTCTGATGTCTTCCACAATGGATGAGTTTTGTCTGTTTCTGAGTGTCATTTCTGTTGAATTGGCCCCATGCATCCTGTGGTCCTTGTGTCTAACTTCTTTGGCTCTACATTTAGTTGGTGAGATCCATCCGTGTTGTGTGTGTATCAGGAGTATATTCCTTTGTATTGCCATGTGTTTGTTGCACTGTGTGAATATGGGAAAATGTGCATTTTACTGTTGCTGGGTGCTTGGATTGTACCTGGATTTGGGCTGTTATTCACAGTGCTGCTAAGCCCATCTGTGTTCCATGTTGTTTATGAGTCCTGGCTCTGGGGTCTTGGGATCCGGCTCTGCCACTCACTTGCGGTGTGACCTTGTGCAGGTTCCTTAACCTCTCTGAGTCTTGGTTTGCACATTTGTGAAATAAGGGGATTAAGGAATCTATGGTCAAGTGCTCAGCACAGTCCCAGGGAAACACTGAGGGATTAGAGCCTTTTACATCAATGAGCTTCACTTAGGTGCAGATTGTTGTGTACTGATTGCAGTGGGGTGAGCGTGCAGGGGAGGTTTCCCTTGAGTTTTAAAGGTTGCTGAGTAACCCAGCCTTTTTCTTTGGAATATGGAAATTTGCAGTTGCACAAGCCTAGATGGGTCTGTGTCTTTTCCCTCCCTTCTTTCTTGGTTTTTAATTTACTCCCAACCTATAAGAAATTTCAAAGGCAGACAAGCATGTTGCATGCATGTCTGTGTGTGTCTATGTGTATGCACACACACGTGTACAGTTAGGGAGGGATTTCTGCTGAGCCTGGGGTGCCTGGTGTGAAGTGTGGCCTCCAACTCACAGTTCAGAAACTGGGGCTTTCTTAGAAACCATGTAGCCTTTGATTCCTGCCAATAGTCACCCCACTTTCAGGTGTTAAAGATAGCAAGTTGAGCATCCAATTTTTAACCTACCAAAATGACATTTTCATATGGTTCAGACTAATACTTTCAGACCCTTTAGAAGCAGCCATTTACAGTGCTGCAGTAGTTATAGACAACTTGCATCCAGTCCTAACATCACCCCCGACCACTTCAGTTTTTCCCCGGATATTTCCAAAAGTGTGTGGAAGTGAAGCAGTGAATTTCTTCAGCAGACAGCCCTTACCTTGGACTTTAAGGTGTCTCTGCACAGCCAGGATTGCAGGGCTAGGCCTGGGCCTTTTGGCGTGATGGGCTCCCTTGCTGGGTTTCCTACACAGTGGAATGCCCTACCCAGTTCGATCCCCAGTGCGCATGCTCATCAGCCAGCTGGGGTCTGTCAGCAGCGAGGGGCCACAAATCTCCTCCAGGCAGCCCCCTTTCTCCTCTACACAGGCTTTCACTCTGGCCTGACACCTGTTTCCCTTCGCTGCTTCTGCCCCCAGGAATTATGCTCCAAGCGCTATCTCTGGAATGACAAAAATGATAATGACGGTAAAAGGAATAAGAGCCACTTTTTATGGAGTGTATGCTATGGCCAGGCACCTTACGTGCATTATTGCAGTTTTCCCTCAAAGTTTTATAAAGTAGGAGTTATTGTTCCCGTGTGACAGATGAGGAAATGGAGGCAAGGAGAGGTTCAGTAACACACCTGAGCTCTCACATTCAGAAAGTTGCACAGCCTGGAGGTATAGTCAGGCTACCTAACTCTAAATGTGTCCTTCTCACCACTCCTGTCTTCTTTCTGGCTGTTTTCTTCAAGCACACACATTTGAGGAGAAGTTGAGGAGTAGTTTCCAGGATGCGGATACTATCCAGGGAAGGAGGTTGTGCATGATTGACAAGCTCTCCCCATGAGGACCTGTTCTGCATTCTGGGCAGGGTAGAGTAAGGGAGGGTAGGAGTCACCCAGGAGGCTGCCGTAGGGAGGGCTGAGCTATGTTTGGTTTAGGAGAGGATGGGGGAAGGTAGCTGTGATTACCAAATATTCCAGCCCTTTTTAACTGAGGAGTGAACAAGGCCAGGGCTGCGGTCCTGCCCTCTTCATGATGGTATTTGTAAAGTCTGTGTTAAATGCAGAGAACCAATAGTAATATAATCTCTGAGTATTGTGCCCTCTTAGAACTATAGACTTGCAGATTGTTGGAATCGCAGAATCCCAAACTCTGAGAACTGCAGAGCTCTAGAATCATGATGTCGGGGGCCTCCCATTTACATGGTACCTAAGAGAACTGCACCGACGTGCATGGACACCAGGCAGGCTTGCACATGGCAGACCGGAGCATCCTCTACAGCAGGCTATCCAAGGGAAATAGGATTTGAGCCACAAGTGTAATTTCAAATTTTCTACTAGCCACATTTAAAAAAAATTAAAAGGTAACCGGTGAAATAAAATAGTATACTTTTTGTTTAACCTAATATATCCAAAATATTATGATGGACTGTATAATCAACTTAAAAATTATGAATAAGACTTTTTAAACATTCTTTGATCATACTAAACCTTAACAACATGGTGTGTATTTTGGACTGACAGCACGTCTCAGGGTAGACCTGCCCCATTTCAGTTGCTAAGTAGTCACATGTGGCTAGTGGCAACTGGAGTGGATAGGACAGCTCTAGGTAGGAGACCCTCCTCCCCTAGGTTCCTACTGGGAGGTGCATTGTGAGGCCTGGACTATGGGCTGATATCCCCCTGGCCAGAGGAGAAGGCTCTTAGGGAACATTGGCAGTGGTGTTACTCTTTTTGTGGTTTGGAAACGGACACTCCCAACTTGGAGTGCTCCAGCCATCTTGCCAGCTGCTCCTGTTCATCACAGCTGCTCCAGGGCCGACCTTCAGAGAGACCTCTCAATGCCCAGAGAGAGCTCTTAGGTGGTTGGATGGAGCCCGAAGCCCAAGCCGGCCCAACAGGGCAGAGAGGAGCCACGTGGCCGAAGCCCCAGCCATCCTTCTTGCTTCTGCCCCTTGCTGGAACAGAATGGCTGGGCTGTGCTTCCTGGCGTGTGGCCCTGCCATATACCATCCCTGCCTGCCAGTCCCGAGGGGGTGAAGAGGTGGGGGTGGGGAAGCACACAGCCCTGTGCCTGACATCCCCCTCCTCCACACAGCATCCAAGGCCACCTTCCCCGGCTGATGCTGTGAAAGCGATTCTCTGTCTCTCTCCTGCAGCCACGGGGAGATAAAAGCCAGGGCTGTGGGGATGGTAGAGAGGGAGCCAAATTATATTTATAATATTAAAGTGAGTGCATTTGTGGCTTGCTGTTCTCCAGGGTTTTTCATAAGTAGAAAAACACAAATTAGCATTTTCCATTTCCATATATTGACTAGAAAAATCGCCTGCTCTCAATTAAGACCTATAGCTTTTGGGATGTATGCAACAATTTTATAAAATATTTACAGCGAGATTTGCATTTTACATGGTGTTACAGTTTTTCTTGTGTTTAGGAGAAAGGGCTGAGGCCTTCGAGAGAAAATACATTCTCTGGAATCGAGGGGGAAGGAAGCTGCGGGCTGTTGTTTTTCTTGCCTTCTGTATCTCCTCGGCTGTCCAGGGCTGACGTTGTCTCTGGTAATTACCTAAGGCTGATCCACCCCTGAGCTATTTGTTAGTCCGTTTTCAAAGCCCGTGCTCCTTTGACAAATCTATTACTTTCCCTTTAAAACTTGCCGGAATGGAGCTGTTTGCGGCTTTGTGCGAGATGGAGAAGAACATTTTTTTTTCCCAATGTAAAAGCATGCCGTAAAGAACATAGCTATTTCCTGGATAATTTGCAGTTGTATATTTTATGTTAATTTCACCGAAAATACTGCACCCCTGCCAGGTTTAGTAGCGGCTCACTGTGATATGAATAATTTCTAGTGAATCATTTTTTTTTCTTCATTTAAGATTTGGCACCTTTTTAAGATTTTAATAATAGCAACAAGGAGGAAGATTTAGAACAAGTGAAACATTAGTGCCAAAGAAATTCACGTTGAGCGCTAATGTAAAATAGCAAGAATAATTACATGGAAAGCAGTTTCCACAGATGTTTTTCCTTGTAATGTAATAACTATTTACTAAACTGTTTATTTTAGGCCTTTGGTTTATAATAAAATATTTATACATTCTCTGCTGTAATAAAAAAATATTGACAAAATACTATAGAGGTTTAAAAAGACAATTGATATTTTTATTTTCCAGCAAGCGAGCATGGTTTAAAAGTTTGGTGCTATTTTGGTGGATGTTTCAAGATTAGTGAATCTAGGTTTGGTTTTTGAGTTCATTTCTTACTTGACTGTTTCAGAACTAACTGCATACAAAAATTTTGTTAGCTATCATTGGATGCAGATACTGGTGGGCACTTTATTTTTTTAAATAGAATTCTTACCTGTGAATCCCGCCAATCGAGTGCTAAATATGAGTTGCATATCTATCCCTATTAATCAGTCAGGCTAAGCTGGTCTGTGGCTGTGAGGGCAGGAAGATGCTAGTGAGTGCTCCTGGGAATTTAAATTCAGGCAGGATCAGGGACTGTTTGGAGGGCAGTTTAGCCCTGGGGTTTCGGGAAAGATTTGACCTCGATTTTCAGCCTCTGTCTGTAGCCACTGAACTGTGTCCAGGGACAATGTCCCAGTGTGGGTTTGCCACACGTGAGCTCCATCTGGAGCTGGGAGTGGCAGGGAAACCCTAACTTCTTGAGCCCCTCTTTTGTACAGTCTTCATTGGGGAGGAAAACCAACAGGAGGGGACACAAGAGAGACCACCCACCCCCACCTCAGCAGCACTCCCTGCCCTCCTGCCTTTAGCTGTGATGGAGATCGTGCTGTTGGGGTCACCTGGGTGTTCAGGGTGAAAACGGCAAGGTGGTGGGGCGGAGAGGAATTTAAGGACCGAAACAAGAAAGAGGATGCCAAGGAGTTCTGAAAGAGCCTGGCTGGGCCTTGCCTGTGTGCTGGAAGCAATGGACCAAGGTCCAGTGTTGTAAGAACCAGCCTCCTTCCGCCCTCTTGCTCTCCCAAGACATCTGCATTGACAGCCCTGTGTGTGCCTGTCATAGCTCCTGAGGGTATGTCTCTGAACCTGAGTGGTGGCCTCTGTGTATTCATGTTGTTCTTGCTGCTGTTGGCCATGAGTGCTCTGTTTTATGTTATATTTGCGCCTGTCTATCTGCATCCCTGTGAGTTTGTTTTGAGTCTTCTGTTTATGTGTTTAGATGTCTTTGTGCCTGTGGGTGTGTTTTTGGGTTAACGCATTGGATGCTTCTTTCTGTGTTTTGTGTTTGTCTTTGAGTGTGTTTGTGGCCTTATGTGTTTAACGCTTTGTATTTGGATCTGTGAGTTTATTTATCTGTGTTTTTGTGCCTGTCTGGGAGTGTGTGTCTCTATATTCCTGTTTGTGTGTTGTGTGTGTGTTGGATGTGACAGTGAACTCCTCTTCTGTGTGCCTGTGTTTTTCTTTTTGTGTCAGTATGCAGTTGTGTGTGTGTGTGTGTCTGTGTGTGTGTATCTGTGTGAGAGAGGTAAGCATTCCCTCTGTTGAGGAACCAGACCCTTTCTTGAGAGAGGCCTGGGGGCTTCTCAGCTTAGAGGCAGCTGGCTGTGTTACCACAAGGGTGTGGCCATCTCTTTCCACCAAACTTTCTGATGGAAGGAGAGGAGAGAGGAGGCAGGGAAGAGATTCCAGAGGGGCCAGAGGGGATAGAGCATGGGAAGGAAGTATGGAATTTTAATAAAGAGAGAGGTAACTGAACCAGGGTCTAACACCCTGCACAATCTGAGAGGGAACATTTATTGCTGTGGGTTCTTAATCCAGAAATGTCCCCACTTCCATTTACTCCCCGGCTGAAGGTCAGGCAGCTAGGCGGCTGAGGAGAGGGGATGGTTCTCAAGGACTCGCTTTGCACTGCTAGTTTTTGAGTTCTATTCTGGCTTGGTCCATTCCCAGTAATCTAGGACAACATTTCCTCCTGTTCTCCTTCAGGGGACAGGAAGCTGCCTCTGGGGGCCCTGCAGGTGCCATGGGGGGCCAGGAGGAGCCTCCTACAGATAGAGATTTCTGCTGCCTTCTGAGCCCCTGGCAGAGTGCTTGGTCTTCTCTTCAGTAGTGTGTTCCCTTCCCCCCTGCCCCCCGCCGCCCTGCCTTGTGCTTTCCTAAATAAGCTTTACTCACTTTGCAAAGGAAGTGGGTTTCTTCCAGGTCCCACACCAGCAGTGCTGGTCTTGGGGGCTTCTCGGAGATCTAAGGCCATTCTCTCTTCTGTGTGAACAGGCTTGGTGCTTGGTGTTTCATGTATACAGATGGAGAAACCAAGGCACAGAGGGCCTATGGCTTGGTTGCAGAGAGTCAGGGTGGAGTTTGGAAGCTGACCTGTGGGAGGTGCTACAATCCCACCAGAAAGAGATCTCTGCAAACCCTGCCCGCCAGACTTCGAGAGGGTTCTGATCGGAGGGGCAGGGGTGAGACCTCCAAGGGACAAGAGTGAGGTCTGTGAATGAAAGAGATTTTTTTTTTTTTTTGAGACAAGGTCTTACTCTGTCACCCAGGCTGGAGTGCAGTGGCATGATCATAGCTCACTGCAGCCTTGACCTCCTAGGCTCAAGCGATCCTCCCACCTCAGCCTCCCGAATAGCTGGGACCACAGGCACGTGCCACCACACCCGGCTAATTTTTAATTTCTTTTTTGTAGAGACAGGATCTTGCTATGTTGCCCAGGCTTGTCTTGAACTCTTGGCTTCCTGTGATCCTCCCAAAGCACCGAGACTACAGGTGTGAGCCACCACGCAGAGCCCAGAGGTTTGCCTCTGTGGGGTGGGGATGAGTTTGGGGTCAGAGCTGGATTGCTGTGGACAGCAGTCACCACCAGGGGTCCCCCTTCTCTTCACTCCCCAACACAACCTTTCCTCCAAATCCATCTTGATCAGGTATTTAAAGGATTTTGGTTTGGGGAGAGTGAAATGATGACTCCACCTGGATTACTGACCCTTCTCCAGACCCACAACCTCACGAGCGCTCTCTCTCCACATCTTGCCAGCTTATCTTCTTCCCTGTTTATGGATGGCAGTGAGAAGTTAAGCCTGTGAACCTGGGAATTGCAGAGTGAAGACTGATCTGTTAGAAATGGATCTAAAATGAGCAAGGAGCGGGCGGGGAGGGGATGGGAGGGGAGGGGATAGCCCTGCAGGTCCCCGGGTTCTGGCAGAGGTGGGGGCATCACACACTTTTGCTGAGTGGGTTTTCCTGCCTGCTTTGTCTTTTGTGTGACTATTCTCTGGTTGCACGTGGCCGACTCCTGGCTGGTGTGGGTGACCAGGATGGGCTTTACAGCGATGCCCTGGCACACAGAGCTGTCTTATTCACGTTTTGGTTCATGGCTTATGGGTCAGGCCAGGGAAAAAGAATTCACTCCTGCAAGTGACTTCTGCAAAAGAATTCTGTCACCGTGTTTTAGGGGAGCCTGCATTAAGAAGACTCTGGGGTTGAACAGGTCCCAAACTGCATTGTAGTGCTTTATTTGTTGAGTAGATGATGTGGTGGTGGTGGTTATTAATTTTGCTAATTGCCTGTGTTCCTTAAAATTTCAGCTGAACCGCCCCTCCTGTTTTTAAAAAAATCTGTGTTTTAAAAAACTCAAGTACTACACTTTCCTTACAAGAAAAAAAAATGCTGATAAACGAAGAAAGAGATAGAAATCACCCTTAATCTCACCTCCCAGGGAAAACTGCTGTTAACAATTTAGTGTTTACCTTTCCCAATTCTGTGTGTTCACACATGCATAGATACAGTTTTAAAAAGCATTTTATTGTAGTTTGATATTTATACAGAAAAGCAGACATATCAATACATAGAAATTAAAAGTAATTGCAAAACCGCAATTACTTTTACACCAATCTAATGTAATAACCCTTTATTGATGCATTACCTACAGAAAAGCTTACTTGTCATAAGCAACAGATAGCTTGCTGAATTTTCCCAGACCAAACCCAGGTAAGCACGACATCATGACACAGTGTGACCCACATCCCAGAAGTTCACCTCCTGCACCGTCCCATCCCAGCCCCCAGAGGACCACAACCCTGACTTCTAATAGCAAAGACAGTGGCGCCTTTTTTTTTTTCCTGTGTAGAAATGGAATCACTGCCTGCTCTTTTGCATACTCGTGTTTGGTTTCCAGCGGAGTTTTAATGCCCATACTGTTTTTGCACATTTGTGTTTGGTTTCCAATGCAGTTTTAATGCCCATACTGTTTAGTTTCCAGTGGAGTTATAATGCACAGACTTTTGCACACTTGTGTTTGGTTTCCAGTGCAGTGATAATTTTTGCACATTTATGTTTAATTTGCAGTGGACTTACAACGTCCATACTATTTTTGCACACTCGGCTTGGTTTTCAGTGGAGTTATAATGCCCGTACTATTTTGGCACACTTGTGTTTAGTTTGCAGTGGACTTATTGGCATACTTGGTTTGGTTTCCAGTGGAGTTATAATGGTCATACTGTTTTTGCACACTTATGTTTCGTTTTCAGTAGACTTACAATACCCATACTATTTTTGCACACTTGGCTTGGTTTCCAGTGGGATTATAATGTGTATACTATTTTGCACACTTATGTTTAGTTTGCAGTGGACTTACAACACCCATACTATTTTTGCACACTTGGCTTGGTTTCCAGTGGAGTTACAATGCTCATACTATTTTTGCACACTTATGTTTAGTTTGCAGTGGACTTATACTGTCCATACTATTTTAGCACACTTGGTTTGGTTTCTAGTGGAGTTACAATGCCCATGCTATTTTGTAATCATTTCCCCCCAACAGTAGAGAGTGACAGTTTTCTGTGTCAGCCACATGTCTCTACACCATCATTTTTAGTGGCTGCTTGGTGTTCCATTATAAGAAGTGCCACAGTTTAAATTTCCCGTTGGAGCTTTTAGTAGTTTCACTATTAGAAACAACTCTCTATTGAACATCTATGCTAACCAAATGGGTGACTTTCGCCTCCTCCTCTGGGGACAGAGTGGCCAGAATGGTGGTGGGGGAAAGGCCCTTACCGGGCCGGCTGGAGACCAGGTTGTGGCGTGAGGATGCTGGCATCGCTTCAGTTTGCCAGCTGGACCTCATCAAGTGCGGGTGTTAATTACTGGGAGGCCCCTGGTTCTGTGAGCAGGCGGGGGACGCTGGGGCTAACTCGCGAAACAGGGTCACCTTGAAACAGACGCTTCCAGGGGAAGAGAAATCGAGGAGAAGGCCAAGGGGAAGTGCAGGGCTGGGGGGATGGCTTCCCACCAGCCTCTGCTAAGTCACCCTGGTGTCCTGGAGCCCCCGTATGGGATGTGCAGAGGCTCCCCCTGGCCCCGGATGATAATGAGTATGTGTCTTTATCCCTGCTTGTAATTGGGGTGAGCTGGGAGCAAGAATGCCCATATCTGTGGCTTTCTCTTTTCCGGAAGACACTTGCCCCCCGAAGCAGCCGTGATGCCTGCATGTCTTAAAAACGTGGCCAGTGTGAGTGCTGTGGCTTGGGTGTGAGCCGGGGTTGGGAAGGAGGGACTGCCCGGCAGCGCCAAACGGGAGTCCAGCTGTGCAGCATGCCCGGGTCAGGAGGTGCAGCCCGCGGCCCCAGCCAGGTACGCTCAGGGCTGCAGGCGCGGCAGGGCCAGGTTGGAGGAGAATTAGGTTATTGCGTTTCCTCTGTAATTCTTCATCAGGGCTGCTGCCTGGATCTGCTGCGGGAAAATCAATGTGTTCTGACTCCGTAATTTCCCAGGTTGCTTTACTCCAAGTACCTTGCGCAGGGAAAGGTGACATCTCTGGTCACGTCTGTATGGACCAAATATACACACACACACACACACACAGACACACACACACACACACACACACACACACACACACTCCTTCACCACTTCCCCTTCACCCCACCCCATCTCCACCTCCCAGCACAGGACTCGTTGGAATTTCACAACCTTTGCGTGCTTTTGTGAAAACACTCATTTGTGTTTGCGCCAGGCCGCTAATGGCGGACGCCAAGGTCTGCGGAGCCTACCTCTGTTCAGCTCTCGTTATGGCGAGGAATGTGCCGTTAATAATGCATCTATGGAACTCAGCTGTGTGGGAGCCAAGTAATTATCCCACTGTAGCGTTCCCGGCTTCAGTGTCATCACAACTGGGGCTTCATTAAAAGTCCTAACAGAGACGGTGTTGTGTGCTGCAGCCTGTATATATATTTTTTCATTTAAATTATCAGCCTTGCTATGGCTCAGAGGTAATTTGACTTTTTGAAACCGCTGAGCCCCTGTGAATTCCCCTCCCCTTCTCCCTCTCGCTGCTCCACCAGCTGATCAGCCCCAGAAGAACAAAAGGTTTATCTGAAGCTATGAAGCATATATTCACCAGCTTCTGGCGTCTAGATAAAAAAAAAAATCAAAGTACTCCATTGAACATGTTAATACTGAGCAAAATGCACACAGCTAGACACTAAACCTTTACAGGGATTTGGGCATTTGAAAAGTGATACCCAGATCAGGTCTTGAGCTACGTTTCTTAGCCCAGAGTAGAGCGAGTAGCAGAGGAGGAAGAAATCATGTTTATAAACTAATATTAAAGACAGCAGATGGATGGCTCAAGAGTTCCTACCTTTTGTCTTATCTCTTTGTCTGATTTTGGTTGTGTAGGCAATGGGACAGCTTGGACAAGGGCACATCCTAGGGAGCTGGGTTTTCCCCTTTGCAATGGACTTTGACCTACTGAGACTGGAATGTGGAGTGGGAAGAGGGGTTTCAGTGACTCTTGGGGGAAATGCCAAGAATGGGGATGGTGGCTGTTGTCTTTGTTTCTCCTGATTCTCTGTGGCCCCTTCAGCTGTTGACAGAGAAGGGCTGCTGGGGAGGACCTCAGAGAGGGGCTACATCCAAGCACATTGCTGCTGTGAGCAGTACCTTCTTGGGGCCTCCTTGAAGTCATGCATTTCATAGCTCCTTCCAGTTCTGTTGGAGAGCAGCTGTCCGATAAAACTGGCAGAAGTGATCAAGTTGCATGCATGAATCATTCATCACAAGATAGCCGATAGGTGCTTGTTTGGCCATGTCTGCCACTGGTGGCATAGTGGTAGCGGGCAGCACTTTCCCACTACTTTCCTATCAAATATTCTTGCTCGACTTTGGATTAAGGTAGATATTTAAAAAGGTATAGGATTTGTTGCTGCCCTGTAGAAACTTTCAGCATATTTGGGAGGCAGATATAGCTACCGTAAAACATCTCATGTTATAAGCAGTTTAGGATTGAATACTAGAGTCCAAGTTTTTGACAGGAAAGAGAATGTGGAGGATGGTGTAGTCAGAAAAGGTTTAGAAGGATGTAGCCTGCTTGGGTACTGATGAGACCAGCTTGGGTGGAATTTAACCTGCTCATGAAGCCAAGAAGGTGCAGCATAATTTGCAACAGCTCATACCCAGATGGAGTGAAAGGGAGAAGAATCCAGTTTTCACTTGTTGTGGACCTCATGGGACCTGGTGAGGGCTCTGTCCTTTGGGGATGGGGCTTAGCCTCAGTGTATGTAAGGTCAGGAGCCAGCTGCCACCCCTCTGGGCAGATGCCCTCAGTGTGCCCTGGGAGGAAGACGTTCATCTCGTGCACTGAGTACAAACACATGGATGCCTATGGTCTTCTGGTTTCTGGCCCTTTTGGTTCAGGAGTTGACCCCCAGTACAACTTACTAAGGGAGCCTCCTGCAGCGGGGAAGATTCACAGGGTCTCAGACTCTCCACCCCAGGCTTGGAATAGTTTTCCTCTCATGCTTTCCGGTCTGTTTCTGCCAGCTCCATGCCAGGCTTTTTGCTGATTGCTGGGGACCCTGAGCTAAGGCAAACACAGCTCCTATCCTAGGGGAATATCCAATCTGATGGGAGAGGTAGATGCATAGATGTGCAAATTCCTAAGTAGTATGAATGGGTTAGGAAGTGATTGCCTGTCCTGGTTATGTGTGCGTGGGAATAGATATGTGAAGATAGGGGGTGGTCAGTGGAAGTTTGAAAGAGGAGGGGCATTTGAGTTGGGCCTCTAAAGTGATGAATAGGAGTTCACCCAAAGAAACAGTGAAAGATAATTCTTAGGTGTTAAGTACAGCAAAAGTTAGAGGCATTGCAAAGAGCATGATGCTCTTTGAAATTCTTTTTGCTAGAGTCACCGGTGACTCCTGATTGCAGAAGTTGATGACTTTTGTAGTCTTTCCAGGCCATTAGACTCTGTTGACCACTCCGTAAACACTCTTGTCCTCAGGCATGTCTGAAAACCGCCATATCAGTGGTGTCCAGCCCTGGCTTCCTTCTCTCTCCTGTTCCACCCCCACAGCCAGCTGCCTGAAACTGTCTTCACCCTCTCCCACACCAGCGTCAAAGCCCCTCATCTCAGTGCTTCTGACTCAGCAGCAGCTCCTAGATCAGCTCCTTCCACCTGTCCCCACACCCTCTACCCACATGGTTGTTGGACCCCCGATGCTCATAACCTCACTCTTCCCAGCTGCCAAGCCCCAGCTCTGACCCAGGCCTGTGGCACCTCAGGTCATTTTGCCAAAGAGGCTTCATCTGGATGCCTCGAACCTTCGCCGCATGCAGGGTCAGTGGCACTTCGTTCTTTTTGCTTTTGTTTGTCCAAAGCACAGGGACCGTTTCCAAGGCCTGTCTGTCATGGTCAGGGGCTCAGGAGCTCTGCAGAGGGAGAGAGATTCAGACCTAAAGGAACGCACAGGAAACTGGATATTGACCCTCAAGACGTTACACACCCTGGGACTTGGCCTCCCAAGCTGAAAGCCTCCACCCATTTCTGGGAAAATCGGTCTTTCCCTCTTTTTGGGACAGTGAGTTTGTGCTTGTGTAAACCGTTGTGGAATCATTTTGGCTGTTAAGTCTCCACAAGGGCCACTTGTCCCTCATCAAAACCAACGAGACATTGTGCCTGGTGAAGTTACACCCACCAGGAATGAGGTCGCCCCTCCTCCAAGGCAGCTGGGGCTGCGGTTTCAGAAAACCAAGTGCCTTGGTGCTGTCCTCACCATTAAGGATTCCGAGGTGAACAAGAAAAATCAGCCAGGCTCATGTTGGCATCCGGGGACTGGCTTGGAGGTCCCAGGTCCCGATTCTCCCTGGTTCGGAGCTAGAAAGAAAGAGGCGGAAGAAGTGTTTGAATACTGTGCTGTGAAGGGAACAGTCCTGCAGCGAGGCAGTTGTGATATTAGAGCAGACCTCCTAAGAGATCCCCTGGCTCTGAGCTGTGATCCACACGCCACATTCGCAGACAGCTGGTCGCCCAGCGTGGGCTGCGCCTGCCGCTCGGAGCTGGCACACTGGCGGGGACCAGGTAATGCTCTAATTTCCCTCGTGCAGATGCGGCCAGGAATATCTTAATTTATTGGTGTGCTGGCATGCAAGAGGGAATGCTGCCGGTGCAGCCTTGCATAACTATTAGCAAAAAATGGAGCTGATAGGGGCTTGACTCTTCCTAAAGTGGCTTTGAAATAATCATCGCCTTTTGTTGTGTTTGGAAGGGCTTGAACAATTCTTAATTATTTAATTATAGATATGCAAGTAATACACTGGGAATGGCCCAGTCATTCCAGGGATACTGAGCAGAGGAAAATGTTTAGTTACAGGAGGAAAAAAAAAAGGTGGTAATTAAATCGAAGTGTCGTTTGTATCACGCCACGCTACTCTGTCAGCGAGGCAGGCGGGAAGAGGTCTGCTGGGCCTCACCTCGGAAATTCTTATGTAATAATAAGAACATCAACAGCATCGCCACCTTCTTCCAGGTGAGGCCAGAAGAGTTAGCTGTGCTCTTTCATTGCCATCTGGTTGTGTTGTGCCAGGTTAAGGTTGTGGCAGGCAGATGCTATTGTTCCCATTTTACAGATGAGGAAATGGAGCCCAGTGTCTCATTTCACTCAGGGCTTGAAATCACAGTTGTATATTTCAGACATCACAGCGGCCTGCCCTCCCACCCTGTCCAGAGACAGGGCTGAGCCTCCTCTGGATCACAATTCCTTTTCTTTCTCCTAACAGCCTAGGCCAGCCTCGAGAACTTTGGTGACTGTTTGCCTGAATTGTGCGTCTGACTCCATAGCTCGCCTCTCAAGACGGACACCTTGTAATTATCCCTTATAAGCACTCATTGTATTCATATCATTAATTTTGTTTGGGCTGTTACATTTGATAGATACATTAAGCATTATATAGTTCTCTTTATACATGAAATTGAACTGCCTTTGAACAGTCAGCCGGCTAATTGCCGGTAATTTGTGTTGCTAACGAGAGGCAGAATAGTGGTATAACATTAGACTCAACAGTCAGTTAACAAATTTGCCGATTCAGATTGCAAAGCCTGCTCTCTGCAGCACAGGCAGGATGCATCTCACACATGAACAGATTTTTCATAATGCATGCAACTAAAAAATACCTCCCAAACTCTCATCCCCCCATCGAGACCTGTGTAACAACGGCTGGCTGTGCAGGGGCTGTGGGTGCGAGTGTGGGGGGTCTGACCCTCCATTGGCAGCTGTGAGACTTGGGGGGACCTTGGGAGTGGGAGGGAAGGTGTGGGCTGCTCCTTAGGGGGCTGGGAGGCCGAGTCAGTGCCTGCCTCCTGAGCGCTTTCTCACCCACGCCTGATCTGTGTTCTGGGGGCAGCCACGGCTCTTTCCTATAATTTTCCTTCTGCAAGGTCTTCCAATCAGGTCTTGCAACCCTGAGGGGGTCTTGGGGGAAGAGATTGGATGAAGGTACCTTCAAGTCCCTGTTGCCATAGCCTAAAGGTAATTTAGAAAGAGGGTGGTGGGGGGAGAAAGTCAGGGTCATCGCCCCTGGAAGTTCATGAGCACTTCTGACCCTTCTGCCTTGAGAAAGCCATGGCAGTGCTTAGAGAAGCCTGGTGCACTTAGCTAATGAAGTGAGTGTCGGGGAGGAGGCTCTGGATCTGACACAGACAAGACACCTGAGGCTCCTTCCTTCTGGAGTAACAGAGACCCAAGAAGACACTGTTCTGGGCTGAGTTATGTTCCCAATGCATTCTACATATTGAAGCCCTAACCCCCAGTACTTGGGAATGTGACCGTATTTGCAGATAGCATTGTTACAAAGGTAATTAAATCAAAATGAGGTCCTCAGTTGGGCCCTAATACAATCTCACTGGTGTCCTCATAAGAAGAGGAAAATTGGACAGAGAGCCATCAGGGACACATGTGCTCAGAGGACAGACCATGGGAGGACACAGCGAGGGGGTGGCCACCCACAAGGCAAGCAGGGAGGCCGCAGAGGAAGCCAGCCCTATTGACACTGACACCTTGATCGTGGACTTCCAGCCTCCAGAACCGTGAGAAGATAAATTTCTGTTGCGTGGTCACCCAGTCTTCATGTGGTTCTTCGTTATGGCAGCCCCAGTGTATGAGTACAGGTAATCCCTGTAGCTCTAGGAGACTTGGGGAGGCTGTGGTATGGGCTGTTAGAAAAGTCCCAGAAAACCGAAGTTCAGCAGCCCCCTTAAAGCTTGAAAAATACAGTTTTTGGACAAAGTACAGGATGCCCTAAGCTTAGGCAGAAGATAGCAGCCACTCCAAGTTCATTCCACAATAGAGGCCCAGCTCCTAAAAGGAATATCCAGTTATCCAGTTAGCTACTAAGGGACACAATTATATCCAGTTAGCTACTAAGGGACACAGTGGGGGCTGAGGGAGGGATCTTCTTTGTCATTTGAAATGGGCTCCACAGAGGCCTCTTACACCCTTGCACCAACCAGCTATAGCTCTCATTTTCATGGGAAATGTGGGAGAAGTTTTCATTCTTGCATCTTCCCTCTCTAAGCACATGGGTGTTGGGGCCTACAAACCAATATTTACAAAAGGGACTTTTTAAGTTTGGAAGACAATGCTTGTGGTTATCAGAGCTTATTCTAGCATCTTCTAGGCCTGGTATCTGCTCAGTGAACAAGCTGGGTCTGGGACTGACACATTCGTGAGCACCCCAGGCTCCAACTTCCTCCTGTCCCTAGCTCCAGTCCATAATTTAAGATAATTTAGCTCTCTTATAACTTAGCAAAGTAGCAGTAAACATTTGGATTCCCAACTTCAGGACAGATTGTTGATATTTGCAAGGTTGTGGTACTTGGTTATAGGATCATTAGCCTAAACCTGATCAATATATTTTATTGATTGTTTTCATTGGTACTATGTCACACTTGCTAGGCATTGCCATTATTGGATATAGATTTGGTACAGTATCCACCCTTTCTCCCTGGGTAATGGTCATTGAGTTTGACGACATATAAGTGTGTGTATGTATGTATTTATGTATGTGTGTATATATATGTGTGTTTGAATATATATGAAATACGCATACAGTCATTAGTACTTTGGTAGGTGGTTAATGCATCTGTAAAGAAAATTATGTCATTAGAATAAAATTGATAGGCTTAATATTTTTGTGCATATGTATTTGTTCTCAAATCATTTGGAATCCATAGACATTTCTTATAGAATGGGAATGATGCTGCCATCATGACTTTTCTCCCCCACTTATGGTGTGATTAGCATCATCACAAGATGCTTTTCTAATGTCAAATGGCAGCTTTATCTGGAAAACCCAAATGTCAGTGTCCTGCCAGCATCCCTGGTCATATTGTTCTTGCTATTCTTTCATCCAAGGATAGGAACACACAGGAAATGAAAAAACCCACTATTGGAAGTTGGCCAAAAAGCCTCAAACACATGACCATTTGTTTCCATCAGTCCAGGAGGGTTCCTAGGGTCCTGCCCCTTTGCTAGGGTCCGAAATTGCGCTCCGTAGGTGGCCTCTGAGGTCTCATTGTGGTTCTTGTTGGCTGGCCTTTTCTTCTGTTTACTAGCCAGGAAGGAACAGAAAGGGGAAGGCAGAGCCCAATTTTGAGTAGGTCGCTAAGATAATTTCATCTTCAGAGGGGTTCCATACATACAATAAACGAACAGTTGTGATGTCAGCAAGACATTCACATATGGATAGGGAGTATGGGTCATTTAGAAAGTTGTGTGATAAAACTGATCTTTGGTGATGTGATTTATCCCATGATAGCGTTCATTCCAATGAGTTCAATGTAGAAATTCAAAATGGTGCTGGTAAGTCTTGTTTTCATCAACATAGGTAGGTTTTATTATTTTTTCATCCAAAAGTAATGCCTATTTGTGGAAAAAGAGATTTTTAATAACATAGAAGAATATAAATTCTCCCTTCTCTAACCCCTCTTGACTCCTCCCTCAGTTTCCACTCCCTAGAAGCCACCTACCAGTCTTATTGATGTTTATCTGCCTCCAAGAATTTCCTATGCCCATTCCCATGTATTATTCAGATGGGATCAATTACATTGGTTCTTCTGCATCTTGCTTCCTTCCCTTTTAGGATTGCACTGTGGACTTCTTTCTATTTCAGCCCATTTGGTTCTGCTTCATTAAAAATTAGAGTATGCATAGTGTTTTATTTTATGGCTGCACCGTAACTTATTTAATCACACCTTTCTGGATGAAGTAAAAGCATTTGCAGAATGCAATGGGAGCACAGATACAACTCGGATGCTGGGGAGGGCTTCAGAGAAGAGGCGACATTTGATAACAGGTTTTGAAGAGTGGCTTGGAGTTTGTAAGTTTGATCAGTGACTGCAATGTGGAAGGAAGCCATGGGGGATGAGAAGAGGAATAGGAGACTCAGTGGATTCAGGAAGGGAGTAGAGTAGGATCTCATCCACCTTCCTGCCCGGAAGGGCCTTCCCCTGGGAGGAAGTCCTGCAGTTGGAGAATGGGACAGTTTCTTGCATCCCCACCCAGCTTGCGTGTAGACGTCAGGTGGGCTCAGGAGACTGTGTGAGCATGGTGAGTTGCATGGGGGTGCAGACAGAGTATGTGCAACTAACCAGATACTTGAGCCAAGTTTCCCAGCGTGTCAACTGAAATAAAAAGAGCGAGAGAGAAGGAAAAATCCCACTCAGCTTGCTGATAACCCTGGTTATTGCTTTGGAAATGTTGCACGGAACTGACGCCTGGTGACATGTCAGCTCCTGACAGAAACCCGGGTTGGCAGGTCCTGTTTTTTAAGCCGAGTGCCTGTCTGCCAGATCGCATTTGGATTGAGTGGCTGGCATTCCTCTAGCCTCGCTTAATAGGATTGAAAGAAAAGAAATGTTACTTTTCATCACCCAAGACAACAAAGAGAAACGGGGAAACGAAAATATTATTTCGTTTGAACAAATTACAGGGAGACTCTCTGGGGCGCTTTCAGAGAGTTAGATGAGGAAAAGCACTTAAATATCATTCCATCAAACTAAATTTTTAACTACAATTTTTTACAGATAAAATGTGTTGGGAGGATTCAAAGAAGATTAGAGCTTACCCAAGAAACAGTATTCAAATTTTACCAGTTAATGGAGGCCCAGCAAAAACTGTTAATGCCTATAACTTTCCTCCAAGGGACAGAGATTTCAGTATTCTTATAAAAACACATTGAGCTGATTTCATTTCGGTGTCTCTGCAGACTTCATTCGTGTAATTTCAGTAAGTGTTATAAATGTTATTTTAAGTATTATAATGATAATCCCTACTGACAATGGGGCTGTGCATCTCAGCTTCCATTACTAAGGTAATGTTTACCTCGGATAGCACATAATTGTTTGCTTTTTTTCACAGTAAACTCTCTGCTCCCAACTGCTTAATCAGCCATGGAAAAGAGAGGAGACTTTAGAAATGTTTAATGTTCTTCTGATTACATTAGAGTAATGGGTAAGCCCACATCAGTGGGGCTGGAGGAACATACCGCCTGTCTTCCCCCCTTGTTTATTTTTTGGGGAGGGGGCGGTGAGTACGTGTTTGTTTTTGTCCACGGTTCTTAAGGAGGACTGCGGTGGGCTGCGGCAATCTCGTGAATCATTTATTGTTATAAATATCATGGCTGGAGCATACATCTACTCAGCCCGTGAACTCTCAGGGCCCTTTTTCTGTGTGTGGTGGGCCTGGCAAGGCCTCGGGCTGTCCTCCTGGCGGGTCCTGTGAACTCCGGTATTCTGGTCACAGTCCACGTTTCTATGCTCTCACGATCCACAGAGCACCCTGTAGGCTCTCTGAATGCGTTCTCCGCTGCCTGCTCGGTGGAAGCAAGATTTTATTAGGCTTTATGAAAGTGAAACTTTTCTACCCTCGAATGTGGAATCTCTGGGGCCTTCTCGGGGCATTGTATAACATTTGCTTCTCTGGCTTCTTAAATATCTGAATCCAAATGTGATCAGGAATTAAGAAGGAGCAGGGAAGGTTGATATACATCACAGGGTGGAAGAGTATTTGTTTCTACAGGTCTCGAGTGTTCAGAGCTCTCCTTTCTCTATCCCTTGACAATGGGGAAGTTCTGCTTTGAGCTAACTGGAAGCCCTGTGTTCTTTAATTCATTCAACAAACATTTGAGAGACTGCTCTGCTTCAGGCACTTTGCTGGGCTCTGGGGGAATGAACACATGTATCTTCCACACCTCCGTGTAGTTTACTGTGTTGATGGGAAAGCCAGGAATAAACAGGAAAACAAGCAAATACATAATTACAAACTAAGAGACGTGTTATTGGTGCAGGGATAGGGAAAATTGGGAGGATGTTGGTCAAGCTGAGGTTGAAAGGATTAGAGGGAGCCAGCTGGGTGTGGGGCTGGAGTGTGGGTAGTGACCGGGACAGTGACTGCCACAAAGTGAGAGAGGCCAGCAGAACCCAGGAGATATTGGGCCTTGCAGGACGTGGCCGAGAACTGGGATTTTATTCTCTGCAATAGGAAATTATTGCAAGGTTATAAGCTGTGAGTGACATTTTCCTATTTTAAATTTGTATAAAGATTGGTATGGCCTCTGGGTGGAGATGGGAACATCCAAGAGCGAGAGTGAAAGCTCAGGGTCCCGTGGGTGGCCACTGCTGCTGCTGTACTGGCTGGAGATGACAGTCCACAGTGGTGGCAGTGGCTGGGGAGGCCGCGTCAAGGTATAATTTGAAAGGCAGGTGGACAAACTCACTGGTAAACTGCATGCGAGGCAGGATGGTGTGTTGGTCTGGATGACTCTGGGCCACTGAGTTTCTTCAGCTGGTCCTCTGCCAGCCCTCCCTGTGCCCTCCCATGGGGGAGGTCATCTCACAGGACTGACTACCTGGGATGTCTATCTTCTTTCCCCAAAGACTGTTTGAAACTCTTTATGGTGGTCCCTGAGAAAGGATGGAGCAGGAGCTGGCTGGATTCCCTGCCTCCCCAGCCCCCCATGAATTATGTTACTCCTACTCAAGCCTCAGTTTCCCCAACTTTTCTTGAGAAGTGGATGCCAGCATGCTTAGCTTGCCTGGACCCTCCCTTCTGTCTCCCCACAAGCCCACCAACAGCCCTTCCTCCAGCCACCACTCCCAAGCTCCCCAAGGTCTGCAATATAATTTAGCTCAAGCCTTTAGTTAAAGACCAAGGCCAGTAGGTAGCTGATTTTCCCAGTCCTTGGGGTGGACGCTTGACAGGTTTCTGTGCTGGGACTGAGGAGCGGAGGGAAAGGAAGTGGAGTGACTCATAATTAAGGGATCCCGAGGGCCCTAGTCTGGTCCAGTTGGCCCAAGAGGGGTCCTGCCCCATGGGGGTCTGGTCAGTGGGCATGTGTGCACCTGACCTTCTGGAGGGTAGGCAGCTACCACCAGGGGCTGGGGCGGGGAAGCAGTGGGTGGGGGTGGGGGGGCAGGGATTAATTGCTTGGACAGAATATTCCCAGTGCCCAGCTTCGAGTTGAATTAACTTCCAAGAAAATATCTAATGTCCCTCCCCTTTCCCTTGGAGAAGCAACAACTGGTTGAATCCATCCATCTGTGTCTCTCCCACCCTCTGCATCCTGGGGAACATGGAGGAATCTAAAAAAGAAGTTGCCAAAATCAAGGTGGAGCATGAACCTCCCAGGTGTGCTTAGGAGCACAGGAAGCGGGGAAAATAATGTTTTTGTTTCCCTGAAACACACACACCCCCTCAGTCCCAACCAAAACCAGATGAATATTTTAACACTAGTGTGTTTTGTTCAAGCCAGGAGCACACTGCATTCCTGGCAAGGCCAGAGAATGACCTGAAAACCTGAATATTTCAGGGAACAAAAGGTCCTTGGGTCTACCTCCGTCCAGGGTTATTTGAAGACTGGTTTGGAGGGGTTTCGGGGGCATGGGAGGAAGCAAGCAGGGTTTCTGCTGGTCCCCCTCCCTTCCAGGCTGCGTGCTGTGGGAGACCATGCCCTGCTCTGTGGCACCAGGCAGCCGTGTGGAGCCACGAGGCCCCAGCCCCCAGCCATGCACCAGGCAGAAAGGAAGAGGCGGGAGAGAGAAGGAGAGGGCGAGAGGCAAGGGGGCTGGGAAATAGAGAAACAAACTCTATTTTCTGCTCATCTGTGGCGGGAGGCTCCTGCGGCCCACAAGCTCTTGGAGTGAAGCAATTTCAGACAGGGATGAGTGTCTGTTTTTCCCTGGAGCGGAGGCTAAAAAACCCCAAAGCCCTCGGTTTCTCTTCCCTTAATATCCTGTTTTAGAAAGTGCAGTTGTGAGAAGGTGAAGGAAATGAAGAAGACCCTTAGCAAATGGAAGCAGTCCTTCTCCCGCCCGCTGGAACCAGGGGACTGGGATGCCTTATTCCAGCTGCTATGGTTAGGCTGGACAGAGGCCGCCTCTGGGACTGGGAGAAGGAGCTTCTTGCTAAAGGGGGTCCCCGGCAGGTGGCCGTTTGCGGACAAAGATTCAGATTCCTATCCTGTCTTGGGGAATGTTTACTGGGACTGGTGCCATTTGTGTGGCTTCAAAGACCTTGGACAATGGCATGCCTAGCTCCCTGCCCAGAGAAATGAGGATCTTGGAATACTGTGGCTCTAGGCTCTGTTGGTCTTGCCTTTCTTCCAAATGCAGGTGCTGGACATTCACCCGCTGCCGCCTTCTTCCACCCGCCCACAGTGTGTGCCTGCCATGTGTCTACATCGAGCAGGCACTGGCCTTTACTGCAATGTGAGTGCAGAGTTTCAGAGGCAGCCTGGTCCAGGGCGGCTGGGAGCTGGGTCTCTATCGCTGGCAAATAGGAACTAGAGAGGTTGTTATGTCCTGGAGAGGCCTCTTGCACCTGCATGGTGGAAGGAGGACAGAAGCTGCTTCTACAGTGGAGATCTCCCTCTCATACCATCAGTAGGGCGTGGGGAAATCCTTCTCTCTGTGAGTGAGGAGGGTGGGCACTGCCTGTGGCTGCGGACAAGGTTTCCTGCGGGCCTTAAGTCACCTCCTGGCCTTGCTCTCCTCCTGCACTTACCTGCTGCAAGTTCAGAGGCTGCTGGACTGCCTGCCCTACCTTCCCAGTCTTGCCACCACATTTCCCTTCTCTCTTGACCCTGCTCGGAGGGATGTCCCAGCCCTCCTTTTCTCTGTGGAGATGCTGGCTCCTGGCTGGCTGCTGGGCTTCTCTGGACGTGGGGCCCTGGTGTCTGCCTGGGTGTGAGCCTCAGTTCTGCGCCCTGCTCTCTGGGCAGCTAGGCAAGTCATGTAATCTCACTGTGCCTGCTTTCTCCTCAGTAAAACGGTAATGATAACGGTACCCTCTCCTTATGTGCTAATGAGAATTACATAAGCTAAGTATGTAGAGTGCATAGATCAGTGTTGACATGGAGTAGCAATGAGTACATAAATGTTTGACATTATTATGGCTGTGGTGGTTGATTTCTTTTCCTACAACTCTTTCCCATTCCTGGAGACTTGGCTCCCAGCACCCCTCCTGCAGGGACCCCACCCCCCCAACGCTGGCTGGCCTGACCCCAGGTCTTCCATCGTCTGCCCTGGGTGGTTGGACACCCAGCCTTACTGCCTCGTTGTCTGCCCGGGTTGTCTTTAATGTTGTCACATCCATTTGGCACATCTCAGTTATTTCCAGATTCTTTTGAGAACAGGGACTTGCCTGTCTTCTCATCTGTGCCCCGTTTCTGGCCCCCAAATTCTGGATTTGGTAAATGTTTAGTAATCACTTCCTTCACTGAATAGTATTAAACTACATTTTTTAAAAGGTAAAGGTCTTTCACTTCAAAGACTATATATAATAAAGAATATATGCGCATCTATTCCTTATCATACGGTTTCTGCTCTGGGCCTGACCCTGGGAATCACACCCAGTGCCAATTGAAAAAATTCAGCTCAGAGAAGAAAACTAATTTGCTCAAGGTCACAGCACTTGGAAAGTCAAAGGTAGGACTTGAATTCAGGGCTCTGAACTCTACTGGGGCAGACTGTGTGGGCAGCAGAGAGTTGGGCTCTGGGGGTTTTCCAACAGGACCAATTTTCTGATGGGTAGGGGCCAATTTGCTAAGGGTTGACCTTGGACTAGGGGCTGCCGTGGCCTGAGTCTGCAAGACTGTGAAAGAGTGCCTGCCTCCAGGTAGTGTCCACGGGTGGCATGGCGACCTCCGTTTTTATTGGTAGTGAATGGAGTTGCCCTGGGGCTAACACTCAATGGACTTGACTCTCTCAAGGTTCAGGACACCTGGCAGTGCCCAGCCCAGCTGCTGCTCTTGCCTGCACCCCTGCCCCTGCCCCCACCACGAGTCCACCTGGCACCATGAGCTGCCTTGAACAGCAGCTGGCCAGACCCCCCAGTCAGCTGCCTGAGCACAGGGATCACAGCCATAATTGCTGTTCCCAGTGTTCCCAGTGTCTATCTTGGTATACAGTAAGTGGTCAACGCGGGCAGCAGGAAATATGATGAGGGCGAAAGGGATTTGTCTGGTTCTGGCAATTTCCTTCAGAGAGCAAAGGAAAATTCTGGTTCCATGTCTGGGTATGGAGTTTGAGAAACGGGATGAACAGGGTAGGGTTAGAACCCTGAGCTCTGAAATAGCCCCGCCCCTCTGTCTCTCCCAGGAGTCGGGAGCACTGTCTGGGGCGATCAGGAGAGAGCCAGGGGAGAACCAGAACCCCCACCCCAAAACAGAGTTTGGCCTTTGCTTCTCCCAGCCTGCACTTGGTCTCTGATCTAACCACCCTGGAGGGCTAGCCCGTGCCTCCTTCAGGCTCCTCAAAGTGTGGTCCAGTGTCCCACACCATCTGCAGTGTCTCAGAGTGTGCAAGAAACACCAAAGGCCAGGCTTCACCTGGTCCTGCCAAACCAGAATCTGCATTTTTAAAAGAACTCCAGGTGATTTGCATGCTCAGTCAAGTTTGAGAAGGGCTGACTTGGAAGTGAGGACACCCAGGGCAAACGCTGCGGGAGGTAGCACAGTGCCCTCCCGCCTGGCCTCTGTCGAAGCCCCGCCCACTGCTAGCCATACAGCTTGGGGATGTGGCCTGTCCTGGTTTCATTTCCTCCTAGACACAGTCGGGCCTATCTCGCTGTGCTGCTGAACGAGCACTGGGGCAGCACTGCTAACACATGCTCTGCACTTAGCACACAGCCTGGGCATCGTGAATGCTGGCTGGGTATGATGTTAGAGGCCTTAAGAACCTAGAGAGTGAAGTGGCTGCGGCAAGTGGGAGGGGAAACTGCTGATCTGAGAAGCTAGTTTTGCACTGGGCTTGTTTAGTGGAGCTTAACTTAGGAGCTAAATACCCACCAGGACTCCCTGTGGAATTATTACATGAAATGGCAGGGAGATGGGGAGCCAGAGTTAATGCTGGTGATAGCAGTTTTTTTTTAAATCTAAAAAGAATGTGTTGAAAGCAAGTGAAACCCCTGGTGATTGCAAATGAATTGCCTAAGTTCTCTTAGCATATCCACTTCCCTGAGTGATGCCTGGGTTCGCGTGAATGAGCCGCTTTCTTCTCATTACGAAAGTGCGGAGCGGCTCCCGCAATGACTCCTGGTTCCGGCTGGCAGTCTGGTATGGGTCCTCGATCCGTGTGTGGAAGCTGCATCCTTGTGTGGTGGCAGGAGGGGCTCTGTGGGCAGTGCCGGGCATCTGGGCCTTCCAGCAGCTTAAATGCCTCCGATTAGCAAGTTGGGCAGGAAGAGGTGCAAAAAAGAATCCTTCCCACCTCCTCTGCTGGCATGTTTTGAAGGGAGTTTGGTTATGAGACTATTAAAATGTTATTTTGATAATTAAGCCCACAGCTGTTCCGAGGGTGGCAGGGGCAGGCAGCACACAGGCAGCAGAAGGCCTGGTGCTCTCCCAGGCTCTGGGAGAGAGGGAAGGCAGGAGGGAGCAAGGCAGGGCGAGGTCGGACACAGGACCTGGAGTGCAGCTGGCTGTAGGCAGAGAGTGCCCCTGTCATTGGGTTCAAGGATGCCTTTGAATGACTGGAGGGAACAGTGGCTCCAACAGGCTTCCTGTCTTAGGTATGGCAAGCTGCCCCCGACATGGGGATATCTACTAGGTTTCACCAAGACTCTCAGAGCAGGGGTCCCTAGATCAGTGGTTCTCCAAGTAGAGTCCAGCATCAGCATCGCCTGAGAGCTTGCTAGAAATGCAAATTCCCAGCCCCGCATACACCTGCTGAATCAGAAACTCTGGATGAGGACTGGCAATCAGTGTTCTGTCTTTTTAGAGACAGGATCTTGCATTGTCACTGGAGTGCTGTGGTGCTATCATAGCTCACTGCAGCCTCAAACTCCTGGCTCAAGTGATCCTTGCGCCCCAACTTCCTGATTAGCTGGGACCACAGGCGTGTACCACCATGCATGGCTAAGTTTTAAAATTTTGTGTACACAGGGGTCCCATTATGTGGCCCAGGCTGGTCTCGAACTCCTGACCTCAAGCAATCCTCCCGCCTCAGCCTCCCAAAGAGCTGGGATTACAGGTGTGAACCGTTGATCCCAGCCTGTAATCTTTGGTTTAAAAGACTCTCCAGCTGATTCTGATTCACTAAAGTTTGAGAACCGCTTTCCTTAAAGATCACCTAGCAAATGGGGCTTAGGCATGCAATGATTCCTTAGAGATTGGTACGGCTTGCTGTGAGGTATGGATGAGGGCGTGGGGATGATCAGCAGGCTCACCACGTGTAGGCATCCCTGATCTAGTCCTGTTCCTTCACTGAACTAGATAGCGAAGAGAAGCCCAGAGAGGGGAAGGGGCTTGTCTAAGGCCACTCAGCACATCAGAGCAAAACTGGAATTAGTAATCAGCTAGGTCTCTTGATTCCAGATCTTTCCGTTGGACTATCTTTCTGAATGCAGAGGATAGATGCAGTGGTTTGAATGTGTCCCCCAAATTTCATGAGTTGGAGATTTAATCCCAAAATCTGTATGTGGAGTCATTTGAAGGTGGGACCTATGATGGAACTGGTGGCTTTACCAGAAGAGGAGAGACCTGAGTAGACATGCACACACTTGCCCTCTTGCCAGGTGATGCCCTGCACCACATTATAACATAGCAAGGAGGCCCTCTCCAGATGTCGTCTCTATGCTCTTAGACTTTGCAGCCTCCAGAATCATGAGCTAAATAAACTTATTTTCTTGATAAATTACTTGTCTGTGGCATTCTGTTATAGCAACAGAAAATGGAGTAAGACAATGGAGCTGGGAGAGAAGAGGTTTCAACTGGAAGTGATTAGGTAAGCCAAGGAGATGCCCCATGGTTTATAAACCCAGAATATATTCACTGGCCTGGAGTCTCCCAGCATCCTCTAGACATGTTCTGCTGGGAGTTACTGCAGGACATACATCAGTCCACCCACACATCCACGCATCCACTGGTCCACCCATGTATCCATTTACTCCTCTACCCACTTCTACCTTCCATCAGTCTATTCATCCATCCATCATCCATTGTCCATGTGTTCATGTATCCATCCAAATATTTAAGTCACCATTCACTCACCCATTTGCTTATTCACCTCCCACCCATTCATCCATCTACCTGTCCACTAGTTAGCCAAACCTTCCCGCTCTCCCTTATGAAGAGCCTACATGTACTAGGCACTCCATATCATTCTCAACCAGTAGAAACCTAAGTTAACCCAGGTCACATGAGTTGGTCACGTGAGTTCTGTAAGAGACTATTGAGCCAGGATTATGACTACAGTTGAGTCTCTCCACAGCTCTTCCTAGGACCTGCTCTTCCATTCCTCCTATTGACAGCATCCCTCTCCACTGTGCACTGTGGGAAGCCTCATGTTCTCGTCCTTTGTACCACCACTACTTCCATCCACACCTTCCTCACAGTTCCTTGAGCTATGGTAGTGGTGTGTCAGCTGGTCTCCCCACAAGCAACCTCTCCCAACTCATGCCGTCACTCACAATCTGGAAGTACCACACTTGATCATGCCACTTCTCAAAGACTCCAGTGGGCTCCTTAGTGCCTGTAGAAAGAAGCCCACTGTTTTGCTCAGCTATCTGATGCTCTCTGTGCTTGGCCCAGTCTAGGTATCAGTGTTATGGCCCTTTGGTTTCCAAATTGTGCTGTAGCCAGAGTGGGTGATTTGCTGTTTCCAGACTGTTTTTGGCATGTGCTTTGGCTTCATGCTTTTGTGCATGCCATTTCCTGTGGAAAACACCTTCACCCCGTGTGCCTCACTCTCCCCAGTTAAAATCCTTCCCACTCTCCGTGGTCCTGCTCCAATGCCTCCCCGTCCTTTTACTCATGGGGTCTGTCTTTGTGTCCCACTGGGATGGGACCTTCTCTCTGCAGAGGGAATTGTCATGTTTCTGACTCCTGTTTGCAAGTCTCCTGCTCACAGCAGATTTCAGGCAGCTGCAGGTCTGTGTCATCTCCACTCCAGGTCACTGCCCGGTGCCTGACACATAGTAGGTGCAGTTTCTGAACCCGGCAGTTCAGGGCTTAGTTACATGTGTCTAAGATGCGTGTTGTAAGGGAAAGACCTAAAAAGGGCTACTGGGGTCTAACGGTTGGGTTAAAAGGCCTTGAATGTTGTTTTCCCTTTAGTACACACAGTGCCTGGCACATAGTAGGTGCTCAATCAGTATTTTTTGAGTGGAAGAATGAATGAAAATGTTTACCTTCTCCTTTAATGTTTGTAATTTCAAAATAAATATGGAGCAAAGAAAGCAAGAGTAATACTAAAAATTGAGAACCCAACTTGCCCTCTGCAGTGTTGGTCATCTAGGAGGGCAGCTGCCTGTTGCCTTGTCCCTGTTTTGGAGTGGTCTATGTCCCTTGTCCCTGTTTTGGAGTGGTCTATGGGTTCGAGTCGGGAAGGGCTGTGCATTTCACTTCTGAACTTCCAGTCAGAACCTGCATCCTCTCTGCTCTTCTGGTCTATTCTGTGTGCCCCACCGCTCATCTGTTCTCTGTGGTGAACTGGAAGTGGCCTTCTGAATGTGTCTCCCTGTTCGGAGCTTTCGGTTGCTCCCATTGTCCTTAGGTAGAGATCCTCAATGTAGCCCACAAGGCTCTGTAGGTTGGTCAGACGCCCCCATCCTCCTCTCCCCTCCATCTGACAATTGCCCCTCGCTCTGCATTCCAGCCACAGGCCTTTGTGCATGCTGTTCCTCTTCTGGAACTTTGCTCTTCACATGTCAGACCTGCCAAGACACAGGCCTGATGCCCTTGGAGCAGCTGCCCCTTTCTTTACCCTCCTGGACGTCCATCTCTCAGGCTGCGGTTAGGTGGTGACTCGTGTGTGCAACTGGTGAATATCTTCCTCCCTGGTTGGACTGGGAGCTGCTGGTGGGCAGGCACTACCAAGACCTGAGGCTTTATGCACAGTAAGCATTTGATGCTTGTTTTTTTGAATGAATGAATAAATGGATAAAAAATAGATACAAGGTAGGTACTTAGTAGATGTTTACTGAATGAATAAATGGACAACACACTATAGATGCCTATCAAATTCTTGTTGGATAAACCAAAAAACCCAAGCAAATCGAGAAGGCTCAGTACCTTCTTGGAAAGCCCGGCCAATGACTCTTCCAGTTAGGCCTTCTCCAGACTAGGGATACTGTCTGTCCATCCTGCCCTCCTGCTCTTGCCCTGTTAGCTCAGGAGGCCATGCATGGCCATGCCTTTGACCCTCCTGCCTGTTCTACCCCAGCACATAGGCAGGACCTGGGGGAGTGTGGCCATGGGGCCCTAGAGACCTCTGCTGACCCGCTTGTGCTGGGGGCTGCCTTCTGGTGAGTGATAGGATGGAGCCTGCCCTGGCCTCTGACCCCTGGCATCACGACTCTCTTTGCACTTCTGTAATCTTTTCAACTCCAGAGCCGTCTGGTCCAGCATGATATGGAAACATCTTCCAGAACATCTGTTTTCCTCCTCAATCAATACACTCCCCAAAGAGGGCCAACTTGCCAAATATTATATATAACATCAAACATGCTATCTGAATTCAATTAAGTGGTTTGGTTGGGGAAGAGGTTGTGGTAATTAAGCATACTGTTTTGGAGCAAATTATAGCAAACTGTTTCATTCTTCATTAGCAGTCACCTCTCTTGACTCCCTGTGAGCTAAAAATGAGGGAGAGGAAGAAAAAGAATTAAATAAATACCCCCCCCCAACTTACCATATAAATGAAGATAGCTTGATTTATTGGAACCACTATGGGCTTTAATTTTTAGCTCTGTGGTGCTCTGTGGCTGTGGTGAAGTTACTTAACCTCTCTGAGCCTCAGCCTTCTCATCTGTAAAATGGGGATGGTAACACCCATCTCACAGGGTTGCCGTGAGAGTTAAATGAGATCATGAAAGAAAGAGGCTGCCTGGTACAGTTCTATGCACAAAGCAGGCCTTCACTAAAGGGTCACGATGGCATGGAGGTGCATTGAGGCTGGGTGATGTATGCTTCGTCAGTCAGAACCAGATTCGGCGTCCTTTTTCTACCAAATGCATTTCACGAGTGTGCTAGTGTATTTGTGAGTTTCTAGGAGCAGGGGTAGGGACTCTCCTGTTTCATTTTGTTTGACACCCATAGTCCACAGCTCAGAGCAGGCAGGCTCCATAGGTGAGGAGGGTCAGAATGCAGACCTCAGATGGCTTCAGGTCCTGGTTTAGCAGCTCTGAATCCCTTGGGCAAGTTGCTTACACTCCTGCCACATCAACTTCCTCCTCTGTAAAATGGGATATCACTAATTATTACTGACCTCCTAGGTTGCTGTGAGGATTCAATGAATTTAAAAATGGAAAGCATTTAAACAGTGCCTGACACATAGTAAAAGCTCCCAATACATGTCAATTTTGTTCATTTATTTAAAGAATGGCCCGTTTTAAGCTGCCGGTTTTTTTTCCATGGGCACTCCACTATTTAGGCTAGGGATACACCACACAACCAGCCCCAGATTAACAGCAGTGCCTATTTATCAAGTGCCTACCATGTGTCAGTGGAAGGCCCAGAGGAGGTGCTTAACATCCATTCTCCATGGCTGTTGCAACAAGCCTGCTGTTACTTTCATCATCCAGGGGAGGAAACTTCAGCTCTTAAAGTAATCTAGCTGAGGCCATATAGGCAGCCAGGACGTTACAGGGCTAGCATTTGTACTCAAGCCTGTGGGGCCCCAAAACGGCTCTCTTTTCACTCTGCCATGCTGCCACTCAGAAAAACACACCTCCCAACCCTGACCCTAACTGGGCATCTGCTCTCTGCAGACTTTCACATCTGCAGTCTCAGTGGATTGTCCACAAATCTTGGAGGATTCCTATGTTGACCCTCATGGGACATTCTGACCCTTAGCAACTGCCTTCTCCAGGAGTCCATGAAAAGCTCATTCTGGGTTGAGTGAGGTGATAGGACAGGTTCATCCTTCCTGGAAGAGGGGAAACTGGTTAGAAGGATTTTGTCATCCAGGAGGGAAAAGATGGCGGCCTGAAGAAGGATGCTGGTAGCAGAGGTGGAAAGGAGAGGGTAGACTGTGGAGAAAACAGGATTGGTCACCAGTGGCATGCGCAGTAGGTGCTGGAGTTCTTTAGAGGCGGAGGTTTTCCTCAGAGGGATGTTGTTCTGGGAAACCTGACTAGAAGGGGCTGGTGGGGTCTTATCTGACTCCTGAAGGAGGGATGGAGTCATTTCACACAGTAAAGACATGAAGAGTAAAGGTTTGGAGGTGGGAAGGCCCTGGGACCAGCTTTGGGGAGCCGAGGAGGAGGATGTGAGAAGATTCCTGCATTCAAGGAGCTCCCTGTGTGTTCTGGGACAAGAGGACTGCAGCCAACTGTGGCACAAGCAGGGTGACATCCAACACCAGCTATTCCACAGATTTGGGTGGGCTGTGAATTTTAGTGCCCAGGAGAGGCTTCCAGGGATAGGAGTGGGTGTGGGAGAGATTGGGGAGTCCTCATTGGACCCAAAGGCTTGTGCAGACAGCATTTGTCATTCATTCATTCATTCATTTGTTAGACCATCAATGTACTAATACTGTGGGGCAGGAGACCAGGCGGAGGCACGAAGGGAGACAGACAAAAAAGGACAAAAGCCCTCCCTGGGAGGCACTGAAGGTTTAAGAGGCATGCAGCTGTCAGAGGTTTTTTGAGTTGCAAGAGCTGGAACCCTGCTGCCAGCTGGTCTAGGGAACAAGGGGAAGGGCTCACTGCTGCTGAAACTCGGGCTTCTCAAGGTGCAACAGGCCCAGCCCTGCCCTCTCTCTCCAGCTCTCGGTCCTCCTTTTCTCTGTTAGCCTCCCTCTCTGCCAAAACCCTGCAGTATGGTATGGAAAACGGCCACCAGCCCCTCTAGGTCCACATCCTACCAGCTTAGCTGGTAGTTCCATGGGTTCCATGACAAGAGAGTCCTTAAACCTCCATAATACCACAAAATTCTTACAATTGGCTCTGATTGGCCATGCCTGGTCACATGTTCATCTTTGAACCAATCACTTTATCAAGAGGCATGGAAAACACTCATTGGCCAGGCCTTAGTCACATGCTCATCCCGGATCCAATCTCTTTATCCAGAGACATGGAATACACTAATTGGCCAGGACTGAATCACATGCTCAACTATGATTCAGGAGTGCCATTATTCTCTGATGGAGGTTCCCCAAAAGACACTTGGGTCATTGTTCCCAAAAGGAGGGAGAATGGATGCTGGCAGGAATAAAAACAAGGTCCACTTCCGTAGAAGTATAGACCGGCTCTCCCCTGCAGGAAGTAGTGGAATGAGTACTTAGAGTGGGGTCCACGCTGTCAAGTGGGATGTCAGGAGCTGGCCATCAGAGAGGGCTGGGTCCATGCAAAGGGGGGTCTTCTGGGCCAAGGAATGGCCACACCTGGTGGAGGCCACAAGGGCAGAGGAGGCCCTAGCCTCTCTTGACATCTCATGCTTCTAATTTGCTTCCGCCTGCACTGAACGGTTATTTTTTGCATCCTCCCTACTGGGGCTGGGCTCTTTTCAATGCCTTCCCTTTTCCCTGGTGAGTGCATTTCAGGGTGGGAATGGGAGCTTTTGTTAAGGCCGCTTGTGGTCGGATTCCTGGTTGGCCAGCATGAACGGCGACCGACATGGCAGGGCTGGCTCTGACTGGGAGACCTTTTTCTTTTGAACCCTTCTGGGGTCTGTCTAGCCTGATTCTATCTGGGCAGTGCATAGTGTTTTCTGGACAGAAACCCAAAGCTCACCCCTGTTTCCACATTGTGGAGCTGTGCGTCAGCATCATGGGAGCATCGCAGTGGCAGCTTTGTACCTCCCTTTTGTCCTGAGAGGGAGACAGATTGGCTTGGGAAATGAAAGGATCAGCTAATGCCATCCTGGGTCACATCAAAGCCAGCTAAAGCTGGGTGAGCTAGCTCATCACAGCTTCACAGGTGTGGAGGTTCAGGTTGTCAGAGGCCCTAGTCCTAGCCTCAGCCCTGCTTGCAACTTGCCTTGTGATCTTTGGCAAGTCTCCGTTCCTTTCTGTTCCTTAAATTCCTTATTTGTCCACACAGGAACACGAATACTCTCTGAAGGGTAAAACTTAATTCACGAGTGATGTCATCAATTTGGTCCCATTCCTTTCTGTCCCAATGAAAGTCCCAGTGAGAGGACCCCATCTTACCCCTCTTCTGTGCCATTGTTGTTGCTGGCAGCTTTGGAACACGTGGCTCTCATTTTAGGACAAATGGCTCTCCCTACTCGGAAATCAGCTGTGAGTTTTGTGCACAGGCTGCCCCCTCTCAAGGTTGCTGCTGACCCCCTCCCCAAAGTTCCCTGACACCCTCTTCCCCTCTCCTTCTCTGACTTCTGAGGTGAAACTCAGCACTGCCACCACCTCCCAGCACTGCCCGCCAAGCCATTAGCCTCCCTTCTCACTGGCTGCGCATCAGCACAGTAATCATTTTCAGATTTACAAGCATTAAATATTTTAATTTAATGCCTTGGCTCTCTTGTAATTCATGCACTTAATTATATGATAATTACTCAAATGAAAGAGATACAGCTGCTGCCGTATCAATTCTGAGGGAAGACTGGATTTTTGAGTTGGACTCATTTTGGGACATCCCTCCCCACAGGCCCCCTGCAGCCCTTCTTTTCTTTGGGTCGTGGAGTCTTTCATAGCCCCTCCTCCCCCAGCCAGTACTGGGGCTGGCTGCAGGTGGGGTGAGAGTCTAGGCAGTGTGCACCCATCTGCTCCAGGAATAGGGTGTGGGTCCTGCCCCAGTTGGGTGACCCAGACTCTTATGGGTGCTGCTATGCAAGCAGAGAAATCTAATGACCAGTGAGCCAGGTTGGAGAGCCGTGGGCCTTCTTTGAGTGGTAGAAGAGGAAGGACCTTCTCCATGCTTCTCTCCCCACTGGGCAGCAGAGGTGGCTGTGAGGGCTGTTTGGCGGCCTCTGTGGTAGGTGGAGAGCCAGAGGCCATGGTGATGAGAGCCTGGGGAGGGTCAGCTGGCTCAGGTATCTCAAAAGCAGGCGGGGCTGGACCAGATCTGACCCTGGGGAGTTTAAAGACAGGTGGGGATGGAGCAAGGGGAGGGAGGGAGGGAGGGAGGGAGGGAGGGAGGGAGGGAGGGAGGGAGGAGGAAGGAAGGAAGGAAGGAAGGAAGGAAGGAAGGAAGGAAGGAAGGAAGGAAGGAAGGAAGGAAGGAGCTTTCTGATGGGGGCACCCACCTTGTTCCTATCACCCCTCCCCTCCCCTTCTCTTCCCTCCCTTTCTTACCCCTCTCCTCTCCTCTTCGTTCTCTCCTTCCATCCTTATCTTTTCCATTTTATTTTCCTACTTTTCTTCCTTTTTCTCTTTCCCTATTGACATCTAAAATTGTGTTTGATGCCTGAAGGGTACTGGCTGTTGTGTAAGAACTGTAACTATTAATATTTGGCAAGCATTTCAACTCCTGCCCTCTCCTGTTCACGGAGCCCCGTTGGGTCTGATGTTGCTGAGTGGATCGACTAGAGACCCTTTGAGTTGATGGCACCAGCAGATTTGAGAATCAGGTGGTGTTGCCTTGAGTCAGGTCGTTGTTGGTTCTGAGGGTGGGAAGCATGTGGGAGGGCCTCTGCAAAGCTCAACCTGCTTCCTTAGAGGAGAAGACCCCCTTTCTCTTACTGAGAATCAAAGAGAAGTGGCAGTGGACTCCTGGGCAGAGCCCTAGTGAGAGGGGCCCATGGTGCTCTGGCACTCAGGCTTGAGCTTTTGAAGAAGCATTTTGGCTTTCCTTGGGATGAGAAGTTGGGTCCGGAGGCGAAATTTCCCAGCCAATAATGTGTTCAGGCTTTTTGAAAGTTTCCTGGTTGTTCAGGTGGGGGACCTCTTGGTGTAAGGGAAGACCTTGGCCACTCTGGGCCCACACGTTTCGTAGGTGTGGGAGAGCTGGACAGTGCATTTCTGCCAAAGTGTGGGTTTGCACTGAAAAGGGTTACAAACGGTTTGCCCGTATGCAGACAATTTTCAGCTAGCTTACAGCAGCTGCGGCGCCGTGCTGATAGATTAAAAGCAGCAACCAGCCCCAGAATGAAGTGTATTAGAACTCCTGCTGGGTCGAGCTGGGGAGAGGCCCACACAGCTGTCATCTAGGCCAAGTTTCCAACCGAAACCTCAAGAACAGGATGGAACTCTGAGAAAAGTTAGCTTTCTAAATGAGGTGGCCGGCTGTTAATCAGGAGAGCGGGGAGAGGGACCCATGGAATGCCAGGGACTTAGAAGTTGAGGACGAGGAGGAGATTGGTGGAAGTGTCCGCCCAGACCAGGAACTTTGTACAGAACTGTGATTTCTGGGGCCAGGGAGCAAAGAAGCTGTTGCTGGCAGGGGACCCAGGGCTGGGCACAGCACCCCCTCCTTCTGCCTTGCTCCAGGCATGTCTTAGGAGTTGGGTGAATAAGAAGGACATCTGCGTGTTTCCACACTATGTCCAAAGGCTCCAGGAGCTCAGTGCCACCACACCATGCTCAGACCCCGTGGCTGAAATGGTAGGGTGATTCTCGGATCTGGGGAGCTGCACAGCAGTGCCACCACACCATGCTCAGACCCCGTGGCTGAAATGGTAGGGTGATTCTCGGATCTGGGGAGCTGCACAGATCTACTTTTGTCCTGGGAATTTTCGCTGTAGAGCCACCTGCTGCCAGCTGGCCTTTGCTTTTCCCTGGCTACAACATGGGGGCCGTTTTGGCTTGATACATTTAAGGGATGTCTTCTTGTGTTGAGAAAGGCTCTTGGCAGGGATCGGGTCCTGGCCCCTGAGTCTGACTCAAGGCTGGAGAAGGGGGTCCTTCCCATTGTCACAGATGCCACTTGAGAACAAATCTAGCACACCCTCATCCTTAGAAAAACCAGCATGCTGAGAAAGAGATCTGGAAATATTCTCTGGTTTTTTTTTTTTTTTTTGATATGTACTTACTTTTGCAATAAGCAAAATACTTCCTGCTGGAAGAGTCAGGTGAGTCTTTGCTGAAAAAAAGGAATAAATCCAACTTAACTACATTGTGATTATAAATAGTACAATATATGGCCGTAATTCAGTGGCAGTGGTGTTTGTGGTACATCTATAGCAAATCTATCCATTTAACAATTTGCTGTGTCCTCATTCGGTGTGGCTCTAAGCATCAGGTGCACTGGGTCATCAAGGAAACACAAACCTGGGCAAAGAGCCTGCTGGTATCACACATCAACTGTGGCAGTCTTATGTTGGGAAGAGGCCTGGCTTCCAAAGCTGCTGTGCATGGCCTTGGCCCATCAGATGGTGGGAAATAAGCTCTGCCCGTTGATGGCGTGATTGGAGGCTCTTGAGCAGACGTGGAATGGTGGTTTCTTGCCTGATGAGCAATCAGGTTGCAGATGTTTTCTTGGATTCCTGAGCTGGCCGTACCAGTGGAATGTGTATGTTTCAGTGGCAGGCCATGGGGAGGGGTCTCAGAGGTGAGGGAAGGGTGCAGGTGGATGCCATTGGCCTGGTCCAAGGGTGCGGTTGGGACTGTGCAGACAGGCCTAGAGGCCAAAGACGTGGCTCTGGGAGGCAGACCACCTTGGTTTGAGTGTGGGCTCTGCCCCTTCCTGGCTCTATGACTTTGGACAGGCTGTCCCACTTTCCTTGACTATAAAATCAAGATAATGACAGCATCTCTCTCAGAGAGTTGTTGTGACGATTAAGTGAGATATCATTTGTTTTAGACCTTGTGTGTTGCTGTGAAGGAATACCCAAGACTGGGTGATTTATAAAGAGGTTTATTTGGCTCCCAGTTCTACAGGCTGTAGAAGAAGCATGGCACCAGCATCTGGGGAGGGCCTCAGGCTGCTTCCACTCATAGGATAAGAGGGAAGAGAGCCTGTGCAGAGGTCATGTGTAGAGGCCATGTGGCAAGACAGGGAGCAAGAAAGAGGGGAGAGGGGCCAGGCTCTTTTTAATAATCAGCTCTGCGGGAACTAACAGAGCAAGAACTCACTCATGCACCTGCCCCTGTGATGCAAACACCTCCCACTAGACCCCAGCTCCCAACACCACCACACTGGGGATTAGATTTGAACATAAAATTTAGAGAAGTCAAACATCCAAACTACAGCAACATGTAAAATGCTTATAGCTGGCCGTGTGGGCGCGGTGGCTCACGCCTGTAACTCCAGCACTTTGGGAGGCCAAGGTGAACGGATCATGAGGTCAGGAGATCGAGACCATCCTGGCCAACACGGTGAAACCCCATCTCTACTAAAAATGCAAAAAAATTAGCTGGGCTTGGTGGCTCGTTTCATGCCTATAATTCCAACTACTCGGGAGGGTGAGGCAGGAGAATTGCTTGAACCCAGGAGGTGGAGGTTGCAGTGAACTGAGATTGCGCCACTGTACTTCAGCCTGACCACCGAGCAAGACTCCATCTCAAAAAAAAAAAAGTGCTTACAGCTATACTGGGCATTTAAGTACCCAATGAACGTTGGCTATGTGGTCAAATTCTTCCATAATCTTGAATAGTTTGACAAGAATCGTAGAACCTCAAAACATCTGATCTGATTCTAGAATCCATTCATGAATCTCTTCCACAAATGCCCAACTTTTCTTGAATGCCTGCCATGATGGTGAACTCACCCCAGGCTGCCATTACAATCAATCATAGACAACTTTTTGTGGATCTAGTTTCCAGACTGTACTTTTTTGGTGGTTCTCAATTGATACACATACTTTCCTGGCTTCTTCAGTATAGATTCCCAAGAACAGTCAACAGCTGCCACCCATCGGGTGCGTATCAGGCCAGGTACTGTGCCAAACACTTTACCCACAGGATCTCATCCATCCTCCTGTGTCCTAAGAGACAGATATTATTTTGCCTCCATTTTACAGACGAGGATAAAGGGTCAGAGAGTTAATTTGTTTAAGACTCACACAGATCCAGTTCAGCTGACTGGGACTGAAATCTGTCTGATGTCCTAACCATTATCCTTTCCAAGCAAGCTCAGAACCAGCCAATTCTTTGGTGTTTTTCTCTGCTTCTCCCTTCTCAACTGCAGTCAGCCCACTCTCCCATAATGGTTTCTTCCCATTGATGTTTTATTTGCGTGATTTGGGGAGACTGTATAGGGATGTTACCTTCTGTGAGATATTATATCTATAGCTTCTCACAGCACCATTAAACTAGTAGGATAAATTCTGTCTGCAGGAGACAGAAACCACTCACCACTGTTGTCTAGTCTCTTAAATTAATAAAAGTAATAATCTGATAAACTGGTTATTGTAATTTATCCCCGTAAAGCAGAGCATGTGCCTGAATTGTCAATCGGCCCTCAAAGCAGTAGAAAATAGCCAGCAATTACCAGAGGCTCAGTGAGCAAGGTGGCTGCAATCCTGGGGTCTTCAAATTAGGAGAAATAACGAATGCATCCAGACACATCCATTTTTCAGCAAGTGCTGCATGGATTATAAAATTTATTATCAATAAAATTATTCATTTGTGCCCTATACCGCACTTAATGCACCTGAAGTGAGAAATTAGAAGTGTGTTTAATTCTGGGACTGGAAGAAAATACAAGTGCAGCAAATTTGCAGTAATAGGAGAAAGTTAATGCCTGGCAAAAAAGGAATCAATTTAGTGATTGCTTTTATATTTTGGAAGAGCAGATTGGTTTTTCATGCTTTTTTGTGATAAAAGCATACAGATTCACTTAGATCCATGGTTTTCATATTGCTTTCAAAGAATAAAGAGGTTATGAATTAAGGGGAATATACAAAGGTGAAAAGTATGTGCATGCCATCTGTATTCTATGTATCTGGTGCATATATGTAATTTATGTGTGTATATGTCTATATATCCCTCTATACATCTATATACACACATACCCACAGTAAAGTAGATGTAGTAGCAATATAGTTGGTAAATATTTAATAACTCACTGTCTGATAAAAAACAGAATTTTGGTTTTGTAGCCTTTGCCGATTTCTGTGGTGTAAATACTCCCACTGTGGGCCAATTTCAGTCTACCAATATCATTTCGCTGAATCTGGAGTTGGGAAGAGAAACTCACAGTTGGCTCTCAGGAGTCAGTATGAACTGGCTCTAGCACAGCCCTGTTTTATATGTGCACATGTACGTGCATATAGACAGACACATATTCTCTCTATGGTTTAAGAAAAAAAGAAAGGAAACATAAATGCTATCCATCAGTTTGAGCCCTGAGTATCATCTGTGTGTTTTCCCAAGTGCCAGCCTCCTTTAGTGAATTTGCATGTACATTTTATTCAAGTAAAGAGCAGCCTCCTGCCCTGGAAACACAGTGACTTTATTTTCATTAAGTTCCACATGCAAAAGGAGAAAAGAAAAGAAGAAAAGAAGAGGTGAAGAAGGAGGGGGAGAATCCAGGCTTGGCTTCCCTTGCATTAGCAACACTGGCTTGTCTTCAGCGTACTCGGCGGACTCGCCTCGGTTTTTATCCAGCCATTGTTCTTTTTACACCGAGTTTGCACACTGTGGCGCGTCTGGGGAATTTCAGCAGTTGGAATATACATGAAAAGAGTTCCGTTCCACTTTCATAAGGTCCCTGGATGGCTTGGACGAGGCCTCAAGGCCCCATGGTAGAGCTGGCACCACATTCGTATTCCTTCCCACACCACACACGATAGCACGGAGCCCAGACCAATCGAAAACTTGACAGTAAGCCTTTTGATTTTGCGGGGAAACCTTCATCACGCTGCGAGAGGGAAGGGAATATAGCCCAAACTGGACTTCATACTGTGGCAAGCTTGAAATCCCAGCCCAACCGCAGAGCCGGCTGATTGGAATAGTTGGAAACTGTGTCCAGGAATTCGGCTGCAAGAACTTGGCTCACAGCAACTTCGGCCTTTTTGAAAGAAAAATTGTCAACTGGGAGAGTCACTTGGGGCCTGGGTTTAATCTGTCCAGGCAGTAAAGATTCACAGAAATGATTGGCCAAGTTTCCCTAAAATGCTCAGAGCTCCTGCCTATTTGGGGACTCCGGGGGTGGGAAGGAGCAGGCTCACTGGCTCCTGGTGACAGCTGTCGTCACTGCCGTGATGATGGCAGTTGTCACCGGCTTCGACGCTATTGCTATTTTGTTAATCGCCAACCTGCTGCTTGTGAGATAACAGAGTCAGAGGTGCAAACAAAGCCATACAGAGCATATGTTCTACTCGGTACCCTGCTCTCAGGCTACTGTGACAGGGTGGCAATTTTCTGGGCACACCTTTTGCCCAGGCAAAGTCACCATGACATTTAGATGGCCAAAGACCAAAGAGAGGCTAACATTGAAATCATAGATGTGCACTGGGTAAATCTACAAGCAGTAGTACCATTTGCACCTCTCTTGGGAGGACGTCTGTGGGCTTTCTTGACTGGGATCGTGCCTTCATTTCACTCATCTTTGTTTGAAAATGTTAGTGAGTACGGGACCTTGCTACGAAATACCCATGAAATTCAAGCATCTGGGTACCATTGGCCAGCAATGTCCTGATGATACTGATGTAGACAGTAGACCTTAGTTCAAATGCACAAAAGATGGAGCTTGGCGAAGGTCCACAGAGCCAGGAGTCAGGAGCAGACCGCCCGCAGGAAAACACGTTGTCATCAACTCTTCTTCCTTGACAAGGATATTAAGTCCTGGTCTTTTCGGGGGGGAAGATTCATGCTCTTGGGACAGAGATAAGTCAGTGATGTTGAGATAGGATTGGGTCCAGCCACTCATTCTGCAGCAGGAGGGAGTTGGAGTAATTTCATCAGGGATGGATGGAGACTGGTGAGGATGTTCCCTGGGGCCTCCTAGAAAGATTAGGGGGAATCTCTCGCCATCTGGCCCCATGCTGATGCTCCAGCCCACCATACCTCATTAGCAGGGAAGGCTTTGTTTTCTGTTTTTCTTTTTATTTCCCATACTCTACCCTGTTCCCTGACCCCTCTTGGTACTGAGTGGGAAAGTACAAAGCAGGAAGTGGCAATATCCTAGGGCTTTGCCCCTTTTGTGTGGCCGAGCCACAGATAAGTCGGTAGACCTCTCTGGGACTCGGTTTCTCTATCTGTGAGATGGAAAGTACTCCCCACCCCAGACACATAACTGTCTTTCAGAGCGGCGTTTAGGAGCCCAGGGGATGGTGAGAAGGTGGAAGGGGCAGCTGACTCAGGCCATGCCTGGGGCCAGCCTGGGCCAGGGATGTCCAAGGTTGGGGGAAGCCCCTGTGGCCCCTAAGGAGCTCAAGACCTGCCCCCACCTTGGACATCCCTGCCTCTGAGACCCCCTTTCTGAGTGGTTCTGATGTCATTGCTGGGCCCCTCCAGGTGGGACCCCCTCAAAAAACTGTACTCACTTCCAGGTATACCTTGGTGCTTCCCAATGCCAAGACTGTTCAGGAAAGGGCAGAAACCTAGTAATTTCTCAGCTGGAGAGTGTTGTAAAAATAAATGTCTTCTGGAGGTTGAAAGGTTGTCAAATACACACTGAGCCTAATTGGGTCCTCAAAATGTGCAATTCCTGCTGATTTCATGGAAGATGTGGACGTGGGATGTGTGTGCATGTACAAGTGTGTGCGTATGTGTGTGGGTGTGTGTGGATCCCTGAGCAGAATTGGGCTGATGCTAGCTTTTGAGCTGTGTGGATTTGCATATCTGTGCAGGTGCGTGGGCCTCTTGATGGGTCCATTACTGAGCAAAGGGCGTGATTTCTCCTGCACACTGGGGAGGGCCCCTACAGCCACTTCTGGGCCTACTCCTCTTATCCTGGATCACTTTCAAGTTGGGAAGTGACCCAGGGCTGGGGCTGGGATCTTTGCCAGGGCCGCTCACCTTTTTCATGCCACAGAACTTTCTTTCCTTGCCCCCAACAAGTAAACATCTTAATACTAGCTAATATTCCTTGAGTGCTCGTGTGCCAAGCAGAGTTTAAGTGCTGTGCATCCTTTATTTAACTCATTAAGTCACCCCTTAGCCCTGTGCAGAGATTGTGACGATCAAATGCAGTGCACCTGTGAAATCTGCCCACCACTGCAGGGGTCTGGGGCCCTGCAAGCTCTATCCACAGGTCCTATGAATGCCTGCCGTGGTGAATTGATCACCCGGTTCAGAATTGATCTCAAAAACAGTCCTTGCCTTTGTTTTTATGCAAGCAAAACTGGCTTCAGAAACCCCCACCACTGCAGGATGACACTGTGTAGCTCCAGTCCCACTGTCTGTTGACTCTGTCTGTGGTGGGATGCATGCCTTTTCCCCTCTGTGGGCTGTTTCCCTGTTTGAGGCTCAGCCCCTCTCGAGCCAGCCCTCTCTGGCTTTGGGGACCCCAGGTGCCCAGGCCTGGGCTCCTTCTCTAGATCTGGCTGCCAGCACTGATCATTTCCTTGCAGGGCTGCAACCAAGGGGGCTCAGGATGGTGCCTCTTCCTCGTGGCGTTTCCTGGGACTCCTGCGGTCTCATCCTGTGGGTGGGAGGAGGCCTTCTGCCATCCGTGAGGCCTTTGTGGGAGATGAGTTTCCGCAACTTTCTGAACTCAGCGCTGTGTCTTCAGAAGGACAGGTTCCCACCCAAACCGCCCCATCACCTGACAGCTCCTCCAGTCCTGGCCCAGAGGCTGCTTCTGCTGCCATTTGATTCTCTCACCTGGCCCAACCTCGGGGCCCTGCAGCCATGCCATCCTTTTCCACCCAAGCACCAGTGTCCCCACCACCAGCCCCTGGGGTCAGAGGGTCAGAGCACTGCCCGAGGGCACCTGCTCCTAGGATCCCCTCATGCGGTTCCCCTAGCCCTGGTGGCCCCAGGAGTTCCTCCTTCTCATTCCACCCAGCCTGCAGCCCTCTCCACTGTCGCTGGCTTGTTTGTTCAGCCAAGACAGCCAACCTGGGGAGGAGGAGCGGGCAGGGGCTGCGGCGTCTGCCCCCCTCCCTCCTCCTGCCAGGCGCTCATTTGTATGCAGAAGGGATTAGGTGGAATTTACCAGGGCCTCACCCTGGGGAGCTGCTCGCGCCCTAGGAATACTCTCCTATGGCGGCGTGCAGTTGGTAAGATTAGAACAGCCCCTCTGCCGCCCCACACGCCCTGGTCACTCTCCAGGTCGCCAACATCGAAATCATTTTCATTTATAACCTTTTTGATCATCCAGCCTCAAAGAGGGCCCGCCTTGTGTGACAGCGGGCACCAAAATGGCCCAATTATTTGGAAGAGGAGGGAGCAGCTGAAAACAGTCAGATGTGAGAGACAGGGCACTTGATCTGGGCTCATAGCTTTTTCCTGCCTTCTCCCACCAATATTTTTACAGCTGTTGACATATATTGAGTTACATGTGCCTGGGCTAGATCCCCGTGGTACTGTTTCAAAGATCTGTTCACCATAAAGTGTGCTGTTCTCAAGTAAATGACTGACTTCAAGAAAGCACAGTAGTTTAAATGTTACTATAAATACAGGAGCTAAGACATTTTAATTATAATTTTTGAGTTATACAGTGTTCTATAAGTACACCAGGCATTTACAAAAGAATTTGTGCTGAGCTTCAAGACACTGTGCTCTCTTGTGGATAAAGAAGTAACTGCAGGTGCCTAAATTCCGCAGCCCAGTGGCTGGACTCTTGTTTACTTGTGGCCAAGAAGGGCGGCGGGAGGCTGCAGAGTCTGTATAGTTCTCAGTTTGGGATGTTGGAATCAATTCCACACATATTTATTGAGCTCCTCTATGTGCAAAGTACTGAGCTGGGGGCTGTGGGGGCCTCCAAGTTGATAGGGCAGAAATCTCCACTCTCACGTGAATAGTCCCATGGGAGAGGACAGCCAGCAAATCGATGCGAGAGATGCTGGGATAGAAAAATCTGTATGGGAGCTCTGAGAAGGGGCATCTGACTCTGCCTAGGGCGAGAGGGAGGGCTTTGGAGAAGAGGGGACGCTTCTGCTCTGACTTGAAGGGTGATAAGAGCCACAGGGAATGTTTGGAAATGAACAAAACCAAAGTCAGTCTTCAGCACACGAGCGGTATTCTGGGCAAGCTGCATGGACTGCCTCTTTCTGTATGTGGCTTGCCTTTCCCCAATGCCCTTTAAATCCTTTACTGCCCACAGTTGGAAAGCTCCGAAGCGATCCGGTGGGCTTGAAAACTCAGCCCTTTGATGGGTTGAGTGGAAATAATTCCTAGGTACAATGGGAGGGAAGCAGGTCTGTGGTTCTCATGTTATTGTAGTTTTGATGGGAGCAGCCTTGTGGATCATCTTCTTGTGTGTGCTCCAGTGCTGAGGCATTGGGTTAAGGAAAGGAGGCAGATCTGGACTGACACATGACTGTTATCCACCTGACATCCACCCATCCATCTATCCATCCTTCCAACCTCCTCATCCCATCAGTCCATCCATCCACCCATCAGCCTATCCATCTCTCCATCTCCCCCCAACCTCTTCATTCCATTCATCCATCCATCCATGCACCATCCCCCCATCCATTTATTTATTCACCCATACACTTATCCATCCATCCACCCAATCATTCATTCTTCTGTCTACCATCTACCATCCACCTGTCCATGGTTACATTCACCTGCCAGATGTCCATCTACCCATCCACCATCTATCCATCTATCTGTTTATAATCCATGAGACATTATAGTATATGGATCAAAAGCAAGGATTCTGCAGTCAGATTTCTTGAATTAATGTCCTACCTTCAACACTTACTAGCATTATGTCCTAGGAAAGCTACTTAACCTGTATGTTAACCCTTTCATCTACAAAATGGGAAAAAATAGCAGAGGACAACAGAAGCTAGTTGTCAAAATTAAATAAGATACTACATGCAAAGTGCTTAGCACAGTGCCTGGCATGGTGAGGGCTCAGTAAATGGTGCCGCTGTTTATTGAGTGATGCCTATAGGCTGGATGCCACCCTGCACAGCCTGAACTGAATTACTGGTGCTCCAGGTATAGACTGCAGAGTTTCCTTACCAGCTTCTGCCTGTGGCAAGGGCTAGGATTTTGGAACAGGAGGGACCTACTGACATAGGCATTAAGGATCATTAAGGAATGACCAGTATATTTTATTTTTATTGTTGTTTTATTGTTTATCCTACTTTTTGATGTAGGCGTGTTTAATATGTGTCCATGAGGTCTCTTAGTTTTTTTTTTTAACATTTAATTATGAAATAAACCCGTGAAAGACAGAAGAAAATGATACTCCTTGGTGAGTTGTCTACATCCCAGTTTCCATCTTGACCAAGCTCTTAATTTTAAAGTGCCGTTTTAAAGCACAGGCTCAATGCCACTTACATCCAAATTCACTCATTCTTTGATTGTTCTCACAGATTTCTTCAAGCTACATGTGTTGAGCACCAGCTGTGTACCAGGCACTGTGCCAGGTGCTTTTGTCCTGAAGGTCTCGTGTAAGATTTATATCTTCAGAGGGAAATAGACCAAAATCTTGACAGTGGGTTTCTAAGAGGGGTAGAATTAAGGGCGATCTTTATCTGTTTTTGTATTTTGCAAATTTCCTAGAATAATCATATAACGATTTCATATCAGAAGAGCCAACTGAAAATAATTCAGGGAGATCAGAGAGCTCACAGTCAACCAGAAGAACAGCCATTTATAATAGCCAAAGTGATACCGTAGGAGTGTATTAATGTAATGAGTCCCTGAAAACAAATGGAGAACATTGAGTTGGCGTTTTCAGAACAACTGGTCCTGGAGACACCCTGGGTGCCCACCACCCACTGCCCAGTTGATTCTTGGCACTTAGAGCACCCTGTTGAAATGGTTTAGACTGGACAAAGTAGGGAGAGGATGTTCGGCCAGATTGTTTAGTAAGTAGTTGGGATTTGGGGGCCTGGGTCAAGGTGTGGTCACCAAGGTGGGCTGTGAAGGTGGTGTGGGTCTTGCCCCGAGCTATGGCAAATGGGTAGAGGTAGCATTCTCATTCTTAGTGCACGTGCTCCCTGGCCTGCTGTGCCTGGCCTTACTACCTGAGGATCTAGGATTGGGGAAGGGAGGAAGTCCTTAGGCATGCTTCAGACTCCTGATTTGAACGTGGAGTTGGAGCTGTGGCCTCAGGTGTGGGGTCTGTAAAGTTGGGAGCTGGATAAGCTTGACTCTGGGGCTCTCCAGCATCCTGTTCTAAGTCTGCCTAGTGCCAGTGTCGGGAGAGAAAAGATATCATTGTTTTGGGGGGACCATGAAGCCCAGCGAAGGAATGGGCACTGGAGGGGCTGTTGGGGGTCCCCTCCGCCTCCAAGGTGGGACTGTATTGGGCTGAAGGCGTTGCTCTTCCTTTTGCTAACTTGGCAAATTTGTTTGGTTCAGTCATATCACTTTTGGGGGGCTTCAGTTCCCCCATGTAATGGAGAATCTTTCACTTCATCTTCTGAGCAACCCTAATGAAAATGTTATGAGAGAATCTTATAAACAGGGGAGCCCTATGCCAGGGAAAGATGTTATTTCATAAAAAGACTTAAAATTATTGTCTAATCTACTAAGAGTGGCTGTTTTTAAGAAATACATATAAAATTGATCATGCCACTGCACTCCAGCCTGGGCAACCCCATATCTAAAAAAAATTAAAAATAGGCCAGGCTTGGTGACACATGCCTGTAATCCCAGCACTTTGGGAGGCTAAGGGGAGAGGGTTGCTTGAGCCTAGGCATTTGAGACCAGCCTGGGCAACCTAGCAGGACTTCACCTTTACAAAAAAGTAAAAAATTAGCTTGTGGGGGCGGTGCATGCCTGTAGTCCCAGTTACTCGGGAGGCTGAGGCAGGAGGAGCTCTTGAGCCCAGGAGTTCAAAGCTACAGTGAGTTATGATTGCATTATTGCACTCCAGCCTGTGGGGCAGAGCAAGACCAAGACCCTGTCTCAAAAAAAACAAAATATAAGAAAAGAAATATACATAAAATTATAATGGTTATATTTTTAATCATGACCATAATATTGAAACTGTTGTAATTATTAGAACTCAGTATTGTGCCAGATACTGCATGGGTAGTACCTCTAACACTTCTAACATCCCTGTATAAGGTAAGCCTTATTATTATCATTTTTCCAGTGGCTTCATGCGTATTTGAACCCAGCTCCTTCTGCCTTCAGAGTCTGTGCTCTGTTGAATCTTAACACTCCCGAGGCCGGGCGCGGTGGCTCAAGCCTGTAATCCCAGCACTTTGGGAGGCCGAGACGGGTGGATCACGAGGTCAGGAGATCGAGACCATCCTGGCTAACACAGTGAAACCCCGTCTCCACTAAAAAAAAAAATACAAAAAACTAGCTGGGCGAGGTGGCGGGCGCCTGTAGTCCCAGCTACTCGGGAGGCTGAGGCAGGAGAATGGCGTGAACCCGGGAGGCGGAGCTTGCAGTGAGCTGAGATCCGGCCACTGCACTCCAGCCTGGGCAACAGAGCGAGACTCCGTCTCAAGAAAAAAAAAAAAAAAACACTCCCGAAAGCATGTATGATTTTTTAAAAATTAATATTTAATCTTTACAGCATCCCAAGAGAAAGCTGGGGCCGTTTTTCTATACCCATTTTACAGCCTGGAATAGCCCTGCTGGTGCCTCTGCTCTGGGCCTTCTGTTTGTTCTTGCTTGCACTATAAATGCAGGTTTCCAGGGTAGAGCGTGTCCAGGTGTGGTCGGGTCTCTCCTGCATCCCCCATCACCTCCTGGAGGGGTGGGGGCCCTTGGGGAGTACCGCTGGTTCCTCCGCTTGCCTTGTGGGATCGTGGTTGAGCCTCTGAGCGAGAGCCTACAAGCTGCCTTCCATCACCCAGGCAGGACCCTGTGTGAGGTTTTTGCCTTTTGCTTCTTGCCCTTCCTGAATGACACGCTTGCACTTGTCCCTTTGGTTTAGCTGAAAACCGAAAGTGTGTCTTCTCAAATGCAGACTGACATGCTTCTTTTATAAATTCTTGGGCATTACTATTGATTTTTGGCTGAGGATTTCAAAATCCTATCTCTAGGACTCCTGAGATTTCCCTCTGCAGTAATAATGCATTGTCATTCTTAATATCTCCAATCTCTGACACAATATTCATATCAAGCTGGAGGAGTGGCGTCAGCACAGCCTCGGGGACGGTCCCTGGGCATGGCGGGGCTGGCTGCAGGGGCTGCGCCGGCCCCTTACCCCCCTTCCACCCTGTCTTCTCACCAGGAAAACTGCTCCTGGCCCACCCCCTATTTGCAGGGGCCTAAGATTGCATCAGGGAGGCATCGAGTATAAGAGAATTGATTTCTACCCTTCTCATTGCACAGTTTTTACTGAGGCCCAGAGAGGGGCAGGAGCTTGCCCAAGGTCACACAGTGAGTCAGTGGCAGAGGAAGCTGGTACCCTGGTCTCCTAGTTCAAGGGTCATCAACTCTGTGTCTGCGGAGGCCAGGCATTAACATAAGTTGGTGCAACAGCTGCACATGGGACAGTGAGGGTTATGCAGACCCCGCAGAGAGCCCACACCCCTTCCATGGCTGCCCAGGGAATTGCATATGGGAGAGTCCAGATGTTCTGAGTTTTCAAGAGAAGCCAAAAGCTCAGATTTTAATATAAAATTTCTTGTATTTTAAATGTTGGCAACTAATTACAAAGTGCCTGAGTGTGTGCACACACACACGTGGCCCTAAAACAGAACCACAGATTTGAGTTGAAGATGGTACAGGACTTGCACAGTGTACAAGTGGGAGGTCACTCCCTTGGTCCAGGTGTCCAAACACCTTGACTTCCATCCATGTCAGATGACTTCCTGGCCATTCCACTTGTCCCAGCCACAGAGTTGAGGGGCCCGCTCTCGGTGTCCCTTCCAGCTCCTTGTCTTCCAGCTCCCACCCACTCTGGCTCAGCTGTGCCCCTGAGGCTCTCCTCACCCTTCCTGGGAGGAAAGGAGGCCTTTCCTAAGCAATCCTCCTCTCTGGATCCCAGCTTCCACGCACCCTGCGTTTTGCAGCAGGTGCAGGTCTGATCCCACCTCCTGCCTGGTTTGTCCTTTGCCCCCATGCTGCCAAGGAGACAGAGCTACTAGTTTGGCCTCCGGGACCTCCTGGGAGTGTCACGGAATAGGTTCTCACTGAGGGATTGTTTTTCTAGTCCTTGGAATGATTCTGCTTAGATCATAAAAATAAAAAGACCGTATCCTGGGTACTTAGAGTGTGTCTCTTGAAGAAGCTGATGTGTGTGTATTTTGGGAGGGGGGATGAAATTGTGTTTTGAGATGCTAATAGGAACCAATTCCTTGCACCTTGCAAAAATGACTGATGGAAGCTTTAGAAACTTTTTGGCAGAAAAGCGGAGTGTTGGATGTTGGAACTGGGGTTGAAAATCTGTGAAAATTAAAACAGCCAAAAAAATGCTGTTTTCTTAGTTGCAAAAACATTTTGTCAACATGATAGGAAGTTGTGAGCAGGAAGGAGGGTAGTGGGAACACACATCCCTCCCAGTGTCCCAGCTTGAGGGCCTTCCGTGGGGGGCCCACCTGAAAGTGGGAAAGGGATGGCTCTTCTCTTTGGGACATGATGATAAGGGAGAGTGGGGAGAGATGGTGCTGATTCTGCCTGTGGCCCTGTGAGAATCACCTGTTTCCTCCTCTATCTCTTCATCAGTCCAGCAACTTCCTGCAAACCTAGCCACCAAGGGGCCCCTCTAGGTGCCTGCAGAGGGAGACCCACCCTGATGCAGGTCACTCCCAGGCAGGCGGTGCCTCCCTTCTGTGTGTGTGACCACATGGGCTCTGCCCAGCAGGCTGTGGGCAGTTGGCAAGCAGCCCTCAGGGCTAGACTCGTTGAGCCAGCCACATCCCCAAAATCATTGCTGGCATGAGTAGAGAGCCCCTTTGGGGAGCCCTGCCTTCCCTTGTCTGTCCCTTGCTGCCCCACAACTGTCCCTTATCCACAAATGATGTCCCCATGCTATGGCCAGGGACCCAGTTATCCCCAGTGTGGTTAGAAGTGGGCACTGAGTAGGTCCAGGAAAGGCTTAGGGATGGCATTGACTGCAGGTGCTATAGAAAGAGAGCTGGAGGCATGGGCTTTGGTCCTGGCTGGGCCACAGACTTGTGTGGCCTTGGCCAAGCAGGCTTCTCTTTCCGAGCCTCAGTTGTAAAACGAGCTGTAAAACGAGGGAATCGAAATAGGCAGTGTTTTCCACATTGCAGGCTGCAACCCATGAGCAAATCATGAAATCAACTTAGGCAGCCACAGCCAAAAAAAACGAAAGAGGAAACAGTAGGGCAGAGCAGAACACAGGATGGAAGAGAAGGGATGAGAAAAGGGAAAAAGGAAGGATAATGTCAGAATCCATCCTACTGAATAAGCTCACACGTGGTTCCCTGAAACTTGCTTTGGTGTCCATGTGTAGTAATGTGCTGCTAGGTCATCATGTATATGCTTCTTGCTGTGGGTTGCAGTTTAAACAATTTAAGGCTGGGCTCAGTGGCTCATGCCTATAATTCCAGCACTTTGGAAGGCCAAGGTAGGAGGACTGTTTAAGGCCAGGAGTTCGAGACCATCTTGGACAACATAGCAAGACTCTGTCTATATTGAAAAAAATGGGCTGGGCATGGCGGCGTGTGCCTGTGGTCCCAGCTACTTGGGAGGCCGAGGTGGGAGGATCACTTGAGTCTGGGAGGTCGAGGCTGCAGCAAGTGGTGATTGCGCCACTGCACTCCTGCCTGGGAAGCAGAATGAGACCTGTCTCTAAAAAAAAAAAAGGAAAAATCAAACCATTTTTGAAAAATACAGAGTAGCTTATATAAACATTCTTCTAAGCCTTATAGTTCAGAAATGTAGTTAGTTCACTAGTAGCTGGATTGATCTTGAGCAAGTTACATAATCTCTCTGTGATTCAGTTTCCTTATCTATAAGATGGGAATAACAGTAGTGCCCAGCACAAAAGGATGTTACAAGGACCGAATGTGTGAATTTATGTAACGTCTTCAGCACGTTAGCACACAATCCATGCTCCATGTTAGCTGCTGTTGCTGAAGCTGTAGATGCACCCTTTTACCTAGGGAAGGAGGTGCGGTCCCAGACCTGTCACTTTCTTGGTCAGCCAGCCTCTGGAGGGGAGGAGAGGAAATGGGTCTGCTGTGCCTCAGTTGTTTGGGCCCAGGGACAGTCCCAGGGAGCTGCAGCTGACGTGGGCAGGTTCACAGGGGAGCCCATGCCCCTAAGCAGAATCATGCACTTTCCTGGTAAGAGCTCTTCTGCCCTCTAGCTAGAGGTCAGGTGGGACCTTTGTCTGCTCTGGGGGGTGCAAGCAGGGTGGGGCATGGCCTGAGTTGCAGCCCAGACCCCCAGCCTGCAGCTCCTGCCTGTTCCCGCCCTCAGTCTTTGGTGACCCCAAGACCATCTCTTCTGCCCACCATTCAGTGGGCAGAGTCAAGAGCCCCACGGCCCCAGGAATCCAAAGCCAATGGAAGTCCCTGCATACAGATCTGTGATCTGCCACCATCTAAGCATTTCCATTTTGTTCGATAGTTTGAGTCTTTGAACCCTGTGGCTCCATTTTGAACCATCTGAAGTGGGCACACATCTGTGACAATAACTACTTTTTTTCACTACTTTTCCCACTTAAGAAAAAAAAATGCAAGATAGGCCTGTGAAGAAGTGTTAAAATGAAAAGGAAAAAGAAAGAAATGAAGTTGTAGAGGAAGCTGCCTGGTCAGACCAGTGTTGTAGTAACTAGGAACTGGAAGGTGCAAGATGAGTCTCTAGAGAGGCGGAGAAAAGAGGGATGACACTGGGGCCGCCTTTCTGGCCAAGGGTAGGAGTGTGGGTCCGAGTGTGGACACCAGAGGAGTGGAGAACGGACCCTGCGCTCTTGGGAAACTTTTCCTCGTTCAGGCACGGCTTGCCTGGCAGCAGGGAGCAAGGTCATTGGTTCGATGTCAGGGGAAGGCTTTGTGCTTCCCCGAAGGCGGCTGTCTCCTTCTCTCCCTTCTCTCTACTCTGCCTTCCCCATCTCTCTCCCCTTCTCTTTCTCCCGAGGTGCAGATGGCCACATTTGCAGGTTAACTGGAACAGCTGGAGATGCATTATTAGTTTCCTGCTGCTCCTTCATATTTGCTTGGATTTTTTTTTTTTTTTAACGGCAACATAATTTACAACTAGTACATTGGTGTCAGAGCTGGCATGTTCTAAATCCGCATCAGATTTATGTAATGCCGTTGCTTATCAGTGAATGAAGTCATAATTATTGCTTTGTACCATTAAATAGCATAAATATATAAACTGTTATACAAATTGCAGCAAACGTTTCCTCTGGGGAGCTCTAGACCAAATTTTAATGTCGTGCATTTGTCTGGGATGGCAGTTTCTATGGTATATAATAATGTTGATAAATTTTACTGTAGCAAGTGACATTTTAAAGCATTAATTTTGGTGCTAAAAAAAATTCTGAAGAATGCTCAGACCAAACTGGGAGGTGCTTGGAGGACCCATTGGGTGAGGTGGGGTGAGGTGGGGGTTTTTCCTTAAGAGGACAGTGGGTGACATGTGGCACTCCCAGCACTCCTACACATGAGATCACCCCTCCTCTCTCAACTCCCCAAGGAAAGCAGCAGATACATTTTCCATGGCAATGATGATAATTAATTTCAAAAAATTCAAATCGATTCATTTCTGCCTTAAATTTGAGGTGTGCAAGGGAAAATGGAAGGAGGCTGTGGAAAACGCACAATTGATGGGGATGGTCCTCGTTGTAACCTCCTTCCCAATTATGTAAATTCTGTGTGGGGTGAAAAAAATCCCCATCCTAATTAGAGATGCAACACCTGGCCTCGGATGATGTTTCAGATGCCAGGCGTGCGGTTGCATAGCCTCCTCAAGCCATTATCGTCAAGAGTGACTTTTGCGGGAAGCCCCAGGACAACGCCCGGCATTTACCTGCTGTGCTCTTTGGAGAGCCGGGTGGCTGTGGCGGAGCGCTGGAAGGAGCGCGCCACCCTCCGCCTTCAGGAGAGGGCGTGGGGGCTGGAGGTTCCCCATCAGGGCCCACTCGCCACTGTGGAGCTGACCCAGGGAGTTGGAGAGCATGGTGCCAGCTGCTCACCCCTGCTATTCCTGGGCCTTGATGAATGGGAACATCCTCTGAGTTCCATCCTGAGTTTTGTTACCATCCTTTGTTTTTATCCTGAGTTTTCAGGTTTCATCTTTTTTCTTATGTCCCTGACTCCCTCCCTTGAGATTCTTAGAGTGCTCTGCTGAGCCTCGTGGCTCTTCTTGTTAACATGGTAATCCTTAGAGTTGTCTTTGGGTATGTGGGAGGATCACGCTGGTCCTGGCCCCTTTGTGTTGGGTGAAGCCTTGTGGCTAATTCTGGCCAGAGAGCTGTGAGTGGAGCATTTAACCAAAAGGGTGGAACCTTTCAGCATTCTCTCTTTCCCTGGGGCACTCTCAGCATCTGAGTGTTTTTCATGAGCAGAACCCCCTGCAATGGACATGAAGGGCAGGTGACAAATAAACCTTTGCACCCCTTGAGATTTTGGGTGTTGTTATTACAACATAACATTCCCTATCCTAATACACAGGTCTTTATTGGTTTCTCTAAAGTTCATGACTTTCTGCAGGGTGTTGAGAGTGTGGGAAAGCTGGCTGATTATTATTATTATTTTTTCTGCAAAGAATATCAAGTAGATAAGACTTTTGTCCCCTCTGGACAGTGAGAAAACTGAGGCTCAGAGGAGTTAGGTGACTTTCCTAAGATCACACAGCTTCCAGGGACCAGGCATCGACGTCCCCCAGTTAACAAATGTTATGCTCTTTCTTCTCTCTTGCTTTGCCTTTGAAGAATGAATTCTCTTTCACAGGGGTCACAAACTCAGTGACCTTTGAGGTCAAGCAGATCGGGGTGGGGCTGAGGAGTATAGGACAATAGGGACTGGTAAGAAGTGCGGGGAATATTCGAAAAGCATTAAGGTTCAGCCTTGGCGTTTAATTCTGTGCCCCCTGATGACATCTCGAGCTTCCACGGATAGCTTCAGCTGCTGTGCGCGCTCACTATGAGTGCCTCCTTCTGATGTCTTGCCCTCGAGTTTAAATCTTGAACTTTGTAATGGAAGTCTCACATGCTCATCCCTTTATAGCCGCCAACTATCTGATAAAGTCCTCTACAGTTAGGATGGGGACTGGCCATTAACATCCTAGTACTCTATCCCCGAGTGACCTTGTGAGTTATCGAATCCTACCTCCTCCTTTCACAAATGAGGTCTCTGAGCTCAGAAAAGGGACCAACTTACCCAAGGACACCCCACCGAGCAGTTTCTTAATGAAAGCGTTTGTACTGTTTGGAAGTGAAGGAAGTCACAGTTTAAGTGGATGGAGGGGGTGTTGAAATGGAATCGAGAACAGCCAGTAGGAAAGGAAAATGTGTTCTCCTTAAAAAATGTTAACTTTTGTTTGTTTGTATAGTCAGAAGACATTTATTATGCAAGATGCTGGGCAATGTGCTTGATCATTAAAAAAATCTTAGTAAAAAGACATCTTGCATTTGTGGGTATAAAAATCTGAAACTTCTTGCAGACAGAGGTCAGTTCTCTTTCTGCTTATGTTCTCAACACCTGGCTCTATGCTTTGCACATAACAGAAATTAAGTGTTGAATTGAATTGCCTCTATTCTTATGCTACCAATGGCGATTATGAATAATGGTAAGGAAGTTAGCACAGCCCTGGGGTTAACAGCACAGCTCTGTGGTTGAAGCGCCTGGGCGCTGTCACTTACTGTGAAGGGAGGACAAGATTGTGACCTCCTCGTAGAGACTTTATGAGCCCGTCCCAGATGTAAAGTGTTTAGCTGAATGCCTGGCAGGTAGTTAGCACTTGAATACCTCCAAGATAGTCCAGGAGACCTAATCATTATTAACTTAGCGAGCCCAGTCTTGGCCAGTGTCCGTTCAGCTTTGCTTGGGAGACAGAACTGTGGCTCAGCACAGGCAAATCCATTCTGCCCACTCCCCGTGTGCCGTGAACAATAATTTTGTACCTCAAACTGCAAAATCGCCATTTAAAGCAGCTTGGGAGAATTGTTTCAGCATGAGCTACCGCTGCACTCTGGGGTTGCTTTTCTGTCGGAGGCTCGGTGCTGAACGGTTAGAGTGGGCGGTCACCCTGGCTGGCAGGGCTGAGCAAGACAACCTGTGTAGCTCGCAGACTCTGAGCAGGGTTGATGGGGTGGCATGGTCATGTGGGAGCCAGGGCCCAGGCTTGCACACGTTAACATGTGCTGGGCTGCCCTTGTCAAGCCTGCTTGGCCCCTCCTCTTCATGCCAGTCCCCACTGTCCTGTCCAACAGCAATGGGCAGGGGAAGGAGCACTGAACAAGGAGTCAGGCCCCTAGGATTCACTTCCTCTGTCACTTACTATCTTTTGCAACTTGACGCTTAGAAACTTAGTGTTCCAGCTTGCAGAATGGGACAAAGAATGCTCCTCCATCCAGCTTACTCACATGACCGAGAAACAGACCTGGGGATAAAGTGTTCTGTAGAGGCCAGGGGGAAGGGCCGTTGTTGGCAGAGGTTAAGAGGTGCATTTCGGTCCTGGATCAGCCATGTGGGACCATCACTTTACCTCACTCAGTGTCACTTTCTCCGTGTGTGGAGTGGGAATAATAACGGCACGAGCCCCATAGTGCCGCTGTGATGAGCAAGTGACTGTGTAAAGCTGGCTTCGCTTCAGCTCTGATTCTCTGGTCACACTGTGAAGTTAGGGGTCCTGTCGTCCTGTTCTGCTGCACATCACCAGCACCCAGTGCTGCACCCTGCGCTTGGGCACTCCGTTTCTGCAGAATGGAAGAAGGATGCGACCCCCTGGAGTTATGTCTTAGATGTCTGATGCCTATAGACTGTGAGCCCAGCAAGGGCAAAAGCCCTGGCTCCCAGGTCACTGCTGCATGCTGGCACCTGGCTCAGTGAGCAAAACCCTCCCAAGCCTTTAGCCGCTGCAAGCACCCACCCCTGGAACGCCCTCCCTGCCTGCACATCTCAGCCTGTTCATCCAAGGCCACCTCATCCAGGAAGTTATTCATTCACTCATCCATTCAGTAGGTACCTATGCACCAGACACGTGCTAAGGTGATCCTCACCTGTCAAGAAGGAAGTTTCTTCCCCCTTGGTGTTACCTCGACCCCCAACCCAAATATTTTATTCACCCTTCTTAAGGAGCTTACCCCTTCCTGCCTGGTGTGATGCTTATGTGCATACCCAGCCGTTCTCCCTCCCTAATTAGATGCGAGGGTTTTTTAAAACTTTGTTGAAGTATAGCATACATTCAGAGAAATGTGTACCTCTTAAGTGCACAGCTCGATGGGTTTGCAGATATAGAACACATCCAGATCGAGAATCAGAACCCAGTGGCCTCTGGTAGCTCCCTGCACTCCTTCCTGTTATTGCCTCCCTCAAAGGCGAGCACTGGCCTCACCTCTGGACCCTACAGTCATTTTGTTGCTAGAGGTGATTTAAAGGCAGGTGTGTCTAATTCATCCTCTCTTCTCTAGACTGCTTAGCACAATACCTGGCATTTGTTGAATAAACAGATAGGTGGATGGATGGATGGATGGATGAGTAGATGGACAGATGGATGTGTGCATGGATGGACCCAATACCACGGGGGTTAGACTAATGACGGTATTAATATAACAGCTGACAGTTGTTGCATTCTATCAGCCCACTCTACTCAGTGCTTTATAGGCTCCTCTGCTGGTCCTCACAGAGCCCTGTAGGGTAGCTCTCCCTCTGTTTTTACAGATCAGCAGACTGAGATTCAGAGAGGTTAGCCACTTGCCCAAGGTCAGCCAGCCCGTGAGTGGCAGTCGCTGTGACCAGGGTCATATGACTCCGGCTTGCGTCTGGAGCTGGCGCTCTGTGCCTGAGTTCCTGCTGGTTTACAGCCCTGGGCAGTCCTTCCTCAGCTGGGCCAGCTGGACATAGGCTCAGCGGGCGACAGGGCTGAGCTGTCCTTGGCGGGCGAGCTGATGGTTCCATGCTGCCCCGGCCCACCCGCCAGGCGCCCCATTCCTCCCGGGCTGCACTGTGCCTTCTGTGTGCCTCTCCAAAGGACAGGGCATATTTCTTCCCAACCCTCTTAAGACCCAGCCCGCACTGGAGGGCTTCATCATTATGCAAATTAGCTGGATTGGATCTGCTCCCGCAGAGGACTCTGGGGGCAGCAGAAGGACGGAGCTGCCTCTGGAGCGCTGAATTGAGCCTCAGATTAGGCCAGTTGATGGGTAGGGGCAGGGGTGAGGAGTGGGCATGGAGATGGGGCTGGCACCGATGATTTGCCGCCCCTGGGGAGGCTGTGGGGAGTAGGGGGCTGGGGACCGGTGCTGGAGAAGGCCCGGTGCTTGGGCTTACCCAGGCCAGGCTCCCAGCATTGTTGCTGAAGATGGGACTGAAGAAAGACATTCTTTTTGGATTTTCTTTGTGTGTTGAGCCCTTTTATGATTCATCAGTAAGTAAATATCAGCTGAGGGGGTGATTTGTTTCTAACAAGCTTATAAAATACTGGCGTCATTTGTGGGCTTATTGGAGTGCTGATTATAAACACTCCCCATGCCCACTCCTCTATGTCAAATTAGCATTCAAAATACAAACATTGGATCTTTGGATCACTTTCTGCTGTCTCTTTGGAAGCTGGTAGGCTGGGAAGGGGTGACAAAACCAAGCCTCAGATGAGGAACATTTCCACTCCACTAGGAGACTTGAGGGGTTGCAGGGAGAACCACTCGCTGTGCCCTCGGAAGGGTGGGGGCCACGGGGTTCTCTGAGCTCAGCTGTTCCTCTTGCCTCTCTCGTTGCCAAGTTTCCGCTGACCTGGCTCCTCCCCACCCCTAGAGCCTGTCATCTTCAATCTCATGGAGGACGCAGATCTGGGCAGGCGGCATCTGGCCGGGTGAGCCTGTGGAGCTGCCTCCTCCCCAGGGTGGGCTGGGGCCCAGCCTGCACCCAGCCACATGCAGTGGTTGCTGAGAGTGTCTGAACTGGCTATGGGAGCCATCACGTGGCAGCCTCCTCATGGGGGGTCCCAGGCCTCCCTGGCTTCTGTCCCTGACTCCGAACCTCGCCTCCCAGCTCCTCACACTTCCTGGTCTCTGGCCTTCTGGCCATGCGTCACAGCAGGCACATTCTAGCTCACATGGGGCAGAACACTGTGTGAGGTATGAGAGTGGATGGTGACTCACATCTTTTCAAGACCATCCATAGGGACCAGCCCAGCAGGTACATTCACTCCAAGCTCTACAAATGCATAGGATCACTCAACCCTATGCATCAAGCACAATTATATCCCCATTTTACTGATGAGGCCACCGGGGCACTCAGTGGCAGAGCCCAAGCTTGAAAATTGGCCTGTCCATTCCTTTTGACAGGTGATGGAACGGAGTCCAGGCCAGCAGGAGCAATTTGCCCCCATGAAGGCAGAGACCCAGCAGGGACCAGAAGGCAGATCTGCCCAGGCCTCAGCCCAGGAAGTGCTGTTGAGTGAAGAGTCACTGCCACTGGGAATCTCTGGTCTGAAAATCTGCAAGGCAGGGGCTGAGTGGAGCTCTCTGGTCCAACCACTTCCAGTTATAGATAGAGAGACCCATACCTAGTCATTACCAACGTTGTCTCCATCACTAGTCAGTGGATTCAAATTTTTAAAAAACTTTTATTGTATTGTATTACTTCGTTCTCATGCTGCTGTAGAGAACTGCCTGAGACTAGATACTTTATAAGGAAAGAGGTTTAATTGACTTGCAGTTCCGCAGGGCTAGGGAGGCCTCAGGAAACTTTCAGTCATGATAGAAGGGGAAGCAAACATGTCCTTCTTCACATGGCAGCAGGAAGGAAAAGAATGAGAGCCAAGCATAGGGGGAAGCCTCTTATAAAACCATCAGATCTCGTCATGAGAACAGCATGGGGGGAACCTGTCCCCATGATTCAGTTATCTCCACCTGGTCCCACCCTTGACAGGTGGGTATTATTAAAATTCTAGGTGAGATTTAGGTGGGGACACAGAGCCAAACTATATCAATTACAAAGGCTATACATGTTCACTGCAGGAAAACTAGAAAATCCAGCCAAGCAAAAATAAGAAAAACATATCCTGCCTTCCAGAGATGACCCTCTAACACCTTAATGTGTGTCCTTCCAGCAAGTTTCTCAGCACACACAAGCACACACAAATATAGTCATTCCCTTCTTTCCCCCACTTTCTTTTCTTCTCTTTCTTAACCAAAATAGCATTGTGTTTAGTATCTGGTTTTGTGTATTTCCACTTAATTGTGGGTGAAGTGGGAGATTGTTAGTCTGAGTGATTGTTAATCTGTCCTTTTAGAGAAGACGTTTGTCTCTGGTCCACAGGGCTGTGGACAGGGACTAAATGTTGTTTGTCTTTAGAAAGCCCCCTGCCATTGAACAAGCATTAATTGAGTGCCACTGTGTGCCAGGTTGTTAGGTGCTGGGAATTGCCTGTGCAGTGTGAGAGAGATGGTGGTCCATCCTTCCTCCCTGCCTATGCTAGGGGAGGGAAGCATACGTTGGGTGCAGAGAGTGGGAGTCCCTGATGGGGCAGACACAAGGGGCAGGTGGGCAGGGAGTGTCCCTGTGGAGCTGAGTTCTTCAGCCAGGTTCTGAGAACATCTTGCTCTTGGTAGGAGGGGCTCAGCCGTGGAAAGTTGGGGAGGTGTTGTGTTCTCTGTTGTCAACTAGACAGAGGGCCACTGGGACCCCCATTTTCATGCTGGAGCTTGTTTCCATCAGCACATACACAGCCCCTCCATGGTGTCTGGGATTCCTACTTTTCTCAGTTCTGGATGGGGAGAAGGGAGCCATCCACATGGAGGCCAGGATAGGGCCGGGTGCAGGTCCCCGCCTGAGGGCATGGAGGCACGGATTGGAGACACAGTCTGTTTTGGAAGTGGGATTCAACAGGCTTCACAAAATCCTGGCTTCTGGAATTCTAAATTGTCACTAAAGTCCGGCCCTTGTGCATTCAGGGTATGATTAAAGCATGAAGTGAAGGCAGAGTAATCGGCTTTGGATTTGCTTTTCCCCCAAAAATCTGAGTTTAACACTGTGGGCCAGGTGTGTTGGCTTATGCCTGGAATCCAAGCACGTGGGGAGGCCGAGGTGAAAGGATTGCTTGAGGCCGAGAGTTTGAGAACAGTTGGGTAACATAGTGAGGCCCCATCTCTACCAAAAAAAGAAAAAAAAATTACGAGTGGGGCATGGTGGCCTGTGCCTGTGGTCCCATCTGCTCAGGGGTCTGAGGTGTGAGGATCACCTGAGCCTGAGAGTTGGAGACTGCAGTGATCCGTGATTGCTCCACTGCACTCTAGCCTGTCTTAAAAACAGAACGAAACAAAAAAATGTTGTGGATGGAATTCAGGGCCACAGTCTTTACTGTGACTGGAGGTTCTTACTGGAAATTCCTTAGTATGCAGGACCTTGAAATGGGTTCTGGAGCAGTGAACTATCAGATTCCCCAGCTGAGGCCAGCATTCTGGAGGCTGTGCACATGTGTGTCTGCCTCTTGGTCATGTCCAGTAGGAAGAGAGGTATCATCCCTCTAGACCAAGCCCTTCAGTGGCACCAGGACATTGGTCCCTCACACTGGCCCTCTGCCCTTCTGCCTGCCCTCTTAGAGCGGCTCCTGTGTTCTGGGCCCTGGGTCACTGAGGCTGTCCTGTGGCGTGACAGGCAGGACAGACAGCTCTGGCCCAGGCGGGGCTGAGCTGCTGGGCTTCCAACTCCTGCCAGCCCAGATGTCCATGGCATTTCCCCTCGAGCTCTACTTCCACACTCTGGGGTCCTAAAGGGCTTGGTTTTGGGTTTTTTAGGATTTCTGGGTGACTGTGTTGTCACACAAAGTATGTCCCTTGGCCTGGCCTCCCAGACTCCTCCTAAGCAAGCTGGGTGTGACAGCGTCTCACTGGTCTCTGTTACACTCAAATCCCCCACACCCACCGCCTTGCACAGTGCCTGCCTCAGGGTCAGTAATAACCATGACAGTGATATTAATAACTCAAGCTATTAAGCCTGTTCATCTCCCAACAGTTATGATGTAGGCACTACGATCATTCTCATTTTACATGGTGGGGAACATTGGCCCGGGGAGGTGGGGTTCCAGGATCCCACTGCTAGTAGATGGTGGTGGGGGATTTGAACCTGTGCAGTCTGACTCCGAGACTGCGCTTCTGTTCATATGCTGTGCCACCAGAAAGCAATAGCTGAATGTAGCCGATGAGCAAATGAGGGGGTGTGTCCAGCCCTGAGAATGGCATGGTGGCTGAGGTGGTATGGGGTTCCTGGGAAGATGCAGGCCCGCTGCATCACCCCCCACAAAGCAAGCCTTGCTCTTGGGCATGAAGAGTAGCATCTGTGGACCCAGAGCCATGTGTCTGGGCTCCTGCATTGGGGACAGCATTGAGACCTGGACCTGAATGCTCCAGGGCTGATGTCCAGATCCATGGGGGGTATAATTGAGGCAGGACTCTATCCATCAGGGGCCAGTGTGAGGGACCAGTGTCCTGCTGCCACTGAAGGGCATGGTCTATAGGGATGACATCGCTCTTCCTACAGGACATGATCAAGAGATGGACACACATGTGCACAGCGAACTATTAGCGTTTATTGAGCACCTCGCGTTTGTCTGGCTCTGTAAGAAATACCAGGAAAGTGAAAGAGTTGGTTTTTCATCCTCAGATAATGTATTAGCCAGGATTGTTTTGGTTGGAAGTGACAGAAAGTCAAGTTAACTTAAGCAAAGAGAAGGAATGTTTTGAAAGATACCTTTTTATTTCACATAGCTTTGAATAACTTGGGTGCAACTAAAACTCCTTTTTGGAAAATTGTGGCTTGGAGGACAGAGGTAAGGCATCGAGAGCTGCTTGAATAAGGGTATAGAATCCATAACCTAACTCTAGCCCTAACCCTCAGGAATGAGTGAGACCCTGTGAATGCAGCCCTTGGGGCAGGAAGAAGCTGGGTGTGGCCAAAAGTAGGGGTGTTAGGAAGGCAGGGCCAGGGCCATCTGGCAGAAGAGTGCAGCTTTGCACTGGGAAAAACAGAGCCCTCTTGAGCAGGAGAGGGAAATGATGGCTGCGGAGCCTGGGGAGGATTATCTGGGTGGTGTGTCTGAACGTGGCAGGGGGAGAGACTGGAGCATTCATGATGAGGTGGGGCCAGGGGCGGAGAGCAAAGGGTGAATTGCCAGGTGTCTGTCGCATGTGCTTTTTGATGAAGGTGTCTATGAAGATGTCTTTTCCAAGTAGGAAAAAGGCAAGATGCCAGCCAGAGCCGTGTGGTTGGGCGTTTTCCTGCTATGGTGCGTGGGCCTGGCACTGCTCACATCTCATCACAGGTAATGGCAGCTGTTCTGCTCGCTACACCGGGCTGGAGAGTTGGAGGCTGCGTGGAGGTGACCTCCACCCCTGCGCCCCTGCCGCTCAGCAATGAGCCCATTCTTCACCTGCCCAGTCCCCCTCTGCCTGTCCCTGCCTCTCCTGGTGGGGTCTGTCAGGAGCTCTCAGTAAGCTCTGCCTCTGTGGGTCAGAAGTGGCTGCTGGATGGGATCAGCCTAGACCTTAGGCTGCAGGCACCTGCTTGGCAGGTGGAGGCACAGCCAAGAGCAGACAGGAGGGCTGGCTGGGCTCTGGGAGCTGGCGATGGGGTCTAAGCTGCCCAGAAGTGACAGACCCCTCATCTGGTCCCAAACCATCTGCGAAAATGGTCTCGGAGGGCTCAGCTCTGGGAGCTGAAAACATCAACAAGCCAGCGTGAGCTTGGGCATCCCATAGGCCTCATTTGGTCTCAATTCTGGGTCTGTTGAAGAGAGAAGGGCCGAGCACTGGGCCTGGCCTCAAGAAGGTGGTATTTTGTTAGGGGAGCGAGTGAAGGAAGGGGAGAGGTGAGTAGATCCGAGAGGAAAACGTGACCTCAGAAAAGACCTTAAGAGGGCCCCGTGCACTGTGACCATAAGCCTCGCTATCTTGGGCGGCTTTTCAGCCGAACTGAAGAAAGACCCACTCCCCTAGAGTAGACCTAACACTGGTATTAGCATCAGAATCATGTGACTACTTGAAGGGAGTATCATTGATTTGAATGTATTCATTTATTCCATGTTGCGTTTGAATTTCCAATTTAGCTTCAATTTTCATTTTACTTGGGTCACAGCAAAAACCCGGCTCTCTGAGACATAGCCTGCAGAAGCAGAGCTGAGAAACTGCACAGACTACTTAGCTCAGCATCAGAAATCCAAGCATTTATTTCCTCGATGAGCCACGGGGCTCAGCCGGCTTAAAAGGCAACTCAGTAGTGCTGTGGCCCGTGGGCTTCTTGACTGGCTAGGAGCCCAGGTGCTATTGATCCACCATATGACCTATTGGTTCAAAGTTACGGTATTTGGGTTACATCCTTCAGAGAAATTTCATGACTCTGCAGTGTTCCTGTGTTCATCATATTCTTACCCACCTTGGGCAAAGTGCCCACATAATTATCAGGGTGTAGGTTTATGCTGAACGTTGGGAAAGTTCACATCTAAGTGGTTTCCCAGGCAGGGCAATTGCAATTGCAAGCAAGTGCTAACAGCAAAAGGACTGAGGCGTTCTTCACAATATTTGACACTCACATTCCACAGTTCAATAAATATTTGTTAATCACTTGTTATGTCCCAGTGCTGTTGTAGGTTCTGGGATTACAGTGTTGAATAAGACAGGGAGAGCCCATGCCCTCACCTTGCCTGTATTCTAACACAATGCTTTCCAAATGAACTTTCTAAAATGATGGAAATATTCTGTACTACCCAGAGTGGTAGCCACTGGCCACGTTAGCTATTGCAACTGAGGCACTGAATGTTTAAATATATTCAACTTTAATTTAAATTTGAATAGCCACAGGCTGGGCACAGTGGCTCACACCTGTAATCCCAGCACTTTGGGATTTGAGGCCAGGAGTGTGAGACCAGCCTGGGCAAGACAGCAGGATCCTATCTTTACTAAAAATCTAGCCAGGTGTGGTGGTGCACTCTTGTAGTCCCAGCTGCTCAGGAGTCTGAGGCGGCAAGATCTCTTGAGCCCAGGAGTTTGAGGCTGCAGTAAGCTGTGATCATACTGTGGCACTCCAGGCTGGACAACAGAGTGAGACCCTGTCTCAAAAAAAAAAAAAAAAAAAAACTCACACATAAAAAACAAACCCAGAAACAAAAGAGCCACAGGTGGCTCTACTAGACTGACAGTGTGGATCTAGCAGATACATATTTCATATTTTTTAAAGCTTTTCAATAGCAGTCATTATTTTCTAGTCTCATTGTTTATTTTTTCAGCTAGAGGATGGGGACGGCTCGGTGTCCAGTGAACCGGGTCAAGGTGGACTTCGAGAAAGTGGTGAATTCCAGTTTCCAAGCTGAACTCTGGAATTTGTTTGTTTGTTTGTTTGTTTTGCTTTGAGTACTAGTCCCTGCAGGGGAAGTTCTGTCTGTATTTACCTGGATGGGGAACTTTTGAAAAATGTTGCTTTCTTGCATTCTGCAGGTGTGTGTTGTGTTTGTGTGTGCTCGTTGGTAACTGTCAGGCTTTTTGACACATTGCTGTTGCTCATTTTAAAAAATGATCTTGGTGAGTACAAAAAATGATGTCGGCAGTAGAGAAAACCCTTGTAGTAGAAGCAGGGGTAATTCATGTGTCCCTGGCAGGGTCAGTGACAATAAGGGTTTTGCAACCTGCCTGTCATGTTAATTGTATATTATTAGAGGCCATTAATCTGAGGATTATTAACATGATGGATTTTTAGGCAATCGTCTTGTTGAAAACTTTAATCTGAAGATCAGTGATATACATCAGTAAGTGTTTGATGTGTTAAGAAAGAATAAGCGACTTGTTTTCACTTAGTGGATCCCCAGGGATATAGTGGAATCTTCATTTTCTGAGGCGATCGGTCTTCAGTTCTTTGCAGGTAAAAGGGGATGTGTGTGAGGAGGGCTGTGGAATGCCTTCTGGAAGTGTGCAGGTTGAGAAATTCTGAGTTGTATAGAACTCCAAGAGTTCTCTTTCCTCGGTTCTCAGTGAAGTCCCATTTGTTCTCTTGTGTGTGGTCTATTTCATCACTCAGACATCCATTCTCTTTCCATTAAGTAGTTGAGATAGTTACCTCCTGTCTCTTGGTGTTGTGTCCAGGACCTGATCTTTGTCTTTTCTTTTGCCAAACACCACCCGTCATGATTGCTGATTGCTCGGAGAGCCGGGATTTGGATGTGTCTGACAGCGATGGGTCTCTGAGCAATTGCTGATCACTCAGAGAGCCAGGAGGTGGACATGTCCGCCAGCATCATAGGAAGTTAGCAAGCAGGACCCTCTGTGATGGTGATGTTCTCCTTAACCACCCGGGGCCGCTTGCATCACAGGGCTAGCTCCCTGGTAGTGTGGAATCAGCTCTCAGAGCTGGAAGGAGCCTCCATTGGCAATCCCGTCCAGGCTGGGCCCCTCTCTCTGCGGTTTTTGGCACTGAGGCCTTTCAAGTTAGGGAGATTTCTGCATGGGCCCAGCTACGGGGAAGGGCTGGCCAAGGGCCCAGGGGTGGGGGGGGTGCATGCAGCCGATCGTGCCCCTGTCTCAGTCGGGCCCTGCTCTGACCTTCATGAAAATCTCAGGGAGTTTCAAGAGAGAGAAGCAAGAAGAACCATAAAGAAATAGGAAACTTGGGTCCAGGAGCATCAGAGGGGAGGCAAAGTCAACTCATATGACCCGAAGTAGGAAGCTGCAGCCAGCCACGAGGGAACAAAAGGGCTTGAAATCTGGACACAAATTTCGCTATTGCAAATATGGGAGTGGTGTGGAGGTAGAGGAGGATGGAGACAAAGAAAGCTGACACAGAGGCATTTTGAAGATGGAAGTAGCATAGGATGTGCCATGAGAGAATGCACAATGTCCCAGGTGCTAAGGGTCTTTAAACATTTACTGGGGGTGGGGCATGGGCATGGCTGGCCATGTGCCCTGAAAGAGAAACAGGGTTCCATTGCCTTGATGGCCCCCACAGTGGGCTTGTATGTGCCATGTCACCAGGCCTAGGCATGGAGTTTCAGGTAGAATCATGTCAGAAGTGACAATGGCAGGCTGGGTGTGGTGGCTCACTCCTGTAATCCCAGCACTTTGGGAGGCCAAGGCAGGCAGATCACCTGAGGTCAGGAGTTCGAGACCAGCCTGACCAACATGGTAAAACCCCATCTCTGCTAAAAATACAAAATTAGCTGTGTGTGGTGGTGTGCGCCTGTAGTCCCAGCTACTTGGGAGGCTGAGGCAGGAGAATTGCTTGAGCCCAGGGCATGGAGGTTGCAGTGAGCTGAGAAGGTGCCATGGCACTCCAGCTGGGTGACAAGAGTGAAACTCGGTCTCAAAAAAAAAAAAAAAACCACAGAAAAAAGAAGAAGTAACAATAGCAGTAATAGTAGTTGTGGTGGTAGCATTATGATCAGTATTCTTTAGTGTTTTTTTTAGTTTTTAAAATTGTTTGAGCTTTTGTTAAGAGACAGAGTCTCCCTCCGTCACCCAGGCTGGCTGGGGTGCAATGGTTCATAGCTCAATGTAACCTCAAAGTCCTGGGCTGAAGACATCCTCCTGCCTCCCTGTACCACCTACCACCATGCCCGTCTAATTTTTTACTTTTTTGTAAAGATGGGGTCTCACTGTGTTGTCCAGGCTGGTCTCGAGCTCCTGGACTTGAGCAATCTTCCTGCTTTGGCCTCCCAAAGTCCTGGAATTACAGGCATAAGCCACTGTGCTGGGGGTCATGATTCATATTCTTTACTTGGCTCTCATTTACTCTCATAACAGCCCTGTGAGGTGGACAACCTTCTCCCCATTTCAAAGTCAGAGACTGAGACACAGAGGGAAGCGCTTGGCCCAGTGTCACCCTGGGCGTGTGCAGCAGAGCCAGGATCCTCCTCCATGCGGCCTGGTTCTCAGCCATGTTTTCCCCCCTCCCTGAAGGATCTAGTCTTGATGAAACAAGGGCGAGTCGGGGGCTGTCCGCTGAGCTGTCCTGTTTGCTGTGATGGGAAATCTCGCAGGGAGTTTACCCGGAATCATTCTCAAGCTTAACTGATCCCTAGCTAAGATCCGTCTGACCTGGCTCTTGGGAGCAGTTGGTCAATGGAACCATCTGGAGTCTTCTGATTTGAGTTTCGGAGAAGGAGAGAGTGAGCAAAGTACTTATAACTTAGGAGAGCAGTGTCTTGGAGATGGGCTTTGGCCAGATGGCCGACCTTGCCATGGAAACCCTGGGGTGAATGCTGGGGTGGTCGAGCCACCCAGCCCTTCCTGGGGTGTGAGCCCAGGAAGGAAGGCCTCCGTCCTCCTCTTTTCTCAGCCTTCCTTCCCTGAATCCCATTGCAACCCCCAGGTGTAGAAAGTGATGAACTTCCACCTGGCCTCTCTGTCCAGCCTCTGGCAGAGGGGAGACTTGTCAGATGCTGGAATCAAGGAAGGCAACCTAGTGATCAAGCCAGGCTGAAACATGCCTGCATAGCAAGCGAGAGGGCAGATCACAGAGGCCCTCGATTGGTGGGCCTGGACCGGATGCTGGAAGGCAGGAGAGTCCAGTCTGCTGTGGTTGGTAGTGATGAAGGGCGAGGCTGCAGGGCGGGGGTGACCCTTCCCACCCACACCTACAGGCCCATGTGTGGAATTGACATTCTACCCAGATAGGGAATTCGGTCTCCCCCTTCCTCCTGCCATCGGGTAGCGTTCTTTGCACATGTGATGTCGGTGTATTGCGGCATCGACAGCATTGTCGAAGGGGGACGTTGGTGGGTACCTGGGTAAATAAGTATAAATAGTTTTCTTTCTGATATGTGACCAGATTATTTTCCAGTTGATTTCAAGCCCTGGCCCCAAGTGGCCCACAGATCAAAAAAAGATAAGGGTCAGTTACAAGGTTGAGCTCATTCTCCGTTGCCATGGCAACTGACCTCAGGCAACCCTCGGAGGACTACACCCAGCTCCCCAGGTGATGTTTTTACTGTCCACACCATCAATCCCAAGCCTTTCAAAACTCAGACTGCCTAATTGTCAGGGCTCTGTTTTGAAGAGGCTCTGGGTCCCCTGTGGGGCCCGGTCAGGCTGCCAGAGCTCATTTAGAAGCCTTTGTGAAACACGGGGGACCATAGGACGGGTCCCTTCTGGGCAGAACGGCCTGGGAAGGTGCCCCCAGGGGGAGGAGGAAGGGCACAGCCCATCCTCCAGCATTAATTAGGAAAATGTGAGCCCCAAATGGGAGCAGGGTGGTGGGCTGTGCCTTCAAGCCATGGCTGAGTGGTCTTGAGTGACGAGGACATCGAAGGGTGGAGAGCCCCTGGCATTTGGGGTCAGGAGGGCCACGATGCAGGGATGGTTTTGGGGAGTGTTAGCCACCCACCCTCAGAGTCTCCAGCAGCCTCTTCAAAGATACTCACTTCATTTCCATCCCTGGAGTAACCACAGGGAATTATTTTTCATTGTTGACGATTTTTCAGTGTTTTGCAAAATATGGACAAAAAGTGACTAGAAAACTTCCCGCCTTTTAAGAGATCCTTCCACATACAATGTTGGTCAAAGCAGTGGGACAGCTCCCAAACCAGCTTTGGGGCAGCAGGATTCCAACAAGATCAGCGTCCCTAAGCCCCTTGTATAGTGGTCAGTGGTTCTCACACGTTAATGGATGCCCCAAACATGGGGGCACTTTTCAAATGCTGCAGCTCTGCGGCAGGCCTGAGACTCTTCATTTCTCTCAAGCTCCCAGGTGCTGCTAGGGCTGCTTGGCAGGGAAGTGAGTTCCTGTGGGCTGCCAGGGCTGGGGGTGTTGGGGCTCCCATGGCCATCCCTCATCACCACTCACCTTCTCCCAGCTCTTGCCCAGACTTTGACAAGGGACACTCCTCAGACCCTGATTTTTCCTATGACTCTGGTTGACTCCCAGCCTAAATGTCACTCTCCCCTTCCCCTCAGCCTGGCCTGGTTAATTTCCTCGTGGCATTTAATGACAGATCAATAGATAAACAGCCCAATCTGGCTGCCCAGGTATTATCAACTGCCCTCCTCTTTTTCCCCAGGGGTCTTTGTTTCTTACAGGAAACAAAGGACAGAGTGTCCCACCAGCTCAGGTTCCCAGCTCCGGTTCCTAGCTCCTGTTCCACACTATTTGTAGTTATCTATTGGGATGGTGTCAGAGGGGTCCTCTCCTGGGGTCACCCTCACCTCACCCTCTTGCCTCCTGGCAAGATTTGCCTTGATGAGTGCTGGGACCTCTACTCCCATGCTTCCTCACTCCAAGGACCATGTGCGGCGCCCATTTGCAGTGTGTGTGTCTGAGCCCCGGGACCTAAGGACTTGACCTGATACTAGGCATGCGGGCCACAGGCTGAGCCCCTGGTGCTGTGGAATGTCATTCTGGGGCATTTATTTCTGGGGCTGGTAGTGGAGGGGCCTCAGCTCAGCCAAGCAGCCTGTGCATTCCCTGCCTTGCTTCCACCTGCAGACGCACTCTTGGAGAGAGGAGGTGCAGCCTGGACTGGCCCATGCTGTCACATGCAGGGCTACCTCCTCCCCTTCCTCAGGGAAAGCCCCAGCCCTGTTGCCAAAACCGGCGCTTGTGCTGGCGAGGGGACACCCAGGCTCAAACACGGAGATGCAGAGGGCGGTTCTGTCTTCCTTCTCACCCGGATTTTTTGGGGGATCAGGGAGCAGGGGTGGATTGCTGGGTCCCAGGTTTTAAGTCTTGTGGCTGTTTCTTGAATTTTCTAAAGCCAGAGAGGGCTGCTGGGGGTGAACAGCAGGGCTGCTGCTGCCCCGCCCTGCCCTGCCACATCCCTGTTAGGGGCCCTGCCTCTCTAAGTGTCCCTTCCTCTTATGTCAGCTGAGGGAACCTCTCCATGCCCGCAGTCTTGGAGCAGGCTGTTGTTCTGTGGGGATCCAGAAAGTGTTACTGGAGTTGAGGTTTTACAAGCCGAGTCCTGTGAGATTAGGGGTGACCATGGGTGCATAGTGATGGCATTTACCAGCACTCCCACCCTCCCCCAAACTCTGTGCTAAGTGCTTGACATAAATCTCCCATTTCCTGCTCATCAAGCATCTCCTGGGTGCCGGATCCTGTTCTAGGCACTGGTGACACAGCAGTGGGCAAAGCAGCCCTCGTGGAGTTTATGTTACTCTGTCTGTGTGCCGGAGGGAGGGAGGGAGGGAGGGAATGAGAATGAATTAGTTAAACAATGAACCCTGTAATATACCAGGTGGTAGTAAGCGCTGTCCAGGAATTAAAGGTGGGCCGGGTGCTGGAAAGGATGGGGGCGTGTGCTGTGTTCGCTGGGGGTCTCTAGTAAGGCCTCTCTGAGGAGGTGTCCTTTAGGCAGACCCCTGAGTGAAGTGAGGGAAGGAGTGTGGGATGGTCTGGGGGTCTCAGCAAGGGCAGATGTCCTGTGGCCGAAGAAGCCTGCTTGGCTGCCCTGTAATGACTCTGCCTGTTTGCTAGTGGCAGAAGCAGAAGCTCAGAGAGGCAAAGTAACTTACTCCAGTCTACACAGCAGGTGAGTGGTGGACCTGGGGCTCAAACCCAAGTGTTTCCGGCTCTAGCTTTTGTGTCCTTCGTTGCCACGTCCTGGATGTAGGTGGCTAGTCGTGCCCTTGTCAACACCAGGCGGAAGTCATTTGTCCTCTCCTAGACAGGTGTGTGCATTAATGATGCCACTCTGGGGTCAGCTTTCCCGAGGGGGGTTCCTGCTAAGAGAGGGGGTAGGCAGGGACCATCCGTTGTGGCTGGAGCAGGTCACGCTCAGTGCGCCAGAGCCCGAGAACAATGCTCCGTCCACACCCCGCTGCAGCCGCCGCTTCTCCCTCCCAGGCAGCAAATTATGGCCTCCGAATGTGTGCCCAGGCCTGCCTTTGACATCAGTGGGGCCTACCTGAGCTTCACCTTCAGGATTCTGATAATCAGTTCTCTCTCCTCCCGGCTTCCCCCAAGACCCGTATGGAAATAAGTATGTGTCTGCCAGGGATCAAATGCTTTTGGAGACAAAAGTCGGTACCAGGGACATTACAGGGAGCTATCATCTCGGCACGATGCTCTTCCACAAAGCCCTCTGCTCCTCTTTTGGGCTGACACAGTTTCAGCCTGAAAGGTTCCAGCAGGCTGACTTGGTTTTAAGCAAAAGCACATCCTATTATTTTTTTGAGAAATGAAGTGTAAAATTAACGCTTATTATTCCTGAGCAGAGGAGGGAGAAAGGAGAGACAGGGACTTTGGGATTTTCGTGCTTGGCGGGTTGTTTGTTTGGCAGTTTGGGTTTTTATTTATTTTTATTTTTTTAAAATCATAATAAATCAATAGATTTCCTTGTGCCAGCCTCGACTTAGAGGGAACAGGAGGCAAGATCTGAATTTCAGCAGGTGAAATCTGCATTTCACTTTACAAATGAGCGGGGCTGCATAATTCACTTGAGTTGTGTGGGTCTCTCTTATGGATGCCTGTCATGTGCTATTAAAAAAAAAAAAAAAAAAAAAAGGCACCGAAAAGGAAGGGAAGCCATCGTGCGTCTTAACTCACAAAATCCTCCAGTCCCCACGCCGGGGCGGAGGGGCCTGCGGGCTCCCAGACAGCTTTGTCATTCTGCTCCAAGGTGTCGGCCGAGCACCATGCCATCTTATATAATTCAGGAAAGTGATTCTCGGAGGGTGCCGCTATCGGCGGACCCTGCATCTTGGGATGGAACGAGAGGTTGTCAGCGCCTGCGGGGTGAGAGTGATGGTGCTAGCAAATTCTATCAATATCCATGGGCTGGCTCACATTGGGTCACCAGCACGCAAAGGAGTGTTTGTCACACTAACTAGGGCAGCCCCTCCCCGCCCTCTCCGCCTCCCTGGCCCTCCCCCTATTTTCCTGGATGGTTTCATAGGCAGAGGTACACGTAATGGACACCCAAGGGAGTACCTCGAACCCCTCCAGTGGGGAGAAGGCCTCGTCTTCAGAAAGATTTGCAAATCAAAAGGTCTTGCCTTGAGTGGGAGCGAGTCCCAGCTCTGCGGGAACCCCTCAGGCTTTATTCCACCCCCTCCCTTCACTTTCACTTTTTGCTTGTTTTATTTCTCCTCCCCTCTTTCCCCAGGTTTGACTCTCTTAAAACACTTGGGGGAGAGAGAGGAAAGGGTCCCGAGACACACAGTGGTCTGTTGGGCTCTTGATCTAATTAGCCTGGAACCTTACTTTGACACTGGTTTGGGGCTGTGATCTGCTTAAATGGTAGCCGTTCGGGCCCCGCACGGCTTGCAGCTCCAGGGCTGCCTGACTGTGCACATATTTATGAACGTGGGCGCTGGGTGTAGCTGCGGTTATGAATCAGGGGGGACCGGCTGATGAATTGCTCGGCACTCGGAGAACGGAAAGTGACTGTCAGACATGATTTCTCTGATTTATAAGTTGCAGGAGGCTTCTTTGTCCTCTCGGTGTTTGTGTATCAGATGGGCACGCCGCCATTCACAGCCAAGTGGCTAAAGACCCCCACTCGGCAGAGAGCAGTAAATCCTCTTTGCCATCTCAGCCCCCAGAGCCCCCAGCTGGGCAGGGAGAGAGGGCCCAGCCTGGGGGTGTCTCTCCTCTGTGAGTATGTCCAAGCCCCTCCCTCAGGTGAGCCCAGGAGGGGCCTGATGCTTTTCAAGCCACAGGAGGAGAAAACATCATCCATGCCCATTGCCTAATTGCCAGGGTCAAAAAAACTCACATGGTTACATGAATCAAGGGTCATTGTGCCCAGTGAGGGGGTAGTCGTGTGTGCGTGTGTGCGTGTGTGCGTGTGTGTGTGTGTGCTCATGAACTGGAATAGTCAGGGCAGGTTGCCTGGAGGTGGTGTACGGTGGCGGGGTACAAGTCAGGGAAGGCTGCCTGGAGGTGGTGTACGGTGGCGGGGGTACATGCATATAGGAATGGTTTTGTATCCTCTTCTGCACCACCCCCATCTGGCTGTGTTACTTGAGTAAATGGTCTAATTCTCTGAACCCATTTCTTCTTCCCAGAAGTGCAGTTTTCCAAGCAAGCTGGCTTATTAGTGAGATTGAAAGATGTTATAAACTATTCTTACAGAAAACTCCGCACAGTTGTCAACTTCACATACCCCCTCCCTCCTTAATGTCCAAGGGGTGTCCTCATTCTAATAAGGTCACATTTAAGGATGGAGTCTCTTTCATTCCTTGATCCTACACCCTGTGCCAGGCACTGGGCAAGGTGGTTTGTGCAGGGGGCAGGGGATGCATTGGAGGGTCTTTCGAGGCAGCCCCCCCACACTGGAGGCCATCTCTAATTATGATGAAAGTCTCCCCAAGGGAGGCGGAGGACGTGCAAGGGGCCTGCAGGGCGAGCGTGCTGAGCCTGCCCTGTGTCCCAAAACTTGTCAATGAATTCCTGTTCCGCTAGTATAAATGGAAGATCTGTTTGAGTCTCTGTCGGGTGTATGTGGCCTAATTGCCAGGGCTCCAGGGGCATGACAAACACCCGGTAGATTCCAGCCAGTGGGCTATGTGGGGCAGGCCCACCTGTGTGTGCACGTGTGTGTGTGTGCCTCTGCAGTGGGGTGCCCGGGGGTGCGGGGGATGGCTGGGCCGGGGGGAATGCCTGCTGTCTCTGCCAGCCCCTGCCAGGGCCTGGGGACCCAGGGACTCGCCAGAAGCCTCAGCCCATCTGTGTTCATGTCTTGCCACCGGCAGAACCCCTCTGCTACCTAATTCTTGCCTTTAAGGGCAAATCAGAGCACCTGGCGCCTTCAGTGAGGCTGGTTCCCTGGGGGAGCCCAAAGGGGAACCCGTGTCCTTGGTTGTCCCAGATAATACTCTCACCAACACTGACATGCCAGGCAGTAAACACTTATTGAGCACTTGCTGTGTGCCAGGGTCTGTTCCAGACCCCTGTGCATGTATTAGCTCATTTAATTCTCATAGCAACTATAAGAGAAAAGCTGTGATGGAGTGTTTCAGACAGAGGAAACTGAGGTACAGAGAGGTTGTGTGACTTGCCTAAGATCACCCAGTAAGGGGCAGGGCCGGATTCCAACCCCAGGTGATGTGACGCTCAAACCAGGGGATTCCCCATCCCCACCACTGACCCCTGGGCCCCTCTGTCCTCTTGCAGCCTGTGAGGCAGGGAGGACAGGTTGTCCCCATCTTACTGCACATGAGCTGGTGCCCACAGCATGCTGTGTGGAGCTGAGGAGCCAGGATTTGAACCTGGTGCTGCTCGATTGTGGGCGAGGACACTAGGGCTCTGAGCCTCCTCGACGCTGGCAAGGCTGGTGCTCAGGCGCTGTGTGTCCTCTGGCGCCTTTGGGTGAAGGTTTGGGGTCTCAGCGGCTCCCAGGTGGGGTGATGGAGGAGCTGTGTTCTGATCTGAAGCAGGATGGCAAGTTTGCCCATTGTCCATCATCCACTGCATAGACCATTTGTTTAAAAGAAAAGCAGATAAAAGAAAAGCAGATAAAAAGAGCGTTTGGTGCAATATCTTCTGTGCTGCCCGTCACTTTCGAAGTAAAATTCCAAAGTTCTCCAGGGGCTGACAAGACCCATCTTGTGCATCCCTGTGGCCTCTCTGACCTCAGTCCTGGCCCTCCGAGCTCAGGCACTCTGTTCCCATGCTGGGCTTTAAGCCCGCCCAGCAAGGCGTGGACCCACCTCAGGGCCCTGCCCCCACCCCTCTCCTAGAGTGCTCTCACCACGTATTCACATCACTTCCTAACACTGCATTATGTGCTGATGATTTTGTTTATCATCTGTCTACCCCACCACCAGAATGGGGGCAGAGACATGATTTGTTTAGTTGCCTAAGGAATCCTTAGAGCAAAGTTCCTGGCACGTAGTACATGCTCAATAAATATTTGATTGGAATTTTAAAAATCCTGGTTGGACCACCTTCTCCATCTGGTGCCTCAAGTTGGGTGCCTCTGCACAGTGACCCAGTCTTGGGACTAACGCTGTTGACCATGGCCTGGCTGCTTGATCAGCAGGAGAAATCACAGCAAATGGCACCTCCAAGGGCCAGATATTTGGAGCCGGTCCTCTGGGGTCTGTAAGCCTCTAGGGGTGAGGCCATGTGGAGCCAGGATGAGTCTTGGTGTCTGCGGTCCCCTCACCAAGCCTGGTGCTGGGGATTGGAGGGGGATTAGCCCCGGGGTCTATGGGAGGCCTTGTGGGCACCTGTCTGGGGGACATGGCATCCTGGTCACTGACTGGTCATGGGTTTTCCTTTCAGAGGAAGGCATCAACCACGAGTGTAAGCTGTGCAACCAGATGTTCGACTCCCCGGCCAAGCTCCTCTGTCACCTCATTGAGCACAGCTTCGAGGGCATGGGCGGCACCTTCAAATGCCCTGTGTGTTTCACAGGTAAGGTACCCAGCGTGTGCCCCTCGGGGGAGAGAAATGGACGCAGGAGCCCTGCCCTGTTGTTGCGGGATCCCAGCGTGTGCTCTTCCTCTTTCCTTGGCAGACCTATTATAGTCCAGGACTCCATGGGGGATACCCTGAGGGATTAACAGGCCCTTTGCCCCACGTCCCTCAGTTCAGAGCTGACACAAGCCTTCCTTCAGTGCTCTCTGGCCTCTCCTCATCAACAGGCTGGTTGGCACCCTCTCCTCGCCCTCTGCACACAGTGGCTAGAAGCCCTTTGTCCAACCCAGCCTCAACCCTGTGTTGCAGTTTTCCCCTCCCAGGCCCTGTGTTTGTCTCCCTGAGCCTTGAGCTCTATTCAGCTCTGCTGGGGCTCCCAGCTTCACATACTCCTGGTTCCCCTCTTCCCTGTCCTACCTAGCTCCCATCCGTGCTCCAGGATGCAGGGGTCAAGGGCAGCTCTGCTGGCCAAGTCTCCAGCCCCCGGACTGGCTGCCAGCCCAGGCAAATGGCTGTCCCAGCCCGAGGCAAGTCTCAGGGGCTCTGCCGGCCCCCTCCTGCTGCCCAGATGGCAGCCGGTGTGCGTGGGAGAGCCTGGCCTTCCCTGCCTCCCCCGACATCTGCTGTCTGCCACGGCAGGAAGCCCACCCTGGGGAGGACGCCTGGCGGGAGGGTATCTCTGAAGTGCTCACCTCCCAGACACACAGCTGCTCTGGGCCGCTTCCTGTGTGCGCCCAGGGCCGGGGCCACCTCGGGACTCCTGCCACCGGGAAGCCGGGGCTAGACCTGCTCCATGCCAGGCCCAGGGGTATCCAATCTGGGGCAAATCCCCCAAACACACACCCCTGGGGCTCCCAAGAGTCCCTGAGCACCCTGATGCCTTCTTCCCCCTCATCTCAGGAGCCCCCACCCATCTGTCACTGTCACACTCTGAGGCTGGCACTGAGGGGCCCCAGCTGCCCGTCTGCCGACCCAGGACACGGGGGCCTCTGTGTGGGGGCCCAAGGATGCTGACAACAATAAAAATAGGAATTTGTGTTGGTTGAGCAACTTCTTGTACAAGACCCTGTGCTGAGCTTATTTAATTCAAGTCTAGGCTCTGCCACTTGCTAGTGGTGGGACCTTGGACAAGCCATTTAACATTCCTGGCACTTCAGTTTTCTCTTGTATAAAATGGGGATAATAGCATCTGTCCTACAGGCCTGGGAGAGGTTCAAGGAGCTTGACCCTGTAGGTGTCTGGCTGTTGATGACGGGGATGAGGAGGACAGCATTCATTTGTCTGTGGCAGGCCATCTTTTAAGCACTTTATCAGTATTAACCCATTTGATCCTCCCAGCCACCAGCCAGGGACATACTATAATCTTCATTTTTTGAGTGAGGAAATGGAGCCCAGAGAGGTTAAGTGACTTACCCAAGGTTGCACAGCCACTAAGTACCAGAGCTCAGCTTATCTAACTCGAGCCTCCTCTAGTAGGTGCTAAGAATGCTCCCAGTAGCCCACTATTTGGCTGACTGTGCCTACACCACAGTGATCCCTGCCTGCGAGTGTTGTTGGGGGCAGCTGCCGCAAGGGGCTGGGCTGGTGTCCTGAGCTTGGCCCTGACGGCCGTGTCTGTGTCTAGTCTTTGTCCAGGCCAACAAGTTGCAGCAGCACATCTTTGCCGTGCACGGGCAGGAGGACAAGATCTACGACTGCTCGCAGTGCCCTCAGAAGTTCTTCTTCCAGACTGAGCTGCAGGTGGGTGCCCACATCCGCTGTACCACGCCGCCTGATGGTCCTCGGTTCCCCTGTCAGCACCGAGGGTCTCAGGGTTAAGGCAAGATGGTGGCGTCTTATGCTGGCAGGTCTGCAATCAGGGACTGACCTCCTGGCTGGCAGGCATGGAGTGTCAGCCCCCTGGCCTCTGCCGGCCCAGTGTTCTCAAAAGAACCAACTGCCACCAGCTAACCCAGAGCAGGAGTCAGAAGCTTACATTTGAGGTGTTTCGTGGCAAGTCCTGTCTGCTCTTGGGGATTCCATTTCCCTGCCTCTATTGTAAAATGATATTTGACTGAGTTTGGTTCTGTGGCTAGTAGCTCATGATGTCTTTGTGGCTGGGTCCTGGGGCTGTGTGGGGACAGAAATTAGCTCTGGGGCTTTGGAGCCTCCAGCTTTGCCCAGAAAAGCCAGAAAAGTAAGAGTAGTGGTACCCAATTGCCCCAAATTGGAGGCAGTCACCAGAGGTCCTGAGACCAATGTGGCCCTCAGGCAAGGGACAGGGGCCTCAGCCAACTTCCTTGCATCCTCATCCCCAGCCTGTGGTAGCTGAGAGGACCTTGGGAAAGGAAGCTGCTGCGACGGTCTTCCCAGGCATTCCCAGCTGCCTCCCTTGGAATCCCATGGGGCCCCTTCTCACCTGTTACTGGTTTTTCCAAGGAGCAAGATCTGTGCCCAAGTGAAACTGCTTTCTCTCCCACTGGATTTTGCAAAAAATTCTTGTAACACTGGAGAGATCACATGCCCACCAGAAATACAGCACACACACAGAGAAAAATCTCACATTCACTGTACCTGGACTGTAGCATCACACACGCAAAGGGAAGGTGCATACACACAGTTCCTATCGCAGTGCCTATGCCCAGAGATGTCACTTACAAAGAGTAACACAGCACCCACACTGCGGAATACCACACACATGCAGCACAAGACTGCACCCCCAAAAGAAGGACCACACTCATGTCCACAGATAGATCACACGTACACGCAGACGGATATGCCGAAATGTCACGTACCAAGAATGGGCCCGTCGGGAAGGATGCAGGTAGGTTAGGCTGCAATAACAAACGTCCTCTTGGTCTCTCTGTCCTCAACAAAAGGTTTATTTGTTGCCCATGATATAGCCAAGCAGGTGATGGGGAAGGGACTCTGTTCATGATATTACTCAGTGACCTGGGCCCACGGAGGGTCCATGTGCGTCCCCGTTTCCGTAGTCACTGAGGCAGGGAGAAGAGGGAGATGGTGACCTCTGCACCAGCTCTTCAAGTTTCCCCTCAGAAATGATGCCTGCCACCTTCTCTCACATTGTATGGACTAGGGTGACCCCCGCGGGCATGCCCAACCTCCGAGTGGGTGAGGCAGGGAATTCTACCCTCTGCCTGGAAGGAGAAGGGAGCCCTAAGGACTCACACACACCAGTTTGGCCCCCCAGGACAGACCCCCCACACCCAGCAGCACCCTCCCTCATCCCCATGCCACTGCCGCACCTGCATGCAGCAGTCTCCAAGCCACCCGGGTTACAAGGCTGGGGCCACTCACCCTGTGCAGAGTCACTTGAATGACCACAGTGGTGCCCCCGTCTCTGGGGTTAGAGGGGCACAGCTGTGGCCTGTTGTAGGGGGCCCTCTTCTTACTGTGCTGCGGCCCACCCACACTGCCAGGCCTGGGCCTGCCTGTCTGCACAGCTGTTGGTGGCTGTTGCCTGGAGGACATGCAAACAGGCCCTTGGAGGATGTGGGGGCCGGCGGGATTCACCATTCGATGGTCAAGTCCTGTTTCCATAGGCTGGCCCCATGCCAGGGCTGGGCAGGCTGAGCTCAGGGCTGGCCCCGAGGAGCATCCAGCTGGTGTGGCGGAAAGCCTGTTTCTTTTCATGCTTAGGGTGCTCATAAATATGTGTATTGTACATGAGGCCTTTATCCCATTGTCACAGTGTGGGACAGAGTTATGAAACCAATTATACAGACCCGGCCCAGAGAGGGGGTTCCACTTCCAAAAGGCCACCACTGAGCTAGTGAACGTGACCATGCCACTGCTGTCTCCCCATTGATCCACTAACTGAGCCGATGTTGCTGTGCTTAGGATGTGTGGGGTGTTGGTGCCATCCAGGAAGCCTCCCTGCTCGTGTGCTGGATGTGCACCCTCTCCCAAGTGCAGTCCATGCAGCTGCCTTATCCTACCTGCCTTACCTGCATGGCTCAGCTATCAAAATAGGCCTGGGCCCCGTGAGAGAGGAAGCTTTCTATAGTCCAACAGGTCAGGCCTCTTTTAAACCCATTGGTGCATATAAACTACGATTTATTTACACTTCGGACTTGCTCAGCTCCTGCCTGGCTCCCCTGTATTGTCCCAAATGCCAAGAGGTCTCTTCTCTGTTGGCCTTAAGATTATTCCCAGAGAAGGTTTCCCATACTGACGTTTTTGAGCTTCATCAGTGTCACCAGGCTGGGCGCCTAGCTCATAAGCGCAGAGGTGGTGGGAAGCTGCTGCTGTCAATCTGGATCTCGCTTCGATCCCACCTATCTCGAGCTGTGGGCCACACTTCACCTGAGAATGGTTCATGTCAGCTGGTGGTTTCCTGGGTCATCCCATTAACCTTTAAGTCAGATCCTCAAATACTGAGAAACCGCTAAATTACAGCCTTAACGAGTCACTATTTTCTGCAATTAATGATTTTAATTATAGACCGTTTAAATATGGAAGTGTTGTGGCAACGCCAAATCTATGCAAATAATAGCTCTCGTTAAGTAACTTGAATAGCAATTTTCTGGTTTTTGAGAGGAGGGTTTTTCAGGCATTGGAGTGTTCGTTGTCCCTACACAGAAGCTGGAGCTGGAAAGCCCTGGTTGGGTGGAACAGGCAAGTGTGCTGTTTCTTGGAACGAGCTGGGGGTTTGGGTGGGGCAGTGGGAGGCAAGGCCAGCTAGAGTTCTACCCTTGCTGGTTTCTTGTGGCCATGTTTAGTTTGAGGTCATGCACGGAAATTCCGGGAACCTGGTATTTGCAGGCACAAGGGACTATGGGCTGAGAGGGCTTGAGAAGATTCTAGGCTTAGGATTGAGCTCACTGTAGGACCAGGAAGTGCTGCTGCAGGAATAGAAGTATAGGAGGTAGAATGAAATCACGACAGGCTTGGTCTCTGTCAACATTGACACGTCTCCCACCAAACGTAGTGTTTTCTTAGGACGCTTTAACAGGAACACGGTTGCCAGTATGAGGGAGGTGTGAGTCCTCTTTGATTCCAAGTTCGGAGGGCTCTGCCCAAAAGACTGAGATTAATTTAAAGGAGTTTGGACAAACTGTTGCAAATTTACAATAGAATGATTAGGAACATGAGAGGGAACTAGCTTTCCTATTCATTTGTTTGAAGCAAGTATGTGGAGGTCCCATGATGTGCCAGGCCCTGTTTCTAGCACCTGAGAAAACAGTGGCGAAAAGATGAAGAAATACCCATGAGGTCCCCATTCTAGGAGATTGATGAGCACTTTCCAGTAAGAGCCAATGACATGAAAAAAATAAAACCAGATAATGGGCTAGAGCATGCTGGGGGAGTGAAGTCCGACATTCCTTGGTAAGTGTGGTCAGGGAAGGCCTCCCTGAGGAGGTGGCATGCAAGCTGAGGCCCGATGGCATGAAGGCAGGATTGTGTGGAAGAGAGCTGTGAGTGCAAAGGCCCTGTGGCCATTGGCTGCCAGGGCTAGGATGACAGAAGGCAGAGTGCGGCTGAAGCATAGTGAATTGGGGCAGAGGCAATGGAGCCCAGATCATGGCAAGGTTTTCAGGACAGTGAAGGACTTTGGATTTTATCTCTATCGTGATGGGAAACCAAGCAGAGGACAGATATTATCTGATTTACACCCTGAATCAAAATATAAGAAGTTTGCTTTTGAAAGACGTGGTTAAGAGAATGAAAAGTCACAGATTGGGCAAAAGTATTTGCAAATCACATATCGAATAAAGCACTTGTATCCAGACTATATAAAGAACTCTCAAAACTCCATAATGAGAGGGGACACGGAACAACCAAAAAAAGAGTAAAAATCTTCTGGCAGATGTCTCACCAAAGAAAATGAACATCATTAGTCATTAGGGAAGGGCAAGTGAAAACCATAGCCTGATGCCACCCACATAAACGAAAAAGTTACAATGCTGAGAGTTGGTGAGGATGGGATCGGAACTCTCACACATTACCGGTGGCAGTGCGAGATGGTACGGCCATGTGATAAAATATTTGTCAGTTTCTTATGAACGTTCATTTACCATAAGACCCAGTAATCCCACTCTTAGTGTTTACCCAAGAAAAAGGAAAATTTACACTCACACCAATACCTCTACATGAATGATGATAGCAGCTTTGTCATGGCTCCAAACCGGAGGCCCCCTCCTTGTCCCTTATTTGGAGGATGGGTAACAGATGGGGTCATATGTTACATTCATACAGGTCATGTGTACATTCTCAGCAGTAAAAGACAACTGCAGATACATATAACAATGTGAATGAATCTTGTTTTTTTGTTGTTGTTGTTTTTGTTTTCTTTTAAGTGACAGGGTCTGGCCCTGTCACCTAGGCTGGAGTGCAGGAGTGTGATCATGGCTCACTGCAGCCTCAAGCTCCAGGGCTCATGTCGTCCTTTCACCTCAGCTTCCTGAGTAGCTGGGACTGTAGGTACACACCACCACACCCAGCTAATTTTTTAACTTTAACTTTTATTTTTAGAGATGAGGTCTCACGATATTGCCCAGGCTGGTCTCAAACTCTTGGGCTCAAGCAATTCTCCCGCCTTGGCTTCCCAGAGTGTTGGAATTACAGGTGTGAGCCACTGTCCCTGGCCCAATGGATAAATCTCAAATGCCACATGACAAAAGCCAAACTCAAAAGGTTCCATGCTGTATGGTTTTATTGACATGACATTCTGGAAAAAGGCAAAAATATATCACAATAGAAAACAGACCAGTAGTTGTCAGTGGCTGCAGGTCAGAGTTGGGGGGAAGAAACAGGGAAATAGGGGAGACTTTTTTTTTTTTTTTGCAATGGAACATCTGAGTTTTGTGTACCTGATGTGAAAGCTGCTGATATAGAATACGGCAGTAATATGACTAGATATTGCTTTATAGGAGTGTGCAGAGATAGAGATAGACAGTGTGCACAGTTATTTGGAAAATTTTCTAAGTCTGCTAGTGTTCTGTGTACAGAAAAAGTGAATTTTCTAAATGACAAATTTGAAAACTGTGGTTCTCGTTGTCATTTTTATGATATTCTTTGTGAACTGGACACATTCAGAACCAGTACCAGTGACAGACTTTGATATACAATATAGTTACCTTGGGGGTCATGTGTGTTTGTCTGCACATGCAAGAAATGGTTCAAAGCAATGGGGGATCTATGCAGAAGCTATAACTGCATGTGGTCAACACAGGGTATGTAGATTCTGAGGATGCAAATATCTTAGTGACATAAATATAGCAAGATATAACACAAATTGCGGAGAGAATGGGGCTTGCAAGGAACTTTTCCATTGTCAGTGTGATCCTGGTTACGCTCCTCCAGATTGTGAGCCGGCGGTATCATCACCAGGAGGAAGTGTCGATGATGGATTTTGGCTTATGGTAGAAAACAGTGTACCCTTGTTTCCAAAATGACGTGCTGCTCCTAAAGACAATGGTCTTTTTCTCAGCTTCTACATGTTTTTTACCTTTGCTCATTTTAATTGCTATTGTTAGTCTTAAATGGAATAAAATGAAGAGATTTTGGAGCAAAGCGGGAACAGTAAGCAGCAGATCTATCTCAGAAGACAGCAGTAGTAACAACAACCAGTCACAGAGTTAAAGTAGCCCAAGTGATAACATCGAAGCCACAGGGTGGAGAAAGGATATTACCAAGAAACTCACCATTAACTGGCCTGATCTAACAATGAAAAAAACACAAAGTTTTCTCTCATTGTGTTATAGCTTAAAGCTTTCAATCTCACAAAACAAAATAAATCCTATGACCGAAAGCATGAAAAAAAGAAAGAAATAGGGGAGACTAAGGTTGGTCCATACACCTGTACCCCCGCCCACATATACACTTGCCCACGCTCACCCCACACCCTGAAAACCCAGGCAGTAGGGGATCCAGTCTGACCTCGAGGAGTCTGTCCTGTGTCTGTTTAACCAGGAGAAGACTTGGATGGGTTGCAGAAGAAATGCAGGGACAGTTGTCTTCGAGCATTTTAAGAACTCTGGGTCCTGGAGGGGTTCTCACTGCTTCAGGTGGTCCCAAGAATTTTGGCAGTGGGCACCAACTCAGAACAGGGGTTTTGGTCTTCGATAGTCATGGCTCAGGCATCACTCTCTGGACCTGGCTCAGGTTAGAAGGGAAATTAAGCTGTAGGGACATGGATGGGTTTTGGATGCCAAGAGCAGGAAGCAGTGTTGGGTTTTTGGCAGCCCCGTTCCCAGAGCCAAGTGTCACTTAAATAAGGCAGCAACGCTCTGTCTTCTCTAAGACTGCCTGGTCCCTGCCTTCTGCCTCTTTCTGGCTTTTATTGTTCTCTCTACAGCCTGACTTTCTGGACTCCTCTGCACAAGGAGGAAGGTGGTCAAGGTTCCACAGCTCCTGTCAATTCTGCTAAGACAGACACCCTAGGTAGCTCAACAGAGAGGATTTAGTGTGAGGATTGGTGACATGGGTAGCCAGAAGGAACACCCAGGAAACCCCAGAGATAGTGACAGTGGTGGCAGCCAGCCCTCAGGCAACAGGTGCTAGATCCCTGGAAAGGGGAATCTGGTAGGTGAGTCTGGGTCAGCTGTCCACCCTGCTCCAGTGAGCTGTGGCCGGGGGTAGAGCCATGCGATATAAACCAGCAAGTTGAGGGTGCTGTTCAGGGAAGGAGTGTATGACCTGGATGGACACTGTGCATTTGCAGTATGTGGGAAAACTGTCTAGAAATGGAAAGTGCTGAGGTCCCTGTTGGTAGAAGTGCACAAACAATGCATGGTGTCTGAAATGCTGCCAAGAGTGAAGCAGGGAGTGGCCGGGTCTTTGTGAGGGCAGCTCCGTATTTAAAACCTTGCTCTGTCATGCACCGGCTGTAAGCCTCAGTTTCCTTATCTGTAAGGCAGGGGTGTGAGTAGTTCCTACTTAAGAGTTCAGCTGCAAAAGGCCCTAGGCACAGTGGCTGGCACACAGAGCACATAGCAAACGCTGCCTGTTATTACTGACATTGACGTCTGGGCAGTTTGAGGATCAGATGGCTTTGGGGGTTCCCTCCCCTCGGAGTTTGCTCTGCGTTCATGATTTCTAGCCTGAGTTTGAACAAAGTGAGACTCCAAGTCCTTCCTTGTGTGGTATCCCACCAAGCCTCAGGGCTGTGGGCACAGGAGACCCCACACTGGGGCATGGGGAGGAGCCAGGTGCCCAGGGCAGTGAGACAGGGCATAAAGGGCATGGAATGGGGGTCAGAGGGCCGGGGCTTCGGGTCCCCCTTCCTCTACTTCACTGAGCGCCTTTGGCCTGGGCTCTTTTCTTAGGACCCTCTATTTCTGAGCCATGTCCGGGCACCGTGAAGGGTGGTATGTAGATTTGACTGGGGGTGCAGGACAGCCTGCAAATGTCAGAGCTGTTGGCCTTGCATTCCCAGCCTCAGGCCTCAGCAGATGAAAGCCTGGGGCCCTATCGGCCCCATGCCAGCGGTTAGCCAACCTGAGGGGAGGAGCAGCCTCTGCCCACCAGCCCAGCTGTCTCTGCATCCCTATGGGCACCTCTGTGCCCACAGACACTGGGCACGGATGATGCCTCCATCTCCCCATCCTAACAGCCTTGCTGCTTCCTGTTCTTCATCCTCACTGCGGGGATGCATGCATGAGGGTCATGTGCGGCTTACCAGCCATACAGGGCTGGACTTAGACAGTGGACAAGTTCCCCTGAAATTGTACAAGAGACAACTCTCACAGCCTTCACCCCTGGGCCCTAGGTCTGTGCTGTGGGCCAAGCTCTGTTCTAAGCATTTTGCATGGATTGTGTCAGCACAGCCCTATAAACAAGGTACTCTTATCCCCCTTTACAGATACAGAAACTAAGGCTCTGAGAAGTTAAGTAGTTTGCCCAGGGTCATTTGCAAATGGCAGAGCCACATATAAAGCTGAATTGTCTTTGCCACCAAGGCAAACAGAAACCCTCCAAAGTTTAAATAAATTGCCATTTATATGAGCTAATAGATTTAAATGAGGCCTGCAGTGCTGAACTATAAAAAGCTTTCATTGTCAGGGGACCCAGAAACTATTTTAGTAGTTGGGCCAAGCAGGTAGCACAAGTAGCAGTAACAGGGGATGCAAAAAAAATTGCTCCTGGGTGAGCCCAGGTGGGAACACCATGGGGCCTGTGCACACGGGGCCAGGGATGTGCATGGCCACATTTGCCAGGCTGCAGCTCGAGGCTAGGACTGTGCAAACCCTGTTGCTTGCAAATGAGCATCAGGATGGGTTTGGCTTAGGCTGGGCTTGGGGAGAGGAAGGATTCGTTGTCATCATGGAGACAGGGACTTCCTAAGACCTCAGGCTCCTGGTGCTGCCACCTTTCTCCCCTTTGTGACTTGCTTGGTCCTATCATGGGGGAATAGAACTTGAACTAGAGAGATGTCTTTTTAGATACAGAACTTCTGGGATCTCAGAGCTGCAGGGCACTGCCTGCCAGGGCACGTCAGAGTTCGCAGCGCGTGTTTGTGTGCACGCACACACGCACCTGTCCTTGATGAAGCCAGTTTTGGGGTGTTGGACCAGCGCCACGCCCTGGAATTTTGACTCCCTCATTGACAAAGCCAGGGGCTGCAGGAAGCGATTCTGTGAACCGGGCCCGCGGTGGCAAAGCGGCCAGCCCAGCGTTGAGCCGGCGCATTTAAAGGATTAGCTCACGCTGTTTGCTTGTGTGTGCCTAATCATGCTGCTCCCAGCTAAATGATTACAATTGATTAAAAGCAGAGCTAGGTATTCTAACAAGCAACCCGGAGCCCTTCCGATGGGGTGAGCCGGGCTCTGCCAGGCTGGGTCCTGGTACCCAGCCAGAGGGAGGGCTCTCTGAGACAGGGGCGGGATCTCAGCTCCCTTGGGACCCTTCCTTCCTAGCCCTTGAGAACATTTGATTCAGCCCTTGCCCTGATTCCATTTACTGAGTACCTACTCCCGGCGCCACCTCAGGGGCCTGAGACAGAGCTGGGAACAAGGAGACAGGGTTTCTATCTTCATGGAGCTGACATGCTTTGGGAGACGCTGATGATAAGTCAGTAAATATATGAACTAGGAGATTTCAGAGTGTGAGTTCTGAAGACAATAAAATGGTGTACTGTGATGGAGAGTGGTGTGTGTATGTGCGTGTGTGTTTGCGTGCATTTGTGTCTATCTGTGTGTGTGTGTGTGTGTGTGTGTGTCTTTTGGGAGGTCAGGAAAGGCTGGCATTTCAGCCGAATCCTGGAAGTTGCAGAGCCAGTGTGGGGAAGAGTTAGGGGATCCTCCAGGAGAGGGAAGAGCCAGTACCAATTATCTGAGGCCCAAGCAGATTTGGGGTATTCACGGAACAGAATAAAAGGGCAGAGGTACTAGATGGGGGCAAGCAGGACAGACGGCCACTGCCTTCTGGCATCATTCTCCTGGGCTGGCCTTGCATTGCCTACCCAGTGAGATCGAGACAGGGCTACCTAGATGCATGTACACCTGCCCATCCGCCTGCAGGAGGTACCCTTTCTTTCTCTTAATGCATCAGCACAGCTCCAGCGCCTCCTCCCCTGAGAAGCCTCTCTGATTCTCCTTCCTTTGGTTTCTCCAGCCCTTGGTTTAACCCTCCTGATTCCTTTGCCAATATAGATTGTAAGTCACTGTGTCTATACCAAACTCTCCACTCTGATGTGAGTTTTTGGAGAGTGAAGGCACCCTTTGCCTGCCATCCATCCGTCCGTCCATCCATCCATCCATCCATCCATCCATCCATCCATCTCTCCCTCCCTCCCTTCCCATATGTGTTGACGTATTTTTTGAGCTCCTACAAAGTCAGAAAGAGAACACAAGCAGGAAAGGAGGAAAAGAAAGAGGGGGGAAACCCACAGATTCCGGGAGCCCATTTTTAAAATACCTGGTCCTTATAAGATGGGTAACCAAAGAGCCCATTTCCTTGTCTCTTTGTACTGCTGCTGTTGGATCCAGCCAGATAATTATAACTAATAATAATTAAAAATCAAAAGTGCTCTAGGCGCATTACTTAGCATTTGACTTTGGCTGCGCTTTCTGTGAGTAGCGGCATCTTCCTCCTTCCTGCTTTAGAGATTGCCCAGTCCTTGTCAACTTGACTTCTGTTGGGAGACCAGGGCCTGGCTGGGCGTGGCCTGGAGTTGCTGGCTGACACCCAGTGGTGGTTCCAGAGAGTGAAAGCCTATTGCTGACGCTGGAGTCAGTCACTTGTGAGGCCAGGAGCCTGGGGAGGGCTGAAAGTTTGGCTGGCTGCTGACCCCTCGAGGTCTCCCCATCGCCATTATTCTCTTTTTTAGTTTTTTGAGACAGAGTCTCGCTCTGTCACCCAGGCTGGAGTGTAGTAACACGATCTCGGCTCACTGCGATCTCCGCCTCCCGAGTTCAAGTGATTCTCCTGTTTCAGCCTCCCGAGTAGCTGGGATTACAGGTGCCCACCACCAGGCCTGGCTAATTTTGTATTTTAGTAGAGACGGGGGTTTCACCATATTGGCAAGGCTGGTCTCGAACTCCTGACCTCAAGTGATCCACTTGCCTCGGCCTCTCAAAGTGCTGGGATTACAGGTGTGAGCCACTGTGCCCTGCCGCCCATCATTTCCTATTGCAGATGTTATTCTTCTCTGGGCTCAGTTTCCACATCTGTTAAATGGGGTAAGACCTGCTGCCTCGGGTTGTTGTGAAGATGGAGTTCGCGTGTGTAAAGCACTTTGTAGCACTTAGGATATAAGGATCGCTGAGGGTCATTGTGGCCCTTTTCCAATAGGATCACTTTGTGCTTCCTGCCTTTCCCACTAGGGCAGGAAACCAGAGCCCAGCACAGGCTGAATTCTATTGAATGTGAGCACATGTTGTGGCGATGCCGTGCCCATGCTGTGGAGCTCACAGTCTGGCCTCAGATGCCAGCCCTGCCACCAAGCAGCTCCATGACCGTGAGCAAGTCACTGGCCTTTTCTTGCTTTCAGGAGACCAGGGTTATTGAAGATCCCTTCTTTGTTGGGTACTGGGGGAGCTGAAGGCAGTGATGACTGAAAAGCTCCCAGCATTGGGTCTGGCTCAGAGTCAAAGGTAGGTGAGCCCCAGTCCATGTAGTCATTGCTCTGCCTATGGTCTGGAGGTGGTGGGCCTTCTGTTAATGCATTCATTGACTCATTCAATCAATCATGTGTGGACGTGCTCAATCTAGCCCGCAAGTGTTTACTGAGCACCTGATCTGTGCCAGCTGTGCACAGGTGCTGGAGACAAACAAAGGCATAGACTAAGCCCCTCACATGTTGCAGGGAGGGGAAAGTAAGCTAATAAGGACAAACAGAATATTTCTTATGTGTTTGTGGAATATGATATGAAGTAATATGGTATAGTATATAGTATAGTATAGTGCTGCATCATATCATATCACTCATACTGTGTACTAAATACAACATAAGTGCTACACACAACAGAGCCCCACAGTTGGGCCCCCATGTGACATTAAGGGAAACCATGGAGCCTGAGCTTTGCCCTTGCTCCCTGTAAGTTACTGTGTTATGAGCACAGTTAGTCTGTGTCTCTAAGCCTTGGTTTATTTGCTGTCAAGTGGGGCAAGGGTGTTCCCAACCTAATAAGGTGTGGCATCATCATCATCACTGTTGTCATTGACATGATTATTACTGCTGCCGCCACTGGGGGCAGCTGTGTCTCCTGAGGGGCCATGTGTGGCAGTTTGGGGTCTGCCTTGGGAGAAGGCTGGGGTGGACACTGACAACACTCCTTGTCCTTAGAAGGTCCAAGGCACAGGCCTGAGCCCCTCACCCCAAAGTAGTACAAATGAGACAGCATTTCCTGAGTACTTACTGGGAACCTGACCGTAAGCCTTCATGTGGGCAGCCTCTTAGGACCTCAGGCATGAGGTCCTTGTCATAGATGGGTAAACTGAGGCTCCCCATGTACACATAGCTGCCAGTGGACGAGTGCCTGTGTTTGCAGCCTGCGGGCTGAGGCAGTGGGGTCAGAGACGACTCTCAAAGCCCTTAGAAGCCAAGGGTAGGTCTCTGGGCACAGGGGTCTCTGAGTGGGCCTCCCGTCCCAGCGAGGCAGGCGTTCCAGAGGGTGACATGGAGGCTGCATGCAGCTCCTGGGGCATGATACTGTTGCTGGTCTGGACAGCCCTGGGTGAGCAATGGCTTCTCCCTGGTCACCACAGAGGAGCAGAGAGGAGCGGGCACTGGAGGGGTAGTGTTGAAACAGAAGTCTGTGCCCAGCTGTGCTCAGATACCCTCGTGAGCCTTGAGGGTCAGCTCGCCTGAGCAATGAAGTGTGTGGAGGCCCAGGTGGGGACTGGGGAGCCTCCCCTCAAGGCCCAGCTCCAGGCAGAGATGGCACTTGGAATCAGCCTCGGGCTGCCCGTCTGCCCATTGGAGCCTGTCATTCATGCCCTAGGGCGGGGGGCCAACCAACTTTAGAGGGCACGATGCCATCTCGACAGATGGGCACGGGGGAGCTGCCAGGAGCCTCCGGCCGGTGGCCATTGTATATGTGGCGAGCCGAGCCCCTCCCCGGCGCTGTCTCAGCCGGGACCACATGCCTTCAGTTTCTTAGTAACAGTGACAACACTGCGAGCAGTGGCGCCTCACTGGTTCCACATCCACAGAGGTTTGCACCCTGCAAAGCCCTGCCCCGCATTGACTCAGACAAAGAGGGAGCCTCTCAGATGGGAAGACATGGGGCCTGGGGGCCTGAGGGGGTGACTGACCCCAGACACAGACATAGACACTCCTGTCAGACTGCCCGGGCTCACAGCTCTGCCGCCCTGGCAGCTCTGCCCACATGGGAAGCCTCAGTTTACCCATTTACGACAAGGAGACACACTCATGTGAGGTCCTAAGAAGGTACTCACGAGAATGGCTTGCTTTGAGGTCCTTAGCAGCACTCAGGAAGCACTGCCTCATTTTTACTACTTTGCAGCGAAGGGCTCAGGCCTGTGTCCTGGGCCTTCTGAGGACAAGGAGCACAGTCAACGTCCACCCACCAGAGATGAGGTTTAGGGGCCTCAGAGTTGCTTTGTCAATGTGACCTTGGGCATGTGACCTCCCTCACGGTGACTCACTGTCATCACCTGGACAGTGGGCCGCCAGTGCCGTTCTTGGAGGGTTACTGTGGGGATACAGCATCATGCTTGTGGATCATTGAGCACGGTGCCTGGTCCCCTAGGAAGGCCATATGGAGGAAGCAACATCTGGGGTAGAATTGGTTGGCATGTATCACTGTCCCTCTTTCACAGATGGGAGAAACAGGCTCAACAGTGAGTTTAAGCCACTCACTTGATGTCGTGTCCCACAGCTGGTAAGTGGCAGAGCTGAGCCTGCAACCCTGGTGGTAAGAGGCAAGGAGGAGGTGAAGGACGGTGGTAGCACCACCACCAACCAGGCACTAAGGGAATCCTTTTGCCTTGATTTTCCCGTTCTGAGGACAAACCTATGAAGCCAGTGCTGCTGTTATCCCCATTTCACAGATGGGGAGACTGAGGCATAGTTGGGCAGAGATGAGATTTGAACCCAGGCAGCCTGAACATGCAACCATTGTCCTAACACCAAGGGCAGGATGTTTTGTGTTGCTGAACTCCATTTGTGTCAGAACTTTCTTGAAATAGCAGCCTGTGTTCCTGACTTTTTGGGAGTGGGACTGGCTGCCTGCATGAGGAGGCTGGGGTCTGGCATGGATGGGAATGTCTTAGCCCCCATCCACGAGAGACCAGGGTGCTCTGGGCGGAACCTGGATTGTACTCTTTGGTCAAGCAGGAACAATTACTAATGACATTTACAAAGAAATTAATGATGAGAAATGCAAGTTGGCATTTCAGGAGCACCCGTCAGCAGCCGTGCGCCAATGCTCACAGGAGAGGCGAGGTGCTGGGGGCCGGGCATGGGGAGGAGGAGATGGCAGAAAATTAATTTCGCTGTGTCAATAATGAACATGGCTCCACTCGTTCTGCTTCTGAAGTTTAGACAGAATCAATCATGGACGGACTGGGGCTTGTCCGGGACTGCATTAAGATTCACTGTGTAGCTGCAATATGAGCAAGGGAAAGTGATGGTTTCAGTTTGGTGTCTCCTTTAGGTGTCCCAGAGGACAGCAGGGATGGGAGTGGCAGGGAACAGTGGGAGAGAAGGAGGTAGTCATCCTAGGACTGGGCCATTTGGGCTAAAATCTTTGTGCCACCTCTTACCAGCTAGATGACTTAGCGAGTTGCTTTGCTTTTCTGAGCCTCAATTTCTTCATCAGTCAAACGGGAACAACTGGGAGAAGTAAAGATAATATATAAAGAGCAGAGAGCCCAGTTTCTGACACATCATAGGAGCTCAGTATATGGGAGCTGTTGCCGTGTTTCTCGGTTATATTTTAAGATACACAACTTTCCTCCATAGAGCCTCTCTTATGTTACGTTGCAATACCTCATTTGTGTGCTGTAGTTTAATTGGTCATATTTTTTTGTTTGTTGTGATACATAAAGTACTGGAGCATCTTGCGCTCTTTGGGGTTCTAGGGTAAATAAAATACGGCGTTGGTGGGAAGCATGGTGGAAGGTGAGGAGCAAGATGCTGAAATTTTCTAGGGCAGGGAGGGGATTTCCAGTGGGATAAAGAACCATGCTTGCCCCTGCCCTCCCTTCAGGAGCATCCAGAACAATCTAACCCAGTCTCTCCTCACATAGGGGAGAAGGGATGCACAAGGAAAAGTCACTGTCTTTAAAACAACGAACATTTTTATAGAACAGAGGGTGAAAACTCACAGTCCATGGCCTGGAGATTGTGGAACTTTCAGAGGGTTGTGCATAGTTTATTTTCATTATTTATTTATTTATTTTAAGAAAGAGAATCTTGCTCAGGCTGCAGTGCAATGGTGTGATCATAGCTCACTGCAGCCTTGAACTCCTGGGTTCAAGCAGTCCTCCCACCTCAGCCTCCTGAGTAGCTGGGACTACAGGTGCACACCACTACACCCAGCCAACTTTTTAATTTTTTGTAAAGATAGGGTTCACTATGCTGCCTAGGCTGGCCTAGAACTCCTGGCCTCAAGCAGTTTTACAGCCTTGGCCTCCCAAAGTGCTGGGATTACAGGCATGAGCCATGCGCCTGGCTGGTTGTATTTTAAAACAGAGAGCTCCCATCATCATAAAGAGTCATATTTAGCTAGTGCTTTTTGAGTGCCTGGCATTGTTCTTAGTACTTCTAGGCATTGAAACATTTGATCCTCACAATGCCTCTAATATGAAGACAAGCAAAATGAAGCACAGAGAGGTCAACTAACCTCCCAAGGCCTCAGAGCTGGTCAGTGCTGGACCCAGACCACCAGCCCTGGATTCTGTCCTCTTCACCACCACACTAAATGGCTGGATTTATTGATTTTTCTATAAATCAGGCCTGGCAGCCCCTGGCCGACATTTTTGTGTGACCCCCTTTGGATACTGGGATGTGCTTCCTGGTTCAACACAGCCTATACCTGGCCTTCCTTACCTGGCTTGTTACCAACTTGCACCGTGAGTTTGTAACCCCTGTTGAAACACTTCACAGTTTGCAATTATTATCTCATTGGTGCCTCTGCAACCTTCTAGGAGCTGCTAGAAATGCTCTTGATTCTCACCATTTTGCAGACTTGAATACAGGCTTGGGACCTGGGCGTTAAAGTAGAATACTGGCAGGGAGAAGTGGGGCTTGTGGTGGGAGTGGGGAATGTGTTCTACTCATTAGGGATTGAGTGTTTGAGTAGGGGAGGCAGGTGAAACTCTCTGCTTCCTGCGCAGTGACCAGTTTCCCAGCTGAGGCCACACCTGGAGGTGTAGTCTAGACAGCTGCAGCCCTGACCTGTGGTGCCATCTTTGTTTCCTCATCTTTGCCTCAGAAGCTGCCGCATCAAAAATGTGGTATTGGCCAGGCATGGTGGCTCACACTTGTAATCCCAGTGCTTTGCGAGGCTGAGGCAGGAGAATTGCTTGAGGTCAAGAGTTTGAGACCAGCCTGGACAACATAATGAGACCCCGTCTCTACAAAAAAAATTTGGGACCATCCATGATTTTTAGTTGACAGAGATGACAAAGCCCTGTGGTTAGTATTAGTTATGACCCTATTAAGTGTCTATATAGCATTTTACATGTTGCAAAACCTTTTACTTATGTTATCTAACTTGAAGCTTCTAACAAGGCAATGAGGTAGATATTATTAGTCTTACTTTTCAGGTGAGTGAAGGAGTACTTAGAGAAGCGAGTGACTTGCTTAGGGTCAGAAAGACAGTAATTAGCCAAGGCAAGATTTGAACTCCAAAGCCCATTGTCTTCTCATTGACCCATTTACTGTCCTACCCACTTATTTATTCATGCACTCCTCTTCTTCCCACCATTCATCCATTCATCTACCCATTTATCCATCTACCCACCAATCCATCTACTCATCCATCCACTCACCAATCCATCCACCCATCCATCCATCTATGCATCCATCCATTCATCCATCCTCCAGCCACCCATCCACTTGTCCATCAATCCATCTATCTATCTATCACCTACCCATTCATCCACCTACCCATCTCTCCACGCACCCATCCACTCACCAATCTGTCCACCGATCCTTCCACCTATCTATCCACCCACCTTTCCATCCATCCATACATCTGTTCATCACCTGCCCACCATTTCATCTATCCATCCATCCATCTATTCATTCATCTACCCATCAATCTGTCATCCACTCCTCTCCTCCACCTACCAACCTATCTCTCCACCCATCCACCTACTCACCAATTCATCCACTATCCATCTTCCACCCACCCATTCCTCCATCCACCCATCCATCCATCTGTCCATCATCCATCTACCATCCATTCCCCCATACCCATCTACCCACCCATCCATCATTTATCCATCCATCCATCGTCTACCATCCATCTCCCTATCCATCCAGCTACACATTCTTTCACCATCATCACCCTCCAGTATTGAGTGTGAGCTAAGTGTCAAGAACCACACAGCTTTTAGGATGCCTTCTTCATGTGCTCTTAATTTCACACTTCACTGTTACCTATCCCTCTCCTTACTTTAAAACTGTGCGTATACCAACACACACACGAACACACACACGAACACACACACGAACACACACACTCCTCTGGTGAGATGAGTGGGATGGAACAGACTGGGGATAGAGTTAATTCTTGATTTACATCATGAAAAGCAGTGGCTTCTGCCTGGTGATGGAAGGGAGGGCACAGGGTGGACCTTTGGTCACTGTGGGGCAGGTGTCTGGGCAGTGACAATGTGCTCACTGTTTGGTTGGAAGCTGGGTATGTACGAGAGGGCAGACAAGGCATTTGGGGCCAGACCACGGCATTCTTCAGCCTCATCTGTGGGACCAACTTCCAAAGAGTGGGCAGCCCATGGAGCCCTGCCTTTCTGAATGATGGGATCACCCTTTGCTGGGTGCCAGGTTGGACCCCCTCTCTGGACTGGCAAGGATGTACACCTACGTGTTTCCCAAGAAATGTTGCAATCATAAAGTGTAATCGGTCTCAGCTGCAGTTTTGATCACTGGTGCATGCACACAATTCATCACAGCAAATTAGGTCCATCCTTACAAGCTTCTGCCCCGCAGCCTGGGGGTCTGTTAGCAAGGGGGCTGGGCCGTGTGGGGCTGGGGGCCATTCCTGGGGGGTGATGGGCCATGTTTGCTGATGAGGCCCCCTCAGAATATCCACCAGAACACTTCTTAGTCTGTAGGACTTAATTTTCTAGAAATTTTGAGGATGCAGGAAAGTTTTGCTTTTAACCAGAATGTGGAAGAAAGTAGAAATGGATACGATCAAAGTTTCCTTATATCATTTGCAAATCCTAAAAGCACTGGGTTAGTTTGGGGACCTGAACATATGTGTTCTGTATAATTAGTGACCGTGTGACCTAGATTTTCCAGTACAGTCCTGATTTCAAGTACTCCATCCCAGCTCTTGGCTGTTCGTCCTGATTTTTGGTTTGTGGAATATGGTGACTCTATGTGGATCTCAGTTTTCTCATCATATTTTGATGAATAAATATTTAAAGTGGTAAAGGCTTGCAGAGTCAGAAAAAATTTTCTCTCACTTATTTTTTTCCAACCTGGCAAAATATGTCATGTGTAGGTGTGCCCTGTGCTCACCTTCCTGTCTCCCACCTGCCCTGCCAGAGCAAACCAGACACTTCCTGCAGCATTTGGACCCCCTTGGCTGGACTGGCCTATGACTGCAGGTGAGGCCTTTCCATAGGGGAAAGAGCTCCCAGTTCCACGAGTCTCTTGAGGTCTTCTGTTCTTCCACTGGCTGGCACTGGGAGCCACACTGTAGACAACAGTGGATGCAGAGAAAGCCCCTCTGCTCGTGCTTAGCTGGTGGCATGTTGTCCTGGGATGCTGTGGTTCCCTCCTACCCAGCTGAGGATGTCTCGGGCTGCTATGATCTGTGCACCTTCCAGCCAGGAATGTCGCTGAGTGTCTTAGCTATTGGTGCAGCAACCCTCTCTCTTACCTTCTGAGATCCTGCTCACTTTTTTTTTTTTTTTTTTGTGACAGAGTCTTACTCTGTCACCCAGGCTAGAGTGCAGTGGCACGATCTCAGCTCATTACAACCTCCGCCTTCTGGGTTCAAATGATTCTCCTGCCTCAGCTTCCCAAGTAGCTGGGACTACAGACACACGCTGCCATGCCCAGCTACTTTTTGTTGTTTTAGTAGAGATGGGGTTTCACCATGTTGGCTAGGCTGGTCTTGAACTCGTGGCCTCAAATGATCTGTCCGGCTTGGCCTCCCAAAGTGCTGGGATTACAGGTGTGAGCCACTGTGCCTGACCTGTTTTTCATTGTAAAAATTCACATAGCATAACATTTATCATCTTAACCATTCTAAAGTGCTGGTTCAGTGTCATTCAGCACACTGACACTGTTGTGCGATCATCACCACCATCTACCTCCAGAACTTTTTCATCTTCCTCATCTGAAACTCTGTCCCTGTTAAACATTAACTCCCCATTTCCCCTTTTCCCAGCCCCCAGCAGCCACTGTTCCACTTTCCATCTCTATGATTTGGTTGTTCCTAGATACCTCATGCAAGAGAAATCATATAATAATTCATTCCACCTGGCCTAATGTCCTCAAAGGATCCCTCCCAGCTTTAAGAATAAGGTATAACCTGCTCTGGGCATGGCCGAGGCAAGGGTTATGGGGAAGACAGTGGAGTGGGGGCAACTGTATTTCTTCTTCTTCTCCCTTGACCCTATCAGTGGAGGCTTGGCTTTGCTACAGTAGCTTGCAGGCTATCATTTCAGAAACATTCATTGAGTTTTTACCACGTACAGGGTCTGAGATAATGGGGTACAGTGGAGAGCTGAGATGGGGTCCCTGTCTTGTTGCGCTGATGGTGTCATGAGGGGCAGTTGACCATGGTGCATCAACAACCAGGTCACTGCAAGTTGCAGGACGTGCAGAGTTGACACCTCTGCAAGGTGCAGAGCGATGCTGTGATGGGAGTCTGTAGTCAGTGGACAGGAAGCCTGCTCCAGGAGGATGGCTCTGATGTGGAGAAGCCCCAGGAAAACTGGGGTGTGGGGGGTGTGCGCTATCCACCACTCTGGATAGCGGGCGTGCTGCTGGGGGGAGGAGGGGGTACCGGGCTGCGGTATTTGGGGGCCTGGCAGAAGGTGGTGACTGAGGCTGTGGGCCAGCAAGAACCAGACCATGGAGGGCCATTTGGGCTGTGGTCAGAGTCTGGATGTGTTCTGGGTGTGAGTGGGACCCGCCGGGGAGTTTAAAAAGCAGAAACCCTTGTACAGCTCTGCCTCCTCGAGGAGACAACCCAGACTGTGCTTCACGTTGTTTTCTCAGCTTTCCTTTGCCAGAAAGGGGGCCTTCAAGGGGCCCTTGCTTCCTGGGCAGGTGGGGCTGCTGGAGGGACCCAGCAGTGGGGTGAACGTGGGGCAGGTTAGCCACACAGGGTGGGGAGCAGAAGGCCAAAGTAACAGTAACTGGCCTCTAACCGCTTAGCAGTACCCGGTTAGTGTCAGGACTGGGGTGTGTGTGGGGGCGGTGATTTGAGGGTATCCATGAGTGTGTACCTGCATGAGGTTGTAGGGTATCCATGAGTGTGCCTGGGGTTGTGGGGCATCCATGTGTGTGTGTGTGCATGTGTGCGCATGGGATTGTGGGGACCTGTGTGTGTGTGCACATGGGATTGCGGGGTATCAGTGTATGGGGAGGGTGGGGGTGTGTGTGTGTGTGTGTGACTAGAGTATTTGTGTGTGTGCATGCATATAGAGTGGGGTGTGCACAGTAATAGGAACGCTGTCTTGGCAGGCTGCTTTCGTAAGCACCCCGAGGGGCTGCCCCTATACCATGCCTGGCCTCTCCTTTTCCCCATGGGACACTGTGGAGGGTAGAAGGGAGGGCTCTCAGGTCCTTTGAAGCAAGGAAGGTGTGGGGGTTACTTATGGTCCAGATTCTTGAATGCTGTCATGTGGCAAACTCTGATGCTGGTGTCTCCAGATGGCCCATGGACAACCACCGAGACAGTCGTGTTGAGCATCCTGGGTGGCTCTAGGAAAGTGGGAATTTTTGGTCTCCCAGGTTTGCCAGCACCTGGCGCACCCAGAAACACTTGGGCTGGCTAGGTGGGACATGACCATGAGGCAGCAGAACCCAGGACATGCGGATAGTTCTGTCTTAACAGAACTTCATCCTCTACCCTTACCCTCTTCATCAGAACTTAACCACACCGAGTCCCGCATCCCAGCCCCTTGGGTGAGGATTCAACTAATGTTGGGCCATCTGCTGCTTAATGGCGCCACTCCCCACCTCACTTCAGGGTGTCTGGGGCTTCTAGAGGCCCAGAGGTCTAAAGCTGGTGGCCCGACGGCCAGATTCGACCTGCAGATATGTTTTCGTGGACTTGCATAGTGCTTTAAACATTTAGAAAGTTTGTGGATTTATTTTACTTCCTTTTGCCCCTAACTTTTATTTTAGATTCCGGGAATACATATGCAGGTTAATTACATGGATATATTGCATGCTGCTGAGGTTTGGGGTGTGACTAAATCTATCACCCAGGTCGTGAGCATAGTACCTCATAGGTCGTTTTTTAGCCCTTGTCCCCTCCCTCCCTCCCAGCTGTTTTATTCCCCAGTTTCTGTTGCTCCCAACTTTATGTCTGTGCGCACCACAGTGTTTAACTCCCACTTACGAGTGAGAACGTGTGGTATTTGGTTTTCTGTTTCTGCGTTAGTTCATTTAGGATAATGGCTGCTAGCTGCATCCATGTTGCTGCAAAGGACATGATTTTATTCATTTTTAAGGATGCATAGTATTCCAAGATATATAGATAGATAGATAGATAGATAGATAGATAGATAGATAGATATAGATATAGATATAGATATAGATATAGATATAGATATAGATATACACACCACATTTTCTTTATCCATCCCACTCTTGGTGGGCACCTGGGTTGGTTTCATATCTTCACTATTGTGAATAGTGTTGCAGTGGACATCTGAGTTCATGTTTCTTTTTGGTGGAATGCTTATTTTCCTTTGAATGCATCTGCAGTAATGGGATTGCTAGGTTGAATAGTAGTTCAATTCTTAGTTCTTTGAAAAATCTCCAGACTGCTTTCCACAGTGTCTAAAGTAATTTGCATTCCCAACAACAGTGTATTCCCATAAGAAAGTTTATATTTAAAAAAACCTACATTTCCAATTTTCTTGCACAACCAGAAGCAACACTGGGCCCATATTCACATGTGGCAGTCATTGCCTAGAGCTGACAAGTGCTGCCTTTTCTTGACAAAGTTTGAGTTCTTGGGGCTGACACAGACCCCACTGGGTCTTACTGCTTTGCACCTGGCCTGGGCTGCATTTGTCCACGGTGTGAACCTGACACCACCCACATCCTAATCTTGAGGCCTCCATCCAGACTTGCAGCTCCATGTGGTCAAAGGAATCCTGCTCACTGCAGACAGATCTCCTGGGATTCACCTGCTCTTTTTCATGACATAAACATTTTCCGACTGTTGGTACCCCTGCTGACAGGTGCTTCTGTCTTCCCAAACTGTTTCACATGCATGATCTTCTTTGACCCACACTAAGAGCAGCAGATATACTTTGAAGTAGATGAGAAGAGTGAACCCTTTTTTGGTTTTGAGAACCCATCCACCCAATAGCCTTTTTTTTTTTTTTTTTTTTTTTGAGATGGGGTCTCACCCTGTGGCTGGAGTGCACTGGCATGATCTTAGCTCACTGAAGCCTCAAACTTTTGGGCTCAAGTGATCCTCCCACCTCAGCCATCCGAGTAGCTCGGACTACAGGCACACACCACCACACCCACCTAATTTTTATTTTTTTGTGGAGATGGGGTTTCACCCAGACCGAATCAAACTCCTGGCTTCAAGTGATCCTCCCACCTCAGCCTCCAAAGTGCTGGGATTCCAGGCGGGAGCCACTCACCCAGCTCCAGTGCCATGTTTTATGGAGTTTCGTAAAAAAAATGGGCTCTTCTCAAGGCTTTGCAAGAGGTACACTTGATTGGATTCCTGGCCCAGCAGCATCAGGTTGGGGTCCCATCTTTTAGGGGTCTGATTCAGGCTCTTTTAGGGCAGGAGACTGTACTAATTCTTATTTGAGATGACCTGTTCCCTGGGGGCCTGGTTCCAAGCAGGCTACTGTGCTTAGAATGGAGTTCACAGTGGCCACAGGTTGACAAGACCAGTGCAGCATTCCTACCCAGGAGGGGGCCAAAAGCCACAGAAGTGAACTTGTGGTCACCTGGCACATTGTTGCTGGGACCCCCGATTTTCAGTCCCGAATCTGCTGCTAGGTACCCTGTCCCCAAGGGGCTTAGCCACTGGGTGTCCCCACCTTCTTTGGAGAAACAGCGGCAGTAGTGGGGGGTCACATTCACTCAGGACTCGGAGTCAGGCATGGACTCTGTTGCTGAGGAGGGGCGAGTCGATAAGCAGCCCTGGAAGCATTCCATCTTCCTTTGCTTGTGACAACAGCCATAAAACTCTCATTTTCCCTTGCACGGCTGCTATCTAAAGTCTCACCGCTCACCCGATTTTCCGCTCACAAACAGACTGACGGGGCCCATTTGCATTCTGAAGTGCAGTTCCCCTGAGTCCCTGACCCTCCAGGCAGATATTATTAGTCCCCTTGTTTTGTTGGGTGACTCTGAATGGGAGCCTGTTTACGGGCTGGGTTCCTAATAGAAGACTTCGGTTCCCTCCTAATAATCTATCCCCTGGTGGGCTTTATTATAAAGTACGGGCAGTACAGAACCTGCCCCCTTGGGAGTTTATTGGGCTTTCTTCTTCCCCACAATATTTTCTCCCACGTTTTCACATGCGGGGAGAGTTTCCCGCTCATGGAACTGATTGTTGACCAAACCACCTGCTTTGGTCTTTTGTGTCCTGGCAAGAGGGGGTTCACAGAGAGTGGGGGGCACTCTCCTCCCCGCCTCGCCTCCATAGAGCATCTGGAGAACACAGAAAACCCAGATCCAGTTGGCGCCAATAAAAGGAGTCTGGGTCAGGCTGTGTGGATGTGGCTCTTTCTTGAATGTTACCCCAGGTGACTCAGGTCGCTGCATCTGCTTCTGCTATTGGTTCGGCAAGGAAGCTGCAGAACCCCCACCTCAAGCCAATCCCCTTGCTCCTTGGAAGTTGGAATCTCCCTCTAGGCCGGGAGTTCCGGATGAATTGAGGCTCTCACATGAGAGACAGCTTCCCTGGCTGAGCGTTGCAACACTCACTTCCTGCTGCTCCGGGGTGGCAGACGACAGGCTGTCTCACTGTCTGGGAGGCAGGGACGGGAAAATCTCATGCACAGCCCGTGCATGGAAGAGCTGCTGCTCCCTCTGCCATAGGACATCTCAGGGCTTTGTCCAAGGCCAGTGGGCCACCAGCTTCACTCTGAGGCTAGGGATGGGTGTCACACCCACTCGGGCAAATCTCGCCCTGCCCTCTGAGTAAACGAGGCAAACCCCGGCTTGCTGGGTGGGGGCCATGGGAGAAGTGGGGTGTGTCCACATCATAGCCTGGGTCCCAGGGGAGTGGCTGCGTCACCGGGCAGGCGTTTAGAGGGAACCTTGGCCATCACTCACTCCTAATTTTAATGACGTGCATTAGCTAAATTGTGTTCTGAGTATTCATTCGGCGCTGTTTATGGTGTGCTCTCGAGTACGCTTACCGTTTGTCAGAAGTGCAAACTAGTGAACATATGAGCCTTTAAGACAGGCCATCTGTTCGTCTTAGACCCTTGGACGATTGTCAAACGCTTCTAAAAATAAGTGCTCACAAGCAGAGAGGGGCTGCCCAGGTGATACACAGCAGATAGGGGAGGCAGGGCTGCCTGTATCCATACCCTCCCCAAAGGGAAAGAAAGAAAGTGTGGGGGAAAAGGGGAAGGTTTTCCAGGGAACAGGGGATGGGAGCAGAGGGAGACGATGGGCGAGAAGGCCCTGCTGACACACCTTTTTGACTGGAGGCATGAGCATCTCCCTGTGTCTTGCCTCTCCTGTAACTCCACAGCTCAAATACCTTCGATGGCTCCCCATGGTCCAGATTTAAGGGCAAGCTGCCTCGTCTGGCATCAAGGAGCCTCATCAATAAGGCCCCCGCCTTCCTCTCCAGGCTGGTCTCCATGGCACATACCCTGTGCCTCTGCCAAGCTGAATTATTCATTGTTCCCCCAACATATGCTGCACTTTTCACATCTCACAGACAGAACAGTACGATGGTGAAGAGTGGGCTCTGCAGACAGACTGCATGGGTGCAGACCCAGCACTGCCGTCACCAGTGGCAGGACCTGGGCCTCTCTGCACCTCAGTTTTCTCATCTGTAAAATAGGGATGATGAGAGTATTTAATGCATAGGGCAGTCATGAGGCTTAAATGAGTTCATATGGGTGGAGGTTAAGAATGGTGTCTGGCACACAGTGAGTCCACGATCAGTGTTAGCGGTGATCACGCTCAGTGCCATTCCCACCTTCATGCTGTTATCCAGGTGGTTCATTCTGCCTGGAAAGCCATCCTTCGAGCTCACACACACACAGCCAGTGCAAATCCTCTCTTGGGCTGTCCTTAAAGGGCAGCTAAAAGGCCAGCTTCTTCCTCAAGCATCTCCTATCGGAAGTCCTCTCTCTATAGTCCTTAAAAGGCCAGGATTGTGCCTCACTTGCTCTCTTCCATCCACTGTACAGGGCCAGGTGCCTTGTTTGCTAAGTGAACAAATAACGGGACCCAACTTCACCTCTGTCGAGCATGAATATGGCTGCCACCTCAGTCTCAAGGGCTACTTCTTCCCCTGGGAAGGGAATCTCTCAGTGGTTAAGGTGCATTCTCGGGCTTGGCCTCAGCTCCTGGAGAAAGTGAGTTGTAAAGCCAGCCTTGTGAGAGCCACAGTGGCTGGAGCCTGCCAGGGGAGTGGCCAGTGGTAGGCAGTGGGGAGAAGGGGGATTGGCCACAACCTGTTTCCCAACCGGAAATCATAGTGAGGTGATGTGCGGGCCAGGTGGTTCTGTAGGTGGGACTGGGAGAACAGAGTGGGATGCTCTGGGTGTGGGGGCTGAGTGTTCTTGTGCCTTCATATGCTGTAGGGACTCAAGGACTCAAGAGCCAGAGCCACGGCCTAATCTCCAGAGAAGAGCCAAGCCTTCTTTTTTGCCTCTTCAGGGTCTTCAGGGTCTATGAGTTTGGCCGTCGTCACCCTCACCATGAAACTGTGAGCCCCTCACGGGAGGGCGCTGGAGCTTCTTAACCTGTCTGTGCTCAGTGCCCAGCCCAGGGCCTGACAGACAGGAACTCAGTGAACGTCTGTGGAAGAAATGGATGGACGGATGGATGGATGGATGGATGGATGGATGGATGGATGGATAGATGAATAGATGGGTGGATGAATGGATAGGTGGGTGAATGGATAGATGAATAGATGGGTGGATGGATGGATGGGTGGGTGGATGGATGGATGAGTGCACACCTACTCCATCCCCCATGGAGTCTCCCTGAGGCTGTCCTCTCCCGAAGATACGGCATTCTGTTCCTGAGGGTGGGGAGGAGAAAGCAGTGATTTGTGGGTACAGGGGTTCTAGACAGGGGGGATTGTGGGGAGGGGATAATGACGCCTGTTGCTCCATGGGCCGTACCATCCAAAGTTCAGCCATCTCAGGAGTGTTCTTAAGACCTTGCCAGCCCTTTGGACACCCAGATGGGGAGGGGGAAGGGTACAGCTGGTCAGTCCAGGTGTACCCCTCTATGAGGCCCTCACTGTAAGCCCCAATCGTGCCTGGTCCCACAGAAGCGGCAGGGACAAACAGTCCCTCTGCCATGGAGCACCCTGCTGGGTCAGGAAGACCAGAAGACAGTCCTTATGCCACGGAGCACCCTGCCAGATCATGAAGACCAGCACAGACGCCACTATGGAGATCTGCGGAGCATTTACTGTAGCCAGACCTGGGACGTATGCGGGCATTATCTCCTGAGTCCTCAGGGCATGTGTATTAGTCTGTTTTGTGTTGCTATAAAGAAATACTTGAGGCTGGGTAATTTATGAAGAAAACAGTTTTATTTGGCTCACAGTTCTGTAGGCTGTACAGGAAGCAAGGTGCCGCCGTCTGTTTCTGGTGAGGCCTCAGGAAACTTCCAATGATGATGGAAGGCAAGGGGAGCCGGTGTGTCACATGGGGAGAGAGAGAGATTGCAAGGAGGCACCAGACATTTTTTAACAAGCAGATCTCGTGGTAACTCATTGCTGCAGGGAGGACACCAAGCTGTCCATGAGGGATCCTCTCCCATGACCTAAACACCTCCCACCTCCAACACTGGGGATCCCATTTCAACATGAGATTTGGAGGGGACAAACATCCAAACCCTATCAGCATCTTAGGAAGAGGGCTGTGTTATTAACCACCCCCAAAACCCGGAGGTCATGGAACTTGCCCAAGGCCATACGGCCAGTAAGTGGCAGAGCCAAGATTCAAACCCAGGGCGTAGCCCATCTTGGCCCACTAAAGCTTCCTGCCTGCCTTGGGGTTACCAGGGCAGTGGCTAGCAGCCATGGGGCACTTGCTAAGAACAAGGGAAGGTGCTAGGATTTTACAGACACTGTCATCAGAGTAGCTGAGAGCCAGGAGAGGCAGCTAATAGGGTGTGTGGAGAAGCTCTTTTTGCTTTCTGCAGCCGGCATGCTGAAGCCCCTCATGTCTCTCCCACCTGACACGGCGATGGGTAGGTATCACGGGGAGACCAGGCAGGGTCCCACGCCTAAGCAACAGAGAGTGGAGCCAAGACCTTGAGAAGCAATCCTGGGCTTCAGACTGGGGAGAGGCACACAGTGTTCCTGTTTGTGACTGTGTTAGGCATGGAGGTGCGCTGAGCCAGGGCCCCCTCCTGGGGCGGGCAAAACTGAACCTCCAAGGAGCCCATTCACTCTAGTGTGTGGTGGTGCTTTGGGAAGGACAGTGCAGCCACCAGGCTCTGTGCTCCGTCCCGCTCCTTCCATGCACAAAGCATTACCCTGGATTGGGTTCAGGATCAGGATCATTTTGCTGCTGAATTCCCAGCCACAAGCATAGTGGCTCATTGGCTCAAAGATGAATGAATGAATGAGCAACCATGTAAATGAATGCTGGGCTTCTTTCCCTCCAGAGGCTGAGGGTGTGTCGGGGAACCAGTTCCTGAGTGCTCTGCTGACGATTTGCACAGAGAGGGCTCTTTTTGTAGGTCTCAACAAGACCCAGAGTAGGCCTGCCCACAGCATAGGCAGCACACAGGTTTCTGTGCCCAGGCCCATGCCATCCCCTTGGCCACCACTGTCTTGTGTCCCTGGCCCCGTGTGCCAGGCAGAGGCTCCCCAAACAGGCTGTACCAGACACCTCCATCCAGGAGAGCACACAAGCTCTGCTGAGTGGATGGATCAAGGCTGCAAACCATTGCTACCCACCCCCTCCTGCTCTCCCATTTTATTTTTCTCACCTGCTTCTCTGGCCACACCTGTGTCTCCCTGGCAGGCAGCGAGGCCGAGTGGATGCCAGGCCTCCCTCTAGGCATTTTCTAGTCCTTCCCTGGGCCCCTGTCTCCACCCCCGGCCTTTATGGTGCTGAGAAGTGTTCATCTGTGGGGTGGGTAGCATCTTTAAACAATTATTTTCTTCCTTCTCGAAAGGGGCTAAATATAGCACAGGCATAAACAGAGAAAGAGACATTAAGGCAGAATGCCCTTGTGACAACTATGCTAGATGGAAAGAACTCTTTAAGAAGGTTTGCTGAACCTCCCTACGTTCCTCAAACCACAGCTTCTAGCTGTAGGGGACGGCCCGCGGGTTCTTTCAGGGTTATTGAACTGTGCTGATTGCAGTGGCTATCCAGAGCTGCTCTGTGTCCTGGTGTTGGGTGACTGGTGAGTCTTGGGGACAGGGGTCCCACCACCCCCTCCGCCTGTTGAGATGCTGCCCTTGGCCTATGGAGGAGCTGGTGCCCTCCTTGGCCGAGCACCTGGGCACCTCTGTGCCCCCCACCACCATCACACAAACTGATCGGGTGGCCTTGACCAGTTCCCTAGCTGAGCTGCCAGCTGCACCATTAATCCCACAAATGTTTGGGTGTCTGTGTCTAGCCCCTCTAAATCAGGCCTCTCAAGGAGTGGGGCCAGCTGCTGTCTTGCCCTCCCCCTCACTGTGCCAGCGCAGAGCAGAGCATCCAGCAGGTGCTTAATAACGTAGTGCTGAGTGAATTCTGGTGGCTGATCCCCTTGGGGCATCAAGTTTTGACATTTCCATCTGCTGTGACATCCTGGGCTTTTGTTCCTGTCACAAAACTTCAGGGAAGGAAGTTTTATCCTTCTGTCTCTGAACCCTCTAGGAGGAAGTTCTTTCTTGAGTCTAACCTAAGAGCCCCCTGCTACTGCTATTTAAGTGGGCAGGCACACTGTGGCTTAGCCATGGCATAGGCTTTCTGGAGTTTTCCTCACCAGTGGTCCCAAGCGTGGGTTCCAGCCTTTAGCACATCTGCACCAGCAGTGCCCTGGTGAGCCAGTGTGGACCATGTGTTTCACACTGACCCTGTTCTTGGCATCCTGGCAACAGGCTGCTTCATTCTTCAGAGATCCTAGACACCCCCTATGCCCATGTTGGTAGTGGGTGGTCCTTGGGGATTTTGTGGAGATCGAATATCATGTCTGGTTTTCTGTGGTCTGTGAAACAAAGTCTATGTTTGTTGGTACTCAGGGCCTCCACTGTGCATAGGCCATGTGCCCACCAGCCTTCCTGTGATTTCTGTGCTGGGACCTGTGCCTGCATCTGCCATTTGGATTCTAGGCTCCACACCTCCATCTCTGCTGTTCTTTCCTCTTGGAGTATCCTCTCCCCTTTCCACATATCCACATCCTACCCATACATTCATTCATTTTCCTTCCGTTGATTCATTCACAAATACTGCCTGAGTGTCTCCTTTGTGCTAGGCCCTAGGAACCATACTTTGAGGACAAGAAAGAGCTGTCCATGTCTCCCTTCATCATGTCACCTCTCTTCCTCCTCCCTTTCCTCCCCCTAATAAAGAATGACCCAGCCACACCAAGATAGCAGGAGCTTTTGACTGGCGGTTGGTAGGGTGCGAAAGTGCCGATCTCCAAGTTGCTTCTGGGCAGCTGTGCCTGCTGGGGATTGGAGGCCCAGGGGTATGGTCAGGACAGTGCATGCCCAGCCCTGGGTCCTGAGAAAGGAATTGCCACTCCCCTGTGTGCAGCTCAGCAGAGGAGGTCAGTCTAGCTCATGAGAGGTGTGTGGCTGTGTGGGAGGTGGGCTGCAGATGCCTGGAGAGGTCTGCAGGGAGGGGAAGTTTCCGTATGCCTAGAGGACTCTGAGAGCGGCTTGGCTGGGAGGGAGGAGAAGGGAGGCGGGAACTGAGTCAGCAGAGGCTTGAAGCTAGCAGGAGGATGGCTGCGGAGTGTGGATTCGGCTCCCCACAGGACTAGCTGGCTGTCCCTGCACAAGTACAGGGAGAGGTGCCTCGGCTGGAGGGTGCGGGTTCCCATGGAAACCGCCGGCATCCCATCTGTGGCCTCAGACAACCTGCCTTGCGCCTCTGGGTCCCTGACACCCCCGACCGAGGTGTCAGGCCTGGCCGGCAGAGGTGGCGCTGTGTCTAGTGCAGAATGCGGGTGATCTGCAGACCGCGGTGCCCATGGGGTACAGGCCCTGGGAAGCCTGGCTCCCCTGAAAAGCCCCTTGCTCTCGTGGATTCCAGCCGTCTGGTTCAGTGCACTGTGCTTCCAACCTGGGTGACCTTGGGCCTGTAATTTTTGCCTTCCTAGGCCTCAGTGTCTTCATCTTAAGACGCCCCACCTCGCAAGGCTGTTGTGAGGATTGAAACAGTGGTGCCTGCCACGGCACAGAGCACGTATGCCCGCCAAGCCCCGGCCGTGCGCCTGCCTGGCCCGCACGAGCACGAGGCTGTCGCTGGCGCTTGGCGCTGCGGGCATCTGCTGGGAGGCAGGCGCGGGCTGCCTCTTCCCGGCCAGGAGCTCGCAGGAAGCGTCGGTGACATCACCACGGGGGCCGCAGCCTTCGCAGTACCCGTCACGGGAAGGGGCTGCGCGGTGCCCAGCTCCGGGGAGCAGGAGTGGCCCGTCTCGGTCCCGGCCCCGGCCCCGGCCCCGGCCTCCGGACGAGGCTGCTGGCATACTCTGGTCGCCCTCGCCGCGGACCCGAGCCCGGGAGAGACGCGGCGCTTCTGCTGACCCCTGGTGGTCAGCGGCACAGCTGCAGGAGTCGCCGGGCCCTGGAGGGCGCCCAGAAGGAGCCTCTCCCGGGGATCTAGGGTCCTGTGCGGCCCCAGACAGGGCCACTCTGTCCCTGGTGGATGTTGCCTCCTTTCTCCAGGTGTCATGAGGTGGAGCACCGCCTAAGGCTTTGATGAAATGGGTCTAAATTTGGAACACGAACCACTGAAAAGAAACAAAAAGACTGGGCTTTCAGATGCCAAATCCCACCCCCGGTCCCAGGCCGCTGGCTCCTGTGAAACAGATCAACCCTGCTGGCCGCCTCTGGCTAGCAGGGGGAGGAAATGCCATTGGCTGTAATGAGAGGGAAACATTTGGCCACAGGGTCCCACCTGGGCCCTGGATTCCTAGGTGCGTTGGGCCAAACTGCACTGAGTCCCTGTCTCTGGTTGGGCCATTGCCATGCGACCAAGCAGGCAGGCTCCCGGAGCCCAGCAGCAGAGGCTCCTCCCGCGTCCTCCTGCCGGGTGACCCATCCCCTGCCTGGGCCGCAGGCGCCACGGCCGCCCACTGCCCCAGCACGCCTGTGCCCGCTCGGGTGTTTCTTGGCCGGAGAGCTGCACAGCACATCTGCTGTCTCCCTCTGCTAGGCTCGGAGCAGCTACGGGGAGGACTGAGAGGGGGATGCAAGGGCAGCCTGCAGGCTATCAGAGTTTCCTCCTCATCATTAGAGGAAAAGGGAGATGGAGGGGTGAACAGGGATGTTTTTAATTCCTGCCTCCTCCCCGGCATTTCCCCTTTCTCTCCACCTTGCCAGTCCCCGTGGTAAGACCTGAATGGTCTTTAAAAAAAAAACAAAAGCAAAAAAGCCAAAAAACAACATATAGGGAGTCCAAGTTGGCAGTAACAGGAACCTATCCCCAAGCCCCAAATCAACGTGGCGTCTTGGCAGCTGCGTCCCTGGAGCACTTTTTCCTTGTTGCATTTTGTTTTGTTATAATCGAGACGCTTTTCTGCGGCTCCCGGCGTAAATGCACTGAGTGGGAGGGACGAGCATGCTCTCCATTCTTCTCCTTCATGTGTGTCTCCTTTCTTCGCCTTTGCAGAACCACACGATGAGCCAGCACGCACAGTGAGGGATCGCTCAACAGGACACCTCTCCGCAGAAGGCTTGCCGGAGACGCCGTGGGGAGGGCCATTTGAACATTACATCCAATCAAAGTGTCATTTGCAACCCAGATGTAAAACTCTAATGATTTGGCCATGAGGCGCTGCTATTATAAGCAGCTGGAAATGAATATTAATGGCAGAGATTAAAAGTATTCCATGCTCAGTATTTTTTATTGTCCTGCTACAGCTAGTGTGCTTTTAGAGTTTCCGCCGCAGACTACATTTCTAGAGTTAGAGAAACCCGCTTTTTAAGGCTATTGTCCTTTGTTCCTTCATGTATTATATTGATAGTTTTTAAAAAAGAATTAGTGTGATTTTTTTTCTTTGCTTCTTTTTTTTTCTTTCTTGTTTTTCTTTCTCCCCCTTCGGTTAACTACTTTTTAATTGCAATTCTAGGTAATTGTGCATCGTGATGTGATTGCTTGGCTATTGTCTGAATATTTCCTTTTAATTTTTTAATTAAAGACTAATGCTTTGATTGGATTTGCCAGTTCACCGGACAGTGATTAAAACTATGTAATGAATATAATCGGTTTCAGTGCAACTGGATGGTCTGCTTTTAAATGTGACTTAATCTGACTGCAGTAACTAGTACAGTTCAATAAAGGGAATCCATGCGATTAGCATCCGGCTGCCTGGTTCTCTCCTCCCCAGCCTAGGGCCGCGTGGGGGGCTGTCAGCTCCTGCCAGGTGTGTTCCCCTACAAGTTCCTGTGGGCTTGCCTACGCCCTTGGGGACCTGCACACCATAGACCCTGCTTCCCTTGGAAAAGAACCGTAGTAACCTAATGCACGCAGACTGGACAGGCTGGCAGTGGCCATAGAAGTCAAAGCAGAAGACCCCTGAATGATGGAATACCCTGATCTTCCCACTCATGGATCGGGAAACAGAGGCCCAGGGGTAACGTGCAGCTTTCCCAAGGCCACGCAGCAGGATGGTCACCATGCTCATCGCGATGTCTTCTTGATTTTCCCTTCAGGGTTGGCTTTCCCCTGTGTTGGATACTGGCAGGCAAGTGGTTAGCCCTTCCCTTGCCAGGACTCCAGGTGGCACTTGGGTTCTGAGGAGATGTGTGATTGGGGACCGCAAAGCAGAGCCAAGTAGGAGCCGCAGGTTCCCAGTCATAGAGATCAGTGGGATGTGACAGCATTGAGACTGGTGGCCGGGGCCAGGTCTGGAGTGAGGCAGGTAGGGGCCTGGGATACATTGTTTCAGGAGGCACTCACTGTCACAGCCCCCTTACACCTGCAAGTGCTGGGAATGAGTGTCCTCTTGCATTTTACACTCTAGGTACCTTGCTTATTTCACCTACTCCTGGCCCTGCTGGCATCCCAGGGCCCACCCAGCAGCCTTGGTCTCCAGGCCTCCTCCATTTTACTTCCCACACCTCCGTCATGCTGGTGCTCAGCTGACTTGCCAATCAGAGGCCAGAACTTGCACGGGGAAACCCTTCCTTGCTAACTTTTCACAAGGGGCATGGAAATTGGTTATTACCCTCTGCAGAGCGGAAATGAAACAGGCAGACAGATTGCACCTAATTATAATGTAATACTAAGTCACGGGCGTGGAATTTGGAGCAATTATACCCATCATCTTCTAGAAGACTCCCATATCAAGGGGCTTCTGGTGACCTATAAGAATTCCCCTTTCTTTCTGTCACTTCATGTAATGTTCTCACACGGGCGGGGCTTTCAGTTTTTCAAAAGGCATCTTACACGTGTGAATCGTAGAGCAGACCCTGCCAGTAGTGGGCTGTTGCCTCCTGGAAACTGAAGGCTGTGAATGCCAATTTTCAGCCTCTGGAGACTTGGCAGTTTTGGGGTCAGACCCCAGGGTAGACACCAGTGTTCCCCTAAGTGTGCCCACCCATGGACTGGGGCTTGGAGCCTGGGGCTCGGGCTATGTCTGAGTGAGGCTGTCACATGTCCACAACCAGGCCTGCCTTTTGGGCAGTGCTGGGACTGTCGATGGGACCAGTGTGTCCCAGGGCCTGCCACATCTCCGACTCAGGGCCCTCTCCAGCTCTGGATTTATCCCAAACCCCATGGAGCCCAGGTGAGCCCTCAGTAAGTACCAATAGAAGATTTGATTTGACGGTTGGTGGCGTAGGGCTAAATTAGTCACTGCCCCCATTAAAAATACAGCGGGGGGTTTAAGAGCTTTTCACGCCATGTGGGAATCAGCAGCGAAGCCGGCTGATGCCTTGGGTAAGGAGAGAGGCGGCCTAGGGGACCGCGAGGTAATGAGGTTTATGGCGGTGACAAGGCAGCCAGGGAACCCCACCGACTCCCCCCTCACCCCGGCCCTATTGTTCTCCGGCTGGCTCTGTCCCCGCTGCTACGACCGAGAGCCCCTCGTGACTTCGTGTGGGAAGGGGGCTGGCAGTGGGGACACTGAGGCCCTTCCTGGGACTGGCATTCTTTACCATCAGGCAGTATTAGGGTTGGGGAGCAGTGTAGGGTTATAAACCTGTGCCTCGGAGAACCCACTACCCCTTTCCAGAGGAATGGTCTGGAGCTGGGATGAGACACTTGCCTTTCAACTGTGAGGAGCCTTGGAGGGTCTCTGGGAGGCTTGTATGAAATGATGCCCGACAAAGGGCTGCACACAGAGACCTGCAGGCAGCATGGTCGTCAATGATGGCGCCAGGCATCCTGCAGGGGGGCACCTTTTCAGCCAGGAGGGCGCGATGGAATCAGCCTCTCATGTGGATTTGGCTTTGGGGAGTGGGCGAGGTGACTGAAAGCCTGAGGTTCATTGCTGCTGTATTTAGATGTACAAATTGTCAGTTTCTAGCGGCTCTCTGGGTGGAGGAATTTTGCCTGGGCTGGGAAGTGGACCAGGACCCTGGACCACAGGCCCCTGTCACAGAGCACCTGCCCAGAGTGCCCAGAAGCAGGCAGGGCAGGGTTTCAGTCTCAGTGGAGACACTGTCATGGGAGGAATCCTCTTGAGTTCCCCATCCTTAAAGAATTCTCCTTTTAATCTCACAATTGCATAATACTGAACTTTTCACCTGTTTTTCTTCCCTCCTAAGGTATGTCTTCCTAGGAATGGGACCTGTACCTACAAATATTCAGTAAATAGAACCAAAACTCAAATCCATGCCTTCCTCCACTCATCCATTCAGCAGATATTTACTGAGCTGCCCCCATGTGCCAGGCACTGTACAGGGCACTGGGGATAAGGAGATGACCAGCAGATGTGGCCCCTGGCCTCATGGAGGCCACAGTGGCACAGGCAAGCATGCCAGTAAATGCATAGCGACCCCTCGTCATGAGTGCCGTGATGGCAAAGCCAGAAGCTGCCAGGGATTAATGGAGGGACCCATGTATGAGACACAGGGGTGCATTAAGGAAGGCCTTGCTGAGGCAGGGGCTTGAGACCTGAAGAAAGAAGGGAGGTGGGCAGTCCAAGAGCAGTGGGAAGAGAGCACTGCAAATGCAGAAGCCATGAGCTGGAAACAAGCCAGAAGTACCCTGAGAGATCTGTATTCCTATGGAGTTTCAATTCTAGACGACTTAATCCCAGAGAAGTTCAGAATCTTGTCCAAGATCATACCATTCAGGATAGACTTGCGACTATAACTCCAGTGCCTCACCTTCCAGCCTGGGATGTCTGACTCCATTGTTAATTTTATTATAATAATCATGATGATGACAATCAATAAAGTGGTATTGTACTGTACAGGAAAGACTGCTGGTTCTCTTTCTTTTCATTAATACAGTAACCAATTTATAGCTGAGCAGAGGTTACCTTGGAGAGGGGAAGGGGCAGATTATATATCCTATCCTTCCCAGAAGTTAGGTGTGGTCCTATTACTATCGGTAGCCATAGGTTCTATCAATAGGGTGTAAATAACAGGAGTATGTGCAAATTCTAAGAATTGTCCTGAAAGTGAAGAAATGAGTTCATTCCTCCCATCTTTCTGATGGCTGGAACGTGGCTGCAATAGCTGGTGTTCCAGAAGCCATTTGAACCATGAGGTAACGACTACCCCAGTAATCACTTCTGGTTCCTGTCTATCATAGCACCTGTGACGTGGTGTTATGTATTTATTGGTATGGCTTGGAACTTACCTTTGGAGAAGAGAGAGACACCCTACGAGGATTTGTTCCCCAGATGCTTGTTACCCTTCAAAGCAAGTCCATGGGGCCACTATTTTACAACTTACAGTTGGTTTTGGCTCATTCAGGCTTGCCGGGAGAGTGCTCAATGATTATACACCCTGCACAGCTCTCTTGATGTCACAGAACAGGAGAAAACACTCAACAATGGCTGAATATTTGCAACTCTATCTTGCTTGATCTCTTTCCAAAAAATAAAGTATGATTTGCCATGCACGCCCCTGGCTGTCCTTTCCCTCCGTGCCTCTGCTCATGGTGCTTCCTCTTGCTGGAATGCCCTTCCCTTCTCCCCCTCCCAACCCCAGGTTAACTCCTACTTTTAGACCCAGCTCAGCTGTCTAATTCTTGGGGCCAAGACTTGGTGACATTGGTGAAGCACTCACCTGGGAGCAAAACTTAAGTGGGTGCCAAAAAGCTAAGTAATCAAAGTAAACAATATTTTCATGTAATATTTTTAAAAATCACATTAGCAGGTTATAACCTGCAGCCTGGCAGCCCATTTTTGAAAATAAAGTTTTACTGGAACCAGGGCTGGGATTGGGATTTGGCAAGTGAGGCGGGATGGCACAAATGTCGCATCAGATTCTGTCTTTACTTAACACTTTGCCATTTTTTTCATCATGGAATTTTTTTTAAATTAACTTATTTTCAGAAACATGAAAGTATTACTTTGGCTTTTTGTTTGTTTGTTTTGTATTCACTTCAATTTTGTGTCCAAAGCAAGTGCCTCATTCATCTCACCCTAGTCTTGGCCCAGTTTATTCTTTAGGCTACTTATTCTGACACCCACAGCTAAGTAAAATGCTCTCATAATAAGAACTCCGATACTACCTGGTGTGTAAGTCCATCACTGGGCATGCACAGTACTGCCTTTTATACCTATTTGTCTCTGGGACTGTATATCAATCAGGACAGGCTAGGATATGGCACATTAACAAAAGGGCCCACATTCTCATGGTTTAACACGACAAAGATTACTTCCTGACTCATATTCCACAGCCATCTTGGATATCCAGGGGGCTTTCTTCATCATGGTCACTCACAAGTTAGGATCAGGGAGCAGCCACCACCTTCAATATGGTCAGCAACCAAGCAGAGAGAGACAGAGAGAGAACTGGCAGTTCAGTGCTCTTGCCTAGGACTTACACAAATACAGAGCTCTTAAACTCACAATGCATTGCCAGCAATTGTCACATGGCTCCATTCTATCACAGGGGCCAGGAAATGCAATCCTGCTCTGGGCCTGGAAGAAGTGAGAATCAGCAAGGCTTGGAACACTGCACTAATGACTACCCAAGCTGCCTTCACCTTCCACCCACCTGTCTCTGACTATCTTTGAGGGCAGAGCCTGACTCTTAGTAAATGTCGTCATAACCAGCACCCTACACAGGATCTTGAGCAGATAAGATATTGAATAAATGAATGCAGATATTGCATATGAAAGTGAATTAATGACAATTTAAAAGGTCTAGGGGAAGATAAGCATGTCTATGAAGACAACTTGTAGCCTAAGCTCTGTGGACTATGATACCTGGATTCCGACCTCAGCTCTATCACTTACTAGCGGTGTGACCTCAAATAAAGCCCTTAACTTCTCTGAGTCTCAGTGTTTTCATTGGTAAATGGGAAAAATAAAAAATAGTACTTATCTCACAAAGTTGTAAAATTAAAATAAGAATGATGGTGACGTTTAATAACATTATCGGTGTCTGGTATTCTCCTAGGCATCGTGTATTAACTCCTTTAATCCACCCAACAACGTTATCACGTGGGTACTGTTATCTCTTTTTTACAACTGAGGAAACTAAGGCAGAGAGATGCTAACTTGCCCAACGCTCAGATTCTAATGCTGGCAGTCTGGCTCCAAAGCCCTGTTCCCAGCCCCAAGAAGCCCTTGAGCAGAGCACATAAGAAATGGCTAGCTCCAGGCCGGGCACAGTGGCCCATGCCTGTAATCCCAGCACTTTGGGAGGTCTAGACGGGGGGATCACTTGAGACCAGGAGTTGGGGACCAGTGCGGAGAACATAGCGAGACCCTGTCTCTACAAATAATAATAATAAAAATTAGCTATGCGTGGTGCCGCGCGTGTAATCCCAGCTACTCGGGAGGCTGAGGCAGAGTATTACATGAGCCCAGGAATTCCAGGCTGCAGTGAGCTGTGACTGCACCGCTGCACTCCAGCCTGGATGACACAGCGAGGCCCTGTCTCGAAAGAAGAAAGAAAGAGAAGGGGAGAAGGGAGGAAGGGAGGGAGGGAAGGAGAGAAGGAGAAAAGGAGAGAAGTGGTTAGCTCCTGATACTCATCACTGGGGTTGGTTCGAGATGATAGTCCATTGGGGTCAGCCTCTACCTGGACCGCTCCTGGCTGGGCGGATCCTTGACCTGCCAGAGCCTGGACAGCGCCCGGGCGGCCGCAGCCTGGGGTTGGTGCGCGGCCGGCCCGCCCCCTCCCTCTCCTGAGCCCTGATTGGCCCTCTTCGGGCCGGCCCCACCCACCGGGGGCCGCGGGCTGAGCGAACTGCGAGCGGCGTGGTGTTACCTTATTTGTGGAGTTATTAATTACTGAAGGGCGCAAAGCGTGCTTCTGTGCATAAAAATATGTTTGAGTAGTTTCTACTTAAACTTTAAAGAGAACGTTAATCAATTTTATTTTAACAAAATGACCTTAAGCAGGGGAAAAAAAAATTGGTGTTATTTGCCCAAACAGGCAAATTAATTTCTCTCTCTTGAGAAATCTGAGAAGTTTCCAGAAATAGCTATGCATAATTTACACCTGGCCTGGCCGCTTCTAGTTTCACGCCAAGCCCAGTCACGGGCCCCACCCCGCTCCAGCCCCAGAACTGCAAACGAGGGTCTCTGCAAAAGTCCTGCCACCCAGAAGCCGACTCATTTTGCGACCTTGGGAAGAGGATCAGAGGGGAAGGGGCCGTGTCGTCTCTGAGAGGCCAGCCCAGCTTGGGTCAAGGTCACTGGTGGAAGAGGGGCGGCTGCCCAGTTCTTTGGCCTGGCATTTTCGGGAGACCTAGAGACAGTTCCCAGCGGAGGACCTCCTCCAGCATGCCGGCTGGGTCCTGAGGCATGTGGCCTGCTTAGCCCTCCCCTCCACCGGCCCCCACCCTTGAGGGTTTCCGGGATGTCAGAGTCTCCAGAACATTCTGCAGAGTCCGTGCGGTCCTCCAAACTCCTGCCCCTCTGGCTCTCCACACCTGTGGTGCTTCCCATCTGATGGGGCCGTCCCTTACCCATGCACTCGCCTTGAGAATGGGGCTTACAGTCAGGGCCCAGGGGTTGCTGGAACTGTGGACAGTTTCCAGTTGGGCCTTTCAGTAGCATTGTGACTTCTGCCTGGCCATTGGACCTCCCTGGACTTGGGTTTCTCTCCCTGCACTTCTGAGGGATGACCTGACCATTGATTCAAAACAGACAACCCCAGAAACACTGAGAGAATTTCAGAGCCACCGATGGTAACCCCTGCATCACCTGAGCAAGCATGGACCAGGGCCTTGCTGTGTGTTTCTCATGCAGAGCCACGGGCACTGGATTGGGCATCCATGCTCTTCTCTGTCACCATTTCCCCCTGTGACTCTGGGCAAGCCCCTTTCCTACTCAGGGCCTCGGTTTCCTCATCTGTGAAATGAGGGTTTAATCACAGCTGTCTGAGATGATCTTGGCTTTGGAGCTCTCTGTGCGAATGAGGCTTCCTTGGGAGGCTGGATCTGCGACGGGGGCTCATGGATGGCTTCTGAATCTGTACCTGGGGACAAGGATGTCTGCACCCTGAGCTGTGGAGGGGATATGAGGATGTGCTGCACTTGGCAACACACTGAGCACCCAAAGTACAGTTTTATTAGCTGATAGTTTTTAAAGCCTCATAGAAAACAAAAGAAAATCAGCTCTGAGAATACAATGAGGACATTACCCTGGCCCTACCGTCTTCTTAACGAAGTAAGAGCTCCGATCGGACTCCTTGAAGGAGAACTGCCCGCCCTGACAGCTTAAGGACTCCTGGCTGGGTTCCCAGGTGCCCCCTGGCCACTCTGTGGGTGGGTTTGCCTTGCCTCCTGACATCTCTGTCTACAATTACATTTCTCCTCTCCTGGGCCCAAACAGATCCTATAGCTCCTTCAGGGCTCAGTTCAAGAGTCACCACCTTCAGGGAGCCCCCCCCCCACACACACACCCTCCTGCGATTTCCCCTCAGGTGCTTCCTGGATTTGTTCTTGCTCCTAAATCTTCACAGCACCCAGCACAGTGCGAGGTACACCGTGCCGCTCTGTTAGTTTCAGAGTCCTGGCACTCCCAGACACTTATTCCTCATGATCTTTGTCGTTGTTTGACAGTAAGGGAAGCTGGGGTCACTTCTACCCGATAGTGGGTGGTAAAGTTGAGATGGGAAAATAGGTGATGTGTCTGTAAAGGCTGGGCTCCTATGTTCTGTGCTACTCTGGACTGAGCAGCCAGGCAAACCATGTGGGTGTTGATATTTAAAACAATGTTAAATAATAAAAGAAAACAACTGTAAACTGCTTAGAAGGATATAAAGTAAAAAGTCACTAAAAATCAATTGTCCGTCTTACACTCTTCCCAGTCTCATTCTTTCCAAAGGTAGTCTGTACACATACGTACATTTACAGATAGTTCTTTCCTTTCTTTCATAAAATCTATGTTATTCTGTGAATTGCTCTGTGACTTTTCATTTTCTTATAAATATTCCGTTTCTTTCTTTTCATATGAGCACTCACAGATCTTGCTCTTTCTGAGGAGTTTTTCAATTATGAATCCAACCTCCTTAATAGTTATAAGTTGTATGTGAGGCTACTTAAATGATCTATTTCATGTTGGCTAAGTTGTGGTAATCTGTTTTCCAAGGAATTGGGTATTATAATCTAATTTGTCAAATGTATGCATGCAGAGTTGTTCATCCTATTCCTTTATTATCCTTTTGGTATCTGTGGGTCTGTAGTGATATCCACTATTGCATTCTTGATATTGGTACTTTGTGTTTTCTCTTTTTCTTTGTTAGTCCTGTTAGAGGTTCTTCCATTTGACTGATCTTTTCAAAGAACCAACTCTTTGTTCCAGTGATTTTTCTCTGTTGGTTTTCTGTTTCAATTTCATTGATTTCTGCTCTTTTTTTTTTTTTCCTTCCCTTTGCTTGCTTGGGATGTATTTTGCTCTTGTTTCTCTAGGTTCTTGAGGGGGGAACTTAAATGACTGATTTAACACTTTCTCTTTTTTTGTAATATATACACTTTGTGCTATGCGTTTCTTTCCCAGCACTGCATTGGCTGTGTCCCAAAATGTTTGATACATCGTATTGTCATTTTCAGTCAGTTCAAGGTATTTTTAAATTTATACTGAGGCTTTGTTTTTGACCCATGGATTTAGAATTGTGTTGTTTAGTTTCTAAGTTTTTGGTGACTTTTCATTATCTTTCTGTTATTAATTTCAAGTTTGAGTCCATTGTGGTTGAAGAACACACTCTGTGATTTCAATTCTTTTAAACTTGTTGTGATTTATGTTTTATGGCCTATGATATAGTCTATCACGGTATATGTTCCAAGGGCCTTTGAAACAATGTATATTCTGCTATTGTTGGGTGGTGTGTTCTATAGGTGTCTATTAGATCCTGAAATTGGTGGTATTGTTGAGTTATGTATCCTTGCTGATTTTCTAATTGTTCTATCAATTGTCAAGAAAAGGTTGTTAAAGTGTCCAAATGTAATTGTGGATATGTCTATGTCTTCTTTCAGTTCCATCATTTCCATATTTTTCAGCTCTGTTGTTTGGTGTGTACATATTTAGGATTGCTATATCTTCTTGGTAAATCCATCCTTTCCTCATTATGTAAGATACCTCTTTGTCTCTTTAGTTTTATTTGCTCTGAAGTCTACTTTATCTAATGCTAATATAGCCACCATGTTTTCTTTCAATTAATGTTTACGTGATAGATATTTCTCCATTCTTTTATTTTTAACCTGTTTGTATTATTATATTTGAAGTGAATGTTTTGTAAAGACTATATAGTTGGATTATCTATTCTGCCAATCTCTTTTAGTTGCTGTGTTAGGTTAGTTATATTTAATGTAATTACTGGCATGTTGGGACTTAAATTTGCTATTTTATATTTTTTTCTGTTCTTTTTTTTTAATTCCTCTGATTTCCTTTTTCTGCCTTAGACATTTTTTAGAATTTCATTTTGGTTTATTTACAGTGTTTTGGGTATATCTCCTATAGCATTTCTAGTGGTTGCTGTAGATATTACTATATATATGATATACATGTGGCATATTAAAATCTCCTGGTTTCGTCATCTTACCAGTTCAAGTGAAGTGTAGAAAAGTTGCCCCAGGCAGGGCACAGTGGCTCATACCTGTAATCCCAACACTCTGAGAGGCCAAGGCGGATGGATCACCTGAGGTCAGGAGTTTGAGACCAGCCTGGCGAATGTGGTGAAACCTGTCTCTACTAAAAATAAAAATTAACTGGGCATGGCGGCATATGCCTGTAATCCCAACTACTCAGGAGGCTGAGGCAGAAGAATCACTTGAACCCAGGAGGCAGAGGTTGCAGTGAGCCAAGATCGCACCGCTGCACTCCAGCCCAGGCCCAAGAGTGAGACTCTGTCTCAAAAAAAAAAAAAAAAAAAATTGCCTCGCTTTATATCAATTTACCCTCCCCTTATATATATAAGTTATATTTATAATACAATTATCTGAAATACTCTCCTACACATTTAGAATCACATTAGACAGTGTTAAATATTTTGCTTCAGCCATTAAGCATAATTTAAAAAACTCAAGAGGAGACAGAAACTCTGTTGTATTACCTATATTTTTCCTTACTGTGTTCTTTCTCCCTTCCTCATGTTCCAAGATCCTTTCTTTTATCATTTTCTTATGTTTAGAGAACTTCATTTTGCCATGTTTTAGGGCAAAAGATCAGCCCTAACAAGATCAGCTCACTACAGATTTTCTTAGTTTTTCCTCCTCTGAGGATATCTTGATTTCCCTTTAATTCCTGAAGGATGTTTTCACTGGGTATAGGTTTCTGATGACAGTTTTTTTTTTTTTTTCTTTCAGCACTTGAAAAATGTTGTGCCACTTTCTTCTAACTCCTGTGATTCCTGATGAGAAATCCACTTTCATTTGAATTGCTTTTCCCCCTCTAGGTAAACGTCATTTCTCTTTTGCTGCTTGGAAGACTTTTCCTTTGTCTTTAGTTATCAGAAATTTGACTGTAATGCGTCTTGGGTGTGGATTTCTTTGGGTTTTATCTTTTTTGAGATTTACTCAGTTTCTTGAATCTATAGGTTCATGTTTTTTTTTTTTTGCCAGAATTGGAATTTTGTTAAGCCAGTATTTCTTCAAGTGTTTTATTGGCTCTACTCTCTTTCTCCTCTCTTTTTTTTTTTTTTTTTTTTTTTTTTGAGACGGAGTCTTGCTCTGTCACCCAGCTGGAGTGCAGTGGTGTGATCTCCGCTCACTGCAAGCTCTGCCTCCCAGGTTCACACCATTCTTCTGCCTCAGCCTCCTGAGTAGCTGGGACTACAGGCGCCCACCACCACGCCCGCTAATTGTTTTGTTTTGTTTTGTTTTGTTTTTGTATTTTTAGTAGAGATGGAGTTTCATCATGTGAGCCAGGATGGTCTTGATCTCCTGACCTTGTGATCCGCCTGCCTCGGCCTCCCAAAGTGCTGGGATTACAGACGTGAGCCTCTGCGCTCGGCCTCCTTCTCCTCTTTTTCCGTAATTCCGATGACACTAATGTTAGTGGGTTTTTTTTTGTTGTTGTTGTTGTTGTTATAGTCTCACAGTTTCCTAAGATTCTGTTTAATTTTTTCCCAGTTTATTTGTTCTTTTTAAATTAAGATTGTTAATAGTTAGGCGGAAACATAAATACAAAAAAAAAAAATAAACATTGGATAATTTCTACTATTCTGTCTTCTAGTTTGCAAATTTTTTTCCTGTTCCCTCCATTCTGCTTGTTGAGCCTGTTGATTTAATTTTTTTTAAGTTATGGAATTTTTCAGTTCTAAAATATCCACTTGGCACTTTTTAATACCTTCTATTTCTGTGTTGAGACTTTCTATTTTTTCCTTTGTTTCAGGCAGGTGTGTAGTTGCTTGTTAAAGCATTTTTATGATTGCTGCTTTAAAACCCTTGCCAGGCATTTCTAGCATCTCTGTCATTTCACTTTCAGCATCTATGGATTTCCTTTTTTCATTCTGTTTGATAGCTTCCTGGATTTTGGTATGACAACTGATCCCTTGTTGAAATTTTTACATTTTGTATATTATGTTATGAAACCCTGGGTCTTATTTAAACCTTTTTTAGCTGGCTTCCTCTAATACCTCCCCAGAAGGGAAAGATAGTGGCGCAGGGAGGGATCTCAGTGCCTCCTTAATGCCAGATGGGAGTAGAATCCCAAGTTCCCCACTAAGCCTCCATTAACACCTTAGGTGGGGGGCTCATTACTATAGCTGGGTGGGGGTGGGAGTTCCAGCTCCCCACTAGGTCTTCACTGATACGTCCCTGGCTGGGAGGGGTAGGAATGTCTAGTTACTGGTTCCCAAGTAGTCTCCATTGATACCACAGAGGGGCAGGTGACCTTGTTACAACTGGGCAGCGGCAAAAGTCCTGCCTCTACAGAGCACTTCCTCTGATACCATCCCTGTGGGGACAGGCGTGGAGGTGCCTTAATACTACTGGATGGGGAGTGGGAATTCAGGCTCCTCTGGCACTGTGGAGTACGGCATTGGGCCTTGTCATTGCACAGCAAGGAGGAAAATCCTGGGTTCCTGTTTGGCCTTCTCTGATTTCCCACCCTCGTGAGGAGCACTGAAGAATCTCATCATAGATTGGTGAGAATGAAAGCAGTGTGCAGGTGGAGCCACAGTTTTTTCTGTGGCATTTAGCTGGAGTAGCATGGTTATTACCCAAGAGATTTTGTTTTGCTAGGCTGATTCTTTACTGGTTCTTTGGCTAAAAAAAGCAGACACTTGATGGGGCTTTTCAGTCTAGGCACATTGGTGTTTCCGTGTTGCTGGCCCTTTCTGGGACATATGAAGCAAAAAGAAAACCAAAGGAACCCACCATAATGTTGTTCCTTAGATCCAGAGGTTTCTAGTCAGTCTTTTCTCTTCACTTTTTGGTGGCTTCTTCTCCTTCTTCTTCTTCTTCCTCTTCCTCTTCTTCTTCTTCTTCCTCCTCCTCCTTTTTCTTGTTCTTCTTCTCTTCTTCCTTTCTTCCTCCTTTCCTCCTCCTCCTTCTTCTTCTTCTTCCTCTTCTTCTTCATCTCCTTTTGAAAATATTTACTGTCCAAGGGTTTTAGTTATATTTAGCAGGAAAAGTAGGGAAAATATGTCTATTCCATCTTTCTGAAAGCAGAAGTTCCTCCAGATCTTGTTTTATTATAATGGCCACAATGCATCTCATTGGCTGAATAAGTCATAATTGATTGACATCATTTATGTGTTGTGAACAATGCTGCAGTGAACATCTTTGTGCCTAGATCTTTGGGTCCTTGTGTGTGTGTATAACATTTCATGGATTTGTAACTAAGCAGATTGAATTTCACTTAATAATTTGATTCTTAGGGTAGAAGATTTTGGTGAGAAAAGAAGGAGAGAAAGATGGTGGAGGGAGTTGGACTGCTACTGACCAGAGAGAGCATGCATCAAGTCCCACAACAAGTAGACTGCCTCAATTTATGTCAGAGTGTTGCACAGATCTCAGGAAAATTCTTGATGAGTCTTGATGCAGCCTCACCGTGTGTCTAGGAGATGGCACCTTGTGACTGCCATCTTTCAAGGCCTGTTCCCTGAGATCAGAAAAGAAGCCAGCACTCGAGAATATGCACCTTTCTCCCTGCCAGCAGCTCTTGCCCCCACAGGGGCAGCCCTGGTAAGGGCTCAGGGATGTCCTCCTGTGGATCCGTCATTCTTCCCTCAGGATAAGGATCCAGCTTCGTTCATTCCCATTGTAAGGGCACTCCCCTGACTGCACCATAGCACCCAACACACTTTATACACGTTTTCTGCTTTGGAGCTCCCTGCCATGCAGGAAGGCAGGCTCAGAGAGGTCAAATGACTCCTCCAAGGTCACACACCAGGGAAGACACCTGCAGAACTCAGTCCCTGGTGATCTGATTCTGAGCACAAAGTCAGTAGAGGAATTCAGGGTCCAACATGACATTCTGGAAAGGAGCACATAGGAAAAAGACCACCCAGAGGGCCACCTAGGTCTAGGCCTGGCCAAGGGAGAAGTCCTGAAGGAAAAGATGGGGAGGGAAGGGAGGAGAGAAGAGGCGGTGCCCACTCTTACCTGGTCCCTGGCAAAAGAAGATGGAGCAAATGGAATTATTAATCCTTGGGGACCTGGCAGTCCCCAAGAGGGCCTGCTGAACAGTGTCATACGGCAGTACGAACGCCAGAGGAATTCCAACCAATCCACTCTTACTGGGGGCCTGAAAAACATTATCACTAGAAGCAAAACTGCTTTTAGCAGCCATGACAAAGATGGGCAGGCACACAGAGGCACATGTGGAAAGACACACCCAGGCCCGCACAGACACACACAGCCCAGACACATCCAGACGCACACACACACAATGGCCTGGAGTTGTACCACAGACATGAATACCTACACACACATCATACACACACAGAGAGGTGCACACACCTGCAGAGATAGGCACACACATGCCACACAGACAACAGAGAGGTACACACACAGCAGGTAGACACACACACACACTGCACAGACATCAGAGAGGTGCACAAGCACAGAGAAGATAGACACACACACATACACACACACTCCATGCAGACAATAGAGAGGCATGCACACACACAGCAAGTAACACACAATACACACACACTGCAGAGGCAGCAGACACAAGTGCACAGTCACAGCAGAGAAACACACACACGCCACACAGACAACAGAGAAATACACACACAGCAGGTAGACACACGCACAGCACTGACAACAGAGAAGTGTACATTCACAGCAGAGACACACACACACACCACACAGACAGCAGAGAGGTACACACACAGCAGATAGACACACACACACTGCACGGACTACATAGAGGTACACATTCATACACAGTGGACACACACACACACACACGAGCACACACCAGGCAGATGTGCATGAACTGCCCGCCTGGACACACAGGCACACACAGAGACGGGCTGCACAAACACACATGCATACACGTGCACGCACCCGTGCACACCCACGTAGTGGCATATGGAGCAACCCTGCCTCCCCCACGGTTTCCAGGAGGCTCAGCGGGGGGCGCGAGTTCCACATCTGACTTTCCTTGTGTTCGTTAGACTCTCAGTGTAATTAAATGTTACATTGAATAATCCAGCGTGCTCAGTGTAGGCAGAGGCAGCTGTGGAGGGCTGGCGGATGTGGGGCCGGGTGCCCATCCCAGTCTGGCACCCTCCTTGCCCCTCCATCCCCTCCAGCCACCCCCTTGCTACAGACTCTGGAGCGGTGTGGACAAGGAACCCCTGGCCAAAGCATCACTGAGAGCAGAGCAGCTGTCAGAGCTGCCCCTTCTAGCAGGCTGGGGAGGGTGGGGGTCCCCAGGGGAAGGAGTGCCCAGGAAGCCCTGGCTGGTCCTGGGGCTGAGTTCTCACTCGCTTCCTGCTCTGACTGGGAGTGGATTCCCACCTGGAACTCACGGGCAGAGGCGGCATCTGGATGCTGGGAAATTCTCTGTCCAGCAGAACAGGCGACTTTCACACCTCACCTAGGAAGACGAGGCAAGAAGTGGTTCTATCTCCTCCTCTATCTGTTCTTTTAAATGAGTTTGCGAAATCCCTCAGCCTCTGTGGGAGGCAGCCCAGGGTGGTGGCCATGAACTACCCGCACCAAGTTCACTGTGTGACTTGCAGTGAATTAATTCACCTCTGAGGGCCTCAATGTCTCAATGGGTAAAATGAAGTAACACTGATACTCACCTCATGGGATTGTTGAGTGGATTAAGTCAGTCCTTAAAGCAGCATCTGGGCCAAGTGTAGTGGCTCACACCTGTAATCCCAACACTTTGGAAGTCCGAGGTGGGCACATTGCTTGAGCCTAGAAGTTTGAGACAAGCCTGGGCAAGAAAGTGAGACCCTGTCTCTACAAAAAATTAGACAAGCATGGTGGCACAAGCCTGTAGTCCCAGCTACTCAGAGGGCTGAGGTGAGAGGATCACTCGAGCCTGGGAGGTGGAGATTGCAGTGAGCTGTGATTGTGCCATTGCTCTCCAGCCTGGGCAACAGAGTGAGACTCTGTCTCAAAACAAAACAAAACAACCCGCCACAACAAACAAACAAATACACAAAAACAGTGTCTGGCTCATCAGCGCAATCAGCTGGCCCCCACTACTTAAACTGCCCCGGGAAACAAGGCTCTCACCCACAAAGCTGACATGCGTGTGCCTCCTCATCTGCCAAAGGAGAGGTTTTGGAGCCAGGGCCAATGTCATCACAGTACAATTTCCATCCCCTCTTGGAGCCTCAACGTCCTCACCCGTGCAGTGGCATTGATTATCATTCTGGCCTGGCAGAGCAGAGGATGAAATAGGCCACTGCAGGGGAGGGAAACTGATAAACTGTTGTGTGTCATATGCAGTGAACAGCTTGGCCTCCTCTTCTCTGCCCTTCTTGTTCTGACCTCCCTTTGGGCCCTTGAGCCATAGCTCTCCTCCCATCTCCAGCCTGCTTCAGGGAGCACGGAGACAGGGCCAACACAGTGGCACCCCTTTGTGTCTGTCGCCTGGCGGGGATGTTAGGTTGTTTGTCCTGGTAGTGACGGCCTGGTGTAGACAGCACCGTGTGGAGCTGGGGTGCCCAGGGTGATTTCACCACGGCCAGCCTCTTTCTGGTGTGGATTTTTGAAATGAGTGCCAGCCTCTGGCATATGCCAGCTGGACAGTAGGCAGGGTGTGCTGAGGATAAGCCACCAGGGAGGTGATATGCCCTCTGCCTGCTCCAGGAGGGCCCACCTTGGAGGGAGAGTGGCTGGAAAAGAACTTGGGGTCCAGGACCTCACTTGAAGCCAGCTCCCCCTTTCGCTATCTGCCACAGTCACTGGGGCTTCCACAGGCGGGTGAGCCCAGAGCATGAGCCTTTTGTGTGCACACACACTGGTGCATGCTCAAACCTCCATGTACCCGTAGGCACAAATATGGGCAAGAGCCAGAACATACCAGATAAGCTCCTGGAGTCTCACATGCAAACCCAAAGGGACCCACCTGGAGACATGGTCAAGTACAGGCATGCCCACAGAGACACAGCTGGATCCCAGCACATCACATGTAGAAAAGCATGCTCACTAGACACGCACAACTGTGTGCACACATGCAAGGGACATGCGTAGCACCGAGCCACACCACTGCTGGGCCTTTCATTGCTTCAGAGACATGCCACTTTGCCTCCTGTCCCATGTAATCCCCACAATCATCCTGTCACCTCTGCCTTATGAGGGGCTCACAGAAACCAGTGGACTGTGCAAAGCCATGTCACTCTTGCATAGTCCAGCTGGGTGGGCTCCCAGGCCAGTACTCTTTGCGGCTTCTCAGGAGAAGAGGCCTCCTGGCTCCCCTCCCCTGGTCCCCTGCAGAGGCCGAGCCACCAGGGATGGCTGGAGAAGGGGGTGCCTCTGAGAAGAAACCGGCACTTTCGAAGGATGTTTTAAACATGGATCGTGCCCTGGTTGCCTCCCCCATCACCCCAGACTCTGAGCTATGCAAAGGCAGCTCCTGAATATTCAGGACCCCACAGACACTCTTCTCTGGTTCTTCCTCCACTCCTCATTTTGTGCTGAGTCTTAAGTGAAATTGATCTTTTTTTTCCTAGGAAAAAGAAATCTGTCTTTTGTTCCCCTACTCCCCTAGGGGCCTCTCAGAAGAGGAGGCTCCCCGCCAGTTTGAGGGGCACGCCTCAGAACCAATCGCTGCCTGGCACGGCTCCCCGGGTGAGGGGCTTGGGCGCAGTGCCATGTGAGCAGATGGCCGTGATTGCTGGCAACCCAGAGACCCTGCAGGAGAGTCGCGTATGGGTGTTTACAGCATCCTGGTCCCGCCGCGAGCATCAAAATGGCAGACCAAGTGGTGCCCCGCTCGCCCAGGGTGGGGTAGGAGCAGCATGCATTCCTGAGAAAGGGGAGGGAGGTCCCCTTCTTCTCCCAAGGAGAGTCCTGCCCAGGGCCCAGTGCCCAGTGTGGGGTCACATGTAGGGAAGAGCAAACCCTTGATTCTGGGGTAACACCCTCCCTAGTCCTCCATCTTCCTCCCCTCCTGTCTTCGAGCACTGTTCCTGCAGCTCCCCAAGGTCCCTTGTTCTCTGAACTAGCCCCCAAGAGAGCCCTGCATTCATTCACTAATTCACTTGGAAAATAGATATGAGCACCTACTGTGTGTTCAATGAATGAAGAGCAAGCTAGAGGCTTGCAAAGCCTCTCTCCTTTCCTCCCAAGCCCCCATTGACCTGTATTTAGAATGTGTGTGTTCAGTGGTCAAATGCCTATCACTATTACCAGACTGAACTCTAAGGGCAGGGGCCTGGCACATTGTAGGTGCTCAATAAATATTTGTTGAATGATGTAGGGGACCTTGCCCCAAAGAGATTACAGGCTGGTGGGAATGTGCTCCCTCTTTCTCTCTTCCCTCCCTCTCCCTGTTTCATCCTGTGCTCTATTCTCTGCCCAATTAAACAGAAGCTCCCTAAGGGCAGAAGCCATGGCTGTTGCACCCACCCCCTAGATTGCTGACCACATGGTGGCTGCCTGTTATATAGATCATGAGGCTGATGTGGAAATGAGGTGCCTAAAGGGGCCACAGAACTGCCTGGAATGCTGTTCCCAGAGAAATTGTCAGGAAAGCAAATCTGACCCATTCCTCTCCTGTCCGTAGCTCATGGAAAGGTTCCATTCCTGCTCCTTAGACTGACATTCAAGGCTCCTTCGTTGTCTAGAGCCTCACATCCTTCCTTTTTCCCCTTTCATTCGTTCCAAAGTATGCATTGAACACTGCTGTGTACCAAGTCCTACCCAGGGGCTGAGGACAAGACAATGAATAAAACACACAAAGTTACAGTTCTCAGGGAGCTGACGTTCTATCGGAGCTATTCCGTCGGGGTGGACTGGAGACAAGGGGTGAATAAACGGATGAATGTGTTCTATGCCCGGAGGAAATTAGCGCTTTGGAGAAGGATGAGGCAGGGTAAGCCGGAGGGGGAAATAATGGGTGTGGGCAGGAACAGCTTATAGGACATTTGAGCAGAAATCTGAATGAAATGTGCGGCAAACTATGTGGCCATCCAGGAGAAGAGCATTCTGAGTGGTGGGAATGGCCGGGTGTGGTGGCTCAGGCCTGTTATCCTAGTACTTTGGGAGGCTGAGATGGGAAGATCGCTTGAGGCTGGGAGTTCAAAACCAGCCTGAGCAACACAGGGAGACTCCTATCTCTATTAAAACAAAACATAGGTGAAGGGAACAGCAAGCGCAAAAGCTCTAAGGTGCAAATGGGCTGGCTTTTCTGGCCCTCAGTCACTGCAACAAGCCAGGGTCATGAATTCCAACACCCATGGCTTCAGGCAATAAGTAAAACTGTGATGACAAAGGCACCCTACACTCAATGCCTGTGAGGGAGGTGATAGGGAGTGGTGGGGACTGTGGGCGACAAGGCAGGTCTGTAGCAGGTAACTGGCTGGTGACATGGGAATGCCAGCCTGGAGTAGCCAGAGCTTCTAACATTTCAAGCCAAGCTACAAACCTCTATCTTTTAAAACGTGAAATCCTCCAACTTTGAAATGTTGACACCTAATTTAAAAAATGATATTAAAAAACCTCTGCTATGGCTAGACAAAACTCAATGACAGATCGGAGCCAGCCTGTGAAGAGTTCATGGCTTTTGGTATCAGCTCTGAGGTCCCTGCAGGGCATGATTCTGAACTGTTGGTTCCATTCCCGGGGGACAGCCAGAGGGGGGCATGAAGTCTTCAGTGGTGGGAATTTGGGCAGAGCTGAGGGATCTGAAATCTAGTTCTAACTTTAGAGCCTCAGGGGCCTTGAGGGCTGGTCCAAACTCCTCTCTTGCAGGAGCCTCCTCTCCCAGGCCTGTCCCAGTGAGAGCGAAGGCTGATACAGAGGGTGCGGAAGCTGTGCCCCACTCCCAGGGCAGCACCAGTGCTTCTTTTTTTTGGCAGGATCCAGCAGGCAGCTGGATGCAGCCCTGTCTGAGGGTCTGAGGATGGAGAGCCTTCTACTCCAGCCTTTTTGAGGACCCCAGTGCTGAGGGGACTACCAGGGTCCCCCCACATCACAGCCCCACCTGCTCTTGGCAAACTCAGGCAGACAAGGCCGGAATTGCCCTCATAGCCCCCCTGCCCTGCAGACCAACTCTCTAAGCAGCTTCATCAGGAATGATTTTCACGTCTGCCACACACACCCAGGCCCCCAGGCACCCCCAGCCGAAGCCCTCTGCCCAGAGCCCCCCATTAATGCTAATGGAAGTCCCGTGGCTCAGACAGGGCGCCCTGCTGGAAAGAGGCCTCGGGACACCCGCCTGCAAACATGACCTTTTCCTGTGTAAGAGACAAGATTTCAAAATCAATTCGACCTGCGAGGCCTGCCCATCCCCGCCACGTGGTGCTACTCAAGGAAGAGGCCACGTGCCCCATGACAAGCAGGGGTGAATACTGAGTCTAAGGCAGCCCAGCTGCTGGGCCAGGACATCTGGGAGGTTGCTGTCCAGCCCCTCTGCTGGGGTGTCTCTGCAAAGGCCACAGGAATATTTCCGGATTGTACTGAATCCTCCCACGCCCGCGTGGAACCAATGCGGCAATGGTGGCAAACACTCGTGCATAGAGCCGTGTGTCCAGACCAGCTGCACAAACCCTGAATGCTCACCAGACTGGTGAGTTAGGCACTATTATTTATTTACTTATTTATTGAGACAGTCTCGCTCTTGTCTCCCAGACTGAAGTGCAATGGCACAATCTCCGCTCACTGCGACTTCCGCCTTCTGGGTTCAAGCAATTCTCCTGCCTTAGCCTCCAGAGTAGCTGGGATTACAGGTGCACTCCACAAAGCCCGGCTAATATTTATATTTTTAGTAGCAACGGGGTTTCACCATGTTGGCTAGGCTGGTCTCGAACTCTTGACCTCAGGTGATCTGCCCACCTTGGCCTCCCAAAGTGCTGAGATTACAGGCGTGAGCCACTGTGTCCAGCCAACACTGTTATTATCCCTATATCACGTGTGGGGAAACTGAGGACAGAGAGGTTTGAGCTACGTGCTCAAGTCATACAGCAAGTAGTAGCCATACAGGGATTTGAACCGAGGAAGCCTAATATCTGTGATGCTGCTTAATTTTCTCCTGTGCACTTAAAAAACACGGTGGCTTGCACGGTGGCTCACGCCTGTAATCCCAGCACTTTGGGAGGCTGAGGCGGGCGGATCATGAGATCAGGAGATTGAGACCATCCTGGCTGACACGGTGAAACCCTGTCTCTAAAAATACAAAAAATTAGGTGGGCGTGGTGGTGCACGCCTGTAGTCCCAGCTACTCGGAGGCTGAGGCAGAAGAATGGCGTGAACCCGGGAGGCGGAGCTTGCAGTGAGCCGAGATCGGGCCACTGCACTCCAGCCTGGGTAACAAAGCAAGACTCTGTCTCAAAAACAAAAAAACAAATAAACAAAACACTTGCAGACACTTGCTCTGTGCCAAGCCTGTGTTGGAGGCACAGAGGTGAGTCATATACAGTTCCTCCACACCAGAGCCACTGTCCCCAGGTAAGGGGATGCCACAGGTCAGTGTGAGGTATGATGAAGGCCTGGAGAGAGGGAGGGTTAGATCTAGCATGCAGAGTGAGGGAGTGTAGTCAGGGAGGACTTCCTGGAGAAGGGGATCTATGAATAGAGCAGAAGGTGCCCAAAAGCACCTGAGTATGCCTTTGGGGGCAGGTGCTCGGGTGCACACAGCCATGTCCTGTGTCTGTGCACACATGTGCAGGCCTGGGTGTTGGCCCTGGGGGTATAAGGTTGCCAGGTGCTGACCCCAGGGACCCAGCTCAGGCTATGAAGGCAGCAACAGCAGTAGGGAAGGGACTCTGCTTCCTCGGAAGAGTTGGGCTGCCAGGCTCTTAGGGTGCATGAAGGATGCAGATGGAGCCGGAGCTGTGACCTGGGGCCTGGATGTCCCCATGCTGCACATGAAGGCAGTACTCTGGCAGGCCTCTCGCTAGACTTGGAGGGAGACAGGATTCAGGAACCATGCCTGGGAGGCCCTGAGTGGGACAGGCCTTCAGATGGACATGGCCCTCAGATGGCCTCTTGTTGGCTGTAGAAGTGGTGCTTAGTTTTTGCAGTTTGAATGTCTTTAGGTGCAAAAAGCCTTCTCTGTTTGCCCATAGTCCCCACACATCCCTCTTGGTCAACACCTGTGTCCATCCCCATTTCCATCACCTGCCTGGCCTCTGAAGGCATTTGTTTTTGAGCACCCGGCTTTAGCAATTTCAAGTTCTTCACAGAAGAAAAACAAACAAACCTTGTCAATGGCCTCTCTTAGGAAAATTCCTGTGTGCAGTAGGCTAATAACGTCTCTATTTCTTTACCTTACCAAACAGCCACCTTTCTGCCAGGGTGAGGCTCATTCATTCATTCAACAAATGTGTACAGAGCACCTCATCCTTGTCAGACCTTGTTCCAGGTGCTGGCATGGATCAATGAACCAAGCAATCAAAAGCCCTGTCTTCTTGGCTCTTCCATTCATGTGGTCCGGGATAGTGAGAGGAAGTTATAAAGAGCATGGGGACTGGGTCCTATATGGTCAGTTCCTGGGGCCAACTGGCTCCCAGGAACCTGACTACAAGTTCAGTCTTTGCCTCGTGTCCTTCCCCCACCAGCTCAGCCTAAGGCCCAAGTTCATGGGTCCAGTGGGATTCAAAGGAGGAAACAGCCAGCAAGTCCCTCCTCAAGCAGCAGCTTGGTCCATCAGGCACCCTGGTGCCAGCAGGGTGCATCATCAGCTCCTGGAAGGTTAATGCCAGCCCAGGTGCTAGGCTCTAGGACTGGGAGGGGGGAATGAGTCGAGCAGCTTAGAATAGCCATCCGATAGCCAGAGAAAAGGGCACCATTATTATCCTTACTCTACAGTTAGAGGAACTGAGGCTCAGGCAGGCAAAGTCACACAGCTAGGGAAGGATAGGTAGGGACCCAGCTGTGCCTGACCTCAAAGCCAGGAGTCAGGTCCAGACTCTCAAGGGAGTGGTTTCCTATTGTTCAGCAAGAGACTTCACCTTCTTCCTCCTTTCTCCATTCCTGCCTGATCTTCGGGCCCTCCTCTGTAAAGCAGATGCTGCTGTTTGTCCGTAGTGAAGCTCCCATTCCATGGCTATTGGCATCCCAGACCCAGCATCTTTGTTATGCTGATGGGTGGTCCTATGTGAGGGGAGCTGGTTTCTTAATCCTAGGATGCCCCATCTTCAAAGGGTTGTGCCAGACGCTGACCCAAAGCTGGGTGCAATCCTATGTGCTCAATAACAGTTTGCGGATAACTTTTGTGGACTAATTTACTTGACCAGAAGCCAGCATTTGAGAGGAGCCTGGCATAGTGAGCAAATCTCTGAAATCAGCTACATGTAGCCTCACCACTTAACGGTGATGGGACCTTGGACCTGTGAGCCCATTCTTTATCCATAAAATGGGGGTGCTCCTTCCTCCCCTGCAGATGGCTGCGAGGATGCATCCAGTAGGAGCCCCATAAGCGCCTGTGTAGGGCTTCTTCTCACAGAGACCTGCCATTCGCATGAGTAGCCAAGAGGGTGAGAAGTCAAGAAGGCCTGACATAGGAGAAGGATCCATTTGTGAAACTCGATCCTGAACAGGAAGCTGAGAACAGGGCCTTGAAACAGCCCTGTGGACCAAACGGACCCTCTTTGCTTGGCTCAGGTAGAGAGGTGATTTGTTTTGAGATCCTATCTTATTGGACAAGTCAGTCATACGCCTGCCCTAAACAGCCATGGCCATGGGGATGTGAAGTGCTGACTGGCACGGTCATGTGTTCCTCCTGGTGCAGCCCAGATCCCATTGTCTGAAATGGGGACGGGGGACCCCCAGCCAACTATGGGGGACTACTGTCTCTCGGCAGAGAGGCACCGTGACAACCAACCAAAGTGAGCTAATCAGGCCTCTGCTCTGATTTATTTGGAGTCATCCTTCCTCCTCTTGCAACTCATATTCATCCTTAAAAACTCAGCTTAAACACTGCTGCTGGAAGCGTCCTTGTGCAACTTCATCCTTCTCTGAGACTCTGTGGTGCGGGCAGCCTCTGCCACATAATGTATCAAGCTCCAGATCGTCACTGCTCCAGCATAACTGAAATCTCGCCTACGGTTTGCCAAGTGTGGGCACGTTATCCTCATAACAACCGAGAAAGGGGAGAGCCCTCTGACAGCCTGGGCTGGCCTGGCCCTCACAGCCAGGCCACAGTGTTCTGTTGGACATGAACAGTTCTACAGCCCAGAAACATCAGACAAGACTGCTCGGTAACCATGAAGGATCAAACAAAGATGAGACCACTCTGTAGTCCTGCCTGAATGCAGACGAAAACATGAACATTGTCCAAATGACAAAACTGCCCAAACATTCCCCCTCCTGGCTCAAATGTTGCTTAACTAATTACAGCTGTAGCTTTGCTCTATTCCTCCTGCCGTCTAGAAAAGAATCATGGACATACCCAATCACAGAATTACCCTTGCTTCCTGACAGCATCCAGCCCAGAGAAACAGCCTGCAAAATCACTTAACGCAAGCCCCAATCCCATGATCTGTGCTGCTAACATCCCCTCCCCAAGACATCCAGGGGTGCGCATTCTCCTCCAGTGCAATGAGTCAATAAAGCCAACTTTGTTCAACTGAAAGGTATGTTCCTGGTAGCCTTTGGCTGGAGGGCATTGCACAATCCTGCAAAAGAGATATTATTGTTCTTATGTCACGGGTAAGGGAACTGAGGTTCAGAGATGTTAGGAAGTTGCCTAAGGTCACACAGCAGGGAGGTGGGGAAGCTAGAGTTCTCAGAGCTCTTCCCGTGAAAGCTTGTTCACATTTGTCCTTTCTTGTTTTACTTTACTATGTGTGTGCGTGTGTGTGCGTGTGTGTGTGGGTGTGCGTGTGCGTGTGTACGTGCGTGTGCGTGTGTACATGTGCGTGTGTGTGTATTGTGTAGTCATCAGTGCTGTTTGGGATGCAAATGACAGAACTCAAACCAGCTCAAGCAAAAACAGACTTTGGCTCAAAGGCCCTGTGGTGACTGGTGGAGGTTAAAAGCAGGACTGTGTTGATCTCAAGAACAGGAGCTAGGCGCCCAGACCCTGTTGGAAGTCTATCTCCTGCCCTTACTCCTTTCTCTCTGATGATCAGGCTTTTCTACTTCTTGGTTGATGCAGCAGAAAATACCCGCTGCCAACAACCCGCAGTTCAGCTCCCAACCTCTCAACACCGATTGGAGTGAAGAACTCCGATTGTCCTCCCTGGGGTGCTGCACACCCCTGAACTATCCCCGGAGGTTGGGAGGTGGGGCCCCTGGCCCATATGGGCTCTTGCAGTAATTGCACATAAGAGCTGGGGACTCCCTGAAGAGGGGAGAGGAGTTTCTCGGCTGCCGTGTGCACGGCCGCCTGCAGCAGGACCCTCGTGCCGCTGTCTGGCGCCTCTGCTCCTTGTAGGTGGATCCCAGCTCTCCCCACCTCACACAGCCGGGTGCAGGGAAGCTCACAGAGGCCGCCGGGGCCCTCACATCCCGGAGCTTTTTTCTTCTAACAAGACCCAGGTGTGAGGTGGCCATCATCGTTAAGGGATCAGCCACAGCCCCGCCGGTCGCCACTCCTGGGTCCGGCCCCACCTCCCCGGCACCCCAGGGTCTCTGGGGTCTGGCACTGTCTGGGTCAGTGTCAGAACCCGGGACAGCAGGGCGCGGCCAGACCAGACTCCCAGCCCGCAGCCGAGGGAACCCCGCGCTCAGGCTGCCCCGGGGCTTTTCAGCCCTCTCCGCCTCCCCGCAGTCCGCCCCGCCTGCCACCTCGTAGCCTGATGCCAGTGCCCCTCTCGCCCGCAGCCCTCACCCTCACCCTCACCGGGCGCTCGTCACAGCGCCACCTACTGGGCCCCGGGGCCTTTCAGCGTTTCCAGAGCTCTTCACCTGTGTCTCAACATCCTCCTCTTTTCTGAACACTCTACGTGCTTCAGCAATGAACTGACAAGTGTGTGCGTGTGTACCCAAGTGTGTCCCTGTGAGTGTCCCTGCCTGTGTCCCTGTGTGGCTCTGTGTGTCCTGCTCTGTGTATTTGCTCTTCCTTTCTTCCCCTTCCCGTTTTAGGCGTTTCTCCACCCTTCTTGCTCCACCCCAGGATCTTTGCTTCTATGCCAGGTGAATGGGGTGGGAGTGCGGGGTCCCAAGCATTGAAAGGAGGGGATCTTGTTTTGCATTGTACATCTCTTTCCATCTTCCAAGCATTACCCCTCTGTCGCCTTGAAACAGCCCTGTGGACCAAACGGGGCAGGTGAACCCTCTTTGCTTGGCACAGGTGGAGAGGGTGATTTGTTTTGTGCCACTCAGGGCAAATTCAACACCCCAAAATAGACAGGTCTGAAAGAGAACTCAGGGATCCTTTTACCCAGCCCCTCATTTCTTTGTATTAAATGGATCTACTGTATGGCTCAACCCTATTATCATGGTCCCTGCAAAGTCTGATTATTAGAATTATTGTGTAGGTGGAACCATATGAAATTGCCTATATTTGACTGTTTTTTATCCACAAGAAATCAATTTCACATGGTTCAATAGAATGCTAATTTTTAATTATATGACACCTGCCACACCCCATCCAATCCCAGGGCCAGAGTGTTCCCAGGGACTTACCCTACTTATGTGCCGGCCCCCACCCCCACCTTCTACAGACAGGAAAACCAAGGCACAGGGAGGTCAGGGGGTCTTCCAGGCTGCACAGGCAGTGACAGAGGGCTGAGATCCTGTTGGTTTGTCCCCTAGGGTTGAGGCTTCTTGCCTGGAACTTTCCCTTTGACTTCTAAATCTTTTCTTCTTTTTTGAGATGGAGTCTCACTCTGTCACCCAGGCTGGAGTGCAATGGCGCGATCTTGGCTCACTGCAACTTCCACCTCCCGGGTTCAAATGATTCACCTGCCTCAGCCTCCCGAGTAGCTGGAATTATAGGTGCCCACCACCACATTCAGCTGACTTTTCCCCTTTCTAGAACCTATCTGTTTATCTGTTGCAAGCTGCCCTGTTAGCCAGAATTAATACATGTTTCCTTTCGGAAAACACTGCAAGGGCATCTCCACCGCCAGATTCAGAGCATCAAGACTGAACAAACTAGATGTGCTTCCCACCCACAATCTTGTCAGGGCAGATAGAAAGCCAGGTGTGCCATGAAATGCATGCGTTACCCTGGTGATGTCCAGAGAAGAAGGGGAGGGGGCCCCCTCGGGGAGTGTGGCCAGGGAAGGCCTCTCTGAGGGAGTGACATTGCAGCCACCATCTCCCTGCAGGTCCCTTAGCCGCCCTCCCTTGCCTTTATGAATCTTGTACTTTTGAGCCATCCTGACCTCTTGGCCTTTCCTCAGCCTTGGGTCCGGAGGTTTTAATCACGAGGTTAACAACTCTCTTGTAACTGGAGCATTGAAATCCCTGAATGAAAGCAGCTCATAGGTTTAGTGAGGCCCACACGCTCTGCACTCTCCCCCTACCTTGCCATCCCTCCCTGCTGCCAGTTAATGTACCACTTTTATTTTTTTAAGGGGAGAAATACGATTTTTGACATTTATGTTCCTGGCTTTTGAGGGGTTGGAGCTGTGGGGTGTGTCGTGGGCTGCACTGGTGGCTGTCCTTGGGAGGAGGTCTCCTGCAGGGAGAGCACAAGTCCTGGGGAGAGTGCACTGAGGTGAGACCCCCCTCTGGAGGCCTTTGGTTGTTGCTTGCAGTGGGCAGGTGTCCGTCAGAGTGGAAAGAGCGGCGGCTGATCTGGTGCCTCCCTTGCTTCCTGGCAGGCACGGGGAGGGCTGGAGAGGATCCTACTGGAAAGACAGAGAAGAGAAGAAGAAAGGGCGGCCAAAGACCATGGGGGTGAGGGCCCATGTTCACGAGGCCTGGCCAGTACTGAGCCATATCCAGGGAGGCACATGGCGACCCCATTTCACAGATGAGGAAACTGAGGCTCAGAGACTGAGCTAAGGGGCACTCAGCTGGTTTTCCACCCAGGCAGTCTGGCCCCAGAGCCTATGCTCCTGGCTGCAATGCCTTCTGTTTCCAATCTCACTGGAGCCCAGGACTCACAGTCCAGTGCTCTGTGACCCCGGAGGTAGTGAGCACTGTGCCTGGGTCCCTTGACTGGATGCAGGCACGGAGGGATGGATGGGCACTGAGCGTGAGTGTTTGTTGCTCCCTGGACCTTTGTCCCTGTGAGTGTGTGTATTGTGGGGTGGAGCAGGGAGCTTGGCATTCTGTCTGAATCCTTCCCTCTCTCTGGGTTTCTGGGACTTGCTCTCACTCTTACCTCTCTGTCTTTCTCTCTTCGTTGTTGTGGTCTCCCTCTCGTTCCTCTGTCCATGTCTCTTTCTGTCTCAGTTTCCCTTTGTCTCTTTACATCTTGTGCCCTCTCTCTGTCTTCCTCTCGTCTTTGATTCTCTGTCTAGCTCTGCCTCTCTCTCTCTGTCTCTGCTCCGTCTTTGATCTCCCCCAACTGCATCTCCTTTACGTCTCCCGCTTTGTCTCCGTTTAGATTCTCTGTCTTGTTGACTGTGTGTCTCTGGCTCCATATTTCCTGGGTTCTTGCTCTCTCTTTCTCAGTTCTTCCCCCCTTTTTTTTTTTTTTTTTTTTTTTGAGACAGGGTCTCACTCTGTCACCCAGGCTGCAGTGCAATGGAGCAGTCGTGGATCACTGTAACCTCTGCCTCCTGAGTTCAAGCAGTTCTCGTGCCTCAGCCTCCCACGTAACTAAGATTACAGGCGTGCGACACCGCGCGCAGCTAATTTTTGTGTTTTTAGTAGAGGCGGGGTGTCGCCATGTTGGCCAGGACTGGCCTCAAACTCCTGGCCTCGAGTGATCTGCCCACCTTGGCCTCCCAAAATACTGGGATTAAAGTGTGAGCCACCGTGCCCAGCCCCTGTTTCTAATTTTTTGTCCATCTCTGTCTCTCCCCTTTCCCCCTCCCTCAATTCTCAAAACATGCAGTTTGTGGTCCCTTCCCAGGCTCAGCAAGCCCCGCACATCATGACAGACCAGTCCCGGGTGACCCTCATGTCATCGTCCCACACAACAGGCAGGGCAAGGGCCTGGTCCCTGCCCAGGCTGGGGAAGCTGAGCCGGGACATGCGAGGTGAGGTGTGCCTTATCCCCCGCCGTCAGGCGGACCTGGATGAGAGCCCCAGCCTCTGTGGTCCGTGTGAGCATGGGCCCATGTCTGTGTGCTTGTGGCTGAGTTTGCCCTGAGGTACCTGCCACACCCCCAATCCCTGTGGCCCCCACCTCCACCCCACCTGTGTCCTCCAGGTCCTCCCTGATCTGCATCACAGGCTAGGCCCAGAGTGGCCGCTGTTGGCATACAGTGGGCCCTGTGGATTTATCTCTGTGCTGAGATAAAGGGAGGCTTAGCAAACATGTCAGCCATTATAGCCAAAGGTTGTGCAAACCCCTACTGATCCCCCTGGCCCTCTGGGAGGACTGGGCCTCTCTGAGTCCTTAAGCCTTGAGGCCTGGAGGCTGCCATCTGCCCTTCTCCTACCCTACACCCTGACCTCTGCCTTCTGCTGTGTGGCATGGCGAATTTCTTCTTTACAAATGTTATTCAGCAAATCCACACAGGATGCCTGCTCGAAGTTAGAACTGTTCTGGCCACTCGTCTTGCCATCTACACCTTAGGGGTCTGAGGACAAGAAAGGCCCTGCTAAAGCTCCTTCATCATGGCAGATAATGTGACTCTGGCCAGAGGCGTCCCACCAGGCTAGTGCTTCATCACCTTGCTGAAGAATTAACTTTCTCCTGGGGCAGGGACAGAAAAGCACCCGATCTCCCTGTGCAGGGCTGAGAAGTCAGAGATGGGTGCCATTTGAATTCCTGTCTGTGCCTTGAAAGGGCTCCAAGTTTCCTGCGTTTAAAGGGAAAGGAATAAGTTTTAAGTTGGAAAACTTAATGGGTGTCCAGCCTCTCTACACCGTCCTCTAGCCTCACGGTCCTGGCAGGGGGGTAACATGAAAGGTGCCCATGGAGGACAGAGGCGCCAGCTCGCCCAAGCCCCGGCTGGGGACAGCCCCGCCCTCACCCACTTTAGAAGCCCCCTTGGAAGCCCCCAGGTAAAACCCCCACTTCCTTTATCCCAAGCCTCTTTTTTGAGGTTTGCCTGCATTTTTGATCTTAACAAGTTTCCTTTTTTTTTTTGTCATCTTTGCCAGAGCTTTTATGCGATTTCCTTTTATTTTAAAAATGGTGGCTTTCAAGCCTCGTCTCATCTACGATTGTTTCATGTTTGCAGGTTTCTAGAAGGTTTGGAGCTGGTCCCTGGGTGGGCAACTTCCCATCTGCTCCTTGCTCTGCTTGTCTGCTTAGAAGGGGCACACGAAGTGACAGCCCCTTTTCAGGGATTGGGGCGGGCCTTGAAGCGACAACCTCCTTTTCAGCTCCCCTCCAGCTGGGCTGGTGCTGATGGAGAAAGAGGCAGGGGGGTCCTCATCTTCCTGCCTCCCCCAAACCTCCCCTTCTCCACGCAGCAGCAGTAGACCTCATGGTTGCAGGCAGGCTGCCTGCATTCCAGCTTCTAGCCACATGACTTAGGGCAGCTACTTGCACCCTTTAAGCCTCAGTTGCCCCATCTGTACAGTGGAGAAAGTAATACTTTACCGTAAGATAACAGTAATAAATACTTATGAATCGTATAAGTAATTATGCTATAAGATGACAAATGGAAAGTGTTTGATATAGTGCCTGGCAAGGAGTGAAGACTTAATAAATACAACCTATTAGGACAAGTCTTTGGGCTCTCAGACCCCTGTGAGCTGGCCATTCTCTCTCTATCCATCCTCATCAGCTGCTTAGCCCATCTGGAATCTTCTTTGCTCACAAAGTGCCATCCCAGTAGTGCCACCATTCACCTGGCACCTTTGCAACACTGGATCTTTGCTGACACTGGTCCCTCTTCCTGGCACCCTTCTCATGCTACCTTACGCGGGAAGACTCCTCCATCCTTCAGGTTCAGCTCAATGCCACCCTCCCCGGGAGACTTTTACCTCCCCAACCCAAGTAAGAATTAACCCGGCCTTCTGCCTGTATAAGTGAATTTGATTTTTATGTCACTTAATAATGGAGCAAGTACTGGGTTGGTCTGTCTTTAGAATCTGAGAGATTTGCATTTTAATCTAATTTTTGGCAGGTGCTAGCTTTTCCATTTCATATTTGTGCAACCATGAGCATTCTCCTTAATCCCTCTTAGCCTCAGTTTCCTTCATTTGAAGATGGAGGTGGTGATACCTTCTATAGCGTAAGTTCTTGAGACTGGCTGGAAATGCACTGTGTATTTCCAGCATGGGAACACTGTGGGCACTCAATAAACACCTGATCATAGATGATCACTGAGCATTCTTAACTCCTTGGCATATAAATAGTGCTCAATAAATGGCAACTTCCTTTATATCATGTCCATTTTTGTTGAGGAACTCATTCATTCACTTATTTGTCAACAGATGCAAATATTGAGTAACTGCTATGTGCAGACTCAAGGAGACCTCCCAGAGGAATGAGAGGTATCTCTGCCCTTGCAGAGGTACACTGACAAGCTGATGCAGGCAGAGTGATGATGTCCTGTGATGTGATAGTGATGAGCCTAGCTCAAGGTTCAGAGGCCATATGGCACTTCTCTTGACCATTTGCTCTGTACTACACAGCCCATAGGCCTGCACATGCTAGATGCCTACTAAATGCCCCCGGACTGAATTATGTCTGATCCTTGGAAACTCAACCCGTCAGAGTTGCCCCGGGTTGGGCTGCCCCACACTTTAGCCAGTCCCCAGTGCCTTAGGACCAGCTCTCTGTTATGTCCTGATGCTTTCCTTGAGGGCTCCTCTACCTCAGAAAACCCAAAGTAGGCATGGATTTGGAGACAGAGCAACTCCTCAGCTCCACCTTCAGCCCTATGATTGATGTTTCTGCTGCTTCCTCTTCTCTTTTGCTAGTTTGTGTGTGTGTGTGTGTACCTTTATTTACCCTAGAAAGCAGACATAGGCTAACACATCATTTTGGTGTCCCCCAAAGCAAGCATTTTCAGATACTTCTTTCCACAGCCAGCCCAGGCCCTTTAGGACTCTACAGCACCATGGGGCCCCGGAGCACCTCAGGCCATGTGCCAATGATGGCTACACACGGAGACTGAGGATCTGGGTTTTGGAACCCTCCTCCGTCATCAGTCCAGCTCCACCAGTCCTACTCAACACATGTCATTCTTTTTCCATCTCCAGGACATTGTTTGCCCAGCCCATAGAACTTTAAAACTTCCCCCGTCCTTCTCACTATTCAGTTTTATGGTGGACATCTCCTCTTGGTCATGCAGCCTCCATTTCCCTTTATTAGAGCAAATACGTTCTGTTTGTTCATCTTCCTTTAGGAACCACATGCTCTCTTACTTGCCATCCTTGGGCAGCAGGTGGATGAACACTACCCTGCTCCCAGGAGAAGAACGTGTGACCAAGAGCTGAGTCATTCAAGTCGTAAGTCCCTCCGACCATATGATTGGCTCATGGATGCCCATGTGGCCAAAGAGGAGCCAAGCAGGCTCAATCACTGCCAGTCTGGTACTTTTGCTCCCTGGACTAGAAAAGGTACTCTTGGCCATTGGCCATGGAGTGGGGAGGGTCGAGGTTGGTTGCTGGCAGAGGCACCATTTGCAGACAGTCTGCCTGTAAGATACGGAGGAGAGATGGGGAATAAGTTATTTGTTCAAGTCGCTGTATTTTGCCACTTCTACCAACCCCCAGACTTCTTGGTTACATATACCAATAAATTCTGCTTGTCTGCACATGCTCACATACACACACACATACCTGCCTTTTTTTCCTTAAGCCACTTGGAATTGGGTTTTCAGTTGCCTTGCAATAAAAATATCTAGCCATTTGCTGGAGTCTCTGATGGATCTGAAATTCTAAGCCCTGGAAGCAGGAAGATAGGTAAAATGCACCCCCAAGGCCACTTCCGTGGTGGGATTGCAGGTGCAGCTGCCTTTTTTACCAACCCCCCTCTGCTTTTCCCTTTGGCCTTGCCTGTTGGAGAGAGAAGGCTTTTCCCCTTATTTGAGCTGAGAGAGGGACACTATAGAACAAGGACGCCCAAACGATCTTTCCTTCTGCTCCAGGGGTTAGAGGCCACTCTCCTTGGGTTTTTATTTTGTTTTACCTTTTATTTTTTGCAGATTTACCTTCCTAATTAGGTTCTGCTCAGGCAAATATATTAGGATTAGTCTGTAATCCTTGAGCTCACAGAAAGTGAGGGTGGGATGGCCCAGGAGTGGGCTGGGAGCCAGGAGGAGGAGGTGTTTGCTGTGGAAAATCCACCGAGCGGGAGATGCACGTGGATAACAAGGTGTGTCTGCACATTAAATGGGTTTCAGATGTATCATTTATTCATTGTTTAATCCAAAGCTATGAATTATTAATTATGTACTAGGTGTTGGGGAGACAGAAGAGAACAGGACAAGACACCTGTCTTCACAGGTCTCTAGTGGAGGTTGAGAGGTAATGAGCAGGACCAATGGTGGTAACATGTTGCGCAGGCTCCTGGGCCACTGCCTGTCGTGCTGTGGATGACTTGGGTCCCTGTCTGCTGAGGCTGAGGCTGCGGCTGCTCCAGCCCCAGCAGGTGGAAGAGGCTATTTAAAGAAGGGTGTTCCTACTTGCCTTTGTACATGTTTAGTCTCCTCTGGTTCCAGCTTTTTTTTTTTGAGACAGGGTCTCACTAACTCACCCAGGCTGAAGTGCAATGGCATGATCAGAACTCATTGCAGCCTTGGCCTCCCTGGGCTCAGGTGACCCTCCTGACTCAGTCTTCTGAGTAGCTGGGACTGCAAACATGCATCACCATACCTGACTAATTTTTGAATTTTTTTGTAGAGATGGGGTCTTGCCACATTGCCCCAGGCTGATCTCTAACTCCCGGGCTCAAGAAAGCTGGCTGCCTCGGCCTCCTGTGCTCACCCTCAGGCAGGCTTCCTGAAACCCATCCTCCGAGCCATGCATCTGGGTCAGGAGTAGGCCCCAAGCTGTGTCAGAACCGACGTCCTCCCATCCTAGCCATTCAGACAGTTTGTACTTCCCCTTTCTTTGTGGTGAGCCTCCTCTGGGTATTTGGGGTCCTCGGGGTCCCTTCCAGTAAGGAGGCATTGCTTTGGGAAGGAAGAAGGCAAGTGTCAATTCTCTCCCCTTCAGGCTTGTTGGCCCCAGAACAGTTGTGTCACAGCTTGGCAAGTAGAGAGTGTGGAAGGACGGGGTTAGCCCCAGTCAGGTTCCCAAAGTTGGGGCCACATCCTTCCCTTAGCCATGGTTGCTAACATGTGTCCACTAAAGCAAAGGCCCTTTCCTGAACAGAGAAGACCATTCCAAAATGGCCAGCGGCTCTACCTCAACAGACAAGCAATGGTGAAGCTTGCAAATGGCTCCTTCTTCAAGCACTGCCCGAGCGGCCCCTTGAGCCCCTTGAGTCCCTCAGGGAGCAAGCATCTTGGGGCACAGCTCGGGGGATTCTAGGCATCCCAAGGACCCCCACTTCTCCCGTGGGGAAAAGATAGATTCTACTCCAGGGAGTTGGATGTCACCGTCACTGCCCTGGGACCAGGAAGCCTGCTGAGCCTAGGGCTGCTGCCATGTATGGGGGAGGCCCTGGTGCAGGTTGGTGAAGGGCACTGAGACCTTCGTGGGGTGGAAGGGAGCCTCTCGATCGGGGATGCCTCTCACAAGGAGAGCATCGAGGCTGCCTGCCCTCCATTTTGCCTGTCATCATCTCCTGCAAATGGCCATTACAGGGCCCAGAGCTCTCCAGAAGGTCGTCCGCCCTGAAATGAAAGCCCAGTCTCCTTGGAGTGCATCAGAAGCAGGGTGCTGATGGCCCATCTCTCTCTCATTGAGGGGGATTTACATCTGTTAGTAAATTTAAATGATGAGTTAAATGGGGTTTAGATGGCACCGTGAGCAGGTATGTCATCTGCCTAATGACCACGCAGGCCCATTAGCAGTTTTTAAGCTCCCGTATGGGCACACTAGGGGCAATTCCTCCCCCGGTGGGGGACATCCTACCACTCTACCCCCACCCTCCCACCCAAAGCCTGTCCATTGCAGAGGACTCAGCCTTGGCAGAGAAGAGGGCATGAGCAGTGGCTGTGATGCGAGCTGGGAGGAGGGGGTTCTGCAGTCCTTGTCCCTGCCACCCCCTTCCTGCCTCCCTCTCCCCACCCTTCTTCCTCTTTCTCAGTTTGGGGAAGTCTCATGCTCTCCAACTCTTCACGGTGCAGCAGAGCCAGGTGGGTCCTGGGAAGCTGCTGAGCCCAACATCCCATATTAGAGCTGGAGAAGTTGAGAGTCCCTGGTTGGGGAGGAGGTTGGGGTTCTGTCTCGCCTCCCACTGAGGTGGACAGAATGCACCAGAACAGAATGGGTGTCAACTCTGCCTGTGTGGCATCTCCTGGGCAGCTTCAAACAAATAGGAGCCTGGGTTCTGCCTAGAGCTCCTGATTTCACTGGTAGGGGTGGGGCCTGGGCATGCAGGCCCCCAGGTGACGTGGCTCTGAGGTATGCCAGGATTGGGAACCAAGGGGTGGTTCAAAGGAGTAGCTGTGGACTGAACTGCCGTCAAAGCAACCTCTGTTTGCCTGGCCACACCAACCTAGGGCCACAGAGGGGGCATCCACAGCAGTGACATATATTTGTATTGTTTTGCTTTCACTATATATTGCAAGACTCCCAGAAACCCCCTCAAACTGTCACCCAATTATTTTGGGGACACTCCAGGCTTGCCTCCTGTAGACTCACAAACGTGTCTGTCAGCTACCAAGGGGCATCTATGTCTGCTGCCTAAGCAGTTGCTGGGGTCCCCTGGCTCCTGTCCCCATGCTCTGCGGGATCCCGCACCTGTTTCAGGCACCGTGATGTCAGCTAGACACACCTTGGGCCCCCTGGCTGTCTCCTTTGGGCCATCCTCCCCGCTGACCCTACTGGCCTCTGAGCGCCTCGCCCCCAGTGCTGGTGGGCTGACACTCCCACACTTTGGAGCTGCAGTGGGCTTCCCGTCACTGCTGCTCTCTGTTAGAGGCTGCTTGGTCTCACTGTCTTTTGAATCTCCATGAAAACCAAAATTTCAATTTTTGCAGAGACGCTCTTCTCACTCCCAAGGACTTAGAGTGAGCATGAATCCAGGAGGTGTGGTCAGAAGACGAATCTATACCTGCCAGACACTAGAGTCCTGGCTTCTCCCTGCCCCGAGCTCAGACCTTTGTTAAAGCTAAGCTGGTGTTCCCAGCTTTCCCTTTAGAAGGCACTGTATTCCAGGGGGCTTCCCAACCCGTCATGCTAGGAGACTCCTGGTGGCCCTGTCCTGCTCCTTCCACCCCCAATACCTGGATATATTCTGTTTCCATCAGGAGACATGCTTCAGGCTTAGGTAGTCCCGTCAGGGACCCCAGTGTCTTGTATGAGAGTTTCGCCTTTAGGAAGCATTTTCCTATATTCTACGTTGGTGGGCAGTTTGCAGTTGAGATTAGGCTCTGGCTTCTATCATAACCTGTTGCTGCCCCACCTTCTGCAGGCCTTTCCATCACTCCCTTTCACCCTCATGCTCAGGCCAGCCGTGTGGGCACACAGGTACAGATGGTCACGCTCTAGGAAGGAAGAGGGGCCATTTTTCCCCTAGGGCACCTTCCCCTCCCCTCTCATTGGCTAAAATGGGGTCACATGCCCACCCTTAAGCCAATCACTGGTGAGGGACCTGAGACAGCCGTGATAGGCTGAGACTTGCGGGAGCCTGTCCTCAAGGTGGGGAGGGGCTGAGTCATCACCCAGCACCAGGTTCCAGTAAGGACCATAGCATCTCCTTTCTGCACTTTGCATACTTACATTAGTTTCCTGAAGGTAGATTGTCACTAGCTTGCTGGCTTAAAGTAACAGAAGACCAGAAATCCAAAATCAAGGTATCCACGAGGCTGCACTCCCTCTGAAGCCTCTGGGGACAATCTGGTCCTTGCCTCTTCCGGCTTCTGGTGGCACCAGGTATTCCTTGACTCATGGGCACATCCCTCCAATCTCTGCCTCTGTCTTTGTGTCTCTTCACTGTGTGTCTCTTATAAGGATACTTGTCATTGAATGTAGTCCGGGATGATCTCAAGATCCTTAAATAATTACACCTACAAAGACCCTTTTCCCTATAAGGTAACATTCACAGATTCCGGGAGTTACAATGGGGACATATTTTTTTGAGGGCCACCATGTAACTCACTTCAATATTCGTTACCTCTGTCGGCGGAGACAAGGGTGGCACACAGTCTACTCTTGCTGGACAAACACCAGCATAGCTGAGGATCCAACACAGCAGGGCCACATGAGAGTTTGACCTGCGGTGCTGCCTGGCCTGGTCATATGGGGCCTGCTTGGAGGAAGAGGAGGAGGAAAAGTTGTGTCTGCTTTTGAGTTTACTTCTGACCCTCTCCGTGGTTTATTTTCCCCACGGTCCCATTTGGTCTTGACTTCCTGAATTTTTCTGTGATTGCAAAATTCTCCCATTGTGCCTTGCCCGACATCTGAGAGCAGTGAGTGGTCTGCCTGGCAATGAAAAGGAAAAAGTTTCTGGAAGACCCACCTGGGGCTAGAAGCCTTGAAGTTGCTGTGGGTCTGGGGCTTGTGAAGGGAAGCTGGAATGGGGGAGGGCTGCGTGGAGGCAGGGGACTGGCCCTGAAGACCAGAGACGATCTCCTGGTCTACAGCTCCCAGGCCCCTGGGGTGGGATGGTGTGTGTGTTGGGGGCACCTGAGTTGCCCACCTCAGGGGGACTTGGGGGTCCTCCAGGGCCCCAACTGGGAAGCCCCTATTGCTGTTTTTCCTAAGCCCCCAGGCCTAAAAGCTAGAGTCCCAGGGAGAATAAAACAGCCTGAGCAAAAAGGCTCCAAGGCAGTTCAAAGACAGAGAGAGACTGAGGATGAAGTTTTCAAGCCACATCCAAGGGGAGGGCTTTTCATCTGCCAGGCTTTGAATTGGGAATCAAGGCGGGCAAAGTTACTACCAGGTTAAAGTTTAAATGGCACAGAAAGGGGAGACAGGAAGATGAAACGACGGCCGTCTGGCCAGGGGAACAAAGCCGGAGCCCAGCCTGGGCACCTGGCTGCAGAGGCGCTGAGTGGTAGCAGTCCCAGCCAGGAGGGGCTGCGACGCTGCCATTGTTCAGCTGAAGAACGAAAGTAATTGAAAGGAAAGGTGAGCCAAGGAGAGGCAGCCGGCGCGTGTGACTGCCTGGATCGTTAGAAAATAATTTAAAGGGAACAGGCCTATCAAGCAGTTTCTCTTATGGAAATGCCATCATTGAAGAGAAAGGAAGGGGAGGGTGGGGGAACCTTTCATTCTTTGAAAAAGAGTGAGTTTTTTTTCCCCTCACCAAATACAGACTTGAATATTATTCGAAATTCCGTCATTTTGAAAACTTGCTTTACTCCCTAACTACCTAGGCTGGAGGGCCTCCACAAAACCTTGAGGCTTTGGGAACCCCGATGTTTAGGGGGAAGCGGGGATGACATGGCTGCATAGCCACAGGATTTTCATTATGAGACTGGGAAGCTCCCTACATCCTAAGGAAGCCCAGCCCTTGTTTAACCTCCTCCCTGGTTCTGCCTGCAATCCTTACCTCAGTATCGCCCCTAGCGCACTGCTGCTTGACTACCTACCAGCTGTGATTTCTGGGGTCTTGAAGACACAAACAGGTGAGTTAGCATCCTGCCCCAGGGGGTTCAGGTGCCCCTTACACCCCTACCTTTCTACACGAAACTTCCCTGTTCCCCCAGTATTTGACTGTACACAGGGGGAAAAACCCTGATAACATTGTTTTAATCTTCTAGAGCTAAAAGACATGTTCAAAATCGTCAGCATTAGTCAAGCACTTATTATGTGCCAGCCAGAGTCCAGTGAACAAGACACAGACCTCTATGTTTGGGAGCCTTCAGTCTAGTTGAGGAAGTGGACAAATAAATAAGCAATAACAATATACACGAATAAGAACTGTGATAGGTGAAGCATTGTGGCTGTGGGGGGTCCATAGCAGGAACACTTAACCTGGTCTGTAGGCCATGAGGGAAGGCTGTCTGGAGGAGGTGACACATGGGCTGAATTGTGAAGATTCATGAGCTATTAGTGAGGGAACTTCTACTTCCAGCCAAGGTGGAATAACATGAGCCAGACTTACTTTTCTTCCTGAAAAAACTGAATGAAATGTATGAAATGGCGGTTTGTAAGACACTGGACATTAAGGAATGCAGGACAGTGTTCCCTGAGAGAAGAGAGGCAAATGATGCGAGCCCTGTGATTGCTCCAGCTTACTGCCTTGAGAGGGCTTCTGAGCCATGGCACAAGGAGGGGGAACCAAAGAGGAAGACTGGCAGGCCTCCTGAGTTGAGGGGACAGAGCTGAGAGTCAGGACCAAGGTGGTGAGAGTCTGCAGGCAGGAAGGTCTGAGAAAGAACTGCACTCAGAAAGAGCTCTGGAGATTCTGCTCGAGTATTCAGCAGAAAATCAGTCAGCATGTGCATGTGAGGGAACTACCTGGAGCTTGGGAATTAATCATTCAGAAGATCAGAGTGAAGAGTATCTGGTGCTCACACAAAGAATAGTGCCTGTTCTGGCCAGCCAGACTAGAGGACCTAATAATTCACAGGGATTGAGTAGAGCGTCAGGAAACTCTTGCCTCAGTAGTGGGAAATGATTAGCCTTAGACTGAGCCCTATTCTGGCCCCATCTGGCAAATCTAGAAAATAAGACCCCAAAGGATCAAACTGTCTCCAAGTGCTTTAACTGCATCCAGAACGAAACTCAGGAATACTTGTAGGAATACAAATGTGCCCAGCACCTAGAAAGGTAAAATTCATTATGTCTGGCATCCATTTACAAATTACCAGCTGTGCAAAGAAGTGAGAAAATATCCATGATGAAGAGGAAAATCATTCCATCAAAACTGATCTAGAACTGATGTAAATGTTAGACTTAGCAGACAAGGACATTAAAACAAGTCTTATGATCGTATCCTGCATGTTCAAGAAGTTAATTAGAGATATAGAAGATATGAAAAAGATGCAATCAGACTACTAGTAATGAAGACTGCAATGTCTGAGACTGAAAAGTGCACTGCATGGAATTAATAGGAGATGACACATTGCAGAGAAAAAACCTGGCGAACTTGACGACATAGCAATAGAAACTATCCAACATGAAATAAAGAGAGCAAACATAATTTAAAAAAATACATTGAAAGAGCATACATGAGCCATGGCACAACATTCAGTGGTCTAATGTACATGGAATTGGGGTGGCCCAAAGGGGACAGGGCAGGAATAGAGGCCAACATTTTTCCAAACTTTATGAGACCTGTAAACCCACAGATCCAAGAAGCTCAATGAACTCCAAACACAAAAAACATGAAGAAAATGGTGGCACATCAACTTTAGGTATCAAAGAACTGTCAACCCAGAATTCTATTCCTAGTGAAAATATTTGTCAAAAATGAAGCAAAATACAGATTTGTTCAGACACACAAAAGCTTAAGGACTCCGTTTTAAATGGAAATACCCAAATAGGGTTAAAAGTAAAATAATGGAAAAAGGTATAACATGCTAACAGTCATCAAAAGAAAGCAGACAAGGTAGATTTCAGACCAAAGAATATTGCTAGGGTAAAAAGGTCACTTTATAAAAATAAAGGGGTAAGTACATTGAGAGGATATAACAATTCTAAATTTTTATATACCTGTTAACAGCGTTTTGGATAATGAAGGAAAAAATAATAAGACTGCAAGGGAAATAGACAAACCTGCAATTATGGACAGAGGTCTTAATACCCACTCTCAATAATTAACAGACAGAAAATCAGTAGAAGTATAGCAGACTTAAACAACTCTATTAACCAACTTGACCAAATTGACATTTGTATAACATTCCACCCAACAATAGCAGAATACACATTCTTTGCAAGTACACACGGAATACACATTGGCCAAGATAGACCATATTATTGGCCATAAAATGAGTCTTAATACATTTAAAAGGATTTAAACCATACAGTATGTTCTCTGACCATAATGAAATTACATTAGAAATGAATAACAGAAGGATCTTTGGAAAAACTCTAAATATTTGGAAACAAGGTGACACTTTCTATATAAACTATGGTTCAGAAAAGAAATCAAAAGGAGAAAAGAAAGAGAGGAGATATATATATATATATATATATGTTTTGTTTTTGTTTTTGTTTTTTGGTTTTTGAGACAGAATCTCACTGAGACGCCCAGGCTGGAGCGCAGTGGCATAATCTCAGCTCACTGCAACCTCCGCCTCCTGGGTTCAAGCAATTCTCCTGTCTCAGCCTCCCAAGTAGCTGGGACTACAGGCGTGTACCACTATGCCTGGCTAATTTTTGTATTTTTAGTACAGACGGGGTTTCACCGTATTGGCCAGGCTGGTCTCGAACTCCTGACCTCAAGTGATCTGCCTGCCTCAGCCTCCCAAAGTGCTGGGATTACAGGCGTGAGCCACCGCGCCCGATAGAAAGAGAATATCTTTAACTGAATGGAAGTGATAATACATTGTATCTCCAAAGCAGTGCTGACAGGGAAATTTATAGTACTGAATTCCTATATTAGAAAGGAATAAGGGTCTCAAATCAGTTATCTCATCTTTTGCCTTAAAAAATGGAAAATACAAGAGCAAATTAAGCTTAAAATAAGCAGAATAAAGAAAATAAAGATCAGAGTAGAAACTAACGAAATAGAGCATATAGAGAATAGAAAACCAGTAAAACCAAAAGCTAGTTCTTTTAGATCAGTAAAAATAGTAAGCCTCTAGTCAAACTGATCAAGAAAAAGAGAAGACAGAAATTACCAAATATCGGCCAGTTGTGGTGGCTAACGTCTAAAATCCCAGCACTTTGAGAGGCTGAGGTGGGTGGATCACTTGAGGTCAGGAGTTTGAGACAAGCCTGGCCAACATGGTGAAACCCCGTCTCTGCTAAAAATACAAAAATTCGCTGGGCATGGTGGTGGGTGCCTGTAATCCCAGCTACTTAGGAGGCTGAGACAGAAGAATTGCTTGAAGGTGGGAGGCAGAGGTTGTAGTGAGCCAAGATCACGCCACTGCGCTCCAGCCTGGACAACAGAGTGAGACTCCATCTCAAAAAAAAAAAAAAAAAAAAAAGACCAAATATCCAAATATCAACAATGAGATAGTTGACATCATTACAGAATATATAGATATTAAAAGGATAATAAGGGAAATAAGGGAGTATTATGAACATCTCTCTACCTTAGATGAAATGGACAAAATCCTTAAACATTACAAACTACCAAATCTCATCCAAGAAGAAATAGATAACCTGAATGGCTCCACGTTTATTAAGATAATTGAATTCGTAGTTTTAAACTTTCTGATAAAGTAAGCCGTAGGCCAAGGTGGCTTCACTTGTGAATTCTGTCAAACATTTAAAAAAGCAATAATACCAATTATACATAAACTCTTCCAGTAAATTGAAGAAGAGGGAATATTTCTGTCTCATCCTATGAGGTCTGCATTATCCTGTCTTCAAAACCATACAAAGCCATTACAAGAAAAGAGAGATACAGACCAATATCCTTTATGCACATAGATGCAAAAAACCTAAGTAAAATTCTAGGAAATTGAATTCAGTGATAACATATCATGACCAAGGTGGTTTAGTATTTGGATTGATCAGTGCAATTCATTTTATTCATAAACTAGGGAAAAATTGTATGATCGCTTTAGTAGTCACAGAAAAAAACATTCAATGAAATTCAATATCCAGTGATGATTTTAAGAAAAAATCTCAACAAATTAGGAATAGAAGAAAACTTCTTTAACTGGAAAAAACTACAGGTAACATCATACATAATGAAAAACTGAACGTATTCCTCTTAAGGAACAAGACAAGAATGTCATCATCTCTCACTGCTTCTATTCAATATTGTACTAGAGGCTCTAGCCAGTGAAATAGGGGGAAGACAAAGAAAGAGAGAAAGAAGTAAAAACGTCTGCATTTGCAGATAATATGGTTGTCTGTATAGAAAATCTGATGACACCTATAAAACAACCACTAGGACTAATAAAGATATTTAGCAGGGTTGCAGAATACAAGATTAATATACGTAAGCAGTTGTATTTTTAGACACTAACAGGGACCCATCAGAATTGAAAATTTAAAATACCATTTACCGTAGTATCAAAAACCATGAAACACTTAGAGATAAGTCTGAGAAGAGACATGTAACATCTGTACACTGGAAACTCTAAAACAATGCTGAGAGAAATTAAGGAAGATCTAAAGAAATAGAGACATGCCTTGTTCATGGGTCAGAAAGCTCAATATGTTTAAGATGTCAATTCTTCCCAAAGTTATCTATAGATTCAGAGCAACCCTAATCAAAATTCCTGTGGGCTATTTTGAAGATTCTCAAATTGATTTGGAAATGTAAAGGGAGCTAGAATAGCCAAAACAATTTTGAAAAAGAGAAAGTTGGCACCAATGTTATCTGATTTTGAGACTGAGAATAAGGCCATAGTAATCAAGAGCCTGTAGTACTGGAAGTAAAGACGGAGAAAGAGGTGAATAGAACAGAATAGAGAACCCAGAAATAGAGCTCTGACTCTACATGTGAACAGCTGACTTTTGACAAAGGTGCAAAGGTGATTCAGTGAGAAAAGATAGTCATTTCAACAAATAGTGTTGAAACAACAGGATATCAATACACAAAATACATCAACTCTGATTTATACCTTACACATACAGACTTTGACACAAAATATATCATAAGCCTAAATGTAAAATATAAAGCCATACAAATTCTTTAAGAAAACAGGAGAAGGTCTTTGTGACCTTGGATTAGGCAAAAGTTTCTTGGAGACAACACAAAAATCATGACTCCTAAAAGAAAAAAAAGATATATTAGACTTCATTAAAATGAAAAACTGATGCTCTTTAGAAGCTGCCACCAGAAGAATGAAAGGACAAACTACAAAATTTGATAAAATATTTTCAACCATATGTTTGATAACAGGTTTGTTTCTAGAATACATAAAGACCTTTCAAAATTTAATATAAGGAAACAAACCAATGGAAAATGGCAAATGATTTGAACAGAAACTTCACAAAAGAAGATACATGGATAGCAATAAACACAGGAAAAGCTGCTCAGTATCTTTAGCTATTAGAGAAATGCAAATTCATATCACTAGGAGCTACCACTGATCATCTATTAGACTGGTTAAGATTAACGAGACTGACCAATTGTTGGTCAGGGCGTGGAAAAACTGGAACTCTTTTATTCTGCTGATTTGAAAACAACTTGGTGGTTTCTTCGAAATTTGAACATACACCTGTCATACAATCCAGCCATTCCACTCCTAGGGTATATCAAGATGAATTAAAGCAGGTGTACCTCCAAAAACTTGTACATGAGTGTTCATAGCAGCTTTATTTTTAATAGCTACAAACTGTCAACGACCTACATATTCATGAACAGGTGAATGGATAAGCAAATTGCACGGCATTTGTACAATGGAATATCACTTAGCAAAAGAAAGGCATGAGCTACTGACATACACAAGAATGTGGATGGATCTCAAAATAAATGCTTAGTGAAAGAAGCCAGGGATAAAAAGAGTGTATAGCATATGATTCAATGTACATAAAACGCTAGAAACTGCAAATTAGTCTACACCGAGAGAAAGCCCATCAGTGGTTGCTTAGCTATGGGGACAAGGGGTGAGTGGGAGGGATTACCGAGCCAGGAGGAAACTTTGGTGGTGATGGACCGGCTTCCTACCTTGATTGTGGTGATGGTTTCATGGATGTATACATGTATCAAAACTTGTCACATTGAACACTTTAAAAGTCTGCAGTTTATTGTGTGTAAATACAGCCTCACTAGAGCTGTTAACAAAAGTAGAAAGCAGAGAGGGAGAGAGGAGTGGAGGTGCTCAGGCAGAGGTCACAGCTTCTGCAAAGGCTTGGACGTGAGAAGGAACAGGGCGTCTTGGCTCGGCTGGAGAATAGGTCATGAAATGGGGAGGTGGGAGACAGGAAGGAAGCTGATTATCCTACCCTGTGTTCTATGCCTCATTCGGAAGTCTCCAGGGAGCTTCAGACGGTGTCCAGGCCTGGCCCAATTCTATCTTGTTTTTCTTTCTCTTGTAGGTACCTGTAACACTCAGCCCCTCCTTGCAGTTGTTCAAATGAGCCAGAGCCTACATGTCAGGGCTCAGGGACTGCAGAAAAGAGGCTGTCAGCTGGAAGAAGGAGAAGGTGTCAGGATCCCAGGGCCACAAGGCCAGATGCTGGAGGTGGAGGCTTTAGGGGCCAGGGAGATGGACCCTCGAGCCTCCTTCAGAGAGAGAAAAAGGCAGAGGGGGAGAGAGAGAGAGGGAGAGGGAGGGAGGGAGAGAGAGAGAGAGAGAGAGAGAAATAAAGAGCCATGCAGAGTTTTCCATAAGGATGAGAAGACAGAAGGGTCAACACTCCAGCCCAGGAGGAGAACTAGGTCAATTCACGAAGTCAATGTGCAGAAAACTTGTTGAGCAGAGTCCACTTTGTTGAGTGAACTGTCAGACACACATCTTAGCCTCCATCCAGCAGAGTCCTCTGGAGCCATTGTAAGTCCAAAAGCCAGGTGCAGAGGCAGAGTTTTGGGACAGCTTGTGTATTTGCATGAGAAACGGCAGAAGTAGGGGCAGAGACTGGGGTGAGAGAACAAAAACTTTCCAAACTATCCCACGTAGCCTGGTCAGCCAGTCGTCTGGTGAACTGAATTTCTACAGATTGGCTTTTGGCAAAGGGATTTCTGCAAAGCAGTTTTCCACTTCTCTTCCTGTCTCCCACCTCCCCATTTCAGGCCCCGTTCTCCAGCCACTTGGAAGGACAAGTGTCGTCGCAATCCCTACGGGAGGGCAGAAGTCGTTCATGGCACTCTACGGAAGCCAGAAGATGTGCTTATGGGCGGTGTTGGGTGTTGTCCGGAGCCCACAGTGGGCCTAAGCTGTACTAGGGATGTTCGATGAAGGCAGAGAGAGAAATAAAAGGTCATGCAGGACCTTCCATGAGGATAGGAAGACAAGAAAGGTCAACACACAGCGTGGCCAACAAACAAGACAGTCTAAGAATGAACATGGTGACTTAAAAGATGACATGGGGACTGTGGGGAGGGAAAAACAAGTGGGAAAGGAAGCACAGGACCCTGTGAGTGTCTTTTTGGAGAGACAGGACTAAGATGGGTCTGCAAGATAAATTTAGATTTGGATCAGGACAGGAAAAGAGAGAAAGGCCCTGATCTGAAGGTAAGGATGAGATGTACAAAGAGCAGCACGTTCTGTAACATGTCAGTAGTGAGTAGAGCTTGCTCTGAAATGATCCTGCATCATATTAAAATCACCCTTGATAAAAGATATGCAGCCAGTCTGGAAACGCCAACAGTGATTGAGAGTATAGATGATGGGGTTTGCATGTTTGTTAATTTATCTGTTTTTTTTGTTTTTGTTTTTTTTTTTTTACCTTTCCACTATGAATATGCAGTACTTGTGCATTTAAAAAATGTTATAAATCTGCAAGTTAACACATCTAATGCATTTCCCTTCAATCTCATAATCCCAAGACTAGACCTTTTTTGGACAGTGGCTTGAAGACAGACAGGCTCTCCTGAGAGATGGAAGCCCAGGGTGTTCAGCCCCTACTGTCTAAGGCCCCCCCAGGATCCCCGTATGTTCCTACCAGGCCATAGGCTTAACTGGATGTAGGCCAGGGGCAGGAGAATGTGCTCTGCTTGGCATTGCAAGGTGCCAGGCGCACCTGAGCAGCTGGACAGGTGTGACAGATGCCCTGGATTGCATGGAGCTGGCTGCGCCTGTGCACACACACCCGCCCGCACCCCGTCCTCCCCTCCCTACACCTCCCTGTCTTCCCGGCTAGCTCAGGTGTGGTGCATCTGTGGCCCATTGGCAGCTCTCCTGCCCGCAGTGCACAGGGAGCTGTCAGGTTAAAAGCTGGCTTGCTCGATTTGATCCCACATGCGAGCTGTTTTATTTCCCTCTCTCTCCCTTACACGGCTTCGGTGTGCTTTTATAAATATTTCACCAGCCTTGCTAAAGTCTATTTCATCTCTCTCTTAAATTTATTAAATATAAATGCAGCAACAACTCTACCATAAGTCTCTCTTTGCTGTCAAAATCTCAGGCTCCCATGGAAGTAAATATAATTTGCTTTGTTTACCATAGGTAACTTGGAGCCCTATCTGCTGTATCAACACCCCCGAGCACCCCAAATCTCCCTGTTTTTGTTAGCAGGACTCTGTCCCATCCCAACGTAGTGCATAGGGACACTGGTCACGCTTTGAAGAGGGCATGACAAAGGGGCTGTTCTCCGACACTCGCATGGCAGGGAATTTCTTGGTCCACTGGTCCCTCAATGACACCATCAATGAGTAAAGGGGGATACGTTTACTCATCACCTCAGACCTGAGCAGGCCCTGGGCCCCATTTGGGCAGAGCTTTGCTCTTTGCTTTGCTTTTAAAGGAAAGGGCCCATCTGCTGCAGCTGGTGACCTGGCCAAAAAAGACACAGACCGCTGTGAAATGATTGAGGGCAGTGACTCCCCTCCCACCCCAGGAGCCGGAGCCGACAGAGCCAAGAGCAAGGCAGGAATTCAGGTCCCCAAAAGCAAGCCAGAAGCACCACCTCCAAGCGCCCTGCCACTTCCTTTGTTCTTTGTTAATTGCAAAATAAACACAACCCTGCCCACCGACTGTGGAGAAAGATTTCTGCCAACTGGGGGACCCCGCAGGCAGTGGGCAGGCATTTGCCCTCCATCAACCGCATGTGATTTCCTGGAGGAGAAGGGGCAGTAGAGAATCGCAGAGTGGCAGGGCTGGGATGGACCTAGCTTAGGGCTTGTAGGTCAGGGAAATGAGGGAAGTGGATGTCAAGATGGAAGACACAGGCACGCTTTGCTTGCATCTGAAATCGGTGAGAATCGTTTTCTCTTCCACAAAGAACTGGGTCTCTTTCATGCAGGTGAAAGGCACTATTTCCTGCTCTTATTTCTTAATGAAAATGGCCCTCTCAGTCTGTCCTGTTTTTCTCTAGTTTTGGTGGTGACATTGGAGCAGAATGATGGCATTTCCATTTTCTATAAGAAAGACAGGGGGCCAGGCTTGTCTAAGAACCCCCCACCCCTAACTTCTAGCCTGGAGTCTTCCATTAAACTTGCAGAGATGAACCAGGTGACTGACAGCTTGGGTTGGGGGGACAGAAGTTTAGAATTAGCTCCTGGATGCATCCAAGAATTCAGATCTGTGCTAAAACTCTGTAGCTCCAGAAGACTGGCTTTCGCTGTGGCTGTGCCCTGGAGTCTCAGAGACTGTCCTGCGGATTCAGGAAGAGAAGTGTTGTACGGACTTGCAGATTTTCTTTCTCACTGTTCCATTTAGACACAGCAGGACAAGAGAAAGTTACCTCTAGGAGGTGAAAGGAGTAAGTTTTTTTGGGGGGTCAACTGAAGATCTCTGTGAGACCCTTTTCCACACTACAGCAATAGACTAAAAAAAAATCGACTCAGCTTACATAGAATGCAATTGTTTTGTACAATTATTTTGCTTAAAAAGTGAAAAGGGTTTTAGAATTGTGGTTTTGAACTTGTTAATTTATTTTGATTTTTCACTTTTATTTTTATATTTTAGAGTCACAATTATTATTATTATTATTTTCTTTTTAGATCTCAAGCATGTTTAATGGCCCCTGAAAAGAATCTATAGACCCCACACTGTTTATGGGGTAAATCAAGCCCCTGGGTCTGGGATGGAAGAACCAGAGTGTGGGGTTTCAGAGAAGGGTAGTGGGGAAAAAGCCACTTGCCCTGGAGCAACTAATCATTGGGCCTTCCCTGGGATGTCCCCAGGAAGCACGCCTCTGGCCGACCTCCACCGGCTTCCCAACCCAGGCTGCGGGGGCGGCTGCGAGTCCCCCGAAGGTAAATGTCGGGGCATCAGCGGGGTCCCTGTGTCAACTGCATGATGGCTTTCAGTCCTGGGGCTGGTGGCTTCCTGTCTCACTGCTGAGAACAAGGCTATTTCAGGATCTCGCTGCTTCCTTCTGTGCCGGGGAGGGCAGGATGGAGGGCAGGCAGTGGAGAGGAGGCGGAGGCCTGGGTCTACATCCACCAGGTGTTTCAGAGGCAAACTTTTTTTTTTTCCTCCTGTTTCTGCTGCCCACTGCTGGTGGAATGGATTTGTCAAGTTGGCATTACTTTCTTTGAAATGCTTTTTATTCACTGTTTTTGGAGTAAAAAACAAAACTCAGTCATATCCCTACTCAAGGTATGGACAGTTGCCCAATACGGCAACATCTTCTGTAGTAAAATTCACCTTCAAAAGTCCTGATGGGTTCTGAGAATTTCACTTATTTTGTTCGTTTGCCTCTTGGGTATTTTAGCGGTGGCTTCCCCATCCCTGGGGCGGTGGGGATGAGGGAAGAGCGACAGGGTCAATACATGGGCCTCTGCCTGCCTATCTCTCTCCCTCTCTTTGTCTGCATTCTCTTAGCTGAATATGGGTAAGATGGTTGTTTGTGGGAGTCAACCCCATTGTACTTCTGCACAGCACGTTTACTGCTGTTGGAATGCTTTCACACGCGACACACTAAGAATTGCTGTCTCCATTTCCCTGCTGTCTCCAGGATGCTGAGGCTGGGAGAAGGGGACCGGTTTGTGCGGGGTGCAGGATGAGTGGCTGGGGTTTGAAGCAGTGTCCCCACCCCCATGCCCCCATGCGTGGGTTCTTGCCGTTGCCCCACGTTTCCCCTTGGCCTTACTTGAGATTCCTGGATCCCTGTGGAGGGGCCTAGGAAGGGCCCTGATTGACTTTTGGCCCCAAACCGTGACTCTCTCCCAGCGGTGGCTCAGGGAACTTTAATGATTTAGGGCAGCGCTGCTTAGCCGGGGGCAATTTTGTTTCTCAGGGGACATTTGGCAGTGTCTAGAAACATTTTTGGTTTTCACAATTGGGGGTTGCTACTGGCATCTAGTGGGTAGAGGCTGTTAAACACCCTGTAGCCCACAGGACAAGCCCCTCCTCCCCTGCAACAAGCAATTATCTGGCCCAGAATGTCAACAGTGCCAAGGGTGAGAAGCTCTGGTTTAGGGGAGTGAACTCCAGGTGGCTGGGAGCCATTGCCACATATTTCTTGCCTTCTTCTAAGCACTCGGTCCACGATGTTCAGCAAGGTATCACTGAGCACTTCCCATACGCTTGGCACACTCCCAGCTAGGCTGCCTGCCTGCATCATCTCCTTACATCCTCAAAGGCATGATAAGGTGGGTGAATCTCTCCATAGGACACATGAGAACATGAGGGTTTAGAGGGTGTCACCGTTGGGTGTCCTGGGAGGTAGGCTCTGGGGTGGATATTTGTATGCAGAACCAGCCTCTGTAGGGAGAGAGGGACTCAGGATGGGACAGGGAAGGAGTTGGGCCATGATGCAGTCACAGCAAAGGCCTCTGTTGATCCCCTGGGAGCCCTGGCATGGCTGCGATCATTCAGAGATGTTCCAAATTGGGGTGAAGAATCCAGGCTTTTCTACCAGCCCCCAACATTAACCATTAGATGTGGCCACCCCAGGGTAGGGGGGTGTCAGTGTGTGAAGTGTCTCTCGGCTGAGGGTAAGGCTCTGAGAGGGGCTCAGCCAGGAGCAGAGCCATCAGCATGCCTAAAGCCCCTGGAGGGGAGTTGGGAAGAGCATGGTGTCCCCTGTAAGGGGCTCGAGTGCTTGCCCAGCTTTGCTCCCTAGCTGGGCTGCCATCCCTCCCTCATGGTGGCACTGGGAGTCTGTGGAAACAGAGGCCTCCTAACCCAGGGCTGTTATCTCTGGCAGAGTACCATCAGCATTTCTTAACCCCAAAAGCCACACACTGGCAGCACCGATTCATGCTTTGCGTAGCACTATTTTTAGTGAGTTACCACTGTTCTAAAATAAGGAGATTTTTACATAAACTTCTGAATTCCTAAGTTTCATGGAAATATTGGGAGACCTGGCCGTGCTGGGACACTTTCTGGCTGTGCGGGAGCGGTCCCTTTTGCGAAGTAGGTGTGTGTGTTGGGGGGTGTCTCACCACTCCATTGTACGCCTGACCCACCACCCTCATTTACTCATCCATGTCATGAGTCTTACTCCCTGCAGGGGCTACTGTTGGAGCCTAGTTCTTCTGTGCTAAGCATTGGTGTTTCTCTCTTCAACCAACAGGGTTTTGCCTGTTCTTTGACCTTAGGGCATTTCCCTTTGCCCTATTTCCCACTGTGTCCTTTAAAGAAAATCTCAAGAATCATAGAGATAGCTTCTCAATGAAAACCAACGGGAACAAATCCGGCCTTTGTTCCAGGACATCCTGCTCTTCCCGCTGGCTCTGAGGCTGCAGGTACGAAAACTGTCCCTGCTCAATCCTCCCTCTCGGAGTGGGCTTTGGTTTTTGTGGGCAACTCCATTGTTAAAAGCCAGCCCTACAATGGGACGAGGACAGTTGACAGGTTTCTGTGCAAGTGTGTTTCCGATCGCGCAAGGTAACAGCTTCATTACTCGGTGATGAGTGACCCATATTTCCTAACATGATTTCCCTGCTGTAACTCAAATTGAGTTCATGTTATTCTAATGATATCAGTTGACCTTGAGAATTAGACCAAGAAGCCTGGGGTTATTCTTCCAACTTCCACTGCAGATTCTTGTGATGTGTTTGGAAACACAATCTACTCCTCATCGCCCTGAAGTGGGCAGGGGGAAAATAGAAAACAAAGATCCCGACCTGCTCTGATTTTTAGAAAATACATCTGGGCAATTTCCGGCGATGGGAGGCTCTTTCCCTCTCAGTTCTGCTCCCCCACCCCCTGCCTCTCCCCCAAGATCCTGGATCTCTCCTGTCAGGAAGAGTCCTCCTCTAGGTCCTATGGGATCTCCTTGCTACAGTCTCCCCTTGTCCCACCACCTTGCTGGGTCAAGCTCCCAAAACAAGAGCAGACAGCACTTCTCTAGTTCCCTCACTGGCTCCTCATTACCTGCTGGTAAAGCCCAAACTCCTAAGCCTGACATTCAAGGCCCATAATTCAAGATCATCTTCATCCTCAAATACAGGATCGGAGCTGACGGATCTTTCCTGCCAGCACAATCCCTGAAAGTGCGTGGCACAGAGGGACTGCACCCCTTGGTACACATCACGTTTTTTTTGTTTGTTCTTGAGACAGAGTGTCTCTCCGTCACCCAGGCTGGAGTGCAGTGCTGCAGTCTTGGCTCATTGCAACCTCCCCCTCCTGGACTCAAGTGATTCTCCTGCCTCAGCCCTTCAGTAGCTGGGATTAAAGGTGTCTGCCACCACACCTGGCTAATTTTTGTATTTTTAGTAGAGACGGGGTTTCACCATGTTGGCCAGGCTAGTTTCAAACTCCTGACCTCAAGTGATCCTCCTGTCTCGGACTCCCAGAGTGCTGGGATTATAGGTGTGAGCCACCTTGCCCATCCCACATCCGTTTGTGTACTTCTGTGCCTCTGTTCAACCATCCTTTCCTCCTGAAACATCCCTGACCACCTCACTCCTCTGAGCTGTGCCAGCTCCATTTACTTCCATTTACTAGTTTACTAGACCTTTCTGCAGCTTGGATTCTGTTCTGTTGGGATTATTGCTAGGAACAAGACAGATCAGGTCTCTATCTGTAGTAAGCTTCCATTCCAGGAAAGGAAAAAGGTAGTAACAAAGAAAACAGATAAAAACTAGCAGGGACATCCCAACGTGATAAACTTTGAAGGAAATAAGTAGTGATGTCTTGGGGAACTTGGGGTAGGGGGCTGTTTTCCTTGGGGGGTCTCAGGGAAGGCCCCTGAGAATGATGTTGGAGCTGAGACCCGAAGGGTGAGAGGCAACAAGCCCTGCAGAAAAGTGGGGGAAAGGAAGCTTAGCCCCAAAGCTCTGGGGAGCGAAGGGCTTGGTAGTTCTAGGAACCGAGGCGGAGAGGGCACTGTGCCCACCAGAAGGACTGTACTGCAGGCCACGGAAAGGCAGCAGAGGGAGGCACTTCTGACCGGAGCCCCAGGATGGATGACTGGGCTCAAATCCACACTGGGTGGCTGTGTGACCTTGGCAAGTTATCTAACCTCTCTGTGTGTCAACTTCCTCATCTGAAAAATGGGGGTACATTATAAAGAGTACATGAGTTCATATTGTACAGTGTTTAGAATTATGTGTGTATGTATTCATCTGAATTGTCCAGGAACTTGTACACATTTTATTTAGGTCTTCATTTTTGCAAATTATAACTAGAGCTAACGACAATTGGAAGCCAGCAAGCACTTGTTCTTGGGATGGAATAGAACAAAATAAAGAGCCTGGATGTGAACCTCAGGAAATCCAAGCTGGCTGAACCTTGCCCAGGTCCCAGGCCCACTCTCTGGATACCGAGTGGGAGAGGATCCTGCCTGGAATTTCTGGGGACAAAAACCATTGAAAAGAGCCCTGCAACATACCCCCTTCTCAAGAGGAACAGCCAAGCACCCGTTTGGGGAGGAGAAGAGGGTGATTTCACCAGGGCCAGTGGGGAGTGTGTGATAAGTCAGGATACAATGTGGCTTGAATCTTTGCCCTTGTTGAACGGGAATATGAAATTAAGCATTCAGACCCGGAAACCCTGTGTGTCCCGGGATTCCGCCCCTTTGGAAGACAGCACCTCTCCTAGCACAAACGGAGAGGAAGCAGCTGATGGAGCTGAAAGAAAAGGCATTCTTGGGATGAAGGAATATATAAGATTGGTAGGGGGAGAGACGAGAGGAGACACGTGGAGGGAGAGAGAGACCAAGAAACAGAGGAATGGAGAGTCCCAAAGAAGAGTGTGTGTGTGTGTGTGTGTGTGTGTGTGTGTGTGTGTGTGTGTGGAGAGAGAGAGAGAGAGAGAGAGAAACAGGAGACAGGGACACACAGATGGACAGACAGTGAGAAGTAGAGACAGAGAAAGATGGAGACATTGATACAGGCAGAGACAAACATAAAGAAACTGAGAATAAAAGACCTTGGGGCACAGAAAGAGAGACAGGAGAGAAGAAAACTAGACACAGAGACAGAGCAAGGGAGAAGGTCAAGCATGAAAAGTCTCAACTGGACCCCTTTGTCTGCAGCCATTTGCCTGAAATAAAGCTCACACTGTCTTCCAAGGTTGTGTTGGGAAAAAGTTTTCTTTTGCGGCCACTTCCAGCACACACTCTCCAGCAACTCCTCCTTCCCCCAGGCATGCACTGGTACCTTCATGTGCACGAACAGGTGCACACACTCACCATGCCCTAAGGCACATGTCTGCGCCCACAAAACCCAGGATCATTGATCCCCCTGGGTTTCGTGCCCTTTTCTGTCGCATCTGTATTTGAAACTGTTTTGCTCGAGTCTAGAGAGTATGTGCCCTCACCTTAACAAGGCTTGGAATGTTATCTTTGATTTTAACAAACAATAAGCACGTGGATCCTGGATTCTTTCCATTTGCCTTCAGTCCGGTTTTGAACCTAGTGGCTGGGACTGTCCTCTTCAATAGGTGTCCCCTGTTGCTGGTGGGCTCAGCTGCCACCACCAGCACTTCTCTGTTTCTGGCTTCTGGAATTTTTGCAGAAGATTTAACCTGAGGTTTGTTCCATGGGAAGCCCAGAACCTGGGTTACCACAGTAAGGCTAGGCCAGATGGGGAGCAGCCCAGGTTCTCTAGAAGCTAAGAACTTGAAATCATCCCCTTTCTTCAGCTTTCTCACAAAGGTTGCCCGGGCACCCTTCTGACCTTCGCTCACCTCTGTCCTGACTCCTGATGTTGACTGTGACACTGAGGGGCAGGGGACAAGGAGCACTGTGGTAGTTCTGGACTGGTGACTCTGCCAGCTTTAGAAATGTCAGATCTGGGGGAAACTGGATCATAATACCAATTGCCAGTATCAGTGAGGCCTTAGTGTCCTAGATACATCACATGCACCCTTTTATGTAATCTTCACCAAAGCTCCATGAAGTGGGCACTCTTACCATCTCCATTTTACAGGTGGAGAAATGGAGTTTCAGAAAGGTAGAGGCACCGGCCCAGTGTTACCTTGCTCTGATTGTAAAACCCATGTTCCTAAGCAGTCTACGTTATAGTGACTTTTGATTCCCTTGAGGATTTCTTTCCTCAGAGGATATTTGCAGGAAGATTTGGGAGCCCCAGTCGCTGAAGGACTGTGCCTTCCTTATTCCAGCTGTTGGGCTGTTTTTCAAAAATGTGCTTTTGTAAAGTGTGTTCATGACTCTTATCTTATCTGGCCCCCAGGAAATACCCGTGGAGTAGGTCAGGCTGCTATGTCCATTTGAGGGATGGGGAAATCAAGGCCCAGAAAGGGCTGCCCTCTGAGTGGAAGGAAAAGCCTGAGCTTGATAAAGAATTTCTGTGTCTAATCCTCTAAGAAGACCCTGGGATCAGGTGATGGTCCCCACACTGTGCTGTGGGCATCTAACTGCTCTGCCCAAAACCTTTTTAATTTTTTTTTTTTTTTTTTTTTTTTTGAGACGGAGTCTCACTCTGTTGCCCAAACTGGAGTGCAGTGGCCGGATCTCGGCTCACTGCAAGCTCCGCCTCTTGGGTTCCCGCCATTCTCCTGCCTCAGCCTCCCGAGTAGCTGGGACTAGAGGCGCCCGCCACCTCGCCCAGCTAGTTTTTTGTATGTTTTAGTAGAGACGGGGTTTCACCGGGTTAGCCAGGATGGTCTCGATCTCCTGACCTTGTGATCCGCCTGTCTTGGCCTCCCAAAGTGCTGGGATTACAGGCTTGAGCCACTGCGCCCGGCCTTTAATTTTTTTTTTTTAAGGAACATGCTTCTAAGAGTCTCAGTGGGATTGTACTGAGGCTGGGCCTTGACATCCAGGCCAACTGTGGGCCTCCGTGCCGGTGGTGGAAGCTGGAACCTGTGCTTGGGCTGGACTTGAACTCATTTCCTCTTCTTGGTAGGCTGTCGGCTCCAGTAGGGCAGGGGACATGTCTGCCTTGTTCAACAAATTCTCTTCTCAGGGCTTTGCATATGCTGTTCTCTTCTGGGACTTGTCCCCACCCCTCTCTGGTCTCGCCTTGTTCATTCCCACTGGGCTTTGACATCTCAGATGAAAAGCTGCCTCCCCTAAGCCCTGGTCTACACTAGGCCTCTGTAATAAGCTCCACTAGCACCTTCATCTTTTTCTTCACACTCTTCTGGGTTGAAATGATGCATATGTGTGAGCATTTGCTTAGTATCTAGCTTTCCTGTCAAAGTATAGCCTCGTGAGGTCAGAGGCCGTGACCGTGACCTCAGCATGATGGGGCTTGGTTATCATAGGTTCCATGGAAGCCCTTCAGTAAGGACTTGTTGTCAGAATGAACTACAGTCCCTCCAGCCACTGATGAGTGGAGGTGGGTGGCATGAAGGTGGGGGACGGGGAGGGGATGGCATCCCATGGGAGGTCAGTGAGTTTGGGGCATCTATAGCTTGGAAAGCCAGTGCCCCGTATTTCTAGCTGTCGGGCCATTTTTAAAAAATGCATTATTATTACTTTGTTGGAGATGGAGTCTCACTCTGTGGTCCAGGCTGGAGTGCAGAGTGGCACAATCATAGCTCACTGCAACCTGAAACTCCTGGTCTCAAGCAATCCTCCCATCTCAGCCTCCCGAGTAGCTGGGACAACAAGCATATACTACTATGCTCAGCTAATTCTTGTATTTTTTGTAGAGATGGGATATTACTATGTTGCCCAGGCTGGTCCCGAACTCCTGGGCTCACTCAATCCTCCTACCTTGGCCTCCCAAGTAACTAGGACTACAGGCATGGGCTGCTGTGCCAGGATATGGTGTTATTTTAAAGGGAGAAAATGAAGATATTTGGTGAACTGTGTGTAGACGTTCAATCTGCCTTCCACTTTCATCTTCTCTAGATCTTATCCTGGGGCTGCACCCAAGCCTGGCCCAGCTCTAGGATGTTCTGCTCTGTGAAGCCCCTGGTGAACAACACCCTCCAGTCCTGTTCTATGTCTCCTAGAATAAATCCCAGCTCCCCAGCATGCCTGTAGGGTCCTCACCCTCACTGATATCATCTTGTGCTCCCCACCCCACTTTATTCTAGAAAGGAGCCTACTTTCTGCTCCTCAAATATGTAGAACTTGTTCCTGTCCCAGGACCTTTGCACTTACTGCAGCCTCTGCCCCCATCTTTGCTTGGCATGACCAATCTCTTATTCTGTAAGAGATCACGTTTTACTTCCTCAGAGGGGCCTTCTCTGACCACTCACTGTGGAGCAGCCTCCCTCTCCCCACCACACGCCACTCTATCCTGTCTCTCCATTTATTGCCTATGCTACCCTCTGGAGCTCAGCTTGCTTATCAATTCACTTGTTTGTACTCTCACGAGAATGTGAGCACCATGAAGGCAGGGCCTCTATCTGTGCTGTTTGCTGCTGCATCCCCAGAGACTAGAAAAAGACCCGGAATATAGTAGGTGCTCCAAGAACACTTGTAGGATGCGGATAAATGAATGAACAAGATCTGATTCTAAAGGGGCAGTGTAAGATCTTGAGGTTTACACCCGTTGGAGGCACCCACAGGTTAAATTCACCACCCCTCCCTTCTCTTCCTTTTGGTGTTCCTCTTTGAGTTTCCCTTGTCTGTATCACCCGTGAGAGATGACTTCCTCAAGAGAAGGTGGTGGGGCCACCAATCATTTAGCTCACCCTCCTGCAGTGGGTCATGCATAGAGGAGATGTCTGAACTGGGGATCTGATAGCCCGGTTGGTGAGATTTCCTTGAGAGGAGCCCTTTTTAGGGGAACCAGAGTTCAGCAGCCTGCTGGTAGGTCCCTCACTGGGTAACCAGTGCCCTCTGCCCAGAAGCAGCTCCTTCTCAAGGGCCCTGAAGCCCTGAGTGGCAGTAGGCCTGGGCATGAGAAGTTCTCAGCCTTGCGAGCCCTTGTCATTGAAAATAATCACCCATCAAGGCTGTGAGCTTGCACTGGAGGTGAGGTCCTTCGGGGGTGCAGAGATCGGGAGAGCATGATTCCTGCCTTCAAGAAGCAGTTACAAAACAACACCACACCAATGAAATATCCAGACAAGCAAATGTATTCACAGAACAAAGGACTGGAAGGTTAGACATCAAATTGTTCATATTAACAGGTGAGTTTTTGTTGTTGTTGCTTACCTACATGTAATAAAATGAAGACACATGATCTGGGCTACCCGAAACAGGCTTTGTTTGTGTGTTTGTTTGCACATAGCATAGCCTGTGGTATAGGGCAGCATAGTCCCCTCCTAAGAGACTGGTCATACCATGCGTGCAGTGAGCCAAACATTCAGTGGAGGAGGACTCATGGGGGCGACAGAGTCCCTGGCGGGCTCCTAGGGCAGGCGGGCTTGGAAGGAGGAGGGTTCTTTGTGTAGAGTGGGGAGGAAGCATCAGCAAGGAGAGAAGCAGAGCTATGGGGAATGTGTTCTTGTCAGGGCACAGTGTGCATGCCATGCTGGTCAGAACCGTGCTGCCACTGGGCAAGATGGGGCTGCATCTTTTCTGTTGTGGTGCGTGCTGCGTTTTTATTTGTTTGACTTCTCTCTGAATGGTGAGCTTCTTGGGGAAAGAGCCCAGTTTTATTTGCTAGTGAATCCTTAGTGCAAGGCACAGAGTAGGGCTGATCAAATATCTTGCATGAATGGATTAAACAAACACACAAAAATAGCTGGTTCCAGTTGAACAGCTGGTTAGCACCTGGTTAGCACCTGGTTACCGACTCAGCTCCACCGGTTCTTCCACATTGTGACCCATTTGTGAGGGAAGGCATCCTTGGAGCGCTGGTGGCTGGCACCCGGCAGCCCGACACCTGGTCTGACGGAACTGATGAGATACTCTGGCATCCAGTGCAGGTTGCCCCTATGATGCCGAAACAATCAATCACTTCAGCCGAGAAAGACACTGAAATGGCCAAGTCCATTTGCAGTGCAGGGTAGATGGAACAACTGGTGCTTTCCTCTTGCCATTTGGCTGGTTGTGTTGGGTTGTTCCCTAGACAGCCCCAGGGTGGCAGGGCACTGTGCCCCTGGCTTTTCTCCAGTGGAAATGGATAGCGGAGGTTTCCCCAGGAGAACTCTGGGTGGGCAATGGGATGCCCCTGCTACCTCTGGGAATTCTTGCTCCAGCATCTGCGATACCACCCATCTTACAGAAGAGGAGCCGAGGGTCAGAGGGGTTAGTCACATGGATGGTGTAGTTGAACTGAGACTTGTAGCCAGTTCCTTCCACTGCAACCCATGTCTCAGGGTGCTGAATTTTCAGAAAAATAATATGGTCAGATATTAGGCCAAAATGATGGGGCAAGTCAAATCTGAATAACCAATCAGTCTATCCCAGACTCAAGCCCTTAGATGTTTCATGCTCGGTGGGATGTGGTTCAGAGCAAGCCCTGGAGGCTGACCTTGCCTACCTGGTTCAGAACCCAGTTAAACCCTTTAGAAGCTGTGTGCCCTGGGGAAACTTACTCACCTACCTGTGCTTCAGATTCCTAACTGTGAAAGGGTCCTGTTCCAGCCGACCTGATGGATTGCTTCCGGATTAATGAGATAAGCACACAGCACTGGCACAGCAGCTCTCGCACACATGGTTCTAAATCAGAGCTGGGCGGCAGGCGTGTGCCGGACATGCAGCCCCATAACGGAGTGGGTAGGACAGCTCACACGTGGGGGCCCTTGTGCGGGCAGTCACGGTGCTGCCGTGGGAGAGTGCTGGGAAGTGTTCTGTCTAGAGTGGTGACGTCAGGATTCGGGATGTCGAGGGCAGCACACCACTGTGGGAACGCCGACCTGGAGGATGGAAAGGGTGCTGTGTGGAGCTGGAACCTGGGATTCACAGACTGGCTGAAAACTGGACAAGGTTTATTGCTATTATTATTATTTTATTATTTTATTTTATTTTTTGAGGCAGGGTCTTGCTCTGTCACCCAGACTGGAGTGCAGTGGCTTGATCACGGCTCCCTGTGACATCCGGGTGTAATGAAGGGAGCAAAGACCACCTGGCAGCCATCGAGTAGGCCATCCAGACACACACGAAACTCCTGTTTGAGGGATCTGAAGTAAACGCATGCAGTCCTCGCTGGCCGAGGTGCCCTACTGCATGCTTCTGCATTGTTCTGCTTTTCTAATAAAACTTCCGTTTTTCCGCTAGGTGCGGTGGCTCATGCCTGTAATCCCAGCACTTTGGGAGGCTGAGGCAGGCAGATTACCTGAGGTCTGGAATTCAAGACCAGCCCGGCCAACATTGCGAAACCCCGTCTCTACTAAAGATATGAAAATTAGCCAGGTGTGGTGGTGGGCGCCTGTAAACTCAGCTATTCAGGAGGCTGAGATAGGAGAATTGCTTGAACCTGGGAGGCAGAGGTTGCAGTGAGCCAAGAATGCACCATTGCAATCCAACCTGGGCAACAAAAGTAAAACTCTGTCTCAAAAAAAAAAAAAAAAAATCTTCCCTTTTTCAAAGCTGTACTGTTGTTGGTAAATTATTCTTACCAACCTGCGAGTCGACTACCTCCTGATGTAGCCTCCTGATGAGGCTCTGACACCTCACCCAGCATCTGGGACTACAGGCACACACCACCATGCCAGGCTAATTTTTGTATTTTTGGGCAGAGATGGGGTTTCACCATGTTGCCCTGGCTGGTCTCAAACTCCTGGGCTCAAGTGATCCTCCTGCCTCAGCCTCCCAAAGTGCTAGGATGACAGGCATGAGGCACCGTGCCTGGCCTGAATGGTTGCTGTTTTATTTGCCCTCACTCTCACTCAGACAGACATTTGACCAGCTCCACATGTTAGCTGTCACGGGGAAGACATGTTGTAAATGCCAGCCTGGCAGAGAAGTGCGTCATCAGAGAGGAGAGAGGGACGTTAAACAGTGAAGTACATTTTAGTGGGACGACGACAGTGCTGGAGATTTGCGTGGTGGGGACAGGCTCGGAGGGTGGGTGCTAATCCGCTGTGTGTGTATGTGTGTGTGGTGGTGGTAAGGGAGGGCTTCCTGGAAGAGATGACATCTGAGCTTAGTGTTAAAGAGTAAGTAGGACTTATTCAGGGCACACGGAGGGGATGGTGTGTGCTAGCCAGCTAGAGAGGCTGGCATTAGGGAGGCACAATGAGACAAGGGTCCTGGCTTGTGCAGATGTGTAGGCTGGGGTGGGTGAGTGAGGTTGGTAGGGACCCCACTGGTGGGGATCTTGCAGGCCTTGGTGAGGAGTTTGGGTTGTGTCTTGGGCGATGGGGAGCCTTGGTAGGTGCAAACACATCACCCTCGCCAGATGTATATTTTTGATAGTTCTCACGCACTGCCAAGATGAGCTATGGTCTGTACTGGGTGGCAGATGGAGGGAGTGGGAAACAAGTCTTGAGAGAAAAGTAAAGGTTTTCAGAGGCTGTAGCCATGGTTCAGGAAATAGTGGTTGGTAGCTGGAACTGAGAAAGTGGAGGCAGAATGAATAGGAGGGGAGTTGGGGGATGGATGTAGGATGTTGCATTCACTGAGTGGGATGTTCGGTTGCTGAGATGCTACTGAGGAAGAGTGACATGTCAAGGACAAAACAACTTGGTGAGCTAATGGACTAGGGGCCAACAATGGAGATCTGGAGTGCAGCAGTGGGGCAGGTCTTGTGGTACCCATGAAACATCCAGATGAATCACTCAGAAACAACTAAACATATGAGGTAGAAGCTTGAAGGATAGGTCTGGGCTGAAGATCTGGACCTGGGGATCATTGAGAGATAGTGAAACCAGGGAGCAACTGAGTGAGAAATAGCAGGCCAAACACAGAATAAGGGCAGCAACATTTGCAGGATGGGCAGAAAGAGAGGAACAGCAAGAGTGGCAGCCCAGAAACAAAGAAGAGTGGTGCAATGGAAACCATGGGAATTCTGCATCAGTCAGGGTCTGCTGTGTTGTGCTGCAGTGACAAACAGCCCCCAAATCTCAGAAACAGAGATCGAGTAACATAACCATGTCAAGACAGCTTCTGCCTTTTGCCAGGGCCCAGGCATGGTGCAGCTGTAACCCAGAGTCTCTGGGTTTTGGTTTTTCGGGTACACACTGTGAAAAAAATACCCACTTGCAACTGTCACACCTTGACTTCTTGCTGTTTCAGAACAGGAAGAAGCCCAGCCCTGGTAAAACAAAAACTGGTTGGATGCAGAAATGCCTGAGTTGGAGGTGATCTTTGAAGAATTACCCATATATCCATACTAAAAACCCTGCCCAGAAAGGAGCTTACTCACTGTTTTCTATACATGTTACTTATGTAGAAGCATGATCCGCAACTGCACCTGTGCTGACTTTACTCCACCTCTGCATATGATGACTCAGCTCTCCAGCCCAACACAGCCCAGTTTTTACCTGTGTTCCGGGAGGCACTGCTTTGCGAACTATCCCTTGTGTCCATCTTACTTGTTGTAAGTCATAAAATTCCCTTGTTAAGTTCTCCTTGGTTGTGGTCATTGGACTGTTACCTACCAAGTGAGAAAAAGACCAGTCATTGTGTGGGTAACATAGCTTCTCCCTGTGATGCCATCTGTTTCATGGCAGAGGTAAAGTGGCAATCACAACCATGCACTGCTTCTTGAGACTTTTGCTCCAAAGTGGCAGATGTCACTCCTGCTCATATTTTATTGACCAAAGCCAGTCCCAGGTCAAACCTGGGGTCCACAAGGCAGGGAATTATAATCCTTCCCAGAGTGGGGGCACATATGTCCTACACAGACATACAATTGAGCACAGGTACAGAGAATGCAGAAGACAGGAGAGACCAGCAGAGCAAAATGTAGCCGAGACAGAGGGATGATAAAGATAGAAAAACCTTGTCCAGGGCTGCAATTGGCGGATCTCCACTGGATTCACTGAGACCAGGCTGGATAGGGTGGTGTCCCTACTGAATCTCCACCGGACTCACAGAGAGCAGGTTGGGTGGGGTGATGTCCCCACTGGATCTCCACCAGACTTATTGAGAGCAGGCTGGGTGGAGTGGTGTCCCCACTGCAGCAGAGACAGGCAAGTAGCCAGGGCAAAGACTGCAAGAGTCATCTGCTCTTTTGGGAAGTTTGCAAGGTGAAGACAGATGGATAAGGAGGGTGGTAGCTGGGAAGAAATGCTGAACAGGAGAGGGATTTGAATGATTCTCTTACTTCTGTGTTTTCTTTCCAACCAGACACATCTATGTGGCAGAGGGTTAAAGTGGCCCCAAATTCTTCCCCATTCTGTATTTGTAGCCATCCAAAAAGACCTTGGAGCTCCTACTGAGAGGGAAAGTCGTTCTCCACCTCTTTAACCAGCTGGCCCTTTGATTTGCTTTCACCAGTGGGCCTGGGTGAACCTGACCCAAGAACCTGAATAGAGCTTGTGCTTGGGGCTTGCCCACTCCCTGCTGTTGGAACCGTGAGACAGCCTGTGGTTGAGCCTGGGCTAGTTTGCTGGGTGATGGCACACCTATTTGCCAGGGACTCCTTTCCAGCCCTACCTTGCCCCAGTCGACAGCCAGCCGACTCTACAAGTGGAGCCGCCTTACCAACCTGTGGCCTGCAGCTGACCATAGAGGCAGCCCAGCCAAGCCCAAAAGACCTGCCCTGTTGAGTCCAGCCCAATGAGCCAACCTCTGGAATCAGGAGCTAAATAAATACTTGTTTCAGGCTACTGCGTTTTGGGATACTTCATTTTGCAGAAAAAGCTAAGTGATATAGCCTGCGTAATCCAGGTGTTTCATGATGAAAGATTATCTGTGAATTTTTACTGGAGGCCTGAGCTCACCAAATTTTCCTTTTTGATGTCTACTATGGTAACTACTTTAGGGTAGGAGCTGCCTGTTACTTCTGTTTCTTCAGTCCCTGACCTGGAGTGTGGCCTGTAGTAAGTACTCAGTAAATGTCTGTTGAAAGAATGAGTGTTTGAATTCCATTTACAAAACACTACCAGACTACGGACTTTGGGTGATGATGTGTCAGTGTAGGTCCATCCATTGTAAGAAATGTATGGCTGTGGTGTGGGTGTCAATAGTGGGAGGCTGTGTGAAGGTGGGGCAAGAGGCATACGGGCACTCTTGTTGTACTTTCTGCTCAATTCTGCTGTGAATCTACAATTGCTTTGAAGGATAAAGTTTATTAATTTAAAAAAAAAAACAGACGAGAAAACCACCAGCAGAGTTTTCAGCTGAGTTTGGGAGCTGGGTGGGGGAAGCGATTGGCACAGGCTCTGCAATGCTCATGGACAACAACAGGGCCATTCTTCTGTCCCAGTGCAGAGCCCTGGTCACCCTCCAAAGTCTCTATCCCATACATAACTTTCACCCAAGGGCACCAAGATGGCCCTGCAGTCACATTAAAAAGATGATGGATATGAATATTTTATCTTTTCTCCCTTCTTGTCAAAACCCACAATATTGCTTTCCATAAATCAATTTCACTCGCGCACTCTGTCCGGGGTGCAGCATACCTTTATGTATTTAGTCTTTGATTTGGTCTCTGGCCTGCCTTTATGAACAGCCTGACTCTCAGAGACTCTTCAGAGCAGGGACATTCTGATGGTGAGTAGGTGGCTCCCTAAGTTGAGCGACTTCTCATCAACTTCATTGCTTTTACATTAAAATAATCACTTCAGCTGGGGAAGTGGGGGCTGAATGTTAGCTGCTTAATTGCACCCATCTTTCAGCCCTCTTCTCAGAGACTGATTCCAGGGCTTTCTTAGCATAATACATGCTGGGGTCTGTAAACGCAGAAAGCGGCGGCCTCTCAACCAGCACAGCAAAGCCGATTGATGCATTTCTCCTGTTAAATTTACTGGCTTTATTGAAAGGTCTTTTGGGAGTTGCTTGCTCATTAAATACACCAAATACAAAATCTCTCTTAATACAGTATTGTCTTGGTAATATAGAAGACTTTCCCAAAGTGAGCTCAGAGATATGGAACTGTCAAAGCTTTTAGGAGGCCACACTCTCAAAGGCTGCGCTTCCTCTCATAATCGGCTACTCTGCAGCTTTGTGATTTGGGGTGCCCTTCTGTCTAAATCTAGTCCAAAGCATCACCCTCCTACTGCCCCACCCCATCCCCTTTCACCTTCCAGGTCAGCATGTGGCCAAAGATATGACAGCTCCCAGAATCATAGAAAATTTGACATCAGATTTCTCCACTGACTTTTACTTTTATGTGTTTATTCATTTATTTATTTATTAGAGGCAAGGTGTCATTCTGTTACCAAGGCTGGAGTGCAGTGGCATAATCATAGCTCACTGCAGTCTCAAACTCCTGGGCTCAAGTGATCCTCCCACCTCAACCTCCCAAGTAGCTGGGACTACAGGCACATGTCACTGTGCCCAGTTAATTTTTAAAATTTTTATTGTAAAGACGGTGTCTTGCTATGTAGCCCAGGCTTGTCTTGAACTCCTGGCCCCAAGTGATCCATCCACCTCAGCCTCCCAAAGTATTGAGATTACAGGTGTGAGCCACCATGTCTGGCCTCCACTGATTGTTAGAATTGAGGAGTAGAAAGATTTAGAAACGCGTAATCCTTCAGCCAGGTGTTGGTTCTGATTTTGTGTGGTGGCAGGAGGATTAATCTGGTGGTGGAAGTGGGGAAGGGGACAGTGGCTGCTTCTTCCCACTCCCAGATACTTTGGGACCCCAAAGTAGCAGTGAGAACTTGGGACATGTGACCCTGAGTCACACCCTGGCCACACCGGCTGAATTCTGCTTCCAGCGGGACATGGCAGGGGTGGAGCGAGGGTGTGTCCCCCCAACCAGGGCAGAGTCGCAGAAGGAGCACTGAGCTCTGAGCACTCCTGCTTGATGTGACAGATTGATGAAGTCACTTCATAAGTTCTGACTGTCAGTTTCTCTCTAAGTAAAATCAGGTTAGAAATTCCATTCCCTCTGTTATAAGTTTGGTTAAAAAAAATAAAAGATTCCATTACATTCCTAAAAGGATATGGGTCAGCCAACAACGCAGGAAGTCTTGGATAATTTTAACAGAACAGAAATAGAAGGGAAAGCCCAGAGTGAAGGGGAGGAAAGGGAGCCTGCACACATTTAGCCAGACAAGGGATAACAAGCGCTATGGGATGCTCTGAGCAAAAAGCTGAGGACGTGCTGGTGCAATGGTGGCTACCCCATCTCTTCACTGCCAAGGTAGAGACCTTTGGCTGCTCAACCCCAACATCTTTCTCTCTGCCCCCTTCCTTCCAGAACCCCAGGTTTTTCAGGCCTATATGGTAGCTGCCAGGAGACCACCAGTGAGTGTAGCTGTCCCTGTGTGATTCCCTTCCTCACCCCTGACAACCTGGGCTGGGCCCCTGTCCTCAGTGGATATAAAACTTGGGATTCATCCTCCATGATTCTTTTTCCTTTGCCTGCCACCCATCCACACGTCCTGTAGGATTCGGTGATGAGAAAACCCAGCCTCAATCTTGCCCTAAGGAGCACACAGTTGTTGAGTGAGATGTGCCAGGCTGTTCTTCTGTCCCCAGTTATTGACTACCTCCTGGAAGGAGATCAGAAGACCCTTACCCACTAGGACTTTGCTTGGAATTTGCAGTGTCTCACACTGCAGGAGGGTGAGGCTTCCACTCCACCCTCTGACCAGGCCATGGATCTTGCTTTACCAATGGAAGGTGTGGCCACTGTGAACAGAAGGACCATCCCTTGGTTCTGCCATTGCTGTGTTCTCTCTGCCATGGCAAATGCATGTCTTGAGTGGAGATGCTCCTTCAGCCTTGATCCTGGAAGGAAAATGACATGCAGAACCAAGTCAGGGATGATGTGTGGCCAGAGCAGGAAGTAAATCCTTATTGTTGTAAGTTGGTGAGGTTTGTGGCTGGTTTGTTATCGAAGCATATCTTAGCTAAAGCTGACTAATACACACTGAGACCAGAATTATGTATTATAAATATGTCTAAATAAAATGTGTAAAATATAACCACAGCAAGTGCTCTGATGAAAGGTCCCTGAAGCCATGACAGCACATGTCACAAGGAGCTGGCCTAGTGAGGCAGCAGCAGGGGTTAAGGAGGTGAGGAGAAGGGGGAACAGCATTCTAGGCAGAGGGAACAGCACCTGTGAGGTCCCAAATTGGGAGGTGGGTGTACATCTGAGGAACAGAAAGTAGAGGGAGTGGAAGTGAGAGGGGAATGGGTGTGGGAGGAGGCAGGGGCTTATGGAGCAGGCTGAGGATTTAGGTCTTTATCCTAAGAGCAAGGACAGTGACGGAGCATTGGAAGGGGACTGGGGACATATGAGACAGGACTTTTAAAAATTTTTATTATTTATTTATTTATTTTTTTATTTTTTTGAGACGGAGTCTCCCTCTTTTGCCCAGGCTGGAGTGCAGTGGCGTGATCTTGGCTCAGTACAACTTCTGCTCCCAGGTTCAAACGATTCTTCTGCCTCAGCCTCCCGAGTAGCTGGGATTACAGGCACGCACCACCACACCTGGCTAATTTTGTATTTTTAGTAGAGATGAGATTTCACCATGTTGGCCAGGCTAGTCTTGAACTCCTGACCTCAAGTGATCTGCCTGCCTTGGCCTCCCAGAGTGCTGGGATGTTTTTAAAAGCTCACTAGGCTGTAATGTGGTAGGTGGTTTTGGAGGTGGGGTGGGGTTAGGGGAGGCAGAATAGAAGCAGGGAGACAAGGCAGCGGGTATAGGGAGGTCCAGGTGGCTTTTTTAGGGCTTGGGCTCTGCTGGGAGCTCAGCACCGAATGGTGGTCTGCACTGAGCTGGGAGGTGGGGTTGTGGTGTAGCCAGACCCCAGGCAGAGCCCTGAGTGGCAAGGGAGTGCTAGCGGAGGGAGTAGAGGCTCAGGTTGATCTGTAAGACTCAGTGAGTCTCCTCTGGGGCTCTCCAGGGTCCTCCAGAAGAGGAGCAGTCAGGTTATTCTTGGACTGAGCCACCATCTGTCTCTGTCACCCTGTGAAGGATGATGGGTGAACCATTCCTGGGTCCCTACCTTGCACCGGGCACTGCATTCACCCATTGTGGGGGATGGAGGTCTTAACCTTTATTGTGCCATGGAACACTTCGCAGTCTCAGAACAATGCTTTGAAATGCATAAAATAAAAGATATGGCATTGTAAATGAAGCCAATTTTATGGAAGCACAATTATGAAAATATTTTTTTAAATCGTGAAGTAGGAACAGGCTTCCTTGTTAGCACCTTACCTCGTGTCAAGTGACTATCATTTTGCAGCAGCGATAAGCATAAGTGCTGTCTAGAGGTATCTGCAACACCGTGGTATGATGAGGACAATATCTATGCTTTCTTGCGATGATGAAGTGGAAGGCACTGATCAGACTATTTTAATTTGTTACTACATTTGTAATTTAAGGGAATAGGAAATTTTAGTTAGAGGTGGGTGAAAATAAAGATGTCACCTTTTTTTTCTATCCTAGTTCACAGACTCCATGAAGCTGAGCCTGTTTTCTCGTATTGAAATGTGGGTCATAGTATCGTGTTAAGGGCTGTTAGGAGATTGGGGAACAAATATCATGTTTCATCTTGAAGGTCTGATATCATCTGTCCAAGACCCAGGTGAAGGCTCCAGGTGAGGTGCTCTGATTCGGAGTAACCCAGAGCTGAATTCCATTTCTCATGGCAAATCTTGCCTCCCTCCTGAACCTTGCCTTTCCAGCTGGCCCTCCCTGTCAGGGCCTCCCAGGCTGCTCCTTCCTGTCCTTAGCATGTGACCCAGGGCACTGTCAGGAACATCCACCTGAAAGGCAGCCACCACTCCTAAGAGTCCAGGCCTCCTGAGGCACTCTCCTTGCCTTTGGCGAATCCATCTGGAGTGCGGAGCAGCTTCCTGAAATCCAAGCATCGATAGGAACAAACTCAGGTGCACACCCACTCTTGTGGCCAGGCTGGCTTTCCAGAAAATGGAATCGATGCCTGGACTGTGGGCGCCTCTCAGTGTAGATGCACTCAGTGGGCAACCCCAGCCATTCCAAATGGTGCTGATGGGAGCGGCAGGCATGGTCTCTGCTGCTGCTGGCCCATGTGGCCTTGACCCAAGCCCTCCAAGCCTCCATCTTTCCACCTATGGGTTGGGCTCCTCGTCTGTTCTGCTACCTTTCCCCCAGACCAGCAGCAACCTGCAGAGCACCATGATGAGGGTAAGGGCCTGTCCCTACCACGCGCTTGCTGAGCGACCGTGGCCTTCACCCCCGGAGCCCATGTTTTCTCACCCGTGAAATGGGCTCATGATCCATATTTCTCAAGGACTGTTTTGTGAATTAGAAATGTGCTTGATAGCTCATCCCGAATGCTTAATATTCATCAAAAATGTCATGTGCCCCACACAGGACTCTTGACAGACTCACCCTGCCTCTGTCCAATCACACTGCTTCTCTGTTGTGAACCTTATCATGATTCCCATCTCGTTCAGCTCCTTGCAGCAGTTTATAGAGTCCCCAGTGATCTGACCCTCTCTCCCTCCTACCCCTTCCCCACCCACGTTCACAGCCCCTCCAGCCACGTTTTCCAAGTGCTCACTAAGCCTATGCCGGAGCAGGGCCCTGGTGCTCGTTCTGCCTGGAGCATCTTCCCTGCTTGTGCCTCATGCCCTGCTCCTTCTCATCAATTAGTTCTGGGCCCAACGTCATCTCCCAGAGAGGCTTCTTGGACTGATCTGCTTGGAATGACCCCTCGCATCTCTCCACCTTCCATCTTGCTTTAGTTTTCTTCCTGATCCTCACTGGTCTCTGAAATAATAGTGTTTATTTATGTTCTTGTGTGTGATCTTCCTCCCCGACAGCCAAGGGCACCCCACGAGCACAGGGACTCTGTCTCTTGTTTGCTGCTCCTACAGGTGCCTGCTAGCGAGCCTTGCACATAGTTGGTGCTCCAAAATATTTGCTAACTGTAAGAAGACATTTTGGAGAGAATTGAGAAGAATAGAATAAGGACTAGGTGTTAGATAATATGAAGAAATTAATACTTTGGTTCAGTATAATAATGGCATTTGGGTTAGGATGAAAAAAGAAGCCTTCACTGTTTGTTACAAGCTGCAGTATTTACGGGTAAAATGGCATGTCTGGGATTTTCTTTTCTTTTTAAGTTTTGTTGTTGCGGTTGCTGCTGTTGTTGAGATAGTCTCTCTATGTTGCCGAAGATTGTCTCGAACTCCTGGGCTCAAGTGGTCCTCCCGTCTCGGCCTCCCAAAATGCTGGGATTACAGGCATGAGCCACTGTGCCCAGCCAATGGAATTTTCTTTAAAATAGTCCAGTTTAAGAAAAAAGTAGGATGGGGGCAAGAGGAGACAAAACAGCAACGGCCAAATGTTGACAACAATGAAAGTTACGAGTACACTTGGGTTAATTCTATTATTCTCTTACCTTTGGTAGGTGTAAATATTTCCATATTAAAGAGTTAAAAACATGTATTTGTAGAACTCATTGAAGACTGAGTGACTAGTGTATAAAATGCTTTTAGCACAGAATCAAACTCACAATAGACACGCTGGCACTGGGCTAAGCACTTTGCATGCATAACCTTACTGAATTCTCCTGATGATGCTATAAATTAGGTATTTTTATTATCCCCATTTTGAACATGGAGAAACTAAGCTTGCTGGAGGTGGAATAACTTTTCTTGGTAGAATCAAGACTTGACTCTAGAACCTGAGCTATTAGTCACTGGTTGTCTATCATCTGGGCTAAGTTACAAGGGAGACTCAGCCCGTAGGGGCCAACCCTACAGGAGCTTGGAAGGCTGACGGCAAAAAAGCAGCCAGTTTCACGCCTTGGACATGAGGCAGCCAGTGTCCGTGCCTTTCCCGTGGGGGCTGGAAAAAATAATGTTTTCCTAAGCATACACTGGTTTGTGATTGAACATCAGGCGATGCTGCTCCCTAGTGCCCTAGTAAGAGCAGAGTTAGGCATGGCTAGGGCCGGGTGGCATCCCAGGAGGAACGCTAGATTAGAAGTTCCAATATCATCTCCCTGTTCTGATTCTTAGAGGCCTTCCAGAGCTCTGGCCAAAGTGATCAATGTGGAGGAGGCCTTGTCATCCAAGCCTAGCCAGTCAGAGTCAGTCAAGGGGCATTTGCGTGACCCGGAAGCAGCATTCTGGCTCCCTCCTGCTGGGCTTGAAGCCAGAAAGGGATAAATTCAGGGTGGCACTGCCCCCTTACTATCTGAGGGGAGACCTTGTCAGAGAAGAGAGCCTGCAAAGGAAGGAGAGCTGAGCTGATCTATTCAGCTCCTGGATCAAGCTGTATCTGATGTCAGGCTGTCCACGGACCTGTCAGTTAACAAGAGCTAGCACATTTCCGTCTTTGCTTAGCCACTTTGGGTTGTAGTTTTTGTCACTTGCAACCAAAGAGTTCTAACGGCTGTAATACATTGGCTGCTTAGGAGTTTGAAAAACCCATTTGTGGATAGGGAGCTGCTGCACTTTTTTGAGCTGAGTGGCCAGCCCTGAGCCTCACTCCAGACAACGTCTATGGTGCTTCTTGGAGGAGGAGTGAGCAGGCTGCCCACATGCACCCTGGCCTGGCTCTGCCACCTTGTCTCTGCCTGTTGCCTCTGTCTGCCATGGCAAGTGAGGCTCTGAGCTTCCACCCGCCCTGGTGCCGGCTTCATTCACCAGCATCTTCTCTGTGAGAGAATGAACCTCACATCAAAGTGGCGTGGCAGCTTTCCTTAAACAAAACAGTCCTTCCCCTCCCTGCTGCCTTGCACAGGCAAGAAACTGCATTTAACCACCTGCAAGTTTCCTTTCACAGCCTCCTGTCATTATGGGAATGCTTTGATGGGGCGCTAGGACGCGGGAGAGGGGGAGGCGCACTCCACCATCACAATTAACTTGTTAGAGACAATGACTCCCAGCCAAGACGCCTGCCTGTGTGGGGTGTCGGGCGGGTGTGATGAGAGCCTGGGGCCCGTGGTGGGGGCCCTGGGCCTCTGGGGTAGAGACCATCTGAGAAGGGCCCCGGCTCTTCGCTGGCTCTGTGAAGGTGCCAGTTGGTGGTCTCAGTGCACAGGGCGGCCACAGTGGCTCCATGCATCCCCCGACACCAAATGCCATCTTGGTACTGTGCCACGCTGAGAAAGTCAAGAGCTCAGCCCCTGGCACCAGACAGTTTCAGTTTTTGAGGCTATCGTCAGCTCCCATCACTGCTCTAAGACTGTCCTTTATCTGTAAAATGGGGCTAGGAAGAGGATGCCCATAAGGGGTAATGGCATGTCTGGGCTCTGTGTGCATCATTTCTTTCCTTATCAACAAACAGTAGGCCTCCCCCCAGCAGTCCTAGAAGAACGGCATGGCAAATACTGCCACCACGGTGATCTTGGGTGTGAAAAACCTCAGCCAGGAGGGTTTTGGGGTTGTGTGAGCCACTGGCTTGGGCTCCTTCCCTTCTCAGAGCTGTCTCTGGCACCTGGAAGGGTGGTGACCATAGAGCCCCTTCCCTAGCAGTGAGAGTGGCTGTTCTAATCCATTCTCCCAGGCCCTTTGACCCCCAGACTCAGGGGAATCCTGGGACTTTAGGACTGGAAGGTCTCTCGGGGTCTCCAAGTTCCCCACTCCTTACTGCCAGCCACGGCTGACTCCTAGGATGGCTCACCCTTGCCTCAAAACTCACACAGCTGAGACCACAGAAAGCCCAGCCCCTGGGATTCCTGAAGACTTGAGGTGGTGGCTATGGTCTGGTTGCTCTGGGAGTCTTGCCTGTCTCCCCTTCACTGCCGCCTCCTCCAGGAAGGCGTTTGAAAGGATCAGTGAAGCCTCAACTACCCCACAGGTCCTGCCCTCTGCCTCCCTCACCATGGCCAAGACGGGATGGGTTTTGAGGTACCCTGCTCTTTGGTCCTGTGTGCAGCTCTCCTGGCAGCGTGGAGAGTTGGTGGTAATTGGTAGGGAAGTGATTGGGTATTCTTGTGTCTCTGGCCTTAGTAACATCAGCGTAGCCCTCAGTGCCTACTTTTCTCCCTTCCCCTGCCACCCCTGGGTTCTCTACGGATGGTAGCTCTGGTGAGCCCATGGTACTTTCCTGCTAAGTCTCTCTGTTCCCTGCCTTGTTTCTCTCCACATGGTGGCCCTGATTAGCTGTAAGAAATGCCAAGCTGAACCTGCCAGTCTTCTGTAATTTTATTTTATTTTATTTTATTTTATTTATTTAGAGACAGGGTATTGCTCTGTTGCCCAGACTGGAGTGCATTCTGGGCAATCATAGCTCACTGCAGCTTCAACTTCCTGGGCTTAAACCATCCTCCTACCTTAGCCTTCCAAGTGGCTGAAACTACAGGTGTGTGCCACCACATTCAACTATTTAATTTAATTTTTTTTTTTGAAATGGGGTCTCACTGTGTTGCCCAGTCTGGTCTCAAACTCCTGGGCTCAAGCGATCCTACTGCCTCAGCCTCCCAAATTGCTGAGATTATAGGCCTGTGCCACTGGGCCTGGTCATTCCTTTGTTTTAAGCCACAAAACTCCTGACTAGTCTGGTTTCTGCCTGGGTCTCCACCTCATACCCCGAACCCATTCTTCATATCTCTCACTGGGGCCTTTGCACCTGCTGCTCCCTCTGCTGGGAGCCTCTCTTCCCCTGCTTCAACTCCCCCAGGTTGAAATGCCTCTTCCTGACCTGCCTCTCCCAGCGGGGGTCTGAAGCCACGGCCTCTGCAGCCACTCACGGGCCACCCCGCACTATCCCCTCCCAGCACTTTTTCTCTCCTTCTCCTTCTCTTTTTCCTTCTCCTTCTCCTTCTCCTTCTCCTTCTCCTTCTCCTTCTCCTTCTTCTTCTTCTCCTCCTCCTCCTCCTCCTTCTCCTTCTTATTCTTCTTCCTCTTCATGGAGTTTCACTCTTGTCACCCAGGCTGGAGTGCAACGGCACGATCTCAGCTCACTGCAACCTCCATCTCCCGGGTTCAAGTGATTCTGCCACTTCCAAGTGATTCTCCCGCCTCCAAGTGATTCTCCTGCCTCAGCCTCCCAAGTAGCTGGGACTACAGGCGTGTGCCAACACGCCCAGCTAATTTTTGTATTTTTAGTAAAGATGGGGTTTCACCATGGTGGCCAGGCTGGTCTTGAACTCCTGACCTCAGGTGATCTGCCTGCCTCGGCCTCCCAAAGTGCTGAGATTATAGGCGTGAGCCACTGCGCCAACCACACCTTTTCTCTTCTTATCTGTGTGGCCATATCTCCCCCGCTTCCCTCTCCGTTGTGCGACTGCCCACCCCATAAGGGCAGGGAGGGTCTGCGCTGCTCCCCACTATACCCCTGGCTTCCAGGGTAAGACCTGGTTTACGGAGGCCCTTCCCCACCTGACACGGGTCCTGTCCTGCCAGGTAACCCAGGAGACCCCCGCGCCGAGGCCTGGTATCTGAGTGAACCATCCTGGTTCCATCGCAGCACACAATGGCAGCTGAATAATTAACTCTCCAATTATAGGCCCATAATAGAGGCTTAATCTGGGGCTCGTTGGTAATGAGCCTGTTCACAGAAGGCCTTTCATCTGGGCCCCAGCCCTGTGCCGCTCATAGAGCCCCCACCTTGGCTGTGTGTCAGAGCCCACCCTCCTGCTCACCAGGGCCTCGGCCCTGCACCCCTAGCCCGGCTGCGGCCCACCCCCCAGCCTGTGAGGTGTGCTGGGCTGTGTCTGCGGTCCCAGGTAAACCCTGGGAGAAACGAGCCTGCTCCGACCTCTCCTCCCAGGGCTGGGTGGGCAGCAGAGTTCAGAGCCTGCAGCAGATGCCTCTCCGCCAGGCCAGGATGAGCCTGGAAACTACCGAGAAAATGTGCCCCCGGAGCAGAAGGCCCCCCTCGTTATGGAGACACACCAATTGGCTCGGCCCATGAAAGCCTTCAGGTTTGAGAACGTGAAGACTTAATTGCCTTATGGACATGGAAAGAATGGAGGGGCTTCTCCAGGGAGCGGTTCCTCGCCTCGTGCTTTCTCTCTCCCCCACTGGATAATGACAGGACTTGTGACTGATTAAAGGGGGAAGACAAACTCCCCTCTGGGGGGCCAGTGACAGGTTCCACCTACATTTAAAGCATGCCCCCTCCTCAACTCCACTCCTCCTCCCTCCGACTTTTCAGAGGTGATTTTTAATTGCTTTTTCCCAGGTGGAGAAAGGGAGTGGAGATGAGGGGTGCGCGGGGAATTTCACATTCGGCAGCAGCCCCTGTATCTTGGTTCTTACTGGGGCACGCTGTTCCTGTGGGGCTTGTAATCGCAGTAAATTTGTGGTCCAGGGCAGCATGGAGAGCAAACAGGCACACAAAAACTCCCCTCTCTCATCCCTGGGCTCAAGGTTCGTGGTTCTGTTCCTGGGCCCTCTGGCCTCCCCTCCCTCTGCACCCCACCCTGCTCCCTCTGCTCTGGCCGCACAGGCCTCTCATGCTCCTTCGGGCTACCCAGCTCCTCTGGCCTCTGCGCCTCTGCCCTGAGCGGTGCCCTCTAGTTGGAAAACACAACTTCCTTCATCTTTGTAGAGCATCCTCCTTATTACTTGGGTGTGGCTGCAAAGGGCCCTGACTACTTACCCTGCAGAATGTCCAGTGCATCCTTTGGAGGCCTCTCCCATCATTTTGCCCTCACGCTCTCAGTATATTTATTTGCATTTTTATCAACGGTCGGTCTCCCCTAACTGAAATGCAAGCTCTGTGAGAGCAGCCTTGTCTGCTTGGTGGTTACTCATGATCTAGGGCAGTGCCTGGTAGGTAAATATTTGTAGAAAAATAGAAGGGAGCTTCTCCTTATGGATCCGCAAGTGCTCTTTGGGCCCCATGGGCTTGGTGGAAAGCCTTGCCTCACTGGGAATGGGCCCCTTCTAGGACTTTGCCATTGACAATGGCGCTATCTGGAAGTCACCTCCATTTCCAAGCTGGCCCGGTGGGGCCCAGATAACGAAGCTGCTTTAACATAAATAATTTGCTTCTGAGGTGTAAGAAGTGGGGAATATTTTTAGAAGGCCTGCCCTCCTAGGGGAAGTAAATGACTTATGAAAACGGGATTTTTCAAAGTGGCCTTCAAGAGAAAAGGGAGCCGTGTGTGATGGCCAAAATGGAATTCTATGAATTAGTGCGACTCATTATTCTGGCCGTACGCACACAGAAACACGCACACACACACACGCACTCACTCACTTTTCCTCCTGCCTTCCATTTCATGGTCTTAGCTCGAATCTGAAATAAAACCCTGGCAGCCCTCCTCCCCTGGCCCTCAGCGGCGGCCTGTCTGATTGGATGCCTCCCACAGCCCTGAAGACCAGAGCTTCAAGGAGGAAGCCGCCAGGGACACGCTGAGTCCTCGCTTCTTAAAGTGCGCCCGTAAGTTACCTTGAAATGTTATTAAAAAAAAAAAAAAAGTATTTTAGGTTCAACAGACACTTGGGTTCCTGTTAACAACTCATTTAAGGAGAAAGTGGGGGGAAGGCATTCAGATCAAGGCTTCTTTGACAACGTGAACCTCCTTACTTTGAATCCTTACATTGTCGATGGGATGAAAGATTTCGTGGAGACGCAGATGGGTAAATGCGCAGGTGAGAAAGGACAGATGTTCGCTACAACGGAGACGCAGGGATCTTGGGATGAGCTTTGTCTGGCCAATAATGGAGAATAGATATTGGAGGGGGGGGAGTGGGAGACCCAGAAAACCAAGACACAAAAACCACTTTTGTGGCCATTGTGTTTCCACTGGAGTCTTGATCTAGGGAAGATGTGCTGTTTGGAGAACTAACAAGACGACTGACTGCTTTGATGGGGCATGTTCTGAAAACCAAGGTCTACAGAAGTCATCTGTGGCTGGCTCCCTGGGGCCTTTCTCCCCTTTTCTACAAAATCTGGTTGCCAAGGAGGCACAGATATGTTTTCTGCCCATCACCCTTCAAAGCCCCAGACAATCAGCTCAGACTGTCTTTTCTTGAAGGTTCATGGTTGCATCCTGGTGCCCACAGGCTCAACTTTGAACTTCTTGGCCAGCAGCCAAGGGCTGCCATAAGCTAGCTCCACCTCGCCTTCTCTTGCCAGTCCCCACACCTCCCCAAGACCCTACTCCCACCAGACCAATCTTCTCCCTGATCCCACATTATTCTTTCCTCCTTCATGGAGGTCCCCTTCTCCAAAGATTCTCCTGTCTGCTTGTGTGAGGTTTACTCGTCCTGGACAACCTGACTTCCAGGAGCCTTCTGAGCCCATCTTCACTGAGCTCTTGTGAGTTCTGATTCTAGGTGCCTTTGATCCATCTCATTGACTGTCTTTCTAGTCTACTCTCCTAAGAGGACTTTTTAACTCTTTCAAAACAAGGGTTCTGGCTGGGAGGTGCCAGCACATGGCACAAGACCAACAGAGTGGGCACAATAAGAAAGTAATGGCCTCTTCCAAACAGCATGAAGTGGCCAGGCTGTGGACCAGAGGGTGCACATGATGTGGTTCACCACCCTGTCTTGGAGATCTTCCATCTCTGAGGGTGGAGGGAAGAACTCAAGAGAAACTGCCACCATAGTGCTGTCACCCTCTGCTGACCACCCCGAAACCTGGAGGGCCCCTTATCCCCTGGGGCAAAACCCAAACTATCAGCCTCTCTGTGTTGTCGCAACTCTTTTATTTTTCCAGAATAGTTCATTCGTTCAATAAAATTGTTGAGTGGCCCACTGTGTGCCAGGCACTGGGGATCTGGGGTTGAGTATCCTATACCCAGCTCCATTGTCTTGGGACTTACAGACAATGAATTAAGAGCCACAGAAATGTCTGATTACCGTCAGAATAAGTGCAATGACAGTTTAAGTGCAGGCTGCTCTGAATATTTAGAAAGACCTAACAATTGCTTCTCAAGGATGCTCTTTTACATCTGGTGGGTTTTGAGCAGGTTGCCCTACACCAGTGGCAAAAGGAGCCATAAGCTGCCTTGATGGGCCACTTAATGGGATGCTGAGCCTAGGGGGACTGTTGGAAGAAACTCAGTCCTCACGGTGGATCTGAGGCGAGGCTGGTGCTCTGAGCGCTAGTGGAGAAGTATCTCCAGGCAGAGACTGTGCCTGGAATTGTTAGGAATGTGGAGGAGGTCAGAGCAGCAACCAGCTGTCCCCCCAACTTAGGCCATAGACAGAAATGTCTCAACCTCCTCTGGTGCTAAGTGCCTTCTCCTCTTTAAAAGGAGGGCCTTCTTTTCAACAAGCTCCCATGTCCCAAGCAAAGAGTCCTCCAAGCCTTGCTAGCATCACCCTATCGGGTACCAGTTACTCCCTCACTGGCTGTATTTTACTTCCTTGATTTTTCTATTAATGAAACCAGTGAGCTGCTTTGTATTATGGCTTCTTCTGCTAATGTTTATCTACTCTACATCATGGTGAGTTCCAGGAGAATTAAAATTATGTCTAGTTCTTTTTGATATCAAGGATCCTAGTGAGGGCATAAACTTGATAAACAAGTGTCTGCCATGCATGCCACCACTTCTGAATCCACTGGCCATGGCAGACATTATTAATCAATCCTGATTCTCATTTCTGCTGTGCCTTGATATGGTTTCAAAATATCTCCTCAGAACACTCTTTTCTGGTTACCCTCTGGGGGAAGTCATTCCTCCTCCAATTTTGTTTTTAATAACTTAAATAATCATTCTTTTCTTCACGGTGCTCTTTCACTTGCCATTATGTACTTTTAAAGGCTTATTTAAGAACCGCTTCCCCAACTAAGCTGTAACCTTATGGAACCATGTCTGTCTTTGCTTATCACTGCAGTGGGGTGGTGAGCCCATCCCTCGACCTGTGGTAAGAGCTCAGTGCATGTTTGCTGCAAGTTGACTGAATGCTTGAGTAAATGAGTGATTTAAAAAGAGGACCCAGGTTTCGTCAAAATGCCTGGCTTAATGCTGGCTCGGCAGCTTCCTGACTGTGCACTTGAACAGGTCCCTCCTCTTCTCTGGGCATCAGCTTCCCCATTAGTAAAACGAGGATGAAATTGTTCCTTCTGCAGAGTTGCAGTGGGTGTCTGATGGTGGAAAATAAGTGAAAACATTTTGTAACTCAGAGGCAAATGCTGGCAGTGGTGATTTTTGGTGTGGTTTCTCCCCTTTTCTCTGCTCCAGAGCTGGGAGCTGTTCAAGCAGAGGTTTCACTCTTCCGGAGCTTTTGGAGGATCTGGGACAAAGACTGCCCTCCTGAGCTTGGAGGACGTGGGGAATTTTATCTTGGATTCGAGTTGGTTTGGGGGCAGTGCTAGCAGGCTGGTGTTCAGTGCGGGGGCCCAGAGGGTGCATGCCGGGAGCAGGCAGCTGCTCCTCCCCTCCTGCCTGGGTCCAGGGTGGCAGGCTCTCTGCTGCTGGGGCCCTGTGGGGAGGGGGCCTGAGAGGTCCTGGGTACTGAGCCCTGCCCATGGGAGGCATGGACGTGACTCTGGCCTTGACCATTTAGGATGCAGCATGGCCTCACTGCCCGCCTGAACGAGGAGGGAGGGGCCGCTGTGTGCTGCACCCCTTTGTTGCACAGCTGGGGCCGGGCAGCCCCTTCCCTTTGGGGATTTGAACCCCTGGAGCCTGTTTCCCTACGGGCTGATCCTTCTTTGGCCAGTGAAGCCTGCCTAATGCACCCTGGGGAGGGTGATGCCTTAAGCAAAGTGTCTCGAGCTGGCCCTGCTGAAGCTGATCCCAGCTGGCCTGGAGCAAGTGGGAATTCATGTGTGTGTTGTAGCAGCAGGTGGGGAGAGCTCGGGAATGGCCAAGTGCAATGGCAGGACCCTGACTGGCTGTTATCAATCCCAGAAAGGGGCATGGAATGGTGGGGCTGGCCAGGGCCCAGTGACTCCGGGAAGCAAAGAGCTCCACTCCCCTGTCCCCTGCCTCTCAGCTGGGGTGGGTGGCAGGACCCAGCAGGAGTCAGGCCTTTCTCCCAGAAGGGCAGGGCCTGTAACTTGTCCTCCTAGAGGGCCACTTCACTGGGGGTAATGGGTCCTGGCTGCAGAGAAACCAGGCCCATTCTCCCTTGGCAGTCAGAGATCTTGAGTTCTGGGGGCAGGAAGCAGAGGAGGGCCTGGGAGCAGGTCTCGCACAGGCAGATGGGGCTTGGGAGGCTTGAAAGTCTTTTTCTGCCCACTCTCGTGTGCTAGCCCCATTCAACCACTCAGCAAAGCTAGACTCCACCCACTTCCCATCTCCTGCCTTTGCCTGGGGTGCCCTCATCCCATCTTCTATTTCCCTACAAGGTCCAATGCAAATGTCACCACCTCTGCAAGGACCCCCGTGACTCCTCCAGACAAGGTCAGTTGCTGCCCCTTCTTGGGTCCTACCCTTTTTTTTTCTTTTTCCCATTACTAGGGTGTTCTCAGCTGAGTAATTATGAATTACCGATGGCAGTGTTATCTTCTGTCTTCCTCTAGACTGTGAGCTCCAAAGACATCATCATTGTGGTCAGCATCTGTCATTCCTGCCTGCCTTGCCTCCAGATCCACTTCCTTCTGTAATAGCACCTGTGGTCTCCAGTCCCCACCATGCCCCCCAGTGATGCTTGGCTCCTGGTCTCCATACCCTTGTGTTGTTCCCTCCCACACTGACCTGGGCTGAGTTGTGTCACCAATAGGACATTACAGAAGAGACGCAATGCAGCAGGGTGTGTGACTTCCCAGGGGACAGCAGCAAGGGCCCTCTAGCTTCTGCCCTGTTCCCTTTTGGGCTGGTTGCTTGGATGAAGCCAACCGCCATGTTGTCAGGACACTCAGGGAGCCCCGTGAAGAGGCCCATGTGGAGAGGTGCTGAAACCTCCAGCCAACAGCCAGCACCAGCTGGCCAGCTGTGAGATTAAGCTACCTGGAAAACGGATCATCCAGCCCAGCCAGGCCTTTGGATGACTGCAGCTTGGCTGACAGCTTGATGCCAACCTCATCACAGGCCCAGCTATACCACTGTGTTCCTGATCCACAGGAACCATGTGGGATGATATGTATTTATTATTGTTTGGGGAGAAACTATTAACCAGCAAAAGAACCAATAAGTATCTCAGTTCCCCTTAGGAACTATCCTTCTTCCACTGTGTGTGGCCTTGGTGGAACTGGCACTTTCGGTGTTCCATCTTCCTTGGGCCAAGGGATGGGGGCCTTGACCCTAGAAAGGACAATGAGACCCTGTCTCTGGAATTTGTATCTTGAGCCAGAGAGACTAGATCAGGAAATGATTGGACTGATTTCCAGAAGCTACTTGACATCACGCACACACATGTAGAAACACACATGCATATATATGTATAGACACATATACATATATACATATAAACACAAATATTTATGCACACCACATGCACATGCACGCATACATATATAAACATACATACGTATACACATGCACATATATTTTCCTTTTTTTGCCAAAGTTACGTGCAGCCATCGCTAGCATCATCTTCACGGTGTCATCAGCAACCACACCACTCATATTAGGCCCTGGAACACATGTCATTCAGTAAGTGCCCAATCAGTGCATGTCAGATAAATTAAAATCCTAGAAATATGAATGAAGTCAGGGCTGCTTCTTGTGATTTTAACTTGTGTTTTGTTCATCATCTTGGAGAAGATTTTGAAAGCCTGAGAATTGATGACCTTTGTTCTCTGTCTCCCTCCCTTGCCCACCAGAGGAGAGTAGCTTTGCGCTCAGTTACCTGCCACAGAAAGGTTCTGCTGCCAGGCAGGGAGTTGAAGGGGTCCGCAGACAGCCTGCCTGCATTGGTCTGGAAGCCCATACTCCTTGAGCTGAGAACTGGGGTGAGAGGAAGGCATAAGCCTCAGAAGATAATGTGGCAGCGGCGGGATTAGAGGGTAGAGAAGTGGTTGTTGTGAGTGGAGACTTTTTGAGCTTTTTGGGCTGTGACCTGCAGTAATTCAGCAGTGACCAGTGTAGGTTGGCACCAGACTCTGGGAATCCTACACACCCCAAGGTATTGCTCTGTCCAGGACCTTGGGAGTATAAGAGAGGGAGCCCCACTAAGGGATGGAAATTGAATTTCCACCAGTCCAGCTCAGCAGGGACCTGAAATCAGATTTTTAGTGATTTGATTTAGGGGGTGTGCCTTTTCTCCTATACTCAAGTTTGTGGAATAAGTCTCAAAGTTACTACAAGGGCAGGAATTTTCATTTTTTGGTCTTTGTTCATTACTGTTTTACGAAGCCTGGTACATTGCCTAAAACACAGTAGGCACTCAATAAATGTTAGTGCTTAAAGGCACATGTAGAAAATGAAAATTTTCTGGGTGCCTGCTAAGTGCTAGAGACTCTTGAAACTTCACTTGGATTCTTCTTTTCACACCAACACTTGAAACTTGGTATTTTCTTTCACATTTTATTTCTCCTCCTTTCCTTCCTTCATTTCTTCCTTCTTCCCTTCCTAATCCTTTTCCAGTTGTCTGAATGTATTTGCATGTGTTCTTGTAAGCAGTGTATTGTTATATGTGTGTATTTTCCATTTGTATTAAGACTAGAGTGTCACTTCTCATCCTGTTTCCCATCTTTTTCACTCACCTCGTTTTGCCATCCACCAGCACCCAGACACTCCTGCCAGTGCTGGGGTCCTTAAATAGATCTCCTGGATTAGAACTTTGGAATATACGTCCAGGAGTGGGGCTGCTTGCTAGGTCCCTGCAGTGTCCATGTGTAATTTAACCCAGAGCGACTCCAGTGGCCCACACTCCCTACCGCAAGGCATGAAGCTTCCTTCGTTTCCACATCTGTGCCAACATTGGCCTTCCCTAGCTTTCTAACATGTTTCAGTTTTATAGAGTGATACCTCGTGGTTATTTTAACTTGTATTTCTTGCCCTGATTTGGAGGAAAAGAATTGAAGTCTCAGAAAAGTGATGTTAGTGAGTAGCTGGGTTTGTGTCCACCCACCCGAGGCTTAGGCTGGAGGGCCTGGATGGGCTGATGGCTCGCCAGCAGCCGGGCCAGACTGTGTGGGCACCGTCAGGAGAGTAGCCTTCTGCTGTGATCGAGCCCCACCTGGTGGCGCGGGAAGGGAAGGGGAAGGGGAAGAGGAGGGAAAGAAATGGAAGGGGAGAAATTTACCCCAGCAGCTGCACAAGGCCACGCCCAGCCAGTCATTGCACACATGGAGGACATGGGCCAGGCCTTAAGGGACTTAAGTTTAGCCTCTGCCTCTGGAAGGTGAAAGGAACTAGAATAGCTTCACCATTGAGGAGCCTATTGTTTTTAGCAAATGAAACCAGAACTTTTTTTTAAACAAAAAACACTTAGTATATTTCTTTTTAAAATGTACTTTAAACTAAAGCACAATATACACATCTAAAGGGCATAAATCCCAAGTGCACAGCTCAATGAATTTTCTTTTTTTTTTTTTTAAATTTATTTATTATTATTATACTTTAAGTTGTAGGGTACATGTGCATAACGTGCAGGTTTGTTACATATGTATACTTGTGCCATGTTGGTCTGCTGCACCCATCAACTCGTCATTTACATCAGGTATAACTCCCAATGCAATCCCTCCCCCCTCCCCCCTCCCCATGATAGGCCCCGGTGTGTGATGTTCCCCTTCCTGAGTCCAAGTGATCTCATTGTTCAGTTCCCACCTATGAGTGAGAACATGCGGTGTTTGGTTTTCTGTTCTTGTGATAGTTTGCTAAGAATGATGGTTTCCAGCTGCATCCATGTCCCTACAAAGGACACAAACTCATCCTTTTTTATGGCTGCATAGTATTCCATGGTGTATATGTGCCACATTTTCTTAATCCAATCTGTCACTGATGGACATTTGGGTTGATTCCAAGTCTTTGCTATTGTGAATAGTGCTGCAATAAACATACGTGTGCATGTGTCTTTGTAGCAGCATAATTTATAATCCTTTGGGTATATCCCCAGTAATGGGATGGCTGGGTCATATGGTACGTCTAGTTCTAGATCCTTGAGGAATCGCCATACTGTTTTCCATAATGGTTGAACTAGTTTACAATCCCACCAACAGTGTAAAAGTGTTCCTATTTCTCCACATCCCCTCCAGCACCTGTTGTTTCCTGACTTTTTAATGATCGCCATTCTAACTGGTGTGAGATGGTATCTCATTGTGGTTTTGATTTGCATTTCTCTGATGGCCAGTGATGATGAGCATTTTTTCATATGTCTGTTGGCTGTATGAATGTCTTCTTTTGAGAAATGTCTGTTCATATCCTTTGCCCACTTTTTGATGGGGTTGTTTGTTTTTTTCTTGTAAATTTGTTTGAGTTCTTTGTAGGTTCTGGATATTAGCCCTTTGTCAGATGAGTAGATTGCAAAAATTTTCTCCCATTCTGTAGGTTGCCTGTTCACTCTGATGGTAGTTTCTTTTGCTGTGCAGAAGCTCTTTAGTTTAATTAGATCCCATTTGTCAATTTTAGCTTTTGCTGCCGTTGCTTTTGGTGTTTTAGACATGAAGTCTTTGCCCATGCCTATGTCCTGAATGGTACTACCTAGGTTTTCCTCTAGGATTTTTATGGTATTAGGTCTAACATTTAAGTCTCTAATCCATCTTGAATTAATTTTCGTATAAGGAGTAAGGAAAGGATCCAGTTTCAGCTTTCTACTTATGGCTAGCCAATTTTCCCAGCACCATTTATTAAATAGGGAATCCTTTCCCCATTTCTTGTTTCTCTCAGGTTTGTCAAAGATCAGATGGCTGTAGATGTGTGGTATTATTTCTGAGGACTCTGTTCTGTTCCATTGGTCTATATCTCTGTTTTGGTACCAGTACCATGCTGTTTTGGTTACTGTAGCCTTGTAGTATAGTTTGAAGTCAGGTAGCGTGATGCCTCCAGCTTTGTTCTTTTGACTTAGGATTGTCTTGGAGATGCGGGCTCTTTTTTGGTTCCATATGAACTTTAAAGCAGTTTTTTCCAATTCTGTGAAGAAACTCATTGGTAGCTTGATGGGGATGGCATTGAATCTATAAATTACCTTGGGCAGTATGGCCATTTTCACGATATTGATTCTTCCTATCCATGAGCATGATATGTTCTTCCATTTGTTTGTGTCCTCTTTTATTTCACTGAGCAGTGGTTTGTAGTTCTCCTTGAAGAGGTCCTTTACATCCCTTGTAAGTTGGATTCCTAGGTATTTTATTCTCTTTGAAGCAATTGTGAATGGAAGTTCATTCATGATTTGGCTCTGTGTTTGTCTGTTATTGGTGTATAAGAATGCTTGTGATTTTTGCACATTAATTTTGTATCCTGAGACTTTGCTGAAGTTGCTTATCAGCTTAAGGAGATTTTGGGCTGAGACAATGGGGTTTTCTAAATATATAATCATGTCATCTGCAAACAGGGACAATTTGACTTCTTCTTTTCCTAACTGAATACCCTTGATTTCTTTCTCTTGCCTAATTGCCCTAGCCAGAACTTCCAACACTATGTTGAATAGGAGTGGTGAGAGAGGGCATCCCTGTCTTGTGCCAGTTTTCAAAGGGAATTTTTTCCAGTTTTTGCCCATTCAGTATGATATTGGCTGTGGGTTTGTCATAAATAGCTCTTATTATTTTGAGGTACGTTCCATCAATACCGAATTTATTGAGCGTTTTTAGCATGAAGGGCTGTTGAATTTTGTCAAAAGCCTTTTCTGCATCTATTGAAATAATCATGTGGTTCTTGTCTTTGGTTCTGTTTATATGCTGGATTATGTTTATTGATTTGCGAATGTTGAACCAGCCTTGCATCCCAGGGATGAAGCCCACTTGATCATGGTGGATAAGCTTTTTGATGTGTTGTTGCATCCGGTTTGCCAGTATTTTATTGAGGATTTTTGCATCGATGTTCATCAGGGATATTGGTCTAAAATTCTCTTTTTTTGTTGTGTCTCTGCCAGGCTTTGGTATCAGGATGATGTTGGCCTCATAAAATGAGTTAGGGAGGATTCCCTCTTTTTCTATTGATTGGAATAGTTTCAGAAGGAATGGTACCAACTCCTCCTTATACCTCTGGTAGAATTCAGCTGTGAATCCATCTGGTCCTGGACTTTTTTTGGTTGGTAGGCTATTAATTATTGCCTCAATTTCAGAGCCTACTATTGGTCTATTCAGGGATTCAACTTCTTCCTGGTTTAGTCTTGGAAGAGTGTAAGTGTCCAGGAAATTATCCATTTCTTCTAGATTTTCCAGTTTATTTGCGTAGAGGTGTTTATAGTATTCTCTGATGGTAGTTTGTATTTCTGTGGGGTCGGTGGTGATATCCCCTTTATCATTTTTAATTGCGTCGATTTGATTCTTCTCTCTTTTCTTCTTTATTAGTCTTGCTAGTGGTCTGTCAATTTTGTTGATCTTTTCAAAAAACCAACTCCTGGATTCATTGATTTTTTGGAGGGTTTTTTGTGTCTCTATCTCCTTCAGTTCTGCTCTGATCTTAGTTATTTCTTGCCTTCTGCTAGCTTTCGAATGTGTTTGCTCTTGCTTCTCTAGTTCTTTTAATTGTGATGTTAGAGTGTCAATTTTAGATCTTTCCTGCTTTCTCTTGTGGGCATTTAGTGCTATAAATTTCCCTCTACACACTGCTTTAAATGTGTCCCAGAGATTCTGGTATGTTGTATCTTTGTTCTCATTGGTTTCAAAGAACATCTTTATTTCTGCCTTCATTTCGTTATGTACCCAGTAGTCATTCAGGAGCAGGTTGTTCAGTTTCCATGTAGTTGAGCGGTTTTGATTGAGTTTCTTAGTCCTGAGTTCTAGTTTGATTGCACTGTGGTCTGAGAGACAGTTTGTTATAATTTCTGTTCTTGTACATTTGCTGAGGAGTGCTTTACTTCCAATTATATGGTCAATTTTGGAGTAAGTACGATGTGGTGCTGAGAAGAATGTATATTCTGTTGATTTGGGGTTGAGAGTTCTATAGATGTCTATTAGGTCTGCTTGCTGCAGAGATGAGTTCAATTCCTGGATATCCTTGTTAACTTTCTGTCTTGTTGATCTGTCTAATGTTGACAGTGGAGTGTTGAAGTCTCCCATTATTATTGTATGGGAGTCTAAGTCTCTTTGTAAGTCTCAAAGGACTTGCTTTATGAATCTGGGTGCTCCTGTATTGGGTGCATATATATTTAGGATAGTTAGCTCTTCCTGTTGAATTGATCCCTTTACCATTATGTAATGGCCTTCTTTGTCTCTTTTGATCTTTGATGGTTTAAAGTCTGTTTTATCAGAGACTAGTATTGCAACCCCTGCTTTTTTTTGTTCTCCATTTGCTTGGTAAATCTTCCTCCATCCCTTTATTTTGAGCCTATGTATGTCTCTGCGTGTGAGATGGGTCTCCTGAATACAGCAGACTGATGGGTCTTGACTCTTTATCCAGTTTGCCAGTCTGTGTCTTTTCATTGGAGCATTTAGTACATTTACATTTAAGGTTAAGATTGTTATGTGTGAACTTGATCCTGCCATTATGATATTAACTGGTTATTTTGCTCGTTAGTTGATGCAGTTTCTTCCTAGCCTCGATGGTCTTTACATTTTGGCATGTTTTTGCAATGGCTGGTACCAGTTGTTCCTTTCCATGTTGAGTGCTTCCTTCAGGGTCTCTTGTAAGGCAGGCCTGGTGGTGACAAAATCTCTAAGCATTTGCTTATCTGTAAAGGATTTTATTTCTCCTTCACTTATGAAACTTAGTTTGGCTGGATATGAAATTCTGGGTTTAAAATTCTTTTCTTTAAGAATGTTGAATATTGGCCCCCACTCTCTTCTGGCTTGTAGAGTTTCTGCCGAGAGATCTGCTGTGAGTCTGATGGGCTTCCCTTTGTGGGTAACCCGACCTTTCTCTCTGGCTGCCCTTAAGATTTTTTCCTTCATTTCAACTTTGGTGAATCTGGCAATTATGTGTCTTGGAGTTGCTCTTCTCGAGGAGTATCTTTGTGGCGTTCTCTGTATTTCCTGGATTTGAATGTTGGCCTGCCCTACTAGGTTGGGGAAGTTCTCCTGGATGATATCCTGAAGAGTGTTTTCCAACTTGGTTCCATTTTCCCCCTCACTTTCAGGCACCCCAATCAGACGTAGATTTGGTCTTTTTACATAATCCCATACTTCTTGCAGGCTTTGTTCATTTCTTTTTCTTCTTTTTTCTTTTGGTTTCTCTTCTCGCTTCATTTCATTCATTTGATCCTCAATCGCTGATACTCTTTCTTCCAGTTGATCGAGTCGGTTACTGAAGCTTGTGCATTTGTCACGTATTTCTCGTGTCATGGTTTTCATCTCTTTCATTTCGTTTATGACCTTCTCTGCATTAATTACTCTAGCCGTCAATTCTTCCACTTTTTTTTTCAAGATTTTTAGTTTCTTTGCACTGGGTACGTAATTCCTCCTTTAGCTCTGAGAAATTTGATGGACTGAAGCCTTCTTCTCTCATCTCGTCAAAGTCATTCTCCGTCCAGCTTTGATCCGTTGCTGGCGATGAGCTGCGCTCCTTTGCCGGGGGAGATGTGCTCTTATTTTTTGAATTTCCAGCTTTTCTGCCCTGCTTTTTCCCCATCTTTGTGGTTTTATCTGCCTCTTGTCTTTGATGATGGTGATGTACTGATGGGGTTTTGGTGTAGGTGTCCTTCCTGTTTGATAGTTTTCCTTCTAACAGTCAGGACCCTCAGCTGTAGGTCTGTTGGAGATTGCTTGAGGTCCACTCCAGACCCTGTTTGCCTGGGTATCAGCAGCAGAGGCTGCAGAAGATAGAATATTTCTGAACAGCGAGTGTACCTGTCTGATTCTTGCTTTGGAAGCTTCCTCTCAGGGGTGTACTCCACCCTGTGAGGTGTGGGGTGTCAGACTGCCCCTAGTGGGGGATGTCTCCCAGTTAGGCTACTCAGGGGTCAGGGACCCACTTGAGCAGGCAGTCTGTCCCTTCTCAGATCTCAACCTCCGTGTTGGGAGATCCACTGCTCTCTTCAAAGCTGTCAGACAGAGTCGTTTGCGTCTGCAGAGGTTTCTGCTGCTTTTTGTTGTTGTTGTTGTGTAGCTGTGCCCTGTCCCCAGAGGTGGAGTCTACAGAGACAGGCAGGTTTCCTTGAGCTGCTGTGAGCTCCACCCAGTTGGAGCTTCCCAGCAGCTTTGTTTACCTACTTAAGCCTCAGCAATGGCGGGCGCCCCTCCCCCAGCCTCGCTGCTGCCTTGCCGGTAGATCACAGACTGCTGTGCTAGCAATGAGGGAGGCTCCGTGGGCGTGGGACCCTCCCGGCCAGGTGTGGGATATGATCTCCTGGTGTGCCTGTTTGCTTAAAGCGCAATATTGGGGTGGGAGTTACCCGATTTTCCAGGTGTTGTGTGTCTCAGTTCCCCTGGCTAGGAAAAGGGATTCCCCTCCCCCTTGCGCTTCCCAGGTGAGGCGATGCCTCGCCCTGCTTCAGCTCTCGCTGGTCGGGCTGCAGCAGCTGACCAGCACCGATCGTCCGGCACTCCCCAGTGAGATGAACCCAGTACCTCAGTTGAAAATGCAGAAATCACTGGTCTTCTGTGTCGCTCGCGCTGGGAGTTGGAGACTGGAGCTGTTCCTATTCGGCCATCTTGCTCCGCCTCAATGAATTTTCTAAGCTAACTGGCCTCCAGTCGGTCACATACCGCCTTTTCCAAGGATAGCCACCATCCTGACTTCCAACACTATAGATTAGGTCTAGGTCTTTTTGTTTGGCCTGGGTTGAAGGTTGTATAAATGGAACTCTACAGGTGTTCTCTTTTGTATTTTGCTGCTTTTGCACAATATGATGTGTATCATTCATCCATATTGTTTGGTCATTCTTGTTTTTATGCGGTATTCCATTGTATGATTATACTGCAAGATATGCTTTCTACTGTTGCCTGATGGATATTTGGGTTGATTCCAGTTCTTGGTTATATAGAATAAAATTGCTGCAAAATTTAGCACATCTGTTGGTGCACATGTCTATTGGTGCACACATCCACTGGCACACACATCTACTGGTGCACACGTCCATTGGTGCATATGTCTATTGATGCACACGTCCATTGCTGCACACGTCCATTGGCGCACATGTCCATTGGTGCATACATCCATTGGTGCACACGTCCTTGGTGCATACGTCTATTGGTGCACACGTCCATTGGTGCACACGTCCATTGGTGCATACGTCCATTGGCGCACAAGTCTATTGGCACACACGTCCATTGGCACACATGTCCATTGGTGCACACTTCTATTGGTGCACACGTCTACTGGTGCACACGTCCACTGGCACACACGTTTATTGGTGCACACATCCATTGGTGCATACGTCTATTGTTGCACACATCTATTGGTGCACGTGTGCATGCAGTTCTGTTCAGCATGTATGCATAGGAAATACCAGACCATAGAGGAGTGTATATTCGACTTTACTGGATGCTCCCAGTTTTCCTAAGTGGTTGTGCCAACCTGCAGGGGCAATGGCAGAGTGTGAGAGTTCTGATTGCTCCAGATTCTCACCAATGGGCGTTGCCATTGCCAGTCTTTAGCCATTCTAGTGTGTGGGTAGTGATTCTGCATCGTGTTTTATAACTTGCATGTCCTGATGATTAATGACTTTTTTTATGTTTATTGGTCACTTGGCTATCCTCTTTTGTGAAGTTTCTATACTAATAGAAGACTTCTGCCTATTTTTTTCCCAGTGAGTGACCTACCTTTTTCTTACCAATATATAGGAGTTAAAAATATATCACCTGGATAGGAGTCCTTTGTCAGATATGTTGTCAGAAGACATATCTTCTCTTGCTTGTGTTGCTGGCCTTTTCACTCTCTTAGTGATGTCTTGGATAAGCAGAAATTCTTTTCTTTTACTGAGACAGGGTCTTGCTCTGTTGTCTAGGCTGGAGTGCAGTGGCATGATCATGGCTCACTGCAGCCTTAACCTCCTGGGCTCAAGTGATCCTCCCACCTCAGCCTCCTGAGCAGCTGGGACTACATGCATCCACCACCATCCCTGACTAATTAAATACAGTTTTCTTTTGTGTAGACAGGATCTCTCTATGTTGCCCAGGCTGGTCTTGAACTTCAACCTCCTAAAGCGCTGGGATTACAAGTGTGAGTCACTGCACCTGGCCAGAAATAATTCTGAATTCTAATATAATACAATTTATTAAATTTTTCTTTTAATATTGGAGCTTGTTGTGTTGTGTTCAAAATCTTTTTGCCTACCCCAAGGTCATGGAGATTGTCATCTACCAGTCTTCTAAAAACTTCCACAGTCTGCATCCATCTGGAATTGATTTTTGCATATGGTGGGAAGCAGAGGGTCAATATTTTTTCCATATGGATATTTAATTAACCAGCCTGATTTATTGGAAAGACCATCATTTCTCCACTGCACCACAGTGTCACCTTTGCCATAAACCAGGGGATAGTACATGCATGAATCTGTTCCTGGTGTATGTGTTTGTTTGTTTCTGTATCTGGTGGTAACTGTTTTAGAGAGTGCAATAGAATTATACTATTCATAAGGCAATTTCAGAGTCTGTAAAACACCAGTTTAGAGTGTGCTGCAGGTGGTGCTGTCTGCTGATGGACGCTGGCTTGGGGTTGTCTGATAAAAATTCCTTTCTCAATGCGACCTGTGAATCTTAGGGCTCACTGTGGGCTCGCCTAGCCAGGATGTCAGGAACATGAATCTGAGGCTGCTTATGTTTGTGTCGTCCAAGAATGAAAGGACTCTGCACCCACAGAGGGAGCCGTGTAGCCTCAGCTGTTTTGAGCGGGGCAAGGTCTCCTCTCTGCTTTCATTTTCTTTCCCTTTTCCAGTTCATGCCGAACCCCAGAAAAGCCTTCAGTCCGGTGCTACAGGTGCATCTGGCATCTGAGAGGTGGGCTTCCCACAGCAGTTCCTCCTTGGAGGTTCTGGAGGCACCAGTCAGTTTCTTGAGAATGTGGCATTCAGCTCTGCAGGGGCTGGGCTAGATCTCTTGCTAACATTACTTCATGACCAGGGTTTTCGTGTTGATGTACAGGTCCCCAAACAGGGGCCTTGAAGTTGCAGGGGGAGAAGCTCCCCAGGCCTGGCTCTCAATGTACCACTGGAGGGGCAGTGGGATGGGCCTGCCTTGCAGGGCCATCAGCCTGGGGCTCAAGCTCTGGCACTTTCACTGGGCACAGATGGGCAGCAGGGTGTGGCTCTGGGGGCAGGTCGAGGACAGCGTTAAGCATGTGGCTTCCAGCAGCGACTCTACCATGAACTCAGGGAATCACAAGGGCATGCTCCACCCGTCTCTGGGCCTCTAACTCCACCTTTGGTCTCTGTATTATGGGTTGGGTTGTGTTCTTCCAATTGATATGTGGAAGTTCTATCCCCTGATACCTGGGAATAATCTTATCTGGAAACAGGGTCTTTACAGATATAACCATGTTAATAGAGTGGGCTCTAATGTAATAGGACTGGTGCCCTTAAAAAGAGACAGAGGCACATGGAGAAGAGGGACTTGTGAAGGTGGGGGCAGAGACTGGAGTTGTGCTGCCACAAGCCAAGGAATGCTTAGGGCTGCAAGAAGCTAAAAAGATAAGAAAGACTCTCCCTGAGAGCTTTTGGAGGGAGCATAGTCCTGCCAACACCTGGACTTTGGACTTCTACTCTCCAGAACTGTGAGAAAAATGCCTGGGCTGGGTGTGGTGGCTCACACCTGTAATTCCAGCACTTTGAGAGGCCAGAGCTGGAGGATTGCTTGAGTCCAGGGGTTTGAGACCAACCTGGGCAATATGGTGAAACCCTGTCTCTACAAAAAATAGCTGGGTGTGGTGGTACATGCCTGTAGTATCAGCTACTTGGGAGGTGGAGGTTGGAGGATTGCATAAACCCAGGAAGTCAAGGCTGCAGTAAGCCATGATAATGCCACTGCACTCCAGCCTGGTGACAGAGTGAGACCTTATCTCATAAAAAAAAAAAAAAAAAAAAAAGAAGAAATATCTGTTGTGTTAAGCCACCCAGTTGTCGTACTTCATTCTAGCAGCTCTGAGAAATGAATGTACCCTGTCTCCAGGCTTGCTTCTCCAATCTGTCCTTCACCACATCATTTCCTGCTCCAAACCCATTAGTGGTTCTTCACTAACCCCTGGAACATCATGGATGCTGGCAGCATCTCCCATCTAACCAATTCTAACCCAAATCCCAACTCATGCCTTTCTCTCTTTTGCTCTTTCCCACCGCATCTCATGGCACACCCGACAGTCATTCAGGCCAAAGGATGGCTCAAGGGTCATTCCTGAGTCCTCTCCCTCATGTCCACACTCAACCCAGTGACAAATTCTTCCAGCTCTACCTCCAAAATATATTCTCAGTAATTTGCTTCTACCATGGTCATCCTACTTTAAGCCTCCAACCTTCTCTTTCTTGAACTGCACACTAGCCTCTTGTGGTAGGCTGATTGCAGAATTGCCCACAGTCTTGGACTACTTCCTGCATCCAAGTTATTTGAAACTCTTTCCTTCTATAGGTACAGGTTATTTCTCCATCCTTGAATTTGACCTGACCTTGGGACTTGTGTTGGGCACTGAAGACTAGAGTGAGGTGAGAGTGATTGTGTGCCATTTCTGAGCCTAGTACTCAAGAGACCTTGTGCACTTCTTGGAATGCTGCTACCATGAGCACAAGCCCAGGCTAGCCTATTAGAGGAAGATCTGCATGGAAGAGAGGCCAGCCATCCCAGACAAGGCCACACTAGATCAGCCAGACCCAGTTAACCCACTAGCTGACTGCAGACGTGTAACTCCAGCCTTGCTCAGCTAAGCCTGGCCAACCAAGATCAACAGAGATGCTCAAATGACCAGTGGAATCACGAGAATTTGTGTTGTTTTAAACTGTATTTTGGAGGTTATTTGTTACACAGCTGTAGCTGACTGATACACCTCCACAATCATCTCGAGGCTTTCTCTTTCTTTCTCACAGAATATTTTCTTCTCTCAGAAGCCAGAGGGGCCTCTCCTGTACTTTTGCCCTCCAACATGATTTTCTGTTGCAACTAGAATTATCTTCAAACTCAGGGCCATAGCCTCCAAGGCCTGACTCTATCAGTTCTCCCAACTCTCTCCTTTGTTCACTCTGCTTCCACCACACTGACCTTCCTGCAAGTCCCATGAACATGTCTTGGCTTTTGCCATCCCCTCTGCTGCGGCTGTCCCTTCAGGTCTGCTCATAGTGGCTCCTTCTCATCTTTCAGGTACCAACCCAATCACTTCCTCCAGGAGGCCTGGCCTGACTACATTGACTAAAGCCATCCTCTCCTACCCTCCTCCCAGTCACTTTTCTTGCATCCCACCCTGTTTTTATTTTCTCATTACTTGCTAAAATCTTTGTCATTACTTGCAAAAAAAAAAAAAAAAAAAAAAAAAAGCCTTTGCTGAAGTGCGTATTATTTGTGTTCCCAACTAGAATGTAAGCTCAAATCAAAGCACTGCTTTGATTCACTGCTGTGTCCTTAGTAGTTATAACAGTTTCTGGCACATAGTAGGTGTTCAATAAATATTTGCTAAATGAATGGATAACAAATGAATAACCTTCAGCGGTGAGGGGAGCCTTTGTCGTGAAGCTTGCAAACCCTTTGAGCATGTTAGCTCCTGCCACTGTGCTTTCTGTTAATCGTCCACTCCATTCAGACTGACCTACCTGCAGTTTTCCCGCCATGCCACGCTGTCTCTGGCCTCTGAGCCTTTGTACATTCTGTTCCCTCTGTCTGCTCTTCCCTCCTATACAAAGATCCTGGAAACTCCTATTTATCCGTAGAAGTGTTATGTTATACATCTCCTCCTTCGAGAAGCTTTTCCATCATCTGCTGCTCCCAGCCCATGGTGAAGGGCCTCCTCCCCCTGTTCTCTGAGGACATTGGATTCCCTTCACCTCACTCATCACACGGTGCTCTTAAATAGCTGGTTATTCCTCTGTCTTCAGGACTATAAACCCCATGTGGGCAGGACCAGGTCTTCTTAATATCGGCATCCCTGGACTCCCATAGGGGCAGGGATGACACACCCATAGGTGGGTGCTTAGTAGCTATGTAATGGCTGAGTGTCAGGATTGAGGAATATGACTGGAGGCCAATGGACTAGAGGAGCTCAAGGTTTGCCCTCTTTCTCTGACCGCACATGAATCGAAATCTGTGAAAATTCAGGGACAATGTGGGCCCTGGGTGGATTTGGAGAAGTGGAGAGTGGATGCAGTGTTTGGGATCACATACATCCTCCTGCTACTACCAACCTCAACACAGTGAGGAGAGCTCCTGATTGAGGCCAGAATGCTGGCATCTCCCTCAGCTTCTCTGTGACATCAGAAGGGCTGGGCTTCCCTTTTTTCTGAATACCTTTCTACACATTGGGGCTCCTAGTGAGTTGTGGAGGAATGGAACTGATGTATGACTCCAGCTCTTCAGGAAATGATCCAGGGGTCTTAGTGGACCATAAGGGAAGTATAGCACATCAGCCATATAATACAGCTGGTAGAGGAGAAAAATGAATACATAAAATCTACATGTCATCTTGAAGTCAGTCCTTATTACAAAAAAGGAATCCAGCCACTGGCTTCATGCCTTATTCTGGCTCCATTTTTGGCTATTGCATTTTTAAAAGGGACACACTAAGGATACTGCAGAGATAATCAAACTGAATTGTATCACAGAAAACTGTGGAAAAAACAAGTCTGAAGATGAAATGGTTAAATGGTCACTGTCATATTACATCACTATGGTTAATATATCTGACATTTAACTTTTTAGGGCCATTTTATCTGTTGTTTAATTTGTTCCTCATCACTAGTCCTGCCTGAATGTGAATATTTACCAGACAATCAAGGCTAGGGTCCTCAATGCAGGATAGTGGTTGGCATTGCTTTCCCTGGCTGCCAGATCTGTGATACTGAAGTGAAGGCTTCTGAGGATGCTTTCAGGTTTGATTTTGGTTGAGGTAATATTGACGAAGTGCCTGACACTTGTGATGCTCAGAAAATTCGTTTCCTTTCCCCTTTTTGCAGCGCCATTTCTACCCAAGGGACTGGTATTTGCTGGAGAGAGGGAGTATCTCTTAATCCTTTGCAGCTGTTTCCTTGGATTCTGGCTTGGGTCTCACTGTAGTTCTGTCTAAACATGGCTTGCTGGATCCCAAGTGTCCTACTTAGTAGCTGTGTGACTTTAGGCAAGTTACATGGGCTCACGCTTCTTTGGCCTGCTCGCTCCTTGGAGGGGTGTTGTATTCCTTAGTGGTGACAGCAACCCTAGGGTGGGCTGGCATGGGGTGGGGAAGGATTGGTCTGGCAACCTCCAGGGCCTCTCTCTGAGCCCCAGTGGCAATGACTTTCAGTGGAGAGAACTACTTACCTTCAAGGGATCACTTTAGAACCTCAGAGTGGGATATGGAAATTTAAAAGTACATGGAAGGAAAATCCCTGCTATTTTAGTACACAGAGTCAAGGAGTAAAACCTGCTCACAAGACTGGCTGGAGTAGTGGCTGCCCAGCGGAGATTCTGTACGGGAGTCTCTCTGGGGTGTGTCCTAGCTCATGGAGACCCAGAGATCATTACATGTTTAGGTTTGCCATGAGCAGATATGGATTGGTATTAGCAGCTTTTCCATGGGGATTGACGTGCCTAGTTTTGGGGATCCCTCTCAGAAAAGCAGCGGCTGGAAAATCAGCTCCTCGTCTACCCCAGCGAACTAGGAAACAGCCCATATTTGTATGGAGTTCTCGGTTGTCACTGACTGTGCTCCCTGCTTCACATGCAAGCTCTCATGTGCTGTTCACAGCACCCCTGCTCAGCACATACTGTCATTAACCCCATTCTACAGGCGAGGAAACAGAGGCACAGAAAGGTAAAGGAACTTTCTTAAAGTCACACAGCTATTAAGTAGAACACTTGGGATTCAGACTTGCTTGAAACACTTGCAGGGACTGGAAGGGCCTGAGTTTGTGACCTTTTTTGGCCACCATACCCAGATGGGAAGGCTGTGTCTCAAAAGATTTCTGCAGGATTGGCCACAATCATGCAAGAGAGCAGGGCAGGAGACTTGGGGAAGATACTGTTTTCATTTCAACCCTGCCGTTTCTCATCTATGTGACTCTGAGCAAGTTTCTTGCCCTCTGCGGCTTCTTTTCTTGAAATGAATAAGGTCCTGGACTTGCTGATATTGAGGCACCTACCAGTTCTGAAAGGTTTTGGGCCTCTTTTGGGGTCTGTGGTTGTAAGCACCCAAAGGTCTCCTTCTTTGCCTCCATATGTTGATAGCATTTCCCTTTCTCACTGCCCCTGATCAGTCCCCCACTCTGCACACAAGGAGGCCAGGTCCCCACAAAGCCAAGTCCTGCATATGGGCGTGGGGCATGTGTGTGTGTTCTCAACCAGCTCCTTTACACTTTGTCCTTTCTAATTTCCCTCTGAGGACCCTGGACCCCCCCCCCAACTTTTTTTTTTTTTTTTTTTTTTTTAATTCCTAAGCCTTCCTTCCTAAGAAGCCCTTTCTAAGGATTCTTCTTTTGGTCAGGAGAAAAACTACAGTTTCTCCTAAGCTGGTTCTGACTTGGATGTCAAGGACCAGTCTTACCGCAGCACAATGATCACACAACCGAGGCTTGTTTTCTGATTGCTTATTTTCTAAAGGGATGCACTAGGTTGGAAGGACCACTTGTAGTATGCCAGAGGATGGCATCTGGAGACAAAGGGTCCCATGACAGAAGGAGCCTGAAGGTGGCGGTGAGAGGAGCTATTTAGAGTGCCACACTGCGTATTCCGGTGAACACCTTTTTAGCATCTATGTCCCCTTCGACCATGTGGGGGTGGATATCCACATTCATTCCTGCATCCTTGCACAGCTTGAGCAAGGTCCGAATGTTCTCCTTGGACAACCTCAGGTATCTGTTCAAGAGAAGGCAAAAGAGGTCAGTTGAAGGTGGAGTCACAGCAGCTTCTAACTTTATTGAAAAGAGCTTAGATTTAAGCAGCAGTAAGTGTGGGTGCTCTGCAAGGGGCTGGCTCTCCCAGTCATCCGTGGAGCTGATAGAGACTTTATAAGACAGTGGTACACCCCACAAAGGAGGTGGGAGTTTGCATTGGTGTAACTCTTTTGGCAGTCAGTTGCCTCCAAAGAAAAAAACATTCATTATCTTTGACTCAGTAACCCCACTCAGGTTCTCGATGTATCCTAAGAAGAGAAGTCAATGGAAAGAAAAGTTATGTAAATAAAAGATGTTCATTTTGGGATTGTCAACAACAGGAAAATGAGTAAATCCACTAACAGAGAAATAGTCAATCTGATAATGGACTACCTCATGTCAAGGAGCTTAATTAAAAAGCCATAGTTAGAATGGCATTAAGAAGAAGATGATGCCACATGGCTGTGACAGTACCAAGTGGTGAGAAAAGGCAGAATGTGAATTGTTACGTGATTTGTCACTGTCATGCGCACATACACTGAGAGAGGCCACGGGCTGAGAAAGATACAGACAGTGGAAATAACTGCTGAGCAAAGTTGCAGGCATAGCGGAGAGCATTTGTTTTTTAATAATATCCACACAATTTAAAAATCAGACCATTGATCTAGAATATTAGCTAGAGCCCCAAAATTCTGATTGATACTGAAGAATGGGATCAATCCCATTTATACTGTGTGATCCAGAGAGCTTCTTATTCTACCAGCAACCCTGACCTTGGTCCCAGCTTTAGTATAGAGTGTAGGCCCCTACTCAGGCTGCCTGCTGGTTGCTTACTTTGCCACAGACTATGAGAGAGGCACTGTGCGTTAATATAATGTGATTTTCTGCCTGTTAGGAATGGCCACTGTTCTTTAAGGTCTTCCCAGAGCCTACCTGTTCTTATGGCCAGCTCAGACTCCCTCACCAGTCCCCACACTTGGACTACCTTTTCCCTGATCAGCCTCTGAGGGTCTCATGCATAAGTATATGGGGACACTCATTAAGATCTCATCCTGGCCAAGCGCTGTGGCTCACACCTGTAATCTAGCACTTTGGGAGGCCAAGGCAGGCAAACCACTTGAGAACAGGAGTTCAAGACCAGCCTGGGAAACATGGCAAAACTCCATCTCTACTAAAAATACAAAAATTAGCTGGGTTTGTTGGTGCACGCTTATAATCCCAGCTACTCAGGAGGCTGAGGCATGAGAGTTGCTTGAACCTGGGAGCTGGAGGTTGCAGTGAGCCGAGATCGCATCACTGCACTCTAGCCTGGGCGACAGAGAGAGACTGTCTCAATAATAATAACAATAATAATAAATCTCACTCTGAACCACTCCATTCTTTTCTTGGTTGTTTCTCGAATGGTTTCGTATGCTATCTCTTCAAATATTCTTTCCGTCTCTTTGGAGGGCAGGAGTCCTGTCCAAATCTCTTTTCCCCCACCATGGAACCCAGGTAGACTGCCTGTTGCCCAGAGTCAATTAGAACCACATGGTCCATCTGAAAGCCATGGCCAAAGTCATCCAGTCATGGAACCAACCAGCAAGGGCAGTCTGCTGAGGTCTCTGCCTGTTCATCTTGAAGCCAGTTAACCTTCTGCCAGTCAGTGAGCAGAGCAGGACTTTGTGATGGGGTTATTAGATCACCAGACATTTGAGACCATCTTAAACCTACAGATGAGTTTACTGATGTCAACCTTACAAGGATGATAACAACTACATTACTCTGTTGTCTTGTTTCCTTCTTTGCTAAAGTTTCCAAACTTTGTCAGTTACAACTTTACAGTAAAGGAAAACACTGGGCTAGGAAGAAGGATGCTTGTTTTTGGAGGGGGTGGGGGAATCTGGGCTCCACTGCTAAAACCCAGAAAGCCCTGATAAACAGGACAGAGAACAAGTGAGAAGGGAGACTCTTTGGGAAGAGCAGTAAATAGCAAATGGTTTCACACTTTGTTCATGATCCCTTAGACAGTCTAAAAGCCCAAACATGCAGCAGGTAGGTCACTGGGGATGGTGGCTACCATCACCAGCAACTCAACCCCACAGTGCAAAGGATCGTAGGGAAATCTTCCTGTTAAGACAAAGCCACATTCTTTCCTTTTTGAGTAATATTGAAACAAATGGAAATATTGGGAGGGTTGTTGAAAGGTGTGGCATCAAAATGGCAGCACCTAAATGACATGCCCATTCAGGTGATGGTCTACCAGCAGGTGAGCTGCTGAAGACCCATTGGCTTGAACCCCGGAGCAGTCCTTTGGGACCGAAGGGCAGAGCTCAGCCACGCTAAGCCCCTACTCCTAGATCTTCAGGTTAAGCCAAGGTGTTTGAGCCAGAGACAGGAGTAAGCAAAGCCTGTTCCGGGATCCCACCCCTCTGCCCAGGGGGTGGCAGCTCTCACCGGCAGCTCAGCACCTCCTCTGGCTTCAGCATCCTTATGGTTTCCATCTTAGGCTCGGTGCTTTTCTCCATGAGGCTCTTTAGCTTGCGTTCGTAAGCCGTGTCAGGCATCTTGTTGGACCAGTCTCTCATGAAGTTTGCCCTCCGGCTGCTAAAGGTACCGTCCTGTAACATGGGATCTAAGACAACGCTTTGTCGACTGAATGGGTTTGGCCGCTGAGTAGACTCTGGGTTGACTGCATCCTTGATATCTGTATCTGAAATTGGACAGATGTCATCAAAGAGTTAGATCATGGGAGACTTGAGAGGTGGGGTAGGCAAGAAGGGGATGAAGGCTGGAGGAATGCATGGACTTCAAACAATACCTGTTCTGAGATATGAGGTCTTTTCATGGCTTTCACAGGTTCTCTACACCCCTTCCCTACTTTCTTTTTTTGAGACTGAGTTTCCTCACTCTGTGGCCCAGGCTGGAACGCAGTAGCACAATCATACCTCACCTCAGCCTCTATCTCACAGGCTCAGTGATCCTCATGCTTCATCCTCCCATGTAGCTGGGCCTATAGGCACATGCCTCCACTCCTGATAAACTTTTATATTTTTGTAGAGATAGGGTTTTGCCATGTTGCCCAGGCTGGTCTTGAACTCCTGGGCTCAAATGGTCCACCTGCTTTAGCCTCCCAAAGTGTTGGGATTACTGGCGTGAGCTACCGCGCCTAACCCAGGTTCTCCTTCTTTGTTTGTTCAATCCTTTTTCCCCTCCCTCCTTTCTCCTTGCCTTGTTCCAACTCCCTTCCTTTCCCTCCTTCCCTCTTTCTGCTTCTTTCTGTCTGTTCTCTCCATCCTCCCCAGTAGGAGTTCCCCTAAGTGGAATGTGCATAGAGGAGGTAGCCTAGAGGATATCTTCTGATATCCCAGGGAAGGTATCAGAAGAGAAAAGCTTTGAGCTGGGTTTGCAAGGGCGAATAGTTGATCAGTTAGAAAAGGAAGGAAAGGATCACAGGCAGAGGAACAGAATGTGTGAAGGTGCAAATACACGAAATGAAATGGTGAGTGTCTGATGTGACCCAAATATGGGGTTTGTACCAAACAAAATGTTGTTGGACTTGCAGGGGTGCCCAACATTTTGGCTTCCCTGGGCCACATTAGAAGAAGAAGAATTTTCTTGGGCCACACCTAAAATACACTAACCCTAATGATAGCTGATGAGAAAAAAAAAAAAAATGCAAAAAAAACTCATGATGTTTTAAGAAAGTTTACAAATTTATGTTGAGCCACATTCAAATCCGTCCTGGGTCCCATGTGGCCAGTGTGAAGGTTGGACTAGAGCTTGGACACCTTAATATTTTTTTCTTGCTAAATTTCCTTCTAAGTGTTTTATGTATTTTTACTTACGAGGATGGAATATTTTGTACTCATTTCCATTTCTAACTGGTGTGACAAGTATATAGAGAAAAGTCTACCATTTGTTTTTTTTTCTTGAGATGGAGTCTCGCTCTGTCACCCAGGCTGAAGTGCAGTGGTGTGATCTCAGCTCACTGCAAGCTCCACCTCCTGGGTTCACGCCATTCTCCTGCCTCAGCCTCTGAGCAGCTAGGACCACAGGTGCCCGCCACCATGCCTGGCTAATTTTTTTGTATTTTTAGTACAGATGGAGTTTCACCGTGTTAGCCAGGATTGTCTCGATCTCCTGACCTCGTGATCTGCCTGCCTCAACCTCCCAAAGTGCTGGGATTACAGGCGTGAGCCACCGTGCCTGGCCAAATATACTGTTTTTTAAAAACTATATTTGTCAGCTGGGCCTGCCGGCTCATGTCTATAATTCCAGCACTTTGAGAGGCAGAGGCAGGTGGACCATTTGAGCCCAGGAGTTCAAGACTAACCTGGGCAGCATGGATTGAGGCCAAGAGTTCAAGACTAACCTGACAAGACTAACAAAGTGAGACCCCATCTCTACCAAAAAAAAAAAAAAATTAAAAAAAAAATTAGGGGTGTGGTGGCACATGCCTGTCGTCCTAGCTACTTGTGAGGCTGACTTGGGAGGACTGCTTGAGCCCAGGAGGTCAAGGCTGCAGTGAGCTATGATCACACCACTGCACTTCAGCCTGGGTGACAGAGTGAGAGACCCTGTCTCAAACACAAACAAACAAACAAACAAAAAACTGTATTTGTCTAGTATACCAGCAACCACAGTAAATTTTATTACTTTTTAACTAGAATTTCATGAGTTTTGCAGATATACAATCATATTAGGGGGAAAAAATGAACATATCATTCCTCCAATATTTATCAAAATTACATATTCTTTTTAATATATATTACATTTGACAGACCCTCTAAAACATTGCCAATAATGATGATAGGGATTAAGGCTCATTTTGTTCCCGATTTTAAGTAATTTGGGCATTGCATCTTTTAGAATGATATTTACCCCTATTTGGGGTATATGTTTCATAATATTTTAGTGGTTTATCCCTGGTTAACATAGAGTTTTTACTGGTGATAATTGCTTGATTCTACTCATTGCATTTTTTTTTTGCCATCTACTGATATAATCACATTTTTTCCTTTAATATGTTGATGTAATAAATTGTGTTCTTAGATATCCTGATAATGAACCACTTCTTACCTGCTGTAATAAAGCTCACTTGTTCATGGTGGAATTCATTTCAGACATTGTACATGTGATGTATTTTCATACATCGAGTATATTTGCTAAAAATTTCTAGATTTTCGCATTTATATTATTGTGAGATTGGCCAACTTTTTTGGTATAAGTTTTAATATTAAAGTTCTGCATTAATTTAATAGCTTGTTAAATTAGTGCAGAAATGTCTATATTTTATACAGTCTGTAATAGTTGAAGTAACGTTAAAATTATTTGCTCTTTAAATGTTAAAACCTTGCATGAAACCATTTGTCTTAGTGCCATTTTTTAGTGGGAAAATGTTAATTATTTTTCAAGCTTCACTGCAGAAATTGCCCTACTCAATTTTTCTGCTCTTTATTGTATCAATTTTGATAATATATAGTACAATAGAAAATCATTCATTTCCTTTAGGTTTTAAAATGTATTGTATATTGTATAGAGGTACAGTATTCTATTACAGTTCTTTTATTTACATCCTTTCTCATATACAATCTTGTGTATTTTTACTCTTCCTTTTAACAAGGCTTATGATTACCTCATAGCAATTGCTTTCATGTCACTTGCTTTTTCAAAAAGCCAAAAAGCTAGCTTTATACTTAGGCTTTTAACAACTTTTGATCTTGATATTATTCATTAACCCCAGCCAGTATTTAATATATTAATTTTCTCTTTTTCATAATTCTTCTACTTACTAAATTAATAAAAGTGTTGGCAATTTCTTTTATTATGTGTTTTATAAAGAATTATTACTTTTAGTTTTTACTGTACATTTTCTTCTGAGCATATATTTTGCCTTTGTCTCATAGGTTTTGGTATGAAACAGGCTTATTTCATTAGTTATTTTCTTTGACACAAGGGTAATTTGGATGTATGTTTTTTAATTTCCGATTTTTATAGTTGAGGGTTATTTCTAATTGTTGGTTTGGGATGATGTAGGTAGCCCTAAAATCTTTACTTTTGTGAATGTTAGTATTTTCTCCGTGATGAAGCACACAGGAGATTTTTGTAAATATTGTTTGGATATAAAAAAATACATGTTCTCTATTCAGATGTAAAGCTATAGTTTGTTAACTGCATAGTTACATTCTTCTATGTATTTTCTGTTATTGTCTGTATGATCTTCTATTTGTTTCTGAAGGAGATGTATTAAAATTTATCCCCATAGTGGGGAGAATGGGAGGGAGATATGGGTTAAAAGGCTACCTATCCAGTTACTATGCTGTGTTAGTCTGTTCTCATGCTGCTAATAAAAATGTACCTGAGACTGGGTAATTTATAAAGGAAAGAGGTTTCATTGACTCACAGTTCCACACGGCTGGGGAGGCCTCACAATCATGGCAGAAGAGCAAGGGAGGTCTTACATGGCAGCAGGCAGGAAGAACTTGTGCAGGGGAACTTCCATTTATAAAACCTTTAGATCTCATAAGACTTATTCACTATCACGAGAACAGCATGGGAAAGACCCACCCCCATGATTCAATTACCTCCCACCAGTTTCTCCCACAACACTTGGAAACTGTGGGAACCACAATTCAAGATGAGGTTTGGGTGGGGACACAGCCAAACCACATCACATGCTCACTACTTGGGTGATAGGATCATTTATACACCAGGCGTCAGCGACACAGAATTTACCCATGTAATAAACCCACACATGTACTCCTAGAACCTAAAAGTCAAAAAAGAAAAATAAAATAAAATGGACCACCATAACTGTATCTTTAACAGGTTCTCCCTGCATTTCTAAATGTCTTGCTTTATTTATTTAGCTTCTACATTTTTTGATGCATGTAGGTTTATGGTTATTACTTATTCTAACATTTAAAAAGGTCTCTCTTTTACTCTATGTGTTTCTTTTAGCCTCAATTCTAACTCATCTACTTGCACTTCCTTGTTGTTTCTTTGCTTTTCCTTTTGTCATCAACCTTTCTATCTCACCTGGTTTTAAATGTTTATCTAGATATTGATTTTAAATTACTTGCCAATATGTTGTTTCTAGTCTCTCCTAGAGAATTTTCTGCAGATGAAAGACTGTATGGCTTATAAAAATCCCTAAATGTTTCTGAATCTACAAATATAATTCATTCATTTGATAGTGACTTATGTGAATTGGGGCCAGTATTATGGGGGTTTTCATTCTTAGCAATGCATGTGTGCTATTCCACTTCCAGGTTGATGGCAGGTTTATATTTTCCCCCTTGTAAGTAAATTATTCTGTCTGTAAGCTTGTAAGATTTCATCAACAAAGTTTGGGAATTTTATCAGGATATTCCTAGTCGAAATGCATCTAGACCTCCTACAATTACATAAATGTGGAGACAGTGGCCTGAGGAGTGGGTGTGACCTGCCCAAGGTGTCCCAATGAGTTAGTGGCTGAATTAGGACTCTTTATGGGACATGGTGCTCTGGCATTGTAGCTGGTCCTTGACAGGGTGATAAGGTCAGGTGGCCTCAGCAGTCCGTTTGTACGTGCAGGAAATTGGCGCTATGCTATGGGAGGATCATGAGCTGCACATTCTCCTTGACACAAATAAGGAAATTCCTTGGAGAAAGGGCAATTGCCTTTCCTGAAACATCTGATCCTCTTCCGTGCAAGGTGGGTCTCATGAAGGAAAGAGCAGTAGCAATATAAAAAGTAATGACAATTACACAGATTAGCTGACATGTGTTGAGTGACTCACATACCAGGCAGTGTTCAAGGGCTTTCTGGCAGTGGGGGCACATTAGTCTCACAACCACGTCATGTCCATTTGACAAAGGAGAACACTAGGATCAGAGGGATTAGGTAATGTGCTCAAGATGCCACAGATTATCAGTGGTGAACTGAGGACCTGAGCCCACATTGTCAGAGCCTTTTTCTGGAAGCCTGTCCTGGCCACTTTGTTGGACAAAAGTGACCCACATTCCTCGGTTTGTGGCTGAAGAGATAGGTTATATTTCTAGTGAGCCATGTTCGGGACACCAGAAGCTCACTCTGTGCTCGTGGAGACAAAAGAGGGTATGGCCTTCTAGCCCTGTGCATTAGGGAATGTATCCTTGGCCTGGTGTCTACACAATATCCTGGACATAGGTGCCCAGGGAGGGAATTCCCTTTCCCAGTCTAGCTACTCAGACTTTACCAAGATTTACTTTGGCAAGGTGTTACAGTTGTTTTCCCAGGATCTTTTCCTGGCTCATAGCCAGAGCAACCTTTCTAAAATTTAAATTCAACTTAGTAATTTCCTTCGTAAAACTTTTCAGTGACTTGTTATTGCATTTAATCAGGTTTATGTTGTGGAAAGGCCAATTTGAGACTTCTGCCTTCAGTCAAGATGGGGTAGCGGGGATTGGATTTATCCTTCCACCTTAAGCAATTAAAAAACTGGGCATGTCATATGAAATAGCAGTTTTTAGACATTGGACAACACGCGACACAGGGCAGTGATCCTTGAGTGAGGGGAAAGAAATGAGGGGAGCCTCATGATTGCCCCAGCCTTCAATTGGAAGATGCTTCCAGGTTGCAGCGTGGGGTAGCAGGGAAGCCTAGACAGAGCCTAGGAGTCCCCTTGAGTTGAGGAGAGAGACCAGATAGTTTAGGTAAACTGTAAGAGCTAGAACAACAGGAAAAAGCTGCGCCAAGAACTGCAGAGTTATGCAAAGATTCCTCTCAGCTGAGGACTAGCCGGAACAAGCCAGAAAAGAAAGTACTCCAGTGAAAGAATTGGTAGACAAGAATACGGCAACAGCTAGTATGGCATACTCCTGTTATGCCCTCCAAGGCAGGGTCACATTAAGAAGAGACACAAAAGATTTAAAATGACCCAAATTGAAATTCTAGAGATGAAAATGACAATGTTTGAAATGAAAAATTCTATTGGATGGGATTAACAGCAGATTCGGTATAGAAGAAGAAAGGATTAATGGACTTGAAAGTATAGCACAGGAAACTGTGAGAGATGAAACTCAAAGAGAAAAGACTGAAAGATGAAGAAAAACACAAGATGAATTTTGGGACTTTAAATATGTGTAATTTGGGTGCCTGAAAGAGAGGGGAGAGAATGGAGAAATGAAATAAATTTGTGAAGAAATAATGGCCAACAAATTGGTAAAATTTGATGAAAACTGTAAACCAAGAATTTCAACAAACCCCAAATACAAACACAAGAAACATTAAGCAAATGACACTAAGGCACATCATAAGCTCCTTTCTTAAAAGAAAATCTTAGAAGCCAGAGGAAAAAACATACTTTACAGAGGAACAAAAATTAAGAAGACAGCCAGCTTCCCATTGCAAACAAGCCAGAGGACTGTAGACCAAACTTTAAAGTATTGGATGAAGAAATGTTGACAATCTAAAATTCTACACTCAGCAAAAGTGTCTCTCAGAAACGAAAGTGAAATAAAGACCTTTCTGGATATACAAAAGCTATACGAATTTATTACCCACAAAAGCCACACCACAAGATACATTAAAGGAAAATCTTCAGGTAGAAGAAAAATTCTTCCAGACAGAAATCTGGATCCAATGAAGAGCACTGGAAATATTAAATGTGTGAGTAAACACAAAAGTCTCTTGAAAACATAATTGCTTAGGGCAAAAATCATAACACTTGTGGGATTTATAATATGGAAAAATATAATGTGTGGCAACAACAGCATGTAGAAGGGGAGAGGAGAAATGGAAGTATACTCTCATAAGGTTCTTATGCTTTACATAAAATGAAGATAGACTGTGCTAGTTTAAAGATATATGCTATATACATTAACATCATCACTAAAATGATTTTGTGTTTTTTTAATATGGAGTCTTGCCCTGTCTCCCAGGCTGGAGTGCAGTGGGGTGCAATCTTGGCTCACTGCAATTTCCGCTTCCCAGGTCTAAGCGATTCTCCTGCCTCAGCCTCCTGAGTAGCTGGGATTACAGATGTGCGTCACCACACTTGGCTCATTTTTGTTTTTTGTTTTTTGTTTTTTTTTGAGACAGAGTCTCACTCTGTTGCCCAGGCTGGAGCACAGTGTCACGACCTGGGCTCACTGCAACCTCTGCCTCCTGGGTTCCAGTGATTCTCCTGCCTCAGCCTTCTGTAGCTAGAACTACAGGCATGCGCCACCATGCCTGCCTAATTTTTGTATTTTTAGTAGAGACGGGGTTTTGCCATGTTGGCCAGGCTGGTCTCGAACTCCTAACCTCAGGTAATCCACCCACCTCCGTCTCCCAAAGTGCTAGGATTACAGGCGTGAGCCACCACACCCGGCTGCAACAAAGAGTTATAAATAGGAAGCTAATGAAGGAGATGAAATGGAATCATAAACATTATTTGGTCTAAAAGAGGGCAGGAAAAGAAGAAAGATAAAGCAAAGAATAGATGGAACAAGCTAGAAACACATGTGAAGATATGTGTTGTTTAATTTCCACATATTTTTAAATTTTCTAATTGTTCTCATTTTATTGACTTTTTGTTTTATACCTTTGTGGTAAGAAAAGATAGTTAATATAATTCTAGTCTTCTTGAGTTTGTTAAGATGTGTTTTGTGCAGTGCGATAAAATTAGAAAAAAAGACCAAGAAAATCACTCAAAACCATACAATTTCGCTGGGCACAAGGGGTATGCCTGTAATTCCAGCACTTTGGAAGGCCAAGTCGGGCAGATCACTTGAGCTCAGGAGTTTAAGACCAGCCTGGGTAACATGTCAAAACCTCATCTCTACAAAAAAATACAAAAATTAGCTGGTCATGGTGGTGTGCACCCGTAATCCCAGCTACTTGAGGGGCTGAAGTGGGAGGACTGCTTGAGCATGAGATGTCGAGGCTGTAGTGAGTCACGATCCTGCCACTTCACTCCAGCCTGGGTAACAAAGTGAGACCTTATCTTAGGAAGAAAAACCCCTTACGATTTCATGGAAATTAAATAGCCTGCTCCTGAATAACTTTTGGGTAAATAATGAAATTAAGGCAGAAATCAAGAAGTTATTTCAAACAAATGAAAATAAAAATACAATATACCAGAATCTCTGGGACACAGCTAAGGCAGTATTTAGAGGGAAATTTATATCACTGATCACTCACATCAAAAAGTTAGAGAAATCTCAATTTACCAACCTAACATCACATCTAAAAGAACTAGAGAACCAAGAGCAAACCAACCCCAAAACTAGCAGAAAACAAGAAATAACCAAAATCAGAGCTGAACTGAAGGAGATTGGGACACACACACCCAAAAAATACATTTATAAGATCAAGGAATCCAGGAGTTGTGGGGTTTTTTTCTTTTTAATTTTTTTCTTAATACAGACAGGATCTCACTGTGTTACCCAGGCTGGGCTCAAGGCATCTGCCCCTCTCGGCCTCCCAAACTGCTGGGATTACAGGTGTGAGCCACCACAGCCGGCCTGGTTTTTTGAAAGAGTTAATAAAACAGATAGACTGCTAGCTAGACTAATAAAGAAGAAAAGAGACAGGATCCGAATAAACATAATTAAAAACTACAAAGGAGATATTACCACTGACCCCACAGAAATACAAATAACCATCAGAGAATATTATGAAAACCTCTCTGTACACAAGCTAGAAAATCTAGAAGAAATGGATAAATTATTGGACACATACACCCTCTCGAGAATGAACTGAACCAGGAAGAAACTGAATCCCTGAACAGACTAATAATGAGCTCCAAAATTGAATCAGTAATTAACCTACCAACAACAACAAAAGAAGCTCAGGACCAGATAGATTCACAGCCAAATTCTACAAGATGTACAAAGAAGAGCTGGTACCATTCCTACTGAAACTATTTCAAAAAATTGAGGAGGAGGGACTCCTCCCTAACTCTTTCTATGAGGCCAGCATCATGCTGATACCAAAATATGGCAGGGACACAACAAAAAAAGAATGTCAGGCCAATTCCTTGAACATTAATGCAAAAAGCCTCAACAAAATACTGACAAACCAAATCTGCAAAGAAAAGAAACTATCAACAGAGTAAACAGACAACCTACAGAATAGAAGAAAAAAATTAAACTATGCATCTGACAAAGGTCTAATATCCAGCACCTATAAAGAACTTTAACAAACTTACAAGAAAGAAAAACAAACAAAAAAAAGTGGGCAAAGGACATGAAAAGACACTTTTCAAAAGAAGACATACATGCAGCCAACAAGCATATGAAAAAAAACCTCAACATCACTGATCATTAGAAAAATGCAAATCAAAACCACAATGAGATACCATCTCACACCAGTCAGAATGGCTATTATTAAAAAGTCAAAAAATAACAGATGATGGTGAGGTTGTGGAGAAAAGGGAATACTTATGTACTGCTGATGAGAGTGTAAACTGGTTCAACCATTGTGGAAAGAAGTTTGGTGATTCCTCAAAGAATTAAAAATAGAACTACCATTTGACCCAGCAATCCCATTACTAGGTATATACCCAAAGGAATATAAATCATTTTACCATAAAGACACATGCACACATACATTCACTGCAGCATTATTCACGAAAGCAAAGCATGGAATTAACTTAAATGTCCATATATGGTAGGCTGAATAAAGAAAATATGGTACATATACAGCACAGAATACTATGCAGCCATAAAAAGAACAAGACCATATTTTCTGGAAGAACAGGGATGGAGCAGGAGGCCATTATCCTTAGCAAACTGATGCAGAAACAGAAAACCAAAGACTGCATGTTCTCACTAATAAGTGGGAGCCAAATGATGAGAACACGTGGCCACATAGAGGGGAACAAAGGAAACTGGGGCCTACCTGAGGGTGGAGGGTGGGAGGAGGAAGAGGCTCAAGAAAAATAACTGATGGGTACATCACCTGGGCGATGAATAATCTCTACAACAAACCCCCATGACACAATTTACCTATGTAACAAATCTGCACATGTACTGCTGCACTTAAAAAAAATGACTTGTGGTCCAACATATGATCACTTCTGGAGAATATTCTACTTACATTTGAGAAGAATGTGTATTATGACGGGATGTGTAAACATATGTTAGGCCCATTTGGTCTACAGTTTTGTTCAAATCTGCTGTTTTCCTTATTCATTTTCTGCCTGCATGACCTACCCATTGTTGAGAGTGAAGTGTTAAAGTCCCCTACTTTTATTGTGTTGCTGTTTATTTCTCCTTTCAGTTCTGTTAATTTTTTAAACCTATTTAGGTACTCTGATGTTGAGTGAATAAACATTTCAATTGTTATGTCTCCTTGATGAATCAATCCTCTGTTATATGACAATCTTCTTTTTTTCTTGTGACAGTTTCTGACTTAAAATCTGATATTAGTATAGCCACTGATGCTCTCCTTAGGTTACCATTTGCGTGGAATATCTTTTCAGGCGTTCACTCTCAGACTCACACTAGTGCATGAGTGGCATCTGAGAGTGAGTGCTTCCTTCAATTTGGTGGCCTCAACTCCCGGCTCGCCTCGCCTTACCCAGTCTTGGAGTTGAGAAAAACATCAGGGGGCTACTTCCTGCAAAGACATGTAGCTAGGGAAAAATCTCCTGGTGACAGGGTCTGATAAAGGACTTTGAAGAACAAGGGAGTCTAATCATCAACCTCTAATTTGTTTGCTGTATGATTCGTGATGTAATTCTTTCCCTCTGTTGGCCCCAAGCCTTCAACAGAATGTATTTACACACAATGACTTCCATGTAAGAGGTTTTAGGAGAAATCAAAGAGACAAAATAGCAGCCACTGGAAGCAATATTTACAGAAGCTCCAGGGCCCAGCAGGACCGGGATTTTGGAGCCAGACATTACACCGGTAGTCACAGAAAGTTTGGGGAAGGTATGGGGCTTCCCATAAGGCATAAGGCAATCTAGTTTATTTTTTAAATAAACTTCAAATATTTTAGAATAATTGTGGTGTATTAGTCAAGGTTCCATCGAGGGTCAGAACTAATAGGATAGATGTATATACGAAGAGGAGTTTATTAAGGAGTATTAACTCACACGATCACCAGGTGAAGTCCCACAATAGGCAGTCTGCCAGCTGAGGAGCAAGGAAGCCAGTCTGCGTCCCAAAACCTCAAAAGTAGGGAAGCCAACAGTGCAGCTTTCAGTCTGTGTCCAAAGGCCTGAGAGCCCCTGGCAAACCACTGGTATAGATTCAAGTGTCCAAAAGCTGAGGAACTCGGAGTCTGATGTTCAAGGGCAGGAAGCATCCAGTACAGGAGAAAGATGAAGGCCAGATGACTCAGCAAGTCTGATCCTTCCAACTTCTGCCTGCTTTATTCTAGCTGTGCGGGCAACTGATTAGATGGTGCCCACTCAGGTTGAGGGTGAGTTGGCCTCTCCCAGTCCACTGACTCAAGTGTTCATCTGCTCTGGCAACACCCTCACAGACACACCCAGGAACAATACTTTGCATTCTTCAATCCAATCAAGTTGACACTCAATATTAACCATCACATATGGATTTACAGAAATGTTGCAAAGAAAATAAAGAGGATTCCTGTATATCCTTCATCCATTTTCCCTTAATGGTAACATCTTACGTCCATGACATGTTTGTCAAGACTAAGAAATGAAGATTTTTTTGTATATTATAGAACTTCTTCAGATTTCACCAGTAATGCCCCTAAAGTGCTATTCTAGGATTTAATCTGGGATCCTAAACTGCACTGAAAGCCGACTGCATTTAAATCTTAAAGGGAAGTGACTGCAATTTGGTCACAATGGCTTTGGTATATTAAATGAAAAGGGGAAAAAAAGATTTTGTTGTTTTTGTTGGGCACAATGGGGGCAATTTTATGTATGAGAATTGACAGCCTCTGCTTGAAGGCTCCTGCGCACTTTTCTCCTGGGCTAGTTGGAATCCCTTCCAGATTTCTCTTTTACCCTACACCTCTGTCCCAAAGGGCCTGACGTAACAAATGCATCTGTTTTTCCAACACCACAATAAAGACCACCTGAAACTTTAGCAAAATTTTTACTTAGAAAAAAACCACTAATATTCATTCAGCTCCTCCTCTTGGTCAGGCTAGTTACTTTTCATGCCTCATCTTGCTTAAACCTCACAACCATACTATGAGGCAGGTATTATTATCATCCCATTTTACAGATGAAAAACCAGACTCCGGAGGTGGAATAAGTTGTCCAGGATTATACAACTCTGAGTTCCTTATAAAGTGGTAGAGCCAGGGTCAGGACCCCGGCAGTCTTTGAAATTGGGGATCTGGCACAGCCTAAGCTCATCCCTTCCTAGAGGTGAGCAACTCCTGGCAAGTTTCAGGCCAGCAGGAGTGGTACCTTCTGTAGTTGATATTGTCACAGTATCTGAATTAATTAGATGATTTGTAACTCATGAAGTTGATGTCACCAAAATGGCTTCAGGAACCTGGACACATGAGGTTGGTTTCCTGAGAAGGGAACACTTGGGAGGGCCAGGGCCTTGACAGACATTTACCTCCTGTTCACGTCACATCCCGCTTGCCAAGAGCGACCCCAGGAGCGGTCCCTCCCAAGCCTCCATGCGGGCTTCTGACTCCTGTGTGCACAATGGTTGGATTGTGGTGGACGCTACTGCTCTAAGGATGGCGTGAGAGGAAGAGATTATGGAGGAGGATTCTGGTGGCTGGGCCAAGGTTTTTCCCTTACCAGATTTCTTGGGGCCATCCTTGACGTAGCTGCCAGGGACCATGCTGAGGCGTTTTCCCTTTTGCTCCACTCCATAGAGTCTTCGGTAGGAGACCGCGTCCTTGTCCTTCCTGAACCTCTTTCCTAAGGCCTTGGAGGGAACAGGTGAGAAGTCACACCCCAGTTACAGGACCTGGCTCACCCTCCCCACCTCCATCCCAAGCAAACAAACAATGATTTCAAAGGTTTGCTGAAAGGCAGGCAAAGGCAACCAAGGAGGGAGCTTCCCCAGGCCCTGGCAGAGGTCGGAGGGGCAAGGTCTGCCCATGGGCGCTTGCTCACCAACGCCTCCCTCTTCTTCCCACCATATATCAGAGGGGTCCCTGGGGGCCTTGGAAACACAGGCCCTTGGAGGCCATTAGGTCTGGGTGGGTCTGCCCTGTTAGCCGCCTAGCCAGAAAGCTCCTGTCCCTCACTGAGCCACTGTGTTCTCATCTTCCAAGTGGTCTTCCTGAATGGTTTCGGGGGACAAATATGGGCGAGGGAGGATGTGACACTAGTGACGAATGAAACTACAGGGAGGCAGCAATTGAGTAGCACAGCTGGACAGGGTAGGGAAGGGTGGAGATTTTATATGAGTGTTAATGTGGGGCCAGAGTGAATTTCAGAGCCTTAAAATTTAGAAAGCAGGCAGACATTATACAGGAGAGAAGCAGGGACCCCCTCCTTCAATTGAAGACCCAGTGCGGGTGAGGGGAGGATGGGGGGCTGCATTACCAGCTGGAAAGTCTCCGTGGCCTTGTGGTTCCCTCCCCGTGCCATCATGAGGCCTTTGCCTTTCTTCTCTTCCTTCTTCTCATTTCCTTTAAGGACTATCACCACTTTGGGCTTTTGCTTCTGAAAAGCCAAGGGAAGAGAGCCCTGCAGCCATCCCTGTGTTGACAGCGTCCCCTCCCTTTCCCCGAGGAGAAGGCTCCCAGGTGAGGGGCTGCCCCACCCCTCCACAGGCTTCAGTGCACACACTCTAGGTCCCGTTGTCACTGTCCCTCTGCTTCCGGATGCACCCTGGTATACATGTCGCCGCCCACAGAGCGACGTTGTAAGCTTCAGGCCTGGTCCTGTTCCTCTCAACCTCAGAATCCATCAGGGGCTCCCCATCACCGCCCCCACATAAGGGCCTCACTCCCTAGCCTGGTGAGAAGCCCCTCCAGCCTCCATGTGGCCTTACCAGCTGTGACTTTCCTGCCCCTGCCTCCAGTCTGGAGCCACAGGAAGGCTGCCCTGACTTTGAGCAGGTGCTGCTGATCCAGACCTCTGGGCCTTTGCTCAGCCCGGCCTCTCCCTTGGTCCCGGAGCACCCCAGGCACCCACCCCATTCAGTCTTCCTGGAGGGGTGGTCATCACTGACCTTGTCTTTTTCTTTCCCCAGGTATTCCTTACCACCCGCCCAAGAGCTGAGCACACCCTGCTGTGAATGGAGTTCCTTGTGCATGGCACATTCCTGGCCCTCCTGCTCTTACAGGGGATGCAGGGAGGGCAGGGTCATTAGGGATCTCCAGGGTCCCACAGTCTAGGAGCCCAGCAGAAGCACATAAAGGGCGGGCCACCCAGGAAGCATCCCGCCTAGTCTATAAGGAGTAGGGGTGGGTGCCAGAGTATCATGGGAAAAACTAAATAGACTGGGTCTCCTCTGGGAATGTGCTGCTTATGGTTACGGGGAGACAGTGGCCTGGACTGCAGTCTCCAGGTCAGACTGCCTGGATTCCTGCTCTATCCACGGCTGAGAGCTGAGTGACCTTGGCAAGTTTCTGCTTTCTCTGTGGCTTAGTTTCCTTGTCTGAAAGGTGGGGATAATAGGAGGACCTACTTCATAAGGTTACTGAGAGCAATAACTGAATTATGACATGCATGTGCAATGCCCTCCATGAATTATCGGGGGTGGGTTACTATGCGGGGTGGGTGGAAGGGAAGTTTCGATAAGCCGTTTGGGAGTGTGGAAGGAAGCTGTCCAAGGCTCTGCTTCATGTTGCAAGTTGCCTTCTAAGGAAGGTAATGCTGGTTAGCTTTGGGGTTTTGTTTGGCTTAGTGGAGAAACAGTGCAACTCAGAACCAAGGCTGCATTTTCAGGCTATGAGGAGCTAGGATGACCCATCTCCTCCAGGGCAGCCCTTTCCACAGTCCCCAGCTCAATCCTCAGCCTCCCCCGAAAAGTTATCTGAGTAGCTCCCCACACAGCCCCCATTTTGGGGAAGCCTGAGTGGAATCGACATGGCAATGCCTTAGACTTAAGGAAAGTGCAACATTCACGGATTCAGCATCCTCCATGGCTGAGACTTCAGACCTCAGGGGTCTTCACTGATGCCAAATGGCTCACAAGGGGAAATACCATGAGCAGTCTGTTGTGGGGAGATCTGGATGGCCAGGCCAGACCCCAGGAGAGGAGGCCACAGAGGGCCCTGAGTGGTGAAGATAGACCCCAACCTTCTCACTAGAGGGTCCCCCGCTGTCACCTGCTGCTATCAGAGACCTGCCAGGACACGTCATCTTCCTCTTAGAAGCTTCTTAAAAAACCCAGATGCTTCTGGGAAAGGTAATGATGCTTGATGACTTAATTATATTTCCTATGTAAACTTTCTCCCTCTCTAGGTCCAAAGTTATTTACAATAAAAGCCACATTTAAGGTAAAGCTGTTAAAATGTGATTATTAGAATCTTATCCTGGTAAAAGGAGATAGACCTGAACATATTAACCATGGAAGTGAATGTAATTCCTGTGATCGATACTAAATTGAGTTTGGAGAGACCCAGAAGTCAAGCTTCCCCTTCGCCCCCAAATCAAGGCAGTGGGTAGGCTATCTGTAAATCATTAGCACCTTAGAGTAAAAAATATGTTTGTCAGATGAGTCTGATGGAATTGGCACTCGAGATCTTTCTGACTATAAAAGGTAAGTGGTATAGTTTGGATCTGTGTCTCTCCCCAAATCTCACGTCAAGTTGTAATCTCCAGTGTTGGAGGTGGGGGCCTGGTGGGAAGTGATTAAATCATGGGGGCAGTTTCTCATGGTTTAACATGATTCCCCTTGGTAGTGTTATGAAGGAGAGAGTTCTCGTGAGATCCAGTCATTTAAAAGTGTGTGTGGCACCTCATCCTCCCACTTCTTGCTCTGGCCACGTGAAGTGCCTGCCCCTCTTTTGCCTTCTGCCATGATTGTAAGCTTCCTGAGGCCTCCCCAGAAGCGGAATCCCCTATGCTTCTTGTACAGCCATGAGACAATTAAACCTTTTTTTTTTTTTTTTAATAAATTACCCAGTCTCAGGTATTTCTTTGTAGCAGTGTGAGAATGGACTATAGTAAGTAAGTACATGAACAGAATGGAAGCTTTCCCCAAAGGCAGGTGCTGACCTGGATAAAGCAGAGGAAGCGGAGGCAGTTATGGGGAGTTGGCCCAGCAAAGCCCATGCATTTGGGAATTGGATAAATCTCAGTTTGAGCCCTGGCTCTGCCCTTTATTACTTCTGTGAGAGCAATAAAAATACTTATTTTCACTTTCCTTATCCTTCAACTGAGGGTAAAAATAGCGCCTCCCTGGTGGCCTGACTGGGAGCAGTTGACCACATAACCCAGGTACAAATCTAAGCACAGGGCCTTCACCACAGTAAACATTAAAAGTTAGTGATGTGATGAGCATTGTCATTAGTAATGGCATTTTTTACTCATTTTGCTCTAGGGTCGGGAGATTCAAGACCAGGTGGCATCTTCTGCAGAGGACACCACTTTCCAAAGACATGGCTTGGTTCTTCATAGATGATGGGTCTTGGGGGAGCTCTGGGAAAAACTGAGGCAAACTTGGTTGCTATACTTCTTGGAGAAAGAGGGAAGGGCAGGTTAGAACTAGCTCGATGTAGGGTAGAAAAGAGGAGGTATGTTAGCTGGAGTCGCAGTTGCAGTGATGGCAGTGAGGAATGAATGTTCTTTGATTCTGAAGGCATCACAAGGAGGGAAGAGCTGAGGGCAGTAGGAAGATCCCATCCTGCAATACGGAGACCCAGAAGCCACTGCCCCTTGGCCCTTCTAGAATTCTGACCAATACTAACATTTCCCCAGCTTAACTAAACTTTAGACAGGTTTCTTCCTGATGATAGGTCTTTGGCCTCCTTTTCCTGAGAACCTTTCCTCTAGAAAACTTGCATTTGTAAATTTTTTCTCTGCCCCTTTGAGATGTAAATTTATCAGCCTCTTGCTAGTTTTACAATCCAGGAATGTTTTTCTCAAGGACCTGGGAGGACCCTTTGAAATATAATCATCAAGAAAGATTGTACCCTGTCTCTCAGTCTCTGTGAGAGGATGGGAGCCTAACATTGATAAGTGCAAATTAGCAACACAGACAGCCTAATCATATTAACTAATCCCCCCACTCCCTTAATGTCCTTGGGTACTTCTCACTAGCTTATCCCAGCACTTCAAAACCATCCCGCCTTTTGTTTCAGGAGAGTCAAGTCCAATCTCTCTCCCCTACTGCAACTATCTTGAGCAAAGTCTTCCTGCCATTTCTCTTGGATGGTACCCACCTCGGGAGCTTGTTTCTTCTTCCCCTGCCTCCGCTCCAGCCACTCCAGCACACGGGTGAGGTCAGACATGCGCCTCTCTTCGACAGTCTTCCACATGGATTTCCTCTTTGTGGGCATTAAATCCTTCAGGTACACTGGTTGCTCTGACATTGTGGAGTCTTGCTAGTGGCTTGGGTGGGAGGCGGCTGGCACTCTCTCACTCTCTTGATCCCTTTATCTGGACTCGATGGCCTGGTTATTCAGAAGGTAAGGTGTGGCCTCCAGATGTGAACATAAAGGGCAGAGTGAGCAAAGACACTGGGATATTGGCTTTAAAGGGTGGAAGGCCTGGGGAGTGATTGTGAGGTCATTGCCAGGCTTGGTAGCTGGCTCTGAGGTCAGAGTAGAGGTGAGACATTGGCCACCTCCCACTGTTCCCCATGTGGCCACTACCCCTCTTCAGGCGTTATGTCTCCTCTGGACTCTGCCACAGCCTCCTTGCAGCCTTTCCACCTCCATCTCCACGCAGATCTTACTAAAATAAAGGTCAGCCCATGCATCTTCCTTTCTCAGAAACCTTCAATGGCTCTTTGTTGCCTATCTAAAAAAAGTCTAAATTCTTTAGTTTGGCATCCTGTCTTTCTACAGTGTACTCTAATTAGAAGAAAGTTTTTTATAAGCCCAATTCGTCTATGTTCATTTATTCATCCAACATGTGGTTATCAGGCACTTACTAAGTATTGGGAATGGTGCTGGGGATATGATGCAGGAGAAAACATAGGCAGACTTCCTAAGACATATGGGCTAGTGGAAAAGCAGGGCAGATAATTACCCTATGAATCCATAATGACAAGTGAAGATGAGTGCTCTCAAAGAAAGGAATGTAGTTCTAAGAAAGGCCATAGCAATGGTACTAGACTTGGATGGGATGGTGGGTAGGCCACTTTTGAGCTCTGAGCTAAAGGATAAATAGACTTCAACACGGCTGCTATGGACTGGACATTTGTGTCCCTCTTGATGGCATTAAAACGTGGGGCCTTGGGAGGTAATTAGGTCATGAGGGCAGTTGTCTCATGATTGGAATTGGTGCCCTTGCAGAAGAGACTAGAGAGAGCTCCACCATGTGGAGATGTAGTGAGAAGGTGTCACCTATGAACCAGGAAATGGGTTCAGCAGACATAGAATCTGTCAGAGCCTTAATTTTGGATTTCCTAGGCTTCAAAACGGTGATAAATGAATGTTTGTTGTTTATAAGCTACCCACTTTGTGCTATTTTGTCATAGGCCCGAGTGGATTAAGACAAGGGCTTTGGACCAGAGACATACGCCTGTGCAAAGGCCCTGTGCAAAGGCTTTAGACCAGAGACATATGCCTGTGCAAAGTGGGAGGCATAGCACTAACAGCAGAAGGCAAGAGTGGCTAGAGTACCAGGGGGAAAGAGGCAATGGTACAGAGGTGGCCAGAGGCCAGGCCATCCAGGAACTTGGTGGCCACGGGTTCTGCTCAGACTGGGAAGGGAAAGGGAGCAAAAGGAAAACAATAAAGGAATTCAAAAAAAAGGGGGAGGGAGTGGCATGGTCAGGTTTCCCTTTTTTGCTCTAGTAAACTTCTACTGAAGTAAATTAAGTATACAGAAATGTGCCAGAATCACAAATGAAGACATCTATGTAACCAGTACCCCAGAATCTCCCCTACAGCCCCTGGTAGTTATTAGCACCCTCCAAGGGTAAACATCATCTTATCATCCAATTTCTGCTTTTTTTTTTTTTTTTTTTTTTGAGACAGAGTCTCTCTCTCTGTTACCCAGGCTGGAGTGCAGTGGTGGGATCTCAGCTCACTGCAACCTCCGCCCCCCAGGTTCAAGCGATTCTCCTGCCTCAGCCTCCCGAGTAACTGGGATTACAGGCACTCTGTAATTTTTGTACTTTTAGTAGAGATGGGGTTTCACCATGTCGGCCAGGCTGGTCCTGAACTCCTGACCCTGATCCACATGTCTCGGCCTCCCAAAGTCTGGGATTATAGGCATGAGCCACCGTGTCTGGCTTTATCACCCAATTTCAAACTTTTTCTTCCTGTTATTGAGTTTTATATAAACAAAATAATATACATGTGATATTTTACATCTGAATTTATTAATTTTGCAATATTTTTGTAAGATTTTGAAAGAGTGAATTATTTTGTCTTTGTTTATGTGGTAATATGTTTATTTTACCTTCATTCTTGAAGAAAGATTTTCTGGATAATGGAACTCATGGTTAACAGTCTTTTCAACACTTTGTATATGTCATTTGATTGCTTTTTGCCCTCTATTGTTTTATTTGGGAAGTCAGCTGTTAATTGTATTGTTGCCTCTTGTAGTAATAAGTCATTTTTCTCTTTCTTGTTTTTCTCTTTGTTTCTGTCTTCTCACTGCTTGCCTATAATTTGTCTAGGTGTGGATCTCTACATATTTATCCTACTTGAGGTTTACTGAACATTTTGGATATGTATTTAATTTTTTAAAGTCAAATTCTGAAAGTTTTTGGCCATTGGTTTTTCCATATGTTTTCTGCTCCTTCCTTTTTATTTTCTACTTCTGGTTTTCTCATTATACATCTGTTGGCTTGTTGTTGTCCCACTGGTCCCTATGGTTCTGTTCATTTTACTTCAATCATTTTTTTTTTCTCTCTGTTCCTCAGATAGATACTTTCTATCACTCTGTCTTCAAGTTCATTGATCCCTTCCTCTGCCATATATAATCTGTTGTAATAGGTCTTTACAGTAAAATTGTAATTTATGCTTTTCAATACCAGAATTTCCATTTCTTTCCTTATACTTTCTATCTCCTTATTTAGAATCTTTCTCTGCTGATTCTTTATTATCATAATTTTTTTTAAAAATTTAAACAGTTCTTTGAACATATTTAGAATAGCTATTTGAAATCTTTGTCTGCGAAATACAGAATCTAGGGAAACTCAGAGACAGGTTCTACTATCTGCTATTTTCCTCAGTATGTGTCACACTTTCCTATTTCTTTGCATATCTTGTAATTTTCTGTTGAAAACTGGGCATCGAAAATATTGCAATGGATATGTTAATTGATATGTAATGGATATGTTAATTATCTTGATGTAGCCATTCCATAATGTATCATTATGTTGTACACCATTAATATATGCAATTTTATTTGCCAATTAAAAAAATTGCAAAAACTTTGGATTCTGATTTCCCCTACTCCATGTTTTATTGTGAATCATGGAATTGCTATCTGGGAATCTTGTCTTCTCTGTTGTGTGAAGCTGCTGAAATTTCTGATGACATTTCTTACATTCTTGCTTTTTAAAAATATTTAAGGCTAGCTTCCTAAGCATTATCTCTGTGTCTGCATATCTAATTGGACGGAAATTGTCCTCAAACACCTTAAATGAGTAACGCCATCTGAGATCTGCTGATGAATCTACATGTGGGTATGGGAGCTGTATCAGTTATCTTATTGCTGTTTAATGTTATCTCAAAGTTCAGTGGCTTAAAACAAGAGAAAGATTTTACAGATTTTGTGGGTTGGGAATCTGGGTGTGCCTTAGCTGGGTTCTCTGGCTCAGGCAACAATCAAGGTGGTGGCCACGTTACAGGTTTGACTGGGGAAGGATCTGCTTCCACACCCTTCATGTGATTGATGGCAGGATTGGGTTCCTTGCAGGCCATTGAACAGAGAACGTCACTTCTTTGTCACAAGAAACCCTTTGTTCCTTGTGACATGTGCCTCTTCATAGGATAGCTCATGACATGCAGCTTGCTTCATCAGCACAGGAAGGGGGAAGAACCAGAGAGAGAGTGAGAGCAAGGCAGAAGTCAGTCTAACCTTGGAAATGACATCCACCATTTTTGCCATATTAGAATATGATTTATTGGAAGCAAGTCCCTATGTCAGCTGCACCCAAAATGAGGGGATTACACAGAGTGCTAATACTGAGGACAGCATTTATGGGAGCCATTTTAGAAGCAGCCTACCATAGGAATACATTCAAACTTCAGTCCATTTTCATGCTTTCCTCTATTTTTTGCTTTCTACTGGGCTCTTTTTCATCTCCTCTGTATATCTGTGTAGCCTCAGAGTTGGCCAGCAGAGTCTGGCTAGACAGGGCCCTTTCTGGTTTCTGCTATGCAAGCATGCAGCTTTAGCTAGAGACATTTGCCCCAGTCATGACTAAAGTGATGTTCTCAGTCTAAAGGACCTTTTGGCCCTCCTGCTTTTCTACCTTGGCAACTTTTACTTAAACCAACATGGCTGCCAAGAGTGGATGTGGCCCAGTGCTCTAAGTCAAGTAAGCTCCCTTTACAGCCGAGAAACTGTGTCTCCTCCCAGTCTGCCCCACCCTGGAGGAGCCTCCCTATTGACTTAGCTAGGAGCAGGAGATGGGAGCAGCCTTAGGCTAGAGTGCCAAAGATTCTCACTGTTGTTACCCAGACTTCTGCAGTTCTCAAGCATAAATGTTACTCCAACTGTTATATGCCTCCAGTTGATTTCTGGAGTGCTGTATGATGCTTTTGATCAATGTTTTTGAGCTTTATAGTTGCTTTTTGGGAAGAGGATTTATTATTGCTTCACTTGGCCATAGACAGTTTCCCTTGCTAATGCCCTTTTAATACATTTTGTAATACCCTCTTTGCTATTTGGAAATGAAATCCATATAAAACTTATTTGCATACATACATTTAAAAAAATTGCTATAATCCTCTAAACTAATATAAAAAAGAAAATTTTAAACAATACAGTCTCCCTTTGGGTATATTTCAGTATTATAATATCTGGTCACAACTAAAATAATTGATAATAATTTAGTCACTCCACAATATATCATCATGTTGTTTCTTATTAATGTATACAACTTTATTTGCCAATTTAAAAATATTGTAGCAAATTTGGATTATGATTTTCTCCTAACTAGAGTCTTAGGATCTCTGTTTTAATGTTAATGCTGGTCAGTTGTGTTGACCAAAAAAAGAAAACTCTGTAGTATAAAGAGATTTATTCTGAGCCAGTATGAGTGACCATGGCCCAGGGAAGAGTCTCAAAAGATCCTTAGAACACGTACTTGAGGTGGTTGGGTTACAGTTTGGTTTTATAGATTTTAGGAAGACAGAAGCTATAGGCAAAGGCATAAATCAACATATGTAAGACATATAATGGTTCAGCCCAGAAAGCTGGGATACTTTTATACACACACACACACACACACACACACACACACACATATATACACACATATATTTTTTGTTTGTTTTGTTTGAGACAGAGCCTTGCTTGGTCACCCAGGCTGGAGTAAAGTGGTGTAATCTCAGCTCAGTGCAACCTCTGCCTTCTGGGTTCAAGCAATTCTCCTGCCTCAGCCTCCTGAACAGCTGGGACTACAGGTGCATGTCACCATGCCTAGCTAATTTTCTGTATTTTTAGTAGAGACAGGGTTTCATAATGCTGGTCTTGAACTCCTGACCTCATGATCTGCCTGCCTCAGCCTCCCATAGTGCTGAGATTACAGGTGTGAGCCACCAGGCAGGTGGGACATCTTGAAGTGGAGTGGGGTGGTGCTTACAGGTCACAGGTGGATTCAAAGATTTTCTGATTAGTGATAGGTTGAAAGAGTTAAGCTAAAGACTTGAAGTCAGTAGAAATAGATGCTTGAATTAAGATAAAGGGGGTTGTGGAAACCAAGGTTCTTGTTATGTAGATGAAGTCTCCAGGTGGCAGGCTTCAGAAAGAATAGATGGTAAATGTCTCTTTGTAGACCTTAAAAGGTATCTGACTCTTAGCTAATTTCTTCTAGATCAGGGATAGGCCTGGCTGCATTAACAGAGGTTCCTTACAGATGCAAACTTTCCCCTACAAAAGATGGCTTTGCAGGGCCATTTCAAAGTATGTCAAAGACAAATCTCTTGGGATAAAATAGTTTCATTTCCTTCAGGGTCTTCTATCTGTCATGTGATGTTATACCAGTGTTAGGTTGGAATTTGGTATCTTATTGCCAAAGAGTCTGTTTTGTGAAACTTGGGATCTCTTTTTTTTTTTTTGAGGCGGAGTCTTGCTCTGTTGCCCAGGCTGGAGTGCAGTGGCGTGATCTCGATTCACTGCAAGCTCTGCCTCCTGGGTTCACGCCATTCTCCTGCCTCAGCCTCTCGAGTAGCTGGGACTACAGGCGCCTGCCACCATGCCCGGCTAATTTTTTTGTATTTTTAGTAGAGATGGGGTTTCACCATGTTAGCCAGGATGGTCTCGATCTCCTGACTTCGTGATCCACCTGCCTTGGCCTCCCAAAGTGCTGGGATTACAGGCGTGAGCCACTGCGCCTGGCAGAGATCTCTATTTTAATGTTAATTCTGTTCTTTTGTGCCTAAACTCGGTAAGGGAGGGACCATCCTGAGGCATATTCAATCTTCCTTCTTATCAAGACAAATAATTCAATTTTTCAGGTTTCTCTTGTCCCAGAGAGGTCTGTGCAGTCAATTAGGGTGACTTAGGATTTTATTTTTGGCTTACAAAGGTAATCCCCCAAATTTCCTAAATGTCTCTTAGAGAATGGTACAACGCCGCTGAAAACTAACAGCATAATCAAAACTGTCTAGACTCTATTTCTGCAGTTTTTGTGGGGAGCAAGTTCTGTTTTGAAAGTTTTCCATGGATGAAAGTTTATCTTCCAAGGTCTATTTTTTCCCTGAACATTCATGCAAACAAATCAACTTTGAAAAAGAAATGCACTTTCCTCAAAGGATATTAACCTTGGGCTAAAAAGCTTTATTACATTTTTTCTGACTGGAACACCTCAGAAACACTGGTGGTAGGAGGGAAACAGAAGCCCAGGTTAGTTTCCCAACAGGACGGAGAGGCAGAGTGGGTCTGGAGTGACTTGGCCCAGGGACTAGAAGGCACTTTTGGTGGGCTCCTGGCCTCGTGGGATAAGGGTGTATTTAGAAGCCATCAAAGTCAAGCCATGATGTTAGTTATGTCTCCAAGAGTAGAAACTTTCTTCCAATGATCTGGGCTCTTTAATCTCTCAGATACCCTCTCATTTCACAAATGACTGGTACTATTAAACTTAAGAAACATCACTGGTTTTTCTTATTTTCCCTTCTTTCTAATTTCCAAATTCAAACTGAAGTAGAAGCTCTTTTATGGCCTAGTCTCTCCAAGAAACCTTTTCTGATTTTTATCCTGAAATCCTTTCTTTCTACTGAATGTACAATGCACATTGATAAAAGAAAATTTCAGCTGAATTAAATTTAAGAGTTTAATTGAGCAATGAATGATTTGTGAATCAGGCAGCCTCCCAGGCCAGAGTAGGCTCTGAGAAGTGAAATACAGAAACAGCTAGATTGGTTACAGGTTGGCATTTGCCTTATTTGAATATCGTTTGAACAGTTGGCTACATTTGATTGCCAAAACTCAATAATTGGCACAAGTGTAGGCTATGGTCTGTTTACACTTCCATTTGTTACAGTTCATGATATACAGAAAAACCTTTAGGCCAAAACTTAAAATATGTAAGGAGGGAGCTTTAGGCTAAACTTGACTTACCAACATTGATATTTAGTAATGTCTACCTTATACTTAATTGCATTCCATCCATGTTAGTATTCATGAGATTTGAGAGTAAAGACCACACCTGGTTCATTTCCACATCACCTGGGGTGTCAAGCACAGGGTCTGCCACATAGCAGGTGCTTGACAACTATTTTTTGCTATAATAAATAGCAAATCAATGTGTAAATGAATGAATGAATTGTCCAAATGAAACATTGAGTAGATAAAACCAGTGAGGGCATCAATCAATGAGTTAAGGTTAGAATGAATCACTGTATCAGTATCTGTACTAGTCAAAGCATTTTTAGATGCAGAGAACAGAAACCTACTCAGACTAGCCCAGGTAAAAATAGCACTAGGAGAGGGCAGGCTATTGCTTAACAACTTAACACAGTGTTTCTCTGTTGAGAAGGAAGGAAGTTTCCACAAGAACATAGAAGTAATGATACCGTGTGAACTGGGATGGAAAGCCCATACCCAAAATGTCCACTCGAAAATTTTACTGATAATCTTAGAACCCAAGGCTTCAGGATACCCAGCTGGGCCTCAGGGTACTGGAACCAGAAACAGAATAGATGGGAGCCAAGGCTGAGGGCTCCACATCCCTCTCATTCCTGTCCATCTGTCTGTCTAGCTGTTGTGCCTTCTCTCCTTTTATTCTGGCTTTCTGCTTCTGTCTCTATCACAATTAGTGTCTTCTAGATCATTTTACCTACATCCTTTTCTTTACAAGACATTTCAGCGTAGGTGTCTACCACTGTAACAGTGAAAAGGAGGTCTAGCATCACAAACTCTATTTTGATTCTAATCTCCCGCCTCATGTAATGATTATCTTTTAGGTTAACTGCTTTTGCTTGCCTCTGTATGTAGGCCAAGCCAAGTATGAGAGGAATTTTAGCTTATAGTTTACCTTTAAAGCAAGGACGACAATAGCCCCTTCCCAAAATTAACCCCTGAGAAGATAAGGAGGGTATATACATGGTTAATAGTGTTGTGTTAAAGGTTTATAGGAGCATCGTGACCTAACCAAGGCCAAAGAAAGTTACCCTTGCCGGCGCACAGATGTCTGTCGTCATCAGTCACCTTTTGACCACTACCCTCTTCCTCCTCCCTTCCCATAATATTAAAGGAATCCCAAATTCATATGAGCGTAAGATGTCTTTAGGACACTAGTCCGTCATCTTCTTGGTTTGCTGCCTCTCTGAAATAAAGTCACTTTCCTTGCCCCAAGACCTTGTCTCTTGACTTATTGGCTATTGTGCTGCAAGTGGTGTGAACTTTGGACTTGATGACACCAAAAATTGCATTTTCTCTTGGTTCAAATCCTCCCCCAACAGCCCCCTGAAAAGAAAGAAATCTAAAGGACTCAGTCCACTCTCTTTGGCTCAGATCTGATTTTCTTTGGGTCAACTGTTATCCCAATCTTTTCAAGGGTGGTGGGGGTGGGCACAGGCTGGCAGGCCACAGTTACATTGTCTGTTCCCATTCAGCAGGTCTGTAGGTAGGGGAGGCGATGATAAACAGGCACAAATACAGCCAGCGAGTGAATGAATGAGTGAATGAACAAGACGTGGGGGTGACTCTCAGGCTTCTTCACCCAAAGTTTCTCTTTCCCAAATCTGTAGTAGAGACCAGCAGCTACATGTTTTGGAAGCCTTGCCCTTGTCTCCACAGAAGGCAACTGGAGGCCTTGTCGGGGGCTGGATTGGGGATTGGGTTACCAGAATTCTACTCTTGCAAATACAAAGTATTAGCTCTCTCTTTCATCTTTTAGAGACAGGGTCTTGCTCTGTCTCCCAGGTTGGAGTTCAGTGGTGCAATGATAATTCGCTGCATCCTTGAACTCCTGGGCTCAGGAGATCCTCCCACCTTAGCCTCCTGAGTAGCTGGGTCTGCAAGCATGTGCTACCATGCTCAGCTAATTTGTTTACTCCTGGCCTCAACTGATCCACTGATCCACCCACCTCAGCCTCCCAAAGTGCTGGGATTACCGGGGTGAGCCACTGTACTTGGCCTTTCTCTGTTATTTTAAAAGACACCAAAGGCCAGGCCCACCATGCTCCAGATGGTCATCTGGTACTGTTAGACATAGTTAGACAGGTATGAGTGGGGCAGGAGTGGGCTCTCTCTCATGCACTAGGGATGTTGGGTGATGGTTTGGCAGTCATCACATTGCCTCTCTAAAAGTGATAAATTGGCAGCTGGCACTAGGGAGAGGCCATTTCTTGATGGCCCACACCTGTTGCACGAAAGTGTTAATTGAATGCAGGTACCAGGGAGAAGCAACTTCCTGGGCACATGCCTTAAGAGATAAAATGGTGGAGTATAACCTTCCAGGGCACACCACAGGTAAAGGGAAGAAAGCCTCAGATGGGCATGCATACGACTTCCTAGACACACTGCGTGTGCTCACCTCCCAAAGGTAAGGAGGGCACAGCACTCATGGGCAGCCCACCCTAAGGGAAGAATCACGGGAAAGGGGTACAAGATGCCAGAGGTGGGCAATATGAAGACTTTTCATATCTATTGTGCTAGGTCATGGGTCTCAAATTCAGGTGTCATGCAGGTGACATAGAGGAGTGAAGCTGGCTGAGTATAAGGCAGTAGGAAGTGTGTGGAGTGAACTGTCAATCACATGCCCTTCCTAAAAGGGTGGCTGTCACTTGGTGTCAGGTGGTCGTGGCCATGTGAGAAGGTGAGCCCAGTGTGGTCAGATCTTCTAATTTTTTTTTTTTTGGGAAGCTAGAAATTTTGATTTGTATGTGACACTAGTTGGAAACTGTCTTGGTTCATTCTGTGTTGTTATGAAGGTTACCTGAGGTGGAGTAACTTATGAAAAGGTTTATTTGGCTCACAGTTCTGCAGGCTGTACAAGAAGCATGGCACTGGCATCTGATGGCTTCTGGTAAGTCCTCAGGAAGCTTGTATTTGTGGTAGAAGGAGAAGGGGAAACCAGTGTATCATATGGTGAGAGAAGGAGAGTCAGAGAGGAGGTGTCAGGCTCTTTTAAACACCCAGCTATCATGTGAATTAATAGAGGGACTATACACTCATTAACTCGGGTGGCACGAAACCATTCAGGAGAGATCCAACCCCATGACTCAAACACCTTTCACCAGGTGAAACATTGGAAATCACATTTCAACATGAGATTTGGAGGGGACAAAAGTCCAAACTGTAACAGAAACCAATCTGAAAAGAAATGTTGGCAGAAATCAATGACATATGCCTATAGTACCAGCACTCTGGGAGGCCGAGGTGGGAGAATTGCTTGAGGCCAGGAGTTTTGAGGCCAGCATGGGCAACATAATGAAACCCCTATATCTACAAAAACAATACAAAAAATTAAAAATTAGCTGGATGTGATGGTGTGCACCGATAGTCCCAGCTACTCAGAAGGCTGAAGCAGGAGGCTGAACCCAGGAGTTCAAGGTTATAGTGAGCTATGATTGTGACACTGCACTCCAGCCTGGGCAATGGTGAGACCTTGTCTCTAAAAAAAAAAAAAAAGAAAAGCATGATAATTTATTGTTATTATTATTTGGACAAAATTCATGTGATTGTGCTCAGGCCGATCTGCAGTTTCTGCCTCGTTCAACCCTCACCACAGCTAGGAGGCACGTCAGGCCAAGTGACTGCAGAGGAAATTGAAGCACAGAGATGGGAAGGCTACTTGTTCAAGTCTACTCGGCTGGGAATAAGAACAGTCAGGATTCAAACCCAGTTCTCCTGGCCCCCAGTCTAGTGGGGTTCCACAAGAGAAGTGTCTGAGAAACAGGACTCAGGTAGCAGTCATCCCTCAAGGATGAGGGGGCCTTGAAAGTGGAGAAAGGTCTGAACACATCTCCAGCCCTGGGGTGTTCATGAGGGTGAAATCCACAGGATTTTTCACCTTGGTGCTGCACAGTTCCGAAAAGATGGGGCAGCTGTCTAGGTTTTTATTTGGTACTACTTTCTGCTGTTTTAATATCCGGTATCATTGCAATAAACAAAAACCATCTAAAGAACATATAATCTTATTAGTGAGAACTGGCTTCCCTGTTGCTGGTCTAAGTTCCGGAGAAAAGCCATTGGTCCCCCTGTCTCAGCAGGGCATCTCAGGCAAGTGGCTCTGACTCTTGGAATGTCACATTTGCCCTATTTTCTAGGACATTACAAGCAAATGTCTCAATTAGGCCGCAGGATGGATGTGCTGTGGAGTGCACTGTGATTTACATACTCAGAGCCCTGCAGTCTCTTTGGCTCTGGAAATGTCCTTCGTTGGCTCTGCAGGGTGCTTGAGGAGACTACTGGCTTCCCAAGGGGCACAGGCCTTGGAGCTGGATGCCTTTGAGGGTGATGTTAAAGACCAGGCAAGGAACAGCATGTAACTGTGGAGATCAGGCTGATCCAGGAACCAGAGATATGCTATGAGGCCTATCGGGCTCTGTGTCCATTCGCTGGATGACCTTGGGCTTACTACATGGCCTCTTTAGTCTTGCCCTTCTGCTATGAAGTGAAAAGGATACGTTTAGGGGTTGCAAACTGGCACAAGTTGTATTAGTTTGTTTTCACGCTGCTAATAAAGACATGACCAAGACTGGGTAATTCATAAAGGAAAGAGGTTTAATTGACTCACAGTTCCACATAGCTGGGGAGGCCTCACAGTCATGGCAGAACACAAATGAGGAGCAAAGTCACGTCTTACATGGATGGTGGCAGGCAAGAGAGCTGGTGCAGTGGAACTCCCACTTGCAAAAACATCAGATCTCGTGAGAATTAGTCACTACCACGAAAATAGTATGGGGGAAACCACTCCCATAATTCAATTATCTCCATCTGGCCCCACCCTTGACACATGGGGATTATTACAATTCAAGCTAAGATTTGGGTGGGGACACAGACAAACCATATTAAAGTGATATTTAGTCCACACATGTATTTTATTCAACCTGCAAAGTGTTTTAGAAATCAGGGAATGAAACACACACACACACACACACACACACACACACACACACTCAGATTTCTGATTTAAGCAAATAAATAGTCTGATATGATGGCCTGGATAGCACTGGCCCCCCTGAGCAGTGGGGGTGCCACCTGTTGCTATAATCCCTCCTGGCCAGCTTCACCCATCTATGGAACCTACTTATCCCTTGAAGACATATGTGTTTGTGACCTCTGGATTAGGTAATAATTCCACCCACTTTACTGTTACAAAGACAAAGTTGTATCTCCCTATCTTTGATCTGGAGAAGTAGAGATTCTTATCCTATTTTATAGGTTTGGAGCCCAAGGCTCCAAGACATGTGTTCACTCAGGCTGTCAGTTACTATACGGTGCAGCTGTACTCACACCTGTCTGAGCTCAAGCCCCACCTCCTTCCAAGCTCTCATTAGGTGGGGGATTTATCTCCAGTGCATACCTGAGCTGACTGAGGCTAAGGGTCCTTGTAGGTCTCATTGCCAGTGAAACTCTGACACTTCACTGCTTGCCACTGGGAGGAGAGAGGCAAAGGCTAAGGGGTTGGGAACACATGTAAAGTTCTCTGGTGCACCTGTTTTTGCATGCCATAGGGGATCTAGAAGGGAGAGGGAGGCTTTTGGGATGAGGGATTTATAGAGAGGCTGGACAAGGTAGTGGGCAGAATGCAGGGCTGGGCATCAGGGGATTCACTGACTCTGTTCCTTTCCTTGGGGCCTCCTGATCTCTTGACTATAGGGAGGCCAGTTTTTCATAGACCTCATTTTCCTCATCTGTAAAATGGCATTAACATCACCCTTGCTTCCTTGTGGAGGTGCTCATGAGACAACCGAGGGCTTCGCAAAGTTGCAGAAACTCAGGGCACATGACAGCATGATAATGATAGCATCAGAGTTAAGAGCACAGGCTCTATAGGCAAATCCACCATGTGCCAGCTGTGTGCCCTCAGGCAGATTGCTTAATCTTTCTGGTCCAAGTTTTGTGTTCTGTAAAATAAAGTCATAATAATCCCTATTCCAAGTGACTGTGGGCATCCAATGAGATATCTCTACCAAGTGCCAGGCTTCCAGTAGGTTCTTCATACAGAATATGGACAAACACATGGGCCTATGATGACCAAGGGTGGGAATGATGCTGAAATGCACAGAATGAAGGCCCTGGGAAGGCCAAACCAGGGGGACCAGTGCAGGGGGATAAGCACAGAAACACCTTCAGCAAAGTCCAGGCAATGGCCTTGCCCTGGTTCCTCCTCCTGCAGGTCATCAGCACTACAGCTGGAGCAGGTAGGCAAGAATCCATGAGAAGGTGCTTTGGGGCCAGGTGTAGGCTCTTGGAGGGTTTGTCCTGCTGTCCAGGATGATAACTCAGGGCTCATTTCCCTCTGTTACCAGTCTCCTAGAGAAAGCCCAGCCTGGTAGCCTAGAAGTCTGGCCCAGTGGGTAGACAGAGGGTGACTGAACCCAGATTCTTGGTAAATTGATCAAGCGGGGGTGGTTTAGTCTGGCCACCTTAAGCTAGTCCTGCTCCATACTGGTGGCCTGGTTGGCAAGTCCCAGCCCGGTTATAATCATTGTAATTTAAGTAGTAATAACCCCCCACCCTCTGCTGCCCTCAGGGGAGTGGCCGCACACTGCAGGAAGGGATGCCGGTGACTGCCTTTCTGTTTTATAGGAAGCCATCTTGCAGAACCAGTCTTGCAATTCTCTCCTTGAGAAAAAAAGCCCTGGGTGTGAAGTTTTTGTGCATAGGGGTGGGGAGAGGAGGCTGAGCTGACTCCTGCTCATAGGTGTCCCAGCTTTCTTGTTGTTTGACCCTAGGATATGAGAGTTGGGTTGGGAGTGAGGGTTGGAGCTGGGGTTAAGGCTGCCAGGCCCTGGAGGAAACATCTGGGGTGTGATACGAAGCTGATACTGGTTCTTGGGTGGTCTCATTCGCTGCCAACCAGGTGCTGTGCTAGACGTTTCCATGTATTCTCTCATTTAATTCTCCCAGCGAACTGGCAAAAAAGGTACTATAATCCCGACTTGATAGCTGGAGAAATCAAGTGTTATGGAGGTGAAGTTGCTGACTGAGGTCCCACCAGTGGTAAGGAGTGGAGTCCCCATTCCTCTTGCTTCTCAGGAAACTGGAATTCTTTTTCTCATTGCATAGATAAAGAGACTGCAGCCCAGGAAGGGAAGCAACAGTGCCATAGCTCATCAGTGGAGGGTCAAGAATTTAAGCAAGCCCCCAGGGCTCGAATCCACAGCCGTTTCCAGTTAGCCCAATGGGGAAGGCCCTCACGATGGAACTGCCAGCCCCTTTCAAAAGCTTCACACAGGTGTTTTGCCACTTCTTGTCCCCAGAGACATCTCCTCTATGCAGTTCTGCAAAAAAGAGGCCAGCTTCTCTGTCCTCTGGCAGGGGCAAATGGAGTGTAACAGGCACGTGAATGAACCTGGGGGCCAGGTCACTAAGATTGAAATCCTAGCTCTGCCACTGGACATCTTTGACAAGTACAGAAACAACAACAACAAAACCCTTTCTGCCGCCCTCTCCTCCTCTGTAAAATGGGACAAAACGATATAACAAACTTCATAGATCACTGTTTAGAGTTCTGAAATCAGGCCATAGGTGTGAAGTGCTTACAGCGGTGCCTGGCATATGGAATTGCCGGCCGCCATTGTTTTGGTGCATGTGAACAGTGGTGTGGAGCTGCAGGGAGAACATGGGGAGCTGGGTTCCCACCCCCCAAGACTCTCCACTCCCTGAGTCTGAGTTTCCCTGCTGCTGCTCAGTTTCTTAGCACCCACTTGCCTCCAATTCCGAGTCTGCGATTTTGCTGTGCCACAGGAGTTTCTCAGTGACCCAGCACAAGAATTCATCTTTTCAGTGCATGGGACACACAGCATCACATGGGTCTCCCTCTGTAGTGTGTGAGCCCACGTGCTTGGCTCCCCCTGGCATTCTCATGGTTGCACTTATTTCACCTCCTCCCTCTCACCTTTGCCCACAAAGCATCACTGAAACCCCGTGGGTGTCAGGCCCTGCACCAGAGATAGACGCTGCCCTGCAGGAGCTCTCATGCGGGGGTGATTTCCCCCCTCCAACCTCCAGCAGACAGTTAGCAATGAACATTTTTGGTTTGGTGGGTGCTACTGGCATCTGTGGAGCTCTGCTTACTTAGAATGCGAACTGGAGGGAGCTCCTACCTGTCTTTTCTTGCTGCCCTAGCCCTCCCTACCCCAAGGCTCTGTGGCTCTCAGTCCCTAACTTTCTTCACCTAGAAAGATCACCTGGGACATGGGAGCCTAAGTCACAGCTCACGTTTATGGCCCTTCCTTTCTTTCCTGTGAAGAAGTGTCTCTCTGCTTTGCAAGCTAATAGTGTTGTTAACAGTTCCCACATGCTTATTGTGTTCAAACCTTTACGTGGAGTAATCCTCACCACCACCCTGGGAGGTAGGTGTTATGATTAACCCAAATTTTGCAGGTAAGGTCATTGAGGAAGAGAAGTTAAAAATTGTGTCTCTGGTCACATGGGCAATAAGGGAGCCATGGTGTGCACTCCAGCCAGGGATGTCGCTAAACATGCTGCCAGGCATGGGGCAGCCTCCACGACAAAAAATTGTTCAGCCAAAATTGTCCATAGTGCTGAAATTGGGAAATTCTAGTCTGTTGGACAACACAGACATGTGGCCGAATGGTTAAATTAAATGTGAGAAAGCTACGGCAGAAGCAGGGACAGAATTATTTCAAGGTCCAGAAGTGAGGGGAATAACCACATCAGAGGAAAGCAAAGGCAGCGCCCATGGGGGAAGTGACAATATCCTTGTCTCCTCTGTGTCTCAAATATGTTCCCGAGCTTCAGTTGATTTTGTCAAGCCTGCAAATACAGCCCTTCTGACAGTTCAAGCCCCATCTGCTCTGGTAATTTCATTTGTACTCCTGGAGCCAGCCATACCTGAATTCTTGTACTCTCTGGTCATGTGGCACCTCTAGGTTTCTTTATTCGTTAGACTTGTTTGAGTTTAGTTCTAATAAGTAGATAAACATTATGCTAGAAACACACTCACATATCTTGAGCAGAGTTTGCTTCTCCCCTGTGCACCTGATGGCCCACCAACTCATAGCTGCTCTCTTCCTCCATACAGAATATGGTGTATTCTTTATTCTATGGTTGGTGGCTTCCATTACGGCTGCAGAAGTGGCAGCTGCCATCCCTGCAGCATCAAAATATCCAAGCATCAATTGTGTGATTGAAGTGTTCTATTAGCCCGGACTGGGGATGCCATGATCAGATGTGGTTCGTGGAACAGCTGCCCGTGCAGAGCTGGCAGTTAATTAAAAGCTCCACACACTTAGTGATTAACTAATCACAGCATGGTGGCAGTCGGTGATGAGGCGGTGACTTCTCTGCTGGAGTCAGCTGAGAAGCTCCAAATGTCTGCCTTCCGGCGGCCAGCCCCAGCAGGGGGCTTTGGGAGCCCCAGTGTAGGCGTCCCAGCAGTTTGCTGAGCAGATTCCCAGCTGTGCCTCTTGTTTAAAGCTTACAGGAGAGAGTGAAAGGGGACTCTGGTGGGAGGAGGAAGGTGTGGCCATCACTGCAAGGGCTGGGCAGGGTGGGGCTGGAGAGGAAGGGAGGGGGCACTGTCAGCATCTAGTGACCACCATGCAGGTGGAGGCTGAGCCTGATGAGATGTCAGGAAGGTGGCAAGAAGGGAGGGAGTTGGCCATAGGTCCTGGGTGGAGTCTCAGGTTGAGCTCAGGGTTGGGAGAGAGGGCACAGCCCTCTTTATCTCAGGGCAGTGTGGTCCAAAGGTTAGGGGGCATGCTAGAACCAGATTGCCAGACTGCACAATACGGCTCTGCCTCTTACTGCCCATATGACCATGGACACAATTTTTAACCTCTTTTCCTCTGTTTCCTTACCTGCAACATTTGGGTTAATAATAACACCTAGCTCCCAGGTGGTGGTGAGGATTAATCCACATAAAGGTTTTGAACACAGTAAACATGTGGGAAATAGTAATGATGCTATTAGCTTGCAAAGCAGAGAGACACTTCTGCCCAGGAAAGAAAGGAAGGGCCATAAGCCTGAGCTGTGATTTTGGCTCTAATGTCTCAGGGGCTCTTTCCAGATAAAGGAAGCTGGGGACTGAGAGCCATGGGACCTTGAGGCAGGGAGGGCTGGGGGGCCTGAAAGGCAGGTGGGAGCTGCCCCCACGTTGCATTCTAGGCAGAGCTGCAGGGAGCAGCTCAGGCACTGCGTCTCCATGGAGGACCCTGGGCTGGCACCCCTGGAGCCGTGTGGGCTGTCCTGCCTTCGAACCCAGTTCCCTGGCTCCTGATTCTGATTAAGTGCCACCGTACATGATTGGGAGTAGCTGTGACTTCAGCATCATGAATGCTGCCCCCACCCTGCCCCCCCCAAGTCCCCATGGTCCAACAGGAAAAGTTCATACAAGGCTTGTGGCCCAGTGGCCCGCTGGGTCTGAACTCCGCCACGTCTCCCTTTGCTGGGCCTGGCTGGGCCACTGGGCAGGCACTGGGGTTGCAAGCCGCAGCCACTGGCCCTGACTCACTTGGACCAAAAACATTTGTTGGAAGGAGCTGGAGTAGCTCTCAGAGCAGCAGGAAAAGGTGGAAATCTGGGTCTTGGGAAGCCTGAGCTGGGGACAGAGCCACGTGCCATCTGCTTCCGCTGGCTGTTCCATCTGTGTGTCCCTCTGCTCGAATTTTGGTGGGGGACACAGCTGGTCAGCTTGGCTGCTGGTCACAGGATACCGCTCTGTCAGGGGAGGGCAGGACCTTTGACAAGGGACTCAGAGTGTATCCCATAAGTAGGGATGGTTCCCCAAATCAGGACTGGGGTGCTAGCATCAGAAGAGGGGAGTGGATATTGAGGCATTTCCTCAACTAAGCTAGGTCCAGATTTTTGGGAGGAGCATGTGGTGGGGCCTGGAGCCCCAGAAAGATGCCCTCCCTCTGCCTCTACATCTGTTCAGGCCCTTCTTTAAGGGGCCGGGTCACAGCAGGGAAATGGTCAGCAGGTGCATGTCCTTTCCTGTCCTTCCTACGTCTACCACCAAGGGCCCGAGTATCTGGACCATTTTCCACATTCTGAGGAATGTTGAAGGTGAGTGGACACAGTGTCCTGCAATCAGAAGACGAGGAGGGACACCACCGTTCTCACTGCTGTGTGACCTTGGCACACCCTCTGAAGTATCTGAACCCTTGTCTCCTCACTGGGGATAAGGAGACCGTGTAGACAGGGAGTGCTTTGTAAAGTGTGAAGTGTGTGGGTTTTGTGACAACTTAGCAGGGAGTTGCTGGTGTCAACCCCACTCCCCACAGTGTCCTCCCTCTCCTTCCTTTCCAGCTCTTCGCCCTGGGGGCAGGACCTTGTCCCTGCATTCCTGCTGAGGAGGCTGCTCTGGGAGCTGCCCCAGCACCTTGTCACTTCATTGCCCAGTGAGGAGACCTGGCTGAGAAGTCAGCAGAACTGGCAGCACACAGGGTGCCTGCAGACAGAGGCCAGGTGGCCACGGGTGAGGGTGTGGGGGCATCTGAGGAATGGCTGATGTGATGATGACTGTGGAGGGCAGGCAGGTCCTCGGCACCTCGGACAAGCCAGTCCCCACAGTCTTGGTGCTGCACAGAGGACATTCAGGGCATGTTCCCCATAGAAGAGTCTGAGGGATGGATCTCTCAGCCAGAATTGCTGGAAATAAATACACACCCTGGGCTCAGAGACCGTCACTGATTTGATGGAGAGCTGTTGGTTTTAAAGACTGGTCACTTACCAGATCATACAAATAAGTACCTCATCTTAACCACTTTGGGCTGCTGCAACAAAAATGCCATAGGCAAGGTGGTTTACACAGCAAACATATTTCTCACAGTTCTGGAGGCTGGAAGTCTGAGATCAGGGTTCCAGTGTGGTCGGTTCTGGTAAGGGCTGTCTTCCTGGGGTGCAGACGGCCATCTTCTCCCTGTGTCCTCACCTGGCAGAGAAAGGACGAATGCTCTCTGTGTCTCTCTCTCTCTCTCTTTTTTTTTTTTTTTGAGATGGAGTCTTGCTCTGTCACCCCGGCTGGAGTGCAGTGGCATTATCTCTGCTCACTGCAACCTCCGCCTCCGGGGTTCAAGTGATTCTCCTGCCTCAGCCTCCTGAGTAGCTGGCACTACAGGTGCCCACCACCACACCCAGCTAATTTTTGTATTTTTAGAAGAGAAGGGGTTTCACCATGTTGGCCAGGATGGTCTCCATCTCCTGACCCCGTGATCCACCTGCCTTAGCCTCCCAAAGTGCTAGGATTATAGGCGTGAGCCACTGCACCCAGCCTCTGCGTCTTTTTTTATAAGGACACTAATCCCACTCGCAAGGGCTCCACACTCATGACCTCATCCCCTTCCACAGGCCCCACTTCCTAATCACATTGTGGGATTAGGATTTCAGCATAGATTTTTTGGGAACAAACATTCAGTCTGTGACATGACTCTACATTTTACTTAATGTGTTCATGCCAACTTTCTCATTTGGCTTTATCTGCATTTCACAGGTGAGAAACTTAAAGCCACCAAGGCCAAGAGGCTTGCCCAAGGGCACACAGCAGTGACTTATGCTTGGTAGAAGTTTCTGTCTTCACTTACAGGGTAGGGTGATCCAGAGCTGGCCCTCAGCTGTACTGGACACCATGTGGCCTATGAAAGACCAGTTGGGAAGGGGAGGGAAGTCTTATGTTGGGCTTCCAGAAATCCACCCAGAGAGGACTTGTGTGAAAGTGATTCACTGGGAAGTGTTCCAGGAAAGACCAGCAGGGGCTGGAGAATGATCTACATACTGTCTCCGTGAGACAGGCCTTGCCCTATGGAGAGGAAAGCTATGGTGGCTGCTGTCACGGGGCTTATGGCCTTATGTCCTTCTGAGACCCAAAACTCAAACAGAAGAGAGCAGGTCGGTGGTGCAGGGCTGGCCCAAGCCCCCTTTATCCTGGGCTCCGCTGTCCTCAGTACATGACTTCTTCCTATGTGGCAGCACGTGCACTGGCCATCACACCTGCTTTCCCAGACAGCAGAATGAGGGAGGGAGAGGAAAGGGGGCGCTGCTCTTTATAAGGACACTTTTCTGAAGTTGTGCATGATGTTTTGACTCTGGGTTTTTGGCCCGATCTAAGGTCGCAGGCAGCCACAGCCAGCAAAGGAAGTTAGGAAATGTGGGCTTTGTTTCCCAACAGCCGGTGTCTAGCTAGAAAACATGGATTCTGTTAGTGAAGGAGGAAAAGAGAAGGATGAAGGATGAAGGGGCATAAGTCGCAGCCACTGTCACAGTCAGAGAATGCAAAAATTGGACTTGACCCAGTTTGATTTCCCCATTTGTCCAGCAACCCTGCATCTGCCCAGAACTTTCTCTGTGGGGTCGATGTGGAGACCATCTTCAAAAGGGGTGGGCACAGCTGGACCCTAGGAGTTCTGGGTCCAGTGAGGCCCTGTCCTGTGGAGTTAGTCTCCCCTCTAGGAGCAGCAAAGGATGGTGGTGTAGACAGAGCTCCTTGTAAGCTTCTTGGGGGTGGGCAGCAGAGGAAGCTGTACCGGCTAAGCCCTTAGCTAAGAGCTTGACTTTTGAGTTCCTGGTTCACCTCTAGTTTGCTAGATGGCCTTGGGCAGGCCTCTTAACTTCTCACATTCCTCAGGCTCAGCCCCACCCTCTGTAAAACAAAGATGACATGGAGAATTCAAGGCCGGACATGGGCGAGACAGGAAGCGCTCAACTCATGCATAAAATTCAAGAGGGCAACAAAAAAACTTGGTAATGAAGATAAATAATCAAGATGAAGAAATCACGCAGTATTTTTTATTGTGGTAAAGTACACATAACATAAAATTAGTCATTGTAACCATTTTAAAGTGAACAGTTGAGTGGCAGTAAGTGCATTTCCATTGTGCAACCATCACCACTACTCATCTCCCCAGCTCTTAACACCACCACTACTTAGCTCCCCATTAAACAAAAACTCCACCTTCCCCCTCCTGCCCAGCAACCACCATTCTACTTTCTGTTTCTATGATTTTATGACTCTAGGTACCTCATAGCAGTGGAATCATACAGGATTTGTCTTTTCGTGACTGGCTTATTTCATTTAGCATAATGTCCTCAAGGTCCAGCCATGTTGTAGCCTGTGTTAGGACGCCCTTCTTTTTTAAGGCTGCATATTATTCCATTGTGTGGATAGACCAGATTTTGTTGATCCTTTCATCTGATGATGGGCACTTAGGTTGCTGACAACTCTCAGCTGTTGTGAATAACATTGCCAGGAACATAGGTGAACGTGTATCTGTTTGAGTACTCACTTTTGTTAAAGTAATTTTTTTTAAAAATCAAAATTTGTGCAAAAAATCCACAATGAATAAAATATCATTTTTTTTTTTGAGAAAGGGTATTGCTTTGTCACCCAGGCTACTGTGCAGTAGCACAAATATGGCTCACTGTAGCCTGAACCTCCCAGGTTCAAGTGATTCTCTTGCCTCAGCCTCCCAAGTAGCTGGGACTACAAGTGTGTGCCACTACACCCAGCTAATTTATATATATATATATATATTTTTGTAGAAATGAGATTTCATTATGTTGCCCAGAATGGTCGTCTTGAACGCCTGGGCTCAAGTGATCTGCTGGCCTCGGCCTCGCAAAATGCTGGGATTACACACATAAGCCATGGTGCCTGGCCTCAAAATTTTAAATAAAGACAAGATCAGTAACCGTGGTCACTGTACTGAGCCATATCAGAGCACAGGCAGTGGAGGATGGGCAGTGCTTGCTGTGCATGATCCTGTTATTATGCCCCTTTCTAGGCTGAGCCTGAGGTGGGCCCTCCTCTCCTTACCCTCTGCCTGGCCCTCCCTCCAGAGATTGAAGTGAGACTGTGCTGAGCATTCCAGGCCTGGGAGCCTCATCTTCCCCAGCCTCACTGGGCTGATTTAGGAAGTAGGGCCACGGAGGAGGCTCCAGGTTGCACAGTGAAGCTGGATAGATCCATCTCCCCTTGGATAGATCCACCTTCATTAGCCCATCAGATAACAGCACCTCCCAGGCAGCTGAACTGTGGAGACAGCCACTGTGTCTTCCTTCCCTTTGAGTTGCTTTGCCAAGTGACAAAGCAAGAGGTATGTGTCCCGGCTCAAAGCTGGTTTGCAGAGATTGGTTTGGGGCTATTCTAATGAGACAGGAGACAATGTTCTTGTCAGTTACTCCTTAGGTGGCCCGGGGCTGTGTGCAGGGGCTCAAGTGAGGACACCAGCCTGTGAGCCTGGGCTCCAACCAGGAGGAAGATGCCCACTTCTGAGCTCATAGCCCCAAAGAGATGAAAATCAATTCAATCCCCGAAAGAGAACTGCCTCCTTTAGTCATTGAACACTCAGTGCACTTTTACAGCGTGCTAGGCTCTGAGCGGGTGGCAATGAGGGTTGATAAGGAGAGGAGCTGGCCATGGTCCTGACTTTAAGAAACTTGTGGCTCAATAAAAGGAGTTTTGCTCATTCCTCAGGAATTGAGATGTGTGGGGGAAAGTGTGCGGAGGGCAGACTAGGGGGTGGCGAGAAGCCAGCTTGGTGCATCCTTGGCTGTGTGTGTGTGTGTGTCATATGTGAGTGGGGTGGGTGGTAGGTGTTTGTGGAATGCATGTATGTTAGTGTGTGTGCACATGTATGAATGTGTTTGCATGTGTGAATGTTTGTGTGTGAGAATGTGCATGTGTGTGTGCGAGTACATGGTTGTGTGTTCACATGTGCCAGAATGTGCAGGTGTGTGTGTGAATGTAATTGTGGGCATGTGTATGAGTGTGCACGTGCACTTGTGTGTGTGCATGTTTCTGTATGCGTGTAAGTGTGCAAGTGTGCATTGTGTGTGTACCTGTCTGCATGTATGAGTGTGCGCGTTTGTGCTCTTGCATGCGTGTGTGTGTGCATGTGCGTGTGCGTATGAGTGTGTGCGTTGGCGGGGGTTGCTGGCTGTGGAAGGGCCACCCTTGGCTTGGGCTGCCCTAGAGGAGACAGAGCGGCTCCGAGGCACGGATCTTGCCTGCTATCTTCAGATGGACCAGCAGATGGCGGAATTGCAACGGGAAAGTCCGGGACCTCTGGTGCTGGGGAGTCGGTGGAAGGAATGAATGAGAGGGAGGAGGGAGAGCATCTGAATCCGTTGGAGATGCCATGACAAAATATCATAAACTGGGGGACGGGGTGGGGGGGCGCTTAAGCAACCGAAATTTTTCACAATTCTGGAGGCTAGGAGTCAAGATCAAGGTGCCGGTGAAGCAAAGCTTCCCTCTGAGGCCTCTTCTCTGGTGTGTAGGTGACTGTTGCCTCGCTGTGGTTGTCCTGGCAAGGGGAGGGACCGCTTTTCCTCTTCTCATAAGGACCCCAGTCCCATCGGATCAGGGCCCCATCTTTACAACCTCATTTAACCGCAGTTACCATCTAAAGACCCTGCCTCCAAACAGTCACTTTGGGGATTAGGAATGCATTTGAGGGGAATGCAAACATTCAGTCAAAAGCATGGAGAGAGGAGAAAGAGACAGGGAGAGAGGGAGAGCGAAGGAAAGGGAAGAGAAGGTGGCGCAGAGCCCATGGCACTGGTGCAGGTCCGGAGGCCTGGTGTGAGCAGCCTGGCTGTGACTCCACTGCGACGCTGAGTAGCTCCTTCTCCCTTTGGGTAGCTCATCCTCACCTCTAAAGAAGGTGAGGGCCCACCTGCACCTGCTGAAGTAGCGACAAACTTGCAGACAGTAGCTCTCCAGTGCCTCCCCGCTTTTACACTGAGTGACGCAGCAGCCCGGGAGGGGCACTGCCGCTGTCTCCACCTGCAGAAAAGGTCGGCCAAGTGAAGTGGCTGCCCACGGCCCCACGGCTTCGTGTGGTCTAAGCCTTAGGGCGGGAGCTCTGAGGGGGTGGAAGATACAATACAGACCTGAAGGAAACTCAGAACTCCTTGGCACAGCCCATGTTGACAAGCTGGGCCCCCACTGGGGGTCCTTCCTGAAGCTTCCCCAAAACCTCTGAAAAAGGGCTAGCTTGATGGGTGTCCCTTGCAGTGAGCACAGGCCCTGGAAGCCGACCGAGAGATGGAGGGTGCAAGAAAGCACACTCCCTGGGCACTCGGTTACCCAACAAAGCTGCCTGAGATGGGGGCCTCTGTCCAACCTGGGTGTGCTGGAAGGAGAAGCCCATCCAGCTCTTGGCTCTCACTGTCGGGTGTGCAGGGCCAAATGCAGGGAAGAGAATCTACTCCTCCTCTCTCAGAGACACACGAGGGATGCCTAAATCTAATAAGTTAATCTAGACTCCTAGAAACAAGATTAAATTTTCAAATAAAGGCAGGCTCTGACAGCTAAGGCATAAATCTTTTATTTAAAATAGAGACTAAACCCATTCAAATGCGATCAGCGATGACAGATGCAGATAGAAACAAGCTCTGATGGGACAGACACGGTGTGGGTTTGTCTGGTCCTGGTGATAGATCGCCAAGGGTGACCTTAAGGACAGTGTATGATTGTCAGCAAACAATGGTGCCTCTGTATCCATTTCCATGTGGCTTGCTGGCCCTAGGTGGTGCAGGGAGCAAGGATGTCCTAAGGAAAGTGTCCATGCAGGTGGGAAGGAGCCTGCCTTGGACGTCTTGGTCCCACTCCTGCCAGGTCAGCTGCCACAAGAGGGCAGGGGAGAGGGTCTCGCCACGTTTGGAGGTGCCTGGAGCACCAGCAAAGGAGCTGGAGATGTAGGGAGCTGTCAGGAACCGGTCAGATGTGGTTAAGGCAATAGGAGCTACATGGCAGCATTTCCTGGAGCCGCCGGGGCAGAGGGTAAACTCTGCACAGACCAAACCCAGATGGGCCATCTACTGCCTTGACTGTTTATGGTGGACACTTCCAAGCGCCAGACACTGTGTTCCCTGCATGATCTCATTCAATCCTCATATCAAGCCATTTTTACAGATGGCAGGCTGGGGCTCAGAAGGGTTAAGGGCCATGCCTAGAGATGCACAGCCAGTTAGCGACAGGGCTGAGATGCAGCGCCAGGCTGCTGGTTCCAGTGTGCACGCTCCTCCCTCTGACACTTCAGGGCTCCCAGGCACCAAGAGACACCAGCGGCTGCATTTGTTCTAACTCAGGCTGAGCGATTTCTCCTAAATATCGCCCCCTTTTGGAAGTGTTCAGATGCGTGCTGCCAGAATGCTTCACAATGGCACAAACTTGAAGACACCACCATGAACATACATCCTGTGAGGACGAGGCTTCCCCAACGGATAGTCTATGAATCTGCATTCAGGAAACATGTAATAAGATGCTGTGAACCAAATGAAACTCCCACAGAAACAATGCTTTTATTAAGTAAATCTGGGAAACCCTGCCTACTCTAGCCCCTTTTAGAGAGTCACAAAGCATGTTAGAATATTAAAGGCTCTGGGAAGTCCTGCAGAAAGAAGAATCTCATCAAACCTTATTTAGTCCAGCATTTCCCCAACTAATTTGAACATGAATATGTTTTTGTTTCCCTCACTGGGCATCATATCACATCAACCTGTATTCCAAGGAACACACTTGGGAAGATGTTGATGTGAGATTTTCATCTCAAGTCGGCCTGTAGCTTCCTGCTTCTCCAGAATGTGTATTATGGTACATGACATTTCACCTTTAAAATCTTGAAGCTATTTACAGATGTCCATAGGAGCCAAAATTGATGTTGGTGGTTTTCAGTCTCTTTAGCATAAGTCTCCCTGAGTAATTTGATGAAAGTTGTGGATTTTTTCCTGTGGGGAAAGGAGAGGCACTCACATTCATATACACAGACTGATGAATTCAGATTCAGGTACTCCTGGGTTACCCTGAGGTCATGAACCCCTGCTTCAAGTCACTGTCAGCTAATGTCCTTGGCATCATTGGCAGCCAAGCACTGGGCCCTGCTGCGGCGAGCCTGTGGGGGCAGGGCTGCTGAGAGGGTCTGGGTAAAGGGGTCAAATCCACTCCTTGCCTTCTGACAAAGGAAGACAGGAGATTCATGCCAATCACACATGTTCAGTGAACTGGCACCTTCCAGTTGTCCACGGTGTGGGCCACAGTGCTTTGAGCAGGTTGGTGAGCAGAGACCCCCCTGAAGGTCTGAAAGACCATCCCACACCTTGTGGGGACATCAGGGCTCCCATGCCTCTCTGAGCCCCCCACAGTCTAGTGCATAAGAATTCTGCTGCTGATGCTGGCCCAGCACCCATTCCCTGCCCCCTTTCTTCTAGGAAGGGCACCCCAGTTGTCTTTGGGGAACCACCATGCCCCACACCTAGCTCATGTGCATTGCATGGACTGGACCTCATATCAGACTCAGGGGTGGGCTCATGACTCAGGCCTGGAGAAGTAGAGGATACCATGTTTTTGGTCACGTGGTTGGCTCAGGATAGGAATGGGACCAAGCCAGGACAGTTAGTGCCAAAAAATACATTGTGGGATTTTACTGAGAAAGAGAAGTTCTCCTGGGGTTGTTGATTAAAAGATGTATCTGGAGCTACTGGTGGCCACCCTGACCCATGAAGGGAGCCTGCCTGGGATGGTCAGAGGTGGGAGGATTGGGTGGGAGTCCCAGTGAGACTGTTGGGGAGTCTGCATCCAGCTGTGCCTGACAGTGGACCTAGACCCTAGTGCACTTACAGGAGTCAATACATTTCCTTTCTTGCTTAAGACCGTGTGAGATAGATTTCTGTCACTTGCAGCTGAAACAATCCTAATACCCCTGTGTCAAAAACACATTCCCAGGCCTGTGAAGGTAGCTGAATTAGAATCTCCAGTAATGTGACATTTACCTGTATCTGTATTTTTCTGGGGAATCTCATGATCTAACAGATCTCGCTTGAAAAAATTTCCTCTGACGTTCTACCATGGAGTGTGCAAGAAACCCAGTTGGTAAATCCAAGATTATCCACAGGTAAAGATGGCTCAGGCTGAATGCATTGGCAAGCCCAGGAGTCCACGTATTTTACATGATTTGTTCTTAGTCTATTCCTGCTCTTAAACTCTCAGATGGGACTCACACTTTCTGATTGTGGCAATTTCTCAGCTTTGGACAGGACGGAGACACAGTTCTGTGGTTCTGTGTTCAGTAAGACCCATTTCCTCATCCTTCTGCACTCCCAGTCCTCCATGTGTGAGCCAAAGTGATGTGTGCCAATTTCAGACTTGGCTCATACAAGTCTCCCTGGGTTTATTTATTCATGATTTTTTTCCTGTGGCTTGACACAGATAAATACAGTGACCTTAGAAGCCAAGTCAGAGGTGGCAGAGCAACAAGGAGCAAGGGACCTGGGCACCAGAGTGTGCCTCATGACAAGTACCAGGCAAGCCTTTGGACAGGCAGCAATCCCTGTTTGGGGCTTTACACAAGTCAGAAAAAAATGTCTATTGTGTTAAACCACTGATTTTGAGATTTGTCCGTGACAGTTGTCTCCTTAACAGTGAATTTTTATAAATTTCAGATAACTTTCCCACCTATTGATTCATCTGTGCCTTTTATGAACTCTGGGTGGCAGTCTGGGAGTGGCACTTTACAGATGACAGTGCTTGTCCTGTCTTGTGTCCTTGGTGGGAGGCTAGAAAATGGTTCTAAACAGAACACAATTTGATACAGATGTAAAGAGATGACCATGATGTGTCCTTCCTCAGCTCTGACTTCCCTCTCATCATTCAGGCATTTTGGTGGATACATATCTTGCCTGGGATTCAGCACCCATCTTCCCACTGTCTGCCCCAATCCCACCTACAGGGAAGACGGAGGGCTCTGCCTCTGTCCGCGGTGCTGAAATGGGTGATAGTTAACAGAGCAGAGTAGCTGAATGGGCCAGGACTTAAACACTAGACAGAACTGGGCTGTCTAAACACGTGTTCCCTTGCATGGTCTTTCCACCTCTCCAAATGCTAATTTTTTGGTCTGTAGAAAGGGAGTATTATACCTTCTTCATGGGACTGTTCTGAACATCAAATAACATGGATAAACTATTGATGTAGTTGTGTTCTTTTCCATCCTCTGTCCTCCTTTTTAATCCTGAACCTCCTCCTCTACCAAAAGCAGCCTTCAAGGACTAGACCTCTCATTCCCAGAGGTTTGAGTGAATTAAGAGAAAAACCAGATTGACTCTAGAGAGATTGTCTCTCATGAATCTAGTTGCCATAGGCCACAGGGGGTTATAGGATATCCTCAGAGTTTAAAGGGAATCTGAAGCTTGAGGGAAAATATGGATTTATTTGTTCCAAATAATGGGTAGTTGGTTGTGGCTTAGGGGCTTCCAACCCTGCAGAACGAGAACATCTTTTAGTATTCTTGCAATCCATTGATCCCCATCTTTGTAAAAATGTTGTCAGTTAAACACACTGCACTTATTAAAGAATAACCAATTTATTTCCCCAATTTTATTAATAAAAGGCATTAAGAAATGATTGTGCAATAAAAACAGTATTAAGCTTTCCAGTTTAATGAGGTGGCTGATGCTTTAGTTAGTCTGTGTGGCCTCATTATCGGCTAATGCATGGATTCCCTTAGGTTTTCTGAATTTTTGCCAAGAATTCACAGACCCCAGTGCTACTCCTGTGAACCTCAGCACAGGAGTCATTACTTCAGTGGGCTCTCAGGGTCCTTCCAGCTTTGACCTGATCCTGTTGAGCTCTGATGTACTAAGCGGGGTAGATTGCAACCACAGAAACCTCCCCTGGTATGCAGTTTAATCCACACCTGGGAGATGGAATTCATAATCCCCATGATTGCCTTCACAGTGAATGGAGGATCTGGAGTAGCAAGAGGCATTTTGTGTGTGTTTGTGTGTCTGGAGAGTTAGTTTATTAGTGAAAAATACAACAGCCAAGGGAAATAGTCAATTGGTCCCATTTCTGTCCACACACTCTCTCCCAGTTGAACATGGCATGCGAAACCAATTTGAAATCAAAAGGATGCTTGGTGGGCACAAAACTGGAGTTACGAAGTTACCTGGATGGTCTTTTTTTTCTGTTAACATTTTTTTTTATTATGCTTTAAGTTCTAGGATACGTGTGCACAACATGCAGGTTTGTTACATATGTACACATGTGCCATGTTGGTGCACTGCACCCATTAACTCGTCATTTATATTAGGTATATCTCCTAATGCTATCCCCCCTCCCCCTACCCCACAACAGGCCCAGATGTGTGATGTTCCCCGTCCTGTGTCCAGGTGTTCTCATTGTTCAATTCCCACCTATGAGTGAGAACATGCTGTGTTTAGTCTTTTGTCCTTGTGATAGTTTGCTGAGAATGATGGTTTCCAGCTTCATCCATGTCCCTACAAAGGACAGGAACTCATACTTTTTTATGGCTGCATAGTATTTCATGGTGTATATGTGCCACATTTTCTTAATCCAACCTATCATTGACGGACATTTGGGTTGGTTCCAAGTCTTTGCTATTGTGAATAGTGCCGCAATAAACATACATGTGCATGCATCTTTAGAGCAGCATGATTTATAATCCTTTGGGTATATACCCAGTGATGGGATGGCTGGGTCAAATGGTATTTCTAGTTCTAGATCCTTGAGGAATCTCCACACTGTCTTCTACAATGGTTGAACTAGTTTACAGTTCCACTAACAGTGTAAAAGTGTTCCTATTTCTCCACATCCTCTCCAGCACCTGTTGTTTTCTGACTTTTTAATGATCGCCATTCTAACTGGTGTGAGATAGTATCTCACTGTGGTTTTGATTTGCATTTCTCTGACAGCCAGTGACTCAAAAGACGACATTTATGCAGCCAACAGACACATGGATGGTCTTAATGACATTGTCTGCAAACTATGATGGCTGTTGGGATCTAACTTCCTAGAGTTAGATCCATTCAGGCCCATTGAGGAACCAAGATCCCACTGTGCCCCAGATGATGCTGGAAGCAATCTGCTAACTCTCTTGCTCTGTGCTCTGAGATGCTCAGGCTGCTGCCCTTGTTACCTGCATTTGGGTGCGGGGACAGCTGAGTCTGCTCCCACAGTGGGGTGGGCACTGGGTTGGTCTTCCCACACTGGCACAGGGGACAGCAAACCCCTTCCTCATGCTGCCAGCCTCCTTTTAGGATAGCTTGTTGGTTTGTTTTTGCCTCACAAGTGCCACCCTGATGTTTGGATGACAGCCATGGACAACTAAACCATATCAGTCCTGGTGCAGTGACAGAGGTCAGGCATTTACAGTGAAGGGCTGATCAAGCCTGTGCATCCCATCCCCACCCGAGGAGAGGGGGAGGTTGCCATGAGAGAAGTGAGGATCCAGGGAGGGGGACATCAAGCCTGACTGAGAGGATACTACCTGTTGCCAGCAGGTGATGTCTGCATCTTTTTTTTTTTTTTTGAGATGGAGTCTCACTCTGTTGCCCAGGCTGGAGTGCAGTGGCACGATCTCAGTTCACTGCAAGCTCTGCCTCCCAGGTTCACATCATTCTCCTGCCTCAGCCTCCCAAGTAGCTGGGACTACAGGTGCCCACCACCACGCCTGGCCAATTTTTTTTTTTGTATTTTTAGTACAGATGGGGTTTCACCGTGTTAGCCAGGCTGGTCTCGATCTTCTTGACCTCGTGATCCGCCTGCCTTGGCCTCCCAAAGCGATGGGATTATAGGCGTGACCACCGCGCCCGGCCAATGTCTGTGTCTTAAACTCAGGTTATCTCACCATGCCCTGGACCTTCAGCGAGGACATGCTTCATGCCACCTCATTTCACAAAGGATGTGTGATAATTTACACAAGGGACACACAAAACAGGACAAGTAAATAGATGAGTAAACCAGGGCAAGAATAAATTAAGTCTTCACAGTGTCCTGAAAATTTGAGTTTGAGCCTCCCAGTAGCCAAAGCGTAGATGAAAACATGATTGGTTCCATAATGACAATGCAGTGTGGTAGAGGATTACAAAGGACCTTTCTGTGGGCACATGGAGAAAAGCTCCTGACTTGGTCAAGAAGGCTCAGGAAGAGTCCCTGGAGGAGGTGGTACCCAAACAGGATGCGGTCTCTTTCAGGGATCTTTGGCACAAAAATAACTGACTTTTACTGGGCTGGACAGAGCCTGAAGGCTGGGGCTGCCTAATGAGTGGCCACGTCCTAGTGAGAAATTTTCAGTATAATAATTGTATCAATTATTGATTCATGACAAATCACCCCAAAACTTAATGGCTTCAATAAAAAAAACGAACATTTGTGATCTCGCACTGTTTCTGCAGGTCAGGAATTCAGGAGCTTAGCTAGGTGATTCTGGCTCAGATTCCCTTATAAGCTTGCAGAGAAGATGTTGGTGGAAGCTGCTGTCATTTAGGGGTTATCTGGGGTGGGGGGATCTTCCTCCAAGCTGCCTTGCTCACAGAGCAGGTAAGTTAATGCTGGCTGTGGGTAGGAGGTCTTGGGTGCTCACCATGCAGACTTTTCCATGGGGCTGCCTCAGTGTCCTCATGACATAACAGCAGCCCTCCCCCAGAGCGAGTGACCCAAGAGACTCAAGCGAAAGTCACAGCGTCTTTCAGGACCTAACCTTGGAAGTCACATTCTGCCATCCCCACAATCTCCTATCAGTACACAGATCAACCCCATTCCGGTTGAATGGCAGGCATGAATAGCAGGAGGAAGAGGTCACAGGGGTCATCTTGGAGGCTGGTACAATTAAAGTGTTAATAATAATGAATGATTTAAATGATAAAGATAGTAACCACAGTCAATATGCAGTGGGAACTTAGGCATTGATCTAACTCTTTTACTTGTATGATCCTCATTGAATCCTCTCAATGGCTTATGGTTTGGGTACTGTTATCAGCCCTACAATATGGAGGAGAAACGATGGCTCAGAGAGGTTGCGTGAGTGGCCTAGGATCACACAGCAAATACGTGGTGAAGTCTGAATTTGAACTGATGTTTTTATGAGTCCAGAGCCCAGTCCAGAGCCCATTCTTTTGACTGCAACCCCACACTCCCTCCCTAAGGTACCTTTCCTTTCAACTCTAGAGGCACAGCTCCTCTAGCCCACTCTGTCTTCAGAGGGCCCTGGGAACCAGAGCAGGAGAAGCTACTCCCCTAGACTGGCCGGCCCCGAGCCTAGCTTTGCAGGCCTTGGCAAGGCAGAGGATCTACTCTCCTCCTGAGGAAGTCTCAGGCTTTGCTTCTTTACTGACTTACGAGCTGTGTAAGTGAAGTGTGTGTCTGACCTTTTCAGTTACTTCTCCTCATGATCACTATGGCTGCTGCCGAGAAATGAACTTCCTTCATGCTTTCCCAACTGCTGGGACGGGACCCCACCTTGCAGCATCCTGATGGCTGCCATGGCCCGGGTGCTCAGCAGAGACAGGACAAGACCGCCCTGGCTTAGGACTCAGGATCTCCCAGGAGGGTCGAAACTGACAGGGCAACATGGGCTCCATGGAGGCCACTTAACTTTAAATCTGCTCCCAAGACCCCACTCTCCTTTCCAACTCCCACCCCCAATCCCTGGTCCAGGTCTTCCCCGGGGAACCTGCCCCACCACCGTCCCAAGCCGCTCTCTCCCAGAGAAGGCACATCTCCCCTGCCTCGGGCAGTCAGCGCCCCGTGTCCTCCCACCTCCTCACGTCCCTCTGCTCAGAATGAATGCTCCCTCCTTGCTGTTCACATTGTGTGGTATTGTTCCCTCCTCTGCTGTGGCCCCCTTTAGTTTCGGCTGTACTTATCTGCAGGCTTTCTTCTTCAAAAACAAACAAACAAACAAAAAACCAAATTGCTATGGTATGTATCTGGAGAAACTGTAGAGCCTTCCTCATCTTCTTTGTGCACTGCTCGGTACATTTCTAGTCTCTACCCAATGATCTGTTAAGGTGAGAATGTTAATTTATCCTGGTGGGAGTATGCCAACATCATCCCAAGATAAAGGTGCCGGCACTCTGAGATGCACTTAGAATAAAATCCCAAATCCTTTCCATGGCTGACAAAGCAACTGCAGGGTTTAGCCCTGGCCCACCTTGACCTTGCCTTCCATCCCTCTCCCGCTGGACCGCTGAGCTCCAGCCACACAGCCGTGACTGTGACCCTGACCCTGCCCCTGCCCCTGCCCAGGGCCTTTGCCCCGCCACTCCCTCTGCCAGAGCACACGCCCTGCTTTTCTGCAGGCTGGTTCCTTCCGGCCACTTCCGTCCAGCTCAGCCCTCCCTGACTTCTCCGTCTTGCTCCACACTGCCCAGCGTCTCTCCATTGTAATATCCCACTGTCTTTCCTCACTGCACGAATTAATTTCAGAAATCACTCTTTTAAAAATGAGTTTCACTTTATTATCTTTTTTTTCTTCAGAGATAGGGTCTCATTCTTTCTCGCAGGCTAAGTGTAGTGGCATGATCATAGCTCACTACATCCTCGAGTTTCTGGGCTCAAGTGGTCCTCCTGCCTCAACCTCCAGAATAGCTGGGACTATAGGTGCACACCACCATGCCTGGCTAATTTATTTCTAACTTTTTTTTGTACGTGTGTATAGACAGGGTCTTGCTATGTTGCCCAGGCTGGCCTAGAACTCCTGAGCTCCTGAGCTCAGGAGGCCCAGGCTTGCCTCGAACTTCTGAGCTCAAGTGATCCTCCTGCCTTGGTCTCCCAAAGTGCTAGGATTACAGGCGTGAGCCACCTCTCCTGGCCTATTATCTTTATCCTCCAGCATGACATAAGCTCTGTGTGGACTGGGATCTTGTCCATCTTGCTGGCTGCTGTGTCCTTAGAGCCTCAAAGAGTGCAGGGCATGCAGGAAGTTCTTACTTCATGTTTGCTGGATGAATAACAAGTGGTCACACACAAAGTACGCACATGCAAACTTCTTCTTTCCTCTGTTTGGGGAGTCTCCATCCTAGCCCCTAGTGTCTTGCCTTTAGCATGGAACACATAGTGAATGGAATGAATTAAGTCACTTGCCCACTGGGTTATCTTCTTTTTAAGGGGACAGACCAAATCATGTGTTTCTCCCAATCCCCTAGCATCTTGAAGAGACACTGCTTACAGCGCTTGTTGAATTGAATAGAATCCTTTGAAACTGTCGTGTCACCAACTTTGGTAATTGAAGGAAAGGGGTCTGCCTGGTCCTTCCAATGTGACTTGTTGGAGAAGCTAACACCTGGAGTTCTCATTCTCAGGTGTGGGTTCCGGATCCTGTGAGTGCAAAGGCCACACCTTACACAGCAGACGTGTTGATAGAAAACGGGGCGCATCTGCCTAAGATGCCAGGTGTCAGAGGAGCAGCACAATATCCTTCTGACACTTGAAAATTGCAAATTTGAAAGGCTCCTTCTCACTTGTCAGCTGTCCAGGCCTCCCCTGCACAGATGGATTCCAGGCCTCGCCCTCCAAGGCTGAGCGTCCCACTGCCCAGGACCAGCCAGCAGGCATTGTTAAGATCCCACAGTGGGCACAGAAGCTCAGGTGTCCTAGGCACTCAAGTCTCAGTGTTTTGTCAGTATTATTTCAGTTAAAGTGGTTTAAAAAAGGAATTAAATCACCTTAAGCACTGAAAAAATGTTGGGTAGAAGTTGCTTGAGGCATAGCTGGATCAGAGCAAGAGACTGGATCTGTCTCTACTTAGTTTATTCTTCTTATGGGGAGAGGCTGGTTGGGGGGCAAGGTGGCCCCTGGAAGCCTCAGACTCACTTATTTAATTGTCCAGTCGTCATCTACTCATTCCATTCCAGTCATTCCTTTTTCTTTTTCCCGAGATGGAGTCTCACTCTGTCACCCAGGCTGCAGTGTAGTGGCGTGATCTCAGCTCACTGCGACCTCCACCTCCCAGGTTCAAGTGATTTTCCTGCCTCAGCCTTCTGAGTAGCTGGGACTATAGGCATGTGCCACCATGCCCAGCTAATATTTGTATTTTTAGTAGAGATGGGGTTTTGCCATGTTGGCCAGGTTGGTCTCGAACTCCTGACCTCAGGTGATCTGTCCACCTCGACCTCCAAAAGGGCTGGGGTTACAGGCGTGAGCCACCATGCTCGGCCTCCAGCCATTCCTTTTATTTCTGGTCCTCAAATAAAGCAGGCACATTCCTACCTTAGGATGTTTGCACTAGCCAGTCTATGTGTCTGGAAATTCCTAACGCCCATCCCTGCATAGCTACATACCTCATTCCCTGACCTCCTGCACAGCTTTGCTCATACTTACCTTCTCAGTGAGGCTGATCCTGACCCCCCTATTTAAAATTAGAACTCCTCTCCTCAGCCCACCCAATCCTTCTTACCGTAACTGCTTTCCACTCCCTCATAGCAATTATTGCCTTTCTTTTCTTGGAGATGGAGTCTCGCTCTTATCGCCCAAGCTGGAGTGCAATGGTGCGACTTTGGCTCACTGCAACCTCTACCTCCAGGGTTCAAGTGATTCTCCTGCCTCAGTCTCCCGAGTAGCTGGGACTACAGGTGCCCACCACTACACCTGGCTAATTTTTTTGTATTTTTAGTAGAAACGGGGTTTTACCGTGTTGGTCAGGCTGGTCTTGAACTACTGACGTCAGGTGATCCGCCCACCTCAGCCTCTCAAAGTGCTGGGATTACAGGCGTAAGCCACTGCACCCAGCTGCAACTATTGCCTTCTAATATTCTCCATATGGCACTTATTATCTCTATTGCCCTATCACCCACTAGAATGTCTGTTGTATTCACTGATGTATCCTAAGAACCTGGAGGGTTCTGTCACATAGTAGTCGCTCAATTTGTTAGATGAATGAATGAAGCAGAAAGAAATTAATTCAAAATCCAGACATTGGAAATTCAGCAGTGAACAAAAAGTACCCCACGCCCCACAAAAAAACAAAAAAGACAAAAAGAAAAAAAATACCTCTGTGCTTTTGGACCTTACATTTTGGTGGGGATGGGAGACAATAAATTAGATTTTAAAGAAGCACTAAATATAGGGTATTGCAGGTGGCAGTGGGGGCTGGGCAGGAAACACAGCAGATGCACAGTCAAGATAAGCCCAGTCCCTGCTGTATGCCGAGAACCCAGCAAGGATGGAGACCGCTCTTCTTCTGTCATTTTAAGTTTATTCTTTTTGGAAGCAGCAGAGGACAAGCACACTGCTAATGATGGTAATAAAGCTTCTCCCAGATTTGTTGACAAGTTGCGTTTGCTTTATTTTCATTCCCTTTTCAATTTGGGAGTGGGCGTGGGCAGCCCCCTGCCAACCCACCATTCCCTTGCCACTTCCCACTCTCATGATTTAAATAAAGAAATATGCAGATTGGCCGGGAGCTGCTGGTGTTTGGAAACCCCTCTTGGAGCCAGCTGCTGCGTGGAGAAGAAGCAACCCAAACCAGTAAGCGCGTATTGATTCACATTGGCATTAATGTCTTTTTGTATTGACACAAGTATCTTATCAAAATGTGCTTGGGGGGAACATCCATCTTCATATTGACTTAAAATAGAAGATACTACAGGGTGGGAATTCTATCTATATAGACCTCTACATACAAATGCATAATCAATATTTCATCATCAAATTATGATCTGGCTTTCAACGTTTTGCAGAGAGAACCTGGAGATGAGTCATAAAGTGCAATAATAGATTGAAATGCAAAGGCTTTTTTTCCCCATTTTAATAAGAGTTGGACGCTCCATGGCCATTCTGTGTAGGCAGCAGGAAAAGACTCGCCTGGCCGCAGGAGAGATATCGTGGAAACGTTTGTAGACAAAAAGCTGCCTACACTTTGCCATTGCTTGAGAATTAACAATATGAATTAATATAGTTATTATTCAGCCACTTTGCTGTGCCCCACCTGGACCCTCTCTAATCTCTTCTGTCGCTTCACTGTACCAGTGCCTCCAGTGGTCAGCAGGTGCCGCTCTTGGGGAAGTGCTTGGGTGATTAAGTCCCCTGGGGACAGCACTTAGCCAGAGACTGAGGAGTGGGGGATTAGGAAAACCCAGCTCCCTTGCCTCAGGGACAATGCTGAACAGTCACTGACATCCTAGATTTCCCCTGGGGATCAGGTGGAAGCTACTCCTAGGTGAAACAAAAACCAGGGGGCTCTGTTTAGACGATTGATTCCCTGTGCTTGGCTCCCTGGCCCCCTTGTCCTATTTCCGCCACTCTGTTATTGTCCCCTGGGAGCATTTCCTTAATACAACACATGCACTTCAAGCCTTGTCTCCAGGTCTGCCTCTGGAAAATCCCACTCAATATGCACCATTCATTCTTCAAGTATTTATTGGCTCTCTACCATGCGCCATGCACTATGGTTGGAGCTAGGGATGGAGCAGTAAGAGGAGTAGGTATGGCTCACATCTCTGTGTCAATTTTGGTGCGTTTGGCTATAAAAAGAGAGAAATTAAACAGTATCTTATCATCTCACTTTGGCGGGAAGTCAGAGGGCTCTGGGACTGGTTGCTATAGCTGCTCAGTGGTATAATTAGGGTCCTAGTTCTTTCCATCTCTCTGCTTGGCTGTGTTTGGAGTTGGTTTCATCTTCAGGCTGGGCGTGAGTGGCTATAGCACTTCCAGGCATCACATCCAGACATGGTGACACCCTGAGGAAGGAGAGAGGCCTCTTCCAGTGGCTCTCCCTTTCAAGCAAGGACACTTTGCTTGAAGCCCCTGTCTCCCCAGCAGGATTACCTTTGTCTCATTGGCCTCATTGAAATGGGTCCCGTGTCCCTGCCCAAGCCATCCTGGCAAGGGGATGGAATTACCTTGGGCTAGTCAGGTCTTCTCTGGACCTGGGAGTCAGGGTGGTTTCTCCTGAGGCTCAAGGTTCGAGGAGGGCAACAACTGAGTGCAACTGAGATTCTGTTGGAAGGAAGACGGGAACTTCGTTCTGTGCTTTCTCCCTCACCCTGCCCTCTTGGTGTCCTTCATGGCACTCCCGTCGGGCTACAATCAGACATGCATTCCTTTGTGTGATTCCATCTGTCTCCTTTACTACACGGTAACTCCCTGAGGGCGGCACCCTGACTGTTCTGCTCAGCAGTGATGAATATGATCATGATTATGATTAGCACAATGCCATGCAGATAAATATGCTCAATAAATACTTGATGAATAAATGAAGGGTAATATGAAGGGAATGAATGAATGAATGAATGAATGAATCAACATGTGCAGTTTGAAGAGCAGACATGAAGAAAAGGTGGAAGTGGAGCTCGTCATCCTCTCATGTGGGTGGTGTCCTGTGAGGGTGGCGGCAGCAAGGGGCCCCTCCTTGCCAAGGCAACTCAAGGATAGAACAGGAGGGGGCCTCCTTCTTCCCAAGGCAGCAAGGGTGGCAGCTCTGGGTCAGAGAGACTGAGGCTCATGCTTTGGCTCTGATGCCAGCTGTGTGGCTTCAGGCGTGACTCCTCCTCTCTGTGTCTTGCCATCTTCTCTAGAGATATTGTGAGGATTCAGTCACTGGACAATTTATTAAGCACCTATTGTATGAAGATGCTGGGGTGCATGTAGGAAAAGGGCAGGGCATTGTGGAAATACTTGTGGAATCCAGCTGCAGGCTTCAAGGTTGGTGCTCAAGCTGAGGTCTGAAGGATGCACAAGCATCAGGAGGTGACTGGGGTGGAAATGAGGGGCAGGGAAGAAAGCAGGCCCCAAGGCTCTGAGACGGGACCCAGGCTTCTTTGAGGAAAACGAGGCTGAGCTTGGAGTAAGGAGGGGGGCATGGTATGAGAGGAGGCAGTGAGGCCAGCTGAGGTCAGACCAAGGAGGCTATGAAGGCCACAGCACACCTTCTACTGTGTGTTTTATTTTCTTATATTTAATTTAATTTATTTTATTGTTTTATTTTATGTTTTAGATAAGGTCTTGCTCTGTCACCCAGGCTGAAGTACAGTGGCATGATCCTAGCTCACTGCAGCCTTGAATTCCTGGGCTCCAGTGATCCTCCCACCTCTGCCTCCCGAGGTGCTGGGACTACAGGTGCACCCACCACACCTGGCACTGAAATTTACTACATGTAGTGGACCCCACAGAAGGGATCTGGGTGGAATAGCAGCCTGATGAGATTCAGCTGTCAAATGGAGGAGACACTCAGCCACATGGGACCAGGCGAGGGGCTGCTGCGTTTTCCCAGCGGAGGTGGCTTGAACGGATGCAGCGGCAACGGTGAAGGAGAGGCATAGGCTGATTCAAGAGATGCTGGGAGGCAGATCCAGTAAGCCAAGGAGAGTCAGAGATCCTGCCCTTGTTGGCTTCAAGGACACTCGTTCTCACCTGCTTACTGAAAAGTACAAACCAGCTCCTCCCCATCAAGGAGGATAAACCCAAGGGTTTGCAGAGGTGAAAAGTGAAAAGAAGTGAAAGCTTTCTTTCACTCTGAGCCCAGGCAATGAGAGGAGAATCAGGAGTAATGCAGTTAAGAAATATCATGTAATCAATCACACTAGCTTAAATAAAATGCAATGTCCAAACGCATTGCCTAGCATTTTCCCACATCAAACAGAGGCCCAGGTTAAACACCAGCATCACTAGAGTATTGCTATTTGAAGCTGGAAAGGGGATCCTCATTTTTGGTGGATGGGAAGGTTGGTGGGGGGCAAATATAAGAAGTGTTTAGGGGTCTAAGTTCTAGGAAAACTAACACACTTGTGAGAAGGGGCTGTAATGCCATAGAAAGTGCGAGGCATTTGGAGTTGGAAGGCCGGCTTTTGAATCCCAGACTGCTCTATACATTAGCTGTGTGACCTTGGTGGGTCACTTAGCCTCTCTGATTCTTTTCCTCACCTAGAAAAGGAAGCTGATCACAGTTGCTTCAGAGGCTACTGTGGAAATAAAAGGAAATAATGAGAGAGAAAGTGCTTTGTCAGCTGCAAAGCAATATCAAATATCAGGGATTATTAAGAAAGTATATTTTAAGCAAAAAAGTGTAATAGGGTGATATTATTGAATTGATGTTAATTTTGGGTTGTTAGGATAATGTCTTTATCCTTAGGTGAAGCATGCTGAAATATTTAGGAGGCAAATGTCAAAATGTTTAAAACACTCAAATGGTTTGGAATAAAACAAAATTGTACAGCTCAATGCACAATCTGTCTACCTATCTATTTATCTATATTTCGAAAAAACGCGGCAAAACATTAACCATTGGTGAACTTAGTGGAAGGATATTAGTGTTCATTAAGCTATTTTTAACGTTTCGGTAGACTTGAAAATTTTCATAATAAAAATCAGAGGGGAAATCACTTCCAGGTGGACAGCAGGTCTAACTAGGGAGGGAAAACAATGCTTCAGAAAGTGACAAAGGGCAGTATCTTCATGGCCTTGGGTAAAGATGGCATTTGGTAGGGAGGAAACACCCAGCCTCTCTCTCTGGGCCTCCCATCTCCTCCTGGTGCCTCCCTTTGGCTGAAGTAAATGATAAGTCCAAGGGCAGCGCCCAGTGATGAAATCCAGGGCACTCCAAGGGCATGGAGCCAGGAAGAGGGTAGAGTGGGACAGAGAATGGACCCAAAGGGATAACTGGAGAAAAGCCAGCGCCTCCTCTTTTTCAGGGCATGGCAGACAGAAGCTCAAATGCCAGATAATCACTTTCCCAGCCTCCAGATGCAAACCTGGCCAACCCTTCTCCTGCAAAGTAAAGTCTGTGGCTGAATCTGGGAATTCTTTTCCTTTCTAACTAGAGAACAATGTGTGACAAGAAGCTGTCTCTCCTTCCCTGATTTTGGATATTACTGTGTGAGGATATGATGCCAGGAGCTGCTGCAGCCACCCTGCCACCAAGAAGATGGCAGAGTGGCCAACAAGAGCCCTGACGTTGTTGAGCAACACAACGCTGGGCCACCTGCTGCCAGACTTCCCAATACATGAGAAAAAGTCTCTGGTGTTGGGGTTCCCTTGTGGTTGGGCATCTTGTCTCTTGCTGCCACTAGCATCTTAACTGATGCACAGGTCATAGTTGAAGTGACCTCCCTGTTTCTTTTCCCTTAGTCACACCCTTTGCCCAACATGCTAGATTTTCTACTGTGATAGTAACAAGAAAAAAACCAACAACAATGAAGACAAGGAAACGGGAGCCAGACACGGTGGCTCACGCCTGTAATACCAGCACTTTGGGAGGCCGAGGTGGGCAGATGGGATTGCTTGAGTCCAGGAGTTCAAGACCAGCCTGGGTAACATGTCAAAACCCTGTCTCTACAAAAAATACAAAAATTAGCCAGTGTGGTGGCATGCACCTGTAGTCCTAGCTACTTGGGAGGCTGAGGTGGGAAGTGGGAGGATCGCTTTACCCCGGGAGGATTGCTTTAGGTGGAGGCTGCAGTAAGGGTAGACTGCACCACTGCAGTCCAGCCTGAAAATGGGCCCTGAGGAAGAGAAAAAGCATTGAGGTGCCATCTATCGTATCAGAGGTGGGAAACACAGAAGCACATGTCACAGTTTGCATTTCCGTACAGGGTGCTGAGCTGATGGATGGAGGAGGCAAGGCTTCACGTGTGGAGCACATGCAGTGGTGTTTGCCTGGACTCCCAGATCCCTAGCATCAGCTCTGCACACCCATCTCGCAGCTTCTGAGTGCTGTGCTGCTAAGAGCTCCCCACCCCAAGACCCCAGGGGCCACTCTTTCTTAGGCTCTGGAGCGGCATCACTCTTACCGAGAGCCCAGGTAGCCAATGACTAACCCATGTGGAGAAAAATGCCTCGCAGTTCCTTTGCCCCAGGCTGGACTAACTCTGAGGTGTAAGTTATGCTGCAAAGCCCCTCTTGGGATCAGGCTGAGTCTTGGTTTCATCCCAATTGCTTCTCCACTCTCTTACTCATCTGTCCTGGGAGAGCTCTGTAGGAGATGCAGGTGTAAAGTCACATGCAGTGGCAAGCAAAACACTCCATGAGGCCTTTGCCCTGAGAGCCTTGGCCATGGCACCTTGATCCCTGCATAGATCACTGAAAATCCCCCTGCAGGCTCTCCTGTAAGGTAGAGCTAACAAAGCCTACTATTGTCTGACTCTTTCAAGGATTTACTTCATTTGCAAGTGGCTTTTCTCACCACAATGTCATTAATGTGTGGAGAGACCTGAAAGCCTGCATTTACGTGAAAGTGACGTTTAAATCCTCAGGCTCAGGCAGGGCAGAAATAGCCAGGAAGCCGACAGCAGAAAGGGGACATTTGCCTGGACACAGACTTATTTATCTTCTCCCACTAAAGCTTCTCCCTTAGCAATAAAGTCTCTGCCCTCTGCTGACCCCAGGACATGTCGAGACCTTGAGCTTGGTAGAATGTGCTGCCAACACTGCTTCCCTTATTACCCATTTCAGTCACTAATCTGGGACTACATCAGTGGTTCCCAACCCTGGCTGCACTTCAGATTCACCTGGGAGCTTTTCCAAAATACACTGCCCCTCCTTTCTCAGGAATCTCTGGCATAGATATGAGATCCTGGCAGGTATGAGAGAAAGGAAAATAAGAGAATCTGCCTGGTAACCATCAGGGGGAAGAAATTAACATATTCTCTAAAAGTCTGTTAAAAGATCAGAGCCCAGCACAGTGGTACGTGCTTGTAATCCTAGCACTTTGGGAGGCTGAAGCAGGAGGATCACTTGAGCCCAGGAGATTTGAGGCTGCAGTGAGCCATGACCATGCCACTGTACTCCAGCCTGGGCAATAGAGTGAGAATCTCAGGCATCAGTATTATTCTAGCACCCCAGATGACTTCAATGAGCAGGAAGGGCTGAGAACCGCTGCTTCACAGAAGGGAGCATGTCCTGAGGTGGGGGATGGCCAGGAAGGTCTTCTCGGGCCTGATCTTGTTGGTTACCTTCATTTCCCAACAAAGGGCTGCTAGATCCTCCTGTGTTTATAAATCCTTGTGTTTTGTAAAATATTGCTTTCTTTAAACATTCAAGTATGCGGCTCCTCTGAAACTGTGAACATATCTGAAGATCATGATGAACTGTTGGTAACTGTAAAATCCAAGGAGGCAGAATCAGAGGAACAGGTATCTGCAGACATGGGTGGCTGCTGCTCCCAGCATCAGAAGCGTTCGTCTGAAGTCATCCTGTGGGTGGAAGCTTCTGCTCCCCCATGGAGGGCTGTAGAGTGTGTGAGAGTGAGGCTGAAGTGTGAGGTTAAGCACTCTGTGTACACACTTTCATAAAGCATGTTAGCTTTTGTAAAGTGCTTACTAGATCACGAACATTGCTTTTTTTTTTTTTTAAATCAGAGTTTATCACTTGACAAAAGATGTAATTTTCCAACACACACTCACAAGTACCACTCTGAGTAATAATTTGGCCCTTATAAAGTTATTATCATTTGCCTGTTATTTTCACCTGTGTTCAAGGGGAGAAGCAAAGCTTGATCTTCAAATGAATAACATAAATTTCAATTAATTACCCAGAAATATTTGCTTTTTTTTTTCCAGTCTAAACATTTTAATGCCTACCATCAAAGGCAGAGGGTATCTGAGGGAGAGAATTTCACATCAACTTTACCATCCCACTTCATGAAATTCTGACCTTTTATTTATTTATTTTTCAGAAGGGGTCTCGCTCTGTTGCTCAGGCTGGAGTACAGTAGTGTGATCATGGCTCACTGCAGCCTTAATCTCCTGAGCTCAAGTGATCCTCCTGCCTCAGCCTCCCAAAGTGCTAGGATTATAGCATGTACCACTGTGCTGGGCTCTGACCTTTTAACATAGTCTTAGAGAACACGTTAATTCCTTCCCCCTGATGGTTACCAGGCAGATTCTCTTATTTTCCTTTCTCTCATACCTGCTGGTTAGGAAAGACATTATGTCTCTATTAAAATTCTTTATTTGACTTACTATACAACATCCCATTTTGGGCGTATAGAGAAAATTGAGATTATTTGTTTGACCTCGTGCAGGAAAAATAATCATTTAATGAATGGTATTTGCCATTTTTAAAAGGTTTTTTGGGGGTGGTGATGAATAGATGCAACGTTTATCTACGGCTCAATACCAGGTCACTTAGCCTCCTGATCCCTACAAATATTTCATTCTGAGTTGTGGTTATGCACTGAACAGAAAATGTCACCACTTCCAGCTTACACAACTGCCATCTGCGGCTTGGCCTTTGCCCACTGCTTTGTGGTTTTGCTACCTATACACCATCCTTCTACTCCAGCAGGGGGTCTCAGCCCTGACTGCCTATGAACAGCACTAGAGGCTTAAAAAAGATGGGTGTCAGCCCTAGGCCCAGAGACTCTTGATTCCATTGGCATAGGATGGGGCCTAGGCGCAGGTATATTACAGCCGACCCTCAAGGAAGTATAATATGCAGGTGGCTTTGGAAGCACGATTGTTGACCGTCAGGTCTTCCTGACAGTTGGCAACACTGTGTCCTCTGCCTGTTATCCCCAGCACCTGGGATGGAGTCTGGCACAGGACAGACACTCACAAGTCTGCTGTGAATGATGCACTGACTGTACCTGAAATGAACTTGGAATCCTGGTGCCATCATGCCACAGTATCATCTTCTCCTGATGTATTCCTCAGATGCTTCGAATTAACCAAGAAGCCAGACTGTCAGTTCTAAAGAAGCAGGATTGCTGGAACACGAATTTGCCATGGTTCGCCATTGGCCCATGTTTCATTACTTGTTAATATTCAAAGACAATGCTATAGCATTTAGCCAGTAAAAACAAAAAAGAAAAGAAACAAGTCAGTATATCGAAAAGGAATATTATGTTATTAGAAATGCATGGCAATAGATTGTAGACACATGAAGCAAAACAGAACAAATACCAATGCTACCTAATCACTCCAGAAAATGCTGTGCAGAATGAACATCCCTTTCTTCCATGAGGTTTAAAAAAATAGCTACTTCAGCACAAAATTTTAAAATAGTTACCTGAATATAAAAGCAGAAACCCAACTGTCAATTTTTCACTTTATTTTTGGCTGGTTGGCTGATTGATTGATCCACTCATTCATTCATTTGATTTGGGCGTACTGAGCCTCTTTGTACTGGGCACTGTTCCAGGTGACGGGATACCACAGTAAACTCAAGTGACCTGGGCCTAGTCTCATGGAACTTACACTCAAACATGGGAGGTAGGTAAGAAACGAGTAAGCAGATAGCACAGAATGCAGGCAATAATGAGTGTAGTGAGGATCAAATCACAGGGGCCAGGCAGCAGGTGCAGCCCTGGCAGTCAGGGAGGGTGTCTCTGAGGATGTGGCCTGGGAGCTTAGGTCTGGATTTCTGAGGTCAGGAGACAGCAAATGATGGGTGCAGGGGCAGGAATGAGCTGGAAATGCAAGCAACAGAAAGTCCAGGGGCTAGAAATTGGCAGGAGAAGGAGTGGTATGAAATGGGAGGCAGGAACCGGATAGCATAGGGGTCTGCATGCCATGGTAAGGACTATGTATGGGGACAGTAAAAATGGCAAATGATGCCATCAGTTTCCACTTTAACAGAATTGCTACCACGCAAGAGGTCTGTAATGGGAAAATGGGCTGAATGAGTTTTCTAGCCTTGGGGAAGCCATTCCATTATTGGGTCAAGCCTCACAAAATCACTTGAGTAAAAAAATAATTGCAAGAATTTTCTTTTCTTCTTGAGTGTTGGAATGGGAGTGGGGGATATTAGGTCTATTCCTTCCCCAGATATCCATATAGCCTTTTAATTTTATTTTTTCTTTTATTAGACAGGGTTTCACTCTATCTCCTAGGCTGGAGTGCAGTGGCGCGATCTCGACTCACTGCAGCCTGACTTCCTGGACTCAAGCGATCCTCCCACCTCAGCCTCCTGAGTAGCTGGTACTACAGGCATGTACCATCATGCTTGGCTAATTTTTGTATTTTTGCAGAGATGGGTTTCACCATGTTGCCCAGGTCTCAAACTCTTGGGCTTAAGTGATTTTCCTGCCTCGGCCTCCCAAAGTGTTGGGATTACAGGCATTAGCTACTGTGCTCAGCGCCCCTGTCTTTTTATTTTCTTCATTTAATCCTCTGTTCAAATGTCATTTCCCCAAAGAGGGCTTCTTCTCTGCTTCTGGTGGTCTTCATGGTCTCTACAACTACAATATATTTTATTGTATATCAATTTGTTCATTTCATACTTCCCCCTCCCCACCGGAATGTAAATCCCTGAGGTCAAGGGCTTCATTTATTTTGTTTTCTGCTATACTCAGTACTATCCCTGTACTCAGCACATGGCAAGTGCTCAACAAATATCTGTTGAATGAATTAGTTGGAATAAATGTCATTGGATTTTGCTGCATTTATTTGGGCACAAAGGACTTGGGAGAGCCCTTGTGTTGCTATGCTTCTGTTTCCCAATCACATTCGTGTCCTTTCTAATCTTTCTGCCTTAATCACTTTAAATGTACCGACAAGCACAATTGACCAATTAATAGCGTTTATGTTCTTGTTACATCATTTGTAATCCATGATGCTCTTTCTATTCGTAATGGCCTTTCAATTTTTCATGACTCAAAATGGATGACATGCATAATGAATACAAATAGCAAATTGATTAAATGCAATGCATATTCTACTGCTTGCTGGGCTTATGCCGGTTATTAATGACAGAAATCCAGCAAATTCTCATGAAAACACCAATGACATACAACCTTTAACGCAAGATGTTGGAGCACTAGGGGTCCTAAATTTTCCTAATTACTGAGCAACAGCAGAGATTAATTTCCCAGATGGCAACCTTTGTAAATAAGAACATCAGCATGGCTGCTTTGTCCAAGTTCTTTTTGCTGAGCACAAAACCCATCATACAACCCATTTTTACTTCATCAGACTATTTGTGTTGTGTTTAAGAAAAAATACACTTGAGAGATCGCCTTATGAGCAAAGTATAAAGGATGCCACTTGTGCAAAATCAAATTTATTGCCTACTCAGGGATTGCATGTTTTTTTGGAATCCTAATACACTGTGATACAGATGCCACATAGCTTCAGTTCGTGTATTGAGCATTAAAACATCACAAAAATGATAACACAAAACAAGAAAGAAGATATGGATGAGAGTCTTCAATGGACAATACGGTAAAGGACATGCTTTTAAAAGACCTGCCTGGCTCAATGTGCAGTCTTGGTTTCAGATTGCCAAAGAATAAGCTGGTTTGCAATAAAAGGCTGTGTGAATCAACTTTCTTTTCCCCATTAGTGGGAAACCTTCTGGGAAGCAGGTGTTTTCTTTGACACACTGGGGCACATGATGACTGGTTTACCTAGGTTGGCACTGGAAAACAACAAGCACTTGTCTGGTGGGTCTATTAAGAGGGAATGAAGTGGATAGGAGCATTTGTCAAGGCCCACCCACGCTCAGAAAGCAACGATCACAGCATGCTGACCACTGCTCCTGCACTCTTCCTTCTGAAGCACAAATGAGCCACTCTGCAGAAGGAAGGTGGGGTGAGAGAATGGGCAACTGTGGTCCTGGTCCACTTCCCCAGCAGCTCTTCAGGTAACACCTTGATAGGTCTGCCTCCACCATAGTTCAGACTCTGAGTCAGTGGAATTCCAAACCCAGGGAAAGCAGAGCTCTGCCAAATTTGTGGCCTGCACCCTGCCAATTTGTGGCTCAGAGTGGTTTTGATGATACCTAGTCTAGGCTTAGTAGATTCCCTTCTTCGTCTGAAAGTGTGCACATCATCCAGGGTTGGAAACTCCAGAAGTGACCCCGAACAAGTGAGTGGTGTATCAGGAGACACAGAGAGCCTGGGTAGTGAGGGAGAAGTTAGACAGGGAAGGGAAGGTGGCCACACAATATAGGATGCATTATTAAGTCAGCTACCACAGTGGGTGACGACAGTTGAATCTCACACGGTAACACTGGAAAACTGCAAAGTACATGCCTTGGAATTACTTTAGCCAAGGGGTGAGGGAGCTGGGGTATTTATACCCATATAACCAGCAGTCATTGCTTAAGAATGTCCCCAGAGAGATATTAATTCCCAGGCACTTTCATCTTTCCATGCCTATGGACAAAGTGGAGCCTAGGGCCCATGTATCTGACAAAGATACAGTGGATGTGGGTGGAGCGCCCATAGAGACTGTTTCAAAGTCACATGAGGACTTAGACTTCCTTCCTGTACATACAAAACCTACACCCTCATCCCAAACTTCTGAAGGCATCACCATTACTCATGATCAAAATGTCTGATTAATGTACACAGTGCATTAAGCACACTTTTGAATGTGATTTGAAGGGGAATGACATTAACAGACTCTACTTGCTGAATTTTCCACTCTATGGAGATGGCAAGACAGACTTCTTGCTAACATTTAGGAAACACACATGCCCTCCTCCCCCACTGTCATATGTCTATGTGAGAGAATAAAGAATTCACAACTAGTTCTAAAAAAAAGAAACTAGGAAGAGAAATACAGACTACAGAGTAAGAGAAAGCAACAGTGCGAACAGAGAGACAGACAGAAAGGAATGAGAATTTAATTTATTAAAATTGGAAAAAAAACCCCAAAATTATTGGTACCTTTAAACATGTTCCCTAGATGAAGCCTGAGGTACTGTGCTGGAACTTTCTGATTGTCATATAGAATCTGGTTGTCAAATAGCCTTATTTTGTACTGGAATTCATCTTGTAAAGCCAAAGAATTCCTTAGCATCTCTATTTCTTTTGACACTTTAGTTGCAAAAATACTTTCTTAGTGCATAACAATGATAATAATTAGTATTTATTTCATGCTTGCTATGTATGAATTGTTTTGCATGTATTAACTCATTTAATACTCACAATAAACCCATTGGTTTCTCCATTTTACAGGGAAAGAAGCTGAGGCTCAGAAAGGTTCAATGACTAGCCCAGGGTCACTCAGCAAGTGGAACTAGGATTTAAATCCAGGGGGTCTGACTGCAGAACCCCCAATTTTTACATCTCCATATTATCTTTCTTTCATTTGCCCTAATTACTTACCTTAATAGGCACATGTTTTTACAAACATAAATCCTTCCTTGTTTCTATCGGAAGGATGTGATGGCTTGACATTTTACACCAAGGTCAGTGCAACACTTTCACATGAGCAACATCCTAAAACAGAGCTCATTCAAGGAGGCGAGAGGCCCCAACTTCCCAAGGATGACATCTGGTTTCTCCTTCAGCATGCCCAGGTCTCTCACCAGCAAAACCTTGAGAGTTTTACCCCACAACCATCTTAGAATCACCTGCTCTCTAAACCTAGGGAAAGTCACTGAGGGCTACAGGAAATCAATTTTGTTTGCTTCTCTTTGCTACCAGAAGAGCCAACTCAACCACTGGACTCCATATTGAGTAAAAATATGAAACATGCAAATGGCACTCCATTCTTATTTGTTACCTTTTTACTCAATAAAAGAAGGAAGTCTGAGTGATCATAGATAGAACCATTGCTTAGAAAGCACTTGAGCAATTGTTTAGATTCACATTTATTATGGTGTGATCTGAGTCTAAAAAATAATTGACTTTTTTTTTTCTTTTCCAGTAAGGCTTATAAATACAGACTCAGAGAGGTTTCTCATTCTCCTAAACATCTTTCCAGGCGGAGATGAGAGGGAAAAAGCTCGTGCCTGTGCTAAAAGCCTACGGTTTGCTATTCCACGATGTTTCTATTACAGTGTAAGTGTGTATATGGCATCAGTACATATGCACATAAGTGTCATTTGCTAAATTTAAAAGAAAGATGGTTTTCCCACTTCTAACACTTAAGAACTTAGAAAAGATAATGCTTTAAGAGGCAGCAAAATCCACGACTACACACAGACAAAAGATCCTCTTATTTTTCTAAATATTTAGAGAATTAGTCTACAGAAGGACTACAATAGAAACTACCATAGTGAGATGAGATAAAATGATAAAAGTGCACCTACGGAACCGTTTAAGTATGCGAGAGTGTCTATGGAATGTGTGTGTGTGTGTGTGTGTCCCCATTTACACACACACAAGAGAATGAATAATTTTAAGCAAAAGCATTCAAGAATTTTATCATTCTGTCTTGACTTGTTCTTTCCACACGTTCAGGTTCAGTAATAACCTTGAAAGTGTCAGGACCAGATCGGTCAGGAGGATTCATTTAGAAATTGTGACCGGTCACAATGTGCCTTTATTTAGCCAACCCTCATAATAAGAGATTTCTATTACACGGGGCTGCTGTATGATGAGGTGGAGAGCACGTAACTGAGGCTCTGTAGTCAGACACCCGCAGAGCCTATGCCATCCACACGCTCACCACGGCCCCTTCCTCCGCATGGGGAAGGCAGGTGGAGGGATGAGCAATATGTATTTCAGATGCCCTTTTGGTCTGGGGGCTGTCAAGTCTCCTAATGCTGGACAGGACTGGGCTGTATTGAAAATTACACTAATTAGGAGATTTGGAATTTTGAAGCATCTTTGTTTCTGTAAACTCCTTGTCAGTCTATCTAGCCTCAAATACCCAGTTAGAAACAAATATATGGAGATGATATGAGATTGTGCACAGAAGTCCTTCAAAGATGGCATTACACAGACTGAGATTACTAAGTAAAAAAAGTCCATGTAAATTTCAAAGAGCCATTAGCTGAGTCATATATTTACAAAATACAGTCAACCATCTACTGCTGACTAAGCTTTCTTAACTTCTTGACAATCTGGACAAGAATGACCCAGAGAGGTTGATAAGAAATTGAAAATTCTGCAAACACAAATAAAAAAGACAGATAAGCATAAAAATGGAAACGAATGCTAAATCAAAAGTCTGTCTCTAACAAGTTGACAAAATTCTGCAAGCCACAGATGCTCATAATTGGAGCACTATAGAAAATAAGGATGTTAAATTAGAAAAGAACTCAGTAAGGTCAGAAAACATATTTATGGTATTCAAGTGTCCTGGGTAATAGCAATGTAACAGAGAGAAGAGGAGATCTTGGGCTGGGCATGGTGTCTCATGCCTGTAATCCAGCGCGTTGAGCTCATGGGTTCGTGACAAGCCTGGCCAACATGGACAAACCCTGTTTCTACTAAAAAAATACAAAAATTAGCTGGACGTGGTGGTGGGTGCCTGTAATCCCAGCTACTTGGGAGGTTGAGGCAGGAGAATCATTTGAACCTGGGGGGTAGAGGTTGCAGTGAGCCGAGATCGCACCGCTGCACTCCAGCCTGGGTGACAGAGTGAGACTCTGTCTCAAAAAGAAGAAGAAGAAAAAAGAGATCTTAAATATTATGATGGGAAAAATCTCTAGAATCAACTTCGTGGTGAGGAGGAGGCTGTTCAGAGATATAATTTAAAGTTGAATCATGGACAACCGAAGGTTTAGACTAAAGGAAAAATAAAGCTACCAAGCAAAAAACCTTGCTAAACACAACCCTGTGAGATAAATAGGGAGACAGGCATCATTGTTATATAGAAGATCTTGAAGGAAAATTAGAGTACAATGCATGTGCTCATTCCACCAATAAAGGGTTCTTTATTCCCTCAATATTCAACTGATTTCCAAAAATGCAAGCTATTAAAGTATGACATAACTTCATGAAACAGGGTAATTTTTATTTCTTGGGAAAGTCAGAAGAATAAAATGCAGAAAGATTTATAAAATAAAGTTTTATTTTTATTTAAGTTCATTATATTTTATTTTGCTTATATTACACTTACCATGTATACCAGGCACCATTTAAAACACTTTGTAAACATTAACCCATTTAATCTCCTTAACAACCCTAGAATGTACTATTATTAAGCCCTTTTACACATGAGAAAACAGGCTTGGAGAGATTCAGTGACTCGCCCAAGGTCACACAGCTAGTAAAAGTGGAGCTGTGGCCATGTGCAGTAGCTCACGCCTGTAATCCCAGCACTTTGGGAGGTCCGAGGTGGGTGGATCACAAGGTTAAGAGTTTGAGAGCAGCCTGGCCAATATGGTGAAACTCTGTCTCTACTAAAAATACAAAAATTAGCCAGGTGTGGTGGCAGGTGCCTGTAATCCAAGCTACTTGGGAGATTGAGGCAGGAGAGTCGCTGGAACCGGGGAGGGGGAGCTTGCAGTGAGCCGAGATCACGCCTCTGCATTCCAGCCTGGGTGACACAGCAAAACTCCGCGTTAAAAAAAAAAAAAAAAAAAAAAAGGTGGAGCTGTACACAGGCCATCGGGCTCTACAGTACTTGGAATCACTATGCTATGCTGCCTTTATAAGCAGGGGAATTAAAAAGTGACATATTTTGATGATCTTGCTCTAATTTCTTAGCTTCTGAACCTTTGAAAGATTAAGTGAATACATGATACAATTCTACACTCTTTAGAACAGGAAAAAATTTGAAGAAATTTGATCTTAAAATATATTCATTTGTCTTTATAATTATACATGGAACCTTAAGAATCCTTTAAAAGAGTAAATTAGTATTTCATACACACAAAAAAACAAGATAATAGATGGATTGGAAAGATATATTTTTCTGTTATTCCACAATAACTTGTACATTGAGATCAGATTAGAAAATGACCAGGATAAATGGCCAAGAATAAAATTCCCCCAAGTGTTGCATATACATTCTACCAGAAAATGTGTGACAACATTTTTAAGAAGTGTTTCCTGCCACAAAGTCAGAAGTGGGTGCTAATGTTAACAGCTCTCAAAAAGCTGCAGCCTGAAAAGAATAATGTCCTGAAGGGTAAATTGCATTTCCCTACAAAGGTTTTAATTAAAAAGCACTCTTACCTTCAGTCCTGACTCTTTAAACTTGCAATTTTACCAATAAGACAACAGTATTAACTCACTAATTCATTCAACAAACATTTATAGAGCTCCAATTTAGCAATGAGACTATCCCAAAGTGAATGAGACACAGTTTCCACTTCTCAAAAAGTCCATTTAGAGAATATGAACTTGGACAATTAATTAACAAAACCATGAGCTAAGTGTTATAGAGGCTCCAATAATACAAGCAGCAGGATCTTTTTAAAAATGTGCAATGTGCAATGTGCTCCTGGCTCAATATGGTGCAATGAGCACATGCATTATTTCTTGTCCTAACTAAAACCCCACTAAAATGAGAGTAAATCCCAAATTTCCACTTCTAGCCAAAATGGAGTAATAGGAACTTGCTTTATCCTCCCACCTAACATCACTCCCCCCATCCCAGGACAAAATATATTAAACAATAGTACGCCAGACACTGGACATCAGCCAACAATCAGGGATCCTTGAGAGAAGGGAAGCAAATGAGATGGGCCTGGTGATTTTTGAGCTTACTGCCTGGAGAGAAGTTCCAGGCTACAGCATGAGAGGGCAAATCCAGGCAAAGCCTGGTGGGCTTCTCACGTGGAGTAGATGAAGCTGAGTCTGAGGACACCTAGGCAGCTAGAGTTTACAGAGAAGAGTACTGGAGAGGAGAAGGCTTCACAAAGAGAACACTCCAAAGATCTAAAGATAGTCCTGGCTGGGCATGGTGGCTCCCACTGTAATCTCAGCACTTTGGGGGGCCGAGGCAGGTGGATCACTTGAGGTCAGGAGTTCAAGATCAGCCTGGGCCAACATGGAGAAACTTCATCTGTATAAAAAAAATACAAAAAGTTTAGCCACGCGTGGTGGCTTGCACCTATAGTCCCAGCTACTTGGGAGGCTGAAGCAGAAGAATCGCTTGAACTTGGGAGGAGGAGGTTGCAGTGAGTTGAGTTTGTACCACTGCACTCCAGCCTGGGTGACAGAGTGAGACTCCATCTCTAAATAAATAAATAAATGTTAAAAAATAAAGACAGTCCTCCTTGAGTATTCAGCTGAGTGCTGAAAAGTGTATGCATGTGAGGAAACTACCTAAGGTCAGGTGGAAACCCACACAAAAAGACTGAAGAACAGTGCCTGCTACTCACACAGACCCAGAAATAGAGTCTATTCCCACTAGTCAGACTGGGAAACCTTAAGATTCTCTGACATAGAGAAGTTTGCCTCCACTGTAGGGAATAATAACACCTAAACCAAGCATTGCTTTGGTATCACCTAATAAATCTTAAAAGTGAGGACAAAGGATAAAACTGCTTCTAAGCAATGAAACTGTCTCAGATTGAAGCTTGAAAATATTGATAGGAATACAAAAATGTCCAGTACCAAAACAGTAAAATATACAATATCTGGTACCCAGTCAACAATCAACCAGGACACAAAAAGCAGGAAAATAGGACCATAAGAGCATAGCAATCAATCAATCAAAATGAACTTCAAATTAACATAGAATTAGCAGTTATTATGACTGCATTTCAAATGCTCAAAAAGTTAAGTAGATACGAGTGGAAGATATTTTTTAAAGGCTAAAATCAAATTTCTAGCAATGAAAAAACAAAGTCTAAGATAAGAATTGTACTGGATGGGAATGATGACAAATTAGAGACTGCAGAAGAAAAGATTAGTGAACTTGAAGACATGGCTATAAAAATATTTAAAATGGAAGACAAAAAAAGATAATTTATAAAATGAGTAGAGCATCAGTGAGTTGTGGGCTAACTTCAAGTAGCTTGTACTTAGGAAACTGGAGTCCCTGAAATAACAAGAGGACAGGACAGAAAAAATCAGAAGATATAATGGATATAAAATGTTCAAATGTGACAGAAACAATAAAACCAGAGATCTATGAAATTCAATAAACTCCAAGCGAAAGAAATATTAAGAAAATTATAGCAAGGTACATCATAATCAACTTGCTCAAAAGGAGTGATGAACAGAAAATCTTAAAGGCAGCTTCAGGTAAGAAGGCACATTATATGGAGAGAATCAAGGCAGGGATTATTGTATAATATATTTCTAGACAGAAATAATGCATGTGAGAAGATAGTGATGCAACATTTTTAAAGTACTAAAAGGAAAAAACTGTCAAACTAGAATTTCATATTTAGTAAAATAACTTTTAAAAATGAAGGGGAAATAAAGACTTTTTCAGGCACCAAAAGCTAAAAGAATTCATCACTGGCAGATTTCACCACAAAATTAAAAAAAATCCTTTAAGAATTATGAAAATAACACCACATGGTAATAGGAATCTCTACAAAGGATGAAGAGTATTGGAAATGGGTGTGTGTGCACATATGTGTATGTATACGCACATACATATATATACATATGTTTGTGCATATTTTACTTCTAACTTAAAAATCCCTTTAAAACACAATTAACTAATTAAATAAAAATAACATAATGTGGGGTTTATAAAATCTGTAGAGGTTAAATGTTTTCCAATAATTTCAAAAAAGATTGGGAGGGGAAAAATCAAAATATACTATTGCAAGATTATTACACTATATGTGAGCATAAAATCACTTGAAGGTAAACTGTGATAAACTAAATATATGTACTATAAGTCCTAAAGTAACAAGTAAAATAACAAAACAAAAAGTTATAACTTACAAGCCAACGAAGGACACAAAAAGAAATTGTAAAATTATTCATTTAATCTAAAATCAGGCAGGAAAAGAGAAAAAAAAAAACAAAGAAGAGATGAGACAAAACCCTCCCAAAAAATTAGCATGTAAACCTAATCACATCACATATCACATTAAATAGAAATGGTCTAAATGCCCCAATTAAAAGGAAGAGATTGTCAAATTCAATTAAAAAGGAAGACTCAACCATATGTTACCTACACGAAACACATTTCAAGTGTGATGGCACAAACAGGTTAAAAGTAAAAGGATGGAAAAAATATACCACGCCTGACACCAATCAAGGAAAGCTATAGTAATATCAAACAAAAGACGTTTCAGATCAAAGAGTATTACTTGGCATGAGAAATGTCATTTCATAATGATAAGGAGTCATTTCATCAAAAAGACAGAAATAATCACAAATCATGTCTATGCACCTACTAACAAAGCTTCAGTAGACACGAAATAGAAACTGGTATAACTGCAAGAAGAAACATACAAATCCAAAACTATAGTCAGATATTTTAACACTTCTGTCTCAATAATATATAGAACAAATGAAATGAAAATCAATAATAGAAGATCTGAACCACATTATCAAGTAACTTTTAAAATGAACATTTATAGAACATTTCACTCCCAAAGCAGCAGAATACACATTCTTTTCAATAACACATGGACATCTATAACAATAGATCATACAGTGGTCCATAAGTCCTCTTAAATTGAAAATAACTAAAGTCACACAAAGTATATTATCTGACCACAGTGGAATTAAATTAAAAAATGGCAACAGAAATATCTCTGGAAAATGCTCAAATATTTGGAAACAAAACAACATATTCTAGATAACTCATGGGTCAAAGATGAATTCAAAAGGGAATTTAGAAAGTATTTTTAACTGAAGGAAAATTAAAATACAATATATCAGAATTTGGAGGATGCCACTAAAACAGTTTTTAGGGGAAATTTTATAATACCAGCTTATATCAGAAAAGAAAAAATGTCTTAGTTTTTCCCTTAAAAAAAAAAAAAAAAAAAAAAAAAAAAAAAAAAAAAAAAAAAAAGAGCAAATCAAACTTTAAGCAGAAGGAAATAACAACAATAGGAACAGAAAACAATGACATAGAAAAAAGAAAAACAATAGAAAAAAATTAATGAAAAAAAAGTCGGTTCTTTGAGAAGATCAATAAAATTGATAAACCTTTAGCCAGACTTATCAGGAAAAAAAGGGAGAAGAAAGAACTTGCTGACAGCAGAACTGAGAGAAGCTGCATCACTATTCAGTCCCCAGATGCTGAAAATATAAAAACGAGGATGTTGTGAAGAACTTTATGCCATCAAATTCAACAACTTAAATGAATAAATTCCTTGAAAGACATAAATGACCAAAGCTTACTCAAAAAGAAATAGATAACCTAATAGCCCTTTATCTATAAAAGAAATTGAATTTGTAATTAAAAAAAAACAAACAAAAAATCTTTCCACAAAGTAAACTCCAGGCCAAATGGCTTCAGAGGTGAATTATATCAAGTATTAAAGAAGAAATAATACCAATTCTACACAACTCTTCCATGAAATTGGAAAGGAAGAAATATTTTCCAATTTATTCTATGATGTCAGCATTGCCCTAATACTAAAACTAGACAAAGACATTACAAGCAAAGAAGACAGACCAATATCCTCATGAACCTAGAAAAATTCTAAACAAAATTTTAGCAAATTGAATTCAGCAATACGCCAAAAAGAATAATATATCATGGTAAAGCAGAGTTTGTCTCAAGAATGCAAAATTGGTTTAACACTCAAAAATCAATCAAAGATCAATACAATCCACTATATTGCTAAACTATAAAGAAAAACCATATGATCATCTTAATAGATCCAGAAAAGGCATCAGAAAAAATCTAACATACCTTCCTGGAAAGGCTCTCGATAAAGTAGGAATTAAAGGGAACAACCTCAATATTATAAAGGGCATATACAAAACAACCATACAGCTAACATCATACTTAATGGTGTAATACTCAAGACTGAATACTTATGGTACCTGAATTTCCCTCCCTAAGATCAGAAATAAGACAAGGATGTCTGCTCTCACCACTTCTATTCAATAATGCATCAGAATTCCTAGCCAGTGGAAAAAGTTAAGTAAAATAAATAAAAGACCAGACTGTAAAAGAAGCAAAGCTTTGTTTATTTACATATGACATTATTGCCAACATAGAAAATCCAATGAAGTGTACAAAAATGCTATAATAAGTGAGTTGACCAAGGTGTAGGATACAAGATCATTCTACAAAGATTAGTTGCATTTCTATATGCTAAAATGAATAATCAGAAAATGAAATTTTAAAAAAGATACCATTTACAACAGTATCAAAATACATGAAATATTAAGAAATTACAGAAAATTACTGAGTTGGCATCTTTTTAAAAATCCAAAATACTTAGGCATAAAATCTTAATATTACTGTGAAATTTCAGAACCACAAAAATAAAGATCCTGAAAGTTTCCACAGGAGTAAACAGATCGCCTATAAAGAACTGAGAATCAGACTGACAAGGGACTTCTCAATGGTCAAAACATAATGAAGTTAGAGGAAAAGGTTAGGATAATAACATTAATTAAATTCTCATCTGACACAGCAAAAATTTGAAATATATTGTTTTAAGGTGGCAAACTACCAAATAAAGGTGTAAGCATATTATTTATAAACGTGGAGCGAACCACCAGAAGCCCTATCAATAGAATGGGTTAAAACTGGCTGCCTTTGGAAGTACGATGAGAGGAGAAAAAAGATGGGGTAGGAAATAAAATTTAATAGGCAACCACTTAATAACCCTATTGGTATTACTTGATTAACTATTTGTATGATTTCAATGTGTTTAACAAAAACCTCAGTGGGTGCATGGTGACATCAGAGCCCAGAACAAATTAAATGGACCCTTGAGTAACATGGCTGCACTTTACATATGGCCGTGAATGTCTATATTACAGCTAATAGCCGGCTCTTTTCTTACCAATATAAGCTTCAATTCCACTGAATTTACTGTGCTCTCTCCTTCCTGTCCCCCACCTCGCTCCTGTCTTTCTCTCTCTCATGGTGACAAAGAGCCTTGTTGTTCTGTGACTCTGATGGAAAAATGCTTATGTGTGAAGTCAAATGGTGTGGGGACAAGGTAGCCTGGCAAAGTATGTGACCTGGATACACAGATGATGACCTCACACCAACAAGAACATGCAGACACCCAAAGTTCTGTATGATTGATTCATTCTAAGTTGATGTAAGATTTTAATCAGTATGACCCTGAGTCTCATGGGAAAAGTTGTTCCTTTTTCAATTCTCTTTCAATTCTATGCATATCAAGGAGAAAAATATAGTTTGGTAGCCTTTTAAATAAGAACTCTTGTTAAAAGATTTCATTCTCAGACCTCTGGCTCGGAGTATTTCACTAATATTTGATTGTTGTATTTGTGTTTATTTTCATGGTTACTATTTTATATATGAAAAGTGAAACTGGTTTTCCATCTGTGGCTAGTGACAAAGATTAAATTTATCCTTTTAAATAAATTTACAAACAATACGTCGGTAATTTAAGAAGAATATTAAGCATATTCTTAGGAGGATATTAATATTAGAAGAATATTAAGCATATTAATAGGAGGCAAGTTGTTATGGCAACATTTGTCAAGATGGTTTGCAAATAACTGAAGTTTAGGGAACACCAGTCTGGTAAAAGCCCTGTCCTCGTTTACCTTTATCAAAATTTGTTTTTATTTATTTTAAATGTGTATATTCAGGGGGTGCAAGTGCAGATTGCTCGTGTGTGTATATTGCATAGTGGTAAAGTCTGAGCCTTGGTGTACCCATCACCCGTACTGGCTTGCCTTCTTCATATGGCTCCTGGCAGGACCGTGAAACAAGAAGGGAAGAATGTCCTCATTTAGGTTGGACACTGGCAGCATTTTCTGGGTGAGAAACTCTGAATTTGCTCACACTTTTTAATAATCTCCCAATTAAATGCAACTGTTTTGAGATATATCCCAATTTGAAGTATACAATAAAACCTAGAATACAGCCTTGGGAGTTGTGGGCCCACAGTTTCTGAAAAGTAGATGGCAGGCAAAGTGCTGAGCTATATCTTTTCCTTCCCAATTATACCAGAAAAAAATAAAAAATAAAAAATAAAAACGAAAAAACCCTCTCACATTTAATGAATGCGCTCACCCTCTCCACATATACGTTGCCCCAAACTTCAAGCCTTCAATCCACATAAATTTACAAAAGAAAAGATTCACACCAAAGCTGCTTTATCATCCTCGGCTGCTGGAAATGGATTTCAGGAGCAATGACCACACCCTCCCCACATAAGGCTCCCCTACAACTGAGGCATGGACAGCAAGGAGTCAGCACAGTCTCAGCTCCAAACCTCAAATGAATCTGGTTATTTCTCTAATAACCAGTGTATAATAAGTTTACGATGATAATTACAGCACATTTACAAGGAAGTTTGGAGAAAAAAGAATAAGATTGAAAAATATAAATCTAGGTCAAAAACGATGGTGACAAAAGACACCACAAACAAACTGAAAAGACAGGCCATAGTCTGGGAGAGAGACCTACGTAACAGATACAGGATCACAATGCAGTGTGTATACGTGTATATACATATGTGTGTGTGTGTATTTATGTATGTATGTATATATACACATGCATACACAAATAACTCCTACAAATTAATTAGACAAATTAATAACCCAATAGAAAAATGGTCAAAGTGTTTGAATAAGCAAATAATAGGGAGGAAATACCAATAGCCAATAAACACATGACAAGTGGTTCGATCTCATTAGTAATAAGAGAAACGTACATTAACTCCATTTTGGAGAGCGATTTGACCCTATCTAAAATGTGCACAATTCTGTAACCCAGAAATTCCATCTGCAGGTATAAACCTAGAGAGGCACTCATGTGCATAAGAAGTCACACACCACAGTGGCATTTTTAATAGTGAAAAATTGGAACACAAATGCCCCTGAATAGGAGAAAAGCTACATAAATTACAGCATAGGCACACCATGAAATACTATGAAACAATGAGGTAGATCTATATGAATTAACATGGAAAGATCTTAAAGAAATGTTAGTAAAAAGCTAGCTGCAGACACATTCAATGTTATGCCTATATAGGTGAAAAAGCCATTTAAAAATAATGCTATCTAGTTGTTTAGTGCCACAGATTCACAGTACTGTGCTTAAATGTATAAAAAATATTTCAGAGGATTCAGACTAAACTGGTAGTTGTTACTGGGAAGGTGGAGGGTATTGAGGAGAGGAGGGGGAATAGGAACTTTTATGGCGGTAGGGGTTCAAGGTGATTTTTAACTTATCTGTAATGTTCTAATTTTTTCAAGGGGCTGATATTTATGTATTACTTGAGTAATTTAAATAATACTTGAGTAATTTATGTAATGCAACAAAAAGTTGATAAAAAAAATAACACTAATGATCTAAGAAGGACTGAGAGAAGGGGATAGAGAAGTTAGACCAGCAGCATAGGGTCTGTTACTGTCTGTTAGTTTATGAAATTCGTGAGAACATGAGTTGTCATAAATTCGTCATGTGGAAAGCCATCCACGTTGGGCTCCCCTCCCATTTGTAAATGAATTGCCTCTGTGACTGTCCAAGGCTCACAGGCTCCTGGGGCCCATGCCTCCCCCAACAGTAGGAAGGGTTGAGACCTCACTAAGACGACTCAAAGCTACAGTCTAAGAACCCTTAGTCAGAAGAAACTCAAAAAGATAATACACATGCAGTGTAAAGGAATCTTTCTCTGTTTCTTTATGAGATTGTTATATCCACATATGGCACTTTAGCAGCCAAAATAAAGTTCTCTAATGTGGTCTCATGGTAATAATATTGTAAAACAACACAAAATGGCAATAACTCGCCAGTTTCTCAAGGTGGAGGTCTGAAATCGACAATGCTTTTCTCAAAAATCACAACTTGGTAAAAGGCACAGCTATTAGAAAACAGATTCTCTTCCTAAATGCCTTGAAATTCATGCCCTTTTTAATTGCCCAGAATTCATGTCACTTGTGTGAAAAAGCTATAAACATACACAATCATAAAAACACATTTAGACATCCTGAACAAAATCAATGCCATATTATTTTAGTTTATTATTCCTTGTAGAATTCACACTGGTCCTCCTACTTTGATATTTATTTATACCGAAGAAGCAAAAGAACATAAATGCCACACTTGGGACAGCACTAATGCTAGAATTGAGTAGAATACATATAGCTTCTGCCTTAATTTAAAAAACTAAAGCAGTCTTTACGAATCAACCTCACATAATATAGGACAAAGCTGAAGGTCACTGTATTATTCATTTAAAAAGGCACTGATAAGGATTAAAATTAAGGTTCATGAGGTTTGAAGGACTGTTAGCTTGCATAAATGGCTTCTTCCTTCCTAACGGTGGATGATGGGGGGGTGGGGGCGTGGAAGGGGGTTGATGATAAATAGTATACAAAAGGATATACTTTTTCCTTCCCCCCAGGGGTTTGTTATTCGTCTCTCATTGGAACCTCTAAGCTCTTTATTCAAGAGGTCCTCTGCTATTCACAACTTTGCTGCTCTTATGAAAAATTAATGATTGCCTTCCCTTCAACAGAAAACTGCCTTATTTTGCAGAAGATTAACAAAGAGGATGCGATGCAGAAGTGAGTCCCTCAGCAGGAGAAGCTTCTCTCACACCAACCCATTTATGGCTGGGGAAAAATACCCCGTTAGTTCAAGGATAGCAAATAAATAGATGGTGTGCAGCCTGGTACAGATGGTAGAACAAGGACTACATCCTTCACAAAAGGGATGTGCCAACAAAAACAGCCTGCCCCCAACAGCAGGCTGACCCAACGCCCTGCTCGCTGACTCCTTTATGCCGGCACTGAGTGCCACGCTGCGTTTGCAAGCTATTGTTCAGCAGGCGGATTTTCTGCTAGGGGTTAACAGGTGAGAGCAGTGATCCCATATGCAACAGCAAGAGCAAAAGAGAGAGGATGCTTTCAGTTAAGCTGCCAATGCTTAGCAAACACTTCTGAAAATATCATAGCTCAATATTGCATCATTCATGAATGGACGAGCTGCAGGGTTGGGGGTGCTTGTTTCAAAATGATTTACCAAAGTAAGAAGAGAGTGCAGAAATGCAAAAATAAAATAATGTGGCTCATGTGCTGTCCTATGTATGCATCAGTTTTCATTTTAACATCTAGTTGTGGCTATCAAGTAATTTCTGGTGAAATTCTGCTTTCACTATTTAAAGTCCCACTTTGTTACATCATTTCATACCTTAATTTCACTCAATCTTTAATGACATACGTCCCCCAGATTCCCTAAAGCCAGAGAGGTTATATTAATTATTGGTTCATTAGTAAGGGACTGGGCCTCCAACTCAGCTCTTCCCACTTTGAGCCCAGCACTCCTGGGAAGCTGTGGAAAGCATTCAAACGCCCTGATCCCGGCATCCAGCCAGCCAGGGGCGGGGGTAAGAACACGTGAAAACGTTTGGAAAGAACAAAGGGGCCCCTTTCTCTCACACCTGTTAAAATGGCTACTATTAAAAAAGATGGAAGACAAGTGTTAGCATGGCTGTGGAGAAAAGCGAACCCTTGTGCACTGTTGGTAGGAATGCAAATTAGCACAGCCATGATGGAAAGCAACATGGAGGTTTCACAGAAAACTAAAAATAGAACTACCATGGGGCCAGCAATCCCACTTCTGGGTAGAGATCCAAAGGAGCTGAACTCAGTGTGCCACCGAGATATTTGCATTTCTATGTTCACTGCAGAATTCACAGTGCTGAGTTATGGAAGCAACCGAGGTGTTCACCATTGGATGAATGTATAAAGAAAACGTGTGTGTACATGATAGAATAGTATTTAGCCTTCAAAAAGAAGGAAATTATGTTATTTTTGACAACAGAGATGAACTTGGAGGACATTATGTTAAATGAAATAAGCCGGGCACAGGACAAATGCCACATGATCTAACTTGTAATTCTCACATGTGGTATCTAAAACATCAAGCTCACAGAAGCAGAGAGCACAATGATGGTTCCCAGAGACTGGGAAAGGGGGTTGGAGGGAAAAAGGTGAGAGATGAGGGTGCAAAATTTTAGTTAGACAGGAGTAATAAGGTTTACTGAGCTATTGCACAGAATGGTGACTATAATAAGTAATAATGCATTGTATATTTCCAAACCGTTAAAAGAGGAGATTTTAAGTGTTGTCACCACAAAAAAAGATAAGTATGTGAGGTGATAGATTTGTTAGCATGAGTTGACCAATCATTCCACATTGCACACATATATCAAAACATCACATTATGCTCCATAAATATATAATTATTATTTGTCAGTTAAAACAAAGAATGAAGGCAGCACCCACCTGATGCTAAGCACCTAGAAATGACTGAATTCCACCAACATGTGTTTGGCATGGACACAGCCTTGGCCTTCACAGAGCTTCGTGGACTCCTGGGGCAGGTGGGGTCAAACACATTCTCACCCAGATAACTCTACGATCATACTTGTGATGGGCCAGACTTTTGGAGCTGTGGTTCAAGGATAAATCTTTTGTGAGTTTTTTTTTGTGTATGTGTGTGTCTGTTTTTAACTTGTTTTTTAAGTGTTTGTAGTAAGAAAGCACTGAGCTTGGGTGGCTGAAAGTGCGTGATGGAGAATCTATAAATGATAGCTTCGTATAGATGAGTTGTGCTCGGCATTGTCTATATTCATCTACTTTTTGGTGTCACTAACGGCATATGAAATGACAATTAGAGACGTCAGCTGCTCTTTGACTTGAATATACTTTCCAGAGAGCACTAAATCTACAGTGTTTCTCCTCATTCGTATGGATCTCAAGGTAGTTGAAGGACAATGACTGCCAGGCCCTGTAGACTGTTTTCTCTATGCCAAGCACTGCTCCAGGACCCTCTGATGTGTTACCACTCAGTTAATCTTCACAGCAGTCTCATGACACTTGCACTATTATTTTACACATACCCCATTTTGCAGACTAAGAAACTGAGAAGCAAAAAACTAAAGTGGTTTGCCTAAGGTTTCCAGCTAATAGGTGAGACAGCTGGGATTTAAAGCTGGTAGACTGCCTCCAGTCTGCTATGCTTTCTGCCTGAAGACAGATGATATCTAAAATAATTTTTAAACATATGAAATTCATTTTCAGTATAATTATAGATAGCAGATCCAAATAACTAGAAAAATCCAGGAAAAAGAGCCATGAATATACACTTTCAAAGAGCGTGCAATGAAGAGCAAAATCAATTCTTGCTTTATAAGCTATCGCAAGGATTTTACCCCTGTCAACATTTTATTGTTAGATATCAAAAAATCATTACCACCACAACAAAACATTCACAATGATATAAAAACGGACTTTGTTCCTTAAGGAAATGCTATAAATATGCACAAGAAAATATTTTTCTCTGAGAAATGGCAATCAGCCAATAAATCAGCAAGTCACACACGAGCCTCCTCTCTTTTCCTAGAATTTAACACATGAAGATTTAACAAGGCTTGTAATCAGTTCAACAAGAATGAGAGAAGCCTGTTGGAAGCCATCATTAAATCTAAAACTTAAAACTTCTGCATGACAAAATACATCATAAAAAAGGTTAAAAGACAAGCTATACATAGGGAGTAAATATTTGCAACATGCCTAGTAAGAGAAGATTGTTAACCAGAAATGACAATGAACTCCTGCAAGTCAGTAAGACAGGCAACTCAAAAGGAAGAAGCATAAATAATAGGTTCAAGGATTTCAAAGAAAAGGAAATTCAAACAGCCAGTCAACATGGAAGGATGCTGAACTTCACTAGCAACTATGGAAACTCAAAATGGAACCACAATAAGCTACTTACTTCAGATGTGCAAAATGTTTAAGTTGGTTGGTATCAGATGTTTGGTGTAAGTGTGGGGAAATGAGCACTTTCATACGCTGCTGGTGGGAGTCTACATCATAGCCAAGTTGGAGGTACTTTGGAAGTACCTGGTAATATTGAAGATGAGCGAATTCTATCATCTTAAAATTATCTGCAGAGAGAAATATTTGCACAGATGCACTGGGGGATATGTACAAGGATGTTCACTGCAACATAATTTGAAATAATGGAAAACTGACACAACCTAAATATCCACCAGCAAGAAATGAATAAACTGTGGTATGTTCTTAGGATATAATAGTTATAGAATGACTCTAGATGTAAATTTATCAAAATGCATACAGTTCAAAAATGACGAGTGGAAAGAAGTTGCAGAACAACATACAGTGTGATATCATTTACAGAAATGTTTTTAAAAAAGTTCCCACATCAACAATATTACGTGTTTCTAAAGATATGTGAATATACATGTAAAAGTTTACAAAACGGGCTGAAGACATACACACCAAGTTTAGAATAGTGTCTATTTCTGGAGAATAAGGAGAGTTACTGTGATTAATGTGATAAGGAGGGGGAGGGTTAAGTCAATAATGCGCTTTTATTTTTTTTAAAAAAAAAAGTGAAGAATTAATTCATACAGTTTAAAAAATATTATATACATAGGAAAAAAGACTGACTCAAATATGCCAGTGATTAATTCCTGTTGGTGAAGATTTCTTGGATTTTTCTTTCCTCCTCTTTTTAAAAATAGTTTTATACATTTTCAATTTTCCAAAATAAAAAATACAATGAAAAAATCAATGGAAATATAACTCATAAATTTCAACTAAATCTGCAATGTCATGCTCTACCTCTTGTGATTAGCTTTTCTTTATTTTTATCTTACACAATTATGCTCTTAAGTAAGGACAAATTAGAGTCAGAACACTTTGGTCCTCCATTTCCTTCAATAAACAGGAACATAATGTATTTGGATAACTGTTTTTGGTCTAACAGAGCTTTGACATTAGAGAGGCATATGTTTCATAGATTATGGATGGCACTGTTTAGAAGACTTCAAATTCACAGGTGGCAGCCAGAATCCCATAAAGATGTTGTATCTTTGGATTTAAACAACAGTTGCAACTAAGAGTTAAATAACTCTGTGCCACTCTTTTGGTCATATCTAAAAAGCACAATAGTATAGTGGTTTAGAACTGAGCTGTCTAATATGTGTTACAATGTGTTCTCATTTAAATCTAAATGAATTAAAACTAAATACAACTAAAAACTGAGTTCCTGGTCAGGTGCAGTGGCTCATACCTGTAATCCCAGCACTTTGGGAGGCCAAGGCAGGCAGATAAACTTGAGGCTGGGAGTTCAAGACCAGCTTGGCCAACATGGTGAAACCCTGTCTCTACTAAAAATACAAAAAATAAAATAAAATAAAATAGCCAGGGATGGTGGCACACACCTGTAATCTCAGCTACCTGGGAGGCTGAGGCACGAGAATCACTTTAGCCTGGGAGGCAGAGGTTGCAGTGAGCCAAGATAGCACACTGCACTCCAGCCTGGGCAACAGAGCAAAGCTCTGTTTAAAAAAAAAAAAGTTCCTCAGTTCCTCAGTTGAACTAGCCACATGTCAAGTCCTCAATAGCTATTTGTGGCTAGAGGCGACCAGATTGGACAGCACAGATACACAATAATTCCTTCATCACTGAAAGTTCTATTGGACAGCATTGGCTTAAAGCATGGACTCTAGAGCCAAACTCCCTGGATCCTGATCCCAACTCTACCACTTGTGAACTACTTGACTGTAAGCAATTTTGAAATCCGTCTGTGTCTCAATGGCTTCATCTCTAATATTAGGAAAATTGTGAAACCATCCTCGCTGGGTTGCTGTAGGGATTAAAGGACTTAATTGATATATGCAAAGCTTATATTAACACAATAAACATTATATAAACTGCAAGCACTTATTATATCTGTCAGCTGTCTACCTGATGGAAAGAAGTACCACATGGCCCTCATCATCTCTTACTTCCAGAGCCATCGGGACATGGCGGAGGAAGAAGTAATGCTCTGGTCACCATGAGAAGATCCTTGCTCTCCTGGGCCTGATGGCTGCTGTATTGAGAACAAAGCACAGGTCACGGAGCAGGAGAGACAGGGACAACAGTGAGGAGGCCACTGTGATAATCCCAGCAGTAGGTGATCTCCCTGGGCCATGATGGTGGCGGTGAGGTGGTAAGAAGGGATCAGGTTTTGGAGTTGAAGTTATATCCTGACAGACCAGCTGTGGCATAGGAGAGAGAGGAGTGAGAATCTGCAGGTATCTATTAAACACTCGTTTGCTGTCCTTATTTGGTACTTACAGCCAGAAGCCCAATACAGAGACTTGTATTTGTCACCATGAGGTCATCACCGGGCAGGATATACCAAATAAGAATGACACAGAGGAGAAAAGCATGTCAACGCATTTTCTTATATAAAGAGGGAAAGGATAAATCATATATTTAAATTGTCATTTATAGGAAAATAGAAGTGAGGGGATGCTGGACTTTGAATAGCTCTTGTTTTGTCAGTTTGACTTTGTAATCATGTAAATATTTTTATAATGATAAATTAAATTTAATTTAAAAATGAATTATTAAAAATGTAAAGCAAAATAAAGCAAGTGAACCTAACTATATAAGCAGTTGGTGGTATAGCTACACACAGAGGAACAATTCTAAGTAATTCTACAACACAGTAATTTGACTGTACATCCTTGGTGGGATATATCTGAAAGACAAAGAGAAAAAAAACTGAAATGTTTTCATTAGCCATATTGTTATCACAGTTTTTGTATAATTACTCTGAGGCTGATTGTATGTTGTGTGGGACATAGCAAATTAAATTAGTAATTACATTGGAATTATTTAGAATCGGGATTTTCAGCACAGAAGAAGGGAGATATTTATGGATGTAAGGTCCATGAAGTAAAGTAAAAACATGGTTGTCCTGAATTTGAGTTGGACATATCAGATTGGATTAATCATTTTGTTTAAAAACTTATGTTTTCTATCTTTGTCCACTGTAAATAATAACCAGCCCAGAAACAATGAGCACACTTACTGCTCAGAATGTGGTCTCTAAATAATATCTCCCATTAAAAGGAACCAGGAATCCCTAAGAGAAATGGCTGATTCCAGGTCTGGGGTAGGATATATACAAGATGAACCTGGAACATACTAGAAAGCAAGGAAGCTATCAAAGACAATTAGGGCCATGTCAAAAGTAGTCCAGAGCTGACTTGATCAGGCTTCCACTGGTCAAAGATTGAACAATTTAAATATTGTAAAATACAGTAACTGCAATCACCATATAAAACATATTTAACACATAAACTCTTAATAATATTAATTATAAAAGTAACAAGCACACCTTTGGAAGATGCCAGGAAACACCTCATTATTTGAAAACTGCTATGTACAGGGAAAAATAAAGCATATATCCTACCTATTCTGTATAAACTTTACCCTACGGTAGCCAAATGCGGGAAGGGGAAAATTTTCTCTTTACAAAACATTTAAGTTGACGTGTGAAGAGAAAAATAATAGAATGAGAATATTTATTACAGATTGTCATTTTTGCAACCTGTAATAAATGAACAGATATAGGCAATAATCAACAGCTGTTAATGCCATAAAAATAGAGATTAAAAGACATTATGAACTTGCTGATGGAGGTATAAAACATAATCTATGAAACAATCTTGCTGTCCCCTTCCAAAGGCAACAAAACAACAAAACCCCTGTGTCTTATAAAGCCAATTCACAGGAAATAGAGGAGACAGAGATGATGGGGGTTAAAAGAGCACTATAAGGAAGCAATCAGCTAATTTCTGATATCATATGATACAAGGACAATTTAGATCCCTTTAATTCAGCAACAATACCAATGAAAACAACAAAATAGGAAAAAACGTGGGGGAGAAAATAAGACAAGCAGGAAACTGTATACCTGGTGATATGAAGTCCTATTACTAATTTTTCATTTGTTCTTTCTTCATTAATGTTTTTAGCAGTGATATTATATGGTTATGTTTTGGCTATGTGTTTTGTGTGTGTGTGTGTGTGTGTGTGTGTGTGTGTGTGTGTGTGTGTGTGTGTTTCTTTGAGTCAGTGTCTCACTTTGTCTCCCAGGCTGGAGTGCAGTGGTGCGATTTTGGCTCACCACAACCTTCGCCTCCTGGGTTCAAGAGATTTTCCTGGCTCAGCCTCCTGAGTAGCTGGGATTACAGGTGCCCACCACCACACCTGGCTAATTTTTTGTATTTTTTAGTAGAGACAAGATTTCACCATGCTGGCCAGGCTGGTCTCAAACTCCTGACCTCAGGTGATCCACCCACCTCAGCCTTCCAAAGTGCTGGGATTACAGGCTTGAGCCACCATGCCCAACCTATGGTTATGTTTTTTAAAGAGTCTTTTTGAGATGGGGCTGGAATATTTATAGATGAAATTACAAAATGTCTGGGATTTGTTTCCAGATAATCCATTATGTGTGTAAAGGTGGGCAGGAGGAAGAGGTAGGTAAGAGCATAAAGGGAAAAAAATTGACTCAGGAGTTGATAGTTATTGAAGTGGATAATGCGTATATAATTATTTTTCCTTATAATTTTGTTCCTGCTGTGGTAGCTGCCTGCTCTGATTAGGATTCCTCCTGGATCCCTCCCCTCCTCTGACCCCCATATCCAACCCATCGGCACGTCCTGAAAACTCTACCTTTAGAGCATGTCCTAGGCCTTCTCGGCTCCCTTTCCCCAGCTACTATCCTAGTCTCAGCTGGATCATGTCAGTAACCTCTAACCAGACTTCCTGCCCCATTCCTGTCACAAGGAACAAAGCAAGTGTAAAGAGAATAACTTCATTTGCACTTGAAGGATGAGAAGTTTGCCAGATCAGCTGGGGTGGAGGCATTTCAGGCCAGGGGAACATGATGTATAAATGCGTGGCAGTGTCTATCAGCACCATGTGGTTGGTGCGGAGAGGGTAAGCAGCTCCGTGTGACTGGAGTTCAAGAAGCAATAAGATATTAAGGCTGGAGAGCAAGACATGGGATGAGGGATAAAATGCCTTGAATGCCATGTTATGTTTCCCTGTTAATCCAAGGGCAATAGCCAGTCATTGAGGAGTTATCTACAGAAACTGACATGATAAGATTTGCACATTCAAGAAAGAACTCTGGGGGCAATTCAGGGGAGGCTGGGCTGGAGGTTCCTGAATTTGGAACTCAGAGGCCAATTAGATTACTGCAATCCTTCAGGTGAGACAAAATAAGTGACTGCACTAGCAAGATGGCGGCAGGAATAGAGAGGTAGGTGAGGTATTTGTTGGGCAAATCAGTGGGATTTGGTGATTGACTGGATGTCCAGTCAGCGAGCAAGGAATCTAGCTCCTAGTGGGATGTAAAGTCATTAACGAGGGTATTGCAATGAGAAGGAGATCAGAGTTTTGAGGGAAAGGGATACAATGAGTTAAGTATTGCGCATACTGCTTGGTGGGAAATCCAGGCGGAGGTATCCAGCAGGCAGCTGGGTATTTGAGTCAGGCTGAATAAGAGGATCTACATGACAAACATTTAATTTTATACACAGCATGTAGTCCAAAGGAAGATATTAAAAGAAACTGATTTTAGCAAATTCCACAGCAAAAGAAGCAATTTTAAGTAGTAAGTGTGGAAGCACTTGAGTAGTTTTAAAAGTAGGCACCTGAACTGGTGTTTTAACAATCTTTCGGCAGCCATAAAAAAAGGATGAGTTCATGTCCTTTGTAGGGACATGGATGCAGCTGGAAACCATCATTCTCAGCAAACTATCACAAGAACAGAAAATACCCCATGTTCTCACTCATAGGTGGGAATTGAACAATGAGAACACTTGGATGCAGGAAAGAGAACATCACACACAGGGGCCTGTGGTGGGGTGGGGGGAGGGGGAGGGACAGCATTAGGAGATATACCTAATGTAAATGGTGAGTTAATGGGTGCAGCGCACCAACATGGCACATGTATACATATGTAACAAACCTGCACGTTCTGCACATGTACCCTAGGACTTAAAGTATAATAAAAATAAATAAATAAATAAATAAATAAATAAAAACGATCCTTCAACTTCCTTCCCACCTTCTTTACTCTGTTCCTACTTTCTGTTCCCTCCCTTCCTTCTTTCCCCCCTTTATGCATTTTAATTTTTAATATTTTATTTATGATTTTATTTTTAAGAGATGAAGTCTCGCTCTATTACCCAGGCTGGAGTGCAGTATCTTGATCACAGCTCACTGCAGCCAAGTACTCCTGGGTTCAAGTGATCCTCCCGCCTCAGCCTCCCGAGTATCTGGGACCACAACAGGCTAATTTTTGTATTTTCTGTAGAAACAGGGTCTCACTATGTTGCCCAGGCTGGTCTTGAACTAGTGGCCTCAAGTGATCCTCCTGCCTTGGCCTCCCAAAGTACTGGGATTAAAGGCATGAGCCACCACACCTGACCTCTTTCTGTATTTTACGATAATATTTACGAAACAGTTTACCATATGCTAGATGTGGTGCAACAGACATAATGATGAATAAAAACTGGATCCGAATACAATGGATTTGGCATATGCCCTCACAGACCTCAGTCTTGTAGGAAAGACAGACATTAAACAAATGCTCAAAAAATAATTGCTTAATAACAAATTGTGGAAATCTTAAGGACAAGTGCATGGCAAAGTGATCCATACACAAGGGACCTTAAGGAACGTTTCAGTCATAAAGTGTTGATTTAACAGAGAATGATGAATAGGAGATTTTACTAAGTGAAGGGGATTGGAAGAGCCTTCCAGGCAGAGACTTAGCATGTGCAAGATCTCAGGGGCAGGGGAAAGCAGCAAAGAACTGGAAGAAGGCCAGTTGGACTGGGGGTCAGAGACAAAGGGGAGCTTATTATACATAAGACAAGCTGGAGTGGCAAGTGGGGTCAGCCCATGCAAGACCTTCTAGGCTATAGGAAAAGTGTTGTCTTTCTTGAACGGTAAATAGGAAACTATTGAACAATTTTAAGTAGGGAGTGATATGATCAGATTTGCATTTTGAAAATGTAACTCCACTGTGTAAAGAGCAGAAGGGCTCTTTGATGGAAGGGCTTCAGAATGGATGATGGGAAACCAACTGGAAGGCTACTACAGTGACTTAGGAGAGATGATGGTGGTTGGATAAAGTTGTGGCAATGAAGATATAAAGAAGTAGATGGATTCATTCCATTGTGTGCGTGTGTGTGTGTGTGTGTGTGTGTGTGTGTGTGTGTGTGTTTTAAGGAGGTAACATCTGTGGTGAACAGGCTATGGGTGAAGGAGACAGCTGCCAAGGGTGGGCATTTGTATTAATCCAGCATGGATATTTGCCATAGTTGTAATGCAGACAAAGGTTTAGGGTCTTGTAGGAAAGCCATGGAAAAGAAGGATGGAAGAACTCAAATGGCTATGTGTCATCCTAGAACAAATTCCTTGCCCTCCAGGAACTTAGAATCTGCTAAGATGAGCCTGGTACACAAATGCCAGCTCATTTACAGTACTTGGGATCAGATGAGTATGGGCTATTATGAGGGATACTGACACCATGTGATCTAGGAGTCAAGAGAAGAGCCAGGGTGGGCCAGGTCAGGGATTTCTTCCTGAAGGACAAAGCACAGAGAGGCAGCTCTCAAAATCCTTGCAACACATCCCTAAAATCCATATAGAAAACTCTATGTGTTTGGTGTAATACTGGAAACAAGTATTTCTTATGTTCACATTAAATATCAATTATATTCATTTCATGACACTCTTTCTAATGACAGCATACATATTCTCCTCCTGGGAAACAACTAATGTCTACAAATGCCAAAAATCATACCTAAGAATTTCAGATATTTATAGTTAGTTGATTCCTTCATTCTTTTTTTTTTTTTTTAAAAATAAGAAAGCAAATTCCTATTTTGGTAGGACAGTGGTAAATCAGAAATGTACAATTAACACATAAGTAAATAGATATAAGCGGCTCTAGAGTCCCCAGCAAGTGGCTGTCATGAGACACCACCCAAGTTTACAGCTTTGCAAATGGGTTTTGTCCTCCCAGAGTGAGATACAGGGTGCACTTTCTGTCTTGGGCTTGAAGACCTGAGGGCTGACTAGACCTTGAAGGAGAAGTAGAGTACATACTGTTCCAAGACCACATCCTCAGCAATCCCTGAGGACACAGCTTGTAGTCATGTGGTTAGAAAAATCTTGCTTTTTCTGGCATATTGTTAATATTGAGGGGGGACCAAGGGAAGTGGGCAAACAGAAAGGGTGACTTTTGCCCTTTGCTGTGTATTTTTACATCATTTGCATTTTAAAAATAATTCTATTATTCTAATTTTTTAAAAAAGGAAAAGTGAACATTCTTTCATCTAAATAACACATGATTACCTCAATTCTCCTAGTTGAGGTTTATGGGAAAACAATCAGTTTCCATATTCTGTAAAGGAACCCACCATCTATACAAAGACAGGATGAAGATTTCTCCTTGGTATGCTTTTCCAAAGTAAATGGCTATTTTAGCACAAGTTACCAGATGCTTTGAAAGAATCAGGGGTAACAGCACCTGAATCCTTGGGGAGACCTACAGCTGCTGGTAATTGTGTATGGCTCAATTTTATGACCATTCTTCTATCTGCCTTATTTAGGAGGCTAGATATTAATGAAGAGGAGGCAGAGACGAGCAGCAGGAGATCTCGTGTGCCGACACAAATCCTAGAGAGGATTTCTACGTGGAGACTCGCAAAGGGAGATTCTTGACATTGTGTTTGTGTAGGTCACATGTCACATCCTCTTTTACCAAGCCCAGGAAGGAAAAAAATGAATTTTTGGCTGGCATTTGTTAACCTTTAATGGTACAAATTGTTGAACCATACGATACAGCATTCTGAACAGCAAACGAGGAGAAAATAGCAGCTTGTTAAATTCAATAGTAGAAGGACACTTTAAGATCACATCGATCTTGAGGGCTCGGGTACTTAAAATATGAAGTGACATCCCTAAAGGAGATATTGAATAAAATGAATAGAAAAATGTTGGTGACATATTGATGAAGCCTCATGGGCAGGCTGTCTTCTACTTGTCCCTCTGGATCCACTCTCTGCCCTTCTTCAACATACTCTGCTCATTTTGAGGAGTGGGGCTCCCTGGCCCTCTGGCTTCCACATGGGGCTTACGGGAAGCCTCAGCAGGGGACCACAGGGAAGGAAGGGAGAATTGGAGCATTTACTCCCTACCGAGGAGTTGCCCAGTGCTGGTTGTATCTATCTAATGCAGTCTCAGCTCCTGCCAGGGACCTCTCCACACGCACAACCCTGTGTCTGTCTCCAGGTCTAGTAATTGTCCCTCTCCTTGCCCCTTCAGGCCTGGGGTGGTAAAAGCTCCCCAGTGTTACTGCTCCTCGAGTGCGGCTGTTCCTGGTGGCTTCCCTGCATCCTGCCCATCCTTTGTAAAGGTTCCCCTTATTCAATTCTCCTCAAGTTACTCAATTTGAGCATGCCATGCTTTTCCTGCTAAGTCTCAGACATACCATCAAAGGAAGCTCTTAACCAGGGTTCTGGTGTTCTGAAAGAAAGTTCTAGTGGACATCTTTCATTAGTTTTGCACCTTCTTTCACCCCGTCCCCCATCTGCAGCACCACCCAGCATCTGAGCTGAATGTGTGGATTTCCCACCTCAAAGTGTATATGTATGTATGTATGTATGAATTTATTGGTGGGTGGGGACAGGATTTCACTCTGTTGCCCAGGCTGGAGTGCAGTGGCACCATCACAGCTCACTGCAGCCTCAACATCCTGGGCTCAAGAGGTCCTCCTGCTTCAACCTCCCCAGTAGCTGGGACCACAGGTGCACACCACCATGCATGAGTAAGTTTTTTAAATTATTATTCTTTCTACAGAAATGGGGGTCTCACTTTGTTGCCCAGGCTGGTGTTGAATTCCTGGCCTCAAGTGATCACCTTGCTTCGGTCCCCCAAAGTGCTGGGATTACAGGTGTGAACCACCATGTCCATGCCTAGCCACCTGATGAGTCTTGATGGGGGGCAGAGACCAACAACTCCACAGAAGCCAGATGCTTTCTTTCCTAGCCTCTCTTGCAGCTAGGCCTCAGGCATGTGATTCAGGCTCAGTCAATCAGATGACACTAACTCTTGGCACGACATGGGGTAAGGAGGGGCTGCAGGGAATCCATTTGGGCTGGGGTGGCAGCTGCACTGGAAGTGACATCAGTTTCCAGAGGGAGAAGCAGAATCTGGCATCAGGCTTGGGGTGTGGGAGGTGCAACCAGAGTCTGCACCCAGCAGCAGTGGCAGAATGGGTTCTCTGTGGAGAGTCTGTGTACTCCTTCCTCTGGGGCCACCAACATCTGCCTCTATGAACCTCTCAGAGTCTGTGAGCAACTCAATAGCCTTGAATTTTTTTCCCTTCCTGTTTGAATGAGCCAGGGTTGTTTCACTGCTTGAAACTAAGAGCCATGCCTGATATGAAAACCAATCAACATCTTTTTGACCCAATGATTCTGGCATCCTAAAATACTCATCTCATTTTAAGTTAAAAATAAATCCATGTTTGAGCATCTACTGTTTCAGTTACTGTGCTAGGTGTTACAAAGCTAAGTAAGAGTGATAAGTAAATCACTATCATCACCATGATAAATAGAGGATGGAAACTTGCTTTTTGGAATACAGATACAAAATGATTAATTCTGCCTGAAAGTGTTTTGGAACATTTCAGAGAGGTAGTGAGCTGGGCCAAGAGAAGAGCATAGGCAAGGAATGGTGGTGTGAAGTTGCCTGGAGTGTCCTGAGAAGAAAGATGGGCTCAGAAGGACTAGGGTAGGGCAGAGAAGGGGGTCACTGCAAGTGAGGCTGGGAAAGTGAGGCTGGGAAAGTGAGCCAAGGCTCAAATACAAACTGTCTGAACTTCATTTTCTGTGCAAGCAGGAGAAGCCACTGACATGGGTTTGGAAGATGGATTGAAGGGGGAGAAAAATGGAAGCAAGAAACTCTCTCACAAGAGGCTATAAATACAGCCAAGGTCATGAGATTGAAAGGGAAGGCAGATATTTGAAAAATATTTAAAGAGATGTGAGGGATAGGACAGGCATAGTGGCTCATGCCTGTAGTCTCAGCACTTTGGGAGGCCGAGGTGGGCAGATCACGAGGTCAGGAGATCAAGACCATCCTGGCTAACACAGTGAAACCCCATCTCTACTAACAATACAAAAAATTAGCCGGGTGTGGCGGCACGCCCCTGTAGTCCCAGCTACTCAGGAGGCTGAGGCAGGAGAATCGCTTGAATCCGGGAGGTGGAGGTTGCAGTGAGTCGAGATCGCGCCACTGTACCCTAGCCTAGGCAACAGAGCAAGCCTCTGTCTCAAAAACAAAAAAAAAAAAAAACAAAACAAAAATAAAACAAAAAAAAAAAAAAAACAAAAGAAAGAGAGAGAGATGTGCGGGGTTGCTGCTCTGCTGGTTGTGGAGAGTCAAGGAGGATTCAAAGATGGTCCTGAAGTCCCAGCTGGAAGAAGTAGGTGACAGCAATGTTTTTAATATTGGCAATTCATCACATAGCACAGGTTTGGAAAAATGGCATTGGCTTTAGGCATGCCCAGATCTTTCCTCATTTTAGGCATTTGCTAATACATGCATTTTCTAAGCTGATGCCTTGTGTTTAATCACTGTTCCATTCAGGAGAAGGAGGTTGTTTCAAACCTGGTTGCTATCATTTGACTTCCTTGCTATTCACGGGGCTATTTTATTTCCTACTGATATACCACAGCCTTAAATTGCAAGTTAATCCAGGATGTTCCTAGGTTGGCAGTTAGGAATATATAATTCTTTGGAAGCGCTAAAAGTCAGCTCTCTAAATTCTCTCCATATGAACCTTCTCTCCACCTTAGGATGGATCCACTTATTTAGTCCACTGCCAGTTACCTCACCAAAACCTGGGCGGTCACTGGATTCCAGGAACAACAGTAGCCTGGAGTGCGGCTGTTCCTGGTGGCTTCCCTGTATCCTGCCCATCCTTTGTAATGGGCAGGATGTTCTGTTCTGTCTGCTGTTGACTATCTCTATTCTGTTCCTGACCCTGATTTCTCCTGCCAAGCTCAATTTTGAGAGTTGACAACAGCAAGCCATGGCTTCCCAAAACATTATTTTTAGGTCAACTAATACATTTCAAGAACATATTTGACTCTGCTTCCTGTGGTACTAAGCCTACTTCTTGATACAAGCATTTGCCTTTGTTGTAAATAGTAAAGTTCTTCCAGTTGGCTTTTTGTTAAGAAGTGTGTGGATGTGGCGTCTGATGACATCTTTAGCTTGGATTCTAAAAAGGCACTACCACTGTGCGTTTGACTAAAGGAAACACATTTTACCCGTGAAAGCCTTCCATTTACAAATGCTCAGCTAGCACACAAAGCTAAGGCCATGCAGTAAGTACTGTCCTACAATGTTACTCACTTCTGAAAGCACAACATGATGACTGGTATAACTTTGGAGATGTTTTCTGGAAACCAAATAAAGGAACAGCTTTGTTATTCCACACCTACAAAGTCAGAAGATGCACAGTCTTTTATTCATGTTTGAACAAGCTTCCTTCTTGAACAATCATCTATAAAGTGATGTGATTCTCTACTAGATCAGGAGCTCTTTGAGGACGGAATCAGGTTCTAATCCATATTCTAAATCTACACCACCTGCACAATGCATGTTGCATGGTTAGGGTTAAGTAAGAGTTGGTGAATTAATCAATAATACACAGCAAGATAATTCACAAAGAGAGGGGAGTAATCTCCCCAGCCTCAATCACTGGGCAAGTGGAATCGCTTGGGCACTGCTAGTGCCTGAGACAGAGCTGGTGACAATGTCACGTAATGTGAATATTTTACATGAACAGGGAAACTAGACTCACGGATAAGTAGTGTAGTCATCAAGACAACACTGTCTTTTTTTTTTTTTTTTTTTTTTTTTTTTTTTTGAGACGGAGTCTCGCTCTGCTGCCCAGGCTGGAGTGCAGTGGCCGGATCTCAGCTCACTGCAAGCTCTGCCTCCCGGGTTCACGCCATTCTCCTGTCTCAGCCTCCCGAGTAGTTGGGACTACAGGCGCCCGCCACCGCGCCCGGCTAGTTTTTTGTATTTTTAGTAGAGACGGGGTTTCACCGTGTTAGCCAGGATGGTCTCGATCTCCTGACCTCGTGATCCGCCTGTCTCGGCCTCCCAAAGTGCTGGGATTACAGGCTTGAGCCACCGCGCCCGGCCAACAACACTGTCTTGGAGGTTTTTCTGAAGTTATAACCATGCTACAGAAGCAATAAATTATGAAGGCTGAGCATGTAATAAAATTTAATGTTGTCATAAATTTTATAACAAAGTTAATCTGACACATTTAATGACATGCATAATCATTAGTATGCAGCACTGTAATCAGACATTGATAATAAGCAGTTCACATCAGTGACTGTGAGAGTCTTTACTTGTGTTCAGTCAAACCAACTGCTTGGTATTTTTTTCTCCCTTCTGAGTTGTTAGTGTTCCATACCTACAATAATTATCAGTGGTGATGGGCTTCTCTGACCATGTGAATAATTTAATTCTCAATGCACAGATACAGAAACCCTTGCTGAAGATGGTGTCAAACAGAGAAGGCTCTCTCTACTCCTTCCACCTGAAACACCTCTGCAGAAGCATATGGGAGCTCTGCCTACAGCCCTTGGACCTAACCACTTCAGTGTGTTCCAGTGAGTGTCTGGACTTTGGCCTGAAAGGTTTTTCCTAAACTAAAGAAAATTTCTCTGACCTAAAGGCCTTAACCTCCACCCCAGAAGCTCTCACCAAGGACTATAGGGAACCAGTGGGGAAAATCCTCATCCCTTACCCCTCAAGGCACAGGGCAGCAATGCTGAGGCTTGTGTGCCACACTTGCTCCCAGAGGTCCTCAGCGGGCTGCCTGCGGTGGTGAATGACTTCCTAACATGCTCCTTGATAGCCTTCCTTTTCTTGCCTCGCTTCTCCACTCTCCTACCAGCACTGCAGGAGTCATATCCCAAATATACCAGTGGCACTTGAATCCTGGTCTCCAGGTCTGTTTCTGGAAAAACCCAAGTAAGACATTGCCCCAGTAATGGGGCTAGATGTCTGAGGCTTCCTCGAGCATCTACCTTGAAGGCTTTTACTGCTCTACACACATGCACATACACACACGAGTGTGCAACCAGTTACATCCAAGCTCCCTGAATACCAGCCCGTTGAAGATAGCAGAGAGCTGCACTATAAGCCAAGGCTGCTCCCAAGAGCCGCTCCATCACTGAATTGGGTCCCCCGCAAGATGAAGGAATGTAATTATTCGAAGGATGGAGAATGTTCTCTGAATCACTGACAAGTTGGAAGGGGTGGAGGGCAAGAGTCCACCTGGGTCAAGTGGAGAGATGGAAAGAGTGAGAGAACCTGGACTGATAATGCCATTGCTCAGAAAAGGCTGCTCCAGATGCATATCTACAGCAATTGTACAGCCCAAACATCTCTGAGCAATAGGTCTCTGGTAGTCTTGATGTCTAGACCAACAATTCCCACTTCATTCTTCTCTGGGAAGGAGCAAGGAGAATCCAGAGACTCTCATTCTGCTGTTACATTAAAAGAGTTAGGCACAACAGCCTTGGCACAGTCACAAGAGCACATTCACACTAAGGTGTAAATGACTCACAGCTCCTTTTCTATTTTTAGGTTGGGAAGTTGCTTTAGAACATAAGGGGGAACTAAAGAATATTCCTGTTACATACAAGGCAGAGAAAAGGGAAACTAGTGGTGACAAGACAAATCATCTCTTTGACATTTGGCAGGCTCTACTTATTACAGCTCTGGGGGTGAGGTGGGAACAAAAAGATGCTGTGTAAAGAAGTTTATGCCATCCCTGCTGTAGTGGGGTGCAGTTTAGAGGGGTCACTGATCAAGCAGAGACCCAGAGAGTGTTTCGTTCCAAGCCAGAAACAGAAATGTATAAAACACAGCCTTTCCAGCATCAGAAATGAGTAGTGGTAGTAGAGACCTACCCAAAACAGGAAAGAGGACCACGTGAGGTAGAGTGCCAGGACCCTACATCCCAGTGCCACTGCTCATGACTGTAATCTTGAGTAGGTCCCTTAAAGTCTCTGGACCTCAGTTTTGCCATCTGTGAAATAGGGATAATATTATCCAGCATAAAATTGGTTATGAGGCTCATGTAGGGCCTGCCTGGGATGATGTGTTACTAATGGTTAAGAACACAACTTCTGGGGTCTGACTGAACAGGCTGAAATCCATGCTCAATACATTCTAGCAGAGCCCTGGGTGATCTATTTAACTTTTCTCACCTGTAAGCTGAGACAAAAGTACCCACTTTATAAGATTATTCCAATAATTAGTTGAAATAATGCATGCAGAGAATTAAGCATGGTACTTTTTATTAAACTAGCTATTAAAATGTGTAAAACATAAAGTACTGTATGGATTTTAGGACAATGCAAAGACTCTTTGCTGGCTGAAATAGTTCGGGGCCCCTTCAGATGGCTAAAGGCAGAATTTGTATATGTAAATATGGTGTGCTTATCTCTGCTCTGGATACTGAGGGCTTACCCTGTTATTAAACTTGTTTAGTAAATGTTGAACTGTCATGAGGCCTAACATTTAGTTCTAGTTATTAGATAAAACATTTGCTTTGAATGGTATTTGAATTGCCAGGTTCTAGATTATTCTGGTTGACAAACTCTTCGTATTTTATAAAGAGGCTAAAATTGGTATGCTATCGCAGAACAGATGTGCCATTTTCAAGGTATATTAAACCATGATTCACTGGAACATTGGTCCTGCTGGCAACAAATTCAGAGCAGGCTGGACTTCATTTGGTGAAGAAACATTGAGTAGAAGAGAAAGGACATTATTTTATGTATTTTCGTTTTCAAATTACTGTAGCTTAAACCTTTTAGCCATCGTTACCCACCTTCGGTCTGCTAAATAAATGATTCAGTACATTTCTAATTTACAGAATTTTTTAACAAAAGAAAATGTAATTTGATAGCCAAATCAGCATTAAACATTATACACTTAAAAAACCACAGGCAAAGACAAAATCATGATGACACTAACTTTTGTTAAAGTATGCTTACCTATGGTTTCCCTCTGAGGCACGTTCTTTCCCGCTAAGCTTCCAACATAATATGAAAATGAAGGAGATGCATTTTGCAAAGCAAAACACATCTTAGGCAAAACATACATCTCAAATTAACACTGTTACAAAGTTTTAGAATTAAGTTCATTAATTTAAAAGTTGGGATGTCTGAGTCCTTCTATCCCAAAACAAGATCTTGGAGGGACTTCCACAGCTATGTAATACCATGGTCACATGACCCTTTCTGAAATTATTAATCTGAATACACCATATGAGGATAAATTCCATCTTTTTGAAAATATTTAGGAAAATGAGCTTGGTATTTATAAAATGAAGCTCTCTTTGGGTGGGTATCCTAAGACACGTCAAGCCAATCAGCCTGTAACTGTCAAAAAACATTGGTAGGTACAAAAGCGGGGTGGGAGAGGAGTGACTTAACTTTGTTAAGTGATGGGAAAGAAACAGTAATAGCATATCTCAATAAAATGTGATTTAGGAATATTTAAAATACTAAATCATTAAACTGACAAAGAAATATAAATCATTCAGAAATAAACTCATTAGGTCATCAAATCCTGTTAAATCTGCAATTGAGAAGAGCAAGGTGTACAATCCATACATTTAAACTCACAGGCTCACTTTGCACAATGTCAATTTACTCCTTAATATGTTATTAATATGCATTTTCCAAAAGGATGTATTAGTAAATTGTACACATCTACTTCTTGGCACCATCATATAACCTGGTACAACATAAGCATTCTTCTTATAGTTAAGGCATAAGGATGGTATGAAAATTAGAAAAATAAATGCCCTATTATGTTGTGGTCAGGTTTAAGGCATGTGAATTTTTATCTTCATACAAAAGATTAAAATCTAGATATTAAAAAGTAGTGCAGTATCAGTGATGCATTACCCCTGAGTTCCCAAAATGTCACATCACAAAAATATCCTGTAATTGCTTGTAGTTTATTCCTTGGCTTTCATCTTTTCTCTCTGCATCTTTGTAACAATTTTTTAAAAGTGGAAATATAATTGTTGGCAATGCTAACAGCTGTAGGAATGATTACAAGGTAGGAAAAGCATAACAGGAATGTCAAGAATCTGTTTCTGGCAGTAACATATATGGAACATTGTTCAGGACAAAAGAGGAGAAGGAAGGAAAAAAGGAGAGGGGTTTATCATCTCTAAGAATTTTCAAACTAAACCTCATTGCTTAATAGGAAAAAAAGATTCCATATTTAAAGTTAAGTCACAGATAACTACTAGCTAAAGCATGACATCACCAGCATTGGAGTCAGCAGAAGTGTGTTTTTGAAGGACAGTGTTGCAAGAGGATCTCGACAGGTTTTCAGAGCCAGGAGACAGAAAATAATTCTACCTCTGTCAATTGAAGGACCTTAGGCAAATCAGTTTACCTCTGCTAGACTACACTCCAAAATTTAGACATTCAAAAATTTGATATTAATAACCACATGAAAGTCTCGTGTTGAGTTGAATATGTATTTGCTGGTGAAAGATATGTTGGTTTTTAAACAGACAGCACTCTGCAAACGTAGGCTATTGTTGTGTTTTGCTGGTTGTCAAATTCTATACAGTTATACACATCTGCGTGGCCTCCTAATGGTGTTTTTCCAACGGCTAAAGGTTTATGAATAAGACAATTTTCCTGATGGAATTAACCCGATGCTTTTCTTAAACATGTAACCTTGAGTTCACTATACAAAACAATGCTTTGATTAGAGCAATGCATATAATAAAGGTTACCCTAGTTTCTTAGACCCTAGACATCATTCACAAAAAAGAGAACTGCTTTTGAAAGGGATGTATTTGCACAAGGAAGAAAAGTTTTCTACTTCTAATTATAAATGATTTATTGGTGTAAGCAAAACAACAGCCTATCTGAGAGGCACTTCTATGAGCATCCTCACGTGTGATTTGCAAGATTGAAGAAGAGGGAAAAATGCCTCGATTGTACCAATGATGAGAAAACACCAAAACTACAAAGCAGGTTTCAGAAAACCAAACTCATAACCAAGGACAATAATAAAGCAATGTGTTGACATATACTCTGCAAGTTTTCCTCCATAAATAGTTTACAGAAATTTTGTAATTTCTGTAAATGCATCCTATGATAATTTTGCATCTTGCTTTTTTTTACATTAAATATCAAGTAGATTTCTATAGGGCAATTATTTGAAAATGATCTCAAATATATGGGGAAATACACATCAAATGAAAAAATGCAGTGGGTGATAGAGATACCATGAAGAGCCTCAAATATTTCCCATCTCATTGGAGAGAAACAAACATGTTCTCATTTAGAATGAGTGGGAGTTACCAAACTGATTTAGGCCTCTATATTTAACTTCTAGTCAAAAAAGGTAGTTCCATCTAACAACAATATTATGGTGAACAAAAGAAAAAATTAACTCTCTAAATTTGCAATAGGGTCTTTTCTTCGGAAGTACCAAATCCCATCTATTACCAGCTCCACGCTTCAGGCCTAAAATGGATCTCCCTGAAGCAATGACAGAATTTTTGCCAAGTGACTAGGATATAAACACCACTTTGGTTGCACAGTGAGACATATGCTCCAAAGAAAACTGGTTCAAAAACCGGCAAGTGGGTTTCTACAGAATAAATGAGAGCCCCGTCAATGGCTTCCTCTTCAGGGCTTTGTGTCTGTACTTGCGTGGTGGCTCTTTGTTTCATCTATGGATGATGGTGCACGTGGTGTTCATCATTCCTTACACTCATGAACTGCTATAAATTTGTTTTTGGTATTCCAGAGAGTCCTAACTTCAGCTTCTGGGCAATGCTGAGGAGGCACCCTATATTCTAGACTTACCTTTTGCAAGGTCTACTCTCAGCATTGTGGGCGATTTCCATGGGAGAATATTCTATTTAAAGAACTACTGTCCCAGCATAAAACAAAAAATCATTTATGAAGATGCAGGAGACTCAGAAAACTCTAGATTATGTTTGCACAAGCATAATGTCAGAGCCTCCTTTCCCCACTCCACAAGGGGGTCAGGAAAGGAGTACTCAGCTGTGAGAAAAGACATACAGAAGAATTCATGTGGTCATGACAGCGAGGACATGGCCGATCCTCCAAGGAGGATGTATCATACACTTCATGAGCCCAAGAGTGTGCTGTAGGGTCTGAAGAGCAAGATGTTGGTTCACTGATGTAAAGGAGAGAGAGAAAAAGCTTCAACCAACTAGAAAAACAGTCCTTATGCATGCTATTTTTTATTTCAAACACAGGTATCAATATCAATTCCTTCTCTGAGAGAGTATATTTTAAAATAGGATATATTTTTAAAGGAATATTTAAAGGACACATTAAAATTTATTTTAAAAACTTTTCAAAAGAAACAAAAGGTATGAATTTTATTTAATCCTTAAGGAAATGATTATTTTCTCATCCACATAAATCATTAATTTTGTTTTTCTTTATCTCCTTTATTAATCTACATTAGAAAAATAAACTTTTCGTACACTAAGAACAAGCAAACCAGTCTCAATTGACAAAATGTACCAATGCAACACAATTACTTTCACCTTTAATTTACAGGCAGCCAGATTCAAAATCCTTAAAGTTGCTTAAACTTAAACATGACAATGACAACCTAAAAGGTATAATGTTGATTGGAGCAGATATTTAATTGGAAAATTGATGATTTTCCATTTTCAATTAAATCTCTAGATAGAAATGAAAAAAATTAAAAATCATATTTAAGAAAAGCCAAATCTTGGATTGTGAGGTATCCTTTTAAGGATGTTTCAGCAGAAAAAAACAAGGACTCTCACAATTGTGTAGCTGCCTGGATTAGGTGGGTACCCTGATCAAGGAGATGGGGGATGATTTGGCTTTAGTATTCCAATAATAAAGTTTATAATGAGAATAACATGTTGCTACAAAATCCAGTCTCTTCCTCAGATGCCTTCCACAGAGGGCAGGAAGATTTGTCAGTTTTGTTTGCTGATGATGCCTGGTTCTGCCAACAAACAACACCTGTCACATGGTAGGTAGTCAATATACATTTGTTGAATAAATAGAGAAAAAAAGAAACGTACAGTATGTTTGTGAAGCCAACTGTGTGTACATTGCTATTGAGGTACACAAAGAGTCTTTGTTTTAAATTTGAGAATGAGGACTTTCAATGGAATATATCTATAAAAATGAAAGAAAGACATTACTGTCTGGACTCTTGTACAGCAAGAGAAGAAAAACCACTAGCAAAGAGCCAACTCACCTGATAGACCTGGATCAAGCATGTGGCCGTGGAGAACACCCCTGGGACTCTAATTCCGGCACTCTTGCAAGCTGGGTACTTGGGCAGGACAGCAGCAGCACTCATGAACCGGGCAGCACCTGTTGGTGAGGGCTGATCACATGGATTCTCTCATCCCAGCCTTACAATCAGTCCTTTAGGTACATACTTTTTCTGACTTTGCTGATGAGGAAACTATGCACAGAGGTTATACAGCTTAACAAAGGGCCCTCACCTCATGAGTCATGAAATGGAACTTTAGCCTTTCTTTGTATCTGGTCTTAGAGCCAATACCCAAGAACCACTGTACTGTACACATTGTCTCAGAGAAACTTACTCTTCCTGGGCCTCAGTCTTTAAAAGGTGGGCAGTTGACTTAATAAGAATTAAGGATCAATGATTAGGGTTCAAGGCACTCCAAAATTCTGGTCTTTATTGAAAAGGCTACAGATGTCTCACCTTAGTAACACCCTATCATCTTGATATTCTTGGTTAATTAAATATGGGAAACCAATTTCATAGTAATTGAGGTCAGAAAAAAGTACTCATGACATTTTAGAATATAATGACAAAGCCATAGATAAATTTTAATGCAACTGTAATTACTTAAAACTGTTACAGCATGCAATGTGTTACCACAACAGCCAGAGAAACACTAATTTACTCAGCCTATTCTTCCAGACCTATAAACACTAGGATTAAATAAATATTTTCATTGAATTTATTCTACCCTTCATTGCCATTTATAGATAGCTTACTCGTCAAATATTACTTTCTAATTGTCTTATGTTTCCTAACTAGCATGTAATACTTTGGCAAGGACCTCAAACAATAGTAGACAGTAGGTATAAAATAGATGGCTACATTGAACAGATGACTAAAAGGATGCCTCCTGAGTACCTATATCTTGAAATATACTTTATTGTGCCTTACTTTCAATTTGTGATTTTAAAATGTAGAAATCGCCTATTTTATGTAATAACAATAAAATCCTTCTTTGCTGAAAATATGCACAAATAAAGTTTACAAGCTTAAAAAATTAAATCGCAGTAATGGTCAAGCTTTCCAATAATAAAATACATTTTCATAAGGTTTTCATTTTACAAAAACTCAAATAGCTTCATGAGTTCACAAAATAATATATTTTTCAAGATATTAGCGTATTCTTATACTGGAAGAGCAGAGAATAAAATTTACTTGGAGATCGAGCATTTGCTTCTTTAAGAAATACTTCTTTGGCCGGGCGCGGTGGCTCAAGCCCGTAATCCCAGCACTTTGGGAGGCCGAGACGGGCGGATCACGAGGTCAGGAGATCAAGACCATCCTGGCTAACACGGTGAAACCCTGTCTTTACTAAAAAATACAAAAAACTAGCCGGGCGAGGTGGCGGGCGCCTGTAGTCCCAGCTACTCGGGAAGCTGAGGCAGGAGAATGGCGGGAACCTGGGAGGCGGAGCTTGTAGTGAGCTGAGATCCGGCCACTGCACTCCAGCCTGGGCGACAGAGCGAGACTCCGTCTCAAAAAAAAAAAAAAAAAAAAAGAAATACTTCTTTTAGTATTTTTACTTTAATATTATGAAAGCTACATAATTACATTCAGATTCTTTAACTATTCCAGTAGTTAATTTTTAAAACTTACGATGAACAGTTTTGTTTAAAATATGGAACATTGGTAATATGAAAATCTGAATTTGTAAGAATGATTTGCATTCCTTTTTTTTTTTTTCTGATACAACAAATGATGAAATAACTAATGGTTCCACAGAGGATAAAATGTCTCAAATCTGTTGGTTCTGAAGGTGAAGTGAGATTTTATACTGATACCATGTATCACTGAGATGCCAGAAGGAAATGGAATTAAACTCAGATAGTTCAAATGGAGAGATTTTAATGAAGGGACAACCTACAGAGGTGTTGGCAGGGTCAGAGGGAATCAATGAGATATGCTTAGAACCCACCAACTGGCAAACCTCTCCCTAAAGATGGAGGAGGAAGGAGTGATACTGTAGTGAGAGCTTGAGCCTAAGGGAGGAGGATGGGCTGCTGAGCAGGAGGCACCATCCTGAAAGAAGAATCCTCTGCCAGATACTTTTCAGGGTCATTTCTTCACACTCTCTGCAGGGAAGCAGGGAGACAGCAGGAAGAAATATCCTAACCTCACTTTCCTCCCTCTGCCAGTGCCTTCCATTGGCCAAATCCTCCCAGAGGCCAGTTGGTGGCGATCAGCTTCCAGGGGCAACAGGAGGGAAGAGGAGGGCAGAGACTGGCTCAGGGGTGGGGGATCATGCACATTAGGGGCTCAGTTGTTCAAATACCTGTCACTGAGGCCTGATAAGGGTGAGAAGACTGAGCATGCTTCTCTGACCTAATTTCTAAGAAATCTACCGGAAATAACATTTGGGGATTTTTCCATTTAATAAATTTTTTAAAAAATAGCTGCCCTCTCAGCCCCATTTCCCATGCATTTTCCTCTCTTCAAGCCGTATTTAAATTCCTTCTTTCATTTTCCTTCTGGTAACAAAGACGTCTGTGGCTCAACAGATGTTTCTCTAAGACCCCATCCTGTTAGGTCTCTGAGCTGTGGGAAGTATTTATACAATTGCCAGTGAATATAAGATCCAGGAATTTCCCTAAGATCCCTAACAAAATTGGTGATAAGTAGTCCCACATGTTAATCCAGCCACCCATGGATGACAGCACTTACTGTTTCTTTGATAAATGCCAAATACATTTGAAATAAATACCTGACATATTTAAGTGCTTTCTAATCTATTAATTTTATATATGCATGAGTCTGTTTTGTATATCTTCTGATTATAGGATAAATGTAAATAAATCCAAGGAATAATTAAACCTACCACTTTCAAGAAGCCTTCTTTGTAGAACTGGAAGAGTCTTAAATAGGCTTTTCAGGTATGCATCTCTTATTATCGCTAAACACCAACTCCGGCAAGGCAGACATCATGTGTGGGTCATCTTTACAGTAGGCACAGGCCCTAAAACAGTGACATGCACATTGCAGGCACTCCATAAATGTTTGCTGAATTGGCTAAACCTTGGTTTGTCCCCATAATCAACCACCGCAAACAGCACACAGATAATTACTTCTTGGAAAGATTCCAGCTAGTGTTTGATGTTACCTATGTGGTTTTTCTCTCAAGAGCAGCTCTGTAGGATTACATTATTTTCTGTTTTTTTTTTCCCTTTGACCTTAATGTCATCTACTTCAATAACAGCTTCATACAAAATTCCTACCAGCACATACCACAGCAGATTCAAGGCCTTGTTTTAAAAATGGTGCCAGCATCTCTTAATTTGGAAGATATATTGTCTCTCCTGAACATGGGCTAAGAAAATGTATAATTTGGTATTAACATAAGAGCTGAAGACACTTTAAATGCACTGTTTCATTTTTATAAGATAAAAATAATTTTAAGAATCAAAATGTTATCAACAGACCTGTCCTTCATTAAAAAGTAAAACTGCATTTTCCTACATTTTATGAAAGTGTCCAATTACAAACAATTTTGAAATGTAACTTTAAAAAATGTAAACAGCAAAAATACTGTATTTAAAATAAATCTGGACAGGCAAAAAATATACATATATACCCAGAAGACAGAGATTTTGGTGAAAGTTAAGATATTTCATCTTTGAACAACTTAGAATCTTTCCTGCATTTTATAGTCTAGTTCCAGGCATTAATCTGAAATAACCTTGAAATCCTAAATCTAACACCCTTCAGAACAAAGTAGCTTTTCTCTTTTGCCTTATGAGCAAATGGACTAAATACTAGGGAATGGTACTGTCTGGGCCTTTGAACCAAGACTGAAAGAGATGAAATCCTATATGATACGTATAAACATTAGAGAATCCATTTTGATTTAATAAAAGGATGAATTTGTTCTATATCCTGTGAGAAAATGGTTCCCTTTTCCTGAAAATGTTGTCTCATTCCAACAATAGAGAGTTGGTTTTTTTTCCAGGGTATGGTGTCGGGGGTGGACAGAGTTGCCATGAATATGGCATCTATCAAGACTGCTGTTATATTCATTTCTCAAAATGCATTGTAGTAGGAAATTCAGAACGAAATAAGAGAAAATAAATGTTTGACTTCAAAATATAAGGCCACATTTAAAGCAGCAGGTGAAGTATAGAACAGTTAACAGTACAAATTCTTTATCTGCAAACTTGCAGTTCCCTAAAGCTCTGTAACACATCACTTTTAAAAGCCTCAGAGAAGCGGTTCTATAATAATTTACCAATAATTCAACCCCTCAATAGCCTTAGCAAGTGAAACCTTGTAGTCTTACATTTTAGAAATGACCCAACTTGATCCTTTTATTCTTCAGAATATCTCTCTCAAATTTTCATTTGCTTTTCATTAATTGATGAATTATGAGATGTTTTAGGTGCCTATCCACAAAGAAATGAAATTTTCACTTTCCAGGAACCTAACAAATGAAAAGATAGAAACCAATTCCAACAGAATGTTACCAAAGAAATCTTTTAGAGTCGACTGTTAACATTATTTATTTATATTTATCTGGCTCTACTATTTGTGGTACATTTACACTTCAAAGCTAAACCTCAAATAACATCATAGTGAGTGGTTGACTTCATGTTTAGCTGAGGTCTTGAAGACTGAAAAAGACCATGACAAACGCACATCTATTGTCTTGGCTACTGTATCCGTCTTCATCACCATTCTGATGGTGTGCAATGTATTGCAGCTCACCCTTTGGGAAGGACTAAAGTAGACATCTGTTGGTTCTGCTTGCTCAGCATTCCTACCCTAATTTTCCTTTGGAGAACCCCTTTATTCTAGACCACGTGAAGTTAATGCCAAACCCCATTCCAGGGGATGCACCTGAATCCAACTTCAGTTATCTAAACAGTCCCTTCTCCACGTTCAGAGAAGAGCAAGCGACTCAAACTGCCTTCATAAGGACAGACCTGGGACTTCTGCTGCAAATATTGAAGAATAAGTACTCTTTTTTCTTGCTAGGACTAAGCTGGTAGTACCTTCTAGGAGGCTATCATATGGAAACAACTTGTTTGAAAATGAAGCCACAACTAGAAAACAGATCCTGGTAACCCGGATTGAGGGATCCAGCCCTACCTTAAATGGCAGGACCTAACCCGAGGCTTTTTGCATCAACCAAGTAAAGTCCTTAAGCCAGTTTGAGTCGGTTTTGTCACTTGCAGCTAAAAGAATTCTGACTCTAACAATGTGACAATAGCAAAAATAAACATGACTGCTTTTGAGGTTTCTAATGGATTTTCCTCCCTAGACACATGATTTCATTTAATCCTCACAATTCAAAAAAGCACATGTCTATTAACATTAAATTAATGTTCATTATTTTGAACACATACTATGTGGACAAGCGATGGGGAAAGCCAAGGGAGCAATCAATATGAAATCTCACTTATATGGGAGGGAAGTGGAGGTTACATATCTCAGGGCACTTAACAGATATCATCAAATGAAAGAATAAACACTATATGGGAGAGGCAGGAGGTGATTCTTCAATTCCTGGATGAAAAATTAGGAGATAATGAACTCCTAACAATCAGCCTAATGAGAATGGCTCAAGCAACAGGGCATAGAGAGGGAGTTAGGTTAGACATGGGGTTCTTGAGAGTTTTCAGCTCTGGGTGGGTGCAGCTGTTGTCAGTGGGAAAGGGAAAAAGGAAGGGCTGAGTGTGGAAGGCAGGGAGGGAGGAGACAGTGTGAGTCAGTGAAACAGGGCCCTTAGAATGACAAGTCTGGACCAGAAAGAGGCTAAGACTGGAAATACAAGATGGGTAACCACTGGCATACAGATGGCAGTTCAGACTTGGGCACTGCCCACCAGAGCCTCAGCATGAAGAGAAGAGGGAGAGGCTGGCCACCACCTCCCTCTGAGTAATCGTAACCCTGCTCCGTGAGCTCCTGAAAACAGGCTCTTTCACTCGCCCCATCTCTTGCTCTTGATTGCAACCCGGCATTCAGGAGGCACCCAGTAAATATCTGTGGAGTGACCGACAACGCAGCGCTAGGGCACTGAGAAGACCCCGGGGCACCAGGGGCTGGTTCTACAAGGGTGCCCCTCCCGGTCCCCTCCAGCACGCTGCCAGAGCCGCCAGTCTTGGCCGCTACACGGGATGCTGCCTCATTATTCAGCTCTCACCTCTTAAATTAGTTCATGCTCTCACATTAGGTGTAATCACAGCTGGCAACGCTTTCTGGGGATGTCTCAGAAAGATCTGAGTTGAAAAAATATTTTTGTGTCATATTTATTTAAAGTAAAATTGCTGCTTCCTCCTCGCCCCTTCCTTTCCTCCTGGCCCACCCAGTGACCCCGGCCGTGCTCAACGGAGGCGGCGGTCGGAGGTGAGACTTCCTCTACATAATTCCTTAAACAGCTATCAACTAAGTCTTAAAGAAAAAAAAGAGATCTAGAAGCAGAGACATGGCTGCTGGCGATCCCAAAGCTGGTGTACCCGCGTGGGGGAGAGCGTACCCTGGGGGCGGCCGGCAGGCCGGACCAGAGGCTAGCCCCGAGGCCCAAGGCAGGAGCACTCCGCCGGCGCCCCGCGTCTCTCCAGCTCCCGAGGCTGCGCTGACTCCACTGATCACGCCAGGTTCAAGGTCGCCCAGTGGGGACCGGAGCGCCGGGAGCCGGTGGTAAATGTTCCAGCCGGCCTCTGCCTGGGGTCCGGAGCCGCGTTTCTGCTTTGTACTTGACGGACAGGTCCGCCCGCCCTCCCGCCGCCCGGCTACCAGCCCGCGTTCATCCTGCAGGGCTAAATCTCCCGCACTCGGCCTGTAACGCCTGGAGCGCTCCCTTCCTCTCCCCATCTTCGCAGCTCTCCTTTCTCCCTGCCACTTGGCAAAGCTGCATTTTGACTTTCACATTTTTGACTACGTGTGTGTAGTTCCAAGTCCATGCGTGGCACGAAAATCCACTTAGGGTAAAAATTATTCTCGAAAAATCGCCCATCTGGTGTTCTACACTCAAGGCTAGGAGGTGCAGGCACGGGTGCATAAAGCACGCCGTAAGGGTGCACAGTAAATAAAAAGTACAGATGCAAAATGCAAATTTTAAGTGCAAAACAGAAAAGCAGTGCTCGTTGCCGCCCCGCACGCTGGATTTTAAGGGGCACGAAGGCGGGCCTCAGCTGCTTTCGCTTAGCCCCGAGTCCTCAGCGCCCGGCCCAGTACCCGGTACTCCGTACGGGTTCAATGATCTCTCCTGAATAAGTGAACAAATTAAGAAATGAATGAAAGACCTCTCGATCCGACCTCCGCGCCTGGCAGAGCAGAGCAGTCGCTGCGGGAGGCGGGAGAGAGCGAGAGGCCAAGCTCCACCGTCGCGGCCGCCTGCTGGAGCAGAGGGACGCGGAGACGCCCGGCGCCGCGAGTGCTTGCCTAGTAGCTCCCGGGTACCACGTGCGCCCACTCCAAGCCGCGCAGGCCCTGCCCCGCCGCGCGCGCACGCGCCCTGCAGCCCCGCCGCCGAGACCCTGCGCTAGACTCGCCCAGCGCGCCGGCTGCCCTCCCGCCCGCGCCCGCTGGGAGGCGCTCCCCTCCCACCCGGCGCGCCCACAGGCGGGCGGGCGACTCGCGGCCTCTAGCGATTCCACTCCCGACCCCGGCGCGCGCCTCCTCCTACCTGAGGGCCGAGCAGCGGGGGCGGGCGTGAGGGCCGAGCAGCGGGGGCGGGCGTGAGGGCCGAGCAGCGGGGGCGGGCGTGAGGGCCGAGGGGGGTGGAACAGGATCGAGGCGGGAGGCGAGAAAGTGACCGGCCGCGGCGGACCTTCGGTGCGCGGACGCGGGCGCGCGCCCGCGCTCCCTTCGTCGACTCCAGGCCAGAGCCCAACCCTGCTGCCGCGCGCCGCCCGCCTTGCCGAGCCTAATAACAACGGCGCCCGGGGTCAGGTGGCCGCGCGCGGACAGCGCCGTCATTGGCTCGGTGGGGAGCGCGGCGCGTCAGGATTGGCTGGGGGGCGGGGCCTTGGCCGGGGCGGGGGCAGGGCCTCTGAGGGAGGCGGGCCGGGAGGCGCCGGGGGCGGGTCTAGGCCGCGGTCCGCGCCTTTGTGCCCGGCGCGCGCTCTCCGCCCGCTCCGGCTGCAGCGCTGGCTGCATCAATAATTCAGAGCGGCGGCGGCGGCGGCAGCGGCGGGTGCGGGCAGGAGGCGGCGGCAGCAGCAGTGGGACCGAACAGCAGCGGCTATGCATCCAAGTGCGGCTGGGCAGCCGCGGCACCCCTGAGGCCCGGGCGGGGCTCCGGGAACACAGCGCGGAGGGGACGCTCGTCCCGGAGTGCGAGGAAGAGCTGTAGTGTCCAGAGCGGCGGCGGCGGAGCTGCGCACGGAGCTGAGGAGGGGGCTTCGGAGAGGGACTGGGACGGGGGGGGGGCGGCTGGCGCGAGCAGCGGGGGGGGGGGGGGGCGGGGTGGGCGCCGGAGGCGCGATGCTGGGCGCCGTAGAGCTGCTGCTGCTGGGGGCTGCGTGGCTGGCGGGCCCGGCCCGCGGGCAGAATGAGACGGAGCCCATCGTGCTGGAGGGCAAGTGCCTGGTGGTGTGCGACTCCAACCCCACGTCCGACCCTACGGGCACAGCCCTGGGCATCTCTGTGCGCTCCGGCAGCGCCAAGGTGGCTTTCTCTGCCATCAGGAGCACCAACCACGAGCCGTCCGAGATGAGTAATCGCACCATGATCATCTACTTCGACCAGGTGAGAGATCCTTCCTCCCGCGGCGTGCAGATTGGGCTGGTGAGGGAGGGGTGGATGGAAGACCGATGCCCGGTCCTCTGCAAGGGCTCTGCGGAGGCGCGGGGACGACAGTCCGGGACCGATTGCTGCCCACTCCCCTTCGTTCCCGTCTCGTTATAGGTACTAGTGAACATTGGGAGCAACTTTGATTCAGAACGCAGCACTTTCATCGCCCCGCGCAAAGGGATCTACAGTTTTAACTTCCACGTGGTAAAAGTCTACAACAGACAGACCATACAGGTCAGCCGCCGCCTCGGGGCGGGCCCTGGCCCCGTAGCGGGGTTACTGGCCGCAGGGGTGCTCGGGCTGTCCGGAGGTGGTAGGCAGAAGTGGCGGCTGCATGTACTTCGGGCTGCTTGGAGGGACAGATAGCGGGGCCTCTCAGTTCTGTGGCTTCAACTGCCCTCTGCTTTCCCTGTCTCTGGCTCTTGGGATCCAGCTCCATCCCTCCAGAGACAGAATTTTCTGCTTCCACCTTCCGGGCCCCTCCGAAGGGTTCCCTGGATTGCAGGGACTTCCTTGTAACTGCTGTTGTTAGCGCCCCAGACAGCTGCCGCTTGGGGAGCCTTCCCGGACTTGGATGCTTGTCTTCAGCACCACGGACAGGGCCCCCGTTTTCTCCCACTTGCCCCCATCCCCACCCCGTGCGGACTCTGGGTTTTTGAGCTAACAGCATTTAGCCCCGGGGGGTGAGGGGTGGAGAGAGAAGGGAAGGAGGGGGCGTAGTGCTACTCTTTCCCGGCTCCAGCCGTGTCCCAGCAAGCACTCGCCGGCTCTTAGGGTCCCCAGAGGTGTCCAGGTTTCCTTTGGGCGCCGAGAGAGGCGGGACGCACAGCTGGGGAGAGGGCGCGAGGCCCTTGGCTGACGGTGCCACCACAAGGGCAAAACCAGGCGGTGGCGGGCACGGCTGGATGGGGGCTGGAATTGAGCCCGTGGTTTGGGGAGAAAATACATTGTGCCGCTCGGTGCGAGATTTCTAATCAGAAATCACAGTGGCTTCTCCACTGTGTCTTGGCAACTGGGTCCAGGAGGGATTAGGGGCTTTTTGTTTGTTCGGTTTTGTTTTTCCGGTAGCGCCGGAGGGAGCCTGAGTTGCTGCGGCTTTTTTGTTTGTTCTTTGTTTTTTGAGGCTGAGGGGAAACGGGAGAGAGGTCAAAGGTCTCAGGGCGCTAGAGCCACCTCATGGGTTTATTAAATTGGATCACAGAGCACAGTCGAGATTCCCTTGGCGCGCTCATTTGAGAAACTGGAATAAGAGCAACTCCCGTTTTGGGGACAGACCCTTCCTGTCACCCAGATGTGTGGTCTTTCGCCCCACTGGAGCCTCAGTAGTAAGCTCCAAAGCCCGTTTTCCACCATTCGTCCCCGCCCCCCGCCACCACCACCTCTCCGTGCTTCCAGGTCTTACAGGCTGTTAGCCAAGCAGGGGGAAGGTTCGCTCCACCGCGGCTTCGGTGCCTGCCTAGGTTGCGCCTCTGAAGCGGGCCTTTCTCTTTCTCAGGTGAGCCTCATGCTAAATGGGTGGCCGGTGATTTCAGCCTTCGCTGGTGACCAGGACGTGACCCGGGAGGCCGCCAGCAACGGAGTCCTAATCCAAATGGAGAAAGGCGACCGAGCATACCTCAAGCTGGAGCGGGGAAACTTGATGGGGGGCTGGAAGTACTCGACCTTCTCCGGATTCCTCGTGTTTCCTCTCTGACTGGCTCATAGCCTGAAGGGAGGCGGGGAGAGGGCGAAGGCAGAAAGGGGAGTGAAAAAGAGGCTGAAATTAAGAGGGAGAGAGAGCAGCACGACTTGAAACTTCCTACATGTTCTCTAACTGTATCTGGGTAAAAAGGTGCGCGCCAGCGGTGGGGCAACTTTGTCCATTTCCTTATTAGGAGACATAAATTTCGCTTAGCTCTGCGCACTCCCGTTTCCAAAAATAAACTCGCCTCCCCCATTCCAGTTGCAGTAATCAAGAAAGAGACGGCCTTGTCATTGTTTCTTATCCCCCAACTTCATGTTCCCTGCAATTTATTTAAAGAAACTTTGTATTTCACTACATAATCTCAAATCTTTCTCCCTAGCCCCCTCTGAATCCTTCTGCCTACTGAAATCTAATATATTCCCCGCCCCCAACCTTTTTTTTCAGTTTGGAGAGGGGGTAAGTTTTGTTGTTGTTGTTGTTTTGTTTTGTTTTGTTTTGGATGGGGAAGGTAGTTTTAATTTGGCAAGTGTTGCTCTTCTTAAAACACTGCTCAAGTTAATTAGCTGAAGATACTTAGTGTCCTCGGCTGCTTGTTAGCAGAGAAAGGACTCACCTTAGTGGTGACTGGTTTAAAAAAATATAAATATATATCATTTGTACACGAAGAACTCTTGCCAGTGGAAACTGGCTGTGTTTCCGTATTTCTATGTCCTACTCGGAGTGATCGTGAAATCTAAGGCTGCTTGATGTTCTGATGCTTGTCAATGCCGTCGTGCTCTGCGGCTCAACGAAACGCCAAGGAGCTTCTTCAGGACGCTTCCTCTTCCTCTGTAACATACGTGTGAATAGCCAAGATTTAATTTTGCTTTAATCTAATAAAGTCGAAGCGGGACTTTTATTTTTCTGAAACAGCTTTCTAAACTCCTCATCTTCCCCAGCTGGGAGGTTGGGGGTCGGGGGTGCCAAAGGGCGAGGTTCTGAAGGGCAGGAGACTTGGGGGAACGCAACCATAGAAAGGCCTGGGCGCGAGGGCTTCCTCGCAAAGCCAGCCTTGCGCTCCTTCCTGTGCCAGGCCAGGGGCCAGCACTGCATTCGCCTGTGTTTACAGCTTTGACGCAAACGTAAGAAACGTGGCCGAAATCTTCCTTGGCCAGGCGCGGCCGCCGACCCGGGAGCGAAGTTTGATTTTTTTTCTTTGCGTTCCAAATGCATCAGGAATAGTTCCAGTTTGAGGACCCAAACCACTCTACCTGGGGCGGCAGACTCCTCACGCCTTCTGTCCCCGGATGTCTCCCACCGCGTCCGCCCTGCAGTTCCCGAAGCAGCGTATGTTTTATACACCGCCTCTGAATCCGGAGTCCACCCGCCGCATACTCGGGCGCCCAGGACCTATGATTCCGCTCATTCACAGGACTTTATTCAAGAGGTTCGTCCAGGAGTTTTAATTGTATCGGAACATAATGTGAAAGCAAAATTGAAATAAACGACTTCGTTTTAAGTCTGGAAGGCTGACCCAGTTGCTTCGGCAGCGGGGAGGTCGGGAGCCGGAGCGAGTGGGCATCCTGGGGCGAAGGGCCAGGAGCTGGGAGCTGCAGCCGGGTGGTCCCCTGCAGTTGTGGTTCCTTTCAAAGAAACTTTTTCCTGGCCCAATATTCAGTAATGAATTTTATTTCCTTTAGGGGCATGGGGAGAAGGGAGAGTTAGTAATAGCACAATAAGCAACGTTTCTCGGATTTATCCCAGCGGCTGGTTCGAGTTAGAAATTCACGGAGCACCGGGCCTCTGTTGAAACCCAGGCCCGTTTCTTCTCCGCATGCAATCCGGTAAGCCGCGGAGCAGCTATAGCGGGAGCCCTTCCAACCCAGTGGCTCCGGGACCGGCAGAGATAGATAGGGACTCGCGAGTGAGGAGTGGACCCGAATACTTTTCTGTTTCTGCCCAACAGTTTCCCTTCTACCCTGTCAGGCCCCAGGGAAGTGGGAATGAGAAGAAATAAGGGACCTTAAAGGGATTTAAAGAAAAACTGTTTTTAATAAAGAGACGCGCTTTTTCCGAAGTCTCCTGGTTGGGAAGGAGAGGTCGGAGACAGTTGGAGCCTTTGGCAGCGAAACTAGCTCCACCCAGCAGCTCTGCCATTGCAGGGCCAGCCCTTCGGGCTTGTGGAGACCCTATAGTCAGTGGGTGAGTGTAAGCTCGAGGCTCTAGGGCCGCAAAGGTTGGAGAGCCACCGCTCGAGGAAGCTGCCCCTGAACGCTTTGGCGCTCCCCGGGCTGCAGGTGGGTGGGTCAACTCTCTTTCTGAGGGCGAGAACCACCAGGGTTCTGGTTTCCGTGGCTGCCTGTTCTGTGGGGTCACCAGGCTGTGTCCCAGTGGAGTGACTTTGGCAAGTCCGCTCTCAGGCACTAAAGTTGCCCATTTATATAAAGACAGGGAGAAATCTAAACACCTCTCAGAGTTCCTCCTGCTCTGTGGATCCAGCCCTCCTCTGCTCCCAGACTGGGAGTCTGCAGATTCTTTTGCCTGGATGAGTGAGTCCTGGCTGCAGCCTGTGCTTACCTGGCTGCCAAGTGGCAGCTCCTGAGTACTAGGCCTTGGGCTAGGGTGCAGGCCAGGGGAAGCCTGTGTCTCCCAGAACTGGGACTCACTTCTGAGCCCCAGCTCTGGAGCCTGGAAGGTGAGTACAGTGGGAGCAAATTGTTCCCAAATTGGAAGAAGAGGGGTTGGTTTTCCTTTGATTCTGCTGTAGCTCAGCAGACCTCCTTCCTGGGAAAGGATTCCTGCCTCCCACAATGTCCGAACCTAGCATTGGAGAACCTTCTTAATTGGGCTCTAGCCTCCCTCTTCTTTCTCCACCTGCTGACCCCTTCCCTTGCCATCTGATGATTCCACCTCCCATTGTTGTCTTTATGCCTCCACACTTGCTATTCCTGATTGAAGTTGAAGCACCCCTTCTCTCCTCCAGTTTGCAAAGTCCTATCCTGCTGAGGACCCAAGAAGTCCAGCTGAAAGGCTGCTTGCTCTGGGAGGAGGTTCTATCCACACAATACAGGCATTGCTTCCCCGAGGTTCAACACCCCTTCCGCACCTTCCAACCAGGCCTTGTTTTGTGCTGGTTGGGAAGGGAGACATCTGGGGCTGAGCTTGTCTCTTACTGTGTGGGTTCCATGGGGGCAGAGAGAGACCACACAGAGCTTAGCCTGCTAACCTGGCATCCCCACCCCAGAGGGCCTGGGGAGATGTGGGGCTCCATGTCTCCCAAACTGCCCTTACTGCCAGGCCTGAGCCTACCGGTGGCCTGAGTGGGGCTGTGGATAGCTCTCCCCAGGGACCTAGAGGTTTGAGTCCTTAGGGTCCTGGCAGGTGTGGTTGGGCCACCTCCCTCACTTCTGGGGTAAAGGTGAGGTGAGTGTTACTTCTGCTAGAGGCAGGGGAGCCATCTTCTGAGCGCTGGGCTTCAGCCAGAAGGGAACCAGAGACTTGAAGACTGAGAGAGATGGAAGAGGAGGAGCACTAGGTAGAGACTACCTTCCTTCCCCCAGCCAGAGGTTAGGGAGGGGACCCATTCGGAAACCCATACCTCACAGTGGCATCCTTTCATGCTTAGAATCCTTTGGGCCCTTCTGGATCTGGGGCCCGCCTCTTGCTTTCATCTAAAATAAACCCCTTCAGAACAAAGCCTGTAGGGGTTCCAAAGCCACCCCTTCATTCAGCCTTACCCTGGTCCCGAAGGCTCCTCCCCAGCCCAGGTCACCTTGGTCACCTCCTCCCGGAAGCCTTTCATGCCTTTCTTCTCCAGCCTCCCTCTTTGGAGTGTGGCCTCTCTTACCAGCCTGCCTCCTCCCTTCCCGCACCCCGCCAATTCTCCCAGGGCAGAGGCTGTGTCTTATTCTGCGCAGCGTTTCTGGCACCCAGCCAGGCTTAAAGGTACGGTGAGTGGAACTCAGGGAGGCTTCTAGGACCCAACGAGCCCAGACCTTCTCCGCCCGGGTTCTCCACACGGCGCTAAGCGGCCCGGGAGCCGCGCAGGCGAGGAGCCGAGGGTGATCACTGTGGTCTCTGCTGGGTTGCGCTGGGCCACGCACCGGCCCCCCAGCTCGCTTGCTCCCCGGCCGCAGCTTCCACCGTAAGCCGAGCTGGGAGCGCGCCTTTCAAGCTGCTCTGGAGCGCTAATGCTCAGAGACCGGGCGCATCCGCTCTTAATGAGAACATAATTACCCAGATGGAGAGGGAGCCTCACCCCGCTCCTTAATTGTTGCCTTAATGGGGTGGTAGTAGGGGATAGTGCGGGGCGGAGGGAAGGCGTGGGACTCTCCCACAGGTTTCAGGTTGGGTCCTGGGGCGGGGCGGACTCAGTGGAAGGCGAAAGACCCTGAACTGCAGACGTGTGCGCTGCACTTGGCCTCTGGCTTCATATGAGACCTTAGAACACTCCTCGAATCCCAGCCTTACTTTTTTTCAACTCACAAATGCGAGAGATGGGCTAGAAGACGTCTAGTGCTACTTCCAGGCGGTCTTACTTTTATGATCAGTGTGGGTGAGTTTAAGCCTTCATCTTGGTGTCCAGCCACCTGTCTCCCGCAGGTGCTGGGCCTAATCACCTCAACAGGCTTTCAAACAAAACATTGAAACCTAATACTGATTCTGGGTGGGAAAGTGGGCAGGGGGGCAGTGGTGCCCCGGAACCAAAGTTCAGGCACAGCTCCCTTTGAGCTAATTCCACGGAGAAAAAAACAAAACAAGAAAACAAAAAACAAACAAAAAAGGTGGGGGTTGGGGTGGGATTGCCCAGGGTCATTTACAAAGATCTCTCAATCTTTTTGCATAGCGGATACATACGCACTCCCGGAGAGCCTTAGCGTCCTCGCATTTCAAATGGGAACAATAATGCCTTCACAACTGGGTAGTCGTGAAGACTATGCTAAAAGGTCCAGAAAGTGCTCACCACTGCCTGACACATAGTAGGTGCTGAATAAAACTAGCAATACCAAGGAGCGATCAACACTTGGCATATCCCACAATCACAGAAACAGGACGTAGGGGAACATGTGGGTAATCCCAGCGGCATCAAACATATGTGAAAACTGAAACCAGAGAGCAAGTGAACCTGAATGGTGGATGTAGGAAAAGGACCCTGTGTTCTTTCTTGTTCCTGCATACTGATCCCATCCTCACCCACATCAACCACAAGCATAGGAGATTTTACCCCCTAAATATCTTTCCTCTTCATCCCTTTGCTTGTATATTTGCATCGACCACTGTGGATGAATGTTCTCTGCGTGTCTGTAGACTCTCCCATCAGACCAAGAGCTCTGTTGGCATGTCTGTGTCCCTTCAGAGGGTGAGCCCTTCAGAGTGAGAACTGTGTCTTCCTCATCTTGCCTGGTCCTGTGCTACCTACACAGTGCCTGGCGCAGAGCAGGTGGCCTGTGATCATGTCATGAGCTAACCCAAACTGTGTCTGGCACAGTTGCAGGATATGGACACAGCCAATGAAAGTGCCCTTCAGGGGACTTCCTGGACCTCTCAGTCCCTCCCGTCTCCCCACCCCCTATATCACTAACAGGAACAATGCTGAAATGGAAGCGCTCCCAGATCCTGGGCAGAGACGGAAACCTTTCTAGGTACCTGCACTTGTTTTTTTTATCTCCTCTTCCCATTTCAATCTGAGCCCAGCCTGTCCCCAGCAAGTCCCAGCTGTGATCCTGAGAAGGCAGTGAGCAGGGACAATGAGAAAGAGGCCAGAATCAGATGTATGGGCTGGTATTTGGATTTATTGCTAGGTCTTCTCACTGGAAAAAATGATTTGCTGTGCATAGATGAGGCTGCCTGCACTTCAGGAGGCAGCAAGGAAACACAACGCTGCTGATGTCAGGAAGGAGAGCCTCGTGATTCTAAGCAGAGGCCTTCCGGTTGTGTGGCCACAGCCCAGAGCCTAGGGAGATCTTTGTTCATCTTGCTAAGCTCCAAAGACTTCAAGGAAGGGGTGTAGGGTGAGGGGTCAGGGTGTCTCATCTAAGCAGACTCCAACCTGACCTCAGTGCTCTATTTGAGCACGTTCCTATACCCTATACCTCATTGGCAAAGCCCTCCCTGACCCCTACTCAGCAGCTTGTCATCTGCTGACCACCTGAACTCTCCTATTCAGATCATGCCCTGACCACATCTTTGCTGCATGCTAAGCTCCAAGAGGATCAGGCCCTTATCTGCAGGCTCCCTGCAGTGTGCCCAATGCCTGGCACAGTGCCAGGTAGTAAATACTCTTTCAGTGTTCCTTGAATGCATGAGTAAATGAACATATGACTGTGTAGACAGATGGACGGAGGGCTTACTGGTTGCATTGTGAATGCACCTTCCTGGCCCACCAGACTGGGAACTCCACAAAGGTGTCTGCCTTCTCTGCCTTGTTTATAGCTGTGTCCTCAGTGCCTAGCACAGTGTTTGGAATATGGTCAGCATGAAAAGCGTTTCTTCAATGAATGAAGAATTACCTTTATAATACTTTGGAAGTGGGACTCATGGGACTATGAGATTCTAGGGTGTAGGTTTGGTACTGTGCTCCTCTCTAAATCTTCACTGTTCCTCTGAATGTTTATTTTGGAATGGAATTGCATTGTACCTGTTGTCTGGAGTCAACTCTATAGCACGAGTTGTTTTTGTATGCTGTTTGTCCCATGCCCAACATACTGTGGGCACCTTAGAGGGCAGGGGCCATATTTTATTTTCCTTAAAGGAGAGGGATACTCTCCTTTCCCCACCAGTATTTAATAATGGGATTTGGTATTGGTTGATCGGTTGTTTAATCCAGGATCAAGCCATTCAGCCTGTGGCAATGAATGGGCATTGACACCTTACTGATAGTGGTAGGTAACAAAGGTCAGAGGGTGCTAACCAGCAGGCTTTCCCATGATATTGGCACACTGGTCAGATGTAAAAAGTACATACAGGGTCTTGGCAAATGAGGGGGCTGGTAATTCCTTGTTCACAGATGGCCATAAGGTCACTGGGTTTTTGTTCTAGCTGGATACAGAATGAACTCTGAAATCCCCTCATAGCTTTGGGTTCTGCTTCAGAACATGCAGTTGGAGTGGGCTCTGCTGGTTTCTTCTAAATAAAATCAAAGACTCCCCCAACCCCCTACATTTCTCAGACCCAGTGTCCAGCTGGGAGTTTAGCCTGACAAAGGGTCTCTGGAATGCTCTGCTAGCAGCAGCAACCTGCTTACTCAGGTGAGGTTCAAGAGCCTTTTCTTCCATCATCAGAAATAACTGCACACTTTCAGGGAAACTTTCGAAGAGGGAAGAGGGAATTACTAACAAAGGAGAGGCAACTGGACATTTTCTTCCTCCTCATTTAAAAGGAAGCTGTGTGCTCTGCCCAGATCTTGTATTGGAAAGACTCTCCTTTGTATTCTGAGAGACTCAAAAATAAACTCCCCAATGTGTACTTCTGCTGAGAAGTTCAGATGATTTTATAATGACTGAGTGGCTCCAAATATGGCATTAAAATGCAGCTGATGAGGAGCCTGCTATTTTACTAACTCATCTTGATCAAAGTTGGTCAATTTAGGTCTCAGCAAACGTTCCAAATGCTCTCTCCCTTTCTCTGTTTTTGGAGTTCATTTCAGGTAGATGGATTATTTACTTATTCTGAAGGTGCTGAGGGAGAGGGCATGTTAGCAATACCAATTGGGCTGTGGGTGCAAACTCACAGCTCATCCTCACGTGGCATCTGGGTGTCTGATGCATTTTCTTCCTCCCTTCTGGGCTTTTGATGCTTCCCAAGTGGGGACTTATTTGGCAGGTTCACCAGCATGTGGGCCTCAATAACCTCCTGCATCAAATTGAGTGACAGTGGTGCTCTTTGAGGCTGTGAAGCTTGCAGCTGTTTTCCTTGATTGCCTAAATATGTCCCTGTCTCTGTCATGAAAAGTTGGGATCCAGGCTGAGAGCAGAAACAAGTCTGTTCCCCGAAGAGTGACACCACACAGCCTCTAGGGTCCCATGCTAACTCGAAGTTTATGCAATGCAAGACTCTGCAGACAGCAATGAGGGTCTTGTGTCTGCGTTTCCAGCTTAAAGTTGTCACCAGCATCCTGCCTTGTAGCCCCAACCCACAGAAAAAGCCATTGATGGCCAGCTGTTAGAGATCTGATGGGAGTCTTCTTTGTTTATGTTGTTTTTGGGGGGTGGTAGTTGGGGAGGGTGGGGGGGGTGGAGTCTAGTTCTATTGCCCACTGGAGTGCAGTGTCTTGATCTCGGCTCACTGCAGCCTCTGCCTGTAGGTTCCAATGACCTTCCTGCCTCAGCCTCCCCAATACCTGGGACTACAGTCATGTGCCACCATGCCTGGCTACTTTTTTTTTTTTTTTTGAGTACAGATGGGGTTTCACCGTGTTGGCCAGGCTAGTCTCAAACTCCTGACCTCAAGCAATCTACCTGCCTCAAAGTGCTGGGATTACATGCGTGAGCCTGGCTGTGAGTCTTCTTTGGACTCTTCTTACATTTTTTTTTTCACTTGCCAGAGTGAACTTCTCAAAATGTAAACTAAGCCAAGTGACTCTTCTACTTAAAACTATCCAGTGTGAACCAAAACTCCTTAGAGTAGCCTCCAAGCCTTCCATGATGGGGCCTCTGCTGACTTCTGAGACCTCATCCTCTATTGTTTTTCTCTATTGCAGAGTAGCTCATTCTGGATTTCTGTTAGTTTCTAGAATATGCCAAGCTGTGTCCTGTCCCAGAATCTTTTCACCTGTCGATCCTTTATGGGCAAGGGATACTCTTCCATCTCCCACTTATTGCTGTGGCCATTTCCTTCTCTACTTTTGTATCTGAGCTAAAAAGTCACCTTTGCAGTGAAAGGCCATCCTGATCACTCTGTCTAATATTGAGACACCTCTTCTTCTACCAACTGAGCTCTATCGTACTGCTTTGCTTTATTTTCCTTATAGCAGTCTTGACCCTGGAAAATGCTCATTTATCTGTTCACTTGTTTCCTGCCTCTCTCCCTCTCTGGGGATAGGAACCTTGCTGTCTTGTGCCTTACTTTATTCCCAGTGACTGGAAGAGCGCCTAGAATAGTAGGGGCTTGATTCATGTATGAATGATGGAATGGCAAACCAGCCATCCAGTCCTAGTCCCCAGAGCTCAGGGTTTTTGCTCCATCAGAGCAGAGCCATCTCCTCATTAGTCCCTCTCCTCAGGAGCTCAGGAGAAGCTGAGGTCCATGGCAGCCATTAAACATGTCACCCACCAGAAACCATCTTCATATTGAGGGGAAGTGCACTGGGAGCTGTGAGCTCAAGGATGGAGCTGGAAAACTGGTGTCCTAGCCACATGCCCAATAAATGGGCCTTTTCCTTGTTAATATCTGCTGTTAAAATTGCATAATTCAGCTCTAACATGTGATTGGGCTAGGGAAAACTGAAGTTAGCTGTGAATTATTGAATTTTTTCTTGCAGAAGTTATCCTGCAAGTAGGAAACAGAGAACAAGGAGCAGAGGGGCTTTGGTCTGGGGCAGAGGTGAAAAGCAGCCTGGATGTCATTCCTGAAGCTGTTGCTCAACACGGAGCAGAAGTGGGTGGTGAGGTGAGGACTCAGGGTTGAGAGAGAGGCCTGAAGGGTCATGCACAAGACAGAAGCAGCTTCGTGACTCTCCCCAAGATGGGAGAAGGGAACAATGGGGGCAGAAATAGCAGCAATGTGAGTCTAAAGCTGCTGAGAAAAGATACTTATCCTCAGACTATAAAATATCCACCACAGAAATACCCAGGTGGCCTGGAGTTGCCAATCAAAACATTGGTTCGACAGTGCTGACCTCAGAATCGCTGCATGCCTGCCCAGCAGCAGCTCTGCTCTGCAGGTCCTGTAGAAAAACCAGGCGGGGAGCCTGCCTCACCCACGGTCCAGCAGAAGAGAGTGTAGTACAGAGAAGGATAAGAAAATAGGGTTGGGGCTTGACTGTCTATTTCACTTGCATTAAGCCACTCCCACACCATAGTAAGTGCCTCATGGTCCAACTCAATTTTCATGACCTTTGGATTTCACCCCTGTTATATGGCAGAGTAGCAAGCACTGATTAAGAGAACAGGCTTTGAAGCACAGCTAGTTTTGAAGACTGACTTTATAACTGTACTCAGGACTCTTGTGGGTACAGATGACTGAAACTCAGCTCAAACTGGCTTTAGTACCACCCTCCCAAAATAATTTACTCGCTCCCAGAACCGAAAAATCCAAGGAGTGTTGAATTCAGGTATGGCTGAATCCAGGTGCTTAAATACATCATCAGAAATCAGCCCTTTTTCACACATGCAGGCCTATTTCTAGGTCCCTAATTGTGACAATTTGACTCCAGCAATAACAAGCTCACATTCTCCTTGCCTAGTTTCCCCATTAGGAAAAGAGCACTTTTCTCCCCTACAGTGCCAGCAAAAATTCCACGGTTGGTGGATATTCAACCAACTCTAAGTCATGTACATTCCCAGAACCAATATCTATGGTCACAGAAAAAGAAATGAGCTAATTGGCCAAGCATGGAGCCAGGTGGGGGTGGAGATGGAGTTGAGAAGAGGTAGCCTTACCCAGGAGCAGGTGTTACTAAAGAAGGGGAATGCATGTGAGCTTGGCTACTTCCTGGCTGTGTGACTTTAGGTGGAGAGCTTAACATCTCTGGGCTTTGGCTTCCTCATCTGTTAAAATGAATCGAGCAGTAATGTCTAGTTCTACTAGGATTGATAAGTCATTACCTATGAAAATGGGAACTAGAATTTCCACAGGGGTTCAAAAGCAAATGTCTGTACTTTACTGAATGGTGTAACATAATTTTGAGCATGTCTTGGTCTTTGTTAGAATTGTGAGATGCCTCCTGAAGCATGCTCCAAAGGCTCTTCTTTGCTCACAGTTGTATGCCAGCTATAGCTGGATCCCATACCATTAGTCAGCTGGTATTTCTTTGCATTGCTCTGGAGCCAACTGATAGTGAGATGGGCAGCTCTTTCCCAGAGTTAGTGCACAGTAAATAGTAGTTGTTATTACTGTTGCTCCCAAGGCAATATTGCCAATGCTTATGCACCCTGGAATTGTTATTTAATTATATCACAAATGTGTCTTTTTTTCTGCAGAAGAGCCCAAGCTCCTTGTGGCCTAATAATGCTTATTCATGCATACAGATCATCTGGAGACCTCATTAAGAGGAAGATTCTCATTCCTTCGATATGGGCTAGGGCCGGAGATTTCCTGATACTAACAAGCTCCCAAGTTACGAGTTTGCACACCATGCTTGAGTTGTGATGGCATAGGACCATATATAGACCATAGTTATTTCCAAATACCAGTCCACAGATGAGTTATAGCAGACCTGGAAGGTTTTTTTTTCTTTTGGAAGAGAATTTACTGGTGGCTCATATAACAGAAAAGTAAGTATGAAAGACAAAGATCACTGTAGACATAACTTGATCACTCACGCCTGGTCTCTGTCTCTCATGCACTCAGTTTTCACTCCTCACAGTCACAATATAGCTGCAGAAGCTCCAACCCTTTCATTGTCTCTGCTTCAAATTCTCCATCCCAAAAGTCTTTGAAAAGTTCTCATGCTCATGCACCCTGGTATTGTTATTTAATTATGTCACAAATGTGTCTTTTTTCCACATAAGAAAAGGAATCTTTTGTGGGAGAAATTGTGAATGAATCTCATGCCAATCTCTAAATCCATTTCTATGGAAAGGCAATGCAGGTTCGGACTGGTGGTCTAAGTCATATCCCCCTCATCACATTAGAGAGTGGAGTCCACTTCATTTAAGCCTCAAGGATTGTGTGTGTGTGTGTGTGTGTGTAGAAGGAGGAGGAGGAGGAGGATTTGAAATGAAAACTGAAAAATAGCTCAGGAAGTTAAAGGACCACCCAGCCTCAATCCTGACCCTAGACTCTGATACCCAACTCTTCACTCCACATATTCACTCACATGGCTAACATGTATCTCAGATATAACATGTTTAAAATGGAGCCCCTGGTCTTTGGTCTCCAAAGCTGCTTCTGTCAAAGTCTTTTCCTTCTCAGTTAATGGTAACTCCATGTTTCTGGTAGCCCAGACCAAACACTCTGGCATCATCCTGAACTCCTCTTACTCTTTCATACTTGATATCCAATCCATCCCCAAAGTCATATCTGCTCTATGTTTAAAATAAACCCAAAAGTCAGCTGATCCAGGCCACCATCACCTCCCCCTTGGACAATGGCAGTCCCTCATTTGTCTCCTGGCCTGCTGTCTTGCCCTACATCTATTCTCCCCACTGCAGCCACAGCATGTGAGTCAGATCATGGCACTCCTCTGCTAAACTTCTGAATGGGTTTCCTGCTCATTTACAATAAAATTTAAGCTATTTGTCATGGCCCTTTATGATCTGTCCCACATCCCACCTTACCTCACTAAATCTTTGGCCTCATCTACTGTTCACCCAGTAGCTTCACCCAGTAGCTTGTGTTAAGTGCACCTGCTGGCTCCTCCTCCTACTATTCTGATCCAGTACCTCTGGGCTGGGTCTGGACCCTCTGCAGTTTTACAAGTCCTATGTGTGATTTTGATTTGCAGCCTGGTTTTGTAAACAAGTGCTCCCAACACCTGGCGTGGGTGATGGCATAGAGGTAGTGAATCAACATCTGCTGAATCAGCATCTCATCTTTCCCTCTGATTGTGTGTGGTTTTCAAGGTGGAGTGGAATGTGGGAGGGAAATGGGGTTACTTATTATTTCCCATAGTGAAATTTGATTATACAAATGATGTTACTTCTGTAATACTGAGGAGTTCATCTGAGAAGTGTAATTAGCATCAGTGCATTTTGCAGGAGAAAGAGGCATCCTGCCTGTACTGGCTAACATGTTCACCTCTCCATAGGATGCCTGGGAGGCAGGCTATGTGGTTATTGCATCCTTCACTTTCTGCCTTAATGGTGACAGCCCATTGCTGCACACTGTGTTTCTGCCTGGCTTCTGCACCAATGATGAAGGCGGCTTCATAAAGGCCCTTATATAAACTGTAGCTGCTGGAGAGCCTGCCCACCTGACTCTTGTCATTTGGATTTGGCCCTTAACACTGCCAAAGCCACCTTGTCTGCTGTCCCTCCCTGCCCGTGGCCACTCTTGGATCTGCTTGCCCCCTTGAATGTGAGCATCCACCTTCTTGCCTTTCTCACACCCATTCCTGGGCTGTGCATCTCTGATCCCCCTCCTGGTCTAGGAGGCCCCTGTCCACTCTCCACCACCTCCTTGAGTTTCCCTGTGACGGGCACTGAGCTCCCTGCCGTCCTCTTTTTTTGTTAGAATGTTGGCTTAATTTCCAAGTGTAAGGAAACCTGCCATAGAACATCAAAGGCCATAGTCTATGATTTGAGCCTCAACTGGGAGTTCCATGAGGACTCTAGTTGCAAAGAACAGAAATTGGCTATTTAAGGCAGAAAAGGAATTTCTTCCTATGCCCTCAGAAGGCACACAACATTGAAGTGAAGGCTAAAGAAGTGGGCTCAGGAAAAGACAGGGAGCAGGAGGACAGCTCTAAGCTGGGGGTTCTAGGAGACAGGAACAGATGACAGTGCCTTTGGGATCCCACCTTCAGGATGCATCAACGATGTGATTTTTATTCTTTTGTCACTAGACTTAACATGTAATGTCCCTGGAGAGAGGACTCTTCATTTTTCACGTGAGAATACTGAGGCCCACACACAAAAAATAAATAACTTGCTGAAAGCTACACAGCTGATCAGGGCAGAGCTCGGACACAAACCCAGATAGCTTCATCTAGGGGCAGACTGGGCATCTTGATTGTTCAAAGCTGTAGACAGCAGAGCCAAGTAAGCTCCTCTGGTTGAAGTGATGGCTGAAAATGTGGGCTTTTGAGGCATAGCCTGTCTGGGTTTGTATTCTGCCAGCTGCTCTGCCCTGATCAGCTGTGTAGCTTTCAGTAAGTTATTTACTCTTTTGTGTGGGCCTCAGTTTTCTTCTCTGAAAATGGAGATAATAATAATGACCACATCTTCAGATGGTGGTGAGGCTTAATTAAAGGAATATGTGAGACACTTAAAACAGTGCAAGGCACACAGTAGGCACCCAGCAAATGTTAGTTATTATTCTTAATTTTTTTATTTCTGTAGGTTATTGGGGAACAGGTGGTGTTTGGTTACATAAGTAAGTGCTTTAGTGGCGATTTGTGAGATTTTGGTGCACCCATCACCCGAGCAGTATACACTGAACCCAATTTGTAGCCTTTTACCCCTCACTCCCTTCCCACCTTTTTCTCCTGTGTCCCCAAAGTCCATTATGTCATTCTTATGCCTTTGCATCCTCATAGCTTAGCCCCCACTTATGAGTGAGAACATATGATGTTTGGTTTTCCATTTGTGGGTCACTTCACTTAGAATAATAGTCTTCAGTCTCATCCAGGTTGCTGTGAATGTCATTAATTCATTCATTTTTATAGCTGAGTACTATTCCACTGTATATATGTACCACAGTTTCTTTATCTGCTTGCTGTGTGATGGGAATTTGGGTCGGTTCCACATTTTTGCAATTGCAAATTGTGCTGCTATAAACATGTACATGCAAGTATTTTTTTTTTTTTTCATATAATGACTTCTTTTCCTCAGGTAGATACCCAACTGTGGGACTGCTGGATCAAATGGTAGTTCTACTTTTAGTTCTTTAAGAAATCTACACACTGTTTTCCACAGTGGTTGTACTAGTTTAGATTCCCATCAGCGGTGTAGAAATGTTCCCTGTTCACCACATCCATGCCAACATCTACTATTTCTTGATTTTTTGATTATGGCCGTTCTTGCAGGAGTAAGTTGGCATCACATTGTGGTTTTGATTTGCATTTCCCTGATCATTAGTGATGTTGAGCATTTTTCATATGTTTTTTGGCCATTTGTAGTAAATGTTAGTTATTATTCATAAGACCAACGAAAGATGTGCACATATGGTGATATGCTGGGTGGCCAATAAGGCAAGCGCTTTCTCCATGGGATTTGTGTATGTCTTGACCTCCACACCCTGGCTCTGTGGGGTTCGTTACCCTCTACCCCTGCATGAGTAGTGTTTGGTCAGGAGGAAGGAAGTCTCAGGACATACCTGGCCCATAGGTCCCATGAACGAAGAGGGACAAGGCAGTATAAATACTGATCAGGAGCATGGCTTTATAGGCATCTAGGTCTTGTTCAAAGCTTGTCTCTGTTACAAACAGTTGTGTGACCTGGGAAAGTTGTAGAGTATTTCTGAGCCAGATATGAAGGAGGATAATAAAATCCTACTTGTCAGAGTTCTTAGGAGGACCCATGTTTTTATAGAAAAGCAGCCATTTTTAATGATTGCCATTCTAACGTCAGGAAACAACAGATGCTGGAGAGGATGTGGAGAAATAGGGGCATTTTTACACTGTTGGTGGGAGTGTAAATTAGTTCAGCCATTGTGGAAGACAGTGTGGTGATTCCTCAAGGATCTAGAACTAGAAATACCATATGACCCAGCCATCCCATTACTGGGTATATACCCAAAGGATTACAAATCATTCTATTATAAAGACACATGCACATGTATGTTTATTGCAGCACTATTCACAATAGCAAAGACTTGGAACCAACCCAAATGTCCATCAATAATAGACCGGAAAAAAAAATGTGGCACATATATGCCATGGAATGCTATGCAGCCATAAAAAAGGATGGGTTCATGTCCTTTGTAGGGACATGAATGAAGCTGGAAACCATCATTCTCAGCAAACTGTCACAAGAACACAAAACCAAACACCACATGTTCTCACTTATAAGTGAGAGTTGAACAATGAGAAAACATGGACACAGGGAGGGAAACATCACACACTGGGGCCTATTGGGGAGTAGGAGACTAGGGGAGGGATAATATTAGGGGAAATACCTAATTTAGGTGATGGGTTGATGGATACAGCAAACCACCATGACACATGTATACCTAAGTAACAAAACTGCACGTTCTGCACATGCACTCCAGAATTTAAAGTATAATTTAAAAAAAGAAAGAAAAAAGGAACCAAAAAAAAGCAGCTATTGAACCCTTACAATGAGCCAGATGTGGTTCCCGGGGCCTAGACTACAGCATGAACCAGACACAGTCCCTGCCCTCAAGCTAGTAGGTACTCCTTAATTCAATAATAATATTGTTACGTAATTGCAAAGAGTTATAAATACGGTAGAGTAAATGCCTACATGAAGAACAATGAGCTCTCAGGGAGTGTGACATTGAGCTGAGATTTGAAGTTAGGAATTAGGTAGGCCAAGATTGGGTGGGGAGAGAACATTCCAGGCAGAAAGAACAGCATGGGCAACACCCCTAGGGTGGAAAATATTGTGAATCTGTGGAAGCACTGGAAAGACTGAGGAAGGGACAGTGTTGCCCCAAAAGTAAGGGTGGGGTGGAGGTCAGGATGAGGCTGGAGAGCTGCAGGAGTCAGATCGTGGAAGTCCTGGCAGGCCAGGGTGAAGATTTAGGCCTTCATTCTGAGAGCAATGGGCCCCTGTGGGGAGATTTAAAGTAGAGGAGTGCTACAATTGTCTGTACATCTATAGAACACCATGGGGGCTGTGGGGAAGGGGATGGCCTGGAAGGGAACAGGAATGGAAGCAGGCAGATGCTGGAGAGGCTGTGATGGTCACCAGGCTCAGGGATAAAGGCAGGTGGACTAGGGCTGTGACAGTGAGGTTAGAGAACACTAGATGGATTTGAGAGCTATCTAGGAGCTAAATCCTGAGGATTTAGTGATGGATTAGGATGCAGCGCAGGGAGAGAGGCATGGAGCGTGGTCTCTGGTTTCTCTGAGATTTCTGGTTATGTTATACACTGCCACTCCTTGAGGGAAGAACTAAATGGTAGGGAGGGGAAGTGAGGTCAGTGAGGACATGTGGAATTCGTGGTTCCTTTGAGGTATTACATGTTAATGGCAAACAGACAGCAAGATATCAGGGTCTGGAGGCCAGAGGACAGGTCTGAGCTGAAGGAATAGACTTCAGCCTCACCAGCGTTAAAGTGGGTCAAGAAGCCTTGGCAGAGATGAGCTGGCTGAGGGGGACACCAAGACAGTTGGGTCTTAGCCCGTGTTGTTGTGTGACAAAGACTTCAGTGGTTGCTCTGTGTGTGTGTGCGTGTGTGCATGTGTGTATGTGTTTGTATGTGTATGTGTGTTTGTGTGTATTTGTGTGTATGTGTATGTATGTGTGTCTGTGTGTACGTGTGTGCATGTATGTGTATGCATATGTGTATGTGTGTATGTATATGTGTGTGTATATGTATATACCTGTGTATGTGCATGTGTGTGTATGTGTTGTGTGAGTGTGTGTATGTGTGTTCCTGTAGCCAAGTCTATCCCCTTGAGACTGCTGCTGTGATTGGCTTCTGATAGAGGATTGGGACTAGTTTATTTGATTAGCCTCTCTGGTCACCTAATGAAGGTCAAGGGCCTACAGTATGGTGGGGTGGGGGTGGGGAGAGAAGCTAGGGGAAGACTGAGGCACAGAGGTGATCTTATTAAGCTCCTCTCACCTGCACCTCCACACACAAACAATTCAGGCCTGACACTTTGATTGAACTTAATTTCTTTCTTTCTAATGCCTTCCCTGGAAGAATTACGAGCCCCTCTTCCCTGATAGCACCAGGGGGAGGATGATATTGGCGATGGCATAAAAGCTGAGGAGAGAGAGAAGAGCAAAAGATGGAGCATTTCTCCTGAGCAGAGTCCTGGAGCACCAGCCACCCTCTGAGCGAGACAGACAGAAACCCAGGGCTTTAAAAATAGAACCTCTTAACTGCTTCAGGTGGGGAAAACAATCCCAACTAAAGCTGGCATTCCTTATTCTAAGCAACTGATCACCACTGAGGCAGAGAGGGTCCCTGAGCCCCAGAGAGGAGGTGGAGAGCAGTTGGACAAAAGGGGAGGGAGCTTAACTGGATTCTGGTCCTGGAGCTTCATCTTGGAATGGGCCAATGTGATCCCTGGCCTCTGAAGGGAAGGTATCAGTCCACATGGGACACCTGAGTCCCCTAATGGAGACAGCAGTGTCCTTGGAGTTGGTGACAGGAAGTAGGAAAGGCTATTTCAGGAACAGACCAGGACATCTGCAAGCAAGCACAGGTTGTTGTCTTCAAAGCAGTTCTCAGAAAATGCAATCCCCTTTTCTCAAACAGTGGCAGGGATGGTGCTGTGGCAGAGGCTTAGGAACTGCTGGGGATATTTATGTGCAAATGTGGTCAGTGCCACAGTAGACAGAGGTGCCAAGTCCCATGGGATCTCAGGGGAGGCAGAGGATTTCAGGGAGGAAGTAATTTTGTTTTCAATAGACTATATTTTTTAGAACTGTTGTAGGTTTACAGAAAAATTGAGAAGATAACACAGAAAGTTTCCATATAGAAACACAGAGAGTTTCCCTCTCACCCAGCTTCCCCTGTTATTAACATCTAACATTAGTATGGTACGTTTATTGCAATTAATGAGCCAATTTTAATAATCGTAAATTATTATTAAAGTCCGTGCTTTTTCAGGTTTCCTTAGTTTTTATCTAATGTCTTTTTCTGTTCCAGGATCCCATCCAGGACACTAGATTATATTTAGTGAGCGCGTCTCCTTAAGCTCCTCTTGGCTGTAATGGTTTCTCAGAACTTCCCTTTGGATGACCTTGACAGTTCCAAGGAGTACTGGCAAGTGTTTTGTAGGATACACCTCTATGAGAATGTATCTAATATTTTTCTCATGATTATAGACGAGTTACAAACTTTTGGGAGGAAGACCACAAAAGTAAAGTGCTTTTTCAACACATCTATTAATAGTGCATGCTATCAGCGTGACTTATCACTGTTGATACTGACCTTCGTCACCTAGCTAGTGTTTTTCAGGTTTCTCCACTGTAAAGTTAATCTCCACCTCCTTCCCTCCTTTCTATACTGTATTCTTTGGCAGGGAGTCACTATGTCCAGCATATATTTAAGGAGTGAAGAACTATTCTTCCTCTTGTTGAAAGCCAAGAACATAAATTATTTTGAATTCTCTTGCAAGAAAGATTTGTCTCTTCCCTTTATTCAATCATTTATTTATATCAGTATTGATTCATGGATATTTATTTTATACATTAGATTATAAGGCAGTACTTTTTAATTTCATTGCTCAAATTCTTCCAGTTTGGGGCATTAGGAATTCTTTCAGTTAGCTGCTGTGTTCACTTAATATACCCCTTTCAATGTATTTTTTTTTTTGACTTCTTCACTTTTTGGCACTTCAAGACACTCCAGGATCATTTTAAACATTTCCTGCTCCCATCCTAGAATCAGCCATTTCTCGGAGAAACCCTGGTTTCTTTTTTTTTTTTTTTTTTTTGGTATTAGAAACCAAGATCTGGGCATTGGGTGTTTTCATTGTCATGGGGTGTCATTGCTTGTAGGACCTCTTAGCTGACAGAGAAAGAAAATATATGTGTATATTAACCCTTGTATATACATATATTAATAAGCATTTCTGTGCCTAAATATCTATATTTATACTAGGCTAAAGATGAGTTCATACTGATGTCTCTTACCACATGGATCATTCTAGCCTCCTCCCCTTGCTTTTCTGTAAATTCTCACTCTAACAGCAAGAAATCTAGCTCCAACCGTCCACCATTTATTTACTTAACTGTTCAGTTCTGGTATACATGAATAGTGGTTTCAGAATTGTTAACCTGTACTCATGTAGGAAATAACTTTTTCAAATACAGTACAAAGCTTGTGTGAAGTTCCTTTTGCCCTTAGTCTTACAGACTCTGCTCATTTCCAAGGTTTCTTAGGTCAGCACCTTTTCTCCCACTCCTTTTACTGAGATTGCTTCATACACTTATATTGTACATAAGATTCTCTTGTCACATTTGCATTCTTTCCAGGGATTCTCAAAACTCTTAATTTTCAAAAATGTGCATACATTGAGGAACAGTCCTACCAACGGTGTACAAGGGTTCTCTTTTCTCTACATCTTTACTAACACTGGTTATCTTTTGTCATTTTGATAATAGCCATTCTAAGATATGAGGTGATATCTCGTGGTTTTGATTTGCATTTTCTCGATGATTAGTGACATCGAGCACCTTTTCAGACACCTGATGGCCACTTGTATGCCCTCATTTGAGAAATGTCCATTTAGGTCTTTTATAATTGGGTTATTTATTTTCTTGCTTTGGAGTTCTCTGAGTTTCTTATGTATTTTGAATATTAACCTCTTATGAGATGTATGGCTTGCAAATATTTTTTCTCATTCTGTAGGTTGTCTCTTAACTCTGTTGATTATTTTCTTTGCTGTGCAGAAGCATTTTAGTTTGATGCAATCCCATTTGTCTATGTTTGCTTTTGCTACTTGTGCTGTTTGAGCTATACTTCAAAGAATAATTGCCCAGACCAATGTCTTGGAGCCTTTGCCTATGTTTTCTTCTAGTGGTTTTATAATTTCAGGTCTTATATTTAAGTCTTTAATCCATTTTGAATTGATTTTTGTATGTGCTGTGAGATAAGGGCCCAATTTCATTCTTTTGCATGTAGGTATTCAGTTTTTTCAGGACCATTTATTGGAGAAATGATCATTTTCCTATTGTGTGTTCTTGGCACCCTTTTAGAAGATCAGTTAATCATAAATGTGTAGATTTATCTCTGGGATTTCTATTCTGTTCTATTTGTCTGTGTTTCTGGTTTGATTACTATAGCTTTGTAGTATATTTTGAAGTTCGATAATATGATACCTCCAATATTGTTTTGTTCTTGCCCAAGATTACTTTGGCTATGTGGAAAATTTTTTAGTTTCATATGAATTTTAGGATCGTTTTTCCTACCTCTATGAAAAATGTCATTGAAATTTTGATAGGAATTGCATTAAATCTATAGATTACTTTGGGTTGTATGGACATTTTAACAACATTAATTCTTTCAATCTATGAACACAGAATATTGTTCTATTTGTGTGTTCTTCAATTTCTTTCATCACTGTCTGATAGTTTCCAGTGTATAGATTTTTCACCTCCTGGGTTAAATTTATTCCTAAGTATTTTATTGTTTTGTAAGCTATTCCAAATGGGATTTTCTTTATTTACTTTTCAGTTAGTTTATTATATATGGAGAAATACAACTGGATTTTGTGTGTCGATTTTGTATCTTGCTACTTTACTGAATTCATTTATTAGTTCTAACCGTATTTTAGTGGATCTTTAGGGTTTTCCCTATATAAGATCATGTCATCTGCAAACAGTAGACAATTTTACTTCTTTCTTTCTGATTTGGATGCTTTTTATTTCTTTTTCTTGTCTGATTACTCTGGGTAAGAAATCCAGCACTACATTGCATAGAAGTGGTGAGAGTGGGCATCCTTGCCTTGTTCCTCATCCTACAGAAAAAGCTTTCAGCTTTTCACCACTGAGTATGATGTTAGCTGTGGCTTGTCATATATGGTCTTCATTGTGTTGAAGTGCATTTCTTCTATTCCTAATTTTCTCAGAGTTTTATCATCAAAGGATGTTGGATTTTGTCAAATGTTTTTCTGCATCTGCTGAGGTGATCGTGATTTTTGTCCTTCATTCTGTTAATGTGTTGTATCCCATTTATTGATTTACACATGTTGAACCATCCTTGCATACCAGGGATAAATCTCACTTGATCATGGTGAATGATCCATTTAATGTGCTGTTGCATTCTGTTTGCTGTTATTTTGTTAAAAACATTTGCATCCATGTTCATTAGGGACATTGGCCTGTAATTTTCTTTTCTTGTGGTGTCTTTGTCTGGCTTTGGTATCATTTGGTACCCATTTTTGTACCCATTTACCTTTTAAAAAGTGACTTGAAAGCATTATTTCATTTTTGACAAATAACAATTGTGTATTTATGACATACAATGTTGTATTTCAATATATGTATACATTGTGGAAAGATCAAATCAAGCTGATCATCATATCAATCACCTCAAATAGTTATTTCTTTGTGTTGAGAATATTTAAAATTATCTCTTTTAGCTATTGAGATACACAATACATTATAATTTTACTTTTAATCTATATGTGTGTTTTGGTTTGGTTTTCTTTTTTAAAAGAAGTTCAGCTTTGACATTTCTGTCTTTTAATTGGTGTACTTGAAACAGTAATATTTGAAGTATCTATTGATATCTATCTACTTAGTAAATGGTTTTTATTCATTGTACTTGTTCTTTTTTTTATTCTCTGGTTTTAATTCACATTATATATTATTTTATTTTCTTTCCTCTTTTTTCATAGCAAGTAAACTTCTTTTTCAAATTTTTTAGTGGTTGTACTAGAGTTTGCAATATATCTTCACAAATAATCTAAGTGTACTTTTCAAATAACACTATAATACTTCACAGGTAGTACAGGTACTTTATAATAGAATTTGTCCAATTCCTCCCACCTATCTCTTATAAAATTGCTGTAATTAATTTCAATTATTTATATGTTATAATCACATAGTACCTTGTTACTATTATTGTTTTGAGTAAACATTTATTTATTAGATTAAGAATAAGAAAAATAAAATATTGTATTTTATTTTTATTTATGTCTTTTCTGATACTTTTCCTTTTATCATGTACATCTGCATTTCTGACCTATATACTGTTCCTTTTTTCTGAAGAATCTCTCCTAGCATCTCTTATGGGGCATGTCTGCTGGTCATGAATTTCCTGTTTTTGTTTGTCTGCCAAAGTCCCCATTTTTCTCTTCACTCTTGGAGGATTATTTTGCTGGATGTAGAAGTCTAGGCTGGTGTTTTTTTGTTTTGTTTTGTTTTGTTTTCAACACTTTAAATATTTAACTCCACTCTCTTGTTGCTTGCATAGTTTCTGATGAGAAGTCCACTGTAATTCTCATCTTTGCTCCTCTATAGGTAGGGGCAAAAGTGTTTGTCTTTCTTTGGCTTCTCTCAAGAGTTTCTCTTTGTCTTTTTCTGTTTTTTTCTGAAGTTTGAATATGAAGTTTGATATTCCTAGGTGTAGAAGGTTTAGCATTTATCCTGCATGATGTTCCTCTGAGCTTCCAAGATCTATAGTTTGGTGTGTGTCATTAATTTTGGAAAGTTCTTGGTGGTTATTACTTTAGGTATTTTTCTGCTCCATCCTCTTTGCTCCTTCTAAGCTGAATTATGTTAAAACTTTTGAAATTGCTTCACAGTTTTGGGGTATTCTATTCTGTTTTTTCCCCTTTATTTTTGCTGTTTATATTCTAATCTGTAAAACTTCTATGGACACATCTTCAAACTAGTGAATTCTTTCCTCTTCCATGTCCAGTCTGCTGATGAGCCCATTAAAGGCATTCCTTGTTTCTATTACAGAGGTTTTGATTTCTAGCATCTCCTTTTGATTTCTTCTAAGAGTTGTCATCTCTCTGTTTACATTCCTTATCTGTTCTCATATGTTACCTACTTTTTTATGAGTGATCTTAATGTATTAATTGTAGTTATTTAAAGTTTCTTATCTGATAATTCCAAAATCTGAGTCATATCTAAGTCTCATACTAATGCTTGATTTATCTCTTCAGAATGTGTTTTTTCTGTTTTTTTAACATGTCTTGTAATTTTTTGTTGAAAGTCAGATATGATATCTAGGGAAATAGGAACTGAGATGTAAGTAGGCCTTTAGTGTAAAGTTTTATATTAATCTGGCTAAGTATTGGTGTACGTTTAATGTTTTCTGTAGCCATAAGTGTTAGGGACTTCAAATTCCTCTTGTATCCTTGTGGGGTTTTTTTTTGTCTCTCCTGTTTTTGAGTTTTCCTAAAATTTACTTCTTAAATAAGCAGAATCTGAGCCTTGCAGCTCTTTCAGCTATATTCCACTGCTGTTACACTGCCACTCTGTTATTGTGGTAGTATGGTGTGGATAAGGGGAGGGGTTCTATAATTTTATGATTAAATCTTAGTTTTTTAGTGGGCCTTGGATCCTGGGCTGTGACCTTCACAAGTATTTCTTATTGCAACTCCTTCCTCAACACTTAGGTGAGACAGGAAGGCTAGACGGGGCTGAGATTGGGTAATTGCTCTTCTATTTATGTGAGATAAGGTTCTAGTAAAGCATTTTCACTGGAGAGTAGGCTTTTGCCATGGAGGGTAGAGTGAGCATATTTCAAAATGGTTAATTTCCACCGTCCCCTACTTGCCCCGCCAGAAACACAGCAACACAGGACTCGCCCCGCCAGAAACACAGGCTCTTCACATGAGAATCTGGTGGGGTTCCTGGAGGTAAAACCCAAGAAAGTGTGGGAGTATTTCTGGGACTATGGACCCCATGATTTTCTCAATCTTAAGCTAGTCCCTTCTCAACCTCCAGCAATTCACCAAAGCTAGAATTTAAGTGTCCTACAAGTTTATACTCCAGTGGCTTCTGCTCCAAGTAAGCTGATCTTGACTGTTTCTCTGTATTTGCTTGACTCTTCAGATTTCTGCCCTGCAGCCTTAATTCTCTAATAAGTTCAAGAAAAGCCATTAATTTTTGGTTTGCTAGCCTTTTTGTTGTTATAAGGATGAGAATGATGACTTCCAAGCCCTTTATATGTAAGAACTAAAACCAAAAGTCCAGGAGGTGACTTTGAGCTGGGTCCTGAAGGATGAAAATGACTTCTCCAATAGAAAAGATCACCCTCACCACCCCTTGGGGCCTGCCATCATCACGAAGGTGTCCAAAGCATTGGGGGCTGAGAACATTGGCAATGCCCTTCGGGTCTCTGGCTCCCAGGCCTGACCTTTTTCCCTTTTGGGTTTCCTCACCTCCAGAGGGAGATCCAGATCTCCCATCCAGACCGGTCTTCCTTGAACAATGCCTCTATCTATTTTTCCTCTTCTGACTCTGAGGTTATCACTCAAGAATTACCTGTGAAAGAGTCATGTCAGTGTGGACAATGGTTGTATTTTGACCATCCAACCATACATATGTTCTACCTTTTGTAGAAGCTCCCAATTTTCTATTAGTGATGCACCCCCATTCCTAGGCAACAATCTGTGTGCTTCAGATGAAACCAATTCCTTCTGTACAGCCAGGCATGTGACTCTGGCCAGGCTAATCAAAGGCTTGAGTTTATCTGAACACGGTGATGGTTCATAAATGTTCCTGTTATCCCACTGGAGCTGATGAGATGTGACAGGAGCTAGTAGCAAGCATTATGAGATCAGAAGGGAGGAGCTTGATGAGAATCACACTAATATGGAGGAAAATGACTTGAGTAATACTGAGGAAAACCATATCCCAGTGACATTGTTTAAGCTTCTGCTTCCAGCTATTCCTGAAAACTCTTCTACTCATGAACTTTTTACTTACAGGATCCTCATATTACAGGATTCTCTTTTGTTCAGGTCATGTGGACTGGGTTTACTTTTGCTGTCTACCAAATAAAAGTTCTGAATGCAAGAGAAATCTGTGGTCAATAAACTCTATCATGCCAGAGAACAGAGAACAATGCCTAAATGCTGTAGATGACCCTTTAATGGAAGAATTTCAGACCTCATAAGGGGAGATACAATTCACCAAATATGTGCCCACTCCCTGGTGACTGTATCCCGGTATGTGGCACCAGGGTGCGTGCTTATTTGCTGAGGTTCTTTTTCCTTCTTCTTACCTGCCATTTACCCACATTTTCCCAGAAAGTTTTCTTAGTATCTGATTCTAGGTGGACCATTCTTGTATGGGATTTTGAGGTTCTAAAATACTTTCTTGAAGATGATTCTGCCTTTTTCTGTCATTTTATACCCTCAGCTTCTTCAGACACAGATCCCCAGTTAGTGTGGGGTTTAGCCTACCTCTGCAGCTTTTCTTCTGAGGGAGCCAACCAGAGCCATTTATACTCACAGGACTGCCAGGGGCCCTGCAGTATGTGAAGCAATGGGATGGTGGGGGATCTTGCCTCATTCAAGTCAGATGATGAGAGGGGGATTGAGCGAGTGTATGTACAGACTTTTAGAATTCCCGCTGGCAACTTGGAGATCGCTTAACCCAGGGTTTGGCAAACTTTGGGCCAAATCCAGCCTACTACCTATTTTTGTAAATGGTTGAAAAAAATTAAAAGAATACTTTTTCATGACAGGTGACAATTATATGAAAATCAGTTTTCAGTGTTCATAAATAAAGTTTTACTGGAACACAGTCATGCTCCAATAAGTATCATTAACATATTATCTATGCCTACTTTCATACTACAACAGCAAAGTCTCATGAGTAGTTGCAATAGAGACCATATGGCCTGCAAAGCCAAGAATATTTACTATCAGGTTAGTTATAGAAAAAATTTGTCAAATCTAGGTTAAATAAATGAACTATAGATACAAGTGACAACATGGATAAATCTCAAAAACAAAATGTTGAATGATAAAATCAAGTTTCAAAATGAAGAGTATAATGATAGTATTTATGTAAGATTAAAAATATGTAATCTGAGATTTTTTTTATTTTTTATTTTTTGGGGTACATGGTAGGGTATATATTTGTGGGGTGCATGAAATGTTTTGATTCAGGCATGCAATGTAAAATAATCACATCAGTGAGAATGGGGCATCCATCTCTTCAACCATTTATCCTTTGTGTTTCAAAAATTCCAATTACACTCTTTTAGTTATTTTAAAATGTACAACTAAGTTATTATTGACTATAGTTACCCAGTTATGTGATCGAATAGTATGTTGTATTCATTTTTTCTATTGTTTTTGTACCCATTAACCATTCCCACCTCACCCCAAATCCTCCACTACCCTTCCCAGCCTCTGGTAACCATCATTTTACTCTCTACTTCGATGAGTTCGATTTTTCTGATTTTTGGATTCCGTAAATAAGTGAGAACATGCAATGTTGGTCTTTCTGTGCCTGGCTTATTTCACTTAACATAATGATCTTCACTTCCATCCATGTTATTGCAAATGACAGGCTGTCATTCTTTTCTATGGCTGAATAGTACTCCATTGTGTATATGTACCACATTTTCTTTATCCTTTCAGCTGTTGATGGACACTTAGATTACATCCAAATCTTAGCCATTGTGAACAGTGTTGTAACAAACACGGGAGTCCAGATTGATTTGAGATTATGTATGACAGATATATATGTTATATGACATATTAACATCCTAAGAAGTATAGAAATATGAATAGGAATAATGCATACCAACTTTAAGGAGTAGTTGCCTCTGGGGAAGATAATGGGATCTGAAAGAATACAAAACCAGCCTAACATAGTTCTATGATATTTTATATCTTGAAAGAAATAAAGATTTGAAACAAATATTGCAAAATACTAAGATTTGTTAAGCCAAAGGTAGATACACAAGTGTTCATTATGTTTAAATTTTTTATTCTGCAGGTTTGAAATATATTTTTAAAAATATTTTTAAGGAAAATATAGTGAACACATCAAACCTATAGCTTCACGGATACTACAAGGCAAGTAAAAGAGGGACTGGTTTAAAGTTAATACAATAAAAATATTTGGCATATGTAGTGAGCTGAATAGTGTCCTCTGAAAAGATATGTCCAAGTCCTAACCCCTAGGAGCTGTGAATGTGACCTTATATGGAAATGGGTTTTTACAGTTGTAATTGGGTTAAACTCAAGATGATAAACTGGATTTAGGGTGGGCCCCAACTCCAATGACTTGTGTTCTTATAAGAGGAGGAGAGGACGCAGAAACACATGGGGAGGATTATGGGCTCTGTGCCAGTTACTGTATGAGGCATTTTGAATACAGTCTCTTCTCTGGAAATCTGAATTAAATGGGTAATAACAGTAAACTATATAGTATAAGCTAAGCATAGTATATATGACATACAGAAGATTGGGCTCTTAATCCCATATGATTGACATCTTTATAAAAGAGGGCAAGGGACAGGGGAGACAAAGCTGTGAGAAGACGGGGACAGAGATTGAGCTGATACTGCCACAAGCCAAGGAACTCCAGGAACCACCAGAAGCTGGAGGAGGCAAAGGAGGAATCTTCCCTTGAAACTTCAGAGAGTGCCTGGCCCTGCCAACACCTTGGTTTCAGCCTTCACAACTCCAGAACTGTGAGAGAATACATTTTTGTTGTTTTAAGATACCTCAGAGATGGTACTTTGCTATGGCAATTCTAGGAAATGAATCCAGGAGATAATAGTTCAATCGGCATATGAGTGTGGCAAACATTCTGTAGCAAGTACTTTAGTGACCAAATTTTGGGAACACTGATTTATCCAGTGATTTTGCTTTAGCGATAAAAGAGGAGGCACCAAGATGAGCCTGGTGTAGGGGTACACAGCTGAGTGGTGGCAGAACTAGGATTTTAGTTCATGAACAATGATCTGTTGATTTGCTAATTTTTTCTCTCTGCCGGATAAATGCATACCAGGTCTCCCACTGCCACCACCTCATAAAGTGGGGAGAAATTCCTCCATCAACACCCAAATTGCCCTCTAAATAGAGAGCATAGGTGCACTCCAGTGTCTCTCAGTGGCAACCTGACACCTACCATTCCACAAGAGCAGTTTTGCTGCCTGACAACTCTTTCCATTTCTACGTAAATGTGTCCTGGAGAGTGGATCAATCAACCGCCCATCCACAGCAGGACATGGCATCAAACCTCTTCTCTCTGTCTGTCTTAGCTCAGGCTGCCACACAAAATACCACAGACTGGGTGGCTTAAACAACAGAAATGTATTTCTTACAGTTTTGGAGGCCACAAGTCAAGATCAAGGTGTCTGCAGATTAGGTTTCTTCTGAAGCCTCTCTCCTTGGCTTGCAGCTGGTCACCTTCTTCCTGTGTCCTCACATGGCCTTTCCTCTGTGCATGCATGTGTCTTCTTCTTCTTATAAGGCCATTAGTCCTATTAGATTAGGACTCAACCCTCGTAACCTCATTTAACCTTACTTACCTCCTCCAAAGCCCCATCTCCAAATACAGTCACATTGGGGATTATAGGTCCCCCCAACCAAATTCAGTAAGAATTCTGGGGGGGACAAAATTCAGTGCATAACACCACCTTTCAGCCAATCCCAGCAATTTCTCTTAATTCCAGATGGATTTTAATTGCCTTAGGGGAATGATGATCAGAAGTTCTAGTGTTGAAAATGTTGCTCAGCAGACACTGGTTAAGCACCTTCTCTGTATCAGCTGCTGCACTCAGCCAGTAGAAAGAAATCCCAGCCTAGAGCACAAATGAAAGTAGGACTGGGAAGTTTGTTCTCATGGACTCTCCTCTTCCCTCTCAAGCCCGTTCCTCTCCTGTTGTCCTCTCATCATCCAGTATCTCCCTTCCAGGCCTCCTGTCTCCCAAAAATACCCCTCTGCACTTAACTGATGCATCCTACAACTGCCCATCTGAGGCTGCCCTTAACGACCTATCCTTGGGGAAAGTGAGCTTGTAAACAAGTCCACACTGAAATATTAGTGATGGGTAACTGTTTAGGGAGCTCCCTCTCCCAGGGGCCCAGTTCAGGAGCCAAATGAACAAAACCCTCGTGGTGGAATTTGAGGCATTGAAGAGGGGCTGCTTCAAAGTCCTTTCTGTTGCTCTTCTCATTGCACCAAGAAGGTGTTATTCTTACTTGCAGATTCTGGAAGGGGTGGCTATTGGAGAGGAAGAAACATAGCTTAATAGAAGGTCACCAGTGAAGACCTGGGCCTTGGCCCGGCACGGTGGCTCATGCCTGTAATCCCAGCACTTTGGGAGGCCGAGGCAGGCAGATCACGAGGTCAGGAGTTTGAGACCAGGCTGGCCAACATGTTGAAACCCTGTCTCCACTAAAAATACAAAAATCAGCTGGGCATGGTGGCATGCGCCTATAATCCCAGCTACTTGGGAGGCTGAGACAGGAGAATCACTTGAACCTGGGCGGCGGAGTTTGGAGTGAGCCGAGATCACGCCACTGCACTCTAGCCTGGGCAACAGAGAGAGACTCAAAAGAAAAAAAACATAAAAAAAGACCTGGGCCTTAATGCTGATGTTGGCCCTGATGTGTTATATAACCTTGGGCAAATCCCTTCCCTTTTCCAGACCTCAGTTTCCCTACTGGCACAGCTGAAAGGATAAGCCTCCAGGGACACTGAGAATGAATGCCATAACAGGCAGACAAGTGTTTTAGATGGAAAATGCCATAAAATAAATTCAAGGTGTTATTATTTTAAGGCATGAAATCAGAACTTATAAAACCAAGCATAAAAATGTCCTGGTGGATATATTTTCATTCTGGAGAAAATTAATGGCTACATCTTGGGCTTGAATTTCTCATAGAGTCAGTCTCAGGGTGTCAGAGTTAGAAAGTCCCTTAGAGAGATGAACTCCTACCCCTCCTGATGGGGAGTCTGAGGCTCAGATAAGGAAGGGACTTACTCAGGGTCACACAGGTTAGGGACTCGGTTGGGATTGGGACTGGGTAGTCCTGGTGCCTCCTTCTCCATTCCAATCGTTCTTTTCATGGAGATGGCAGAGAGTGGATGGCTAAAACTTATGAACCACCTTTAAGTAATACTTAAGCCTTGTGAGACCACCTTAGCATTTGGGCACATCTCTCCCTGATGAAGGCTTCTAATTTGCAGGCCCAGTGGCCTCTCAGAGGAAATTTTTGCCACAGTTGCTGACCTCAGCTTCTCAGGGCTATAGACTTGCTCGACCCAGAAATTCTGCTGCTGGTCTCTTTTCCCCCACTGGGATGGCTCCTGTACAGTTTGACTTGGTCTAGTTTGAGTGCAGAGGTAATTGCAATATATTGAGGTTTGGTATTGTAATAAAAATAGGGGCCATTACAACTACCATTTATGTCATTAGTATTTAGTGGTGGTGTGTTGCAGCTTTTTTACTGCTCATAAAACTGTCACTGCTTGCAGATATGTCACGGCGCTGATATAAATTTAAAGGGTTGGAAATCCATAAGTCATAAAAACTAGATAGTAAATAGCAACAGAACAGGATGGACAAGAACTGTTGTATTAGGCATGCAAATGCTTATGGATTTGCATGTCTAGTGCTTGTATTAGCATAATGAGAAGCACATTTACATTACAGATGGAATTGATTAACTAGGCCCTTGTAAATAAAGTCCACTCAGCCTCAATAGAGGGTTTTTGGGCACCAGAAGAGAAATTGTTACAAGACCCAAAGGGCAAGTAGAGTCATTTCTTGATTCCTCTCTGGTGATATTGACTTAGAAGAAAAGTCTTCAGAATCACTGATGATGTTCAGATGGGAATGGATTTGGACTCATTTGACGTAATCATAATGACTAATGTGTTGAGCGCTTACTATGAACTAGCCACTATTTCCACATATATTAGCTCACTTAATCCTTACAACAGCCCTATTATTATTCCACTTTTACAGACTAAGGAAGTTAAGGTGCAGAGAAAATAAGGGAATTTATCAAAGTCCAATTATCAAGGAGTGGCAGAACTAGCATACAAACCTGGGCAGCCTGGCCCCAAAGCTCACTGCTACACCAGCTACCTCTTCTTCACGCAGTCCATGCATGCATGCAGCTAATACTTATTAAACATTGCCTCCATGCAGGCTTCATGCTACTGTCAAGGATATAAAGATAAGTAAGTTAAATGCTGTCTTCTTAAAAAGCTCATGCAGTCAAGTGGAGAAATTGAGACAAAAGCAAAAATTCCCACCGTATACTCAGGGAGCTCAAGGAAAGACACTAAGCCTCTAGGAAAAGTGAGTCAAAGAAGACTACTCCAAAGGGATCCCCCTTAAACTGAGAATGAAGGATATGTAGGAGCCAGCAGGTAAAAAATAAGAGAATTAGAACACTTGCTTAGGGAACAGCAAATGCAGAGTCATGGAAATGGAGCATTGAGTGTGTCCTCAGATCCCAATTCACTCCACACTGGAGCATAGTGTCCGTGTAAATGAGAGGCAGAAGAATCAGGAGCTGGTCATGAGGACCTTGTAGGATGTGGGAAGCCTTGCAGGGGCCAACTGATCCTTTGGTCCTATGGCCTTCTCCAAACAGAAACCTCTTTCCAAATTAGGCACTCGGATTTGCAGCTCAAATACCAACTCTCTATTGCAAAATCCAGAACCAAATCCTACTCTAAAGCCATGTGCCTTTTTCACAGTTTCACAGATTCTAAACTCCAGAATTGGTGAGGATATTGTGGCCATTCAGACCACCCTTGAAAGATGCATGAATCCTGCCATAAGCACCTCTTAACTGGTGAGTTGTTTAATTTCTGCCTGAGGACTCCCATTTAAAATTGGGCAGGAAGGGAATGTAAACTCATTCCTGGTAGCCCAGTTGAATGAGAGGTCCAAAGAATCCCGAATATTTCAGGGTGCCCTCCGTCAAAATGCGTATTTCCCACGAGCTCTCCTTTCACTAATAGCTCCTGACAGTAAATATACTACTTGTTCCAAGTGTATTTGAATGGAAGCCTCCCATAAATGATTTTTTTAAATGGTCCCAGACAAAATATAGCAAACAACGTGGGGGAATTCCTGAGAATCAACATCCTCTCTGAATCACCCTAAGGAGTAAAGGCGGGCACAGTTTCTTTGTAGGTGCTTTGGTTCTCCTTTGTGCCTCCAGATAACATGCAATGTAGATTGTTTTAGACGAATCTTCAGTGGGGCCAGCAACACTGGTCATCTTCTCCACCATTTAGAACTTTTCATTTGTCTTGGTCATGGTTCTGGGGTCTTCAGCAGGCAGAAGTTGTCATCTTGAGGTGCGCAACAGCTGCCAGGTGAGGATGCTGGTTCTGAGATTGAAAGCCTTATTGAAGGGGAGAAGGAAGGCATTTGGGAATAGTAAGCCATAATCCAGCATCAGAGAGAAATGTGACAGAAATTCCACAGTGGGGCTTTCTAATAGAAAAAGCAGAAGGTATGCTGGAGGATCCATGGATTGCGGATTCATGCATCATGAAAGGGCTGGTCTGAATGGCCATGACATCCTGATGAATTCAGGGAGTTAATGATGAATCTACAAAATGATGTTAAAGGCACAGGACTTTGGAATAGGCAGAAATTTGCAATACAGAATTGTTATCTAAAATGCAAATCATAATGCTTAATCTGGAAAGAGTCTTCTGTTTGGAGAGGACCATAGGTTGGCCCCTCCCACATGTCTTCCCACATCCTACAAGTACCTCCTGACTAGGTCCTGCTTCTCCTTCTGCTTCCCACCTCCCACCCATCCCCTCCCACTCACTCCTGGTGAACTCTGTCCAGAGTGCTGGTTTTCATTTTCTTCTTCAGTAAAGCCAATCAGGATAAAGCTTGCCACATTCTTGGCTGGTTCCGCCCTCAGTCAACCAGGAGCTGCTCAGAAATTCCTTTTCATAGCTGGTAGGAAAGCTGGTTTAGGGACTAAAAGCCTTAAGAAACAATTCTTGCCCAGCACTCTGGGCAGCACAGCCATTGGCTGCTAGAGTTGACTTCCCTGGGGTGTCAGGGCTTCCAAGCCTAAGTATCTGACAGCTGGATTTCCCCAGCAGTAGAGCACTGTCTCCTTTCATCTACTTCCTCCCTCTGCTCTGGGCCATCAGCACAGCTACAAAGCTGGACCTGTGTAATGTGGACTTTGAGCTAGAACAGAGGTTGGGGGCTTCCTAGGTTCTCTGTTTCTTGAAGGTGCTGCACATGTGGTCAAGTTCATGACTGCACAGTGTGTGACAGTGTAAGTGTGCCAGGTGACATTTTACTAGTGCACACATATATATGCATGTTTATCTTTTGTGGATGTATGTGCATTAGGCTGTAAGTACATGTATCTGTATATGGATGTATATCTTGCTTCATGTATATGCGTGCATGTTAGTCTATGAATCTCTCTACAGATTTGTATATGTGTATATGGGTACTTATGTCTGTGAACATGTGTTCCTATGTGTATTGTTGCATACCTGTGTGTGCACATGTGTCTGTGTATACACACATCTGGAAATGCTGACAAGCGTGCGGGAGGTGCTTGTGGCAGGACTAAGAGCTGACACTGTAATCTCTTCCTGGGAATTTCAGAGCCTCTGAGGACAAAATTCCCTGAGAGGAGGCAGAGGCCTGAGTTGCCAGCTAGACTATAAATCCTTTTTATGTTGCCCAAGGCCATTGTCCCAGACATTGGTCCTGGCCTGAGAGTCTGGGAGATGGCAGGATCTGCAGGAAGAGGCCTGCCACCACAGAGCAGGCATATTAGTCTGTTTTCTGTTGCTATAAAGGAATACCTGAGACTCGGTAATTTACAAATAAAAGAGGTTTATTTGGCTGGTGGTTCTGTGGGTTGTATAAGAAGTGCGGTGCTGGCATCTGCTTGGCTTCTGGTGAGGGCCTCAGGAAGCTTTTACTCATGGCCAAAGGGAAGCGAAGCTGGTGTGTCACATGGTGAGAGAGGGAGCAAGAGAGGGAGGGGAGGGGGTGCCAGACTCTTTTAAACAACCAGCTCTCACGTGAGCTAACTAAGGATGAACTCACTCATGTCTCTGGGGAGGACACCAAGCCATTCATAAGGGATCCAACCCGAAGACCCAAGCACCTCCCACCAGGCCCTACCTTCAGCACTGGAATCACATTTCAGCATGGGCGTTGGAAGAAACAAATATACAAATATCAGCAGGGGAACCAGGTTTCCCTCTCCCCACAAAATAGGAGCCCAGGGGCAGGGGTGGGGGAATCCTAGTGATAGCACACCCACATTGAGCCAAGTTTTACATGTATGCACCCATTTGATTCCCACAACAGCTTCGGGTGAATTATCAGTCCCAATTTCCAGAAGAAGACATGAAGGCACAGTGAGTACAAGTAACCTGGCAGGATTGGACGGCAGGCAGGAGAGCTCTGGCTGTGACCTTAGGCACGAAGCTCCTCCAGGATGAGCCATACAGCTCTAAGATTTCTTCTTCCCAGTGACCAGAGGTCATTTCTGGTTGAAAGGTCAACCCAGCGAAGTTTTTGTTTTGCCTTTCTTCCCTTCTGTCCTCATTCTTCTCTTTGCTCTGAAGGTGTCCACACCACATCCATCAAATCAACACCTGCAGCTTCTTACAGGGGGCACTGCTGCATTTAGAACTTCTCTAACCAGTGCCACTGCAGACCCCAATTTTTCACCTTCATCACAATCGTCTGTGGTGCTGGCCAATCTCTTATTGACCTGCTCTCTGCTTCCCAAGCTGTTTCCATATCGAGCCAATTAATCAGTGGTAAGGTGAGTGTGGCTACTAATGACATGAAATGTCTCACTTCTCCAGGACAGACCACAGAAGTCCTAAGTGCACTTCAAGTTAACATCTCTTTAGGCTTAAAGAAGGGACATGTAACCTGCCCAGATTACATGGCTAGTGAGCGGTATACTGGCCTTGAACTCAAGTCTTGTGGTTTCAAACCCATTACTTTTCTCACTTAACCAACTTCTGATTTACTAAAGAAGTGTGATGATAGTGGGAGCTTCAGGTCGAGACTGATCATTGGCGGAGATAGTTTGGTTGTACTATACGTCTTTATCTGTGAGTAGAGCGACTTTCTTGAGATGTGGGAACAGAAGCCCTCCTGAATGGATTCAACATGACAACTTGCCTTCACCTCTCTTAGGAACTTGTCTAAGATAATAAAAACCCCAACCTGACATGTGACCTTTTGCCCAAATCTAAGATCACCACAAGTGTCAGCTGCCCATGCATTGATATTCTTTTAAGGATAAGATACAGTAAAGGGGGAGATAAAAGATAGTTTTTATTATAATATCTTGGTTAAATATTTTGGTGTAGATCCACCTTTCTGGAAAACTCCAGCCAGAGAGCAAGTCTGAGATTGGGAGAAAGTAAAAAGCAGGTAAGACTTAGTTATCATATACATATAGACTGATGCTTTATAGATCCTACCTACTGCCCTGGGAAGCTTTGCAGTAGCACTCCTTGTCATGTTATAAATAATCATGGATTCTGAATCTCCTGGTTAAAAATGTCCTTGATGCATTTTATGGGTGGAACATCTTAAAATGCATGATACAGCAGCAAGAATCCACAAAACCCAAGCTTGGGGAGAGAAAGCCAGGGACATCTTCTGACAATGGACTCTCCACCTCTCGTGTGGTCCCTGTATCCCTACCAGGTTTTAAGGGGCTCAAGGACACCAGATGGCCTGCTGTACAGTCAGCGTTAAGATTTACCCATCTCCAAGAAACTCATGAGCTGCTTAAAATGAGTTTCCAAATGTGTGTTTAGGCTGGATTTACGTCTGGGTTGCTGCATATTAAATGCTGATTATTAAAAACATTTGCATGGCATTTTAAGAACGATAGATTATGTATCTGTTACCTAAGTCTCAGTGAAGGCTTTATTAATTCATTATTATTTTATCAACATACAATAAACTGTTCTATTAAATCTAAATTAGACAGATATTTGGGGAGGGATCATCTAAAAGGACCTCAGCCGAGACTGTCCCCAGGGAAGGACTTAATGAAGTTTCAAACAGTTAATAACCCTCAGTTCATAAATAAAACATGGGTATTTAAAGACCTGCAAAATACTAGAATAAGATGTTGAGATTCAACAAAGGAAGTATGAAAGAACGCTCGTGGAATTCCCTTCCTTGCAACTCACAGATGGAACCTCTACCTTTAGACAATATTTATTGTGCACCTGGGAATATGTGACACCCCTGGGAATGACCTCTGCCCTTGGCCCCAAATTCACTAAGGAAATGGGTAGAGTGACAACTTTGAAACAATTTTCTCCTTCTTTCAAATAATCCACTTTTGACTTAAAGAAGTGTTTTGGTGTGAGAGATAAGGAATGAAAAAGTGAGATTCCATCCTAATAAGAGAGATGACAATTTCTTAATAACCCTGTATGGTAAATTACTACTATTTGAAAGCTAGATCTCATTCTACGTACTCCAGAAGCAGGACCAGTGACATCATTTGCAGTGCCCAGTGCAAAATAAAATGCAGAACCCCTTGTTTAATAAATAGTTAAGAATTTTTAAATGGCAAAAGCAGAACATTCAACCAAGCACAGGGCCCTTCTAAAGGTGGGACCCAATGTAACTGCACAAGTTAATGGCCATGAAGTTTGGCCTTATCTGGTGGCATAAAAAGCAAAGGCCCTGAGTTGGGGAAGTGCTGGTGTCCCAGTGGACCACGGGTAGTGGAGAAGTTAGAAGGAATCACTGTAGGAAGAACAGCGAGGCTGTAGGTTAGGCAGAGCCAGACTATAAAAGGCCTAAGAGCCAGGGTAAGGGACAAGGAAGTTATGCAAAGTTTTAGAGCACAGTGTGATGATCTCAGAATTTCAAGCTCGCTGATGGTCTAGGGCCAAGGACTACCTCAGGTTGGAAAGGTTTTCTCACATTGCGATGACTTGTACTTGCAAACTTACTTATTCTGGGGGCACTAACCAGAGCCAATACTTGGCTTTTCTTCTTTGCAGCCTGAGTTCCCAGCAAACCCTCTACACTTTTCTGGGTGGTGACTAACTACAGTGGGCTTCAAGCTTTCTTAATTTGCCTTCCACTGAATGAAGAGCCTGAGACACAGAGTTGGGTGTGATATGGTTTGGCTGTGTGCCCACCCATATCTCATCTTGAACTGTAACTCCCACAATTCCCATGTGTTGTGGGAGGAACCCAGTGGGAGGTGATTGAATTATGGGGGCAGGTCTTTTCTGCACTGTTCTCCTGATAGTAAATGAGTTTCATGAGATCTGAAGGTTTCAAAAATGGGAGTTTCTCTGCACGAGCTCTCTCTTTGCCTGCTGCCATCCACGTAAGATGTGACTTGCTCCTCCTTGCCTTCTGCCATGACTGTGAGACTTCTCCACCCATGTGCATCTGTAAGTCCATTAAACCTCTTTCTTTTGTAAATTGCCCAGTCTTGGGTATGTCTTTAGCAGTGTGAAAAGGGACTAATACAGGGTCTAAGTCATTTAATTATGGGTGACCCAAATGGGCAAAGTGAGGAAGCAGGGAGAGTGAGCTAGTGAAAGAGAAAAAGCCAGCAAAAGGTGTTTCACTAAGTGGGCTGCCGCAGCGGGCAGCTGGGGCTCCTCAAGAACTGTGTAGAATGCACTGCAGAATTGTCCCTCTGCAGAACAGGAAGCTAAAGCGTAGCCACTAACTTTCACTCCCATTGGTTGAGGACCTCCTTTGGGGCTACTGTCTAGCATGCATTTTCAGGTTACAACTGCTAACAGTTGAAGGACCTGCTTGGCTGTGGAAAGCATCTTGGCACAGAAAGAAGGGGAGAGACACTGCAACGTATCTGAGGTAAGATGCTAGCTGTGTGCTCAGTGGTTCCTTGATAGCTGCATAGAAACTGAGTGGGCATATGGCATGGGACACATAAGGTATTTATAACAACCCCCCCAGACCACCAGAAAGGGTCTGAAAGCCTTCATAGTCTCACACACTTGGGACTCAGTCTCTGAGTACACATAGATGAGTGGAAAAGTTTTCAGGAAGTAGTTGACTGTACTTTCCCATGCCATACACAGAGGCAGAGTATGTGTCCTAGAGGGGGACAATTTAAAACACAGGTAGACCAGAAAGCTACCTGGAAGGTACATTGAATCTCCCCACAACTCCTCCTGTTGGTTCCTGGAATTCTTCCTCTGATCCCTCTGTTAGAGGATTACCTTTTCCACTGAAACCTTTGGTGGGAATGGCAGTGTAGCAACACTGGACTCCCAGCATCACAGGGTGAGACAGGGAGATGTAAAACTCTGCCAAGAACCAGCCCGGAGGCCCATGATTCAACCTTAAAGTCATGGGTGTTGGAGAGGAACAGCCCTGAGTTTGAATCTTTGTTCTATTACTTGTCAGCTGTGGGATCTCGGGCAGGTTACTCATTCATTTGTATGGTGACTAATTAAATAGTCACAGAGCATTGACTCTGTTTCAGGGATGAAACAAGCTTGCTCAGAACTTTCAGGCTACAGAAGAAGATAGACAATAATAGATGAGATGGGTAAGACTAAGATAAGAACACGTGTATATGCGCGTGGGAGAGCAAACAGGTGGACATGTAGAGTTTGAGATGTCTGTAAGGCGTGCAGGTGGAGACAGCTATTAGATGTTGGTTATTTGAGTCTAGACTTTGGTGAAGCCATTTTGGTGAAGCCTGACTTGGCAGTCATTGGCACAGAGGTGCTCTTTGAAAGCCTAGGGAAAGATGTTATCTGTAAAGACGGGAGAAGATCTGTCTGCAGAGTCAGATGGAGCCTAGGAAGTTCAAGTTGCCTTTCCCCTTCTCTCTTCCTCCTTTCCCTTCCATCATGGGGATCAAGTGTGTGGGCCCCTTGGAGGCTTGCGCAAAGGCCAGTGGGGATAATCCAGCCTCAAAGGAGAGGAACAGCACAATTTCTGCTCAGTCTCAACACCAGGTGTCTTACCCAAGGTCCTTACTTCTGAGCAACAGGATGCACTGGGTTGTGCTGGAGGACTGTCATAAACAAGATTCACATGGGCCTTTGACACTGAACTCATTCCCAAGATAGTGGCCACACTGATTCATCTTTCAAGGCAGTGAGCTGGAGAGGAGAGACAGGTTTGGCGTCAGGAACCTGAGTCCTACACACAAAGAGACCATGAGCCCATTTGACACTGTGACGACAAAAGGCCTTGGTTGCTAGGAAGAAGGCAGTGGAGAGGCACTGCATAGGCTGTTTGTCAGAGTGGAGTAAATATACATTGAAATATGAATCACTGGAGGCCTTTTAAACACTGTCTCCTGATGTACAGAAATCACATTTCTCTTGTGGTGGAAAATGGCAGCAGGCATAAATTGTTAGGGGATGCTTTGTGAATGGCAGGCCTTATACAGTGCTTTGTTCTACCTATAACATTTCTGCTGCACAATGATAGTTTCTGCACAATGTCTGCAAATGTACATGAGTAACCACACATACACACGCCTTGGTTATTCATTTATAGATATTTCAGAACTTCCTTAATAAGCAAGAAGAGTCACATGGCTTAAACTGCCTTTGTCTAATTCCCTAAAATGTTTCCACCACTGAAGAACTTTCAAGTAATCATGACACCAGCCTCAACCATAATATTTCTGCATACCCAGTTAAGAATCCCAGTTCTGGACTCAGAGTTGAGCCCAAATTTTGGCTGCGCAGCTGTGATCTTGGACAAGTCATTTTGTCTTTCTAAGCCTCCACTTCCTAATATATGAAATGGAAATTATAATATGCTCTCAGTCTGTACAGAGTGTTCGGGAGTAGTAAGAGGTTTAATGCCCAAAGAGCACTTAGCACAGAGCCTAGGATGTGACAGGCACTCGTTAAGTACTGCCTATTACTTGTATCCCAAACCCCAACTTTCAGATGAGTTGACAGAAGTCACCAAAGTTAAGTGATTCAGCCAGGGTTACACAGCTGCTGTGGTATTAGGACTGAATGTTTGTGTCTTCCCAAAATTAATATGATAAATCCCTAATACCCAGTGTGATGCTACTTGGAGATGAGGCCTTTGGAAAGTAATCAGGGTTAAACTAGGTCATGGGGGTGTGACCCTCATGATGGAATTAGTGGCCTTTAAGAAGAGGGGGAGAAAGAGAAATTAGCATACATGCACCAAGACTGCATAGGGACCAGTAAGAGGTCATTGGTCTGCAGCCAGGAGGATAGCTGTCACCAGGAACTGAATCAGTGGGTGCCTTGATCTTGAACTTCCCAGACTCCAGAACTACGGGAAATACATTTCTGTTGTTTAAGTCACCCTGTCTACGATATTTTGTTATGGCAGCCTGAACAGATTAAGACATACAGTAAGTCCCAACTCATATTCTGGCCCCAAATCTAGGTACAAATCTCAGACAAGCTCTAGAAATGGGCTCAAAGCACCCAGAGGCATCATGGAAATTGAAAGTTGGCCTTATACTTTGCCTCCTTCTCATCCTTCTTCGTTTCCACAAAATTCTGCCTTGTCAAAAACATGTAGTTTCCTAACCCAATGTCAAAGTGTCCACACTAATAAACTTGGATATGATAATTTTATTCATTTAACATTCATTTAATTTACATATTTTTTCATTTAGTCATTCTTTTAACATATTTTTCATTCACCTTTCAATCACTCAGCACTTATTGAGCACCTGTTGTGTGCAGAGTCTTGGCTAAACAAATGAAATAAAATCTCCTTCAGACCCTGGGTTCCTTTGCAGCATGCTAGGGGCATGAGGAGTGTCCCCCTGTCTGCCCTCTTCCCAAATGCTTGCCCTGTATCACACATTCCCATATCTGGTTCCAGCCCTCGGCCTCTGGAGTGTGGAGATTCCAGTGCTTGCCCCTCTTTTCCAAGCTTGCCTGGATCTCTGAATTTGCTTTCTAGGGCTGCTGTAAGAAATTACCTCCAACCTAGTGGCTTAAAACAACACAGATTTATTTTCTTTCAATCTGTAGGTTAGTTAAAGTTTGGCATGGTCTCACTGTGCTAAAAGCAAGGCATTGCCAGGGCTGCATTTCTTTCCGAAGGTCTAGTGGAAAATCCGTTTCCTTGCCTTTTCAGGCTCCTACCGGCTGTCCCCTTCCTCCATCTTCACAGTCAGCAATGTTGAATCTCTGACTTTTCTGCAGTCACATCACCCTTTGAGCCAGCTGGGAAAAGCTCTCTGATTTTAAGAATCTATGTGATTAGATTGGGTCCATCTGGATGATTCTGGATACTCTCCCATTGTCAAGGTCTGTAACATGAATCACATCTGCGAAGTCCCCTTTGCCATGGGAGAAATTCTAGAAGAACAGAATCAAGGCTTAGTCCCCTAGTACACTCACAGGTTCTGGGGCGAGGGCATGGACATCTTGGTGGGGACATTATTCTGCCCACCACTGTACCTCAGCAGATCTCTGGGCAGGGCCAGCACCTGATGGATTCAGAGCATCTGTCACTGGGCCCTGGTAGGCCTGCAGGAGGGTTTTATGTTCCAAGCCAAGAAGAGTCATAAGTGGAAGTTCCATTTCAATGCAATGGATAGAGTCTCTCTAGTCAGTCAAATTATAGTTCAATCAGTTCATTTTAATCACTCCTCTGGAGAGAAGTAAAACCCTGTGTTGAGGAATATGCAGCAATTTTATTGATGACAAGTTTAATTGTTTCATTTTTCCTTACTGTCTCCAACACACCCGACTTTTAATCAGTGGGAACTGAAGTTTAATGAAGTAAAGTCCACTTTTCCGCAGTTCACAACTAGCTGGAAATAATTGGGCTGAGACTCCCATCCAGACACTGCAGAGCCGCTGGCATCTTCCTGAAAACTGGGCTTAATTGCTTTGCTGATGTTGTTAAGTAGTCCTGAGGGGATGGAAATAGTAATGCTGCCCACATATGATGGGAAACAATACCACAAAATGTCCTAAAAGGGTCTTCAAAGTCTGTCCAATTGGTAGTGAGGAAGAAAAACTAAAACTGAGTGTGTTTTCTGCAGGCAGGGACCTGGGGGAGCATGCGGGGGCTGTAACATAAACTGCCACAATTTGATAAAGAGCAACATCAATATCATCATGAACAACTTTTTTCCTTCCTTTGAAAGCTAAGCAGGACTCCAAGAGCAGGTGTGAGCCTGTGAGTGTGTATGCCCATGTCTGTGTTTCTGTGGGGCAGTTTTAAGGAAAGCATTGAGTTTTCAGGGACAGGTGGCTGGCTCTGGTCTCTGAAAGGGAGGGCTCAAGGTGGCAAATCTGGAGGATTTAAGAGGGCATTGTCTCAGCCCTAAGGAGAGGTAGAGAGATAGGCTGGTCTGGAGAAATTCTAGAATCACAGAATCAAGGCTTGGAAAAGCCAGAGAGATTATTTTCTTATTTCTCCCAACCCCTATAATCTTTACTTTACTTGAAGGAGATGTTGATGATGATAGCAGCAATAACTGCTGGTTTTTGCTCACTTATTGTACAGACAGATACTTGGGCTAAGTACTTTAATTGTGTTCTCTTATTCCTCATAAAACCCCAATAAACTGGGTGCTATTATTATCCTATATTACAAATAAAGAAAACAGATAAGTAAATAAAGAGAATTGTTGCTTGGGATAAGTGCTACAAAAAGTAACAGTAGAAGGTAACTCCCAGGAGTGGTAGGAGAACTGGGTGGTCAGGAAAGGCTCTTAAAGAGAAGGTATGATACCTGAATTATTTGCAGGCATTTGGGAGAAGATTTTAGGTAAAGGTAACAGTAGTGCAAAACTCTTGGGGAGGGAATAAGCTTGACTTATGGAAGAGCAGGAAGAAGACCAATATGGCAGGAGCATAAAAAATGAGGAGAAAGGAGGTGGTGCTATGGTCTGAATCTTTGTGTCCCCTCAAAATTTGATGGGTTGAAACCTAACCCCCAATGCAGTAGTATTAAGAGATGGGTCCTTTAGGAGGGGATTACATCATGAGGGTGGAGCCATCATCCATGAGATGGCTGCTGTTATATAGGAGAGTACCATGCTGTTTTGGTTACTGTAGCCTTGTAGCACACTTTGAGACCAGGTAGCGTGATACCTCTAGCTTTGTTCTTTTGGCTTAGGATTGTCTTGGCAATGTGGGCTCTTTTTTGGTTCCATATGAACTTTAAAGTAGTTTTTTCCAATTCTGTGAAGAAAGTCATTGGTAGCTTGATGGGGATGGCATTGAATCTACAAATTACCTTGGGCAGTATAGCCATTTTCACGATATTTATTCTTCCTATCCATGAGCATGGAATGTTCTTCCATTTGTTTGTGTCCTCTTTTATTTGATTGAGCAGTGGTTTGTAGTTCTCCTTGAAAAGGTCCTTCACATCCCTTGTAAGTTGGATTCCTAGGTATTTTATTCTCTTTGAAGTAATTGTGAATGACAGTTCACTCATGATTTGGCTCCTATTTATCTGTTATTGGTGTAGAGGAATGCTTGTGATTTTTGCACATTGATTTTGTATCCTGAGACTTTGCTGAAGTTGCTTATCAGCTTAAGGAGATTTTGGGCTGAGACGATGGGGTTTTCTAAATATACAATCATGTCATCTGCAAACAGGGACAATCTGACTTCTTGTTTTCCTAATTGAATACCCTTTATTTCTTTCTCCTGCCTGATTGCCCTGGCCGGAACTTCCAACATTATGTTGAATAGGAGTTGTGAGAGAGGGCATCCCTGTCTTGTGCCAGTTTTCAAAGGGAATGCTTCCAGTTTTTGCCCATTCAGTATGATATTGGCTGTGGGTTTGTCATAAATAGCCCTTATTATTTTGAGATACATCCCATCAATACGTAGGTTATTGAGAATTTTTAGCATGAAGGGCTGTTGAATCTTGTCGAAGGCTTTTTCCACATCTATTGAGATAATCATGTGGTTTTTGTCTTTGGTTCTGTTTATATGATGGATTACGTTTATTGATTTGTGTGTGTTGAACCAGCCTTGAATCCCAGAGATGAAGCCAACTTGATTGTGGTGGATAAGCTTTTTGATGTGCTGCTGGATTCAGTTTGCCAGTATTTTATTGAGGTTTTTTGCATCAATATTCATCAGGGATATTGGCCTAAAATTCTTTTTTTTGTTATGTCTCTACCAGGCTTTGGTGTCAGGATGATGCTGGCCTCATAAAATGAGTTAGGGAAGATTCCCTCTTTTTCTATTGATTGGAATAGTTTCAGAAGCAATGGTACCAGCTCTTGTTTGTACCACTGATAGAATTCAGCTGTGAATCTGTCTGGTCCTGGACTTTTTTTGGTTGGTAGGCTATTAATTATTGCCTCAATTTCAGAGCCTGTTGTTGGTCTATTCAGGGATTCAACTTCTTCCTGGTTTAATCTCAGGAGGGTGTATGTGTCCAGGAATTTATCCATTTCTTCTAGATTTCCTAGTTTATTTGCATAGAGGTGTTTATAATATTCTCTGATGGTAGATTGTATTTCTGTGGGACCGGTGGTGATATCCCCTTTATCATTTTTTATTGTGTCTATTTGATTCTTCTGTTTTTTCTTCTTTATTAGTCTTGCTAGCGGTCTATCAATTTTGTTGATCTTTTCAAAAAATCAGCTGCTGGATTCATTGATTTTTTGAAGGGTTTTTGTGTCTCTATCTCCTTCAATTCTGCTCTGATCTTAGTTATTTCTTGCCTTCTGCTAGCTTTTGAATGTGTTTGCTCTTGCTTCTAGTTCTTTTAATTTTGATGTTAGGGTGCCAATTTTAGATCTTTCCTGCTTTCTCTTGTGGGCATTTAGTGCTATAAATTTCCCTCTACACACTGCTTTAAATGTGTCCCAGAGATTCTGGTATGTTGTATCTTTGTTCTCATTGGTTTCAAAGAACATCTTTATTTCTGCCTTCATTTCGTTATGTACCCAGTAGTCATTCAGGAGCAGGTTGTTCAGTTTCCATGTAGTTGAGTGGTTTTGAGTGTGTTTCTTAATCCTGAGTTCTAGTTTGATTGCACTGTGGTCTGAGAGACAGTTTGTTGTGATTTCTGTTCTTTTACATTTGCTGAGGAGTGCTTTACTTCCAACTATGTGGTCAATTTTGGAGTAAGTGCAATGTGGTGCTGAGAAGAATGTATATTCTGTTGATTTGGGATGGAGAGTTCTGTAGATGTCTATTAGGTCTGCTTTGTGCAGAGCTGAGTTCAATTCCTGGATATCTTTGTTAACTTTCTGTCTTGTTGATCTGTCTAATATTGACAGTGGGATGTTAAAGCTTCCCATTATTATGTATGGGAGTCTAAGTCTCTTTGTAGGTCTCTAAGGACTGGCTTTATGAATCTGGGTGCTCCAGTGTTGGTGCATGTATATTTAGGATAGTTAGTTCTTCTTGTTGAATTGATCCCTTTACCATTATGTAATGGCCTTCTTTGTCTCTTTTGATATTTGTTGGTTTAAAGTCTATTTTATCAGAGACTAGGATTGCAACCCTGCTTTTTTTGTTTTCCATTTGCTTGGTAGATCTTCCTACATCCCTTTGTTTTGAGCCTATGTGTGTGTCTGCACGTGAGATGGGTCTCCTGAATACAGCAAACTGATGAGTCTTGACTCTGTATCCACTTTGCCAGTCTGTGTCTCTTAATTGGAGCATTTAGCCCATTTACATTTAGTTAATATTGTTATGTGTGAATTTGATTATATCATTATGATATTAACTGGTTATTTTGCTCATTAGTTGATGCAGTTTCTTCCTAGCATTGACAGTCTTTACAATTTGGCATGTTTTTGCAGTGGCTGGTACTAGTTGTTCCTTCCCATGTTTAGTGCTTCCTTCAGGAGCTCTTGTAAGGCAGGCCTGGTGGTGACAAAATCTCTCAGCATTTGCTTGTCTGTAAAGGATTTTATTTCTCCTTCACTTATGAAACTTAGTTTGGCTGGATATGAAATTCTGGGTTGAAAAGTCTTTTCTTTAAGAATGTTGAATATTGGCCCCCGCTCTCTTCTGGCTTATAGAGTTTCTGCTGAGAGATCCGCTGTTAGTCTGAAGGGCTTCCCTTTGTGGGTAACCCGACCTTTCTCTCTGGCTGCCCTTAACATTTTTTCCTTCATTTCAACTTTGGTGAATCTGACAATTATGTGTCTTGGGGTTGCTCGTCTCAAGGAGTATCTTTGTGGTGTTCTCTGTATTTCCTGAATTTGAATGTTGGCCTGCCTTGCTAGGTTGGGGAAGTTCTCCTAGATAATATCCTGAGTGTTTTCCAACTTGGTTCCATTCTCCCTGTCACTTTCAGGTACACCAATAAGACATAGATTTGGTCTTTTCACATAGTCCCATATTTCTTGAAGGCTTTGTTCATTTCTTTTTACTCTTTTTTTTTCTAAACTTCTCTTCTTGCTTCATTTCATTCATTTGATCTTCAATCACTGATACCCTTTCTTCCACTTGATCTAATTGGCTACTGAAGCTTGTGCATGCATCACATAGTTCTCGTGCCATGGTTTTCAGCTCCATCAGGTCATTAAAGGTCTTCTCTATGCTGTTTTTTTCTAGTTAGCCATTTGTCTAATCTTTTTTCATGGTTTTTAGTTTCTTTGTTTTGGGTTTGAACATCCTCTTTTAGCTCGGAGAAGTTTGTTATTACCAATTGTCTGAAGCCTTCTCCTCTCAACTTGTCAGTCATTCTCCATCCATCTTTGTTCCATTGCTGGTGAGGAGCTGCATTCCTTTAGAGGAGAAGAGGCACTCTGATTTTTAGAATTTTCAGCTTTTCTGCTCTGGTTTCTCCCCATCTTTGTGGTTTTTATCTACCTTTGGTCTTTGATAATGGTGACATATAGATGGGATTTTGGTGTGGATGTCCTTTCTGTTTGTTCATTTTTCTTCTAACAGTCAGGACCCTCAGCTGCAGGTCTGTTGGAGTTTGCTGGAGGTCTGCTCCAGACTCTGTTTGCCTGGGTATCACCAGCGGAGGCTGCAGAACAGCAAATGTTGCAAAGCAGCAAATGTGGCTGCCTGACCCTTCCTCTGGAAGCTTCGTCTCAGAGGGGCATCAGGCCATATGAGGTGTCAGTTGGCCCCTACTGGGAGGTGCCTCCCAGTTAGGCTACTTGGGGATCAGGGACCCACTTGAGGAGGCAGTCTGTCTGTTCTCAGGTCTCAAACTCCGTGCTGGGAGAACCACTATTCTCTTCAAAGCTGTCAGACACAGACAGGGACGTTTAAGTCTGCAGAAGTTTCTGCTGCCTTTTGTTCAACTATGCCCCCAGAGATGGAGTCTACAGAGCAGGCAGGCATCCTTGAGCTGTGGTTGGCTCCACCCAGTTCGAGCTTCCAGGCCGCTTTGTTTACCTACTCAAGCCTCAACAATGGTGGATGCCCCTCCCCCAGCCTCGCTGCCACCGTGCAGTTCAATCTCAGACTGCTGTGCTAGCAGTGAACGAGGCTCCATGGGCATGGGACCCTCTGAGCCAGGTGTGGGATATAATCTCCTGGTGTGCTGTTTGCTAAGACCATTGGAAAAGTGCAGTATTAGGGTGGGAGTGTCCCATTTTTCCAGGTACTGTCTGTCACGGCTTCCCTTGGCTAGGAAAGGGAAATCCCCGATCCCTTGCACTTCCTGGCTGAGGCAATGCCCCACCCTGCTTCGGCTCATGCTCCGTGGGCTGCACTCACTGTTCGGCAAGCCGCAGTGAGATGAACCTGGTACCTCAGTTGGAAATGCAGAAATCACCTGTCTTCTGCATTACTCATGCTGGGAGCTGCAGACTAGAGTTGTTCCTATTCGGCCATCTTGGAACCTCCCTCCATTTATCTTTTTAAAAAGGCATTTTTAGTTGACCTAAGAAGGTAAGTTTAGAAACAGAGAGATTAGTTAGGAGGCTCCTATTATAGGACATACTGAGGTCTCAACAAATACTGGATTATTACACAAATTATTATCATCTCAGAGAGGAGTTAGCCCCTGAGGAGGTACATTTATAGATAGCAGGAGAAAAATGGTTTGGTCAGTCATGTAAAATGCAAGATGAGAATTTTTAGAGACAAGTCTTCTCAAGTCATTGTGTTCCTTAATGAATCAAAAGGTAGTGAGTGTGGAAAACAGAGAAGGAGGAGCCTGGATGATGATCATGGGACAGGAGTGGCCAGTCAGCTGGCCTGTTTGCAGTGATTATGAATGTATGATTGCCAAGCCTCTTAAGCAATAAATAACCCAAAATGTCCTTACATGAATGAAGCTGGGAACAGCAACATTGTCAGAACCTTGTTCTTGAATTTGCCACTACCCAGGAAGGGTCTCGGCATTTGTTGACACACTTCCCAGGCTGGACTGTTGATGTCTCCATGTCAAAAAGAAGAGAAAAATAAACTTGTAAAGAGGACCATGTCAGAAATGTGTGTGTGCGTGCATGTGTGTGTGTGTGTGTGTGTGTGTGTGTGACAGGGAGAGAGAGAGAGAGAGAGAGACTGACTTTTCAGTTTATCCCAAGCCATGGCAGTACTTTTGTTCGATTTTTTTTTCTGCTGCTCTTAGGTAACAAAAAGGTAAATTAAAATACAATAAAAATATTACAGAGGGAAAAAAGTCAAAAGAAGAACCAATTCTCCTGGCATTTGTTTCAAGGCTACAAAATGTAGAGTGTCTTGACAGCATCGAGAGATATTTTTCTCCTTTAAACTAGGTTTCAGAGAATGTGCTTCATTTAAACAAATCAATATCTTTAATTCCAGCCTGTTGCTCTGGATTTAGTGCCTGATTTCCAGGGAAATGTAGAAAAAGTCAAGCCTCATAAGTTTTGCATACTTTCCATGAAAAGGCAGCAGAAGACCAAGGGAGATTCAGCATCTATTTTTAGGAACAATTTAATTCTTTTCTACTTCTTGGCAGAATATGGACTGCCTGGGAAGCTGTAAGGCATTTCAGAAAATAAAGCAAAGAAGAGGATATGAAGTTTTGAGTGTGGGGACTGCAGTTGTAAATGTGGCCTGCAAAAGCCTCACTGAGAGGGTGACATTGAATAAAGACATGCAGGAGACAAGAAGGTGAGCCAGGTAGGAACAGGGGAAAGAGGATCCTGGGCAGAGAGAGCAGAAAAGTCAAAGGCTCTGAGCTTGGAGCAGGCTTGCTGTGCCCAAAGAATGAGGAGTTGAGTATGACTGGAATGGCAGGAGAGAGTAGAGGATGAGGTCAGAGATAAGGGTGTCCGGATCATGTGGGGCTTTCTGGCTCATTTTAATGAACTGAGCTTTCGTTCTGAGTGAGAGGGGAACTTCTCACGGGTGTTGAGCAGAAGGGTGACATGATCTACCTTACACACTAAGAGGATCCCTCTGATCTGTGTTAAGAATATCTCAAAGGGGAACAAGGTAGAATCAGGGAGCAGAATTAAGAGGTAATTGCAAGATTCCAGTGGAGAGATTATGGTAGCTTGAACCAGGATTGGAATCAGTGTCAGTGGCAACAATTGTAAGATCTGATTGTTTTGTTGAAGTAGAAACAACCAAGATTTGCAGATGGTTTGGATGAGGAATGTAAGAGAAAAAATGTAATTTTTGATGATGATGAGTCCAAGGATTTAGAAACTCTCAGAAGAACAGAGTTGTTATTAACTGATATGGGGGAGATTGTGGGAGGACCCAGTGTGGGGGACTGGAGATTAGGAGTTTAGGACATGCTAAGTTTATGACATCCATTATACATTCAAAGGGAGATGTTGCCATTGATGTATGTCTGAAGATAGGGATAGAGGTCCAGTCTGGAGATACAGACAGGGGAATTGTCAATTTAAATAATAATGTAAAGTCATGAGATGAAATGAGTTTAGTAAAGGAGTGAGGATATACAGTTAACCCTTCAACAACACAGGTTTGAACTGTGCTAGTTCACTTACACATGGATTTTCTTCCACCTCTGCCACCCCGGAGACAGCAAGACCATCCTGTCCTCTTCCTCCTCCTCAGCCTACTCAATGTGAAGACAATATGAGGATGAAGACCTTTATGATTATGCACTTCCAGTTAATGAATAGCATATATATTACACTTCCTTATGATTTTCTTAACAACATTTTATTTTCTCTAGCTTGCTTTATTGTAAGAATATAGACTTGTATGACACAAATGAGATATAAAATATGTGCTAATTGATTGTGTATGTTACTGGCAAATCTTCTGGTCAACAGTAGGCTATTAGCAGCAAAGTTTTTGAGAGTACAAAATTATACATGGGTTTTTGACTGTGTGGGGAGTCAGCACACCTAACCCAGTGTTGTTCAAGGGTCAACTGTATATTAGAGAGAATAGCTTTAAAACTTGGACCAGGAGCCTCCAATTTTTGAATATAATAACCTTAACTATGGGGGAATGAGGCAATTGAAGGAGATGCGGGAATGAATGAAAGAAGAAACTGCTTATCTAAGATCTAATGTTAGATCTTATATTTCTGCATTGTCTCATTTTTTTCTATGTACTAAGGCCAAAGGATCATCCACCCATTTAACTCTTCATCCATCCATCCATCCACCCACCCACCCATCATGCCTTTCTCTTTCATGGCATATGTGAAAGATCATTGAGCATTTTAGAAAAATGAGATTCTCAAATTCGCTTTGTCTTAACTCCTCACCTAGTCCCCAGGCAAACCTGACCTCAGTTTCTCCATTAGTCAATTGAGAAGATTGTCTTATGAAATGTTTAAAAGCATGCCCTTCTCTGACATTCTGTGATTTTTAGGAATCCCAGAAAAATTTGGGAGTCTATTTGAGTCCTCTAACATGGGTCTGATATGGTTTGGCTGTGTCCCCACCCAAATCTCACCTTGAATTGTATTTCCTATAATCCCCAGGTGTCATGGGAGGGAGCCGGTGGGAGGTAATTGAATCATGGGGGTGGTTACCTCCATACTGTTCTTGTGATAGTAAGTGAGTTCTCATGAGATCTGATTGTTTTTTAAGGGACATACCCCTTCACTTGGCTCTCACTCTTCTCCTTCCCACTGCCATATGAAGAAGGACATGTTTTCTTCTCCTTCTGGCACAATTGTAAGTTTCCTGAGGTTTCCCCAGTCCTGCAAAACTGTGAGTCAACTAAACCTTTTTCCTTTATAAATTACCCAGTCTTGGGCAGTTCTTTATAGTAGCGTGAGAATGGACTAATACAGGGTCCAACTAGATAAATAGAGAATTGCTCATTGTTTCTTACCACTTCTTGTATTCCTGATTGTGCATAGAAGAGGACACATACTAAACAATGAACCTTCTGAGTCTCCGGTCTCTAGACTCCCAAATCCATTTTCGTCCAAATTCCTTGAGCTTTCCTCTGCTCTGAGGATGACTTTGCTGTATTGAGGTGCCGACATGCAGATGTGGGAAGGTTTGCTGAACACGCAGTTTGGGGAGCAGAGTGTCACATTGTTCAGTGGGGCAGAGCATGAGCAGTTCTCATTGGGATCACTTGCTCATGGATGCTTGCCAGTTGGCTCATCTCTTCTTGTGGTATTATTATTTTAGAATCAGGAAAAGGCCACCAGGTTGAAAAAAAATTCATCTTAGAAATCTTCTTTGTCATCTATCAAGATGTGACAGTGCTTATTCATATGCATGATATACCATCAACTTGTCTCTAAGTTTGACCTCTATGGTGTCTCTTTAGGCAACAGGAGCTGGTTCTTCCACAACTGTAGACCAAAGAGCCTTTTAGCTACCCTGTCTCAAATATCTTACCAGGTTCAAGACTTAGACTTTGGAGGTGGGAGTACTTCTTGGGACCTTTATACCATTCTAACTTTACCCCATGATGTATCCCTGTATCTTTACATTAACTGCCTCTGCCCTTCAAGCCATCTGCTTATTGCTAGTAAATATTAAAATAACTGATCACATAGAATATCTGGATAGATCAGTCTTAGTCCTGGGTCACCTTGGTGGCTTCAGTTATTGGTGATCTGTTTGAACCTTTGGCATGGGCCAAGGAAGGTGTGCCTGGGTTTGGCCGTTGCCTTCCAGGCAGATACTGGGCCTCTGGCCATGAACATCTTTATTTATCATCTTCCTTTCAACCTCTTTCAGGCAAAGCCGTTGTCATAATAGAGTAGGTGCAATTTATTTTGGTCTTGGCAAAGGAATGTCCCCATTCCCCAGGCTTTCATCTTCTTTCTCCCTCTTTCTCTGACATTGTTTGTCAAATGATCCAAAGGTAATTTTTAATACCCTTACATCACGCTGAAGCTAAGTTCTGCGGGATTATAAATGATTAAATATCTTCTAGTCATCCACCTGCACAGTCTGTAACAAATTATCTCAAAAAGGAGATTAATTCCTTTATGATTTTTGAATAAGAAAATGATAAGACAATGTCCTGCAGCTGTTAGAATGAAAATCCTCTCGTATTTCTGAAAAATTGTTGGTTTTAAGGTAAGGGCTTGAATCTCTCTTTCAAAGGTCATTTAGAAGGTATTTACTGAGACCTCATGGCATATTAGCTCTGTGCAGGGTGCTTCAAAACTTGCCTAATCCTCATATTCACACCAAGATCTTTGCAGAAATACAGATTATTAGTTCCACCTCAGACCTCCTGAACCAGAATTTCTGTGAGTGGAGCCCAGAAATAGGAATGTTTGGAAAGTTCCCCAATGAATTTTCCGGTGTAGCCAGTCCATAAAACCGTTTTGGATTCTCTGCTATAGAGAATGTGAGAGGAAGATAGGCAGGCTCCTTGCCTGAAGTTACCATTTCACAGGATTTACCTGGGATGCACAATTGTGCCACTGTACTCCAGCCTGGGTAACAGAGCAAGACCTTTTCAAAAAGGAAGGAAGGAAGGAAGGAAGGAAGGGGAAAAGTAGATTGTTCTAAAGGGAAAGATTTAGGGGTGGCTTCGTGAGGACATAGGTGAAGAATGAAACTATCCATTATATAGAAGTGGGGTTAATAAGTGGTTAAACTTTATCCAAGTGCATGAGGAATGGAGATTCCTCTCTATCGTGTACCTATCATCTCTATCATCTATCTTTCTATTTATCATCTATCTATCTCTGTCTTCTATCTATCTATCCACCTATCACCTGTCTATATAATCTCTCTCTTATTATCTATCTATCTATCTATCTATCCATCATCTCTATGTATCTATCTATGTATCTGTGTATGTGTGTATCTATCTCTGTCATCCTTATCAATCAGTCATCAATAGATGAATCTATGTAATCTATGATTCTATCTAATATACTTTCTATGAATCTATCTAATAGAATGTATCTAACTTTATTGGGTTGACTTCAAGTTTTATTGCTAAGCATCTTTCCAGCACACATGAGTTGAGCAAGGGTCAGTCATCCTGGATTTGAGCCCTAGCTGTGCTTTGTTAACTGTTTGATTTAAAATAAATATCTTCTTGATAAGTCTCGGTTTTCCTATCTGTGAGTGAGAAGACTGGATTTAGTGACCTCTAGGGTAACTTCCAGCTCTTATACTCTATGAAAATATATGAGTCCACTTTCCTGCCCTAGCAAAAACAGACTAGTGGCCATAGTGAAATCTTTCTTCCCTCTTAAAGGGTCTGGTAAACCTTAAGTCTTCATCCTGAATGCGAGTTGCTGTTTGTCAGAGATTGAACTTTCATTGAGCACAGAACAAACTGTGGAAGGTGATTAGTTCTAAAAAGACTACATGTCAGCTCTGAGCTGTTTTTGGTATCATTTGTGTATTCCTCTCAAAAGTAGATGCAGGGAACAACAACACTAGTATATTGGGTAATTATGGTGAATGAATGTGATACTTAATTTGCAAGGCATCCTACTCATTGTTGTCCATAGTAATTGAGAGAGCAGTGCCATTTACCAACAAGGGTTTATTGAGCAGCTATTTGGTAAGCCTTGTGCTAATTTGAATCAACATGCATACCTCAAGTTGAAATGCTCTGAAAATTTTGTTTTTTGCAATCTTGCCTTTATCATTATGTCAAATGGACAAAAGGTAAGAACCATCTTATGTTTCCTGAACCATCCAGACTGAGGCAGTTGGGTTGTTGGTGACAGGGAGGCTTCAGGGTGGGTGTCAGGCCATTCTCTTTAGTGTCTTCTCTATGAGTCATGCCCAGCGTCCCATTTATGCCTTTGGTTCAGCTATTCATACGGTAAAAGGGATTTTTTTTTTTTTTGGCCTGGTCAAACTCAGCTACTCATTGTCACTTAAAACCTGCCTTCTCCAAGAAGTTTCTGAGGCTAATCTCAATGAGCACAGTGTTTCCCTTGTCTCTGACCCAGGTGTACTTTGTGCTATTTACTGAGCATCTGATGGGTGCCAGGCACTGTGTGCTAAACACCCATCTCTACTGCATTGCCTTACCTCTATTAGAAGCACTAGGATATTAGTCACATTTTTCAGGAAAGGAAATTTGGAACGTGAATTCATTTGTCTGAGATCTCAGAGCTATTATGAAGTGGTGTCAAGATTGAAAACCAGATCAGCCTGGATTTGGGCTTCTTTACTCTCTTGTGACATCTTTGTTGGCCCTCCTGATATACCCACTAACCACATGGCACCCAAAGTTTGTATTGGGCCTGACCCACAACAGCTTTGCACACACGAGAGAGTCACTACTCATGTTTCTTTGTCTGTTCTACAGCTCTGAGACTGGTGTTGTCCAGTCTCTTTCTTAGTAGACAGTTGTGGAACTGAGTGAAAGTGGTATGTCTGCTTGCCACTGAGCTGGGTGTGTGGCCTTAAGGAATGAGAGGAGAATGATTGGAAGTTCACCCAGGCACATGCCGCCCCTCTCCCACCAGCATCATCAATGTGTTGTCTCTAGGCACCCATTGAAAAGAAGCATTGAGAACCAAAGCATTGGCTTCTGAATATAGAAAAATTAAATACCTGCCCCTTAATAGAAAGCAAATTCTTGCTGTCTCTGTTTGTGTACAATAAGGAGGGTGGGGTGGCAAAAGTGGTGACTATTTCTTTGAGTAAGAAACAAGACATAAGAGCTTACTGGAAAAATTCTCTTTTTTCCCCCTATAATTAATTTAACCATCTAAAGAAAATTTTACTTATTGGGGACCAATTATTCTAATGATTCAATAATGTCTCTCTCTCTCTCTCTCGTTCTGTCAATGAAAAAAGACAATTCTGTTATGAAAAGGAAATCAGCTACAGATAGTAGAAGCCTGGAACGGGTCCTTTGAGCCATGAGTTTTCTAACAGATACTTATGATTTAATCCTATGCAAATGCAAAGCTTCAGTGGAAAGGCTGCTGTAAGATCACTACTGTCTCAGCCATTACAAAAATGGTGAAGAACAATACTTTAGAGAGATGCATCTGATGTTAAGTTACTTCCAATTTTTTTTTTTTTTTTTTTAATCCGGGGAGAGTTTGGTTTCCAGACATCAGATGCAAGATTATGAAGACACAAGAGTTTCATTTCCAGCACTATTTATATAAACTTAAGGATCCAATGCAAAAGCAAATTAGAAAACGCCTCCTTAGAGTTTGTTTGATTATATTCACAGGAAAAAAAAATACCTCAAACCTGCTAGGTTTTCGTTTGTTTCTGTATTTGCCACAGAAATGAATACTAGACCAATTGTGCCTTAGCAGGTTGAAAAATGCACTGGGGCTTCATTTTACATTCAAGACAAATGATGTCTCTTTTGTTTTGCATTTAAAATAGGAATGTTGCATCAATAACCCTGGTCTAACCTCACCCAGCACCTGCAAAGGGAGACAGAGAAGCCAGCATAATTGAGTATGTGACTTTACCTCGAAACAAGGGACAAGGGCAAATGTAGTTTTATCCTTGCAAGGGGTTTTTGGAAGGAGACAGTTCTTTTTTCTTTAGGGATGACTGCATTCCTCAGTTGAATTCTGTAGCTTCATGACTAAGGCCAACAATTTAAAGAGTGGACCCGAAGCCATGGTGAGAGCAGAGAGGCTGTTAGTCATCACAAAGGCTGACCATGTAAGACTGAGGATGTTGCGCCTGCATGGCATTGGGTCACATGTCATCTTTCTATGCCCATGTGACAGCTCCGTGTTATAAGAAGAAAAATGGCTTGATGTCCCCTTCCAGCAAATGAGGAACTTGAGACCCAAAGAGGTGAAGGAACTTGCTTGCAGACACACAACATGTGGGGAGGGGTGGTTCAGTGGGGGACTCTGAGAGCAGAGGTCATGCTGCTGCAGCCTCCATACCTCCACTCCACTTTGCCTGGAGATGTTGGCTTTGCTCACGGTTTGTTTTCCACTGTTTCCCTGTCAAAGCTCAACTGCTCTGCATCTCTAGAATGTCCTGGGTGAAATCTGATGAAGTGGTATCGAGCATTAAGAAGTGATGATTGGGATATCTGGTGGATAGATTCTGGCTTTAGGATCAGATAGAACTAGGTTTGCCTCCTATGTGACCTTAGACAAGACACTTAAACCTCTCTGATCTTGGCATTTTCATCATTGAAATGGAAATAATAATATGTATCTCAGATGAAATGGAATGATACACAATAAGGATCCAACAGTCAACCATTGTGAGCCCCCAGTTTCATGTTGCCATGATTGTCTTCAATGGTTAAATTCCAAAGGATTCAATGGAAGATGAAGTTATGATCCCAGTGAAGGCAATTTTGGGGGTGCTGTTGGGATGCTAACATCATAACTCATGGGAGGCTGCTTCTTACCACCTCAGCTGAAGCACAGTAATAGAATTTCAAAATAGAAAAGATTATTGGGGACCTGTGTTTAACCCAACTTCATTTTGTGTGGGGCTTATTGAGGCTCAGAGACAGGAAGGGAAACACAGAATGTAAGTGGAGGGAGAAAGAGGGAAGGAAGGTGAGTGGTCCCAGAATTTCAAGACACAGTGTGCAGGCTGGCTCTGCACAACAGCCCTGGGATGAGAAGAGGCAATGCCTTTCCAGGAATTAGAGAAAGACAGCAGCCAGCCCATCTGCCCAGGGGGTTGTGAGTGCCTGGACAGTGCATGTTTTGTTAATTAGTACAAAGGTTCCACCTGAGCTGGCGGAGATCCTGCCAAGTACTCTTCCTGGAGCTAGAAAACTTGGGCTGGGATCTGGGCACTGCTAGAGTGAGTCCTCTCTCTCCTTTGAGACTGTTTTATTTGCATAAAACAGAGTGTGGCTTCCTCACTATTCACAGAGTTGCTGTCGACTCCAATGAGACCATGGATGTAAAAGATGCACAGCACATTGTGAAATGCTGACACTGCCTGTGGCTAGTCTTGGAGCTTCCTCTTTCTCTGAACTTCATTCAATGCTCCTCTATCTACCTTTAAGCCTAGGTCAGGTGAGCCTCCTTTTGTCCTGGCCTTCCCAGTGATCCTGAGATTGCCTTGCTTACCTCTGCTATCTTAGTATTTAAGTCTGTGCTATGCGCATTGGGTGGTTCCAGGAAGACTCTGGTTGTAAGTGACAGGAAACCAACTCAGGTTTACTTCAGTTGGGGGAAAGGAGAAAAATCACTTTTGTATTCATGAAAATTAGAAGTTCAAAAGTAGTTCTGGCTTCATCTCCCTCTCTCAGCTCTGCTTTTGTCTTTTCAGCTCCATTCTCAAGCAGGCTGTGATGGTTAATAGTGTCAACTTGATTGGATTAAAGGATGCAAAGTATTGTTCCTGGGTGTATCTGTGAGGGTGTTCCCAAAGAAGATCGACATTTTAGTCAGTGGACTGGAAGAGGCAGACTCACCCTCAATCTGGCACCATCTAATCAGCTGCCAGTGAGGCTAGAATAAAGCAGGCAGAAGAACGTGGAAGGACTAGACTTTCTGAGTCTATGAGCCTTCATCTTTCTCCTATGCTGGATGCTTCTTGCCCTCGAAGATAGAACATCAAGTTCTTCAGCTTTTGGAGTCTTGAATTTACACCAGTGGTTTGCCAGGGGGCTTTTGGGCCTTTGGCCACAGGCAGAAGGCTGCACTTTCGGTTTCCCTATTTTTGAGGTTTTGGAACTTGAACTGGCTTCCTTGCTCCTCAGCTTGCAGACAGCCTATTGTGGGACTTCACCTTGTGATCATGTGAGTCAATACTCCTTAATAAGCTCCCCTTCATATATACATCTATCCTGCTAGTTCTGTCCCTCTGGAGAACCCTCACTAATACACAGGCTCTACTTATGCAGTGGCCAAGACATGTATCTGACAGCCTTGGGCTTGTGTTCTACTAGCTTGACACTTGTTTGGAGAGAGGAGGGTTTCTTTTTCCAATAATTCAAGCAAATTCCCAGGATTGAATCGTACTGGTCAAAAGCAGTCATGTCTGAGTCAGTCACTGTCACCCAGATAATGGAATATGATATCTGACTGGAGATAAGTGATGTTTAACCCTCTGGGGCAGATTTTAGGATCATCTGCCCCGATACAACATTACCACACGTACTGAGTGGAGGTGGTGTGTGTGCCTGTGTGTGCGTGTGTGTGTGTGTAAGAGAGATGCATTTAAGGCTAGAAATTTGCTTTAAAAAACCCAAATGTATAATAAATGGAAAGTCTCCAAAGTAAACTAAACTTATTGGCTAGATAAACCAAGTAGAAGATAGAAAAGCAGTGTTTAATAAGATTCTTTCCTCACAGGTTGGCTTGTATCCTGATAGAATCAGAACTCATGCTGGCTCTTGCCTTTCTTCTTCCTCCTTTTAAATGGCTCTCTTCCTGGCTCTTTGATCTCTGCTTCTCTGAGTCTTTCTCCCTCCTTTTCTTCAGGCTCCTGGGTAAGGACAGGAGAGAGACTACTAAGGCAGATGCCTGGCTGCACCTGGTGCCCTGCAGAGCCCCTCCCTCTCCACAGGGACGTGTAGGACCTCCATGGAAATCTCCGGTATCAGTACCAGGAACTGTTTTCTGACTCTCACTCACCCTATGCCTAAATCCCAGCCACTGTTCTGTTGTTTCTGTTTCTATCTGAGTATCTGATTCTAACTTTAAAAATCCTTTCTTCACTCCCCACTTTCTCCCAGGTACTATCTGAGTGCTCTGTTCCTATTGCAGCAAAGTTTTTCAAATCAGTTATTCATAACCACATCACCACTTTCTCACCTTTATTCTCTCTTCATCCCAGTGATGTTCAAAATTCTATTCACACTACTTGACTGAAAGTACTTTTGTCAAAGCCACCAATATGTTCATGTTTCCTAAGCCAGCGGCCACCTCTTTATTCTCATCTAACCCAGCCACTCAGCCTCATTTGGTATAATTGATCCCTCCGTCCTCCTTAAAACACTTGACTCTCTGCCCGTCCACCAACCTCACTTGCTGCTATTCCTTAATTTCCTTGATTGGTACTTTCTCATCTTCATGACCCATAAAGATTAGGAGGCTCCAGGGGCTAGTCTTTGGCCATCTCTTTACCTAAGGGCATCTCCCTGGATGCCCTTATTACCAAATATTTGGTAATATTGCTTATGACTCCCAAATATCTACCTTAAACCTAGACTTCTCCCATAAATTAAAGTTTGTATTTCTAAATGCTTTATTTCCATTTCCACATGGATGTCTAACAGCCACTCCCTGAAGTTACATCTGCGTCTTCTCATGTTAATAAATGGCACTGGCCAGGTACAGTGGCTCACGCCTGTAATACCAGCACTTTGGGAGGCTGAGGTAGGTGGATCACAAGGTCAAGAGATCGAGACCATCCTGGCCAACATGGTGAAACCCCATCTCTACTAAAAATACAAAAATTAGCTGGGCTTGGTGGCACATACTGGTAGTCCCAGTTACTCGAGAGGCTGAGGCAGAATTGTTTGAACCTGGGAGGCAGAGGTTGCAGTGTGCCGAGATTGTGCCACTGCACTCCAGGCTGGCAACAGAGCAAAACTCCATCTCAAAAAAAAAAAAAAAAATAAATAAATAAATTAAAAAATGGCACTAATATTCACCCAGTTATTCCAGCTTAAACAATCTTGATATTATTTGAGATTCCTTCCCCCCCCCATCTTCTTTTTGCTAACCCCATGCACCAGCATGCTGTAAAAAATACCTAAAAACGTGGAAGTAACTTTGGAATTGGGTAATACATACAGTCTGGAAGAGTTTTGAGGAAGTACATGATAGAAAAAGCCTAAATTGCTTTGAAGAGTCTGTTGCTAGAAATGTGAATGTTAAACTTGCTTCTGGTGAGGTCTTAGATGGTAATAAAGAACATCATATTGAAAACTGGAGAAAAAGTGATCCTTGTTATAAAGTGGCAGAAAACTTGGATGAACTGCACACTATTTGTGAAAAGTAGAACTTGTGAGTGATGAACTTCGATACTTAACTGAGAAAAATTTCAAGAAAAGTGTTGAAGGCCAGGTGCGGTGGCTCATGCCTGTAATCCCGGCCCTTTGGGAGGCCGAGGTGGGCAGAGCGCTAGGTCAGGAGTTGGAGACCAGCCTGCCCAACATGGTGAAACCCTATCTCTACTAAAAATACAAAAATTAGCTAGGCATGCTGGTGTGGCCTATAATCCTAGCTACTTGGGAGGCTGAGGCAGGAGAATTGCTTGAACCCAGGAGGCAGAGGTTGCAATGAGCCGAGATCACGCCACTGTACTTCAGTCCGGGCAGCAGAGCAGGACTCCATCTTGGGGAAAAAAGAAAAAAGAGAGAGAGAGAAAAGTGTTGAAGGTGTGGACTGGTTTCTCCTTTTTGCTTATAGTAAAATGCAAGAGGAAAGGAAGAAATTGAAGAAGAAATTGTTAAGCAAAATGGAACCAGAACTGGAAGATTTGGAAAATTCTCAGCCTACCCGTATTGCAAAAAATGAGAAGGTATGTTATGAAAAGAACACTCAAGGGTGTGGCTGAACAACCATTCACTAAAGAGATTAGATGTGTGACTTGAGGATCTAATCAACTCTCTCAGTAGAAATGCTACCAGCTTGAACTGAAGGGGACAGAGATAGGATGAAGTGAAGGAAGGCTGTTGGACTTCTAGGATTCTATGCATGAACTATGTCTTACTGATTTTAATCCTGTGTCCTCAATCTGTCTACCTCTCCATCTCCACCTTTTTATTCTGGCCCAAGGTACCATCAATTATTTGTGTTGTCACCATCTCTTGCCTGGATAACTTCAGTGGCCTCATAAATGTTCTTCATATTTATATCTTGTCTCTCACCTACTCCAACATATTTTCTACATAGCAGCCAGAATAGCTTTTTTACAAATGTAAATCACATCTTTTCACACACCTGCCCAAAATACTTTGACATGTTCTCATCATGCATAATATAAACCATGATCTTTAAGGCCGTACTTATGGGCTCCTCACTACTTCTTGATATAATCTTCTCCCCAGCTCTGATCCATCCACACCAGCTTTCATTACTGTTGTTGCTATTCCTCAAATAATCCAAGCTTTCTTCTGCCTTAGGGCATTTGTACTTTCTATTTTCTCTGCCTAGAAAGTACTTCCACCAGAAATTTACTTCTGTTTTTTATTCTCCAAATTAGGTATCTGCTTAAATATTGCCTCGTTGGAGAGGGCTACCCAGGCCACTAGGTTCTATAGATTTTATTTTACAAATGGGAATAGAATTATCCAGGAAGGGTAACAATTTGCCTGAGGCCCCAAAGCCAGAGAGTGTAGTGGGACCCAGGATGAGAGGGCATGATTGTGACCTCCTAGCTCAGGGCTTTTGCTGCCTGAATCCATGGAGTACACATACAAATGCTAATTCCACTCATCCTGGGGAAGACAGTGGGATTACTGAAGCCTCTTCTCTTGTCTGTCGCACTAGGGAAGGCCCCCTGACTTGGAGCCAAGCCAGTGGGATGCTCTTTGTATTCCTCCTCCATCCATCTTGGTTTGATTATTATGCGATGAACGGCTGGTTCTTGAAAGACTACAACTCAGCTTGGGCCAGTGAGTTGCAGAGTGCAGTGGGGCATTCTGAGTGTCAGCCAGACATCAAAAACAGCGTCTGAAATGGAGATAGCCAGAGCCATTCTCACTTTGTCATGAAGGCAGACACAACCACAAACTCTGAAGGTGGATTAGACGCTGCACAACCTGCTGGTCTACCTGAAAACTTCCCTTCTCCACAGGGCACTAGCTGGCTTCCTCGTGGTTCTAACATCAAAGCAGGGGACGGTCACAACTCCCCTAGTCACTCTAGCTAGCCTGACACATCACCACACCTGCACAGACAAGAGACCTCCCCCTTGTCCACTCTCCCCTTCCCCCACCTTCTGACTCCTACCTTCTCCTGCAGGAAGGCTGCATCCCATTTCCTCCAGAAAGATTCCCAGTGTGTTGGGCTTGATTTGAATTCTGACTTGATCTTTCTTCTCATCCTGTTTCCCAATCCCAGTGGCTTTACTCTGTGCTCGGAGGGCTTCTCCACTCCCCAGTGCTACAGACTATCAGAGAATAGCAGGACTTAGATACCCACAGGACCAGAAAATAAATATGCAAAGCCACTGGGATTTTGTTTGCCAGGATAACAGTGCACAAGAGACCAGAAACCTCCACTGGAAGGAAGATCCCTGGCCTGGATGAAGAGATCAAATTGAGGATCCTACCTGCTTTGATATCCTAAATACCATCTCAGCTGGTCAGGAGCAGGAGAACTGCTGGGAGGTTTATCCATCACTTTTCTTTGCTCTTTCATTGAGTTACTGGTCTAGAACTACTTAGTCAGAAATGACGGAATTGTTCCATATCATGGATTCAGAAGGCAGTGGCCACAGCAATCATTTTCTGGCCCAGTAGCTGGCTCATTTATGGCCTCAATGAACTGAAGAACAAAGCACCCTACCAAGCACTGGAGAGGCAAAGTTGGCTCCTCTGATTGCTCTGGCCAGGGCTGGTTCTGCCTAACTGCCCTGGGTGGCCTCTGAGAGGCATAACCCCAGCACCAAGACCACTAAGCATATCCAAGACATTTGCTGCCATGAAGGAATTCACTTATTCATCCATTCACCTATTCATGCACTCATGACTCATTTTTTTTTTTTTTTTTTCATTCTTTAAGGTCTTGGTATAGGTTAGTCACCAGGGATGAGCAAAAAACAGACTTTATGCTTTTATGGGACATACTGAGGAGTAGAAGAGACAGACATTACTCAAATAATGACATGAGTGGATGTTTTATTAGGAACTGGGGAATCCCCATTAAGGAGAGGACAGAGTCTTCTAAGTGCACATTAACAAAGGAACCTGGCTGGGAAGAAGGAGGGAGTTGGAGGAGACCTGCCCTAGGCTGTGAGGCTTGTACTGATTGCTGAACAAGTATGAGGAGCTGAGTGAGATAAAGGTGGGGAAAGTGTGTAAGAGGAGAAGGGTTACACATGCACAAAGGCCCTAAGCTAGGAAAGAACTTGGCACTTTCCAGGAGCTAAAGGAAGGCTGATGGAGTTGAGAGAGAGAGAGAGAGTGTGAGAGAGAGAGAGGATGAAACACAGGAGTTGACTTTGCAGGGCCTTGTGGATGATTTCCTGGGGCCTAGGGTCACACATTTAGTGGGAAGACCAGAGGCCTCCCACGTAACCACACTCTCTACCATAGAACCTTAATACCCACTAGTGGTCTTTCTTGACTTACAACATTAAACCCTAGCCCTGCTAAAGTGCAGGGATTATTGATGCATGATTTCAAGGCAGAAATACCTTAGCATGCACCTTAGCTACCTGGACCTGAAAGAATGGAGCACAGCACAGATTATTTTGAGCGAGATGGATCTGGATGGGACACCTTGTTTCATGTGTTTTGCTTCCTCAACAAGAATATATGTTGAACTCTGGAATTTTCGTATCCTCTACCAAAGGCCTAAGAGCATGCTGGGCGTACAGAAAATATTCAGCTTCCACCCAGATGGGTTGAGAGTTCCCCTGCCCTAGTTCTTGCTGCTCCCTGCCTAGACTTCAAGTAATAAGCCCAGGCTGTGTGCATAGTGACAAGGGCCCAACTGGATCAGGGGGATCCAGAAGACCTGGATCCAGAAGGTCATGAGGGCAATTCCACCTAACTACTCAGTATTTGCTAGCTGCTCCCATGAACTTCTGGCTGTTGCCCTAGGTTAACTGTCCACAGCATGTGTAAGGGATTTTTTTTTGTAGGGTGTGGAGAGTGTAATTTCTCACCCACAGCCAGTCTGCACATCATTTCAGCTGCTTTAGGGTTCCCGATCAGAGTGTAGATTACAGTTAATGGTGACAGCCTAGAATGAAGTTAGGAGGTTAGGCGTAGATTCGGAGGCAGCTTCATGCTGTCTGTAAGCTTTTAGATGACTGCATGTCCCTGAGTTTTTACTCCATTGATAATAGAGGACTGGGAAAAATCAAAGCCTCTTCACAGAATCTAACGAGGAATAAATGAGATAATGTATGTAAAACCAGCTAGGGCAGGGCTTGGTCTATTTGTCTTCAATAAATTTGGGGTCTAATAAGTTGAGGCCCAAATAACAGCTTTAAGGTTGGAGAGAAGTGGACAGATTCACCATATATTTAGCAGGCAAAACTGGAAGAGCTTGTTGCTAGAGTAGATAAAGAGTTGAAGGAGGCCTGGCATGCTGGCTCAAGCCTGTAATCCCAGCACTTTGGAAGCCAAGGTTGGCAGATCACTTGACGTCAGCAGTTCAAGACCAGCCTGGCCAACATGGCAAAAACCCATCTCTACTAAAGTTACAAAAATTAGCCGGGCCTGGTGGCAGGTGCCTGTAATCCCAGCTACTCAGGAGGCTGAGGCACAAGAATCACTTGAACCCAGGAGGCGGAGGTTGCAGTTAGCTGAGATTGCGCCACTGCACTCCAGCCTGGGCAACACAGTGAGACTCTGTCTCAAAAAAAAAAAAAAAAAAAAAAAAGTTGAAGGAGACAAAAGACAAAAAGAAGAGTCCACATTGACTTCCAGGTTGCTGGCATGAGAACTGTCATAGAGAAGCCAGAAAGGGAAACTGATGTGCCACCAGATTCACATGGTAGCCAGAGAGGCATTTACATATTGAAGGAAGATAATGTCACTCCCCTGCTTAAAATTGTTACAGCTTCCCATGGCATTTAGGATAATCTCGATATTATCCAGCTCGACAGCCCTGTCTCACCCAGCCCTATCCCTGATGGATCCCAGCCTTCCACCTTCAAGCTCACTACCCTTCAACCACCCTGGCCAGAAAGCAAAGAAATCTCTCTGTTGTCTCAGGGCCTTCTCATATGTAATTCCTCCTTCTAGAAGGATCTTCCCTCTACTTGTAACCTGGCTGATCCTTGCACATCCTTGAGGTGTCAGTTTTAGTTATTTCTTTAGAGAGCCTCTCTGGGATGGCCACTGACCAGGTCACCTGGCTTGTCCATTATGGCCTTGCCCTGCATAGGTGAGATGCATTCTTTTTTTTTTTTTTTTGAGACACTGTCTCGCTCTGTGGCCCAGGCTGGAGTGCAGTGGCACGATCTTGGCTCACTGCAACCTTCGCCTCCCAGGTTCAAGCTATTTTCCAGCCTCAGCCTCCTGAGTAGCTGGGATTACAGGCGCGTGCCACCACACCCAGCTAATTTTTGCATGTTTATTTATTTATTTATTTATTTATTTATTTATTTATTTATTTTGAGATAGAGTCTCACTTTGTTGCCCAGGCTGGAGTGCAGTGGTGTGATCTTGGCTCACTGCAACCTCCACCTCCCAGATTCAAGCGATTCTCCTGCCTCAGCCTCCTGAGTAGCTGGAATTACAGGCACGCACATGTCACTACGCCTGGCTATCTTTTTTGTAATTTTAGTAGAAATGGGGTTTCACTATATTGGTCAGGCTGGTCTCAAACCCTTGGCCTCACGATCTGCCTGCCTCAGCCTCCCAAAGTGCTGGAATTGCAGGCATGAGCCACTGCACCCAGCCAATTTTTGCATTTTTTGGTAGAGACGAGGTTTCAACATGTTGGCCAGGCTGGTCTTGAACTCCTTGCTGCTGCCCCCACCAGCCTCTAAACTCCCTAAAAGCTTGTGCCATTCACCTCTGTGTCCTCAGCACAGTGCCCAGCACACGGCGAGTTCTCAGGACATATTTGCTGAATGAACCAATGAATGCATCAATCATTAGGGGTGCACTGCACCCTCTGCCTCCAGGGTTATTTCTCTACAGTTCTCTGAGCAAATGGGCAGCTGCCTCCATCTATTCCCACACTCGCTCTGCAGGTGCAGCCAAACCCCAGGACACAGGGCCTCCCTGTTCCCCTTTATTATTTGTGCCTCACCACTTAAGAGCCATATATCTCCAAAAGCAAGAACAACTTCTTTTTCTAATACTCTTTTTCTCAAGAGGGTCAGAAGTCATGCTGAGGGAATACAGGCTAGGATGAGGGAGGCCTCACTTACCACCTTGACAATTATTTTTGTCTCTCAGAGCCTCGTTTCCCCCATTTATAATATACTTTTTTTTTTCATTCTAAAATTAATTAATTCCTTCACCCATTTTTGCAAAAGCTAATGCATGCACATGGTTGAAAGAAAGATACAGAAGCATACAGTGTGAGAAGTAAATCCACATCTCTTGTCTTTACCACAGTGTGGTAAGCTGGCAGAAAATTAAGGTCTCCCCAGTATTTAAAAACTTTTTATAATATACATTTATTGTAGAAAATTAGAAAACATAGATAATAATACCACAAAGAGAATACTGGAAATTTTTAGTGTATATTTTTCAAGACTTTTTATTGTATTCTTAGTTTTTGGAGTGTGTTTCTAAAATATTTATTGAGCACCTACAACAGACCAAGCCCTGCTGTAACTGATTTTATGTACATTATCTCATTCAATTCTCGTTAGATTCTGCGGACAGGGTTGATTCATCTCAATCCTATTTTACCAGTGGAGCAAAAGCTCAGGGACACAGAGTCATCTAAAAGCTTACAGATGGCAAGGGGCTGTCTTAGACTCTACAGCGAGCCATGCTCCCTTTCAGACTTACAGGCTTCTCAAGATCTCCAGGGTCTCTCTGGCTCTAGCTGGATCCTACAGCTTCCCTTCTCTAAAATTGTGAGTAACCAAGTGGGGTGGAGGGACTATCCTCCCTTCCATGGTGGTCTGTGTTCTGTGAGTGTATGTAGGAGTGATGTATAGAAATGCTACCTCATTTTTTTCAGGAGCATCCCCTATTCCAGTAGGGGTTAAGAAGTGCTTTGATGGGAGTTCTATTTTTAATCATTTTCCTGGGATCAGGGGGTGGGTGCTTAGTACTGGAGCCAACCTCACACCCCATGCTGTACATTAAGATTTAATGGGCCTTCCTTATTTACACCTAAGTGAGGTTTTTAATGGTTTAATTAGCAAAATATATCAGTTTGCTTCTTTAAAACTTGACTCTCAGAGGTAGCACTTTTAGCGATTTCTAGTGTTTAATAAAAGATGAAAACTTTCATTCTCTCTACTAAGGAAGGCTGTGACCACCTTCTTCTGATTAGCACAGACTTGGGGTGCCTTGGAGAAGTCGAAATCAGAAAGTCAATCAATGGCAATATTTCCCACCTTGCCAATGTGACCTTTGCTTCCCAGAAATTTTTGTCATCAGTTTCTCTCGCTCATTTAATTCAAGTTAAATGTCTAAAATGAAAGTTTTACAGATGAAATCATAGTTCATAAGGGGTCTTGTTTTAGTCTGAAAAATCCTGTTGAAATTTAGACTGAGGATAACTGTAAACAGGGTATTAACCTCACCATTAAGAGCCACCTTGCTAGCTTTGCAACACCTTGTGCAGTGTAAGTGAAATATCTCTTTTTCTTTTCTGGGCATATCCAGAAAAATATTTTAAAAAATTAAAAATATTTTTTAACGACTTTAAGCATGGCAAAGCATTATTTTTGTGTTGCAAAATTACAAACAAAAATTAACATAGCAGAAAATCTAAGATAAAAATCACCTACAATTTTATTACCTAATCAAGGCAATGTTTTTTATTTGAGTCTGTTCCATTAGAACCCTTGTCTACATGGTCACTTAATTTGTAAATACTTGCAGCAGCAAAGTAGATAGTATTTTATATTTTGTATTTTTACTTACCATGCTTTTTTCTCTTCCATTTCGTAGCAATCCTTTTAAATTTTCTATCTTACACCACCTCTGCTTGTCTCCTTTTCCCCACTCTCTGTTCCCTGCCGTGCAGAGGAAATCAGTGCTAACTGCCTGGTGTCAAGTGATTCCAGATCCTTCTCCAAGCCTGGATAGACAATTACAGACATATATACGTTTTCTATGGGCTTTTACTTTTTGTCTTTTTCCCCCAGTGGGATTTTATGACACACATTTCTGTGCAGCTTGCTCGTTAATCCCACTTAATACATTGTGGACAATAGGTATAGGTGTTAACTAAATTTTTAATTTGTTGTCTTTTTTACATTTAAGCAGTCAATCTACCTGAAGTTTCTTGTTGTAGCTAGTGTCAGACAGAGGTCTTACTCTGTTTTCTTCTAGGCATATAGTCAATTATATCAGCATCCTGCATGAATCAGAACATTCCAATAATCTCCTCAGCTGCCCCGGCCTGCTTGGGTCTCTTCAAATGAGTGTGTCATTTGGCCCAGACTCTATGGAGCCTGAAGTGGAAATGCTTCCGGGTTTGTGGTCCTGTCTTCAGCCACTGGAGACCAAAACTCGGAGAGGATGTCTGGTCTGGTATCCCCATCTTACAGTGACCACATGGAAGCCCAGAGAGGCCAGCAGTTTGGAGAGGTCAGACTGGTGTCATAGGAGAGACCCAGCACCTGAGCTCAGTCAGACCTGGGCGAAAATCCCACTTTGGATGCTTTTTTTTTTTGAGACAGAGTCTCACTCTGTTATACAGTGGCGCGATCTCGCCTCACTGCAACCTCCGCCTCCTGGCTTCAAGCAGTTCTCCTGCCTCAGCCTCCTTAGTAGCTAGGATTACAAGGCACACACCACCACACCCAGCTAATTTTTACATTTTTAGTAGAGATGGTTTTTCACCATGTTGGTACGGCTGGTCTCGAACTCCTGACTTCATGATCTGCCTGCCTTGGCCTCCCAAAGTGCTGGGATTATAGGCGCGAGCCACAGCTCCCAGCCTTTGGACGCTTTTTAACTGTGTGACTTCAGGCAAATTACTTACCTTCTTAACACTCAGTTTTCTCATCTGAGCAATAGAGATTCTACCACCTGCCTGATGTGGGTGTTATAAGGACTGGAGGATAAATCTGCACAGTGCCTGACAGTCAGCACTCAAAAAACAAACAAACAAAAACACACCTTTAGTGTTAGAGCAGCACTAGGACTGGTTCCCATTGCTCTGGTTATTAATCTAGTGCTCTTTCCATTGGACATGCATTCCCCAAATGTCATACAAGTGATTTCAGGAGATACAGGTATAGATATTCCTGTTTTAATAATTATGTAATTGTTCGACAGTCTATTGGTGGCAAATTATACTGCTTTTTATGCATAGGAATGTTATAAAGTTTATTTTTAAAGATAAATTTATTTAAGGTACAAAGTTAGTTGATTTACAAAAGCAATTTAAGTACATGATAATAGGGGTGGTAGAGCATTATGGCAAAAACTGTGGCTTGTCAATGACCCAGGGTTTTGGATACTGCCTCTCTTCACACCATCTCCCCTGTGATCAGGCAGTGCCTTCCACAGAGTCGGGGAGCCAGGACTCAGCTGCATATTGGTAAGCACCTCCGTACCTCCTGTCTGACTACTCCTCCTCCCTGTTCATCCTCACCCCAAACAACAGGCCTCCAGTGACCTTTATTCTCATAGCTGAAAAGGAACAATGAGCTCCCATCTACCTTGGCTGTCATTGTCTCTGTGTGTGTGTGTGTGTATGTGTGTGTGTCCTGAGAAAGACACAAGCTTCTCGAGGTCAAAGGCCCCTTGTCTGTCCGTGCAGAGAGCTGGGCACAGAGTTGATAGTCAATCTATTCTTATTGACCAATTGGGGACTTTTTAATCTTCAAATAATCTTTGATTCTTTCGGGGGGAAATCTAATGTTGGTGTTTTATTGATTTCTGTCAACCTTTATTGGGTATTTACAATGGGAATGATTGAAATGAGGCGTACATGCCTTCCCCCTGTCTCCATCACGACCCCATAGCCAAGGCAGACCTCACACATTGATGCCAGAACTTTTTAAAACTGGATCAACTCAACTTCATGGAGTTGATATGAAACATGAGACCTTTTGGCCACCCCGGATCTATTGCTATGCCAAGGATGTGAGCATATTTTTTGATCTTGCCAAAATGTCCAGGATGGTGTCCACCCCACTTTGCCTCCTCTTGCTCATGTGGATGCTGGGTCCAAGAGACTGTATTCAGTTCAGGACAGAGGGCTTCTTGGAGAGGCAGCAGAGATGCAGACCCGCTTGCCAGGCTTCTGGCTTTCATCTTACTCCACCACTCAGCAGGAGTTCAAAAATGCCTCTGCTGAGTGTGATCCTCTCCCAGGGAAGGGCCTTGTCTATCTTGTTTGCTGGGACGTCATCCTAACTCAGCACAGTGCAAGTGCAGCTTCAGCAAAACCTGCCAGACTTAATCTTGAGATAGCAAATGGAGAGGTGCAAAACCCAAGAGCATGCAACACACCATAGTGACGGTTTGAGGCAGGGTGACAACTTGCCTCCTCTGGGGAGGAGGGACAGTTGGGGTCTGGCAGTGGGGCAAGGAGGAATGAATGTTCATGGGGCAGGAGGTCCAACCCCATTCTATTCTGTTGGGCTCAGGAAACACTTACTGAGCATGCACTGTGGCAACCTTTGTCCTGGGCAAATGGAGGGAACCCAGACCCATTCATTCTGCAAAACTCTCCCAAGTGCCCTAAGATGTGCCAGTTAGTGTCTTAGGCACTGGTGATGCAGAGATGGGCAAAAGAGCCAAGTCTCTCCCCTTAAGGGACTTATATTCTATTGATAAAGACAGACAATCAGTAAAGAGCTACAAATACATGTCACAGCAGGACAGACAGGCTAGGTTATGTTCCAGATACAAACCAAACATTGTGTTGTGACTTTTCACAACAGAAGTTTATTTCTTGCCCACTCAAGTTCGACTGCAGGTCCAGGTGGCTCTCCAGGGCAGCTGTTCTCCATGTGGTGGCTCAGCCTTCTGGGTTGCTCTGGCTTTGTGGCACCTCTGTGCTGACATGTGTTCCACAATTGTCACTGTGGTGGAGAGAGCACAGAGGATCGGCTGTGCCTCTTAGATGCTGTCACTTGGAAGTGACATGTCTCACGTCTACTCATGTTTATTTGCAAAAGCCAGTCATATAGACTCTCCTAGCTTCTAGGGGCTAGGAAGTCCAATCCTCCCATGTCCTCAGAGGGAGGATGACTAGAAATCTTGGTTAGCAGCAGTAGTGTCCCCTGTGAATGTGTATTTACAATGGGGATAAGTGTATAAAGGAACAGAACAGAATTCTGTGATAGAGTGTGCCTTGATGCTTGAGCTGCCATAACAAAATGCCACAGACTGGGTGGCTTAGACAACAGAAATGTATTTTCTCACAGTTCCAGAGGCGGGAAGTCCAAGGTCCAGGTGGCAGCAGCTTTGGTTTCTTCTGAGGCCTTTCTCCTATGCTTGTACACGGCTGCCCTTTTGCTGGGTCCTCACATGTGCAAGCGCATCCCTGGGGTCTCTCTGTGTATCTAAATTTCCTCATTTTATAAGGACACCTGTGAGATTGAATTAGGACCTATTCTAATGACCTCATTTTAACTCCTTCACTGCTTTAAACTCCCTGTCTCCAAATACAGCCACATTTTGAAGTACTGAGGGTTAGGGCTTCAACAGAGGAATTTTGTGGGGACTCGATTCGGTCAATAACAGAGTGTAACCCAGGAACTGCACCTTAATGGGGGGCTTGGGAAAGTAAGCTATGAAAGGGATGTTGCAGGATGAGTAGGAGTTGGCTAAACAAAGAGTAGAGAAAGAGGAACCGGGAAACAGGAACAGCAGGGGCAAAGGCCCCGGGGCACAGAGCCCATACTAGGGGACCTCACAGTCTGATAGGGAAGATGAGCTTAGGATCGGATCATGCCACTGTCTTGGGGAACATGGGGCAGAGGGGGTACAGGCACAGGAGGTCGGCTAGCCTGGCCTTCAGGTGGGCAGGTGGTGGGAGGGTTGATAGAGAGCTGCATCCTGAAGGAAGAGTAGGCATTTGGGGCAGAACCTTGCCAGCAGAGAGACAGTCAAAGAGGTGGGGGCAGCCTGACAAGTGTGAGGCTGGGGTTCCCTGGAGGGGGAGTTACAAAGTGAAGAGGTTGCAGAGAAGGCAGGAGGTGGGGCAGCTCCTGGAAGCCCGACCTGATGATGGGGATCACAGGATGTCCCCAGCAGGATCATACACGCCACTGCATTCCATCCTGGATGACAGAGTGAGACTCTGTCTCAAAAAAAAAAAAAAAAAAAAAAAAAAAAGCTTGGGTGGTCTGGCAGGGCTCACAGGTTTCATCACAAGCATACACTAGCCTTAGCAAAGGCAGGGGAGGGATTGCACTGTCTTTGGGGTGCTATGTGGAGATATTGTGCAGCTGAATTGGTACAGATTAGTAGGGGAAGACTGAAGTAGAGATGACCTAGGAATGCTAGAGCCAGGAGGCAGGGGGAGGAGGATTCTGTCAGAGAACAACACAAAGCAGACAGACAGGAGCCACAGCTCCATCCAGCTGAGACAGGTGTACCCACTTCTCTCTTCCTGTTAGGTTGGGGCAGAGGCTCCCATCCGGGGTGGGGTGCTGCTCAGGGCATCAGCTGTTTTTGCCTGCTCAGGCTCCTTCGTTTTCCCTGTAGGGACCTGACTCCTTGCCACTCCTGTCCATTAGGTTTGAGTGAGGCTGACTCTGCCCCTAGCTCAAGGGTGAGCACATAACCCAGGTGCAGCCACTGAGGGCTGAGGGTTGTGGGTAGGAGACTTTTATAGAATCAGGGAGAAATAAGTATTTGTTTTCTGCTGGGGACAGTAGGATGTGAGCTGGTAGGATGTGAGCCTGGAAGTACTGGTGGCCACATTAGCTGAGAATTAAGCCAACAGAGAAGAAAGACATGGGGAGAGACTGATTCCTGACAAGATTGCTGGATTCAACCATTTTTGTTCTAGGCATTTCTATTTTAGTAAAATTATCCCCTGTACTGCAAAAGCCTGTTTGGGTTGAATGGCTATTGTTTATGGGTGAAAGATACAGGTACCTCTCTCTGAAGCCAATGATTTCATTTCAGTGGGAACCCAGGATGGTGACTTCTGCATCCTGCCCACACCTTTCCTGGGCTCTCTAGGCAAGGGGGGTGTGTGTGTGTGTGTACACATGCATATGTGAGAAGGGTGTAGAAGACCATGGTGTTCAGATGGGCCTGTGCTGCACTGGGGGCTCTGGCCTCTAGATTCTGGAGCTGTGGCAAGGCCGGAGTTAAGGCAGAGGTGGTGGTGTTAGGTACACTTACAAGACTTTGACTCTTTGTATTTTTCTTTTTGATGGTGGCTGTGCTGGGTGTGAGGCTCAGGGCCAGATCTGCTCCATGCTCTTGGTGAGCAGTAAAGGGATTTCTTACTCAGAATCATGAGGCTGGTATAATTTAGCCTGGAGTCAACATTTCCACATGCCACCAGGGCTTTTACATTGCAGCTATTGTGTCTTTTCAAGAAGGAGCACTTCACAGGCTCTTTTAATTATCCAGACCAGTGAGGACCCTAAGGGAGGGTCCACTAGTGAAACTAGCTTACAGGCATGTCTCATGTGTCCCAAAGAATGTTTAAAAATTAAAGATAAGCTGCCAATTTTGAAGGATCAGGAAATTCTCTCTTCAAAAAAAACAACTCCCATTTCTAGATTCTCTTGAAAAAAATGACAAAGTCTGGGAACTCTGGGCTTGCATCACCAAACGGCAGTAGGCAACAGAAATGGGATTAGGGTCTTGGTCTCTCTGATTCCATTTCCATCAGATGGCAAGGTTGGACCAGCTAAACTTGGGAGCCCTTCCACTTCCACACCCCTGTAGGTCTTCATGCTTGATCTTTCTGGGCCATTTCTTCATTGTCACTCTTTCTCCATGTTGGACTTTGGCAAGAACACACTCTCTTGCTGTGGAAACTGCCTCTGAGATAAGCCTAAGTGCCATTTCCACCTCCTGGAAAGTTTCAAGATGGTCCAGTCCAACTCCAAATGGAGAGTGGTCAGAGGAAAGTAGCTATAGCAACCTCTGCCAGCCAGGACAGGTGCAATGTCACCTCAATTAATGGTCCCTATATGCACAATAATAATTTAGTGTGAGAAGTCAAAAGTCGCAACAAAGCTGTATTGAGATTCCTGATGGGTTGATGGTAATTACCAAATAACTATTATGGGAAATGAATGGGACTGGTCATTAGGGAAGAATTTTATTATTATTTTTATATCTTTGAGAATGAAGATCAAGGTCTCATGTCCTTCAGTAAAATCCCTGAGAACCACAGATTTACAGTCTTGGAGTAGAAAAAGACTCTGAAGCTTTGCTAAGTCCAACTCCTGCCAAAAGGATAGATCAATAAACCACTCTACACAAGACTTAAAGACAGTTACCTGGCCTCAGCTTGCTCACCTTCACCCCAGATAGGCTCATGCCCTACTAGTGGACTAATCCACTATATCTAGATCACTGTTTGGTGTTGAAAGTGTGGGCTGTGGAATCCGACTTTCTGAACGCAACTCCTGGATCTACCACTAGCTTGGGCTTCTTCTTGAATCTCTCCGTGCTTTTGTTTTCTCATCTGTTACAAGGGAGTAGTTGTGGTATTTCCTTCTCCAGTTGTTGTGAGTACTCAAAAACATAATATATGTAAAGAACTCAGCCATGGGAAGCACCCAGGGAATGTTACATGGAGTTGTTATAACTACTTTCCTTAAGGTGAGCTCTATCTCACTGTATGATGCTTAATACCACAGAACATCAGCTGTGAATATTATCAGTGACTAATAGAGGCCTCACCCCATCTTCCATCAGAGTGGCCTCAGTTTTATCTGTGTTATACCTTTAGCTTCTATTGATACTTTAATTTTGAAGGAAGGTTCTGTAGCTAAAGCGCTTTGACAGCCGCTGATCTTATTTGACTCCGTTTGACAGATGAGGAAACTGAGGAGCAGAGAGGGAAAGGGAGTTATGTGCCCCAGGCAAGACTGCCAGATTTAGCCACGAGCGTACAGGATGCCTGATTCAATTCAAATGTCAGATGAACAAATAATCCTTTAGTATGTATATCCCCAATGTTGCACAGGACATGCTTGTTTACCTGGAATTCAGATTCTGTATTGTCTCGGGTAACCCTGTATTAGTCCATTTTCATGCTGCTGATAAAGATATACCTGAAACTAGGCAATTTACGAAAGAAAGAGGTTTAATGGACTTATAGTTCCACATGACTGGGGAGGCTTCATGATCATGCTGGAAAGCTAGGAGGAGCAAGTAACATCTTACTTGGATGGCAGCAGGCAAAAACAGAGATAGTTTGTGCACAGGAACTCCTCTTTTTAAAAACATCAGATCTCATGAGACTTATTCACTACTGCGAGAACAGTACGAGAAAGACCCGCCCCTGTGATCCAATTACCTCCCATGGGGCCCCTGCTACAACACGTAGGAATTCAAGATGAGATTTGGGTGGGGACACAGCAAAACCCTATCAAACCGTATCCCTGGGTCACATGCCAAAGAGGTTCCAGAGATTGGACTATGACCCAGGTCTCCTGAGCCTTACTTTGCTGTTCTTTCACTGGACCAGGAGTTTCAAACACAGAAGCTGTGTGCTTCCAAGCCCTTCTTCCTGTGCCCAAGGGCAATTGCATTAATTAATCACAGAGTTCTTTCTTCCTGAGCCCTATCTCAGCCACAAGAGCCTGTAAAGAGCCACAGGACTCTTTATAGGAAGTCACAGCTACCTGATCAGGGCTGGGTTTCCATTTGCAGTCCATTTGCCATCCTGTCACTAGACGATGCTGTTGTATCCTTGGGAGGTCCATAAAATAAGTCAGCCCCTGCTCCCCATCCTTGTCCAGTGGTTTCCCATGTGTCTGACCCTGTCACCTTATATCTGACCCATTCTACTCTGATCCCTTGCATCTGGACAGACATCAGAACAGGTTTGCCAAATGAACAGGCACAGGCTCCAGTGGATTTCTGGAGGAGAAATCATTTCTATGTTCTTTTCCCAAGCAAAATCCAAGCAAATGAAAGCAATAAAAGCCAGGTTCAACGCAGGGATGGGGCAAGGGGAGCCCTTCCCATGTTTGAGGTTGAAATGGGACTCCTTATTCTAGGTGGTCACAAACATGTCTGCCTGTGGGTCCAGGCAGGAAGGGAGGTGAAATGGGCTGGGTGGAGAACAGGGCAAACAGCAAGCACACACCCCTCGGTGCTTCAGCTCCAGCTGAAACTTGCCCTGTGGGAATATGAGTCCCCTATTGCCAGATACTCCTATTTTCCTAAAGAAACCAGAAATCTGGATGTTTATAAGAAATCTCCTGCTTTGGAGATGTTAATAATGATTTCCAATTTTCCCAAGATCATTGTGTAGGCCAAACAAAACATGATCACTGGGTACACTCAGCTCCAGGGCAGGAGCAGTTCAGGACCCCACTTCATCGTTCCCAGGGCAAATTCAGCAGCCACCTCTCCTCGCTGGAAGGTCTCTCAGGCTGGGCTACCTGGAGGCCTCACTCACGGTTGCCTCTGCAGGGAGCCTGGGATCAGATGATTCTCACCTCACTCAGCGCGACAACACAGAGAGATGAATAAAGATTCCAGTCTTGCCGATCTATCATCTTCTGGCACCAAATTATGCACGTATCCCATTATCATTACAGAGCTTTTGGGTTAATTGCAAATCAGGGAATTAAGATTATTAATGTGAGTGGAGGCTTCTGGGGGTGAGAGGAGGGCTCACGCTCGGCTGGTTCGTGTCCCGCCTACCCCTGGCTGGACAGCCCTCTTGCCATGGGCTGACCTCCTGCTCACTCCCACATGGGCGATGCCTCTGAACTCCCTGCTGTCTGCTGTCGGCTTGGGCACGTGCCTGCAAACCATTTCCCAGGAACTCTTTGTAGCAGGAGCATTAAAAGCAAATGTGCTCATTATACCTGATGGCGCACAATCCATGCAGAGGAAATTAGTAACGATTAGGGCGTCATTAGAGGGAGATGTCTCTCTTCACCCAAAATATTGATGGCAAAAAACCCAGCAGTGCAGATAACAAATGAATAAGACTTAGAAACACAAAGCACTGTGGTGATGATCAATGTTGTCCCGAGTATACCCCAGACGTCTGCAAAGCAGAACAGTTAGCAGCTGTTCCAGCTCTCTTTAGCTGTTGCAAAACAGTATTTGGATGTCCTCACACATTTTTTTTTTCATCCAGTGTTTTTACCAAGCTTCCTAAGACAGGACAGTGGAGTAGAATATCTCAGTGATGTGGATTTTTATTTTTCAGAGGTCACAAGCTGCTGGCCTAATCTGCCTTTAGGGATACAATTTTTTTAGACTGCATGATGCTTCACAATAGATTGTATGGATGTTAACATCCAGATCTCTAGCTTTTCTATAAAATTGGACTGTGGTATAACACCAGGCCCAGTCTCTGTATGACAATCGTCAGTTGGAGGTGCATATCTACTGCCTCACTGGGTGCACCGGTGAGCGGTTTATAGCAGTCTCCACCACTCCCTCTTCTTCCCCAGCAGTAACGACAGAATAGCAGTTCCCATTTATTATGGCACTTACAATATTGCCTAGCCCTCTTGCTGCACTGGATGCCTAATTCTTTGGGCATCTGAATCTGTAACCCCTATTCAGGTTCACCCTTCTTCATAAGATCACCAGACTGATGTTGGTTAAAATACAGGTTGAAATGTGTTCTCCATTTCCTCAAAATCCTGAGGTCTTCCCCCATCAAACACCACCACCACCAGCACCATCACCATCACCAATCACCTGCAGGGTAAAAAAGCCAAGCACTCATTCAAAGCCATTTATGACCTGGACAATCTTGCCTGTCCCTTATCCCTTCCAGTGTCCCATGCACTTGGATCTCTAGCTACCCTGGACTGCATCCCCCTTGGAGACACACCAGGCACCCTCACTCCTCAGGGCTTTGCTGCTACAATCCCTCCAGCTGGAGAATGTTTACCCATTGTCACTTCCCAATGAACTCTGATTCCATCCTTCAGGACCATCTCCCACTTCCTATTCTGGTCCTGAAATTAGAATGGCTCTCAGGAGCAAGCTGCTCATCCTCTTCTTGACATCTCAGTTATCCCAGGCCTCCATCTGCTTGCTTCCTACCATATCCTGAGCATCTAAACGACAGGCTCTCCTCTTCCCGTTGCTGCCACCCCTGTAGGATCCAGCCAGCTCTGCTTGTAGCAAGTGCTCAGTAGAGCTCTATTGAATGGATTCACTTGGCATCAGACTAATTTCTTTTTCCTCATGCAGTGCGAGTTCTCAGACTTTGCTAATGTTCTGGAAGAGCATTAATTCTCACCAAGTGCTTTAATTAGGCCTGGTGGTCCTGGCCAGGGCCTGCCAACCATCAGAGGCTTGAGGTCTCTCTCACTCACTTCTTGCTGTAACCTGGCCCCTCGCTTCCATACTGGCTATTCCCAAAGTCTCCACACTGCTGAAGTGTCTTCCATTTTCCCAAATTAATCAGTTTAACAAAAGATGCACTTACTAGGTTGTTAGGATAGTTTATGAGAGGAGAACAGATTTGGCTTGAATCGATCACTCAGAATGTATTGAGCAATTGCTATGCTGGATGTTGTGAGATTTCAGAAAGGGACTCATAGGTTTGTTTTGTATACAGAAAAGTGTGCCTATCTAGAGGGTATAGCCTCCAAATTTTCACAAACAAAATACACCTGTTTATCAGCAACCAGATCAAGAATCAGGCAAGACAGTAGCCCAGAATCCCCCACAGGCTCCTATCCAGTCACTAAGCCCTCCTCCGAGACTAACCATATTATTAACTTGCAATGGGATAGAATAATTGCCCCTGTTTTTGTACTTTATAGACATGGAATCATAGCGTATGTACTTCTTTGTTTCTTTCACTCAATATTATGCTTGTAAGATTCGTCCATATTTTTGTTTGTGGCTATAGATCATCATTCTCATTGCCATTTAGTGGCATTCTACTGTGTAAATACACCACCATGTATTTATCCATTCTTCTGTTGATGAACACTTATGTGTTTTTCCCTTGAGCAGTTTTTGCCTGCTATGAACATTCTCATTCATGTGTTATAGTAAACACACATGCATTTCTGGTGAAGATATTCCTAGGAGTGGAATTGCTGGGTCGTAGGTTAGTGTATATTTAGCTTTGGTACATACTTCCAAAAAGCTTTTGAAGTGGTTGTTACTCATCAATTTTTAAGATTTATTCCTTCTTTAATTAATTCATTCAATAATGACTTAACACCTGCTTTGTGAGAGTCATTGTGCTAATTGTTGGAGAAAATATAAAGATGAATAAAAACAAATCATGACATTCACTTATTTTGAAACTGTCAGTGGATACTCATTCCTGAGGATAAAATCTGAATATCTTCACTTGGCAAAGAAAACACTCACCATTCTAGATTCATGTTCTTTCATCAGGCCAGAGATCTGAAACTCAAATGACTTCTAGGGCCAGGCAGGCAATAGGGATGCACGCAGAGAGCTTGGTGGGGGCTGTGAGGAAATGAGACTCACTTATCCCATTCCCATCTATGTGGGATAGGGATAATGCATTTCCAGTTGATTATGGACATGAGGGAATATGAACCTGTGATGTCCCATCTAATATTTTCAGGGAAGCTGAATATCTGAATTTGATGTAAAATCCCCTAATTTTTAAAGTTGAAAGCCATTTTAAAAATTAAAACACTACATGGGTCAAACAGAACATAGGTGTAAACTGGATTTGGGGGCAGGTTGCCAGTTTAAACTTCGCACCGAGCCTTTGTTCTAGAACTTTCCCTCTATCTCTTATGTTCCCATGCTCATGCTTCCTCCAATCCCAGCACAAGCACCAGGACCTTCTTTTTCACATCTCTGGGACTTGCATTCCATTTCCCTGAGAAGTCCTTTCTCCTGTTTTTCAGGTGCAATTGCCCCCTTTCCCTGAAGACCCATTTCAAATGCCACTGTCTTCCTGAAACCCTCTTCCTCCCTCATGTAAGCTTCCAGACCACCCTGGAATTGGTCTCATGTGATACAGTGTTTGATCACATATCTCTTTTTCTCCTTTGTTCCTCCAGGGCTGAGACCTGACAGCTTACTTATCTCTGTGTCTCCAGCATCTGGTTCACAGGAGAGTCTCATAAATGTTTACTGAGTGAACCAATGGTCTCCTGAGCATTCATTCTCCTTTTCTCTGGTTCAGTCCTTGGCTTTGACTTGGGGACCCACCCATACCCTGTACTGTGGAAATAGAAACCAGGTCAAAAATAACCTGGGAATTCTCTTCCCCTGGCCTCAGTGATGGCTTAAAAGAGAGCAGATGATTAGATTCCACCCAACTGGAATAAACTTCAGAGCTTCTCTGAGAGTGTCCAGAAATGAGGATAAATGGATAGAGCCTCTAACTGCTATCCTGTTCCCTGGTAAAGCCTGAGAGGAGAGCCAACTTAAAGAAGAGGAGACGCGGGAAATGGGAGAGACTGGGTCCTGATAATATCATGGGAGCACCTGAATCCATTTGTACCTGAAGGCAGCACTACCCTGGCCTTTTCATTGCATTAATCAGTTAAAATACATTCTCTCCTTGTTAATGTTCTGGAAGAGCATTCCAGAACATTGGAATTGGTGGTAATTCTCACCAAGTGCTTTCAGTAGGCCTGCTGGTCCTGGCCAGGGCCTGCCAACCATCAGAGGAACATAAAAAATACAGAAATCACTAAAACACAAAGTAGAATGTAAAATTTTCTTCAAATATTTATATGAAAAAAGCATTTACATGCAAAGGAGTTAGAAATCCCCTTCATGAGGGAAATTACAATCACATTGGCTAGATGAGAGGCACCCAGAGAAGAAGTAGAGATGGTGAAGTATACAGTTATGGGAACCTCTGTTGGATCCAGTGAGGACAAATAAGAGGGAGGAGGGATGAGTGTGGGTGAGCAGGCTGGGAAGACTTCATGGAGGAAGTGGGATTTTATTCCAATATATGTGTGTATGTATATGTGCACCCGCAGGTATATGTGCTAGCATTGAACAATGCAAAGCTCTGTCTTAGAGGACCTAATAGCTTAATGAGGGGAGACATATCTAAAGCAAATAACTGGGCAGATACAATAATCACCTGATGGTGATAAGTGCTCGGAGAGAAATGAATCACGGGAAGATCCTATTTTGCATAAGGAGCTTAGGTAGACTTCTTGGAGGAAGTGGTATTTAAGCTAATATGCAAATTACAACAAGGGTCTGGCAGTGTGAAGAGCCAGCTTAAGAGTGATCCAGGCAGAGGAAATAGCATACGCTAAGATCCTGCAGCAGGGATGAACTTAGTGTGTTGAAGGAAACAAAAGGCTGGGACTGCTACGTGGTCATGGAGGGAGAGTCCTACATGCTGTGGATGAAGAGTTAGGCAGTAGCAAGATATGCAGTCTTATTGGCTGTGGTAAACAGTTTGGATTCTATGCCATGAGAAATGGGAAGGCATGAAAGGTGCTGAGCAGAGAAGGGACATGTTCTCTTTGAGGGTTTTGATCTTTGTGGCTGCTGTGGGTAGAACAGGCTACAGGGAGCAAGAGCAGGTGAATAGAGAGAAATGCACAGATTTGAGATTTCTTTGGAAGTAGAATAAATATAATTTACTTTTCAATTAGGGATTGAAGAAAAGGGCAAGGTTCTTTCCTGGGTTGTGGCTCCAGTATCTTGGTAGATGGCGGTTCCATTTACTGAGATGGGGAAGAGGTGAAGAGGAGACAGGACAAGTGTGATTGACAGCAGAGGGATCATGAGTTCAGCTTTCAGATTGACATGGGCCTTGATAAGAATAAAGGATTGGAACAAGGGAAAAATGGAGATGCCTGTGTTTAGAAGTTAAGCTAAGAGGGGGGTTGGCTCAATTGGTGTGTATCTGGAGATGGTTGTGCCAGAGCCTGAAGTGGTTTTCATTATCCATGGCATTTAGCCATGTGACCTTTGCTCAAACAAACAGGGCTTGATTTGCGCTAGGGAAGAAAGTATTTGGGGAGATTTGATCAGTAATTCTTTCCATGCAGTTAAACACAGCAGCCCAAGAGTGAGTGATGGCATAATTTAATAATGCACAACATGCCACTGAGATGCAGTCTGGCTAACAGGAGTGATTAATAGCTGCATACTGCAGCTGTGACTCACTTTCAGTGATGGCACGGGGACAAGAAAGACAGAAATTCCCATTATGGTATGACAACAAGGTCTAGACTTTTGTACTTGATGCTATATCAGGAAAGATCCATGGTGCACACAAAGGATCGCAAAATTATAACACACACACACAGGCACACACAGACACACATAGGCACACACACATAAACTCACACACAGAGAACCTGTGCAAGGCCAGAAAACTGTTCCAACTCTTAGTTGGATGTGGTGGTTGACCGAGTATAGGCCAATGGAGTCAGGTGACCCAAATTCTAGTCCCATCGGACAGTAAATCTCCTCCATGTGACCTTGGACAAATTGATACCTTCTCTATGCCTTATTCATTTATCCATTCTTTCACAAAGTATTTAGTGTGTACTAACTGCATATCAAAAGATATGAAGGCACAGGTGTTATTATGATGACCAAAACACACTTGGTTTCTGCTCTCATGAAGCTTATGGTCTAATTGACTAGTCAAGTGTCCATATCCCAAACTTTCAATGATCTCAGTGGACTAGATGATCTTCCAAAGCTCCCTTTATTTGTAAACTCTCTAGAGTTAAAAGTGGGCATAAACTATTCCTGAAGGCTTTTAATTTTCTTAAGTATTTATTAAATTTTTTTCCTAGGAGCTACTCTTAGCAATTTTCAAGAATACAGTACATTCTCATTAGCTATAGTCACCATGTTGTACAATAGATCACTTACACTTATTCCTCCTACCTAACTGAAATTGTGTATTCTTTGACCAATATCTCTCCAACTCCAAAATAATAAGTATGTGAGGTATGCATATGTTAATCAGCTCAATTTAGCTATTATAAATGTATACATAGTTCAAAACATCATGTTGTATATAATAAATATATGTGATTTTTATTTGAAAAAAATCATGTTCTTTATTTTAAAAAAATAAAATAACTTTTTTTGTCTGCGTATTTTCTCCCTGTAAAATTTCAAACATGACCAAACATCCATCATGTGGTAAATAAAATTTCCCATTACAAATCTGTCTAGTAATACAAGAAAAATTAAAGTTATTACTATATTCAGCAGTGGTATAATCTACATTTTGTTTACATTTTAACCTACAATTGTGTTTGGCAGATGAGAGTTATTATGTGGTTGTCAATGTTTGTGCATGACACCAGAGCTTATAGCAGTGGTGACAACAACCTGGAAGAAAATCCTGAAGATAATAATGGAATATAATTTTAGTAAATTCTACATCACAATCCTTTTGATTTGCAAAGAATACAACACTGTACAGAAAAACAGCAGCACTAATGATTCAAAGACAAAAGTAATCAACAAGATTTGGACTCTGAATGTAAAGAAATTTTGTGAATACTTTAACCTATTTGTGTAGTTTGTATTTTTGTTTTTATGCATGTACAAGAGTGATATTTTATTTTCATGTCTAAATATGTATAAAAGGATACTTTTAATAATTATGAAATAAAAATTATAGTTGACAACATAACATTGCAGCATTTATCCCAGGAATGCAAGGATGGTTTAACAGAAAACAGAACAAAACAGAAATATGGTCCTTTTGATAGATGCTGAATAAGCATTTGAGAATTCAAAATCAGTTTCTGGTAAAAAATTTTCATCCAACTACAAATAGAACATAACTTTCTCAATCTGATAAAAGATATCTGCAAAAATACCTACTGCTATGAGTTTGACTTTTTTTTAGCTTCCACATATAGGAGACATCATACAGCATTTGTTTAGAAAGTAGGATGGTGGTTACCAGAAGCTGGAAGGTTGGGAAAAAGAGAGATGTTGGCCATGGGGTACAAGCCCACAGTTATGAGAGGAATAAGTACTGGAGACCTGATGTGCAGCATGGCGACTGTAGTTAATAACCCTGAGTCATTTACTTGAAACTTGCTAAGAGAGTAAATCTCAAATGTTCTTCCCCCACACACAAAAATGGTAATTATGTGAGGTGATGGGTGTGTTCAGTAGCTTGATTACATTAGTCATTCCACAATGTATACATATATCAAAACATTATAGTGCACACCCTAAATATATGCATTTTTATTTGTCAATCATACCTCAATAAAGCTGGAAAAATAAAACTCACTTTCAGAGATGATATAAATTTAAAATATAGTACCAAACAACAATAAAAATACACATGCATATTTTATTTTAGGGTTCTACTGTAAACTGGATTTCATAGGCTAGATTTTTTTTGGTCAAATCTTAATATTGTTATTTTTTCTGATTGTGATCTGTCTAAGTATAGAATTCTTCATTGGAAAAATCAGAGTATATGACAGTTCAGTCAGTGTCACATTTATAATTATTTTTCTAAGTAAACAAAATGCTATTCTGGCTTAAATTTAAAAAGAAACACACAAAAACCCTACAGCTAATATCCTACTTAATAATGAAAGAATGCAAGTTTCCTGAGATTAGTAACAAGGGAAGGTTTGCCTACTCTCATTGCTGCTATTCAATATGATATTGGGGGGGCCCTAGCTATTGCAACAAGGCAAGAAAAACAAATAAAAATCATAAAGATAAAAAAGAAGCAAAATTTAGTTATTATCATAAACTGACATAATTATTTATGTAGAAAATCCTAAGGAATCTATAGAAACATTGTTAAAACTAACAAATGCATTTAATCAGGCTGCAGGGCATTAACTTAATATATGCAAATAAAAGGTATATTTATAAACTATTGACAATTAAAAAATAAAATTTAAAAGGCAAAATTCATTTAAAATAGTGTCAAAAACCTAAGATACTTAGGAATAAATTTAAGGAAGCTACGTAAAATCTCCACCCTAGAAACTAGAAAACATTGCTGAGAGAAATTAAAGGAGACCTAAAGAAATAGTGAGAGATACCATGCTCAGGAATAGGAAGACTCAACACTATCCAGATGTCAATTATCCTCAAATCATCTTAAAGATTCAATGCAATCTCAAACAAAATTCCAACAGGATTTTAAATTTTTTTGGTAGAAACTGACAAGCTGATTATAAAACTTACATGAAAATCCAAAGATCTAAAATATACCATCTAATCTTAAAAAATAAGAACAAAGCTGGAGGATTTCTTTAGCCTGATTTCAAGATTTACTGTAAAGCTACAGTAATGAAGACAGTACGATATTGGCATAAAGACTGACAAATAGGTCCTTAAAATGAAATAGAGAATGCCCAGTTATGCATTTGTGATTTGATTTTCCAGAAATGCAACAAAGTAATCAAATGGTGAAATGAAAATCTTTTCCATTAATTGTATTGGAAGAACTCTGAACCCATATTATTAAAAAAGTAATCACAATTCCTACCTCATACAATGCACAAACATCAATTCAAGATATATTTAGATGTAAATCCAAGAACTAAAATCATACATCTTTTAGAGAAATCAGCAGAGATTTTATAAACAGGTCACAGACAGCCATGTCAATAAAAAATCATTAGAGTTCATCAAAATTAAAACTGTTCACCAAAAGGTAAATGTAAGATAATAAATAAGCAAGTCATAGATAAGAAAATATTGTCAAAGCATATATGTGGAAAAGGGCTGGCATTTAGGATATATCAATAACTCCTATTACTCAACAATAAAAAGACAAACAACCTAATTAAAAGTGGACAAAAGATTTAAATAGATACTTCACAAAAGGAGATATATGCATGTCCAATAAACACATATAAATGGACAGCATCATTAGTCATTAGGGAAATGCAAATCAGAGTCACACTGAGATATTATTCTACATCTGTTGGAATAGCTAAACTGAAAAAACGGACAACCCCAAATATTGGTAAGATTGTAAAGCAACTTGAACCCTCATATATTGTTGATGGGAACATAAAATGCTATAATCATTTTTGAAGAAGATTTGGTGATTTCTTACTTTACTGAACATGCTATCCTATGACCCAGTGATTTCACTTCTAAGCATTGACCCACAGAAAAAGAAAATATATGTCTACAAAAAGGTTTGTGCAGGAATGTTCACAGAAGCTTTATTTGTAATAGTTACAACCCATGTCCATTAACAAGAGAATGAATAAAGTAGTATATTTGTTCAATGCTATATTACTCAATAATAGAAAGGAATAAATTACCAACATATGCAATAACATGGATGAATCTCAAAATCATTATTTTGAATGCAATAAGCCTTACATAAGTACGTCTACTATGTAATCATTTATATGAAATTCTACAGGACAAAACCAGTCTACAGTGGGGAGAAATCAGAATAGCAGTCGCCTCTGGGGAATGGGGGTAAGAATTTACAGTCAAAAGGCAAGAGGGTATTCCCTGGCAGTGATAGTAATGTTCTAGAACTTGGTAGGGGTTTGAGTTACGCAGGTGTGCACGCTCATTAAAACTCATGGAATGCATTTAGGATTTTTAAATTTTATTATATGTAAATTTTATATCAACACAAAGAAACTGCAACCAAAATTTGAACTCTTTTAATAAAATCCACGCTGGGCTACTTAGGGGAAAATATAAAAGTCTTCAATTTACTTTAACTTATCCCCCAAATAAAATGGATTAATGGATGGCTAAAAGTATGGATAGATGGGTAGATAACGTGATAAAGCACGGATAGTAAAATGTTCATAGTAGAATCTAGATACTGTGATTCACTGTAAAATTCCTTTAACTTCACTATATGCTTCAATATTTTCATAATAAAATATTGGTAATAAAAGAACTCTAAAATGTTTTTTGAGAAAGAAAATATTTCAGAGCTGTCATTTACGTCTGGGTGACCTTGTCATTTCTGAGTCTCCAAGGAGTGCTGAAAGGATACGTAACCTTCTGTATACGAATGAGTGTTTTTCAGGTCCTCAGGGTTTTTACCCATGTTGGTCACTGAACCCTGTAGATCAGGCAGCAAACAGCCTGTATCAATGTCTACCCAGTTCCCACCCTGCCTGTATCATTCCTCCCCTTCGTCCCTGGAATAGCTTTGACGACCGCATAAAATAACCAAATAGCAGACACAGACGGCACTTTACAGAACATGGCTTAAAAACTCCCTGATTACATATTTACTCCAAACCCATCAGAAAGGAGATGGCTGTGTATCGTTAATGAAGGCTGTTTGAGAGTCAAGTGTTCAGCAAATTTGGCCAGTGGGCACTTAGGGAGTTTCAACCTCAGAATCACCAGGTGTAGTAAATGCATACACCTGAAGGGGCCGCTGCTGCTCACTTTCGCTACCCCCAGCAGCAACCACCTGGGCACACCCAAGGTCTGGATAGATAACTGTCTGCTTCCTCCTGTGGAGCTTGCAGATTCTGGAGATGGTTACCAGGACCACAGGGCTTCTTGGGTTAAGCCCACAAAAAAGGAATGCGTGGGACCAGAATACAGGGATAAGCAAACGTGAAGAAAAGCAGAGCTTGCAATTCCGAGGGGCTGCTACAATATGTTTTCATTAAAGAGCAGTGGCCTCAGCCTCAACACAATGAAGGCCCACATCTGCCCCTGGCTGGAGTCAGGGGTGAGAGAGAGGTAGGGACCCCGGTTTATACCTTTCTCCCTGTGTGACTGGGGCAAGTCCCTTTCCCTCTCTTGACCCCAGATCCTCCTTCTGCAAAATGAGGGTGTCCAGATTCATTCAGAAGTTTCCCATGTAGGGCCTTCTAAGACTCTGTAGTCTATTTGCAGTATTCCCTAAAACCGAAGACACAGCATGCATTTAGGCACCAAAGCAGCACAGGTTCATAAAGAAGTGACAGTCATTGCTTGTGCCTGGAATTGTCTACTCAGTGTGCTAGTGTTGCTGACCCAAAGTTCTGACTGGCAGTTACAGATACCCTATAACAAAGAATTAAATATGTATTTCTTTCACCCCAAACATACTATTAACACCTTGTAAAAATGGGACAGAGCACTGATCACCTTCAAAGTGCCAGACACTTTGCCAAGCACCTTGAATACATTATTTCATTTAATTAGGCAAACTTTGTTCATAAGCATTATTCCCATTTCACAGGTGAGCAAACAGAGGGTGAAGGGATTGATACCTTATCCAAAGCTATGCAAGTCAGTTAGCAGCTGAGCCCATTTCTGCATTCTTTCTGCTCTGCTCCCTCTCCAACACTGCAGAATCCATCCCACCACCCTAACACAACTGTCGTTAGCATCTTGATAAATATGTATCACACCTTTTTAGTTAAAGACATATATACTGTGTACATCTTTCATACATTAAAATGTGAAAATGAGTTGTTAAGAGATGCTGTTTGGTAAAAAAGTCAGGTTAATGGGGAAGAATAATAAAAGGTGCACTACATTCTTTTGGTCAGAGAAACCCCTGGACTAATCAGTTGAACCCCACAATCTTGGTTGGCCCAGACTGGCCACAGCTTAGATCTGTGAGTGCAGGCTGGTGAGGTCTATTTTCAAACAACAGTTGACCTTAATACTTCTCCAAGGACCACCACTGTTTTATTCCCGGATTATGTTCAGTGGCTCTTTAAATTGTGAAATTGCTTCTTTCCACATTGCACCAAGACAAGTAAAAGAAAGAAAGAAAGAAAAACCCTAAAGCACCATTTCTCTCTGTGTGTCCTTAAATGCCGAGTTTAGCTCTATGCAGGTTTTTATGACCATTATAAACCCTCCACCGCAGCGTACAACAGTGGCACATCTTTAGTGCGGTTACACAAACACGGCTGCCATAATAAAACACGTCTTATTTGATATTATATTGTATCAGAAGCATTAAATACACATTAAAAGGGTGTTTTAAGGCTCTTTGCAGTAAGTGGCAGATGTTATGAATAATAACCTGCAAAATCCTTCTGAATTCTAAAAAGGTGTGTTCCATAAAGCTTTCATATAAATCTTTAATAGAGCAGAAACACATTGAGCAGTGATTAGAGGAAATCTCTAATCGTATTAAGCTATTAGAGATAACTGGAAAAGGATTGGTAGTCTCAAAAATAAAATAAAATAAGGCAAGGAAATGAACACATCATGAATATGAAAGGTTTCCTATTTAAGCCTTTGACAGTTCTTTACTGGAGGGAGCCCGGCAAGTCTGTGTAACACACAAACACACACGCAGTATAAAACCCAAACTGCCATCATTCACTGAAATTTATGTAAATGAATACGCATTCCTTTATACGAAAAATCAGCAACATCTGCGCTCCATTTAAACAATCTGATTTAATGGAGTCACCAACAGATAAAGAGCAGGACAGGGGGAAATGACCTCACCCACCCTCCCCTTAGAGTATCTCAAAAAACAAATAAAATACAGGTTACAGGCAAACTAAACAGAGTTAAAAATATTGTCCCAGAGGACTCTGGCTTCCCAGGAAGCAGAGGTGTTTAAGGAGAGAGACAAGAGACAGCTGCAATAAACTCTGGCTCAATAAAACGTAATTAACCCCTTGGGGCCTCTGCAAGGAAGCTTGTCAGCAGAGAGACAGCATGCGATCCCAGTGCCTGGCACTAAGGGGTTAAACTGGCCTTGCCAGATGAGATGAAGAAATGCTGGACCTAAGGGAACAAGTGACCCTGTGCACATTCGCAACCACATACATGCACACATCTGTGCTCACACATACACCAAACCTGGCCATGCACGGCTCTTACTAACTTCGGGAAGGTTAGTTAACCCTGAGCCCAGAGTCTTGGAGTCTCGGCTTTTTGAGGGTTAGAATGCACTTCTGAGTAATCTCACCCAAATCCCTATCCACTGCTAGCAGCCTCTCAGCCTCTACTTGAATGCTTTCAATGCTAGGGAGCTCAGTCTCCTTTGTGGTAGCGGAATTCCAGGCCTGGATCAATCAAACGGATGTTAGCAGTTCTTCCTGACACCGTGTGTATGTGAACACCAGCCAACAGATCGGTTTCTACTGCAAGTTCCCGTGCTTTCTTTTTTGGCAGGTGGGAGGATGATAGAAATTTAAGATGAACCAAACCAAATCCAAGAGAAATGCCAAATGCTTATTTTTTTGTCTACTTTGTGACAGGCCTTATTTAGATGTTTTGATACAAACTCCTAATCTCAAATAGATATTAAAGGGTGACTAGAAGTTAAGATGTTTTCAGTCTCATGAGAAAGAGCACATATGTCTACAAACACATGTAATGTTAGGTAAAAGGTGCTGATGGATCCAGGAGCTAGTGGGTGGGGGAAACCAAAAGGATACAGTATTTCCTGAGGGGTGGTCTATGTAACTCAGGAGAGACAGTGGTTGGTTTTAGGTGGTATATGACCTCATTGTCTCCACAGTTCTTTTAAAAATTCTCATTATGCCAAGGAGAAAGTATGAGTTTGGCGCTAGCCTGTCTTAACTTTCCAGACTTCAAACTTGAAGTAGTCCAAGGTAAGAAACTCCAAGAGTCCAAGGTAAGAAACAGTGTCTAGCTGAAATTTAGCAAGTACTTTCATTTTTCTTACATTGGTTTTTTTGTTTGTTTTTGAGACAAGATCTCACTCTTTTGCCCAGGCTGAAGTACAGTGGTGGGATCATAGCTCACTATAGCGTCAAACTCCTGGACTCAAGTGATTAGCCACCATGCCTGGCCAATGTTTTATTTTTTATTTGTAGAGATAAGGTCTCGCTATGTTGCGCAGGTTGGTCTTGAACTCCTGAACTCAAACAATCCTCCCATCTTTGCTTCCCAAAGCACTGAGATTATAGGCGTGATCTTATATTGATTTTTAAAAGCAAGTGGTATTAGTTTTCTATTTGTGGAAGTATTCTGAAACTTCTTTCGAAATAAATTTGAGTTTTACCATCCATGTTAAATTAATTTAAATACAAATATAGAATAAATAATGCAGTTATTATGGGGCAAATTACGAGCATGGCATACAAGCATCTGGGTCTGAGGAACACTTACTTGTGGGTCTTAGAGAACACGATGGTATAACAGTGTCCCTCTCCCCTCCTAACCTGACTGCCTCAGAGTGCTGCCGTTTTTTGAGGTGGCTGCAGATGAGTTGAATTTCTGCCTCTGGGCCCCTCTTTTCTCCACCTGCCCCACGCAGTGTGTGGGCAGTCTAGGGCTGAGCACACAGTCAAAATTTGCAGCTCCTGGAGCCCAGTGGATCAAAGGTTTACAGCCAAGCTGCTGGAGGGCACCCAGCCCATGGCAATAAAAGTGAGCTAATATTATCCTGCGGCAAGAAGATTCTCCCAGCACAGCAGATCTGCAGGCCACAGCTCACCTGGGCAGCTAGGGAGCAGAGGGTGGAGCAGGGCTCAACTGTGTCATCCCAGCCCATCTCAGTGCACCAGGGAAGGGCAGCTGCTCTGGCAGGGCTTGCTTCTTGGCCAGGGTAACAAAAGGAAGGGCCACTGGTTACTCAACCTTACTCCCATCCCTGCCACTGACTCAGCCTGTGGTTTTGGACAAGCCACTTGTCTTATCTGTGCCCAATTTGCCATCTGCAGGAGGTAGGATATTAAGGCAGTAATTAGCTTGGGCACAATGATCAATCCATTGGAGAAAGAGCCCATTCAGCTTCTCATGCAGCTTGGAAATGGTGAACTTCCAGGACAGCCAGAAAGAAACATTTCCAGATTGTGATTCCATGGGCAAAATCCCTGGCCAAATCTCTGTTTTCTCTGTGACTGCCCAATCTCTCATCTTATTGAGTGGCAGCTTAACTATTTTAGAACCTGGGAGAACCTTCCTTCCTTTTGTTCTGCTTCTCAGCTTCTCAGCACGGAAGTCTGAGCCCATCTTTCTTCCTCTGCATCATGCTTGGTCCACTAAGTCTCTTTAAGTGTCCTTATTGTCCAAGGTGGTGGCACAGAGCTCTTACCTTCAGGCTATTCCTGGGCCCAGGTACCACTGAGGTGAGGTCTCAGCTCTCATCAAGAGAGTGGGATGTGGGGGAAGGGCCACAAGTGGACTGTCAGATGCAAACTGTCTTACCATGGAGCTTTATTTGGTCCAGTAAATAGATGTGCTCTTGAACTTCTGTTCCATCTTGGATAAGTGTACCTGAAACTTCTTACGACCAGGATATCCCTGGGACTTCTGCAGATTCATCTCTGTAGTAAAGAAAACTTTGGTTTTCTAAATGATTCTGTTTTTATCAAGCACAAAGACCCACAAGCAAACAGAGCAGTTCTGTTCCTCCTGTAAGATGACATCGTTCCACTGGCATTTCTTACAATAAGGAGGCAATATAAGTTGTCTGAGAGTGATCTAATCCTTCTACTTTCTCACTCTTACACCATCCTCTCCTTCTGAGTGTGTTCCCTTTCTAGATAACCATCTCTAACTAGATGGGTGATCTTGGATAAGTCACTTGCCCCATCAAAGCAGATGTTTCCTCTGTAAAGTAAGTTGATTAAATTAGTGAAGTCCATAGATTAGCTGTTAAAGGGACCTTAGAGATTTCTCATGGTCCTTCAACTCATTGTTGAATTTACTCGTTAATCTGGAAATGGAGTCATCATCACACATTCCCAAGGAAGTAAGTTCTTATTTCCTGGAGTTCTTAATGGTGCGAGGCTGACTTTTTGGGGAAGGGGGTATTAGTTACCCCCTTTACCCCATTCATTGGTCCCCAAAAGAGTTTTTGAGTCATGCCAGGGGAGTTTTCAGATAACCCTCATGAAGTCGTTCTCCAGAGGAAAGGCATCTTCAGAACTTCCTTTAATTGACCCATCAAAGATAGAGCTGTTGTTTTTGGGTTTATCCAACGGCTAACTTCTCCATGGAGCACAAATGGAGTGAGGGCACCCACTCAGAGTACGGCTCTTCTCTGATCCTATTGAGGTATCCTTAGTGGTCTACGCCTGCCTGGCTGAAATGCCATGACTGTGTGCACACCTGCAGTGCCCAGAGAAGCACCATGGGCTCAAATGAAAAAGCCTGCAGTAGGCACAGTGGTGCAGAATGAAGAGTCAAGAGCGTAGGCAGGCGAGTGGCGTCTCAGCTTTGTTACTTCCATGCTGTTTAGCCTGGGTTGGTTATTAACTGCTCTGGCTTCCAGGCTCATGGTTTGTGAAGTGGAGAGGTTAATCAGGCCTACCTTGGTGGTTGCTCAGGAGAGTCAATCAAGATAATGTGTGTGTGAGTGCCCGGTGAATTGCTAGGTGGCATGCACATGGAAGGGATTTTGTTCTTTGTAAGAGTGGGAGGGATGGTGCCAGCTGAAGTCCCCCCAGCCCCAGAGCCTCCGGAATGGATCAGTGTCAGTCAGTAACATTCTGACACATGGAAAACAATGTGAGCTTGAAAGCTAATAACCAGATCAAAAACAACAGGCTTGAGGAGGGAGACCAGCCTGGGAAATGTGTTAAGAGCTGATCAGAAAGGAGAAAGAAATAAAGTCATTAGCTTAATTAAGAGACAGGAGGGAATGATGAAACACATCTCCAGCAAAACCAAATTAAGCATTTAGAAGATATTAAAAATGCATTTGGACTCCACTGGTGCTGCATTTCTAATAACATTTTCTGGGGCCATAGTCAGCTATATGGTCAGTCTGATATCAAGAAAAGGTACTATTTTTTACTGTCTTACGTCTCTGCACCCCCAAACCTTCTCTCAGCTAAATCTTCTGACTGTGTGTCCCCTATTTACAGCCTTCTAACAACTTCTTCCTCAAAGATCCCCCGGGGTCAGCACGTGACTGGCACAGACTTTCAAATTTTGGCAAATTTGGTTGCTATTTCTGTAGTCTCAGGATCTTGATTTCTTTTAAGTTTTGTGGTCCCATTTTGAAGAGAATCTAAAAAAAAAAAAAAAAGATAATACTCTGGATCATGAAGGTAAACTCTTTATATGGATTTCTGCCATATGGTGCCTGTGTTTGGATTTATGTTTATGACCACATTTTAAGGAATAATATATAAGTATAAGGAAGTAGTAGTAGCAGTACTGCTAATAGTAACATGAACCGTAATAATAGCTAGTGCAGATGGGTTCTCCTTGTCAATAGTTCCCACAAAACCAAGGGACTCTTATCTTATTTATTTTTATTTTTATTGTTTTTTTGAGACGGAGTCTCGTTCTGTCGCCCAGGCTGGAGTGCAGTGGCCGGATCTCAGCTCACTGCAAGCTCCGCCTCCCGGGTTCACGCCATTCTCCTGCCTCCGGTGTAGCTGGGACTACAGGCGCCCGCCACCACGCCCGGCTAGTTTTTGGTATTTTTTAGTAGAGACGAGGTTTCACCGTGTTAGCCAGGATGGTATCGATTTCCTGACCTCGTGATCCGCCCGTCTCGGCCTCCCAAAGTGCTGGGATTACAGGCTTGAGCCACCGCGCCCGGCCGGGACTCTTATCTTATTTACCTGAAGAAGTCACATCTCCATTCCTGAACTAATTCCCAGGCCCAGGGAGATGAAATATTCTGATTGATCAGGACTGAGCTATGCATCTCTTTTGAAACTGAAAGATGAGACCTCACATGAACCAATGGACTGAGCCTGAAGAAGGGGTTGTTTCTTCAGAAGAAATCTAAGGTGGTGTCATCTGAAAAGGGAAGATCAATGTTGGGAAAGGAAAAACAACATATTTCTGTCATGGCACCAATCACGATGAAGTAGATGATTTGATAATTTTTTAAAACTCTGTGCTGATATGGAAAGTATGTGCAACTGTGTTCTGGAGACCCAGGGAAATGCCAAACACAACGCTAGGGTGGAGAAGAATTTATGATAAAACATCACCCTGGCAGAGCAGGCTGTCTGCCCCAGACTCAGCAAATGAAGCCCAACTTAATTGCTTGCAGTCTTGGATGAACTTCTAACTCTTTAGCCCTAGGAGAGGAAAAATTGCATAGACAACCTGCTTTCTCTCCTTGGCATGCTGAGCCTCTGAGAAAGTTATTTAACCTCTCTCAGCAGTGATTCCTCAGCTGTAAAAATAGGATGACAATCTTTGCCCATTCAGGGCTGCAGGGAGAGCTGGAGGGAACAGGATCTGTAACAAAGGTTTTCCAGGTTTTGGGCTAGACAGCATTTTAGAAATGTGGCATCACGACTTTGGGGTCTTCATAGGTTTAGTCATCTGAAGGGTTTAGAGCAAACTTCCCCCCAACTCTCAAAACAGTTGGCAATGTTTTCTTCTACATTGCCAACTGTTAATGAGAAAATGAAATTTCATAAAAACATGTTTTCTCTATTAGAATTTGTGCTTCCTATGAATCCACTCAAGGCATAAAGGCAATGGCAAGATCTGAACACTAGCCTGAAGTTGTAGCAGTATCTTAAAGCAGAGAGATAATTATGTGAATTACTCTGGAGAAATCCTTTCTTGTGCTAAGCCTGGGTGGTGGAGAGGTGAATATGTGCCTGTTGTTGAGGAGCTCAAAGCCTAGTAGGGGAGGGAGAGGGAGGGAAAGAGAGGGAAAGAGAGAAAGTTGGGACGGGGAGAGGGAGGTGGGGGAGAGAGCAAGGCAGAGTACATGAGAGAAGAGAAAAATAGAGAAAGAGGAAGGAAGAGAGGGAGGAATGGGGAGCAGGGAGAAGAGAATGAACAATTACAAGCAATTACTCTCTGGGACAGGGGTTGGCCAATTAAGGCCCATGAACCAAATCTGGCCTACTGCTTTCCTGTTTTTGCATAGCCTGTGAACTAAGAATGGTTTTCATATTTTTAAATGGTTGAAAAATAATAAAAAGAGAATGTTATCTTGTGATGAGTGAAAATGATATGAAATTCAAATTTCAGTGTCCATAAAGTTTTATTGGCACACAGCCCCTGTGATTTGTTTACATACTGTCTGTGGCTGCTTTTGTGTTTCAAGAGTAAAACTGAGCAGGTGGGATAGAGACCAAATGGCCTCACAAAGCCTAAAATACTTTACAGAAAGAGTTTGATGACCTCTGCTCTAAAGAGACATATTTTGTTCCAACAAAAGACTGGATATGAAGAAGACGGCCCAAAGGGAAAACCTTTCAACACAATGTGGGCTCTTATCTGGGTCTTGATGATGGGTAGGATTCTAAGAGGAAGAGATAAAGTGAAGGGCCATAGATTTAGAGACTTGTATTCCCATTTTATAGATCAGGACTGAGAAGTTGATGGGGAGAGCTGGAATTTTAAACCCAATTTGATTCCATAGCTTGTGTTCTTTCAGATTGCCACTTGCAGTCATCAGCCATCAGGGAGAGAAGGTCGGCTTGACTGTGCCCAAGACTGTGGCTTGCATGCTTTGACCTTGGATAGCAGTGAGATAGACAGGCAGGAAGAGATCTCAGGAAGGACCAAGGGGAAAAATGCAGAGGTATGGAGCGAAGAGGAGACAGAAGCTATGGAAGAAAAAACAAAACAAAGCAACAACAACAAAAACTCACTTTAAGACCCAGGGTGAGGGTGGCAAACATAAAACACAGCACTTACAAATGGATAAGGTGGGCCTGATGGGGCATGGTGAAGCCAAGAGCTCTCGCTCTGTATCAAGCAGGCAGCAGTTTCCTAGTTTTAAACATTGTTGCTGTGAGGGAATATACATGCAGCATTACCAGATATGACTTTTCAAGAGAAAGAGGAAATTGGATATATATATGCAGTCTTTTGATTTTTAAATTTTGGCAAGAATTTCAATCAAAAGAGAAACACGGGATGAATCGATTGAATGTATGTAAGGGCTGGATCTAGCCTGTAGGCCACTGGTTTGCAGTCTCTCACCTATGAAGGCCTGCAAATTTGAAACCTTCTTGGTGTCCTCTTTCCAATCCCTCCTGAATGACTCCCTTGCAGCCCCGCCATGTGGGGCCCAAGCCCTTCCTCTGGATACTCTCTCCATGTCTCCAGCATGGCTGTGCTTGTGCCAGTAACTGCCCATGACTGAGATGACAAGTTTCCTGGGTGCTCCATGTTCAAGTCATGTTCAGGTCATAACGAACAAAGGTGAAAAGAAGAAACGTAAATTTGCCACCATCAGCACCAACCCACAAAAGATAACTAAAGAATGGCTCTGTTTTATGGTAATCATAGAATAAAAGAAAAAAGCCTTTGGGGGGCTCTGGCTATTCCCCTGGACCTCATGAAGAACTCAGCCAATACCCAGAGGCAGAGATGTCTGACTGCTATAGAGCAAGGTGGCAGTGAACAATCCTAAGACGTTCTCGTGTCCCAGCACGGGGGTCACTGTCTGGCTGTTGCTGAGTGCCAAGCCAGATTTGAGGATGAGTGAAAGTGGACTTTCTCCCAGGAGCCTGCGTTATTTCTGATTACAAGGGTCATGCATCTGGGAGGAAGAGCTCTACTCCAGGACACATCCCAGCCTTGTGGTGAGGGCTGCTGGACATGCGAAGCGAGGAGGAGGTACAGCTGTCCTTCCTTCTCAAAGGGCAGAAGAGACGTGTAGGCAGAGACATACCTCTTCTGGTCTGTGCCCAGGGACTTGAGGAAGGTGAGACCAACCTGAACTGGGAAGTGTAGAAGGATTTCCCATCAGAGGGTATTGAAATAAATTAGGGGAGAGAGAGTGAAAGGAATGTCTTCGTGACACATCTCAGCCTTCTGGAAATGACATCACAGAAGACATCCATATTGCTGCTTTCCAAAACTCCTCAAACATGCCCCAGCAGAAAGGGCTGAATCAGGCCTTCTCCTGGTATTTTTCAGTGGTCCTTTAAATGAATAAATGAAGGACAAAGTCACCAGCTGGTCCTAAGAATGGCAGAGTGTGGAGTCACAAAACACCTGAAAGACCCAGAAGAAAATAATGTGATTGAGAATCTAGCAGAGAGTCAAGTTTGAGCATTAATGCAAAGACATGCTAAAAGAGATACGAGAAAATAGGATGGAAATCAGGGAGATAAGAGGTTAGAAGCCTGGGTGCAGTGGCTCACGCCTGTAATACCAGCACTTTGGGATGCCAAGGTGGGCGGATCGCCTGAGGTCAGGAGTTCGAGACCAGCCTGGCCAACATGGTGAAACCCCGTCTCTACTAAAAATAAAAAAGAGAGATTAGAAGAAAGAACTCAAGTTCAGGGAGGAGAGTGGGAGGCAGAGAGCTGACAGTCATAAGAGCTTTCTATAAGCCTATGTGACTTCACCCAAGGATGGGGCTGAAGCCTTAGAGAAAATAAATTAGCTTCGACAGGGATTTTCCAGGAAGTTAATCTGCATATATACCTATCACTGTAATACTTGAAGATGTGGCTACGACTGGGTGAAGTTAGCTCTTAGTTTTATCTTTACCCAATGCAAATCTTTTCTAATGCTTTCTCAGCCATAGATTTGGGCAAATTTCAAAAATCATACCACAGTATTTTAACCATTTTTTTTCTGGGAAACCTTATCTTGGAGTTAATCCAATGCAAGCCTAGACCTGCAAGAAACGATTGTGTGCACATTTTTCCAACTCTGTATTCAGTAATGACACTTTGTTAGCTTGAAATTGGCCACAGTGGGAGTATTTACACCACAGAAATAGGCGAATGCTACAATAATGCCCTCCCCTGGCCAGAGCCTGCTGTGGAACATTTACTTGCATGTCACACAACCGGGTCTCAGAGGGCAGTGTGGGTTCTCTGGCTGGGCAGTGCCTCTAGCAGTGATCAAGATGTTTGTATCAAAGCCTCTCAGTATCTAAGAAGTTGCTCTCATGGTTATGTCATGCTAGTTAAATGGGAGGTGGGGTTGCTAGGGAGGCTGGGAGAGCTGTTAGCACGAAGTTAAGCCATATGGAAAAGGCTTTATTGTTAATGGAAATAACTTCTAGGGAAAGTGATCAAGTCCAACTTTTCTATTTATTTTCTTATTTTTCCCACTTTGATCTGAGCAACTGATCAAGCAACCAGACTCCACTTATATCTGGTACTAAGATTTGGCACGAGCGGGTCAGAGAGAGAATGACAAATAATTCTCACTAGGTCTCAAAAACAAGTGGGCATCTCAAAATATCTTAGGCTAGATGGAACAAGTAATGGCTACTGGATACTCCATCCACATCCACTCCTCAAGAGCAACATATCCATTCTCCATTGTTGGGAATGTCAGGTGCATGGGCTCACAGCTGCATCCCTCCCTGGAAGTTGCCCTTGGGAGTGGGGAATTGCCTTACCCACCCATAGGAGAGCTCACAGCCAATGACTGGCTGATGCAAAATACCAGCACCTTGTCTCAATTTGTAACAACTCTGAAGAGCCATCCTGGTTCCAGAACTGCCTTTAGGATTGGCTGCATCCTCAGCTGAAGCCTTCTTGTGGGTCAGCCTTTCCTTCTGTTTAATCCAATCTTCCTTACGTCTCTACAGGTGTATCTCCCAAGAGCACTTTCCAAATCTTCCTGTTTCAGTAGGACCAGGTTTAAGACAAAACTTTAAATTCGTCTAGCTCAGGTACTCTCCTGATGGAGCATAAGTCTCCTCTGGTGCCTCCCTAATCAGGGAGGTCCAGTCCTTGTCTCACACTTGCTGGGAAACTCTGCTTATTGGAAAGCCTGTCCTCAGTTTGAGTTGAAATTCACCTCCCTGTTTAGAAAGAGGCTTGTTTTCCAGGGGCACATTATGTGTTCTGATTTGTTCCAGCTGACATTGCTTTGGACAGACACTATAAGAGGAGGGTGATATATGGTCCCCATCTCTGAAGACCTCTCTGGGAGAGAGAAGACAGGCTGCCAAATTGTGTGCCATTGGAATTCAGAGCAAGGAGAAAGAGCTGAAGGGTGATGGTGAGGGCGATTTTTGGGGGAGGGCCTCTTGAGCAAGGCTTACAAAGAGGTATAGGAGTTGTACAGGTACTGGAAAAATGCTTTTCAGAGGAGATGCTGGGCATGTTCATCAACTGAAATGTACCTTTGCTATTTTAGCTGACCTACTTCCGTTTTTCTCTTCTTCTGCTAATAGCTCTTTAAGTTTTCTTTGGGGCTCTCCCCATCAGTCCATATGATTCAAATGGGGGTGGCCATACTCCCTCAGCTTCAAGAATGAGCTTGTGGCTCAGGTCTGGCCAGCTGGGTTTTTTCTTCCTGCTAACCACAGTGAGGGACCTGTGACCTAGTTGGTCCCATGATACTCAATCCCAGGACTTTCATGAGTGTTCCTGGAAAGGAGTTCTAATTTCCTTGGAGTTGTTAGGCAACACAGGAGTAATCCATGAGCTTCTGTGGGCTAAACAAAGTAGGAATCAGAGTTTATCTTAGGGTGGAAGTTAGAGACAGACAGTCACAGAGAGAGAAAGGATAAAGAGATATTTTGATTTGATGATATTTGTTAGAGTCCTGTCTCATCTTTACAATTGCATGGACTTGAATCAAAAATTCTTTTTGTGCTTAAGCCAATTTGAATTAGATTATCACTTGTGACACAATGACTCCTAACTATTGTAGAAACCAGTGTTTAAACTCTAATCCAGTGTTGAATCTCTGTTCTTAGTACAATAGTATGATCCAGAGAGACAGGTGTCAGCAAGTTTGATGGGAGCAGAAGATTCTTTAAAGAAATTGAGCCTACAATTCAGCCAGGAGGAGACTGTAAGGCTTTCTTCAATTCCTCTTTCCTTTAAAAGATCAGACATATTGGTTCCCTTACTACCCACTGTTTTAGGATGCTATCATTTTTCCTCAGTGATTGGCCCTCTTCATCAGATCTTCTACAGAATCTCCAACATTTTAGATGAATTACTATTAGAACAAGCCCCTCTTTAGTCTGGTCTTCAGTGAATTCCCGACGTCCAAGTTGCTTCAATGGTTTCATTCCTAAGGTGAATTTGAAAATGGCTCATTCAAAAATGGCTCTCAATTTGCATGAGAAAGTCATGAGAAAGACCCCATTGGGTTAATCCCCAAATTCTGCCTGTGATGTGAGCATTAAGGGACACTTGGTGGAGGGGGAGGCAGAGGAAATCTTCTCCACCCCATCTATCCCCTCCAGGAGCTCAGAGACTTTGATCATTTCTTTCTTAGCCTTTATATTTCCAGAACAAAGTGGCTCATTTTGATCTATCCTTGAATGGCATCTCTGTCCCCACCTCCTTGATCATTTTCGATGTCCTCCCCCTCACTTCCCCTAGCTTCTTTATGTCTTTTAAAGGTATGCCCAGAACTACACATAATATTTCCAGAGATCAGAGAATTAGGCTTTTATCTTTGCTCATTGATGTTAAAAATGTGATCATGATAAAATAAATCATTTGAGAAATTTGTATTGGCATCTAAGCCCAAAGTCATTCTCTCTTTCCTTCACTAACTCACTGATTTACTCACTTCATAAGCAATTAGGAAGAACTGGCTATGCGAATGCAAAGAACCTACAAAGGCTTGTGATAGGCCTTTTGGGATACCAAATAGGGCGAGAAATCATTCTCCTCCCTTAAGGAGTATGCAGTAAAGCTGATAATGCAAGACTAACTTATGAGAAGCCAACAACAATAATGTCTTCCTCCAGAATCTGACATGAAACACAAGGCTCATTTGATTTTCACACCAATTGCATTGTCATGATGAGGGGCTGAGAGCCAGGAAAGTAGGGATATTCAGGATTCATGTGCAAATCACCTGTCTCCAAGTTCATGAGTCTTTCATCTGGACAATGACTTCCTTTATCCATCACCCAGGAAGGATCTTAACTCTGAAGTTCTGAGACACAACAGAAAAGATACCAACTCCTAAGTGAAATAAGTGTGAGAAGAAGTAACAAATTTCATAATATGAGTACCTGTGGAGGGCAGACTTTTGAATTAGAGCTCTCCCATTTTAGAGTCTTTCTGGAATCTTATTAATATATCTAGAGTGGGTTGAGCTTATGTCCCATATTAATCCCATTCAGGAAAACTCTATTTTCATTGCTTTGCCTGCCATCAGCTATTCCCTCTTCATCCAAATAAAGTAGCTACATTTGGGTTGAAAAATCTCCCATTCCCAACTATCAGGTCAAATTTGAATGACCCTAGACTCGGGCTCCATTGATGGATATATGGCTTGGCTTTGGCCACTCAACCCATCATCATTTTTGTGTTTCTGAAATTGAGCCAGAGATGGTTACATGATTTATGGGCCAATCTGAGACAATAAAGGTCTGTCCTGTGATTTCTGGAAAAGGTGAAAAAGGTAAGTTCCCTTTCTTCTGGGATTATGGGGTAAGTATAAGACTGCTAGTGGCCATCCTGACACTGTGTGGAATAAGGCAGTCTGAGTATAGTCACTCGGAGAAAGCAGAGTGCAGAGGTGGAGCTGGATTGCTGATGAGATATACTTAGCCCTGCTTAGCAGCCCTGGATTTTCAGTTGCATGACCCAATGATAGCCCTCTTATGCATAAGCCAATTTGAGTTCTGTTTCTATAATTTGCAACCAAAAAGAGTCTTGACCAATTTTTCCATCCACATACAAATTACCTCCTGGCAGCATGGGTTTCTACCTTTCCTTCAATCTCCTCTAACCTTGTCTTTCCTTAACCATGTCTCATTCATATATTTTTTTCATGTTCACTAGGCACAGAGCTCCATGAGGATTAGTATCTTGTCTACTTTATCTACCACTTAATACCAACAGAATCGAGGGGTGAAATAAGCTCCACAACAACACAGGAGATGATACCATGTTTCTTCAGGGCCTACTGAAATGACTGTAAAAATTTGTTCTAAGGTTTTAATAACCTAATATACTGTTGCAAGTAATTTATTATGAAAAAATAGTCAAATTAACTAAAGTGCTAAAGTTTGCAATTTTTGGTAAGTTATTTATTTTTAATAACCTATGACAGACTGAAGGTTATCCTTATAGCATCACTGTCACTAAAATTCCAAGATGCTTTTCTGAATGAGACTACAAGGGCGTGGGGGCATTATGAGCAGCACAAGAGCCTTTAAACCACGTGACAACCTGCAGTGAGTCTCCCTTACTGAGTTACTTTTTATATTTGTGGAAATTATAATTATTTTAGTGATTTGGGGAGCATTACATCCAATATGGTAATGCAAACTGGAGAAGGTCATGTGTTGTTATCCATTTGGGGGGCCATGGGGGAAAATTCTTGGGAACCAGGACCTAATGTGGTACCTCCGAACAGGAGGTGCTTTAATCTGGCCTCTAACTTACTTCAAAATTATGATCCACTACTTTTTTTTCCTTGCTACTGTTTGCTATTATAATAGAAGCAATTTTATTTCCCCTTATCCAAATATATTATGCCTTGTCTTAACACCTTTTGTGTTAGTCAGTCAACCAGAAACTCTTTGTTCCCCTCAACATTCCCATCCTGGACATCCTTCCTTAATTTCTAGGCAAACGTCGTCTCCGACATAAAGCCAATCACTAGTCCCCCAACCTAGATGATATTCACCTCTACTTTAAACAATTGTTTACATTTTTAAACATATACAAATAACTAATTCTTTCTGGTGTATGGCTCTAGGAGTTTTAACATATGTACAGATTCATGTAACTCCCACTATAATCATGACACAGAACAGTACTAACAAGCCCCCATATTCTCTTGTACTGCGCCTTTGTAGGCAAAACCCTTCTCACCCCAAATCCCTGGAAACCACTGGGATTTTCTGTCCCTATAATTTTTCTTTCACAGAATGTCATGTGAATGGAATCACACAACATGTCATCTTTGAGACTGGCTTTTTTTTTTCATTCAGCAAACTGCCTTTGAGATTCATTCACATTGTGTTGCATATTAGTAGTTTATTCCTTTTATTGCAAGTAGTAATTCATTCTATGTAGATACCATAATGTATCTACTCACCTGCGAATGGACATTTGGAATATGTCTAGTTTTTAGCTATTATAAATAAGCCTGCCATAAACATTTGTGTGCAAGTCTTTGTATACATATGTTTTCATTTCTCTTGAATAATTACCTAAAAGTGGAATGTTTGTTTGTTTGTTTATTTATTTTTGAGATGGAGTCTCGCTCTGTCCCCCAGGCTGGAGTGAGTGGTGGGAGCTTGGCTCACTGCAACCTCCACCTCCCAGGTTCAAGCGGTTCTCCTACCTCTGCCTCCCAATAAGCTGGAATTACAGGCACAAGCCATGACGCCAGGCTAATTTTTGCATTTTTAGTAGAGATGAGTTTTCTTTTTTTTTTTTTTTTTTTTTTTTGAGACGGAGTCTCGCTCTGTCGCCCAGGCTGGAGTGCAGTGGCTCGATCTCGGCTCACTGCAAGCTCCGCCTCCCGGGTTCACGCCATTCTCCTGCCTCAGCCTCCCGAGTAGCTGGGACTACAGGCGCCCACAACCGCGCCTGGCTAATTTTTTGTATTTTTAGTAGAGACGGGGTTTCACCGTGGTCTCGATCTCCTGACCTTGTGATCCGCCCGCCTCGGCCTCCCAAAGTGCTGGGATTACAGGCGTGAGCCACCGCGCCCGGCCTAGAGATGAGTTTTCATCATGTTGGCCAGGCTTGTTTCAAACTCCTGGACTCAAGTGATCCACCTGCCTTGGCCTCCCAAAGTGCTGGGATTACAGGCGTGTGCCACCGCACCTGGCCAAAGTGGAATGTTTGGTTCAAGGCAAGCATATGTCAAACTTCATAAGAAGCTGTCTATTTACAGAGTGGCTGAACCTGTACCATTCTGCATTCCCACCAGCAATGTGCAAGAATTCCAATTGCTCTGTATTGTAGGTAGCACTTGATAGTAAACTTACTTCATGATGTAAGTTTGATGATGTGTATCTTTTCATGTGCTTTTTTGTCCTTAATGTCTTCTTTCATGAAGTATTTTTTTTTTCAAATTTCTTGCCCGTTTATATTTTTAATTGAGTTATTTTTCTTAATGTTGAGTTTTAAGAATTCTTTATATATTCTGGATATAAGTCCTTTGTTGAATATGTTACTTGCAAATATTTTCTCTCAATTTGTAGCTTGAGTTTTTATTCTCTTAAGTGTCTTTTGGAAAGTAATCTTTTAAAAAATATGTATACTTACTATGTGCCCACAAAAATTAAAAATTAAAAAAATTTAAAAATTTTTGATGAAGTCCAATTTACCAGTATTTTCTTCTAAGAATCATGTACTTGGAATCATTAAGAATATTTTTACCTAGCATAATATTATACACATTTCCTCCATTTTTCTAGAAGTTTTATAGTTTTGCATTCAGATATGACTTAATTTTTGTATAAGGCATGAGGTATGGATTGAGGCTCACTTTTGGGGACATAGAAATATGCAATTGTTTCATCACTATTTGTTGAAAAACATCTAACCAGACAAATGAAAACCCAAGAAGACACAAATTACCAGTAACAAGAATGAGGAAGAAGATGTCACGATAGGCCCCACAAACATTAAATGGATATTTATGCATATAAATTTAATATCTTAAATAAAGTGAACCAATTCCTCTAAAGCCACAAACAAGCAAAACATACCCAAGAAGATACAGATACCTTTACACCATCATATGTATTTTAAAGAACTTAAGATGAGAAAAATAATCTGTTAAATTTACCCAGATGTTTGCCATTTCTGTTACTCTTTTTCACTCCTAATTCTGGTCATGGATTCTATTTGTTTTCTTTTATCTGAGAATATTTTCATTTGAACTTCATTCCTGAAAGATAGTTACTGTATACAGAATTTTGGGTTGGCAGGGTGTGTTATTGTTGGCAGAATCTGTTTTGCTTTCAGCATTTAAAAAATGTTTCACTACTTTAAGGCCTCCATGGTTCATTAAGACAAGTCAGCAGTAATTTGAATTGCTGCTATCCTATAGGTAACTTTCCTCTTTATTCTATTTATTTATTTATTTTTGGCTGCTTTCAAGATTTTTCTCTATTGTCTTTTGTTCTCACCAGTTTGATTATAATGTGTCTTTGCATGGATTTCTCTTTTTTTTTTTTTTTCTGTTTTGAGTTCACTGGACTGGGGTTTTTTGAATATGCAAATTTATATCATTTGCCAAATTAGAAATGTTTAGATATTATTTATTCAAACATTTTTTCTGTGCCACACTCCTCCTCCTCTCTATCTGATACTCTGGCAACACAGAAGTTAAATTTTGGGGTCTTTTCTCATAGTTTCCTTAGGCTCTATTCTGGTTTTTTCCTCATTTTTCTTCTCCATTTTTCAGGTTAGATACTCTTTACTGGTCTATCTTCAAGTTTACTGACTCTTTCCTCTGGAAATTACTTTGTATGCGTCAAGTGAAATTTTTGTTTTGGTTATTATTGTTTTTATTTATAATATTCCTCTCCATTATTTTCATCGTTTTTATTTTTCTACTGAGACTTTCTATAGTCCCCTTGTTTCAAGAGCATTTGCCCTTACTTCCTGAGTATGATTATAATAGCTGCTTTAAAGTCTTTGTCTGATAATTTCAGTATCTTTGTTACCTTGGATGCTGTCTGTTGATTTTCTTTTCCTTTACAAGTTGCTGAGGTTTTTTTTCCTATGGGAAATAATTTTGGTATATAGCCTAAGAATTTTGAGTATTATGTTATGACTTTTGCTCTTGTTTTAATATTATGGATTTTTTTAAAAAAAAAACAAGACAATCAACTCAGTTGCATTCAGGCAGTAGCCAATCTTTAATGGGCTGTGGTTCCCATGTCAGTTCGTTTTCAAAGCTTTTGCAGTGCTGCCTAGATTTCTTCCAATGTGCATAACTCTGGGAAATGTTTGCTCTGTGGTTCAATTCTGAAAGCCTCAGATATGCTGTTCAGAGTCATATCCATGCATGCACAGCTTGTGGGTGAGCCCAAAATTCACATATGACTGTGAATTCATTTCTCAAGCTGCCTCCTCTCTTCAATTTTTCTGACACTCTCTGGCTCCCCAGATTTTTGCATCTTGGTCCTCCAGCTAAAAAGCCGAGATTTTAGTCTCCTTGCTCTGTTGCACAGTTCCAACAAAGGGCTCTGTCTCTGTGGTCAAACGGAAGGAAGAGAGAGAAAGGCTGAATGCAACAGTGAGCCCCTCTATCTTGTTCAGGTGGTATTTACCCTCCCTCAGAGTTTTAGGTATTTGCTGGCAACCACCAACATTTCTGCTTTGCCCCTGTCCTGCTGCCTCTCAACGGCTGTGGGATTACAGCTTTGGGACTGGGGATTGCCTGGGAACTGGAATGGGACAGGAAGAGAAAACCACAAAAAAAAATTTGGGAATTTGCCTCTCTCCCTGTTTTGTAGGTGCCCTCCTTTTCACTCTGAACCACAAATTAGTGGCTTCTCTTAAAATATCTTAGGTTCACACTTTGTATGAGGTTCCAGAATTTGGGCTGTGTTTCAGGTCAGGCCTGGAGAATCAGAAGGAAGAAAATTCAGGAGGTGTTACATTAGAAAACATACAGTTCAAGTTCTTTTTCCTTCTCCTATGTGCTTGCTACTGTTTACTTTTTGGAGTCCTCACTTAGTTCCATGCATTATATCCAGGTTTTCAGTTGCGTTTGGTGAACAGAACTGGAATCTTTCTGCTTCCACTTCTTGTCTGTTCTAATTAAACGTTAGCCTCTGGAAAGAAGTGGCTTTGTGTCACCTTTTCAGTAGTCCTCACATTTCCTAAACTATGTGTGGCACACCAGGATATGACCTTTACATGCATTATGTAATTTCATCTCCAGAGCACCTTTAAGAGGTAGATCTCATTACTTTCATTTTATAGACCAAGAAGCAAGTTTCAAAAAAATAAAATAACATTCAAGGTCATAACAGACGTGCAAGGATTCTAACTCAGGTCTATAGATACTTTGCTCATCCTAGGGATGAACTCCTCATAATAATGTTCAACTTCAGCATTGTTATTAGTTCCTTATTATAAAGAAAGAAAAGGGCTCATCGAGGCAACATGACAAGTCAGGTTTCAAACCACAGAATCAAAAGGTAACTACTTCATGGAAAATTTATGTGGCTAGACATGCAAAAAGGGATCAACAAATATTTATTGTAAAATGAGGATTTTTTTTTAAAGGAAAAGAAATTTGCCCCAAACCAATGGAATTATTTTATTAAAATGGTGAAATTTGGCTCATGTTTTAGGTCTCTGCAGCATTGCTTATTAACTCATACAGTGTATTCTTCCATCTCTTTAAAAGTGCATTTCCCCCTACTCCTTATTTCATCAATTACAACACACCAGTTGTTTGGTTTCCTAAGTATTTGCAGCTTGGGCAGCCAAATTTCAATCTGGATGTTTTCCTGCATTCTCCATATTTTCCCTGCAAGAGCAAATTAAAGAACCAAGGAGGTTTCTTCTCCATACAGTTGTCTCCTGCTTCCACAAGTACAGATAGCGTTGCTGTAAACCTGAGCCATGTGGTTGCTCTTATCAGAATGGAGGAGATAATCACATCTAGAATTACACAAGATTCCATTCAATGAGGCTGACTTTCTTCCTCGATAGGAACCCATTCACCATGGCCTTTGAGTCCTTCAGGTGGAATAAATGTGTTTCTATAACATCTATGAAATGAGACTAAATTTAGTGGCCTTGCATCGGAACACTTTCTATAGCAGAGAAGATGATAATAAAGACAAAAAGTGCATTGTGACCCCCATCTTGCTGCATTTCCATAACAACACAGCTTTGTGCCTCCAGTGGGGCAGGAAATCAGTCAGGAGATTAACAGATGTTTTATTTATATGCATATTTTTCAGTGTCCAGGAATGGGGAAGGCTTCTATCAGGTGTATTTTCCTAGGTAATTGACGGAAGACGAATTCAACAAACAGATCAGCCTTTGGAAATCTTTTCACCAATTGATTCTCAAACTCTTTTGCCAGTGATTTAAAAAACATATAGAGAGACTTGTACCATCAAAACAAGACATACTTTCCTGAAATAGAACTCTTTGGTAGACTTCCTTTGCACCACAGTTATGTTCTGCCCCCTTCTCTGAGCTCTTCCTTTTATCCCTTTCCTTTGGAGGTTTTCATTTAGTGATCACAGAGGATATTCAGATGTGCACAGTCAATTTAATATGTTCCCTAAAGAGGATGCCCCCTCCATACACACATGCATGACTACTGTTGCCAATTGCAACAGAAAAGTACAGAATTTTGTAAAGCAAGTATGGAAATAACAACTGAAAAGGCTGGAAGTGAGCTAGATTTTCATCCTTTGGATAGGTGGTATGTTCAGAAAGATTTTTCCCTAGTACCTTGAGATTGTAGATTCCAGTGTGCTCCTAGGATAGGAACAGAAAATAGAATTCAGATAGGAAAAAGATCTAGACTCAATGTCCATCAAGAGTCAACCTAACATTTCCCTAAGACAGCGTTATGACAACTTGGAGGTTTTGAAGTTGATTTCATAGATGCTATTTACCTTGCACATGGCTAAAGACTCTTTTAAAATTAAAAAGGAAATTTTTTTAAAGAGGGAAAAAATATGCTTCAGCAACAATTACAAAAACCAGAACTTTACCCCACTGAGTTTTATAGATTCTAGTTGCAGGTGGTGAGCTCACAGATGGCAGAAAGTAAAGTCACCAACTGAGGGGAAGAGCCTGCCTGGTGCCAGAGAACCACACAGTCATATTAAAAGAAACAAAAACAAACTCACACCAAGCCAGGTGTCCCAGGTACTAAGAATGAAAGTTAAGTTAGGAATAGGTTCAACTGTTGACTTCTTCGCAGAGCAAGGCCTCAGAGAGGAAGAAGAATTTCAATGGGCCCCAGCGATATGATGCACCTCAATTGTTCTTAAGGCTCACTTCTGTTTTGTAATTTACCTCTGGCACCAGTTTGCATAACATAAGCTTTCTCCAGAGATTTGGGACAGGTCACGTAGATAAACATAAAACATTTTTGGAAAAACAAAACCAGAATCAAATGAAATGAGGCGTGTTGCTCTGCCTTCATTTCTAGGTCTTTTTTTTTTTTTTTTTCTTTTGATGACATCCTTGCTGGGTTACTTTGTATGTGATTAGACCAATTGTTATTAGAAATAATGATTTAGTAATTTAAGTAAATTGTAAAATTAACCAATATTTTCATTTTTGCAAATAATACACTTTTCCTAATAACGATTTATTGGAAATCTGTTTGGTATCACATGTCCCAATATGAATATAAATAAGATGTGATTTTTGTCCTGAGAGTTTGGTATGTAATTAGTATGGAAGTAATATTAAAGTGAATAAGCAGCTCAAAAAATAGAAGGCAATAAATACCATAAGGTTTTTTTTTTTTTTTTTTTTTTTTTTAAGATGAAGTCTCACTCTGTCGCCCAGGCTAGAGTGCAGTGGTGTGATCTCAGCTCACTGCAAACTCCACCTCCTGGATTCAAGCAATTCTCCTGCCTCAGCCTCCTAAGTAGCTGGGATTATAGGCTTGTACCACCACCCAGCCAATTTTTGTATTTTTAGTAGAGACAGGGTTTCACCATGTTGGCCAGGCTGGTCTCGAACTCCTGACCTCAGATGATTTCACCCATCTCGGCCTCCCAAAGTGCTGGGATTACAGGCGTGAGCCACCAAGCCTGGCCCATAAGATGTTTTAATAAGTGGCTTTTTAAAACCAACTTAACTTTTAAGTAGAATGTCTGGTAAGGAATAAATCCTCTCTTGCTCAATTAATAAATTAATAAGTGAATATGTAATGAGTCACTTAAATGAGCTTCTATGGGAATCAAAAGTAAGTAGAAATTATTTTTCTGGGGCAGACGTCAAGAAGAATGACATGGAGGAGTTGCCATTTGAGCCTCAACAGTTGAGATTTGAGTATCTAGAGTTGAAAGGAAGGGCTTTCCAGGACAAGGGAACATGAGCACACACTCAGCAGTGAGATAATGAGAGATGTGCTTGGCCATGTGTAAGCCATCCAGTTCTGCTGAGCGACTATCACAATATACACCGAAATACATTGGAACAAAAATAAAACGAAATAAGCCAGGCACTTGCTGCCCTGGCAAAATTAGCAAAATGTGGGACACAGCCCCACTGGAGAATGGTTTGTCATTTGAAGCAGGCCAAGTCCTGAAAACATCAAAATCAGCCAAAATGACATTAAAAGATGGACAAATGATCCAAATTCTCTGGACCTCAGTTTCTCCATCCATAAAACAGGGTTAATTGTACCTATAATGCAAGGTTGTTTTGCAGATTATGTGAAGTATCATCTATAAATTGACTGGCATATGATAGAAATTTGATAGTGTTTATTATTTTTGTTAATAATATAAAAAATAATAGCAGGCATTATTTAACCACATGTGGCCAAACATCATGATATAAGCACCATTTGTTTGAATTCTACTGAGCTTATATAATTATAGACAATAGGACAACTTACCTGTTACGTTCAATCTCTCTTTTGTGATTTACTTCATGCATCGATCTGCTCAGCCGCATCTGGTTAGAAATGTTAAACACTGCCATCACCAGAGATTTAGTGCATTTCACGTAGATGAACATAAAACCAAATGTTTTCAAAGCAAGCAAAGAAGAAAATAGGAAGGTGGAACAGTGTGTTAGTGAAGGAGCCACACATTTTGGAGCCAAATCTAAATCCAAATCCCTGTTCAGCTGCTTACTATCTCTGTGGCCTTAGGTAAGTTACCTAACCTCTCTAAACCTTAATTTCTTCATTGTAAAGGAAGTGTGATGATGATGATAATAAGAATAACAGCAATAAGAAACAACAAATAATAAAACAACAGTAGTCATGTCTACTTTATAGAGTCGTTGATTAAAGCACAGTGTTTAGTACATAGTACTATTACGATATATTGCAATCTAATTTCCCTTATACATTCCTTATAGTTCCAATGTCAGGTGACCAGAACTTATGGGAAAGGTGAATTTTCATGTGAGGAGAATTTTTGTTTTGCAGTTGGAAAATCTAAACTCTGATTCTAGCTCTGCCATAGCTCATTTTATGACCTTGATAGAGGAAATACTCCCCATTTAACCTCAGTTTCTTCATTTGTTTAATGTAGAAGTTAGACTAGTTATCTTCAAGGCCTGTCATTTTAGGATTCTATTCACCTACTACTATATTAAATTTCCCACAAAATTGAGTCTGTGTATATATTGCAGAAGATAAGACCAACCAAAACCAATGCACAATTTGACAGATTTTTTTTCACTCAAAGAATCACAAAACCACACAAACAGATAAAAACAAGCCAAACTTTTGCTTAATGCAGGCTGCCATAGAGGAATCCATTCTTTTCCTTCTTCCTTTAACTTTATTTTTATCTTCATTCTGGATAAACTTTGTGTCGTGTAGGGTAAAATTTAGTGAAAAAAATATTAATCTACCTAGATTTTTCCCAATGTGAGTAGAGACTATTCGGGTTGTTTACAGGGGTTTTGAGTTGTTAATGAGGCCAGTACTTTTAAGTAGATTCAGAATAACTCTTTAAAGCACCTCTAGCTCTCAGGATTGAAAGGCATCCCAGAGACATTTGAAAATTCCTGGATATTATTTATAGAGACAATTTAGAGAACACATTTTTATAAAGGCCCTGCAGAGTTAAGGGGTGGATATTTCAGCTTCTCTAGGCACCAGAGAATGCACAGCACCTGTTTTTTTTCCAGAAACCAAATGATAGAGACATATTCTATCTGGTTTTCTTGGTGCATTTTGGAATGAAGCCTGGAACCTGTGGTGTGCCACATACCTTAGCCACTTTGATCCTCAAACAAAGATCTGTGGAAAGCCAAGGCTGCACACGGGCAAAGGAAACCATAGACGTGCAGCTTCTAAACAGAACCCTGGACAGTGCACAATGGCAGTTGCCTAATCAGCACCATAGACAGCTCACACAAACACCTTTCTTTCTTTCACCCCCGGTCATCCTTGGCTTCCAATGGCTGTCCAGGACCCAAACTAGAGTAGGGCAACAGAGCACGGAGGGCACACCCTGAGATTGAGTGCCTCCTTACATTTTGTGCCTTGGGTGCCTTGTTTGGCTCATCCTAGTTTTACCCTGCAGCGGTTTATTGTTCATTTGTCCATTCAGCAAACTTACTGGCCAGCTAATAAAACTTTTCTTTCATGGGGATTTGTTTCTTAAAGGATCTACAGGTCAATATGACTGAAACAATTTTGCAGAGGTGGAAGTGTTTCAAGAAATAATTTTAGGACGTGAGCAGGAAATACAACATGACTGTGCTAGTAGAACACATTTAAGGGAAAAAAACTTTTTAAAAGTTCATGGCAATTAAAGCTCCGTGACTAGGGGTGCACGTTTGTGTTGTCTGCCATTGTAAACATAGCACCTAGCAAGAAAATAGGCAGGTGCTCAGTACTTCTTTGTTAAAAGAAAAGATAATTGTATGTTATGTGTGATAGTGAACCACTGGATTTTGGAAAGTGTAGTAGCTTGTTCCTTTTTGCATTTTATAAAGCATCATTGTGGCAGTGCTTTTTGGAAGACAGATTAGAAGGGAGGGAAACTAATGACAGGAAGACCAGTTAAAAGATGATTGCAGTGGTTGAAGTAAAAGATGATGACAATGAGTTTCAAACCCAAAATAGACATGAGCAACAGTGTACGAGAAAAGGGAAAATATAGAATTAACAGGAATTTAGGAAGAGATGTAGATTTGTGGAAAAGAGGGTTCTCTTTGGGATAGCTTTGTGTTTGAAGTGGCTGTGAAGTATCACAGTGAAGGTAAGCAGGGGACAATTGTCCTGGCGGCCATCCAGAAGTCTGGTTGGTGAACATAGATATGTTTCTAGAAACAGTTATGGGCTCCATGAAGTCATTTACTTCCTCTCATAAGACAACTAGCTGGGGCTTGAGGTATGGAGAGAGGCAAATGAGAAAGAATCACAAAATTGGATATCTAAATATCAAGTCAATTGTATCTTGATAGATAGACCTGTTTTCTCAGTCATAGAATGAAAATATTGGTTCATGTTATATTTTTGTTCATTTCAAATTTTACATTCCCTGGCTATTCTAACTCCCAATTTCTAACATCTACAGAGGCAAAGTAAATTTTTCTAAGTTAGTGAAGTTGGTCAGGAAGAGGCTGTGGAAATTTGAAGAGTTATGTGCCACGTAAGGTGGTCATGCACCCCTTGTCTCCAGGTAACCATTGCCATGTTCTAGACATTAGAAGATCTTTGGAGGTAAATGAAGATGGCACATTGAGTCCTCTTGGCCTAGTTCTTAGTTCAGTTCTAGAGGACAGATCCACGTGAGCTCTAAGTCATCTTGTGATGACAACATCCCATCTTTCTGCCTCAAAGTCTTCCCAAAAGTTGTGGGATGTACTGACTTGCATACAAGTGGAATCTAGAAATGTGGGCAAGTTAACACCCTGGGGGGCCACTGGATGGGAGCTCATGAACAAATGATCTGGCCTCTTATCTTTCTGGGAGATAATTGTAAGAGTCATTCTGTATGCCTTCTAGAGGTTAGAGTAGAATTGAGCCCTCATTGCCTTTAGCAGAAATTTGATAATTCACCCTTCTATTGTGAAATGTAGAAAGTCTCTACGACAACTTCAAAAGGACTCTTGTCTTTTATGGCTGCAGATGGAATGCACAACTTCAACAGATGCCCCGTGCTAAAGTCAGGACCATGTTAGAGAAGGAGTGGGTCCCTGAGACATGGACTCAAGACATTTGGGTGGATGTCTATAAAACTTGAACCCCCATATTTTCCTGGGCCCTCTTAGGTAGTAGATGCAGCCCCTTTCTCTTGGTAGAGGAGAATAGCCTCCTCTCTCCAAGAGTCCTTTCCTAGGGTGGATGTTTCTCCAAATGATGCTTTCTTCCCAAATATCCACCTCTGCCTCCCCTCATTGCTTTCATGCTAATAACTGGATCGATAACAGTCCTAAGCATAGGTAAAGTGAGTAAATATAATCCACTTACAGAGAAAAAACAGCTTATTCACTAAAAGAGTGTGTGGCCTGGGTATTGGTGCCAGCAGAAACCCCCAAAAATATGCAGAAGAGAAGACCTTGATGGATGTGGATCAGGTAAGACAGAACACAAAGATGTATAAGGGTGGGTTTACTGACATGAAAGCACACTCTTGTAATCTAGAATTTAGCATCCTGGTAAAAATACCAGGAGCTAGTCCTATAAAGCTTCTAGAATAATTACTTGAAGCTTGGGGATGGTGGTAGACACAGTAAGTAATTTGGGTATGATGCAGTATTGTGGAATGAATAATAAGGCAGAAGAAAGTAAAAATTTTGGAATGGAGTACCACTGAGTACCTTCTCCTGACTGTTTCCCTGGGAGGACTCAGAGGTCAGGCCTTTCACTGGGTAATTAGGAATATATAAGTGAGGGGGCACCCACATGAATAGAAAGCTCAGTGGTGGCTGACTGCTATAGGCCAGGAGGCAGTGCCATGGAACTGGGCTCCAGGATCAAGAAGCCAACTGGCAGCATTAACACCAGAGGAAAGGTCATCATGATGACCTCAGTTGGCAGCCAAGCTAGGATGACCAGAGTTCTTTGATTCACAAGAATTGGTCAGCATGGCTGATAGATGATGATGTTCTTAGGGGTGAGATAAGCAGGAAGTGGATGAGGGTATTCCTTGACTTGTACAATGAGAAATAATTGAGAATTGATGAGCAGAAGCTGACATCAGCTACAGAAATGGAAAATTGCAATTTCTTACTCAATTTCTAGATGTAAATCAGTTATCAGATTCAGAACCTATTGGTTAAAGAGGGACTTGTTGCTCTTGAAGAAAGACCTTGAAATTCCACCATAGTGGCATTTTATTTCTTTATTCAATAAATATTCTCTTAAACCTTACTAAAAGAACTGGTGGTGATTTATCTGAGTAAACAGAGAAAAGAAGAATTGCCCAGAGATTAACTACAGCTATTGCAATTAATTAACTAGGGCATATGAAGTCAGTGATCCCAGTGATGTAGGGGAATCTAAACACCATCATGGCCCTTTGGTTAGATTAGAGGTTAGGAGGACACATAATAAATGAAATTCTGACTCAAGTTCATCTCACAGTGGACACATGGGTCCATGTATCTACCCAATCTCTGAGTATGTAAGTGGGATGAATATACTAAACTGTTGATATAGTGCTCATATCAGTCCCTGACCTGTGGAATGAGCCATTGAAGTAGAAAAGGCTGAGTGGAATCTACAAAGCATCCCATCCTCCAGCCAAGATAGAATATCAGAGAAGTATTACCTACTAGGAGAAACTACAGTGATTAGCTACAGTTATTAACTGTATAACTTCAGTTATTAGCTATTATCAGAAACTAGCCATGATTACCTGGCAGGTCCAAGGGGTGGACTGTAGCAGATGCTTTTTGGTACTGTGTCACATTTCCATATTCCACTTTTGATTTCCACTGCAGCTGTGGTGGACAATTCTGACTCACTTACCAAGGAGAGCATCTCCCCTCAAACATGGCGAGCTGTCATTCTCCACATGTCACTCTTTTTAGCCATAGACTCTTCTCCAGTCATGGGAACCCAGTCGGTTTATGAGCAAATGTGGCTCAGTTTTCAAAAGTCTGCAAAATGTCTCCAGGGGAGAGGGACACTGGTACATAAATGCTGTAGCTGATTGTCCTTCAGGCCATTAATTTTGGAAAGCATTCTGCTTGCATTCCAGAAATTCCAGTGCAATCAAGCCTGTTGGTTACAGCAGTAATTATCCATTTGTCAGCCCTCTCTCCTTCCTGCTCCTGTCATACTGATTTTTGGGATCACCTTTTGCATAAACTACCTACACCAAAGCCCTTGTCTCACTGCCTGCTTTCAGAGGAAACCAAGCCATGACATAGGCCTGCTGTTGCCAGATCTTCCTACTGTTAAGCAAACTTGGAAATCTGGATTTCTCTGAGAAACTCCTGATTTTTAATGGAGGCAATTACTTAAGAAAAAATACTATGTTGGCCAATCATAATACATCTGCTATTCATTCTTGTTTTCATGAACCACTGGTGTGCAACGTTTTCTCCACAAATTTCTGTAACATGTAGAAATTTGGTAATATGTAGAGGTTTTGGTGGCATAAGTATTTAGGCTGATAAGGTGGAGTAAAGGGAATTGTGTTCATGGTCTTCTTCCTCCTCTCAAGGGAAAAGGGTAGCTAAAATGAAAGGGAAAGTCATTAATTTTAAAATTTATATTTTAAAAGATATTTATTTTCCAGTTGTATTGGGGTATAATAGACAAATTAAATGGAATATAATTGGTATATGCAATGTAATCTTTATATATATGTACATATATATATATGTATACATATATGTATATAGTGAAATGGTTACCACAAACCAGCTAATTAACCTATCCATAACCTCAGTTATCTTTTTAAATTAAAATATTTAAGATCTATTTTATTAACAGACTTCAAGTATACAATATAGTACACAAGATGCCCAGAATTTTTCTTATTACTGAGAATTTATACCCTCTGACCAAGAGCTCCTCATCACCTTGCCATCCGCTAGTCTCATGCAACAACCATTCTACTCTCTACGTCTATGAGTTTGACTTTTCTGGAGTCTGCATACAAGTGAGATCATGCAGTCTTTGTATTTCTGTACCTGGTTAATTTTACTTAGCATAATGTTCTTCAGTTCATCCACATTTTCACAATGGCAGGATTTCCTTTTTTATGGCTGGATAGTATTCCATTATGTGTGTATATACAGATACATATATGTGTTTACACAATAATTCAGCCATCAATGGACACCTGGGTTGTTTACACATCTTGCCTATAGTGAATAATGACGCAATGAACATGGGAGTATAGGTATCTCTTTGAGATACTGATTTTGTTTCCTTTGGCTATATACTCAGAAGCAAGATTGCTGGATCTTATGGCAGTTCTATTTTTAATTTTTAAAGGAAATCTTCATGCAGTTTTTTATAATGTCTGTACCAATCTACATTTCTACCAACAGTACACAAGAAGTCCCTTTTCTCCACATTCTAGCCAACACTTTTATCTCTTGTCTTTTTGATAGCAGCTATTCTAACAGGTGTGAGGTGATATCTTGGGGTTTTTGTCTGCATTTTCTCAATGATTAGTGATGTTGTGCACCTTTTCATGAACGTGTTGGCCATTTGCATGTCTTTTTTTTTTTTTTTTTAACTGCCTTTTCAGGTCCTCTGTCCATTTTAAAATTTATTTATTTGTTTGTTTGTTTATTTATTTATTTATTTATTTATTTATTGCCATTGAGTCGTATGAGTCCCTTATGTATTTTAGATATTAACCTTATCAGATATATGATTTACAAATATTTTCCCCCTTCTATAGGTTGCCTTTTCATTTTGTTGATTGTTTCCTTTGCTGTGCAGAAGCTTTTTAGTTTGGTGTAGTCCGACTTATTTATTGTTGCTTTCGTTACTGTGTTTTTGGTGTCACATCCAAAAAATTCATTGTCAAAGAGTTTTTTTCCTATGTTTTCTTCTAAGAATTTTATGGCTTGGACCTTAAGTTTAAACCTTTAATCTATTTCAAGTTAATTTTTGTGAGTGGCATCAGATAGGTGCAATTTATTCTTTTGCATGTGAATATCCAGTTTTCCCTGCACTATTTATTGAAGAGACTATCTTTGAGGCCCTTGTCAAATATTAGTTGTACTTATGTATGGATTTATTTCTGGGGTATCAATATAGTTCCATTTGTCTACATGTCTGCTTTTATGCCAATGCCATACTATTTTGATTACTGTAGCTTTGTAATATATTTTGAAATCAGGAAATGATTCCTCCACCTTTGTTCTTCTTTCTCAAGATTGTTTTGGCTATTTCTTTGTGGTTCCACATAAATTTTAGAATTGTTTTCTATTTCTGTGGAAAATGCCATTGGAATTTAGATAGAAATTACACTGAATCTATGTATCACTTGGGTAGTATGGACACTTTAACATTATTAATTATTCTAATCCATTGACATGGGATGTCCTTTCATTTATTTGTATGTTCTTTAATTTCTTTAATCAGTGTTTTATAGTTTCCAGTGTACAGATCTTTCACTTTCTTGGTTAAATTCATTCCTAAGTATTTGATTGTTTTTGATGCTGCTGTAAATGAAATTTTCTTTATTTAGTTTTCAGTTAGTTCATTGTTAGAAATGCCATGAATTTTTGTATGTTACTTTTGTATCCTTTAATTTCACTGAATTCCTTTATTTGTTCTAACAGGTTTTGGGTGGAGTCCTTGAGATTTTCTATATATAAGGTCATGCCATCTGCAGAGACAATTTTACTTATTCCTTCCAATTTGGATGTATTTTATTTCTTTCTCTTGCCTACTTGCTCTGACTAGAACTTCCAGTGCTACATTGAATAGAAGTAGTAAGAATGGGAACCCTTGTCTTCTTCCTGATCTTAGAGGAAAAGCTCTCAGTTTTTCACCATTGAGTATGATGTTTCCTGGGCTTGTAATATATGGCCATGCAGTACTGAAGTTTATTCCTTCTATATTCAGTGTGCTGAGAATTTTTATCATGAAGGAATACTGAATTTTGTCAAATGCTTTTTCTGCATCTATTTGGACTATATGATTTTATCCTTCATTCTGTTAATGTGGTGTATCACAGTTATTGATTTGTTTATGTTGAACCATCCTTGCATCCCAGGGATAAATCCCACTTGATCATGGTGAATGATAGTTTGATGTGCTTTTGAATTTGGTTTGTTAGCATTTTGTTGAGAATTTTTGCACGTATATTTATAATATGGTTTGGATTTATGCCCCCACCCAAATCTCATGTCAAATTGTAATTGCTAGTGTTGGAAAAGAGGCATGATGAGAGGTTACTGGATCATGGGGATGGATTTTCACCTTGCTATTCTCGTGATAGTGAGTGAGTTCTCATGAGACCTGGTTGTTTAAAAGTGTGTAGCAATTCCTCCCTTACTGTCTTCCTTCTGCTCCAGCCATGCTCATTCCAGTCAAGTTCAGTTATTAATAAGATATGCTTGCTTCCTCTTCCTCCATGATCAAAAGTTTCCTGAAGCCTCCCCAGCCATGCTTCCTGTACAACCTGAAGAACTGTGAGCCAGTTAAACCTCGTTTCTTTATAAATTACCCAGTTTCAGGTATTTCTTTATAGCAGTATGAGAACAGACTAATATAGTTTATTAGGGATATTGGCCTGCAATGTTGTTTTCTGGTGGTGTCCTTATCTGGATTCAGTATTAGGGTAATGCTGGCCTTATAAAATGAGTTTGGAAATGGTCCCTTCTATTCAATTTTTTGGAAAAGTTTGAGAAAGATTAGCATTAGTTTTTCTTTAATGTTTTATATTATTTACCATTGAAGCCATTAGGTCCTGGACTTTTCTTTGTTGGGAGATTTTTGATTCCTGATTCAATTTCTTTACTCATTATTGGTCTATTCATATTTTCTATGTCTTCATGATTTAGGCTTTGTAGGTTGTATATTTTGAGGAATTTATCCATTTCTGCTATGTTACAAAATTCATTGGCATAAAATTGTTAAAGTTTGTTTTGATCCTTTATATTTTTGTGGCATGGAGTAATATATCCTTTTTTCATTTGTGATTTCATTTATTTGAGTTCTCTCTCTTTTTTTCTTGGTTAATCTAGCTAACAGTTTGTCAATTTTGCTTATCTTTTCAAAAAACAAAATCTTTTAGTGTTGTTGATCTTTTCTAGTCTTTCATTATTCCTGCCCTAATCTTTGTAACTTCCCTTCTTCTGCTACCTTTAGACTTAGTTTTTTGACCTTTCAAGTGTAAAGTTAGGTCATTTATTTGAGATCTTTCATTTTTTTAATGAGGTCACATATAGCTATACACTTTCTTTATAGAACTACTTTTGCTGTGACCCATAGGTGTTGATATGTTGCATTTCCAGTTTCATTTATTTCAAGATATCTTTCCACTTTCCCTTTTGATGTTTTCTTCGATCCATTGGTTTTTCAGAAGTGTGTTGTTTAATTTCTACTTATTTGTAAAGTCTTCAACTTTTCCTCTTATTGATTTTTAGTTTGATATCCTTGTAATAGATAAGATGCTTGATGCAATTTCGATCTTTCTGAATCTATTAAGACTTGTTTTGTGGACTAACATATGATCCGTCCTGGAGGATGTCTATGCATACTTGAGAAGAATGTGTATTCTAATGCTGTTGAATGAAACATTCTGTATATGTCTGCTAGGTCTGTTTGATCTGGAGTAATGTTCAAATTTGTCATTTCTTCCTTGATAGATTATTCTGTCTGGGTAATCTATCATTGTTGAGGGTCAATAGTGAAGTCCCCTACTATTATTGTATTGCTGTTTATATTTTTTTCAGTTCTGTTAGTAGTTGTTTTATATATTTGGGTGTTCCAATGTTGAGTACATAAATATTTACAATTGCCCTACCTTCTTGATGAATTGACGTGAAAGGGAATGCTTTTAGGTTAGCATATTAAGTGTGACTTTGTTCCATGCATAGAAGAATGGGGCATTTAATTTTTGTCTGATTATAATAGTACACATACAACAAAATGTGAATGAATATACAATTACATGTTCAACAGACTGGAGCCCATACATTCCCTGGGCTTGGATGTAAACATTTGGTATTGGGGCTGGGCATCTTGTCCACTGATATTTTGGGTCTGGCCCTGGAGATCAAGCCATTGAGCTGATTGTCAGAGTCTCAGGCCATGGCTACTTGAGCAAGTAGAAAACACGCAGCTGGTGCCTGAGTTTTCAATACCCATGTCCCCTGGGAGAGTCCTGTTTGATCATGTGCATCTAAGCACACAACCTTGGTTACCCAGGAAACCAAGGCCAAGTGGATCTGGATGCTTTTTCTATGGCCCTTGTATTTAGAAGCTGAGATGTTGCCAGAGCAGCTCAGCTGTGAGCATCTTGAAGATGAAGGATTCATGCAGATTCCTTCACAAATGTGTGTGATGAGTGTGATTGGAGCAATTTGAGGTGACAAACCCACTGAACACTGGAGTAAATTGCAATGACTCTGAAAGTCTTAGGTTTCATATACAAAATGAAGTGAACACTCATTCATTCAAAGACATATGAAGCCGGGCGCGGTGGCTCAAGCCTGTAATCCCAGCACTTTGGGAGGCCGAGACGGGCGGATCACGAGGTCAGGAGATCGAGACCATCCTGGCTAACACGGTGAAACCCCGTCTCTACTAAAAATACAAAAAAAAAAACTAGCCGGGCGAGGTGGCGGGCGCCTGTAGTCCCAGCTACTCGGGAGGCTGAGGCAGGAGAATGGCATAAACCTGGGAGACAGAGCTTGCAGTGAGCTGAGATCCGGCCACTGTACTCCAGCCCGGGTGACAGAGCGAGACTCCGTCTCAAAAAAAAAAAAAAAAAAAAAAAAAAAAAAAAAAAAAAAAGACATATGAAGTGCCTACTATGTGGCAGGCAGCATGCTGATAAAATAGTAGATGAGACAGACGAGGTCCCTGATCATGACTTTACATTCTTTTGGGAAAGACAGATGTTAATTAGTCTAACAAACAAACAAGACAAGCTCAGTTGTTAATAAGGGCTATAAAGAAAATAAAATGTGGAAAAAGGTGCCTGGCATGTGTTTGTAAGGATGGTAGAGAAGCCACTTTATAAAGGAAAGGCAGGAAAAACTTCTCTGAGATAACACTGGATCAAGATGTCAGTGCCACAAAGAAGCCAGCCAAATGAACATCTACAGGGAGAGCCTTTCAGCCAGAGGGAATGTGTAAGACCTCGAGGCAGCAGTGAGGTCCCTCAAAGTGTTGGAGGCCTCTGCCCCTTTAAACTGATGCCCCTGCACCTGAGGCCAGGTAAGGCATTGGAATAGGGAGGAACTGGAATGTTAGGAGAGTGTGGAGGAAAGATCCTTGGACCACTGGGAAAAACTACTAGATCCTTGTGGTTTGTCTGGTCTCTGTTAGCTAGGTGGCCTTGAGCATGTCACTCTTGTTGGGCATTCACTTTCCCCACCTAGACCTCAGTTTCCCCAATCCCCAACTAGAAATTAGGGTGTTGAAATACTTCAGTGGTTTCCTTTTGCATTTCCAGCTATTGAGCTTTCTATTCAAAGAAAAATTTTTTTCATTTCCTTTTTTTTTTTTAGACCTGGTCTCCCTCTGTCACCCAGGCTGGAGTGCAGTGGCACAATCTCGGTTTACTGCCACCTCCGACTCCTGGGTTTAAGCAATTCTCGTGCCTCAGCCTCCTGAGTAACTGGGATTACAAGCATGCGCCATCACACCCAGCTATTTTTTTTTATTTTTTACAAAATACAAAAATGTATTAGTAGAGACGGGGTTTCGCCATGTTGGCCATGCTGGTCTGGAAGTCCTGACCTCAAGTGATCTGCCCGCCTCTGCCCCCAGAGTGCTGGGATTACAGGCGTGAATGGACATGCCTGACCCCAAGGGAAATTCTGTCTGATGGCTAATATATAAAACAGCGAGGATACGGAGCACAGTTAAATCCTGGATGAGATGATGCTTAAAGACCCTTCCTCCATCAGCCTGGAATTTCAGAATTCCAAAGATCCAGGCCTCTTTGCTGAACTCTCAGATTCAAGAGTGACCCTGCTGGTTTCTTCAATGTCTTCATGTCAAACTGTGACCCCTAAAGCTTGCCCCATGGAGGTCCTGGCTGTCTTGCCTATATGCTGGCTTAGTGTCTGGGGAGTGTAAGGTCTGCTAAGTCAGGGCAAAAGGGCTCCTCTCAACTCTGAAGCATCACAGAGCACAGGCCCAGAAGAGAACTTGGTTGAGGGCAGGGGAGTGTTGCCTCTTCTAAGACCAGAGTCATATGGTCTCCACAGCATAGCAACACAGATGGGCAAGACCTCAGCCTGGAACCATTTACTCCTGTATTAAGTCATGGAATATGACAGTGTGGTGCAAAAACGTGCCCTTCCCTGGACCGTGTGGAGGGTGCACATGGCAGGTGAATATTCTTTATCCCTTCTACAGTGGAAGCGGGGCTGAGACCTCTTCGAGCTGTGGAGCTGCCACCCTCCCACCACCACCACTTCCTGTTCTCTGACTTTGCTGGTGTCAGCCAAGGAGAATGCAGCCACAGGTTGCAGGGAAGTGGGGACTGGTTCTGCTGCATCAGCAGCTTGGCTTTGTGAAGCACCCAGGAGAAACCTTCCCATCACTGCCCTGGGGCCCACATGCTCCTAGGGGAGTGATGAAGAGCCCATTAAAGGCTTAAACGTGAAATATCGTGTAGCTACATTTTGAATTGGTTTCTCTGAGCATAGGGGGATCAATCTGATTATGTAAATAATGCATAAATCCCAAATGTGCAAGGTAAACTTTCATCAGCCTCAGCAACTCAGGTTGAGCTTTAGGCTTGAGATGTGAAGAGAAAGCTGATTTCTTTGACTAAACACATTTAGTTATTTTTTTTTTTAATTGCAGTTGAGGGAGGCAGAGTGACATGGTGCAAGCTAAGGAGAGCACTGGTGTCTGGAGCTCTGCATCCTACTCCTGGCTTATCCCTTTGTGATCTTATATAAGCCCTTCACTTTTCCAGGCTTCCACTTTCCTTATCTGATTCAGAAGGGCCACCAAGCCCCAGTTTTCCTACCTCCTCAGGATGAAATACAATGAGACAATGGAGGTGGAGCAAAAGCCACTCAGGGTGCGATAGCACCCTGCCAAGTGTGTGTTACCAGTCTGCAGGAGGATGATTGCAGAAAGTAAGAGTAAGTGTTTAGAAACTTCGATAGCAATTTAATATTGTGGTGACATCCAAGCGTGTGATCCAGGGACATGCTTCATTCAATAGATCATGAGGCAGTTTGGGTATTGCCAAATTCACAGGATACATCATACCTGGCCTGAGCTGCATGGCGGTGGTCCATGATGGGTGAGAAATAAAACCAACAAAACAACAACAACAGAAACTTGTTCTCCTTCACAAATACTTTGAGAAACACTGATGAAGATTCCTGCTTTCAGAAGTCCCCAAACATTGGGAATCGAGTGAGGTGTGTTGTGATGTAGCTGATAAAGGAAAAGAAATGACAGAGGGGAGTGCTGGTCCTGGCCGTGCTGCTTCCTTGCTGTGTGACCTTGGGAACGTCACTCTCCTCTCTAGGCCCATTCATGATCTCCTTTTGAGGGTTTCTCTTTTTACCAAAGATGTCAGTATAAGATCAAGGAGAACAGAATTCCTGTTAAATGGAAGGGAATCCCAAATTGGCTGATGAATTAGGTGTGGGATTGGGAGATGTGGTTGATTGCAAAAATAGCCTCCATCCCTCATTACTCCCCATATCCATGTCCTTTGCAATATGACTTTATCTAGCTCGTTCCATCAAGAGGTGTATTTTTTTTTTAGAAGTCTCCTGCTGTCACCCAGGCTATAGTATAGAGGCATAGTCATAGCTCACTGCAGCCTCAAATTTTTGGGCTCAAACAATCCTTCCACCTCAGCCTCCTGAGGAGCTGGGACTACAGGCACGTGCTACGACACCCAGCTAATCTATTTTTATTTTTGTATAGACAGAGTCCTGTTTTTTTGCCCAGGCTGGTTTTGAACTCCTGACCTTAAGTGATCCTCCTGCCATGGCCTCCCAAATTGCTGGGATTGCAAGTGTGAACCACTATGCCCAGTCTAAGAGATGGAATCAATTCCTCTTTCCCTTGAATACAGAATAGCCCGTGACGGTGCCACAGAAGTGATGGTGTGCCAATTCTGAGTCTAGGCCCCAGAAGCTTTCTCTTGCTATCGTAGATTCCTGCCCAGCTATCCTATGAACAAGCAATGAGCTGCCCCACTTGAGGCCAGCCCAGATCAACCAGCCCACAGACAACTTGGCAGTTAACTGTAGATTCACTAGTGAGCTCAGCTGGGACCAAAGAATCACTCAGCGTAGTCTAGTCCAAATTGCTGACCCATAGAATCATACAGTAAATAAATGCTATTGTTTAAGCCATTAGGTTCTGGGATGTTTTGTTATGCAGCAGGAGCAAATTAATCCAGGGATAAAATACAAAGCTGGTTGTACTAGGTGTATTGGTTGAGTGGTTGGGCACCAGGCAAAATGATGGCAGAGTCAGTTTGATTTGATCATCCTTCCAGCTCTTCTGCACCCCTCCCTCCAAACTAACCCCAAATTTGCTCTTGCCTTCCTGATCCCATGCAGGGAGTTATGCTCTTGCATGACTCCCACCACCACAGGTCAATGCCTCATCAGCATCCTAAACAATGGAACTACTTGAGAAACTGAGGAAAGCAAAGACTTTGTCCCTCAGGGAAAATGCACAACTCTACATTTAGGTATGCTTTGTGTACAATTTTAAGACTCTGGGATCCAGTTGTGAACTCCTTTGCCCAGGTTGAGTGTTCTAGGTACAGAACTCATAGTCTCTTTCCAACTCCTCTTGAATCTCTCTTCTCATGCTCCCCTGTTGAAACTTCCCAGTCCTCCACCTTACCTCCTAAGGGACTTGTAACCTTATCAATTAATTCACATGAGGCAATGTTAGAACAATAATTCATTAAAATGTAGAACCCTTGGAAATGATTTCAAAACACCCTCATCCATAGTATCCCAGTTAATCCTTTCGACAGCTCTGTAAAGGATGTGGGCATGACCCATCCTCTTTATTTTTCCAGTGAGGAGAATGAGCCTTAGTCCAAGGATGTCATTGTCTGAGATCACTCAATCAGTAATGGAAAGCATCATGATTCCTAGTGTCCTTAGCTTTTCAGAGACATTGCATGTTGATGGTAGCAAGTACAGATGGGGAAGGTGTATGCTGTGTGAGGAGCATCTGTAAGGTCTCTGTGGCTGTATGGAGAGCAGTAAAAGAGTGGTAGGAGCTGACATCAAGTTAGAATGTCTAACAAATATAGGATTTTCCCTTTGGAAGCCTACACACCTTGAGTATGAGCAGGGGAGGCTGTCTGTAATATATTCAATTTACCCTCGCTTTGGAAAATTCCATCATTAATTGCATCTGTCTATATATATCCTCCCCTTCTTCCTCTTCTGAAAAAAGAAGCAATCTCAAGAGTCTTTAACACAGTCCAAACTTAGAATGATTTACACTTCAACTTAAACATGCCAGTCTATACCTTTCACAGCAAAGCACAACCTGTTGAATTTTATTTTTAAAACAAGCAAGTCTGACTTTGAGACTTCATGTCCTTTGAGCCAGTTTAAGAAACATTGCACCTACTGTGTGCAATGTCCTCTCCCAGGACCTGAGATTGGTGAGCATGAAAGAGAATTCAAAGTTGAATTGAATGTTTCAAATCTTCATGACATATGAGGGGAAATAAGAAGCATCTCACTCACCTTGTAGACTTTTTCAACCTTCAGGGATGGATTTGGTGTTCTATTCTTCCATGCCTGTTCCTACTCCAGAAGGAAACATTCTGTCATTTGGATCTGTTCTCCATTGCCATAGGACTGGAAAATATATCAGTGGGAACCCACAGGATATTATTATTTGGCTATTAGTATTTCTTTTCTTCTTTTGTTTTTGATCTTTCCCATTCAGCTGTGAGCTCCCTGAGGGCAGGCACATGTCTAATTACTCTTCTGTGCCATTCCCCAATTTTAGTTTCCCAAAATCCACACAACACCACAGCTAGTTAAGAGATGATTGATTGAGCCAGAAAACCACAAAACCCACAGAACATGCTACATGTCCAAAAAGAGGTGCAAACAAGGGCCTTTAAAAGTGTATCTATGGGAGAATCTAGTTATAGTACATGACTATTGTTCTTCTTAAGGGCATGAATGACCAATCCATTAACAGAAATGACTAATCTTAATCACTTAATCTTAAGCATTTAATACAGAGCTAGAAATGTAGAAACTACTTGAAGCAGTTGAGCTCTTGTTAGTGCTCATGTTGCTACTGTTATATTAACATTACACTTTCAAATAGGAACATTTCTAAGGAAAAAGACTTCGAAGCCTTTACACACACCCTACCCAATTTATGTGGTTCAGGCTGCTGCCCCAACCCGTTCCCTCACTTAAACAGAGAATTTCCTTTTCTTTCTTAATCCAGGGAAAATGGACTGCAGAATATCCTTGCTCTAAAATTATCTTTGACTGGCCCTGCAGCCCTGGGATTCAGTGAGTATATCTCTCTGTAGGATTCAAGGTAATGGAGCACACATCTGCATGGTTACCATGGCTCCATGGGCTCGTTTGGCTTGCTGCGAGAGCATTTGCAACCTTAGACTCCTTGTTGTATTTAAAAATTATTCTATTATCCACTCAGGAACTGGAGAAGAGGGCATGGATGGACATAAAGAGTCTCTGTGAATGGAAATGAACTGACTAGAGACACTGATCCAAGGCCAACACACACAGCTCACTTGGTGCACACCAACTCTAATCTTACAGGTTACTAATTTCTTATGGGCTACCCAATCGATACTTGGGTCTGTTTCAAGGGAGGGCCAAGGTTGAGGTTAATTTCTTGTAGAAATGGATGAATGGTGTCTTGGTTAATAAATGTTTGATTGAAAGTAACATAAACCAACTAGTGTCAGCTTAAACAGAAAAGGGAATTTGCTGGAAGGAGAGTGGGGCCTCTCGTGGAATCACAGAAAGACAGAAAAATCACATCTCTAGAAAAGGCTGGAGCAGGACATCTTTGAGTACTGTTATTTTAGGCTACCCAACATTGATTCCTCTTTTTAACACCATTCCAAACTTCCTTTTGAAAAAGTATTATTTCCCTTTTGAACACAGCCTGGTGGAATTATAAAAAGAGGCCCTGGTTAAGAAAAAGCCATATCACACACGAGAGTCCAATTGGCTGCTTAATCCCGAAAGTTGAACCCTAATCAGAAATTTAAGAGACTCAAAACAGTTGGGATTTATCTCTTTTGGCTGTAGTGCCTGGAACAGTTTGTTCTTACCATGAAACTATTCCCAAAGTTACCACTTATTAAAGGGTCACCTGGGTTCTGTGTCTTATCAAGTTTTTTAGCTTTTCCAACAATTATATGAGATACCTATATTATCATAAATACCCATTGCAATAAACAACCAAAGTCAGTCTCTTCTGCTGGCAACAAAGGAACCCTGATCAATACATAGGCCACCCCTCTAGAAAGTTTCCACTGACTTGAGTCTGCTTACCACCTTTATTCTATATCTCACAATCAGAATGTTCCAGGAGAGAGAATTTGGCACATTTGGCATCCACTTGATCCAAATATCTGTACCTCAGGGGGGCGAGGTCATATAATTAGGAACATACCTGCCAGATGCTAATCCCTGGCAGGGGTAGGGTGGGCAGTTCTCAGAGAAGAGGATGGGTCTAGCAGACTGGACCAACACCTTTTACAAGGACAATGGACACAGAGAGAAAAGCTCTGCTGACCAAGCTGCACGTTATGTTTTGCAGAAGCAAACCTCTTACTGGGAACCAGGTGTGAGCAAGTAACATCAGAAGCCAGAAATTGATGAGATCTAAAGAAGGACAGTTGATCACAAACCCCACATATTCTTATGACAATAAAACTACATTTATTCCAGGCGAACTATTACAAAGAACTTAGCTAAAAACTGGATATAATGATGTGAATAAACTTTTTATTGAATTTACAATCCATTTTTCAATACATTTGCAAACCAGTGGAGGAACTTACACTCTATTGGGTACGATTAACTCATTATCAAATGTTATTACTAAACTCCTACGAAGAGTGCACTATTAAATTGAAAAGAGAATTCCATGAAATCAAGATGTTTACAATCTTCTTAGGACCACATAATTAAAAAATGACATAATTAACCTTGGAGAATTAAAAACTATTTAATCTAATATTATGGTTCGATAGATAATTACATCCTTTAGCAACCTCTTTTTAGAACTTATTGGGTTCCCCTAAAATGGCCTTTCCTCTTCTGAGTCTTCCCCATGTGGTTTTCTATTTAGTGTGCTTCTAAATCACCTTTCATTGAATTTCTATCTATCCTCCGTTTCTCATTCATGACTAATCATTTCATAAAGTTTTCTCTTACTTCTCAGTTTGAAATAGTACTTTTCTCATACATTCACACCACTCTGCTCATGCTTTGCTTATAGGTGTTTATGTATTCTACATTATATGGCATTAGTATGTAGATCTCGCTTATCTCTACCCCTTTATTAAGGGCTACCTGGGAACAACATCTGCTTTGTTCATCTATCTATTCTCAACAGTATTTGGCAGAGTTTGCAATAACAAATAGATGTGCATTAAGTGATTATTGAATCGAACTCTGCATTTTGAGTGACAATCGAGGCTTGGATTAAAGCAGACCAGACACGCTAGTTTGAGCTGTAGTTTTCAGTGGAAAGCACCTCTATATGCTGTTTATCAATAGTAGCTCTAGCCTGTGAGAGTCTAGTGCATAAACATTTGTCAGATAAAAGACATGATTTTTCAGTATTAGATTTCATAACTTTGGTGTCTTTGTCCCTAAAGCTATGTTTCTTTCCCACTCTCATCTGCCAATCCAGTCCTGTAATAGCAGATATGAATTATCTATATACTCTATTTGGTGTAATTCTCTACTTCACTTAGACTAAAACAGTCACTGGTTATTTTCTTCCAGTGGCACTTATTTTTTCCATCATTGATTAGGTCATTAGAGGAAGGAGTCTTGCAAAAATTCAAAATCCCAAATATGTTTGCCTTCTTTGGTCTGTTTTACCCAAATATTTGTTCTCACTGTCTAACAAACAAACTTTCCCTGTATGCTTGACTTATACGCACTTCTTTAAGAAGCTGAGCCTCTGATGCTTTTGAAATCAAAGGCCATAGAATAAGCTAATCGTAAGTAGAAAAAACATTTTTCCTTGAAAGAAACGTCCTGGGCATCCATTTTCAGCTTGGTTGGATTGCAATTTCCAACTTCTCCTGTTTTGTCAGCAAAACACAGACAATATGCAAATATACAATCTTGAGGTCATTTTTGACTCTTCTCACTTTTTCCAAACGATGCTAAGTCAACTTGAGCTCACATGATGGGCTGGTGGCTATAGGTTGTCAATATCATAGGAACCCAAAATCCCTGTACTCCTAGTATTCATGGTTAGAAACCAGTGCTTCTTTCCTTTTTGTGCATGACCTGCATGGTAACATGTATAAAATCTTTAAAATCAACATTTCTCAGTTAAAAATCTCTGTGTTTAAAAAATGAATAAAGAAACTGATATTACCTTTTGCCTAGTCCTGTGCATTGTGGGGGAGATGAAGGAGATGCAGTTCTTGGACTCAAAGAGCAACAATTTGGGCAGCATTTTCTATAGTCAGGCCCGGTGCTTCAACTTTTATGCCAGCACTGTGGCTAGACACTACGATGATCCCCATTTTGTTGGTGAGGTAACTGAGGCTTAGATACATCCATGTGACTACTGACTAATAGAGCTGGGACTAATAGATGAATAGAGCTCAAACCCAGGACTGCCTGAAGGCAAACTCCATGCTTCTTAGTAAGTACATGAACAACCTGAACAAGACAGGATGTTGTGGGTAACTAGGGCAGGTCAGACACAGAGCACTGGGGTGGGAGGGAGGATGGGGAGGATAAGGAAGAGAGAAAGACAGTGTCGGATAAAGGAAAAAGAGATGACTTTCTGGAGGAGGTAGAGGATTTCTGGATCTTTTGTGTGTGTTTTGAAAAAGAAATAATTCAATCAACATTTATGAAAAGGCTTTACCAAGAAAAATGGATTTATGTCTTTGTCTTAGTCCGTTCAGGCAGCTGTAACAAAATACTTTACACTGGGTAACTTATAAGCAACAGAAGTTTATTTCTCACAGTTCTGGGGGCTGGGAAGTCCAACACCAAGGCACTGGTGCTGCCTAATGGGCATTTGCTTCCTGACACTGTTCTTCTAACTTTGTCCTCACATGATGGAAGGTTACAAGGCAGCTCTCTGGGATCCCTTTTATAAGGCACTAATCTTATTCATAAGGGATCTGCCTCTGTGGCCTAAGCACCTCTCAAAGGACCACCTCCTAATACCATCACTGAGAATTTTGACATAAAATGTCAGGAAGAAGCAGACATTCTGATTATAGCAGTCTTTTTTTAAATCACATCTGGGAACCCAGAACCCCACTTCTACACCATGAGAAGTGGTTGCACTGAGTTGGGGTTCCTTCCTTTAGATGGGGTACACACTTTCCAGTTTGCCATTCAGTATCTACCCACTGGGGCTGCTTCATACATTGGCAATTCCTACCTGGCCCCTGTAGGTTTTAGAGTTTGAGATCCTCTAAAGCCTATGGTGGTTCCTTTATATTGTCTCCTCCCCACCCCTCAGTTTCATGCCAGGAAAGAGAGTTAACTAATTATAGCTCAAGGCTGAAGGACAACATTTGACCAGAGCATCTGGATGTGTATGGTTTGTATCCTTTTAAAATTCGTATGTTGGAACTTTAACCCCAAGGTCATGGTATTAAGAGCTAGGGCCATTGGGAGGTAACTAAGGCATAAAGGCTTGGCCCTTGTGAATGGGATTAATGATCTTACAAAAGAGGCTAGCCTGGCCCTCCCATCTTTTCTGCCGCATGAGAACATGATGTTCACCATTTTTGCCTTTCCACTCTTCCCCCATGTGAAGAGGGTGCAGCAAGAAGGCATCATCTTGGAAGCAGAGAACAGCCCTCACCAGGCACCAAATCTGCTGACACCTTGATCTTGGACTTCCCAGCCTCTGTGGGAAAACAATCTTCTGTTCTTTATAAATACCCAGACTCAGGTATTTATAAATCCCTGTTATGACTGCACAAATGGACTAATGCAGGGGATGAGTAGGCACAACTGCTGATGAAAGTGGTGAAGAGCTTTTACCTCTGGCTGGTGGAATTCCTTACCTTAAACCAGAATGTGTGGCCACTTTCAGGAACAACTAGTAATGAGGTTACAAAGATAAAAGTGAATGATCTTAAAATATTACACATGAAATTTAAGCATCAGTAAGCACTCTTTTTGTTGATAAAAATGAATATGGGCTGCTGTGGAATTATTGTTCTTGGAGTAAATCTTCATACTAATTCTCCTAGCTGAACTCTTCACTACAGAAGCCCCTCTAATATCATAATTATGACAATAATGATAATAGCATCAACTACTATTTACTGACCATTTATAACATGCTAGATCTGACTAAGTGCTTTACACACATTAGCTCATTTAATTCCCTCAACACTGTAAGGCAGGTATGGTCATCCCTATCCAACAACATGAAGAAACTGAGGCTCGGAAAGATTCAGCAACCAGGCTAGGGCACATAGCTGGAAGGTGACAGAGGTAGACCCAGCTTTCTGAGTCCAAAGCTCATGTCTTTAACAGTAATGCCAGTTTCACTCAGCGTGTGTTGGCCACAGGTTCCCAGCATCTTAATTACCTGGAGTAGCCAAACTGTAAAAATGCAGATTTTTAGACTCCACCCTGGGTCAGAATCTCTGCAGATTCATTGGGCATTCCTTGATGTTCACTAAAGTTTAAGGACTCCCAGCCTCCTGGGCTTCCTTCCTCCAAGGTACTACTTCTGCCCAGACAGCATCTTCTTGTACTTGAAAGGGTCAGCCTGGCTCTCTGCTCCACTCCAGTCCAGTTCTGCAAGCTGATGAATTACTGAAGTCGTTTCATGGGAGCAAAAGGAATCTTCAAAAACATCATCTTCACCTGCTTATATTTTAGATGAGGAAACTGAGGCTCGGGGAAGATGACTGACTTGATCTAGATCACAGAACAGCCCAAGTACTTTGCTTCTCCATCCAATGTGGTCTCCCCTATGCTGAGGTTCCCTTCACTTCCTCTGGCCCTTCTTTTCCCTCCTTTTCAGGCAGATGCATCTTTTCTCATTCAAGCAAGATGGACTGAGCCTAAGTTTTTCTTTGGGGCTGGCATTTACAGAGACAGAAAAGAGTGCCCACAACTGGATCACATCAGTAGAGTTCAGGAAGGCACGAGGCCTGTCTTGCACTTACGGCAAAAAGTTCTCACCTTGCGAGCATACAGCCACAACATTTGCATTTGGGCTGTGGAACACAAACAGACTTCACCTCCATCTGAAAATTTAGAACTTCACCCAACTTGTCTCCTACCATGTCCCCATGTGAGCCTCGTCGAGTGCCCTTTGCTCTCAGCAGCCCCTACCTTAGACTTTTAAACACTAAGAAAAACCTTTAGGGGCCACATTCTCCTGGCTTTGTGGTTGTTTTTTCCTCCTCCCTCTCTCTCGCTTTTTCAGCTGCCTTCAAAACAGAGAGGAGAAGCCTCTATTTGGTTCTGACAACAAGATCTCCCGGTGCATATTTCGCCTCGTGTTTTCCTTCTGTCATTGATCAATAGACTCAAATGCCAGGCCTCCATCACAGCTGCAGACTTTGATAGCCCAAACTGTCTTGGCCCAGCGGAGCCTGTCTGCTTGAGTTCTGATGCTGAGAAATGTCACAGCAGGGAGGGGCCAGGAGTCCCTGTCAGCATGCAAGGGAGGAGGGTGGTGACAGCTCATTCAGGCATCCCCTGTGGGCTGGAACTCATTCCTGTCTGGGGCTGTTTGCAGCCACAGGTAAAGTCTGTCACTGTGCAAGCACTAGGTGAGTAAGGCATCCCCAGGGCTCATGGTAACCAAGCCTTGTTAATTATTTTGCCATGAAATCCTCAAGGAAAAAGGACATCCACAAGGAGTTTCTTGAATCCAGCTCTCTGCTGGGATGCTTACCATCAGTGTGTCCTTTGGGCTGCCACTGAGCTTATCTGGGCCTCAGTTTCCCCAGCTCTGTAAAAGCTCCCCATCCTTGCCAGCTGTCTGAGAAATAAACAAAGCAGATGTGAAAATGATTTGGAAGATGCAAGCACTCTATGAGTGAGGAGTGGGCCATGATAGAAACTAGCTAAGCAAGTACTTTTTCAAATCTCTGTTTCTTCATTGTCTGTCTCTACAAAAATGAATCTGGAGCTGTGCTGTTTGCAGAGCAATTCTCACTTACTAATGTACTGCGAAAGTTAAAATTATAGTAGATGTGGAAGAAAGGGGAACTAGGCAGTTGCTCAATTATTCACAAATGCTCCTGTTCAACAATTACCTTTTACTAATCTTCACCTCCCTCTGCCTCAGGTCCTAAACTCCCCTCCCCACAAAAACCCACTCACAGGAAGATGTAGGACTAGAAGGGAAAGCAAGAGATGGGTGGTGGGAGCCACCTGCCTCCTTTGCCTGGTTGGGATATGAGTGTGCTCTTGTCAGTTTTCTCTGCCAAGCAGGGGGCATCACTTCTTGGCCAGTTGGAAGTGAGATTTCTGCTCAAATTTCTCTTTATCTTCTGTCTCCTGGGAAATAAATTGGCATAGATGCAACCAAGGGCCCTTTCCTTTGCTGCCTTCCTCCCAGTGTCCCCTTCCTCTCCAGAGGCACTTTTTGTTGACGTTGTTCTGTGTTTCTCCCTTGCATAGTTTTATACTTCACTCATTAATGCTGACATAGATTACCGTTTTATGTATGCTTGGGTTTGTATAATGATACCAGACATCACATGCTTCTTTGTGGCTGGCTTTATTGCTACTTTTCTTTGCTCTACTGTAAAGAAATCTGTCCCAATTCTCTGAGCCCGTTTGGAGTCTGCAGTCTTTCAGGAGGTCCCATGGGTGCCCCAGCTCTTACCGACTCCCCTCTTGTCTGGACCCACTCGGTACTGGCTGTCCTGCCCTGCCCACCACTGGGCTCATTTGTCTTTGAGGGCAGCCACTGAGACTCATCTGTCTTTGCAACTCCTCTCTCCTACCCCACCTCACAGCACAATACCGGATTTGAGTGGGAGTTGCTAAGTGATCTCATTTAGTGGATTGTGGGCAGTGAAGGCATGAGGGGGTAAATTGTCTCCCTCATCCAGTCTTGGGTAATTTGTACTGTAAGTTCTAGGCCTTAGGAGGGCCCAAGGGGAAGCAAAAGACACCGGCTTGCAACAGCCAGCAACAAACATGCGCGAAGAGGACTGTGGACTCACTGGTGCATTCTCTCCCCTAACTTATGGCTTACTCACACATTTGGGGGAATTTTAGGAACATGACTAGCCAGAGTTGGGCTGAGATTTTCTCTCTTGGGGCAGATGTTTCCAAAACTGATGATTCTCACAACTTCCTGTACTTCATAGTCATGCAAGGAGTTTGTTCAACCTGAGGTTCCTGGTGCCACACCTGAGTCTGGTCTGTATGTGAAGTTATTCCCACTGTCAGCGTTCACTGAGTTGTATTTCTTCCTTCCATCCAACATCAGTTTCTCTGGGGGCAAGTTAATATAACCCAGTGTTTCCAGATCTTCCTCATCCTCGGATTCCCTGGGGAAGACTCAATAAAAACGCAGACAGCCTGCCCCAGCTCTACTGAACCTGAATCTGCAAGGAGAGGTGCTAGAATTTGTATTTTTAAAACAAATACTGCAGGAGATTCTAATCGGCAAAGCTTGGGAAGTACTGATCTAATAAATGTAATATTTTCTCTCAATATCTTATTATGAAAAATTTCAAACATACAGAAAAAGGCAAAACGTTTAAAGTGAACTTGAGTATTTCCACAGCCTAGATTCTACCACTGACATTTGAAGGTACTTGTTTATTACATATCTATCCATCTATCCATTTCTCTCTGTATCCACCAGGCTGTCTTTGTTTTGGGGCATTTTAGTGTAAATTGTAGGCATCAGTACACTTTCCCCTAAATACTACAGCATGCCTATTGTTAACTAGAGTTCAGTCTTTGGGTTTACAGTTATTTTTCTTTTCAGATTAAATTTATATAGCGTAAAATGCATCAATTTTAAGTGTACCCTTGAACTAATTTTGACAAATGCATATACCCAAACCCTCTTAAGCTTTAGCGCATTTATTCACTCCCGAAGGTTCTCTCATACCCCTTCCTGGAATATCTCTGCCTCTACTCCTCAGATACAATTTTCTCATGTATTCTACCATAGTTGAGTTTTGCCTTAATAAAAAACAACCCTTAAAAAGCAGTAAAACAAAAAATGGTTTTCTAGCAAACTCATATCCAGATTATTGGTATTTCCAATGACTAATGTGGAGATGCTGCAGTTACAGCTGTGTTTGAATTCAGAGTCCTGGGCCCTGGGCCTCCATGTTGTTCCCCAAATCCCTCGAGTTGTCTGTTTTATCCTGGAGTGCTCCAAGGAACTCCATGTGAAACTGCGGCCCTGGGGGCTATGGCAGCAAAGATGGTCTTAATATTCTTTGGTCCTTAGAGTGTTGCTTTATTCTTGGGAAACTTGCTTTCTCTCTCTCTTTTTTTATTTTTATTTTTGTTCTTATTTTTTTTGAGGCAGAGTCTCACTCTGTCCCCCAGACTGGAGTGCTGTGGTGCGATCTCTGCTCACTGCAACCTCCGCCTCCCAGGTTCAAACGATTCTCCTGCCTCAGCCTCCCACGTAGCTGGGCACCCGCCACCACACCCGGCTACTTTTTGGATTTTTAGTAGAGATGGGTTTTCACCATTTTAGCCAGGATGGTCTCGATCTCCTGAACTCGTGATTCACTTGCCTTGGCCTCCCAAAGTGCTGGGATTACAGGCATGAGCCACCATGCCCAGCTGCTTTCTCTTTAAGTGGGAAAAAGATTCTGGGCTCCTGGCTATAGCTTGCTACAATAATTCTACAAAGAGGAAGAAGGAAAAAACATAGCTTCAGTTATTGTTTTTGTTTGTTTGTTTTTTTTTTTGTGGGATGGGGAGTTTTCTCGTTCAAATTTGGGCACATGGGTAACGTAGTTTCATTTCACAATTCTCAATAAAGCTACCTGAACTCTGATTGTTTCAGGAACCTCCGGCTACTTCCTTATCATACACCCTGTAATATCAGCCTATAATTTTCACTGTGGAGCAGGGGCAGGCTTTATGGGCTGGGGGACGCAGTAGGGTTTCATCTTGCTGCCTGGTTGCCACAGGCTAGCAGTGTGGAACAGAGCTCATGCTCAAAATGTCAGAGAGAACGTGAGAACAGCCCCCACTCCTGCCCCACTGGAGCTTAGGATGAGGAAAGTGAGGGGTCTCCAAGCCCTTCTTTCCATGAGCCAACAACCAGGTTCTCCTGGCTGGGCTGCTCAGCAATCCTTTCAACCACCCAGGCTCCCTGGACAAATAATTGCTCACCCACAGTCTCCTGGCGAGTGTTACTGACCTCAGCCCTGCTTCTTAGTCACATTTTTCTGCTTCGAAGTTGTTTCTCCAAAGCAAGCTGCTAAGTCACAAAAGACAACCAAGGAGTAGGGGTTAGCTCCAATGAGGAGTCCCATCCCAATCTGGGCCCAAGTTAGGATGACCATAGAATTCAGAGCACAAACAAAAACAGCTTTCAGAATGCGAAGGGACACTATATTATGCTGATGTAACATGCAAAATTGAGAAGGAGTGTCACCCTAACTGGGAGCCCAAAGATGTGGTCAGATCTGTCCTGAGTTAGGCCAGGCTCCAGACCCTGTTTTCATCTTGTTGGCTCTTCCCTTTATTTAATTGGCCAACCAGTCTCCACTTTTGGCTCTGGTAATATGAGCAGATTTATCTGCCAAGAGGCAGGCTGCCACAGTTGTGCCTAAACCTACATACTTTGGCTTAGCACGGTTCCCAGTCACTTAGGAAGCTGAGGTGGAAGGATTTGAGGTCAGGAGTTCAAGACCAGCCTTGGCAATGTAGCAAGACCCTGTCTCTAATTTTTGTTTTTTTATTTAGTTGGGCATGGTAGCACGCACCCATATTCTCAGCTACTCAGGAGGCTGAGGTGGGAGGATTGCTTGAGCCCAGGAGCTCTAGGCTGCAGTAAGCTATGATCATGCCACTGCACTCCAGCCTGGGTGACACAGCAAGACCTTGTCTCTAAAGAAAAAAAAAATGGTCGGGGGGGAATGCTCTGAAGTAAAAAAACCCTTGGATTCCAGTCCCAGTTTTGTCTTTTATTAACCACAACACCCTAAGAAAGTCACTTTTGCCTCTCTGACTCTCAGTTTCCTCACTTCTAAAGTAGAGATAATTATATGCTTATTCCACTGAATTGTAATGAGGACTAAATGAGATCGTATGTGGCAACGCCTGACAGAGTGTTCAATAAATGTTTAATACTGCCTTGTGAGGCTAACCCCTAGTGCCTCTCTCTGTGTCTCTCCCTGTCATTCTGTCTCTGCCTCTTGTCCTCTTGAGCTTTGTGTTTCTATTATTAATACACAAAGCATATTTGCAATGATTCTTTGCTGAATTATTACAGAAGAAATTGGATACATGGCACTTGCATCTACACATAGTCTCCATTCTGTGGCCCCATGCCAGATCACTTTCATTCATTTTAGGCAGTCAATTATTGCTTTTAGAACTGAAGCAGGGACTCTCTTGACCCTAAAGAGTGTGGTTTTAATAAGTTCAAAAGCAGATGACTATCCCAAGCCTCTTGCCTGTTCATTTTTGGACCTTGGTGTTACCAGTAAACAAAGACACATGGGAAGAACAATGAATAGAACAAGACTCATTCTTCTGCTATGAAGAATGACCTTTTGTTAGCTTATAGCACAGGCTGCACTTGATTATAATATTCATTTGTGGAGTGTTGACTAAGCCTGAATCTCTGGTATGAAATTCAAATGCATTTGTTACAATTCAGACATTTAGCAGGGGTAAACCTCAGTCCACAGAAGCCTGAAACCAGAAATTATGTTTATCTTTTATTTGCTTTGAACTCTGAGCTCCCGTCCCACCAGGTCAGTGGGGAATTCAGTCTTGGTCAGGATAGGAGATATCCCCACATTCCAGAGTTGGCTGATCTGCTGGTGCTTTACTCATTGAGGTAGTTGTCAGTACTGATTGTCAACTATTCTGCTCCCTTTTCTCTTTCTGGACTATGGCATGATTTCACTTTCTGAGTCCATTGTGCTTGGGTGTGGCTTGATGGCTCATTCAGACCAATGAGCTGTAAGTGGAAGTGATGAAGCTGGGGCAAGGATACTGAGAAACTGATCCTTTATGAGCCTTGGCCCCATGAGACAAAACTGGCAATCTGTTTGTATCTCACCCTCTTCAGATGGTGCAGGAAACCGACATGATGTGGAAGCTGGGGCTTGAAGCAAATCCTGGCTCTAACTAACCTGTTGTGGGGCACTGGGCAAGTCACTTAACATCCCAGAGTTATCATTTTTATGGATACAAAATGGTACCCAGGATTAAGTGAGATATTCTAAATAAAGCTCCTACTAAAGCACCTAGAATGTAGTAGCGGCTTAACAAGTACAAGTTACCCTTTGCTAGCCAGTTGTAGCCTCACAGCTGTCTCTCAGATGTCTTGATGAAGTGTGGGTGGCACTTAGCTCTAGATAACAAATGTTTTTCCCTCTAAGTCTGCCAGATTCTGTGGCAGAGTTATGTCAGACACAGAACCAAGACATTTACTGGAAAGGAAGCAGGCAGCTGCCGAAAATGCACTGGTTCTCTACATCAGGTTTGCTATTTCAATGAACTGTTAAATGTCAAGTGAATGTTTTCCTCCTGCTTTCAGACCTCACCAAGATCATCTCTCTGTGACCCTAGAGAGAAGGGCTTGGCAGTCTTGATTCACTTGCAGACTGCATGCTAGGAGTTGGAGGAGGGGAGTTTAATCAGGTTCATGTGTTAACACAAACTCACATTTTCAGCTTGGAGATTTGTATAGCTTATTTTATTTAAAGTATATATGCATGTATATTATGCATTCATTCAAAAATATTTATCAAGACCTTACAATTCATCAAACACTATTCAAGAATCTAAGGATACAAGGAAAAACAAAAGATAAACATTCCAGTTCTCAGGGAGCTTACATGAGCTTACATTCTATGAGGGATATAGACAACAAGCAAGATATGTAAAATAAATAGGAAGGTAGATATCAATAAATGCTAAGGAGAAAGACTAAAGCAGGGAAGAGGAATAAGAAATAAAGTGAAGGTGCAATTTTAGATAGGGTGATTTGGGAAGTCCCCATGAAAAGAGAACTTTTGAACATATCCAGGTATCAGCATCTCCAGACTTTGAAAATGCCCCTGCCCTGGCCCATCTCGTGCCATCCTTTCTGATAAACTCAAAACAATGGCCAGGATGTGCACATGACTGGTACAAAGAATAGCAATAGAAAGGGTGAGCAGAGAAAAAACCCACTGAAGAACGCAGTGGTGGGAGTGTGGGGTGCAGAGATGACCCTGAAAACGTGGAGCTGTTTTATTCATTCATCAATCCAATTTTCAACAAATATCCATTTCTACCAATAATATATATTTATCTTGTAGTTAGATTTTAAAAATGTTCTTAGAAATATGACTAAGAGGGAATTAACAAAAAGAATGAAGACCTTTATGGGGTGTTGGCCCTGTCCATGGTCCTGAAGCCCTCAAACCATGGAGTCCCTGCCATGAGGGAGCTTGCTACCTAGTGGAGGAAAGAGGTCCAGATGTACATTATTAATAGCAAACACTCACAATAAAGTGTGCTTTCTGCCAAGTTCTAGTGTAAGACTTTAACTATATTAAGTCATTTAATGCTTACTACAACTCTATGAGGTAAGAACTATTATTATCCTAGTTTGCAGATGAGGAAACAGAGGAAGAGAGAGGCTAACTGCTTGGCTCAAGTCACACACCTAACACGTGGCAGAGCCAGAAATTTGAGCTCATGCAATCTTGCTCCAAAACCTATACCCTTAGTCACTACACTGCCTTTCTACAAACAAATAAAATGAATGATTATAATATAGAATGATATGTACTGAGATAAAACTTGTACTTTTTATGCCACTGATATTGAAAGACACTAGAGTAATCAAACTGTGACAAAGGTCCAAGGATTCAGATGTGGGAAGAGGCACCTCCCTTGTGCTCAGCTTTCTGGGTCTGGGGCAGACCTGACTTGCCCGTGAAGAAAGGACTTTGAAAGTCATAGCCTAGCAGAAGCAGGAGAGTCCTTGTTCACACATCAATTCTGTCACCCTGTGGGAACCTGAAGTGTGTCTAGGAGGAGCTGTTAACAGTATTTGTTTCTGGTAAACACCTTTGTTCCTTGTGTTGACTATTTTTAAACTTTTCAAGCTGAGCTAACTTCAGGTGTGACATTTCAAAGCAGCTGCGCAGTTTTCTATTAGATGAGAGAGGGGGAAGGGATAAATGAGTGAAGAAAAGAACCTGAGAAAATATATTTAAATTGCACAAAATGGCAAAATAGAATGTAGGAGTGATGTTTCCACCATCTGGTATACCTCTGGAGACATTTTGGTGTGGCAGAGCAGGAGGTGAGAAAGGTGGAAAGGAGCATCTTTTATACCTTCTTTCCCCAATTTAACAAAGGTTGATATGATACTCTTCATTCAGGTTTGTGGTGGTTTCCTACCCTCCAAGATGCTTATGATTACACTACCAGATTGTAGTTTTTGATGTGTATTCATTACCCAAACATCTTGTTTTCCTAGTCAGTTTTGAATCTCAAAGTTGAATTTTTAAGACCACAGTTAGGTTGAGTTCCAAGAGCTGCCTTATTTATAAATCAATAACCAGCTCTAGCTACTTTGGACCCTACAGCTTCATTAGTAACCACAGGCAGAGAAAATTCAGCAGCTAAAATAAAGAGTGTTCATCAGGAAAGAAGAGAAAGAGATCTTCTTGGGAGAAAAAAAATGGTGGAAGGAAGGCAAGAGATCACAAGTTGGGGTTCTAGGTACCCCCTTGAGGGGAGGAGCTGTGGAGACCTAGACAAAATAAGAAAAGCTCTCATAGGTTTGGAGAACTTCTGGATTAGAGAATTTGCTTCTTACTTCATGGGGGTCAACCTGAAAAATATTGCAAGCTTCTGAGAAAAATCCTCATGTTTAACATGGAGCTGGAATAGCATGATCTCACGTAGGCTATAGTTGGGACCAGCTGCAGTGATGATGTAGGAAGTGAGAGGGTTGACATTGGTGTCTCTCAATCACCCTGACTATATTGAACCATGAAAGAAGCACCGAGATCTCATAGCCTTTCAAAGGGAGTGATGCTGGCAGTTGAGTTGCACTGCAGGGATCCCTACAGCTTTGGAGGGACTGTGTCAGCTGGGACCAAGACAGGCTTGGTTCTTTGGGGCACTATACATTTTACTACCACGACTTTAGTGGTATGTGCCAGAACATGGCCACCCCAGAAACAAATGGTCCAGAATTCCCTCCCCACAAACAAAACAACGGCACTTGGTTCTGCAGCTCCTACCTCATCATCACTACGTTGCCACACAAAACTCCCTGGAATTTAGCTTCATTAAAATACAAAGCCAGAAAAGATGTAGCAGAGACAGCCCTGACTAAATCTGAATTTCCTAAATGTTTACTCAACAATGTTAGCAACCATTTGATACTGAGATGTTGATTGGAAAGCCTAAATTCTGTATGCTCCATTATCAGTCAGTAGTAAGGGATTCATGGGAAATTTAACTCAGCTACAGAATGTAAAAAATGCCACATGTTTGAACATCTGAGGATAGCATTTGAATTGTTGTTCTCACACTTTAACCTAATTGAGGGGATCAGACAAGCAAGGCAGAGAAGGGGTGGTAGGTGTGAAAGGAATGGGGCAGACAACGGTGAGTGTGATGGGGTCTAGGTGAATTGAGGAGAGTGTGCTGCTGGGTAGGTGGGAGAGTGGGCAAGTCACCTCTTGCCTCTGGGCCTTGTGACTGTAAGCTGGTCTGTTTCTCTCTATCCCAGCTGGCCCACAGTTTATTGTGAGAATCAAATGATATTACAAATACCAAAAAGCCAGAAAGACTGTAAATAATGTTGATGTTTGTGCTTCTTCATTCATACTTTGGTTTTCTATTCTCACTTTGCTGTTTTTGTATACTTTCCACAGAACTGCTTACCAAAAATATTGTTTAAGACATGTAATAGGTGGACTCTGACTGGATGTTTGGGAGAGAATAAGTGTAAAGGTGAAAAGACATGTTCTCCATCCTCAAAAATTAAAAATAAATAAAAATAAAATTTAAAAAATCTAAAAGAGCTTCAGGTGCCCTCTAAGTGGCTGGCACACCTCCTGGTGAGTTTTCTGCTTGCACGGAGTTGGTAGATCACCCTTCCTGGCTGGTCTCTGTGCTTGGCATAAAACAGACCTGGACACAAGCTGCTCCACTGCTCTCTTATGAGGTCACCATGGGGCTCCTTCTTCCCATGGAGGCTGGTAAACACTTCATAGGCACTTGGTGCCCTTGGAGAAGAAGATGGCAGAGGTGGGAGCTCTGGGGAACAATGAGGAGGTTACTGTACAAGGAAACTGAACAGGCTGTGGAGAACCCTCACTCCTCTTACTGGGATAGGGGCAGGCTCCATCTTGTGGTTTTTATGCTTCTATCTCAGAGGCTTCCAGGGTCATGTCCTGAGGAGCCTGGGCAGGGTTGTTAGTGCTGAGAGCCTTTTTCCTGAAGCATGCACATTCTCATCTCTCGCGGCCCTCCCACCGACCCTAAGAGGTCAAATGATTCAATCCCATCACTCCCCAGAGTATCAGAAAAGCCAGGGAGACCCAGGGTTTCCTTGATGATCCCTGGCCTCTTTTCTCCATTGTCCAAATCATGGAAAATGTCAGAAACAGAGAATAATACAGAGTATTCTACGTACCACATATGCAATCGCCTCTAGATGGAAAAGTACTGATGGCTTGCTATACGTGCCCCAGCTTAAAAAATGCATGATAGATACAGCAAAGTTTACCCTTTGAAATCTTCACAATTCCATCTTTCTTTTCTTCCTCAGAAGGAACTATTGTGAAAGTCGTGTTTATCCTTCCTGTCCAAGTCTCTATCATTTATGAATTAATAGAAAAATGTAGGATATAAACTTACATGTTTTCAAACTGTTTCATAAATGATAGTGTAGAGAATATCATTCATCAGCTTGCTTTTTCTTTCTGTCTACAATTCTTTGGAGATCTTTCTATGTTAATTCTTGTACTTGGACTCCATTTCAGGCTGAATTGTGTCACACACTCAAATTCATGTGTTGAAATCCTACCTCCAGTACTGCAGACTGTGACTGTAGTTGGAGATAGGATCTTAAAAGAGGCAATTAAGTTTAAATAAAGTCACAAAGGCAGTCCCTAATCCATTATGACTGATGTCCTTATAAGAAGAGGAGACTTGGACACAGACCCCTACAGATGGAAGGCCGTGTGAAGATGCAGAGAGAAGATGGTAGCATCTATATATAATCCAAGGAGAGAGGCCTGGCACAGATCTTCTCTCACAGGCTTCAGAAGGAAGGAGCCAACCCTATCAACACTTTGATCTCAAACTTCCAGCCCGAAGAACTGTGGGAAATAAATTTCTGTTGTTCTTCATCCAGTCCGATGCTTTGTAATGGCAGTCCAAGCAAATGAATACTGACTCCTTCTCACCAGGGAATCCTAGGGGAGGGCCAGGGGCTGGTCGTGGATTAGTACGTTGCTTCTCCTGAGATTTGTGGATTTTATCAGAGGAATTTATGAAAGCCTTCATATCTATCACCTTGATATCTTGTTAGGGCAGAGCTTGAGGCACTGTCACAGGTTGTTGGAGAATAAGTTTTGGGGCGAGGGATTGTTCCCAGTGCCCCATAATTATCTCCAGGACACCAGCCTCTTATGACTACACAAAAGGCCTGGAATTAGAGACTGCAACATCACTGGCCACATCCCAAGAACATTGGCCACTGCTTCTAAGTTCTTTCTAGTCTGGGGAGTCTGATTGACGCTCCCAGGGGCTGCTCTCAGTTCAGAAGCTTCCTATATAACACAAAGCCTGCCTTGCAGGTCCTGAAAAGGCAGAGGATGGGAAAACACATCATAGAGTCACCTTGTGATATCACGCATCATCTTTAAGAAAGCATTTGTGGAGCTTCACATAATGCCCCCGTGCCTGTAACGTGGGCCCACACCTGAAGAAAACATGTGAATAGATTTCATCTGGCAAAAGGCCAAGGAAGCCAGCCATGCTGAGACCTGCTCCTCAGACTCACTCATTGTAGCGCTGCAAGGGCTGACCTCATGGACATGCTGCAAGAATAGGTTCATGTAACAACAGGCGAGAAATCTCCTTGCTGGAGGAGGCAGCTTGAAGAAACCAGACAGTTTGCTTGAAAACTCAACATCTTATTGTAGCCCAAAGGACTTAAAGTGCTCAGAGGAAAAGGTGGTATTTGGTCCCGTTCAGAAGCATTTTGAAGCCATTGTTTATAATGGTGAAAAATTGGAACCATCCTAAATGTTTCCAATTTTTTAAAAAGTGGAATTTATTAAATAAAATAAACAAGTGAAGCTCTTAAAATGATATGTAATGTCATGGAAAGATGATGAAGAAATGGTGTTATTTGGATAAAAAGTTACTTTTTAAAAGAGTATGTATGCTATAATTTCATCTGTATTTAAAAATATTTATAAGAAACACTAAATGGTTATGTAGAAAATGATAACTTATTTATCTCTAAGTGGTAAGTTCATAAATGCTTATGTTTTCTTCTTGTTTCTTTTTGCCATGATATATACAGTCATGTGTTGCTTAATGAAGGAAATATGTTCTGAGTAATCCACCATTAAGTAATTTCATCATTTGTGTGAACCTCATGGAGTGTACTTATACAAACCTAGATGGTATAGCTGACTACATACCTAGGCTATGTGTTATAGTCTATTGTTCCCAAGCTATAAACCTGGACAGCATGTTGCTGTGATGAATACTGTAGGCAATTGCAGCACATTGTGTCCTTAAACATATTTAAACATAGAAAAGAACAATAAAAATGTGATATTATAATCTTACAGGAACACTGTTATATATGCAGTCCATCATTGACCGAAATGCCATGTGATGCATGACTGTATATATGGATCTCTCTCTCTCTCTCTCTCTCTCTCTCTCTCTCTCTCTGTCTCTCTCTATCTATATACATATATACAGAAGAAGAATTTACCCTGTGTTTTGGCCCTCTTTATGTAGTGAGAGAGAACTAAACCAGACAATCTTTAAGCTCTCTACCAGCTGTGACATTCCAAGACTGATTCTGAAGCATTGGAAATTAGCTGGACTTAGTGACATACAAAGTAATTATGAAAAGAATGTTTGCTTGATTAAAAACAAAGTTGTTGGAGAATGTGGAGCTGGCTGCTACATCTACACAACCCATGGGCTTTCATGATGGTTTGGCTGTTCTGATTGTAAAGGACAAATGATGATAGCTCATAGCTACTAAATGCATTACGTAGTTGGAATTGGGCCAGCTGTTTTACATGTATCATTTTACTTAATCCTCACAGTAACCCTATGAGGTAGATGCTCCCATTGCAAGCTGTAACTCCGGAGAGATCAAGTCAATGCCCAAGGTCAGTAGCTAAGAGAGCAGGGTGTGCGTTTGAAGTTCAAACCCTGAGATTTGAGCCCACAGCCTTCATCTTACTTTCTGCTGTCTCCTGGTAGAGCACTTCCCTTAGCCTTGCCATGGCAGGAAAACGTGGTGTCCTGGAAGAGACCAACGGGGCAAGTGTAAGCCTTTTGGGTCATGAGCATTAGTAGAGAATAACCCACTGAAGTCTCCTTAGGGCAAATGAAGTGACTCCACAAACCAAGAGCTGAGCTTGGTGGGAAATGAGTCACGAGCCTCAGCCCAGGAAAAGGTCACGGTGGTTCTCCTTGGCGTCAGGCTCAAGGCAGCTGGAGCAAAGTGAAGAATTGCTAGGAATGGAGGGTGAACGAGGGAAATAAGCTACACTGAAGGGTTTGCATTTCCTTAAAAGTATTATGTAAGGTTTCATGCTGGAGATGAGTTAATGAAACACGCTGTTACTGTAATGAAGTGTTCTAGTTTTAGAAACATGAGGTATTACATGCGAGCTGTGTAGTTCCCCACTCCTGCCCTGCCCTGCTCTATATCATGGAGCCAGGAGTCTCAGGTTCCCACGCCAGCTCACCCCCATCTGGGTTCAGCCACAGGCAGCTCTTGGGGTGAATCAGATGGTGAAAAGAGGAGAGAAGCAGGGCATCTCCCTCCATGGCCTCCAGCAACATCTCTGCTAGAGGTCACGTCTCCTCTGAGGCTCTAGCCCTCACTGAATGACCTACCACATTTCCAGCTTCTGCTGGATGACCTGAAACCAGGGCTCTGGTAACCGCACTTCCTGCCTGCCCACCAGTCTTGTGGTGGCAGCAGCTTCTTGCCATCACCAATCTTTGGCTGACTTGCATCATTTGCTTGATTTTTGTTTTTCCATTACTTGTGTAACCAATTATGTTCCCTCTGTTTGACATATCAGAGTGGTTTACTTTTTAATCGATACATAATGATTGTACATATTTTAGGGGTACATGTGATATTCTGTTAAATGCATACAGTGGGTAGTGATCAAATCAGGGTAATTAAGATATTCATCACCTCAAACATTTATCATATGATTCATTTATTTTGATTGAACTCTGACTGATATGTTCTTTTGGTTATCAATTTCTGAGTTATTCCATGATCTATAGGGTAAAGTGTGTCAGGTAGTGTAAAGGGACTTCAAGGAAGGTTCTATGGCAACATGAAGGTGGGTGAATGATAATACCACGAGGAGCATCACATGTGACATTTAGCTTGGCCATTAAAGAATGAGGGAGCTGGAGGAAAGAGGAGCATTTCGGTGAAGGGATTTGTGTAAATGAAGGCATGAGCAGTAAGAATCCTGGTCTTGTAAATAATGGCCAGTAATGAACAAAAAAAATAGATGAAAAGTCTTCAACACTGTGCACAGAAGTTCTTCAGTAAAGGTGCATTTGAGGATGGAGATATGCAGGGAGTATCAGAGAACCAGCGGGTTGTGGATGTGTCTAAAGCACAACATTTTGAAGGAGGATCATCTGAGTCCAGGAGTTTAAGACCAGCCCGGGAGCATAACAAAACCTCATTTCTACAAAAAATAAAAAAGTAGATAGGTGTGGTGACACACACCTATGGTCCCAGCTATTTGGGAGGCTGAAGTGGGAGAATTACTTGAGTCCTAGAGGCCGAGGCTGCAGTGAATTGTAATCACATCATTGCACTCAGCATCGGCAACAGAGGTGAAACCCTGTCTCTAACAAATAAATAAATAAAAAGTACAAGATTGGAGGGAGGAGGGATAAACCCAGAAGGGTATATCGAGGTATGACTAAATGCCAGATTAAATATTTGGGCTTCATCTCAAGGCAGCCTTAGACATCATTGACTCCCGGGGCTTGGCCATGAAAGGTATACAATTGATCTTGTTTAATAAATAAAGAACAACTGAAAACCTTGGTAAAAGGAAGAGACACAAACAAAGCCATGCTCTGCAAAACTTTTTCTGGCAGAAATGTGTAAACTCAGAGTGGTGAGAGGGCAGGAGGGGTGGGGACCAGTTAATAAGCTGGCTGGGTACAGTGTCTTATGCCTGTAATCCCAGTGCTTTGGGAGGCTGAGGTGGGATGATTGCTTGAGCCCAGAAGTTTGAGACCAGCCTGGGAAACATAATTAGACCCCTTTCTCTACAGAAATTTTTAAAATTAGCTGTCCATGGTGGCACACACCTGCAGTCCCAGCTATTCAGGAGGCTGAGACAAGAGGATTACTTGAGCCCGGGAGTTTGAGGTTACGGTGAGGTCACGCCACTGCACTCCAGGCTGAGCCACAGAATGAAACACAGTCTCTAAGGAAGAAAGAAAAAGACAGAAGAAAGAAAGAAAGAAAGAAGGAAAGAAAGAAAGAAAGAAAGAAAGAAAGAAAGAAAGAAAGAAAGAAAAAAAGAAAGAAAGAAAGAAGAAAGAAAGTTACTGCAAGAAATCATGAGCCTGAGAAAGATAAGGAGGACTCAGATATCTTAGATATCAAAAAATTAGAATTGCAGATCTCAGATGTGGGTAACACAAGAGCACCTGTGAGATCCAGCACCCAAGAGACTGGGTGGACAGAAACGCCAGCATGAGCATATGCATGTTGATCAAGCAGGGGCCCAAGAAGGGCAGGAGTGGAGAAGATGAGGGAGACGCGTGTTTAGTGGTGACAATTATTTAATAACCACCCTTGGATCTCCTGGCCTTTTCTCTGCTGTTATTGTAAAGACATTCATTTTTCTTTAAACCCAATAAATTATTCTCTGTCAGCAAGCTGGGGGGAGGGGATGAAGAATAGACCTCGGTTTGCTCTTGGCTTTCCCTCTGTCTAGTCCAAACACTGGAAATGTCAAGTTTGCCCACTAATTAAACATGTCTGTCTTGGACTGCACTTGTATCTTTCACTGAGAAGGTGTAGATTTCCAGGGAGACATTACACATTCATGTTTCCAAATACAGCATTTTACAATCTCCCTGTGTGACACAAATACCAACTTTGTGACAGCATCTCCCGGTAGGAAAGACACCTGAGTCAGGCAGCCTGGGTCTGGTGGAGAGCAGGGTGTGCCCAAAGCCTCCCCTTTGATTTGTTTTCTTGGGGAGCTGCTCTGGACCTTGCCGGATTTCCATGAATTCTGCTACACAGCTGATGTCTCCCAGGACTGGATCATGGGAAATCTTGTTCCCTGGTCATGCTGACACTCCCTGCTACAGTCCTTGGTGTCTGGGTGGTAGGGAACTGACAGTTTGCAAGTGTACCTGTGGCCATAATTATCATAATATTGCAAAGCTTTCCTAGAAACGTAAGAGAAAGGTATCATTATCACATCCATTCCACAGATGTGGGCTTGTAGTCTTGAAACCTTTACAGAATGAGGTTTTTTTTAAAGTGTATTTTCTAGGTGCTAGCTATAAGCCTGGCCCTGTGTTAGGTGCTACAGACAGATCTGTAAACAAGATTGGCACAGTCCCTGCCCACCTGGAGTTTTAGTGGAGTAGAGAGCAAATAAATGATCAGGCATTGGGGAATCAGAGAGGTTAGGAAGCTCACTGAAGACAAGTTTCTGCTGGTTAAGTGGCCAGGCCAGGCCTGCTTAACTTCAAATCACTGGTCCATCTTCTTGGGCAGTAAAGCATGAACCTTAAAAATGTGAGCTGAAGATGTGGATGCCATCTGAATCCCGTGGAAGTCAAGGAAGAAGAGAGCGGGAGGGGCCACAGCCTGATTCTAATGTGGGTGAAGGCATTTCTGTTATGCTGCTCCTGGAGTGCCAGGCAGGGGTGACTCACTTGGAGGAGGCATGCCCCAGCAGAGGTCGGGGGGAGCTCCCAGGCTCCCTGCCTCCTCTCCCCACTGTTAAGTCACCACAACCTTGTGGGGCCTGGGGAAAAGCAGCAACACTGTGGGATGACAGTTTTCCACCTACCTTCCTGCACCTGTTTTAAGTCTCAGAATCTCATCTTCCCCATCTGAACATGGGCATCTTGACACATCGTTAGACCATGAGTGGCCAGTGCTTGGGATTTCATGGACCACTCATATTTCTTAATGTGTATGTGTGTGGTGCGGGGGATGGAGCTCAAGTTAGGAAACTACATTTTTAAAAACCCTGACTGTCTACTTTTAAAATCTCTTGTTAAACAAAAGACAGTTTCACATCAGGCAAAGAAAGAAGGAATAATGCAATGTATAAAAATACAAAATTTTAAAAAGTTCGTTAAATGGAATTACATTAGTGGTGGTTTTTTTTTGTTGGGTTTTTTGTTTTGTTTTGTTCTTTTTTTTTTTTTTTTTTTTTGAGACAGAGTTTCGCTTTTGTCGTTCAGACTCGAGTGCAGTGGTACCGTCTCGGCTCACTGCAACCTTTGTCTCCTGGGTTCAAGCAATTCTCCTGCGTCAGCCTCCCAAATAGCTGAGATTACAGGTGTGCACCACCATGCCCAGCTAATTTCTTTTATTTTTAGAAAAGACGGGGTTTCACCATGTTGGTCAGGCTGGTCTTGAACTCCTGACCTCAAGTGGTCCACCCACCTCGGCTTCCCAAAGTGCTGGAATTACAGGCATGAGCCACCTTGTGTGGCCAAATTTTACATTAGTTTTAAAGAGCTGACTTTGTTGTCATTTTTCTCACTTCTTTTTGGACTGTGGTGAAAACTGCACCATGGATCCAGCCCCATCTTTGGCCCTGGGCCAGCAGCTGGGAAGATGGTCCATAAGCTCCTTTCAGCTGTGTGAATTCTGGGCTTGCGGTGTCCACAGGGCAGTCTGGGGTCTGCAGCTATTCTCCTTGGAAGCAGACAGTCTTGGCTTCATTTCACTCCAGAGTTGCGTCTGGAGGCTTCTGTTTGGTCTGTGATCACTGAAATGGCAACGTCCTGCCAGAGCAGCTCCCTCCAAGTCTCTCCATATGGAGACTGCATTTCCACTGGGCCTGGCAACTCTTTTGCTCATAACATCAGTCCCTACTGATAGATTCCTCCCTGTCACACTATTTACTGAAACTAGGCCACTTAATTAAAAGCAAGAGATTTTGCATAAACTCCAGCAGTGGCTTTATAAATTCCAAGCATTGTAAAGGGACCAGATGGAAGAATGTGCCAATTATCATAGAGCCCAATGTTCCCACCCTTTCCAACATGCTCCTTAATCATGGAGGCACCTGCTCTCCTCAGGGAGTAAGGATGCTACTTTCATTGTCAGCTTACCATGAACACGAAAAGGGTCAACCCCAGCACAAACACGATTTGCTTTCTTGGGATATTTACATCACAAAGTCAATGGTTCAGAGATGCACTTTTTAGACAGCTATGGAGCCACGTTAACCGTATAGGAGAAGGACTGCAGATGGGGCAGATGTCCTGTCAGCAGGGATTTGGGTACCAGGCTGGGAGGAGGCACTAGAGAACTAAGCAGGCTTCCAGCTCTGAGTCTTACACTGTAGAGTCTATTGGCTTGTCCAGATTCCTTCTCTACTCTTCTCTACTCTGCTGCAGCTCAGGGGCTGACCTATGTGAACTGATCTGACTCCCCTGCCTTCTGGCTTCTGCTTGCATTTGGCCAATGAAAGCTGCCAATGAAGATAGGAAGATGGGAGGAGCAAGAGGCGAGGGTTTTATTCCTTGTTCTCTCCTGCCAGGTCACTGTGGCTTGGCCCTGCAGGCCACATCTCCCATCAGGTGGCTCTTCCTTTACATTCTTCTCTCCAGTTTGGGAAACTGCCAGCTCCCTTTGCTCCTCCAGGCCTCAGACGGTGGGGTGCAGGTGGGGGTATCGGCTCCCTGCTTTAGCCAGTCCTGGACACCATACTATCCTTTATTAGTTTCTCTAAACTCTGTAAACAAGTCCCTTTATTAATACTCCTCAAATAACCCCATCTGGGTGAGCCATTTCTTGACCACCAGGACTCCAACTGTGGCAGGGGTCTTTAGGAACGTCAGAAGTAAGTACAACACAGTCCTTGCCCCCGGGAGCTTACAATGGAGTTGGAGACATGAGACACAGATAGAAATGGGACCAGATTTCCTGCTATGAGGCGTCCTTGATTCAGGAAAGTCATCAGTGTGGGCTGCAACATCAGGGGAGGCTACTAAGAGGACGTGGTGGCTTGGGTTGGCTCTGAGTATAGTCCATGTTTAGGGAAGCAGGGAAGAGGTGGTGGCATGCTGGGTGGGAGAATAGCTTAAGCAAAGAGCAGGGGTCAGGAACACCCTGGGGCATGTGGTTTCAACTATAAACTCCAGTGGCCTGATGGGAAAGGAAAGTGGAGGAGGAAGAAGGGAAGCATTTGAAGAGGTGGAGGAGGCATGATGAGTCTGGACTTGGTGAGGATGAAGAGAACCACAGTCTGTGCGAATATCTCCTTCCCTCTGTCCAAGGTGCTTCTTTCAGGCTCATTGTCGGAAAGAGTCAGCTGCCCTGGAAGAGCTGACTGGACTGTTCTCATCATTGAGCTCTCAGATCAAATATCCCATCTTTTGAGAAGCCTTCTGTAGCAGCCAGCCTCCGAGGTGGCCCCAGTGATACCCATCTCTCGGTATTCACAATCTTGTGCAGTAACTTCCTGTTGAGTGAGGGCTGGACTCAGTGACTTGAGTCTAAACAACAAAATAAGGTGTGTGTGTGTATGTGTGTGTGTGCCCATGTGTGTGTGTGTTTCAGAGACTGTTATAAAAGGCAGTGTGGCATCTTCCTCTCCTGCAGATCATTTGCGCTGGGGGAAGCTATTCCAGCTGTCCTGTGCAGAGACGTGCTTGGCAAGGAGCAGAAGCTGCAGGCCAACAGCTGCATGTGGGAGGAAATCCACCAGCTTCAGTCAAGCCTCAGATGACTGAACTCCCAGCTGACAACTTGATTGCAGCCTTGTGAGAGACCCTTAGCCTGACCCACTCCAGGTAAGCCACTTCCAGATTCCTGACCCTTAAAAACTGAGAAAACAAACATTTGTGGTTTTGAATTGCTAATGTGTTGTACAAAAATAGCTAACCAATACACACACCTTCTCTGACCACAAAAATTAAATCAGCACCTCCCTCTCCACCCTGCACCTCCTGTTACCATCACGCCATGCCCCAGCCTCACATGACCTGGCTGTTGCTCTCTTTGAGGGGCCTTCTCCTTCCTGCTTTAGACTTTACTGCTTTCTTTGCTGCTCCTTGAACCTGTGGGGCATGCCCCCACCTCAGCACTTTTGCACCTACTGTTCTTTCTTTCTAGAAAGTTCTTTCCCAGTTACATGCATGGCATGCTCTCTCTCTTCCTTCAATTTCTCAGTGAGTCCTTCCCTGACCACTCTATTTCAAAGTATAACCACATTCCCAATGCCTCCCTAGACTTGTCTCAATATATCTTTCTCCATAGCATGTATCAATGCCAGACACAGCATATATTTCTACCTATTTATCTTGTTTTTTGGTGTCTTTTTCTCACTAAAAGGTAAGCTCCAGGATGCTAGGCATTTCTGTCTGTTTTGTTCATTGTTGTATAACCAGCACTTAGAACAGTGCCTGGTGTATAATAGGTGCTCAATAAGTATTCGTTGAATGAATGATGATCACATTATTTTTTTCTGTGTTTTTGGCCCTCTTTACCCTTGGTATACCTATGAAGGTGTAATTTTATGGGGAAAAGAGACTCAGCAGATGTAATAAAGGTTACTTGTCAGTTGACCTTAAGATAGGGAGGTATTAATAATTTTGGATTATCCAAGTAGATGTAATACAAGCATATGAGCCCTTAAATGCAGAGAGTAAGGGCAGAAAAGGAAACCAGCAAGATTCCAGCATGCGCAGTAGCTGATGAGAAGAGGTGTAGGGTCCATGAGATGAGAAGGAAGGCGGGCAGCCTCCAGAGGCTGAGAGAGTGGCCCCAGGCTGATGGCCAGCAAGGAAGCAGGGACCTCCGTCCTGCAGCCACAGGGAACTGTATTCTGCCAGCAATCGGAATGAGCCTGGAAGATTCCTTCCAGAATCTCCTGAGAAGAGCCCAGATGGTTGACCCTTTGATGTTGGCCTAGTGAGACTTGCAGCAGAGAGCTCACATGCGCCTACCTGGACTTCTGACCTACAGAACTGTGAGATAATACATGGTTGTTGTTTTAAGCTGTTAGATTCATGGTAGTGTGCTGTGGCAGCAATAGAAAACTAAGACAGAACCCTCTTAATTATTGTCTGTTATATTGCTAGTTTGTTTAGTGTGAGCTCAGAGCTATTGTCTGTCTTGTAACCCCAGTGCTTACAACAGTACCTGGCACAGAGTTTAATAAATATTTGCTGTATGAATGAGTGAATGGATGGATGGATGGGTCTCTACTTTGCAGTGGGGTAGGGGTATCTGTTGGCTTGTCTAGGGGTCCACTAGATTGTGAGAATCTCAGGCACCAGAGTCAGATGCATTCAACCGCCCAACCTCAGTGCCCTGCCCTGCCCTGCCTCAGAGCGGGCTGCAGTACACTTTTGGCAAACTCATGGGCAGCCTAGGACCAAGCTACAAGGGAAGAGCACACAACACTGGCAAAATAATCTGACTCTGTATGCAAAGTCCTTATCCCTGTACCCTCTAGAGTCAGATTCTGGCTATATTGGTCAGAGATATGAGGCAGGCTTTGGTGACAGATTCAAATGCAGCTGAGCTTTGTACTAACTTCATTTCCTCTGAACTTCAGTTTCAAGCTCTCAAGTGGAGATGGTGATGATAATACCCACCTCCTAGGGCATCTTTATGAAGATTAGTGAAACTGTACAAGTAGAAGACTTTGCACACAGTAGGTGCCTAATAAATAGTAGTTAGTATTAGTTTGCCTTTTGTTGAATACTGCACCTTGGTGTTTTCTGGGGGAAAGCTTCAGGTGAGTTTTTAGAGAATTTCACTTGAAATGGATGAGAAGTCCGGTCAGTGACATCTGCTTTGACTTCCACAATGAACTCCCCCAACCCAACTCAGTGTTTGCGTTGACATTCACACCAAAGGTGATCAGCTTCCTCTGGCTGCAGCCATCCAGGGACCAGCAAATACAATTGATGTTAATGGAAAGACAATGATTATAAAACATATGGCAAAAATTACAATGTTGAGTTGATCCATTTAGAAATGATGGAATGAAATATATGGTATTATCAAACATACACACACAGACACACACAGATACTTACACACAAACACATATATTTATACTCATACACACACCCCTCACTGAAAAGGTTAAAGACAGTTAAACTATCACGGGAATGGATACAAAATATTGCATGGGGATTTAGAGGCAAGAAATACAAGGAAACATAATGCACTGTAAATTAAAGTCATTTATAAAGTGCAACTGGCACCCAGATAGAAAGGAAAAATGCTTTGTCAGCAAAAGTGGGGTGTCCTGTTATTTATTTACAGACTATTTTTATGGGACAGGAGAGAACGTATTTATTAAGGGCTTGCTGGTGTACAAATACAAACATATTAATGCCGGGCACTGAGGACACCTACCTAATTATTTGTCTAAAACTGACTTTGTTCATTTGTTAGATTTAAGCCCACGAGGCCCCTCTGGCATTCCTTGGAATGTCTGTTCTCCCACCAGTGTGAATCCCTTTAGCTCCAGGGCTGGCCTTGCCCTGCTCTGTGGACACATGGCATGGAAAAGGTTACTCCCAGAGGTTACCACAGTCTCCCCTGACTTACACAGCACTGCCACCCTCATTCAGCAACATTGACAGGGTCTGTGTGTTGGATTTTCTGCCCTGCCTCTGCAAGTGAGCATGGCTTTTGGTTTGAGGGAAGCCACTTCTGGCCTAAGGAGCTGTGGGTTTGATGCCTCTTCCCTGCCTCCTGCATTCAAAAGGAGTATATGTTACCTGGGTATCACCCGGCCACTTGTGACCCTAACAGAAGCAATGAATAAATCTGGAAGCAAAAACAAACAGAGAAACCAGAGAAGAAGGTGAGTTATATATTAGAAAACACTGGTCACAAGGAATAGAATGGTGCAGATGGTGAAAAGGGAAAGGAGAAAACACAAGAACCTCCAATACTCAGACTGGAGAGAGGGCTTGGGACCTTTTTGAGAAGATAAAGTGAGATCGTGTATGTAAAATATTTTGTACGGTTCTTGGCACCTAGGAGTATTCAACAAATGATACATAATAATTATTATTGTATACTAAAAATATTAACAGTGAGAATTTGTACCTTTTAATAACCCTTCTGTTATCTAAGCAGTTTATCTGAATTTTAGAAGCACACAGAATGTTTATTGTCAGAAAGATCCTGCTTTCTAAAGCAATATTACAAGTTCAAAAATTGGAACCCAACTGAGACCTTATGGGGACAGCTACACAGAAGAAATTTAAAACCAACACCAGCGGCTGATATTTAAGAAGGAGGCATCTCCTGAGATCAAGGAGAAATGTAACATGTCACTGATGTGTTACTTGATGTGAAGTAAATTGAAAAACTGATTAGGCAATTTTTCTACCACACAATAAAAATATAAACACTCATTGCACCTCAATGCAAACACAAGTCAGTTCTGAACACTGCAATGGATACTATAGTGAGTACCCTGGGAAGTATCCAAGTAAAAGTACAGAAAATTAGGATTCAAGAGACAAATCTCCACAATAAAGAAACAGCAGCAAAGAAAAAGATGACTTGTTTGAGTCCCTAGAAATGATGAAAGCTAGGGCCAGGAACCAGACTCCACGCTGCTAAAATCCTAGATGTACTGGCATCTATTTCTTTCTGCCTGACCTGTTTCCTTTTTCTGTTTGGTAGCAACATCACCTCCTAACTTTCCTTATAGAATCACGCTTCTCTTATTTTCAGTCCATGTATTTCAAATGCAGTTGACTCACCCAAGCTCCAGAGAGAAGCAGGTGAAGCAGGAGTCCCAGGCCTAGCCAGCCAGAGCACCATGACAGTGACAGGCTCAGGAAGAAGCACACAGTCCAAGTGGAGTTGGCAAGATTTGGTTCTGGGACTTTTGTTGAAATTGTTGAAAACAGAAAATCTCCCATTCTAAAGGGATTGTCTGGAAGCCACCAAAAAGATTCTATTTGAGAATGGACATAAGACAAGGAAAACTGGAACTGAGAGACAGTGTGAGGTCAGGTCCTGATACAATTATTTAAGCTTCTGGATCCAGCAGAGCTTGAAACCAGTCATAGTACTAGAAAGAAGGAGGAATTGATAGATAGATAGATAGATAGATAGATAGATAGATAGATAGATAGATAATAGATAGGTAGATAGACAGGTGATAGATAGATAGTAGGTAGGTAGATAGATGACAACTAGATGGACAGACAGACAGATAGATGATAGGTAGATAGATGATAGGTAGGTAGATGGAGAGATGATAGATAGCTAGATAGGTAGATAGAGATGGATAGATAGATAGATGATAGAAAGATAGATACTAGATAGGTTGATAGATGATAGATAGGTAGAGATGGACAGATGGATAAATAGATGATAGATAGGTAGAAAGATAGAGATGGATAGATGGCTAAATAGATAGATAGATAATATATACATCGATAGATAGATCACAGGTAGAGATGGATAGATGGATAAATATATAGATGATAGAAGGATAGATAGTATATAGATCGATAGATGATAGATAGAGATGGATAGATGGATAGATAGGTAGATAGAGCAATAGATAGAAATAACTTATGCTGTCTTGGGTTGATGTCATTTATTTGTACCTGAATGAATCCTAACTAATATAAAATATAAATCCTTTCCTCTTCTGATACACCACTCTGCCTCTTAAATGTTGCCCTTTGAGAAAATACTACGGTACAGTAACCACTAAATACTTGAATGTTTCTCCCTAGGGAGAGTCCTCCCTTGTAAGTCTAGCACCTGTGCTTGCGGGAGATTCTAATGAGATGCCCTGGCCCCCTATGCAGACCTTGCTGTTGGAAGGAGGAAGGATGATGGGGAGCAGAGGCCAGAGAGTGCCTGCAGGCAGGAATGAGCAGACTTTCCTGCATGCCTGGCAATGACATGGCACCTTAGCAGTGAGAGTTGTCAGCTTAGGCATCAGCTGTGCCACAGCAGCCTTCATTGGAAAAGGCATCTTAACAGGAAACAGTGAAACCATGTCTGAGGTGGTTGTGAGTGTCATGACTGAGACATAGAGGGAAAGTGGCCATCGTGTATGGAATAACAGGAAATCAGGAGTTGCAAGATCCAAAGTCCAGGGTGGACTACTGCTGCTGATAAGGGCCTTGAGAAAGTCTACAGCTCCAAGTTCCCAGCCTGTAAAATAGGAATAAAGATACCTTCCTACCTCTTGGGATTTCCTGAGGCTCAAAGGTGGCTAGTAATAGTAGTAAAGAATGACATTTTGTATTCATTGATGTGTCAGCCACAGTGTTCAGCATCTTGCCTACCTTTCCTCATTGAAACTTCACAAGGTCCCTATGAGGTAGGCCATGTTGCTATGCACACTGTGCAAATGAGAAAACTCAGGCTTACAGAAATTCAATGATTTTCCTAAGGTCATACAACAAATGAGTGGCAGAGCCAGGATCTGAACTCACAGTGCAAGTCCAGGCTGTACCCTACTGTTTCCTAATGTGGTCAGAGAATATGGACCTTGAATAAGGACCTTGAAGATACAGACAATGGGAGCTAAATATTTAGAGTGTGCTGTGTTTGGATTAACTCTTTCTATTGTCGATTAGGTTTTCTGTTATTAGTACAATGACTCTTTTCTAAAAAGTTTTGGCATCTGGGATGAATTACTGTCTTTGTCCAGGCAGATGAGTTGTAATAAACAGCCTTAAAATCTCAGTGGTCTAGCACAGTGGAATTTTATTTCTTGCTCATATAATGCACTGTAGGTGTTTGGTTGTTGACCTTCACGTGCTGATCCAGGGACACAGAGTCCTTCTATCTTACAACGTTGGCATCCTCTGTGGCCCTAGAGTGGCCTGCTGCATCCTTTAAATTCAGCTGGAAGACAGGAGAAGAGAGAAAAATTGCATATGGAAAGGTTTTTATGGGCCACTGGGACAGACACATTCACTTTACACACATTTCCTTGGCCAGAATTCAGTCATGACTACATAACTACGAAAGAGATGGGGGATGCAATCTAGATGTATGCTCAGGAGGAAATGGGTTTTGTTGAACAAATAGAAGTCATTGCCACATTTATAAAATAACCATTGTTCTAGCTTACAAAATGTTTGATGATTTTATTGATTTCATGTTCCCTGTCTGGACTGCCCAGGAACCATGGCAATCAATGTTTTTGGCTCAGCCTCCACATGGATACCTTGAAGAAGACATAATTCATGAAAAAGAGGAAAACAAGACTTCATCCCAGTGAAGCCTCTGATAATCCCCTCTCTAGTGGATGCTGGGATGCGCCACCCAGGTTCCTATAGGATAAAGGTGCTCATCCCCCAGGTGCTGGACTGTCGTTGGCTGACAGATGTCAGCTGAGATGCTCTCCAGAAGTTGTCCTCAGATGAAGAGAGCAGTCTCACCCAAGGTTATGACCTCTTCACAGGAACAACTTCCAGACAATGACTCCATTATTATGTGGGATATAAAGACCCAACCCCCTTGCCTCAAAGTGGGACAAAGATAGTGCTCCCAGCCCCAGAGCTCCTTTGGGGTTAACTGAAGCTAATTGATGCTAACTGTGGCTGCATCATAGCCTAGCCTATCCTTTTGAACAATCCTACTTCTTCCCCTCCCCAACAGATGTGGTCCTGAAGATCCTCCTCAATCAGCTTCCTCTGAGGAAACTCTATTTCAGAGTCAGTTTCCTTAGAAACCAAGCCTAAGACAATTGGTGTAAAGAGCAGTTTAAAGAAGCAGACTCTGAAATGGAGTTTTGGAGCTGGATCCCCTGTTAAGCACCTGACAGTGAGAACACTGCCACTGGCTGTAGGTGAAGCATGGATAATGCTGGAGCAATGCAGTTATTAAAACTCCCCAGTGCTGAACAAGGTGGGATAGCAGTGGAAGAGAATATCCTGGAAGGGGCATTGTCTCAGGCTTTTGAGAAGTGTAAAGGAAGTCACGATTATAAGGACTATGGAATTAGATGGGTGTGTGTGTGTGTGTATGTGTATCTGTGTAGACAGAGTCTTACTCCGTCTCCCAGGCTGAAGTGGCAGTGGCCCAATATCGGCTCACCACAACATCCTCCTCCCAGGTTCAAGCGATTCTTGTGCCTCAGCCTCCTGAGTAGCTGGGACTACAGGCATGCACCACCACACTCTGCTAATTTGGGGTATTTTTAGTAGAGACGGGGTTTCTCCATATTGCCCAGGCTGGTCTTGAACTCCAGTGCTCAGGTGCTCTTCCAGCCTTGGCATCCCAAAGTGTTGGGATTACAGGCGTGAACCGCCATGCCCTGTCTAGAATTAGGTGGTTTTTGTGACAGTCCGTGCATTAAGAAAAGACAATGAATGGCTGGCGGAGTTTGTAAAGGCAAAGTTGAAAGTCATATGGCATCTTTGGCTGCATGTAAAAGAGCCTCCCATCTTTTGTGACCTAATGACATAAAACGCTAAGCATCAAGCCTCATATTTAATTAATAGGGCATCAAGGACTAGTGGTGGTTGAATTCTCAACCTTGGCAAATCTGCCCTACAAGGGTCAAGTTTAGGAAGGAATGGGACACTAAGATGAGGGATGTGGGAACATCTGGTTGAGGCATTCAAAAGTCTTGAATCCACAGATTCCTCTTAATACCCTGAGTTGAAAGAAGGGATCCACTCCTCCCCATTAAAGGCTAGCACCTCCTTGGTACCAAAATTAGTCAGCTTGGACTTCCATAACAAAGTACCATAGGTTGGGTGGTTTAAACAACAGAAATTTCTTTTCTTACAGTTTTGGAGGCTTGCAGCCTGAGATCAGGGTGCCAACAAAGTCAGGTTCTGGGGAGGACTCTCTTCCTGGCTTGCAGACAGCTGCCTTCACACTGTGTCCTCATGTGATGGAGAAAGAGAAAGAGAGAAAGAGAGAGAGAGAGAGAGAGAGAGAGAGAGAGAGGAGATTATCTTCCTCTTTTTATAAGGCCACCAATATTATCAGATTAGGGTCCTACTCTAATGACATCATTTAACCTTAATTACTGCCTAAGAGCTCTATCTTCAAATATGGCTACATTCAGGGTTAAGGCTTCAACACATGAATTTGGTGCGGGGGGGGGGAGGCGGGTACACAATTCAGTCCATAGCATTCTCCTCGCTTGATGATTACGTAGAAGCCCCTACTTTGCATGAAAACATATACTGCCTCCCCCCACCTCAGGATCTACCCTCACCTCATCTCCTTGTCACCAGACAAATTACTAGGGTTAAATTACAAATGAAAAAAGTCAGCAGAGGAAACCCTGATCCTGCTAAGAGAGGACAGGCATATACCTTGAAGGAGCCATAGGACCCGGCAAACATATCCCAGCAGGAGATAGAACAGTATGAATGAAACTGGATACTGAGGGCACCGGGTCAAAGGGACAGTTGAATAAGGGATAACTTATCAGTATGGGAACACAAAAGATTGTAACACACGCATACACTGCTCTTGGAAGAATGGACAAAATCTTGGTCCAAGTTGAGTAAAAATGATAGAACTTCTAGGATAATTCTGAAGGAAGGGATAGAAAAGCTTAAGGAAGTTGGCAAGTTCGAATTGATATATTACTTAAAGCCTAAAATCCATCAGCCAACTATGCTCTGCAGGTGGTACCAGAAGGCACTCTATTTACAAAATGAAAAGGAATGCACTGGTGAGAGGGGCATGAACATTGTTCAGAAGTCCAGTGATGGCTGACCTCTATAGTCCAGGGTAATGGTAAGAAATGCTGTCATTAGCCTATCGTATTTCCTTGATAGCAGTAGGGTTGATGCCGACAGAATCTCCAGTCAGCCGAGGTGAGATGGCAGTACTCAGCCATCAGAAGCAAGGAAGATGCAATTATTGTAGTAAGTGACAAGGTCAGAGTGGTAGTCAGGGCGCCTTGACCCTCTGAGAGATATGAAGAGGGTTAAGAGAACCCAGTATTCCTATTGATGAGACAGATGGACAGCCAACAACTACATTGCTCAACCTATACAATCAAAATAAATGAAGAATGAATGATCAGGAAGTTGGGAGCAATTGACACAATAAAAATTTATAGTCCACAGAGGAGATTTGCATCTGACTAGTTTTTAGACCTGTAACTGACTTAAGGAGAGGCCAGGGTTCCAGGAAGAAGTATTCTGTAATACAGTGGCAGGGATATATGGAAATGATTCACACAGCTCTTCTAAAAAGGGACCTATGACCATTTAACAGTCATGCTAAAAAAAGAGAACATCCAAACACTGGAGCTAGACACAGGGTTGGAGTTGACATTGCACCAGGAACTAAAGCAACGTTATAATCCTTCTATTAAGTGAGAGTAGCTAGGAACCACGTATTAAATGCAGTCTTAGCCCAGTTATAGATCATGTTGGGTTAACTGGGTCCACAGTTTCACCCAGGGGTCATTTCCCCACTTCCCAAATATATAATGCCAACTGACATATTTGGTAAATAATAGAGCCACCATACTGGTTCCCATGCTTGTGGAAAAGCCAAGTGGAGGCCACCGAAACTGTCCCCCAATATAGTATATCAAACAATATCACAAACCAGGTAATTGGCATAAATGAGTACTACCTTTAAAATCTAAATGATGCAGGTGTGGTGGCCCCCATAATATTCTAGTTCATAGGTCTGGCTCCTAAAAAAGCCAGACAGATCTTGGAAAAAGAAAATATACTGTGGAAACTCAACCAGATAGTAATCCCAATTGTAGCTGTTATGCCAGATGTGGTGTATTTGCCAAAGTGGATTAACCTAGTCTCTGATGTGTAGCATGGTCCCATGTATTTGGTGAATGAGTGTACTCTTCTTCATTCCTGTAAGTAAGAAGGGTCAGAAAGAGTTTTCACTCAGTTGGGGCAAGAAACAGCATTCATTTACAGTCATGCCCCAGGGCTATGTTAACTCTCCCACCTTCTGTTATAATTGAGTGTCCAAAGGGATATAGATCATTCTGACATTAACAGAACATCATGTTGGTTCACCATATTGATGACATAATATTGGTCATACTAGGTAAGCAAGAACTGGCAAATCCATTGGAGGCACAGGTACTCAAAAGGGTGGAAAATAAACCCCTCAAAATTTCAGGTCCTACAATATTAGTGAAAATTTTAGGGGTCCAGAAGTTTGAAATATGCTAGGACATCTCATCCAACTATAAAAAGAAATATTGCATCTTCCTCTTCTTACAATGAAGAAAGCACAAATCCTGGTTGGCCTCTTTGGGCCCTGGAGGCAGCATATTCCATACTTAAAATCTGATAAATGCTACCGCCCATTTATCAGGTAACATGAAAGGCTGCTAACTCTGGGTAGAGCCAAGAGCAGAAAAGGGCTCTTGGTACAGGCTGTAGTGTAAGCAGCTCTGCCACTTGGGCTATATGGCCCAGCAGACTCTACGGTATTAGAGGTAGTGGTAGTGGCTCTCAGGATTTCACTTGGAGTTTGTGTCAAGTTTATCGACCTTAGAGTTTTAGAGAAAAACCATGACATCTGCAGCAAAGAATTATATACCATCCCATATATATATATATACACACACACTTCTGGTGTGCCGCAGACCTCTGGCAGGAATGAAGCTCCTGAACATGAGATACAAAGTGAGCCTATGACCAGGACTGGTTATTGTGAACTGGATTGTCAGACCCACCTAGCTATAAGGTGGAGCAGATCCAGGAGCAATCCAATGTATAATTGAAGTGGCACTTTCAGGCATTATCAGGGACAGAGGTACAAGTAGACTGCATAAGTGTGACCCAGACCCCCACTTATTAAAACTGTTGCACTGACACGTCTCCCTCTGTTTATACACATGGGCCCATGGGAAGGTTTTTATAACCAGGGACAGAGGAGGAAAAGGCTGAGCTTGGTTCATGGATGTACTCACTCATCAGGTCACTGTGAGTCAAAAATGGATCGCCACTTAACTACAGCTCCATGTAGAGGTGTCTTTGTAATAAGAAATTCTCCCAATTAGTGGAATGTTGAACATTGCACTAGGTTTGAATGGAAAGAGAAGTGACCTGAAGTAAGAGTGTGTGTATATATGGACTCATGCATGGTGGCAAATGTCTGAGTTAGGGATCTGGAGGGAGCAAAATGGGAAGATCAGAGTCAAAGGGGTTGAAGGAAGAGGCATGTTGCTATAAATAAATAAATATGAAGTTTGAAGGTCTTTGTGCATCATGTGAATACTCATGAGAGAGCATCCACCATGAACAGGCTACTAAATAACCAAATACATAGAAGGGTTATCCCTGATGGTTGAAATCACCCAGTGTCTGCCATCAGCTGCCAAAGTGCTGGCACACTAATGGAGGAACCACATGGCAGAGACTGAGGCTATGTATGGGCCCAATAGGACTGAGGCTATGCATGGGCTCTCACTGACCAAGGCTAATCTTGCTACTGCCACCACCAAATGTCAACTTGCAGCAACAAAGACCGATAGTGAGCCCCCAGTGTGGCACCATCCCTTGAGGAGACCAATCATCTGCCATAGGCAAGTTGATTACCTTGGACCTCTTCTCCCCAGAAGGATCAGTGGTTTGTCCTGACTGGACATGACACATATCTGGGTAGTAGTTTGTCGTTCCTCAAGGTCTCAGCCAATATCAGGATCTGAGGCTTACGAGTGCTTGATCCATTGACGTGGACTCTATATACTACCACCTCTAAACAAGGCTCCACTTTATAGCAAAGAAGTGTGGGAATGGATCCGTGACCATGGGATTCACTGGTCCTATCAAAACTGGACCTTTCAGAAGTTTCCACCAGGAAGTCATACAAGGGTTTTTTGAAAGCACAATTGAGGCACCAGCTTGGTGATGACTCCCTGAGAAGATGGGGCATTATCCTCTAGGTCACAGTAGAAACCCCAAATTAATGGCCATTATGTATTGCTCTGTCTCTAGTAAGTGGAACCCATGGATTTGAGAACCAAAGGCTGGAAGCAGAGGTGGTCCTACTTGCCATGGCCCTCAGTGGCCCTACTGGGGAATTTGTGCTTCCTGCCCCATGACTCTGGTCTCTGTGGGGATAGAGGTTCTTGTTCTGAGAATGAGATGAATGTTTCCACTAGGTGACACAGCATGCGGTCCAGGCCCATCCAACTCTAAAGCTGCAACTTAGTCACTTTGAGCTCCTCAAGCTGAGAGACAAGCAGCAAAGCAAAGGAGACCATTCTGGCAGGGATGTTGACCCGGATCATCAGGTGGAGGTCATGCTGATGTCAATATGAAGGCAGAAAATAATATGTTTGGTGTCCAGGTGTTTTATGTTTCTTGGTACTTCCTTTCCCAATTTTTGATAGTAAGTAAACAACTACAGCATTCTAATTTGGTTAGGGTATTGGACCTCTTAGGGACAAGGGTCTGGGTCACTGACCAGGTAAGTCACCTAGACCAGCAGAAGTGCTCATCCAAGGATAAGGGGAATCTAGAATGGGTAGAGAAGGGAGATAATGAGTATCAGGTGTGAGCAAACAGATCAAGTGGAATCTTGGAGAAGCTGTTCCTAGAACTTATTATGTAAAGAGAGTAAATCTGAATGGTGCAAGAAATGGTCTTTGTGGTCCTGTGGTATATGGCTCAGATTTCCCCTTCAAGATGAAGGCATGCATTCTCTACTGCTGGAAGTTTTGGAGGCTAATGGATATCAGCTAAATCCCTTTCCAGGAATCACCCTCAGCCAAACAGAGGCACCTTACCCTATATCACATACCACCTGGAAAAGGAGGGTTGCAGTCTGCATTCAGTGACATGTTAATAGGGATATAGCAGCCCCAATCTTACTGTCTTTATTCTTCTACAGATGCTGATCCCTAGGTCACTCCCTGATCAACTTCCTGCATGCATATCTCTGTCTTATAGCCTACTAGCCAGGGAACTAGACCCAAGACAGTCTCATCCATTATTCAGTTCTGTGAAATCCATTTTGTAAGCCAGGGAGTGGAGTCACATTATCAGGGAAGACTTGAGAACTGCCCCCCATGACATTTTTCCTACACCCTTGTGAATGGCCCCTTCTGTTGTCTTCTTATGGGCCCACAAGAAGTCACAAGACTACACTCACAAGCCTAGAAAATGCAGACATTCCTAAAAATCTTGGCACCAAGAGTATCTCTTGGCTTCTTTCCCTCAGGTCTAATATTAGTTGAATAGAATAATAGAAAAATCCGTAAATCTAACATAATGGCTGGGGAAAAGTGAAAGGCAAATTTTCTAAGTGCAAAAAATGAATGTATATTAGTATTATTATTCAGAAGCTCTGGCAAAAATTAGCAAATTCTGAAATCCATGGTGGTAGTAGAGAAGAATTGGTGACCACATCAATGCTTTGATTCATTGTAGGCCAGAATCCTTCTCCAACATAGTTCTGATGCAAGATACCCAGTATCTTGAAACATTCTAATTTGAGCTTCATAGCTCAGATAACGATTTTGGTTTTTTTAAGCCAGCATTTCCTCTGTGAGGAAGCAGGGGATTCTTCTATGAATTAAATTAAATTAAATTAAACTTTTATAAAATTGGCAAACATGTAGGAGAATAAAACTGGATCCTCATCTCTCACCTTATACAAAAACCAACTCAAGATGGATCAAGGACTTAAATCTAAGACCTGAAACTATAAAAACTTCAGAAGATAACATCAGAAAAACCTTTTTAGACATTGGCTTAGGCGAAGACTTCATGATCAAGAACCCAAAAGCAAATGCAACAAAAATGAAGATAAATAGGTGGGAATTAAACTAAAGAGCTTCTGCACAGCAAAAAGAACAGTCAGCAGACTAAACAGACAACTCACAGAGTGGGATACAGTCTTCAAAATCTATACATCTGACAAATAACTAATATCCAGAATCTACAATGAACTCAAACAAATTAGCAAGAAAAAAAAATCTCATCAGAAAGTGGGTGAAGGACATGAATAGACAATTCTCAAAAAAAGACATACAAATGGCCAACAAACATATGAAAAAAATGCTCAACATCACTAATGATCAGGGAAATGCAAATCAAAACCACAATGCAATACAACCTCACTTCTGCAAAAATGGCCATAATAAAAAAATAAAAAAAAAATAGATGTTGGTGTGGATGCAGTGAAACGGGAACACTTCTACACTGCTGGTGGGAACGTAAACTGGTACAACCACTAGGAAAACAGTGTGGAGATTCCTTAAAGAACTAAAAGTAGAGCTACCATTTTATCCAGCAATCCCACTACTGGGTATCTACCCAGAGGAAAAGAAGCCATTGCACAAAAAAGATACTTGCACACGCATGTTTTAGCAGCAAAATTTGCAATTGCAAAAATATGGAATCAGCCCAAATGTCCATTAATCAACAAGTGGGTAGAGAAATTGTGGTATTTGTGTGTGTGTGTGTATGTGTGTGTGTGTGTGTGTGTGTATATATATATCTGATGTCACTGGGAATTTCAACCCTTACCCTCCCCTCCTTCCCTCCCCCTATTTGGAATCTCCAGTGTTTATTGTTCCTGTCTTTGTGTCCCTGTGTACCCAATGTTTAGATCTTACTTATAAGTGAGAACAAATGGTATTTGCTTTTCTGTTTCCACATTAATTCGCTTAGGTTAATAGCCTTCAGCTGCTTCCATGTTGCTGCAAAGGACATGATTTCAATCTTTTTACGGCTGTATAGTATTCCATGGTGTATAGGTACTGCATTTTCTTTATCCAGTTCATCTTTGATGGGCCCCTGGGTTGATTCCATGTCTTTGATATTGGGAATAGTGCAGTGAGAAACATACAAATGCAGGTGTCTGTTTGGTAGAAAGATTTATTTTCCTTTGGATATGTACCCGGTAATGGGGTTTCTGGATTGAATGGTAATTGTATTTTTAGTTCTTTGAGAAATCGCCAAACTGGGAGCAGGATTTCTGACACAGACAAGCTCACTTAGAAGATATATATACTTGAACTCTGCCAGACCCTACACCAAGCACAGAGATACCAAGGTGAACTGTGGCCTTGCTCTGGAAAGAATACTGCCAAGAGCTATGGCTTCAGAGCTAGGATTGCCCATCTCTGTGTCCTGAGAGGCTTAGGGACCTTTCTGTTCACAAGACATGGAAAGTACTTTCCACAATGACTCTTGGTGAATCTTTAAAGTTGTGAAGAGCTGAATAAACCCATCAATCTTCCAGCACAATAGTCACTTTAGGACATACCTCTCAGATTGGCCCTTGGATTTTATGTTGGTCTAGCCTGGGAAAGCAGAGGACCTTATGACAGTAGAGGTACAACACTCAAAGCTCTTCCTCTCCCTGTATGATCCAGGACCTTGGATATGAAGAGTCAGCCTGCCTTCCCAGCACGCAAGTTATTGGGTCCTGTGTGGTGCTCTCAGATCCGTTGTGGTGTAATCAGGCAGGCAAGTACTCATGTCTTTATTTCATTTATGTTTTGATTTAAAATTTTAATAAGAAAGAAAAAATACTATCTTATGTAACTGAAAAGTCTGGAGCACCAGCCTGCAGCCAAGACTGGATCCAGGTATCCAAGTGATGTCACTGGGAATTTGCCTCTATCTTTCTCTTGGCTCTGCTTGGCTCTGTGCTGCCTTTGTTCCCAGGCTTTACCCACATGGGGCGAAGATGCTCCCCAGCAGTCCCTGGCTTACATGGTCCATGTGTCTCCAGCTTCCCACTGTCTCCTGTTGCCTCATACACCTTCCTGATTCCTAGTCTTTGGCTCCTTTCGAATAACTATTTATTTCTCATGTCAGATCTCATCATTTATTTTGACCTCATGCTGTAACCCCAATGTCCTTCAGGCTAAGTCAGAGAGGTCTCTGGTTTTCTGTTTAATTTGGTCCACATGTTTTAAGTTGGATAAATGGAATATTAACGATTGTAATTCCTTCTTGCAGGAGAAATTCCACTTTGTTCTCTAATTATGTTTGCTCAATACAGGGTGAAATCCAAATCCTCATATGGCACTATTTGAAGTGAGAATGGAAGGCAGATGGGTGGATTTGAAGATTTGAAAGGGTAGATGGTCTGATACAGGTGCTGCCCTGGTCTTTGCTCTTGCAGTGGTGTGCCCTTTCCTATGCAAAGCCATCATTGTCTGCTGACTGGCAGAGCAGTGGGTCATATTGTGCAGCGATTGGTATTTGTTTAAGAGAAATCTCCCCGACTGACCCAATTCCTGTAATGCATAAAAAAATGACAGAAGTAATACTTTTGTTCTTGTTTCACTTTCATTCATCTTATTTGATCAGGGCTGAGCAAAACTGACATCTCATCAAACTCCAAAGTGTGTTTCAGCGCCAGGTTCATTGGAGGGTGGCATTTAAAACACAGACATTGCAGGAACAAATGTATTTGCCAATCCCGTCCAGCAATGTAAACCTGACCTTTCTCCTGTAGATTTATTGACACGGCCTGTTTTGTATCATATTTCATTATTGTGCATGGAAGGATTTAAAGTTCTTCTCTTGGAAAACAACTCAGTTGGGCCCAGGGTGGCCGATATGCCTTCCCTTCATAGAGAGAAAAGAGGAATTCGTTAATCCTGGCAGGATTAGCACAATTCCTCAAAGAGTGTCTTTAATTAAAAAATACCTGCTACCAGCAGTATAGGTCAGGAAGAAATTGCCATTTGGCATGTGGCAGGAGCAGAGGAATTACATCCAAGGTGATTGTCATTTACTTGTTGTGAGGTACATTACAGGTTCCTTCCATCTGGGAGCCCTGGGAAGTGCCCCGCTCCTGCTCATTGCAGAAATCCATCTCTGAGAAATGCTCACTCAGTCTGAGCTATGACACACTCTATGTTAGAAGTCTATCACCTCACCCAGCCAAACAGCTGTAGAAATTATCCATTTATGCATTCGTGAGACAAAATATCTATGCGCCTAGAGACTCCCCAGGTACTGTGGATATCATAGTGAACAAGAGAAACAATATCACTGTTTTCAGGGAGCTTCAATCTTGTGATGGTTGATAGTCTGTAAGTTAATAATTAAACAATTTAAATACGACAATTTCAGAAAGTGAGGAGCATTGGTTATTGTGTCTAACAGGGAAAGATAATAGAGAATGGCTGTGGGGTGGTGGAGGTGATGTGTGCACTGACTTCTGAGGTTGCCGGTAGGTATCGAGCTGAGATCTGATTAGGGAGATGGAGCTAGCCATGTAGAAGCTAGACCAGTGACTGTTTCAGGTAGAGCATACCACAAGTGCAAAGGTCCTGAGGTGGAAATATGTTTGGCATTTTTGAGAAACAGAGGGAAAGCTAGTTAGCATGGTAGAAGCTTCAAGAATGAGTAGAGGCAAGCTGTGGAATGAACCCACGAGGTGAACAGGGACAGACCAGATACACCTGCCTTGGGAAATCTAAACTCTGCAATGGGAACTGTGAAGGTTGTTAAGCTGAAGAACCATAGAGGCTCATTTACACTTGCAAATGGTTACTCTGGCTGCAGGGTGGGAATTGAATTGTAGGGGAATGAGTCGGTAATAGCAGAAACCAACTGTATGGCTTTTGGAGCCAGTTCTAGCAAGCGATGATAGTGCCTTGACCCCCATCTGATCTATTGAGCCAAAATTTATGTCTGTAGAAATCAGTTCTTCCCTCCCTGCCTCTGTCACCATCCATGAAGACAGAGTGAATCTAGCCTTTCCCAACACTTGGTGACAGTGTTTATGATTCCCCATTATCTCCTCTTCTTTGGGCAGAGCAGTTCCATTTCTTCTAACTCTTCTCCACATGACAAAATTTTAAATCTCCCTCATCACCCTTACTACCCGTTCCTGGCTCTGTTCTAGTTGATCCATGTCTCATTAAACATAGAACCCAGCATGCAGCCGCACACCATGTATGGGTGTTGCCATTTTGCTGCCAGTCTCTGCCCCAGGGAAGGTTTCCTTCATCCCACTATTAGCTCATGCGCATCAGGTAGAGTGGGCTCCATTCTTGGCTGAGAAACAGAATGCAAGACCTGAGTCTAAGCCAGTCAGTGTCTTCCATCCCCCACTGTGACTGATCCAATCTGAACCAATGAGAGGGAAAGGGTATCTAGCTGGGAATGCTGGGTTCAGATTGTCATCCTCTGTCACTGAATTTAACTTGGAATATGGAGTCTTAGGAGCTTCAAGCTCTTAAGGATTGTGGAAAGAGAGCTTGTTCAAGAATAGACAACCATTCCAGTAAGTAGAGCTGAGAAATGAAGAAAGAGAGAATGAAGGCATGTCATTTGTACTTTGGAATTAAGCAAAATCTAAAGTCCAGTTCTGAATAATTCAATGAATCAATACATTTTCTCTTTTTCTGCTTAAGCCAGTGGGTCAGGTTTTCTGACACTTTCTATCAAAAGAATTCTAGCTGACAGACCAATCAGAGAACAGTGGGGCTATCGCCTCCCTTGAATAGATCACGATACCCCAATCGATGCAGCTGCAAGTCCTCACTGTTGTCAGCAGCTGTGTTGTCTTGTCAGTGCCTATTGTTTGAGCTGATAGCCAATGAGAGCTCACACTTTCCTGTTCAGCAGTTTCCTTCTCAATTTCTCCCTGAGACATCCTCTGAGGGTTTATGTAAAGCCCTTTTATGAATTTAGTATTTATTAGGTCTCCCTCTTGCACTTGACACGTATCCATTTTTGCCTGAGTTGCAAACTCCTGAGAACCCAATACTATGATCCATTTGGGGGTAAACAGCAAAGAGAACCAATAAAACCTAACAAAGCTAAGTCTAATCATTGCCAAAAACACCCATTTGGCTCCCTAATGGGCCAAAGGGGAGGGGGCCGTGATATCTCAGTGCTTTTGCCTTTCACAATCGTTCCTGATGCCTAGAAAGCCTTCCATTAAGTTACACAGCACAGCCATTTTTTAGGGGCCACTGAGACTCATGTCTGTGCTGTAGCTTTTGCAGTTTAAGTGGCTGAAGTCAGAGAGCAGCTCAGAAATGGGCCAACTGCCCTGAGGACAATGGAGCCTGCAAGTCCAGCTCTCAGACCTGCTGACAAAGTGAGGCATCATGGAAGAAAAAAGGAAACATCTACCTTTTGACCTTAGATAGGGCTTAGGATATAGACAGGGATGGTGCTAGCAGCTGGCTAGCTGGCTTACAGTACCCTAAGACGAAGGGCCAGAAGGGCCTTTTAGGGGCTGCTAGTCCTGTTAGGGAAACTGAGGCCTAAAGAGGGCCAGACATTTTCCCCGGGGCACTCAGCAAAGTTAGTTCCTGAATGACTCTGGGCAGAGTCAAGGTCTTCTGTTACTTCAGCCACTGTTCTTCCCAATGGACAGGGCAGGGTAGCGGAGTGGCTAACAGCAGCAGAAATGGCTACTTGTTATATAGAACATTGGATCCTCTCTCTGGCTTCCTGGGACAGATGAGTTGGGCCATTCTGTGGATGAGGAGGCTCCACATTCACATAAGGGACCCTGGAGACAAAAGCCCTAGAGATGAGATGGGGAGGGGCAAGTGGTTTCTGGCTCAGGAGATCAACATTCTAAACCTGACCCGATCAGTCACTGGGCAGTGCAGAGCAAATCACATCCATTTCGAGCCTCACTTTATTCATCTGCAAAATTGCATAAATAATAGCTAGCTCTTACATGTCAGATGCTACCTTATTGCTTTATATTATAAACTTCATGAATCCTGATAATAATTTTGTGAGGTATTTGCTGTTATCTCCAATCTAAAGATGAGGAAAGTGAAGCACAGGCAAATTAAGTAATTGGGTCAAAATGATTCAAATCAAACCCAAGCAGTCTGGCTCCAGAATCCACTCTTAACCTCTATGGTAACTGCCAAATAATAATAATTAATAGTAAAATAAGATTGGTAAATAATAAAATATAAATAATAACAATAAAGCAATGCATCTCCCACAAGCTTCTTTTGACGAGTCAATGAAAAGACCTGAGTGTATTATTATGGCTTTTACTTTCTGTATTCCGATGCTTTGACATCTGAGGCTGACCCTGAGACTACCCCTCCCAGGGTTAGCCAATTCCTAGAGACTGCAAGCAGTTCACCTGAGGGTGTGTTCTTTATATACAAACCAACCAACCCAGAATCCACACCTGCAATCACCTCCTTTATGGGGCTCTCACACTCCGGGTCAGTATCCTTCTGCCTTAATCATCCCCCAGTCCTGTGCTCCAGAGCCTGCTGAAATTATTTAAACTAGCCAATCCTAAACCTGCCCACCCTGTTTTGCCACTTCCTTCCAGTGGAAACCACAATCAAGGCTGTTGCTGCCATTCCTTACTGCCTCTGCCTCTTGACCCACCCTGGTGTCTCCCTGTGTGGCCCCTGTGCTATGGCATGCTCTCTCCTCTTGGGAACGGTGAATAACAAGCTGTCTCTTTAGTGGCAGTTGTCTCCCAATTTGCTTGCCTTGTTACCTTTTCGCACAAATAGTGCTACAAATGTAAGTTATTATCCGTTTACCCTACCCACAGGGGACAGAAATGATCAAACGCTTACCAACTTTGTACTCAGTATTTTACATATACAATTTAATTTAATCGTCACTACTGCTACTGTTAAAACTAGGAGGGTTTTTAAAATTTAGATTCAGGGATACACATGCAGGTTTACTACGTGGGTATATTTTGTGATGCTGAGGTTTCGTCTTATATTGATTCCATCACCCAAATAGTGAGCATAGTACCCTACAGGTAGTTTTCCAACCCTTGCCTCCCTTACTCCTTCCTTTCAGAGTCCCCAGTGTCTATCATTCTCATCTTTATGTCCATGTGCACCTAAAGTTTTGTCCCTACTTGTAAGCAAAAACATGCAGTATTTGGTTTTCTATTCCTGTGTTAATTTACTTAAAATTATGACTGCTAGCTGCATTCATGTTGCTGCAAAGGATATATTCTTTTGTATGGCTGTGTAGTATTCCAAGGTGTATATGAACACTACAGTGTACATGGTGTATATGTAATGAGGATGTACTACATTTCATTATCCAGTCCACTGTTGATAGGCATGTAGGTTGATTGCATACCTTTACTATTGTGAATAGTACTGCAGTGAACATATGAGTTCAGGTGTCTTTTTGGTATCCAGTAAAGGGATTGCTGGGTCAAATGGTAGTTCTCTTTTTAGTACTTTGAGAAATCTCCAAACTGCTTTCTACAGGGTCTGAACTAATTTACATTCTCACCAACAGTGTATAAACATTCCATTTTCTCCACAACCTCATCAATATGTTATTTTTTTGACTTTTTAATAGAAGCCATTCCGACTGGTGTGAGATGGTGTCTCATGGTTTTGATTTGCATTTCTCTGATGATCAGTGATATTGAGCTTTTTTTCATATGTTTATTGGCTGTTTGTATGTCTTCTTTTGAGAAGTGTTTGTTCATGTACTTTGCCCACCGTTTAATAGAGTTATTTGTGTTTTATTTCTTGTCGAGTTGTGTAAGTTCCTTGTAGATTCTGGATATTAGTTCTTGTTGGATGCATAGTTTTCAAATATTTTTCTTAAAACTAGGAGTTATTATTCCTACTTTACAGACAGGAAAACTGAGATTCAAGAGATATAAGCAGTTTTGTTGAGTCACTAAGTTTGCAGAGGGCAGTTTCCAAGTCTGACTCTTGGTTTTTCTGATCTTAAAGCTTCTCTTCTCTGCTCCACCCAAGAGCAGAGGACATTATGAAGTTTATTCTAGAAGGAATGATAAAACAAATATTTCAATAGCAAAGTCTCTGCTTTTTTCCTGCCTGTTTGCCTCCCTTTCTGGTGTGTCTTAGGAAGATTTTCTCCCTAAAGAGTTTCTTTGCGGCCGGGTGCGGTGGCTCAAGCCTGTAATCCCAGCACTTTGGGAGGCCGAGACGGGTGGAGCACGAGGTCAGGAGATCGAGACCATCCTGGCTAACACGGTGAAACCCCGTCTCTACTAAAAAATACAAAAAACTAGCCGGGCGTGGTGGCGGGTGCCTGTAGTCCCAGCTACTTGGGAGGCTGAGGCAGGAGAATGGCGTGAACCCGGGAGGCGGAGCTTGCAGTGAGCTGAGATCCGGCCACTGCACTCCAGCCCGGGCGACAGAGCCAGACTCCCTCTCAAAAAAAAAAAAAAAAAAAAAAAAAAAAAAAGAGTTTCTTTGCCTTATATGAATGAGCCTTTGCCTCTTCATTTATTAATTCCTTCTCCAGCTCATTCTCAAGATAGTGGGGAAAGCCTGGCTTTTAAATAACACATGCTTTAATTTCACCTTGACCTGGATCAATATTTCCACTTGTTCAAAACTGGCAACTTGTCCTCTACTGCCATCCCTAGGGCCATTTATCCTGCCTCTCGCTGCAATTCCCTTAGCTAAGACAGCTCGTTAGGCTCAGCTCATACTCCCAGGCCAGCGACTGGCAATTAGTGTGGCATTCCCACATTCCATCTCCCCATGATATGTAACTCCAGCATGATAGACAATTCCTTTGGCGTGATCAAATATCCAAAGAGTGGGCATTCAGATGGAGGAAGGCAGTCTTGTTTCTGTTTTCCTGCAAGGCGGGTCTCAGACAATGCAGATAGTATCAAGGAGGCAGGTACTGACTCAGTATGAGAAAGAGCTAGCTAAGAGTTAAGCTGGGAATTTTGAAGTTGGATTCTGTATTTACTATACTATGTATTTATATTATGTAATGCTATTTTATGTATTTATCAAAGTTTCCATGAGAAAAGTTCAACCTCTTGTATAGTCCTTTTACTCTATGTTCAAAGAATAGAAAACATAGATTCTTAGTTTCCTGGAATTGCAGGGTTAAGGATTATCATAGAAATCCAACTTCCTGCCCACCCCCCAGCCCCCATTGACATGACTCAAGAGTTGGTGTTCTGCTGGAGCAGTCCCTGTGATGAGGAACTCCCACCTCCCAGCCTTTTCTGAAAGGCAGGTCCATTTCCACTCTTTTGTTACACTTCCCGAGTGGGGTGGCTTTGGGGTAATGCGTGAACTGTGTCTTTAGAGCTCTCTGTCTGGTCTCACATTTGATGAGAACCCTTAGGAGTTAACACACTTGAGGAGGCAGCATGTGCTACCACTTAGCAGAAGTGGGATGAAGGCTTATCCTGGAGTAGGGCAAGAAAGGGCTATTATTTAGAGGTGCCCAAATAATCTCCACCTGTACAGTAGAAGCATAGTACGTAGCACACAGAAGGTGACTGTCATGGACATTGGTGTTTTTGCCTGCTCTCTATCCTCTCTGTGGTCTTAGCAGCTGTCTCTTGCTCTTGGGAACCACTTTCAATGCTGTGATTTTAGTAGGGTTTATGCCACCCCTGACCCCCAAACCCCCAGTACGAGCACTGACAAATTGGACTATTGCAGTTTCTTTGGGTGGGCACAGGAATGATTCAAGTCAATGAAGATCAGCCCTGGGATTTTGAAATAAATAATTGGGAAAGAGGTGCCCTTCCCTTTGGGGAAGTCCAGCTGGTAGGAAATGGGCATGGGGTTGCTGGTGGCCCTATTTGTACCATATGGGCATAGCTTGCCTAAGAACGAAGCCAGTGAAGAGGAAGAGCAGAGAGGAGATGGAAGACAATCCTCTAGTTGGCCTAGTTTAGACACCCAGATCTAGTCGAGCCTCAAATTAGATGCTCTGCATGACTCTCAGTTGTGTGAGCCATCACTGTCTCTTTTAGTCATGAGCCAGTTTGAATTGGATTTTGTCCGTTGGACCCAAAATAGTCTGTACTAATTCACTGCAAGCCCCCCTCTGAGCTGCACAAGGCAGACCCTCTGCTGTAGCCACACTGGCCCTGGTTTTCCTTTGTTAGTTGTCCCAGTCTTGTCTCTTGAAGCTACCTTTATTAGGAATGTTCTCCTCCACTCCTATGTTGCCTGGGTAACTTCTATTCACTCTCTGGACCTTAGCTCAGACATCATGTCCACCAGACCAAGGCAGGCAGGCCCTTCTGTGACACATTCTACACACCCTTGAGCTTTATTTACTTCAGAGCATGTAGCCGTTTGTAATAATGTATTTATTTTGGTAATGTTCTAGTTGTCCTCTTTCCCCACTAGATTGGCAGTCCCACAAGGGAAGAGATTCTGTTTTGTTCCTCAGCAGATCCCCAATACCTAGCATAGTGCTGGACACACAGTGGTGGCTCACTAAGTCTTTGATGAATAACTGTATATGGGAAATAAGTATTGTACCTCTCTGTGGACTCCCCACAGTAATGAAAGGCATGAGACACATTGGAGTGGGGCCAGGGGAGACAAGACAGTGGTGCCTCATCTTGGGGGAGTGGGACTGCTGCCATCAAATACCCAAGTGGTGGGCCTTTGGATGGAGGGAGGCAGTCTCTCTGTGTGTGAATTTATGGGCTACATGTGCAATTTTGTTACATGCATAGATTGTGTAGTGGTGAAGTCAGGGCTTTTAGGTATCCATCACCCGAATAGCCTACATTGTACCCATTCAGTGATTTCTCATCCTCTAACTCCCTCCTACCCACTTACCCTTTCAAGTCTTCACTGTCTAACATTTTATTCTCTACTTCCATGTGTACACATTATTTAGCTCCCACCTGTGAGTGAGAACACGCAATATTTATCTTTCTGTGTCTGATTGTTTCATTTAATAATAGTCTCCAGTTCCATCCATGTCACTGCAAAATAAATGATTTTATTCTTTTTATGGCTGAATAGTATTCCATGGTATATGTATACCACATTTTTAATCCAATCATTTATTGATGGACACTTAGGTTGATTTCATATCTTTGCTATTGTAAATAGTACTGAGATAAATATATGAGTGCAGTTACCTTTTTTATACAATAATTTCTTTTTCCTTAGATATCCATAGTGGGATTGCCAAATCTGATAGTAGTTTTTTGTTGCTGCTTTTTTTTTTAAGTTCTTTGAGAAATCTCCATACTGTTTTCCATAGAGATTGAACTAATTTGCATTTCCACCAGCAGTGTATGTGTGTTCCCTCTTCTCCACATGTTTGCCAACATCTGATATTTTTTGTCTTTTTAATAATAGCTGTTCTGACTGGTGTAAATCTTGTTTCTCTTTGCTGCAGGGCGGGCCTCTGACAATGCGGAGAGCATGAAGAAGGCAGGAAGTGTCTCAGAAGGAGGACAGACTTAGAGCCAAGCTGTGAATTTTGAAAGTGGATTCTGTAATATTTTATGTATTTATTAAAGTTTCCACAAGGAAAGTTTGACTAGTTGTTTGGTCCTTTTGCTTTTTGTGCAAATCCTAGAATCACAAATGTAGATTCTTAGTTTCATAGAATTGCAGGATTAAGGATTGTCACAGAGACCCACCTTTCTGCCCTCTTCCTCCATATGCCATGACTCAAGAGGCAATGTTCTGCTGGAGCCATCCCCGTGATGACGAACTCCCACCTGCCAGCCTTGTCTAAAGTACGGATTTCATTCCACCCTTGCCTTATGCTTCTTGAGTGGTTGCCTTTTCAGTAATGTTTGAACTCTGTGTCTTCAGAGCCCTGTGGCTGGTCTCTGCATGGTCAACGAGCCACAGGGTTATAGCTTATATTGCTCTGAAATAGGATTTTTGATGAGAGATGTTGTTGCTAATAAAGATGGACCTGCTGGCAAAACCAGCTAATATCTTGGCTTCCACCGGGCCCTCACTACCTCCACACAGATGACTCCGATGAGATAAATTACTTTTCCACCAATAGAAACATGACCGCAATCAATATAGCTAGTAAATAACACGATTCTCAGAAGAAAAGAAAATACCAATTTTAAATACATTTATATCGACATGAAGCCAGGTTGGTCAAGGTGTGTGTGAGTGCAGGCACCCATGCCTGTGGCCCTTGGGAAAGGTACTCGAGCTGAGCATTGGCCAAGCCCTGGCGTGGCTGAGGACTCACCCTCTCCTCCGCCCTAGACGTAGGCCCTGGGGAAGCAGAGTAAGGATCACGCCAAGAGGAATTTTGTTCTTCTAGAAAAATGTGCTTTGGGCTCTCAGATCTCTTTTTTGCTGGAGGTCTGAGTCCTCTGCTCTTCCTTCCTTGGGCTGTGGAGTCTTTCTCCAAACATTTGGCCCCTCTAGGTTTCATTTGTGTCATTTGCTAAGCAGCAATAATTTTCCCCATGGAAGCACCCTCTGAGTACGGATCTGCTGACACATTGGAACAGCTCTGGAAATCATCATGTACTTGACACACGCAGTGTGGTCCTTCCATCTTACTTGTTCCCTTGCCTCCTTCATTCTCATTTTATAACACTGCTGGGGCAAAGGGACTCCCCAGCTTAAACTTAACATCAGTTTCTGGGGATTAAGTTTGGCCAGAGCAGAGGCTGCAGGAGGAGGGTGGTTGGAAAAACAGAGAATAAAATAATAACAACATCAACACTATCAAATATTTATTAAATACTCATTATGGGTTGGCCCTGTGTTAAGCAAGCATTTTACATCAATTATTTAATTCTTGCAACCTTTATGCTGTATGATGACCCCTATTACAGATGATTAAACATAGGCTGGCGTGGGGATAAAAAAGTAAAAACTTTTCTTTTAGGAAGGGTAGACAAGACAGGCCTCTCTGAGGGAACTCTATGTGAGCCATGAAGTGAACCAGAAGTGGGGCATGAACCCTGCAAGCAGACGTCTGAAAGGGGCATTCCAGGCAGGGGCGAGCACACGCAAAGGCCCAGTGTCAGGACCTGCTCGGTGTGTGTGACGAACACCAAAGAGCATGTGAGGGAAAGAGCTGTAGGGGGTACATCAAAGAGGTAGGCAGGGTGAGACTTTTGGGCTCCTGAGAACTGGGGCAAGAAGTTTAAATTTTATTCTAGTGTGAATGTGGTGGCTGTGAGAATTAAATAATTAGCCCAAAGCCATTTACGAACTGTAAGACATTAAACTTACATGGTCTGTTATTTTAGTCATTCATTCATTCACTTGATTATTCATTCATTTAACACTCCCTGTTTGCTGCTCTACGTCCAGGGGTGCTTTTTCAGGGAACTCAGATTCAAAGCACTCCTAGCTGTTTCCTGGATTCCAGATGGGCTGTTAATGGACCAACCCTGTCCTTCAAAGATTTGTGAGCTGGGAACTGATCAGGTAGCAGAAGCCCAGAATAAGGTAGTCCCCAGGAATTGCTCCTTCTGGTTCCTTTCCAAACTAACAAGCTATTAAAATAAAGCCTGCTCCCTGGCATGTGGAAATGTGTAATGGGCCATTGCAAGACAGCCATAACCACTCTGAAGGTGCGCTTGGGTAGCTCCAGGAGGAAAGCCTCATTTCTAAGCACCCAGAGATTTCCTCTTGGTAGTTGGTGTAGCCTAGAAAGAAATCACATTATATACTCTCCCTCTACACCAAAGGGAAATGCAGAACCATGAATTTACAAACTTGCAAAGCAGGGTCTTGAGGATTTGCGCAGCCTCACGTTGGTCTGCAGGCCCTAACTCTGGATTCATCCTATGAATATTTGCAAAGAGCAAAGCAATAAAGTGTAAAGGTGCATCAGAGACTTGAAGTCATTCACAGATGCTGGCTGTAAGGAGTTCAAGCTGGGATGGAATTCCTGGGCAGTCACCCAAACCTGGAATCTTCTTTTCTTAAAAAGTAGAGTGTGAGTTTATTATTCTTGTCCTAAGACTTCGTAATTTTGCCAATTTCATGGGTTTCGTCATTTCTCACGTTTTCTTGATTACAAATAAACTTAAGCATTTTTTTTAAAGGAGGAAGGATATGTATTTGTAAATGATGTTAGGCACTGATTGTAGCAACATAAAGCCGATCTTTTTTTGGCCTGACATTTTCTCTTCTTTCTGGAGATAAATGAATGGAGGTAAGATATGTTATCAAAAGTAATACCACTTAGTCAAGAACATGTCTGATATGCCTATTTTTATCTCTTTTGCGTTATACCACTTCTGTAATTCAAAGTAGTGAATATTGACTTCTGCAACAGAAACCTCTCACATCTCTGTGGCTTATAACAGTAAGGATTATTTCTCACTTGTACAAATTCCTGTGAAGCTTAGGTGTCCCCCATGTATAGTTATGCTGCAGGTGGTGACACAGGGATCCAGGCCATTCCCATCTTATAGCTATGCTGTCAGAACAAGGAACTTCCAAGGCTGTGGTGGCAGGGAAGAGAGGAGTGGAAAATTGTATTGGATGATTTTAAGGAGTTAGCTTGGAAGTGACTTGCATCATTTTTACTCACGTTCTCTGGGCTTGAATTCAGTCACCTGACACTGCCTAGCTGCAAGGGAGTCTGAGAAATGTAGAAGAGCACATGGGTAGAAGTAAGCATATGGGTAGATGATGTAAGCACATGGGTAGATGTAAACATTTGGCAGTCTCTGCCTTACACTCATGTGCTGGCACTGGTGCTTGCTGGTGAGAGAGATTTAAGGGTATGAACACACCCACCAAGGAACTCACAGCCTAATTGGGAAAAAAAAGCCTTACAGAATTATGCCATATGGCAGAGTATGACTGATGCATTATGAGAATTATAGATCAGTTGCTATAAATCTCTCCACACCTTAGATGGTGCTACAGGTAGAGAGATCAGCAATAGCAAGGTGTGCAGGCCAGAGAGCAAGAGGTGTGTCTGATAACTGTGACACACACTTTAGTTAGAGACAAGGACATATGAAGGGGACAAGTGGCAGAAAATACCTCTGAAAATGTAATTTGAGACCAGATTGCGGACAGGCTAAGGAGTTTCAGAAGCCATTGACTGTTCTCGAGAAAGTAAGGAAAAGAATATTAAGTAAAGAAACTAATTAAACAGTTCCACCAAGATAGGAAAGGTCTGCAATCACTTTGTGCCTTCCTTTCCTTACGTATAAAATGAGGTTGTTAATCTTTACTTTTTATGGCTTTTGTGAGGATTAAGTAAATAAATACATATAAAGTGTTTAGAATTATCCTTAATATAGTAAATGGCTCACACTAATATTAGCCAAAGAATATGTAGTCTTGATGTACTTATATCTCCAAGGGAGACAGACATAACTTGAAGGACAATCTCGACCAGGTCATTAAAGAGATGGCCCAAATTGACTGACAATCAGGAGGAGAGAAACAAAACATACAAGGTGAGGACAGAAATGATTTTTTGGAAGGTTCAGTACTTCACAAAGGCCATATTCCCCTCCATGTACTCTCTTGCTTTGAGAGAAAGAGTATAAAAGCATATTCCAGACTACATGGGGGCCTTCCAAGGATCCAAGGAGTCTTGGGGAAAAGCACATGTTGGTTAAAAGAGTGGGTGCTGGTCTCAGATTGTCTGAGAGTGAATTCTGACTCTGTCATTTATTAGCTGTGTGACCTTGCACAGTTTATTTAAAACCCTGTTAAAGTCTCAGTCTCCACTGCTGCAAAACAAAAGTCATATTTACCTCATGGAGTTGTTAGGAGGTTCAATGAGAAAACATATGTAAGATGCTTAGCATGGTATTTAGTTTTTACTAAATGTTCACAAATGCTGGTTATTATATTTTATTCATTAGAACACATAATGCATCAATTAAAAACTAAATTCTGTAGCCAAATCAGGAGTTGACACAAATCCAAATATCTGGACATTTGAAACAACTTGTGGATTTTCTTCCATTTCTATTCATATGTTTAGAAATGTTTAGGTACCATCCCAGAGAAGTAAGTATATCTGGTCAGTTTCTTGCTTTTCCCAAAGGAGAAGCTTTAAACACATGTCAGACTTAGGGAGTAATTTAACCCTTACCTTAACTAGGTTAGCAAAAATCTTATAGCTCATTTTCATATCTAATTAGGTTCTAATATGATTTTATTTTTCTATCTTTTTTTCCCAACAAAATCCTGGGTCCCGTACCTTTGAAGGAAATCGAGCTAGCTCTGTCCGTTTGGAAGGAACTTTGTCAAGCATTCAAAGGAAGGGCTGTGTGTGTTGATGGTGCTTCCTCTACCTCTCCAAAGCCACCCAGCCTCCAGGGCCTGAGCAGGGCTGGCTTCTGTACTCAGGCACAGACAATGGCCCTTTCCTGACCCTGTGCCTGCCCCAGTGCAGCTCTCCTAACTCTAGTGCCTCTCCTAAGATATAAATTATAGTCCAGGACTTTATCTGCCTGGTCAAAACCCAAGGGGCCAGGTAGCTTAAAAGGCCACCATTGGCTGGGCGTGCTGGCTCGTGCCTGTAATCCCAGCACTTTGGGAGGCTGAGGCGGGTGAATCACTAGGTCAGGAGTTCAAGACCAGCCTGTCCAAGACGGTGAAACCCCGTCTCTACTAAAAATACAAAAATTAGCCATGTGCGGTGACAGGCACCTGTAATCTCAGCTACTCGGGAGGCTGAGGCAGGAAAATCACTTGAATTTGGGGACAAAGGTTGCAGCAAGCCAAGATCACGCCACTGCACTCCAGCCTGGGTGACAGAGCAAGACTCCGTCTCAAAACAAAAACAAATAAACAAACAAAAAAATCATTGTCCCTGCTGTATCCTGTTGAATCTTCCAGAATAAATCTCTCTACTTAAAGCATCTTCCTTCTCTGTTAGCCAAAATAAAAGAAGCCTCATTTCAGGTCAGGAAAATAGATGCCTATCATTCTGTAAACAGTCAAACTCTGAATCTAGTTTGGGCTCAGAGGCTCCTGTCCCAACCCTACCTGTATGCAACTGTACCCCTATGGTACACAGGACAAATTCAGGCAGGATAAAGGAGGAAGAGCATGAAAAAGTGAGAATTGCTGTATTTAATTCAGTTCTGCAAACATGTATTGATGCCTGCTGCATGCCAGGCCCTTCTCTGGGCACTGGGAGTGAATAAAGACCTGTCAATGGCCTTAAAGGGCACAAGTAAAGCGGGAGAGACAGAAGATTAATCCAACAAAGATAAAGTCCATCTAGAAGGATAAGTACTATACTGAAAGTAATTATCACATGATGCATCCACACAGAGGATAGGGCAAGGGTATCAGAAAAGGTCTCTTGGGGAACATATTTGTTCTGGGTTTCCAAGATTGAATAGGAATTCTGCAGGTGGAAAGAGAGGTAGGAAAATAAATAAAGGGAAGAAGTGTTCTCAGATCTTCCTGTTCAAAGTGTGGTCCACAGACCAGCATCATCATCGTCTGGGAGCTTATGAGAAATGCACAACCACAAGCCCCCTCCCAGATGTGCCGAATCATAATCTGCATTGTAACAAGATCTCTGCCTGATTCATGGGCACAGTAAGACCTGAGAGTGCTCGTGTAGGAGGAGAGAACAGAGCAGAAGAAGGGAGGGTAGAAATCTGGGCCTGTCCAGGGAATTACAAGAATCTTAGATCAGCCAGGGAGCCAGCCAGGGGCAGTGGTAGATGAGGCAAGAGAGGCAGATCCCACACCCACACTACATTACAAGGGAGAAAAGATCCTTCTTAACCTAAATTTCTCCACATATAACCCCCAGACCTTTCCAACAGCAGTAGAGACGCAAACCATGACCAAGTGTGGGAAGCTGGGAGCTGACTCTGGCATCTGCCTCACTGGAGGCCAGAACAGACCTCGGTTTGCATTTACTCTCGTAGGCTGAGGTCTGTTAGAGCCGATTCAGCTGTTTACCTCTGCCCTGAGGTTGCTCTGATGAAAGTTCATACACACCAATCAATCAGGCCGATTTCAATTAATCCTAATTGTCCTGTTGGGATTCCTTGCCAGTAGCTAAGATGTGGTGAGACACTGGCATGACTTCATCATGGCCTTCTGAATTCCCACCGATGCTGGAGATGGCTCACCCTGTCCTGAACTCTGCAGACCTCTGTGCACAACGGTGTCTCTGTGTGTGTGTGTGTGTGTGCACACCCACCCATCTATGCAGCACACAGTGCAGCTCCTCAGAACAACTCATTGCCTTGCTCTTCTATGTGGTTCCTCTTCTGGGAGTAAGGGGAGGACTCATCAATGGATGAAAGACACAGGCGCTGGTAAATCCATGCACAATTGCTCGACCTTTGGGTCTCCTTTCCCCCACCTCTAGGTACAGTCATGGGGTGCTTTCCTCATCTCTTACTCATTCCATCCTTGTCCCCAGACACCACATGTCCCTTCACATGGTCTCTGCACATGCTGTTCCCTTTGCCTGGAATGCCCTTCCCCTTCTGCTATCTTCCTGGATAACTCAGCTGCAGTTGTGGCTCCTCCCTGAAGCCTACTGTGATACTCCCGGCAGAGTTTGTGGGACTCTCCTGTCCCTGTGTATAGTGCATAACTTGGCTTTTCCTGAACATTTCTCATGCTGAACTGCGGCTGGGCTTTGTGGGATTCCTCCAGTGCAGGGATTATTTAACTTATTTTTGTCTGCATTTTTACACGAAGAACATTTCTTACTACACAGTAGGTATTCAATAAATGTGTAGGTAAAATTCTACTCTATTGGAATTGAGATGGAATATTATTTTGCAAAACAAAATATATTACAAAAGGTATTATAACTATTTACAAAATATTATTTTGTGAATAAGTTTAGTCAAGTAATGAGGTAATTTTTATTAAGTACACATCATGATTTTAAAAATATCAGAAAAATAGCCCCAAATCTTCTCTCAATGCTGCCTAAACGTCCACAAGTAAAAAGGGGACAACAGATGTGAATTGGAATATTGAGAGAAGGAAAGCTTAGAGAATGTGGCAATTTTGCAAAGACTGGACCAACGGGGATGAGCGATGTCTCTCCGAAGGCTACTCTGAGCCCTGGAGAGAGAACCTCAGAGCCAGGTCAATTCAAGGAGCTTTTGCAACCCTTTCCCAGTTAAAAAAGACCTCTGCTAGTATGGGCAATGAGATATAAATGAGGAACTGAAGCAACCAGGAGAGACAGGTTCCAGCTCCAGCCACAAGTTCCCATCAATAGCAGTGCAGTGACCACTGGATTGTCAGTGAGGGACAAGACGATGGGGAACTACTTATGTGCCTGGACTTGACACAAGGTCATCTGCATCAAGTTGTCCAGAGGAGTTCAGGGTGGCTGAGGAGAAGGCAGGTTAAGAAGATGAGTACAGGATCCAGAAGAGCTGGGTTTACAGCCAGGCTCCATCACTGACCACATGACCCTAAGGAAGTTTCTTGACTTTACCAAGTCTCAATTTCTTTATCTAAAAAATTGAAATATTTACAGAAGCTTCTTCATGGGCCTGGTTGGGAGGATTAAATGGTGCCAGGCACAACATGCAGGCTCAGTTAATGGGGGCTGCTATTGTACCTTCCTACCTGACAGTCATCCTTGCCAGAAACAGAAAAAGGTGCCCATCACAGCCCGGGAGTGTGTGGCTCCTGCAGTGAGGATCAGATGCCAAGCAGAATAAGAAGCACAATCGTCCTCTAAGTGAAGACCTCCTCCTTCCATCCACAGCACTGTCCACTGGGTCTTCACAGAAGCTCAGAACATCAAGAGCCACAGTTCACATATGTGGCCAGATGGCCTAGGTCTTAGTCCTGGGTGTGCCATGGGACCCTAAGTGAGACTTGAGGTCTCTCTGGGCCTCAGTTTCCCATCTCTGTAAAATGGTGCCACTCCAATTATCTCACGTGGACTGAGTAACATGATACAGCGATGCATGCAAGAGCGATTGATAAGATGTGGAGCATGGGATGGAATGATTGCAGTTCTGTTTGGTGGAGTGGGCTCATTTCTTGTTAGGATTTTTGTTGGATCTGGATGGGGGAAAGAAGAGGAAGATTCTTGTTTTAGTACTTATCACTCAAGGGCCTTTGAAATCTGTCAGACTTCTCTTGGACACCAAGTTCATTTAATTAATTAGTTAACTTATTTATTTTTGAGATAGAGTCTTGCTTTATTGCTCAGGCTGGAGTGCAGTGGTGCTATCTTGGCTCACTGCAACCTCTGCCTCCGGGTTCAAGTGATTCTCCTGCCTCAGTCTCCTGAGAGGCTGAGATTATAGGCATGCACCATCATGCCTGGCTTATTTTTGTATTTTTAGTAGAGAAGAAGTGTCACCACGTTGGCCAGTCTGGTCTTGAACTCCTGACCTCAAGTGATCCACCTGCCTTGGCCTCTCAAAGTGCTGGGATTATAGGTGTGAGCCGGACACCAAGTTCATTAGGGCTTTAACAATTCATTCATTCAACACACACTCACTGAGGGCCTCCAACATGCTGGGTGTCCTGGGTGCTGGGAATATATCCATGAAAGCAGCAGATAACCACTTTGGATATTTTCACTGCCCTGTGGGCCCCCAAAGTCCAGGCAGTCCACGCCACATGGCTATGAATGTAACATCACAGTCTCAGAAAGATGAGACAACCCCAGCCCAGAGACGTTAAGAAACTCAGCATGTTCCTTAAAATAGCACAAGTTGGTGGAGGAGTGGAATTGTGGTTAGATTCTAAGGCCTCATAGTATTATGGTAGAATGATGTTAACAATTTAACATAGCATGGTGACCTACTGAGAAATTACCCTGTGCTTGAGTTTAGCCATTTTAGAATCAAATAATAATAATAATAAAAGGAAACTTCCAGCATCCACACACCCCATGATTGACAGGCCTTTGGTCCTAAGGCCTCTCTTTATGCAAGATGGGGAAGGAGAGGTTAAGCATTGTGAGTCTTTTTTTTCTCTTGCAAGATCCACCCAGTTCTTCAAGGGGTTGTAGGTACACAGACATAGAAGTCTTAAATCTCTTTATGTCTCCTCTCCCCTCATGGATAGTCAATGAATAAGTGTCAAACAGAATTATGGCTGGTAGAAAAGTCACCTTTTTGTTGGGTACCAGGGAGAACTCATCCCTGTCATTAATATTAACTTCTAGGGCTTCTGGGGTTTCCCTACAAACCTGTTCAAGTCACCCTACTGCATTCTGGTAGCTTCCAGGTACTTCTCCAAAACTCCTAGCATGAAGCATCTTGTAGTGCCAGAAAGTAAGAAAAAAGAAAGAAAAAAGAAAGAGAAAGAGAAAGAGAAAAAGAAAAAGAAAAAGAAAAAAAACACAACAATGGGAATATGTCAAAGAGACATAGAAGCCAACTGAAAAAAGCTCCCAATGGCCAAATAGGGAACAATTTCAGCAACAAAATAAAAATAATATTGGATTATAACTCAAAGTGTAAAATAAATATCCATAAGTACAAACTGATATAAATAAATACATACATACATAAATAGGGGAGAATAGACAAATCTCCTGTGAAGAAAAAAATTCCAACAACTCCTCCCTAATCTACAAGGCCCAGCCTGATCTGCTGCTCCCTGCCTCTCTGGCTTCATCTCCTGCCACTCTTCCCCTTATGCACAGGGTTCCAGCCACAGTGCATTTCTGGGGTGCTTTGCATCTGCTATTGCCTTAGCCTGGAACATTCTGCCTCCGATTCTTTGCACAGTCAGCTGCCTCTTGTCAATGAGGTCTCAGCTCAATGTCACCACTACAGGGAAGTCCTCCTGGATCACCCTGACAATTCCCTATTCCTTTGACCTATTTTATTTTATCACACTTGTTATTTCTAAAGTGATCTCACTTACTTCCTTATTCATTTGTTTATTTGCATTGTCCCCTAGTTTAAAAAAATAAGCCACAAGAATGGTAATATTATCTGTCTTTTCACCACTGGATCACTGATTCCAATATTGAGAACCTACTCTGTACCAGGTAACCTGCTTGACATCAGTGGCCCAGTGGTGAAATATATTTATGAAATAAATGAGTAAATGAATTAATGCTTACCAATATCCACATTCTTAGAGCCAGACACAGTGTGTAGTATATTAAGGGTGAATATTGTTTTGAATGTGTACATCATTACCACATCAGTGAATACACTAGGGGATGAATGAGCAAAGAATGACTGAGTATGAATACATGAGTAAAATGTGTTTATAAAATCCTGGACTGGCTCCATCTAATGCATTAGTAGTGAATTCACCTGTCAACTAATTCTGCAAAGTTGTCCTGCATACTGGGCTGTAGAAAGTTAGGCTGGTTGGAGTTTATGGATAATTTGTACCTCAGTTTCGGAGATGCCTGTTTTAGGTAGGGAGGAAAGGAAGACTTTGAGCTTCTCCTCTCTAAACATTTAATGAGGCTTTTGGAGCAGATAATTTGGAGAGGATGCTGCAGAGATGAGGACTAGGGTATAAAAATAGATGGATTTCCTTATTGCAACTACTCCTAGTCATATTTTTCCTGTGTGACAGAATGATTAAAACTCATAAATTACCATTAATGGTAAAGTGAGCACATAGTGAACCTGGAAACATCTCTTTTATTTTAGATCCAGGTCTCAGGAGCCCTCGGGGAAGGTTTGGTGAAGGGACTTTCTCTGAGAATCTAGAAGTGACATCAGGGAAGAACCTCAAAGGATCCATCGTCCCCCAACACAGCAAATCATTGCAGCTTCTAGAATCTCTTCCTTCAGGGAGGCCCAGAGAAATAAAGCGTTAAGAAGCCTTACCCTCAGGCGACATCTTCTCTCAGCCTCTGTGGCTACAGTATGTACAGTGTGCTGATGTGGAAGGACCTCTCTCCCTGTTAAATCTGTAGTGCGACCACATGGAAGGCATCTGAGGACCTAGAGCAAGGAGACATGGCTATCCTGCCCCACTGTGGTCCCAATGTACGTATTGAATCAGCATCTTCCAAGGATTTTTAAAATAGAAACCCCCAGTTTCCAGCCCACACCAATGAATCAGAATCTCTCAGAAAGGGGCTCAGGGAAGCTGTGTTTTTAAAAACTCCAACTACCTTACCTTCTCACCATCATGAAAATAGAAATGAACGAAATTAATGAGGCAAAAATTTCCAGGCACTGGACCAGAGGCACAGTGCAGAACTGTCATCTCTGAGAGAAGGACAACACTTAAGGGAGGGAGACCTGTGTTTGCCCAGGTTCTGCCCCGGTGAAGCACAGGGAGGGGAAACCCAGGCAGACCACAGTGGTCTGATGGAGCTGAGCAGAATTCGGAGCTTGAGCTGCTGAAGTGGCTGGCATCTGTGGGGGCAGAAAACAGGAAAGGAAAGCTGCAGAGGGAGAGAACAAAAACCCCAGAAATGTGTATGCGTATGTCCTGTGGGCTGTTGGTTGAAGCCTGAGCTTTGAAGAACAGAGCAAGACTTGGTGGAGCCTAACAGAGAGCAGCTGCTAAGGGCTGGGGAACAGAATGGAAACGTAGGGAGACTCTCTGCAGGGCTGGGAGTTCCAGCTCAGCTAGAACGGAGAAACCTGGTGTGCATCTCAGTGGAGACTGCATAAAGGCTGTGTATTAGCAGTAAAGACTATGCTTCTAGGGGAAGGACTACACCCTAGCACAGAGTTTCTTGGTGTCAGTAATAATAGCATTTCAAACAGGTCCTTTTTTCCCCTCTGGAGACAGAGTTTCGCTCTTGTCTCCCAGGCTGGCATGACCTCAGCTCACTGCAACCTCTGCCTCCCAGGTTCAAGTGATTCTCCTGCCTCAGCTTCCCAAGTAGCTGGAATTACAGGTGTGCACCACCATGCCCCGCTAATTTTTGTATTGTTAGTAGAGACGGGGTTTCACCATGTTGGCCAGGCTGGTCTCGAACTCCTGACCTCAGGTGATCCACCCACCTCAGCCTCCCACAGTGCCAAGATAACAGGCATGAGCCACCATGTTCAGCCCAGGTCATCTTTTTTGTGGAGATTGTTTTGGGTATTATAGGATGTTCAGCAGCAACCCTGCCCTCTACCCACTAAATGCCAATAGCACCCCACCCCCATGTATGAGAAACCAAAATGTTTCTTATTGTAAAATGTCCCTGGAACAGGGAGCAATATTGTTCTCAGTTGAGAATAACTGCCCTAGTGTAACGACCACATCTTATGACTAATGATGAAATGAAAATAGACCAGTCCTAACAACAACAACAAAACAACAAAAGAAAACAAAGTGTAATAGGATCATGAGAATTCATCAGTATTTAAATGTCTAAATTAATAGCCAAACTCATAACATTTAAAGCAAAACAACATAATCCAATCACCCTACAAGGTATCATCCACAATATCCCACCTACAGTGAGACAAGTGAAACAAACAAAAAGAATATTATCTATAATCAAGCAACTGGTAGTCAATAGAAACAGACACTTAGATGGCACAGGTATTGTAATTAACAGAAAGACTCTACAATAGCTATTATAAATGAGGGGTCAGGAAATGTAAAGATAGATCAATAGAAATTATTCACTCTGAAGAACAGAGAGTAAAAAGAGTTTTTTAGAAAAAAATGAATAACCATTGCTATTGACTTTAATGTGTCAAGATTTTCAATGGAGAAAGAAAGTCTTATCAGCAAATATGGATAGTGACATGTGGAAAAAAGAACCCCAAACTATATACAAAAATCAACTTGAGATAAATCAAAGATGATTCATCTTTCAATCTATGGTTTAGATTTTAAACGTAAAGTCTAAAACCATACAAATACTGAAAGAAAGCATAAGAGGATGTGATTTTGGTAAGCCAAAGTTTCTTAAGTGGGACACAAACAGCAACCAACAACAACTATAAAAGAAAAATATGATAAATTGGATATCATCAAATTAAAACCTTTTGTTTCTCAAACGCACCAAGCAGAAAATGAGTAAGCAAGCCACAGATTAAGAGAAAATATTCCCAAAACATATATTTCACAAAGGATTGGTGTCCAAAATATAAAAAGAATGCATACAACTTTTTAGAGACAGGGTCTCATTCTGTTGCCCAAGCTGGACTGCAGTGGCGTGATCATAGCTCACTGCAACTGGAACTCCTGGGCCCATGTGATCCTCCCACCTCAGCCTCCTGAGTAGCTGGGACTACAAGCACATGCCACAACACCTGGCTTAATTTTTTGTTTGTTTGTTTGTTGTTTTCTGGTAGAGATGAGAGTCTCCCTGTGTTGCCCAAGCTGCTGAGCTGGTCTGGAACTCCTGGGCTCAAATGATCTTGCCTCAGCCTCCCAAAGTGCTGGGATTATAGACATGAGCCACTGTGCCCAGCCTAAATCCCCAGTTTTTGAAATAAGTAAAAGAAATTTGAACAGACATTTCACAAAAGGAGGTCCATCATTGGTCAATTACCACATGAAGAGTGCTCCACATTGTTGGTCTTCAGGAAAATAAAAATTAAAACCATGATCTGTACAAATTCATCCAACAAAATACCTAAAATTCAAAAGACAGAAAACATTCAGTGTTGGAAACAATATGAAGCAATTAGGACTCTCGTAAACTGTTGGTAGAAATATAAAGAAGTACAACCACTTTGAAAAAAGTTCCAACAGTTCCCTATAAAATTAAACACCTGCTCTATGATCAAACAATTCCACTTCTAAGCATTTACCCAAGACAAAGGGAATTACACATTCACAGTAAAAAACTTGTATAAGAAGATTCATAGCAGCTTTATTTATAATATCTAAAAGCAGAAAACAGCCCAGGTTGTCATTAACAGCAGACTGGCTAACCAAACTGTGGCAACTTCACATTGTGGAATCCTACTAAGAAGCAAAAATGAACAAACTCTTGTTACATGCAGCAGCATGACTCTCAAAAAATCATTAAGCAAAGAAAAAAAAACTTACAAAAAAAGAGTATATCCTGCATTATTTTATTTCTATAACTTTTTTTTTTTTTAATGGATTTTCACTCTTGTCACCCAGGCTGGAGCCCCATGGCATGATCTTGGCTCACCACAACTTCCGCCTTCTGAGTTCAAGTGATTTTCCTGCCTCAGTCTCCCAAGTAGCTGGGAATACAGGCATGCCCCACCACACCTGGCTAATTTTTTAATTTAATTTTTTTTTTTTTTTTTAGTGGAGACAGGGTTTCACCACGTTGTTCAGGGTGGTCTTGAACTCCTGACCTCGTAATCCATCTGCCTCAGCCTCCCAAAGTGCTGGGATTACAGGCATGAGCCACCATGCTAGGCCTATACAAAGTTTTATAAGAAACTTTAACAATAACTTCAATTTTCCACAGGTTAATATATAATTAATTAAACTGGTGAAAAATAATTGGTGAAAAATAATTACAACAGTGGTTGTCTCCAGGGAAGAAATTGACTAGGAAAAAGTATGAAAGAATTTTCTGGAGTGATGATAGTGTTCTACATCTTGACAGAAGTTTGTGTTGTGCAAGTGTATGCATCTGTCAAAATTCATCAAGTGGTACACTTATAATTTTAAGTGTATCATTGATGAGTTTTGACAATCTATAGGTATAAGGTTTATATGTATATACTTATATCTAGATATAAATCTTACCTTAAAAAGAAACCATAAACAAATATTAAACTCTTGTAATAGTGTCTATGCTATTACATGGATTTGAGGACAAACTATATTGATGCCCACAACTTGCTTTGAAAGCCATCCTAAAATTAGATGGATTGATGGATGGCTAGAGAATGAACAGATGGTTAGATATGTGATAAAACAAAATGTTAATTATGGAATCTTAGTGGTGAGAATATGGGTGTTCAGTCTATAATTTCTTCAATTTCTTGTACGTTTGAATAATTTCATAATAAAATATTAGAAAGTAGATGAACAGAAACTCAGTAACTAGTGGGTCAAAATCAAGTTGTCAAACATATGTGCAATTTAATTTCCTGAAGAGGAAAAAGAAAGAACGGATAAAAAAATCCAGGAATAAATAATTTCCAAAACATCTCCCAAACTGGTGAAAAACATCAATGTACAGATCCAAGAATTCTAAAGAACTTCAAGTTGGATAACTACAAAGAAGACAGGGTCTAGGTGCATCACGGTCAAACTGCTAAGAAACAAAAATAAGAGACAATCTGTAAAGCAGCCAGAGGAAAAAAAGTCACATCATGTATGAAGGAATGATTAATTAAATAATAGCCGATTTCTCACCAGAAAAAAAATTGAGCCCAGAAGACAGAAGGATGGTATCTTTAAAATGCTTGGGGAACAATGCCAGCACAACATTCTATGTCCTACACTCCCCCACAGCAAAGCACAAACAAAACAAGATATTCTTCGAAAACAAGAGGGATAGAAAGAGGTTCAGATAAGCAAAAGCTGAAGCCATGCCCCAACAGGGAATATGTGTTATAGGAAATGCTAAATAAAGTTCTCAAACTGAAGGGAACTAGCAACAAATAGGAAATCCAGTCTATTGTAAGAAAAGAAAGGGAGACCTTTACTAATAAATAGTAAATATGTGTATATGAATAAAAGACTCAGTTTTATTTCTTAAATTCTTTAAAAGACACCTGACCATGTAAAGCAAAAAATAATAACATTGCATTGTAGAATTTGTAGCTTATGTATTAGTAAAACATATGACAGTAATAGCACAAAGATTGGGGTAGTGGTAAAAGGAATTATACTGATTTGGTTTCACATTTTATGAAAAGCGGCACCATATTACTTCTAAATTGACTATGGAAAATTAGAGATACATATTTTTCTATCTGGGGCAACCACAAATAAAAATACACAAAAAAGTATAGTCAAAAGCCAACTGAGAAAATAAACTAGAACACTACAAAATATTTAATTAGTGTGAAACAAGGCAAAAAAGAACAAAAAGCCCATAAAACAGTAAGATAACAGACTTAGCTATGTCAATATTTATATTAAATGTAAATGGACTAAACATTCCCATTAAAAGACAGAAACTGTCTGAATAGATAAAAATGCTAGACATAACTATATGCTCTCTAAGACATGCTCTTTAAATATTAAGATGCAGGTCAGTTGACAGACACAGGGAACATGTGACAGGAGAGAAGTGAAGATAACAATGTGTCAACAGACGCAAGGTCAGTATACAAAAATAAACTCTATAGTAGCAGTGCACAACAGGAAAACATAGTTTAAAAGCAATTCCACTTGCAAAATGTAAAACCATACATACTTAGACATAACTATAGCAAAATATGTTCAAGGCCTTTGCATTGAAAACCAGCAAACATTGCTGGGATAAATTTAAAAGAAGATTTAAACAAATAGAGAACTATACAATACCATGGATTAGAATATTCAATATTCTTAACATGTAATTCTTGTCAAATTAGTGTATATATTAAATGCAAACCCCACTGAAACACCAATGGGTATTTTTAAAGAAATGAATAACTTAATTGTAAAATATACAGCAATGCAAAGGACCTAGAATGTTACAGCAATTTTTAAAAAAGAACAAAGTTGGAGGAGTCACACTATCTGATTTAAAGATTTCCTAATAAGCAAAAAAATCAAGACAGTGTGATATCGGCATAAGGATAGACATATGGAACGATGAAATAAAATGTAAAGCCTAAGATAGATTTACAAGATCTACAGTTAGTTTATTTTCAATAATGTATCAAGGAAGTTCAAAAGGGGAACAGAAAGACTTCAACAAATGGTAGTAGAACAACTAGATAACTGTATGGGGAAAATTCTAACCTCCACCCCTATGTCATACCATGCAAAAGTTCAATTTGTACTAGATCATAGACCTAAATGTAAAGGCTTAGGCTCTAAAGCTTCTGGAAGGAAACATCTTTGAAAATCATCATGGCTTTGAGGTAGGCAAAGAGCTTTTAGAATGGGCCTTAAAAGCACAAATTATTTAAAAAATGGTAAATTAAACTTCTAAATTTAAAATATCTCTTTATCAAAAGACATAATTAAGAAAAAGAAAAGGGCCAGGCATGATGGCTCATGCCTGTAGCCCCAGTACTTTGGGAAGTGGGGGTGGATGGATCACTTGAACTCAGATGTTTGAGACAAGCCTGGCAACAAAGTGAAACCCGTTTCTACAAAAAATACCAACAACAACAACAAAAAAATCTGGGTGTGGTGGTGTGCACCTGTGGTTCCAGTGACTCAGGAGGCTGAGGTGGGAGGATTGCTTGAGCCTGGGAAGTTGACACTGCAATAAACCATGATTATACCACTGCACTCCAGACTGGGTGACAGAGCAAGACTCTGTCACAAAAAAAAGAAGAAAGAAAGAAAAAGAAGGAAAGAAAGGAAAGAAGAAAGAAAGAAAGAGAGAGAAAGAAAAAGAAAGAAAGAAAGAAAGAAAGAAAGAAAGAAACAAACAAACAAACAAACAAACAAGTGACCCATTCACTGAGCAAAAAGTATTTGTATATCTGACATATATCTGACAAAGAACTTGCAGTGTATATAGAATTCATATAATAATTTAAACAAGTATAATACCCTCCAAAAAATGAACAAAAGACTTGAAAACTCATCTTACAAAAGAAGATATATAAATGACCAAGAGTCTCACGAAAAGATATTTATTATCATTTGTCATCAGAGAAATTCAAATAAGATTATAATGAGATCCTACTTCACACCCACTAAAATGGTTAACATTAAAAAACTTGTCATCACTAAATGTTGAAAACAATGCGAAGCAATGAAAACTTTCATACTTTGCTGGTGGGAGTGTAAAATGTTATAAGCACTTTGGAAGATTCTTTGACAGTCTCTTATAAAATTAACTATACAACTACTCTATGACCTAACAAATCTTTTCCAAACTTAACCTAATTGCTAATGGAATAGGTAGTCAATAGAGATATAAACAAAGAAGGAAACAAGATCATTTCAGATTGTAGATATGACCAGAAAATGTTTTTAACATGCTTAGCAGCTGCTGTCGTTTTTTTTGTTTGTTTGTTTGTTTGTTTTATCAATCTATGGGATCCTGGAAGGCCAAATTGGTTCTGAATCATTCCTAGCCTCGAGTACAGTGCCCAGATACATTTATAAAAGTGTTTTATTGAATGGTTGAATTGGAATGTATGAGTGAACTGGAAGGAAATCAATGAACCCAGATCACAGTTCAAACAAAGCATGTACGTTCCAAATCGTGAGATACTATTGATGTGAACAGGTGCTTAGAGAACAAGATGGGCTGGAGAAGTCTTGGAAGCCTTCCTGGAGGAGGTAAACTCTGAACTGGGTCTCCAAAAATGGTTCAGATGCTGACAGGTAAATCAGAGGAAAACAGAATTAAGCTGAAGGGAAGATTCAGATGAGAAGAAAAAGACTCTGGAGGGAAGCCTGGTTTGAGCCATATTATACTTTGTGTTAGTAACTGAAATCGTCCCTATAAACTTTATAAAATTAATTAGGGAAGAAGGTAGGGGGAGAAAGGAAACAAGCCCAGCTTGCTGCACACCCAGCATTCATCACAAGGTCAGCCGCTCTCTGAGCTGCTTGCTCAAGGTTGTTTAGTGCCCGTTGTCCTAGAATCCCATAGACCCTGTTACAGGATTATCGATCTTCTTAAGTGATCTATAGGTAACAGCTTGAACCTAATGAAATGTTAAGTTTTCCCTTCAAAAGATCCCTCAGGTCCTATATACTGATGAAACTGCTGACTCAGCTGGTCTCATGGACCCCACAAGAAGCTGACTCACTGAAGAATACAGTTTCCACATCCTAAAGACTTCATCCCCCTTTCCCCAACCAATCAACAATCCAATTTTTCAACCCCTTCACCCTCCACCATCCCCTTAAAAACCCCAGCCCAGAATCGTCAGAGAGATGGATTTGAGGGTCTCTTTCCATCTCCTCATTCAGCATGCTGTGATCATTAAACTCTTTCTCTGCAGCAAACTCTACTGTCTCAGTGTAATTGTCCGTTACTGCACAGCAGTCTTACCAGCCTGTTGGTCTATAGCATAGTCACCTATGGGGACAGGTGGAATAAAGGTTTGCTGAGGACAACTGTGCAGGAAGGTGGGGGGAGTCTTCTCATCCCTGCTGTCAGTCAGGCACTCAGCAGCTCACCACCCAGCAGTACTCAGTCTGCACAGTCACGCAGGGCTCTCTAAGTCACGGCTTCAGAATGTTTGTTCCCTCTGCTCACCTCCCCTGTCCTGGTGGAAGTGTCTGAACCATTTGTTATTAGCCTGCTTTCTGAGCATCCCTGGCTGACCTCCCAGCAAGCTGCTGATGAAGAAGCTTGTTTTGGAGGTGATTTTGCAACTGCAGGAGTGGATGAGGAGTTGAAGGGGCAGGACCAGAGCCAGTCTGAACACTGACCCCAAATTCAAACTAGCTGCACTTAAGTTGTTAAACCCTCCATGAAAATCTACTTTAGAAATTGAATTATAAACTTAACCTAAATAGATCATTTTAAAACACCAGTGAAGAATTTCAAAGCAGAAACATATATATAAATTAGTGACTTGGTCAGTGGTTTTAAGCATTAAGGGACATCAGGTGTACCTGGAGGACTTGTTAGAACACATATGCCATTCTCCTGCCCCATCCCCAGAGATTCCAATCCAGTAGGTGTCCGGCGAGGCCTGCGAATTTGCATTTCTAAAGCATTCCCAAGTGATGCTGACGATGCCAGTCCAGGATCACACTTATAATCCCTCTCCTAGAATCATCTAGAAGCAGCGACATATTCTCCAAACTACACAGCTTTTTTTGGTTCTTGTTACGTCTCTGATTTAGAGCGACAACTGTAACGCTGACAACGATTAAAATTCCCAAGTGGCTTCCTCTAATGCTATGGCTTTTAATCTTCTTGTTTGTTTTAAAATCCCCTTTGGATATCTGATTTTTAAAATTGTATGAGTCCTTGCCACAGAAAAGTACATGTGGACAGGTGCACACAGAATTTTACTTGCATTTTGCTGTCATTGAGTCCAGAGTATATTATTTCAATTGGTTCATACTCATTCCTGGACCCCAGGCTAAGAAAATCTGCTAAAATAAGCCTGCAACAACAGGCTACACATGCGGTGAACAACAGGGCTTCAGCGCTCTCCAGCCCAGCTGTGTGACGTTGAGCTAACCGATTACCCTCTCTGAGACTATAAAGAGGGGGCTCACAATACTTTCCTTTGGTTACCTCTGGGGAATAGGTCTTAGAAAGTTGGAGAACAGATCTTTAAAGTTTATTTGATATGCTTCTTTACTCTTTAAACTTTATGCTGTGTGTAGATTTAAACACAACACACCACACATATGATAGACCATATTTACCAAATGCCCTCTATTTATATCAATATTATATTAACATACTACATCACTGCTGAGAATATTAGTCTATCGATCCCACCTTATATCATCCCTATTATGCCTAGAAGGCATAATACTATCAATATTTATTATAAATACTCTTATAACATTAAATATACATTTCACTCTCTCTCCCATTTGGTTTTCTAAATATGTACAGACATTTCTTTAACAAAATCTAAATTGATGGCCAATTAATAATCTTTTTTTTTTTTTTTTTTTTGAGGTGGAGTCTCTCTGTATCACCCAGGCTGGACTGCAGTGGTGCGATCTTGGCTCACTGCAACCTCCGTCTCCCGGGTTCAAGCAATTATCCGGCCTCAGCCTCCTGAGTAGCTGAGATTACAGGCGCCTGCCACCACAGCTGGCTAATTTTTGTATTTTCAGTAGAGATGGAGTTTCACCATGTTGGCCAGGCTGGTCTTGAACTCCTCACCCCAGGTGATCCACCCGCCTCAGCCTCCCAAAGTGCTGGGATTACAGGCATGTGCCACCGTGCCCCAATTAATAAACTTTAACACCTTTGGTGCCTACAAATAAAATTTTTAAATCCTGTTTCTATGGTTGTTTTTAGTTCCCATGTACATGACAATGAAACCACACTAAATGGTGAATAATTCAAACTAAATAAATAAAAGTGGTGCAAATATTAAACATGTGTCCCATTCTCTCTGGGTTATTTGAGACTCAAGTGGGAATATGTATATGAAAGAACTTTGGAAATGTATTTTCTGAATTGAAAGATTATTACTTTTGCCACGGCCACTGGCATCATGCCTACCAGGTTGGAAATGCTTCCAAGGGCTTCCTGAAAACTCCTTTCTCTCTGCCAGTAGCTGAAACCCATTTCCTCACACCCGACTATTTTGGGTAGAAAAAAGAGCAGGTGGAAGGTTCTTCTTAGAAAGAAGCCCAGTTGTTTAACATGCAAATGCTGGTATGAGTATGTGCATGTGCACGTGTGTGTGTGCCCAAGCAGGTGTGTGCGCATGTGTACGCATGTGTGTGGGTAGGTGAGGTTTTTAATCTATGCCCCCCATTTCTCCTTAAGGAGAAAATAAACAATGTGTAAAAGCCTGGAGCTCTCCTTCGCCTGGCCGACAGGCCCTGTTCCCACGTTGGCACTCTAGCCCTGCTCTCCCTAAGTCACCACAGCTCCAGAGCTTTTCCAGGAGCTCATCACAGCAGCCCAGTGGCCAGTCAATGACTCCCTGCCAGTGGAACCAGTGTCCACCTCACACAAAAAGCAGGCGCTAGTGGCTTCCAGGTCCCCTGCCCTGAAGTCCTCTCTTCCTTCTGCTGTGATGGTCCTCAGCCAGGCTGCCCTCATTCAGGCCCTGACAGGCCCCAGCTGATGGCTGTCCTTGCCACACACCCGCCTAGGCTAGGCTGAGTCGGGGGTAGATGGAACCTTGGCCTAAGGCTCAAAACACCAAGCCCCAGGCCTTGCTCTGCTTAACTTGTGAGCATTAGAACATGTCCCTTTCTCTCTCTGGGCCACAGTAGCTACACTTATAAAATAAGGACAGTTGGCTTAGACCAATGGTTCTTGGCCTTTTGAGATCCGAGGGACCTCTGAGAATCTAAGGCAGTAGTGGGGTCCTCTCTTCGGAATAGCATCATAAATATGCACGCATAAATAATGCACATTTAATTTTAGGGGTTCAGACATCTTCTAGAGCCCATTGATAAGCCACAGTACAGCTGTGAGTTTTTTTCCAGAAATAACAACTGCACAAAGAGACGATAAACTCTTCTGTTTCTCTCTTTCTCTGTCTCTCAATGTGGTTATAGGAATCAAAGGAGGCAATGAATGGAGAAACTTCAAAACCTGTGAAGTGCTTTGTACATGTAAGGGGCTATTCTTATTAACATGCAAGCTGTTCTACAGCTCTTTGTTGACCCCATGATGATAGTAGCTACCATTTATTAAACACCTACTTAGTACCAGGTGATATACTAAAAGCAGTCTACATATTATTTTATTTAATCTTTAAAATAATCCTTGGAGGTGGGTGCTAATATTACCCCCCCATTTTTACAGATGAGAATATTAATCACAGAGTTAAATTAATCCTGTCCAAGATTACACAGAAAATGGCAAATAACAGATAAGTTTTGATTGAAAATAGCCAGATAATAGATGCCTGGGTTGCCAGTCACAGAGGTGAATTTTATCCAATGGAGGAAATGTTGAAAGTGATCTCTGGACTAGAAGATCAGGGGATCCATTCAAGGACAGACACACACAGGTAAACTCACACTAAAACACACATGCATAGACACACACTCACACACAGGCACTGAAGAACCCAAGTTAGACCAGCATAGATGGATGTGGTAGCAGGAGCAGTCTTGACCAATGTCCCTGGAGAGACCAGACAAAGAAGCTAATCAGGCGGCACTTCCTGGAGGAGGTAAAACTGGGCTAAACTTGAAAAAAGGGAAAGACAGATAGTGAACAAGGTGACCTTCCAGGCAGGAGGAGGGATAGCTGTGTAAGCACAGAGGCAGAGGGAACCTGGGGTATCCCAATTTGCAAACATTTCCTGAGCACCTACTCTGTGCAGTCCATAGCTGCTCAGTGTCCACTGGGGACAATAAGAAGAATGCAGGGACATCAGCCCATGTGGCCCAGGCAGCCAAGGGTTTGTAAAGAGCCCACAATCATGGTATAGCAACCCAGCTCTGCCGCTGACTGACTATATGGTGATCATTAATCAACCCAGTTCATTTTTCTTATCTGTATAATGGGGATAACCATAGGATCTGCAGAGTTTTAGAGTTGTTGAAAGTATTAGATGGGATAATGCATGTACAGGGCTTAGCACAGTGCTGGCCAGGGATAAGCCCCGAGCAAGCAGTGGTGAATGCCACCCCCCTCACCATTCACTCATGAGTGTAATGAAGTTATAAGCATGATGCCTGCCACATATGGGGTATTTCCGCATCAGTTTCCCTTTTCTTAAGGCTGCTTCCTGTGCCTGTTCATTCAAGGTAGAAGACAGAAAGTTTTAAAAGGTCACAGAGGAAGAGGAAGCCTCCCCTCTGCTCCCCTGACTGATATCCAGGGAGTGAATCGCACAGTTCTTTAGAAAAAGGACGATGTGCTAATAAACTGCACAGACTCTGAGAACTGGGCACCCAGTAGTGATGGCTCAGTATCTCTGACAGGTGAAATTGAACACTTAGAACATTTCACTTGATTCCTTTCAAACAGAGAGTGAGGTGGCCCACACCTCCACTCTGTCTTTAATTGGCCACATTTTGAAGCACGCTGTTTACTTGTGACCCCGGAGTTAATAAACAGCCAGTCAGAGTCTTCACTGTAACGAAACACAGTTTACAGGAAGGAGATTTGCTGGGTGCCAACAGTCATCTGCTGATCTGCTGGGGTTTTAGAGTAAATTACCCATCCATCAATTTCTTCTTCTTCTTCTTTTTTTTTTTTTTTTGTTTGGGGAGGTATTGTTTCAGGCCAAAGGATCCTTGCTAGATAAAAATAAAAGATAAAAATACAAATTTACCACCAAAGGGCATCCAAAACATAACAGGTCCCAAGTGGTCCCATGTCCTTGCCCTCCTCCTTCCCAGCCAGCCACCCTTCTGCCTTGGCTGGCTCCAAGCTATAGACTTAGCATCCTCTTTGCCCCCACCCTCACTCCCCACCTGTAATCAGTCACCAAATCTGATGATTCTGCTTCCAAAGAGTCTCTCCACCCATATTCCCACTGTCCCAGACCCTCATCTCCAGCACTAATGAGACACCTGCCATTGTCTCCTAACTGCTCCCCCTGATGCTATTCTACTCCCTTTCAAGCTATTCTCCGTGTGGCTGCAAAGGAGATCCTTCTAAAATGCAAATTCAGTTTCATCATGCTCCTGATTAAAACTGTCCAAAGTCTCCCTGCTAACATCAGGATCAAGTCTCAGCTTCAGATAACGGCAGGCAGTACCCATCAAGATACTGATGCCACTTGCCTCCCAGCCCCCGACTCGCCTTCCTGCTCCCTCCTTGCTGCTGTAGGGTAGAGGCTTTAGCAAGACCAAAGCAGTGGTGACTGTAAAAGACTCATGGTTCTGCCCTGCCATGCACACATCACTTCCATCCCAGCATGCCCTCCTTTCCTTGTTGGCTTGGAAAACTTCATCCCTTCCCCTCCTCTGACGCTCAGCTCTGACATCACCACCTACAGGAAGCCTTCTCTGAGTCACCTCTCATAGAAACAGTTTCTCTTGAAATGACATGAATATATTTCAATTGTTGAATGAATATCATTGGATTAAAATTCTCTGTATTCAAGCCTGATCTCTATTTCAAACTGGGAACAAGTTGACGTCAGTGTCCTTGAGTCATAAAACCCCAGTGCCAAGCACAGTAGGCTTCAGGTGGGCAATTCCACAATGCCATCACAATGTTCATGTTAGGTAGGGACATTCCTTTCTCAATTTTATAGAGATGGAAACTTAGACTCAGAGAGGTTAAGTGGCTTGTCCAAGATCACACAGGCAGTGTCAGAGACAGACCTGAACTCAGATCTGAAAGACTTGACAAAGAAGAGATGCTCAAGAAATACTGATTTCTTTATGAAGGGTCATCAGGCTCTCATATTCTTTTTAAATTGCCACCTCCCCATATCCTGAAGATACATTTAGAAAAAGACTCTAAAGGATCTTAATGAAAATGTTCAGACATTTATTTTTGTATTAAATGACTATACCATGTGTACTTGAGGGGGAAGGGGGAAAGGAGGGAAAGAATAAAAAACCTATCTATCAGGCACTATGCTTATTACCTGGGTGAAGAAATAATCTGTGCAGCAAACCCCTGTGACATGCAATTTACCTATATAAGAAATCTGCACATGTACCCTTGAAGCTAAAATAAAATTTAAAAAATAAAAATAACAAAGGGATACCACCTGTATAACCTCTTTCAAAACAAAACTCCCTTGAAATTTGGAGTCATGGAAAGAACTTGAATTTGGAGAACCTGGGGTCCATCCCAATAAGCTCTGATCATTTACTTGCATAAATTTCCTCAAGCAAAAATCTTTGGGTGTTTTCAGTTGGTGAGCATTGGAATGGCAAATACCAGGGGGCTGTGGGTGGGGCAGTGACAGTGTCTATTAGAAATAGTAACAATGATAATAACAAGGTTCCAATCATTGAACATGGACGATGTCCCAGACACAGGACTAAGCACTTGGCAGGACCGCACTCTGGTAACTTGCCCAGGATTGCACTCTGCCAGCAGGCAGCAGAGCAGAACTTTAGCCCCATGGCTACTGAGGCCTGAGCACATGCTCTGATCACTCTTCCACCACTATTCCACTCTGCTGCTTCTTGTGCTCTGTTGAGATTTAAGCAGGTTCAATAGCTTGCAGGAACTGCTGAGATGGATCTGCTCTGGTCTGGACGCTCTGACCAGTGCTGTGTGAATAACGTGGGGTATGCACAGGTGCTGTGAAGACCTCCACTACTAGACAGCAAGGATCCAACTGCCTCTATGAGCCTGGGGTCTATTCTCCCTGTGCTCAAAAGTTCCCTGTACTAAGGCTCCCTGCATCCCCAGGAATGTAGAAGCAAAAAGGGAAAGGGAACAGGGACCCCCTGCATTCTCGACCTGCCCCCACACCCCAGAAAAAATCTTGGCACTTCGCTCAGCCTGGCACTGAAAGAGTTAACCTGAAACAGCTTCCATGATGAATGGCTATAATACTGTCTACGTAATGGGTTTCCTATTTAAATTTTGTGAGGATTTAATCAGTTGGGCGCAGCTGTGCAAGATGCACCATAAACTATGTTGAAAAATATGTAGACATATACATTTATCTGCTACAAATTAAGCTCACTTAGAGGTGGTCTTAATGGCCCATGTAGCCATCATTACGAGCATAAATTCTAAACTGTCTGTTTCCAGTGAATTTGCTTTGAGAAAAGAAATTAATGCTCATCCTTAGCAGAGCGTGGTAATAAATGAAAGGACCCTTAATTTGCAAAACTCTAATAGCCTCTGGCCATTTTCCATCAGGAACCCCATGCTGGGTCATACATGGCAGGGTCGCTTCATGGGGTATTGCAGTGCCCAGGCTGGGGAGGGACAGGGACAGACTTTCTGGAAGTCTACCCTGTGTGGTTTACCCAATCTTTTCAGAGGAAAGCTAAAATCCTAATTCCAAAGCTAGGAGGTGAGCCTGCAAAAAAATATATTTATAATAAAAACAAAATAAAATAAAAATCCTTCATACGAGTGCATGTGTCTTTTTGGTAGAATGATTTATTTTCTTTTGGATATGTTCATCACTGCACTAGTCACAATAGCAAAGACATGGAATCAACCCAGGTGCCCATCAATGGTGGATTGGATAAAGAAAATATGATACATATGTGCCATGAAATACTATGCAGCCATAAAAAAATGAAATCATGTCCTTTGCAGTAACATGGATAGAACACAAGGCTGTTATCCTAAGCAAATTAATGCAGTGACAGAAAAACAAATACCATATATTTTCACTTATAAGTGGGAGCTAAGCATTGAGCACATATGAAAATAATTAAGGGAACAATAGATACTGTGGACTACTAGAGGGTGGAGGGAGGGGTAGTGAGTAAAAAAACTACCTATTGGATCCTGCACTCACTACCGGGGTGATGGGATCTGTATTCCAAACCTCAGCATCACACAATATTCCCATGTAACAAATCTGCACATGTACCTCCTGTATCTAAAATAAAAATTGAAATTAGAAAAACAAAAATCCTTCAGTCTTGGCTGCATCCAGTGTGAATGTGAGTGTGTGTCCAGAGACAGACATTTAGCTTTGCCCTGGCCATGATGGCAAAATGCACTCAGCACATGGACAGCCCAACAACGAGGGTGGATCTAGGTGCTAATAGAACTCACAGCACGTGGAAGCTCTCCCACTTTCTCCACTTTCTCTCTAGCACTGGAAAATGGCACAAAGGAGCTGGGTTTGAATCCCAGCCTGCTACCTTGACACAGCCTGATCTGGCAACTTGCTTCTCCAAATAGTCACAAAGAGCTGCCAGTTTGCAAGACACTCTCTCATTTCTCATTTCACATCTCAGTTGATCCTTACTTCATGACAACCTTAGAAGGTAGGTGCAATTATTTCTCCTATTTTAATAGGGCTGGGGCTAGACTAAAGCAAAAGAAGCATCCAGGCTGCAAGATTTAAGGAAGCACTCACTTTCAAGGTCCTATCAATGTCAGCTCTTCATTTCCATGACCCTGACATGACAGCCTCCTTAAACTTTGCTCCTTAAGTGCCTCTTGCCACACCCTAGTTCCAGCTGTGGATAGGGACCCCAAGGTACAGAAAAGTTAAGTAACTTGTTCAAGGACACACAGGCACTAAGTGAGAGAGCTAGAGTACAATTCATAGCCATTTTACTCTGAATTTCAATCTCTTTTCTATATGCCAAATGATGGCCATTTGAATTGAAAAGTTTGATTTTATTCAGCCCAAGTGAGGCATTTACTGTGGGCCAAACTATACAGCCAAAGCTTTCACATAAGAATTATCTCATCTCATTTTCTTCGTGGCATCGTTTACTTTCAGAAATAATCTTATCAATTCATTTAAAAAAAAAAAAAAAGTCTGTGGCCTGTGTGCTCCACTAGAATATTCACTTTATTTGAGTGGCTAGAGCAGTGCTTGGCACATAGTAGGTGCTCAGTAAATATTTGTCAAATAAATTATCTTATTCAAGAAATGTTTAAATGAGAAGTTGTATGAAACTAGTCTGATGGTTCTCATGCCTGGTTCCAGGTACCCGAAAGATGAGACCGAACCATTTAGGAAGTGTGGTTTATTTCCTCTCTGCTAAATATCAGGTGTTCCTATAACTCAACCATCCTGGGAAAAGGAATTGGTGATGGAAAATCCATTCATAAAAAAAATTAAAATCTGGGATGGTTTTGTTTGGTGCTTTTTCAGAAACAAAAAATGCAGAAGCACTTTCACTAAAGTGCCTGATGGCAAGGATTGGGGTTGCATTAGAAAGTGGTAGAAGGGGTTGGGCACAGTGGCTCATGCCTGTAATCCCAGGACTTTGGGAGGTTGAAGTGGGAGGATTGCTTGAGGCCAGGAGTTAGAGACCTGCCAGGGTAATAGAGAAAGACTCCTTCTCTACCAAAACAAACAAACAAACAAAAAACCCAGGTGTGATGGCGCCACCTGCAGTTCCAGCTACTTGGGTTGGGAGGCTGAGGTGGGAGGATCACTTGAGTCCAAGAGTTCAAGTCTGCAGTGAGCCAGGATCACACCACTGCACTCCAGCCTGGGCTACAGAAAGAGACCATGTGTCTTAAAACAAAACAAAACAAAAGGCATGGGGAGCAGGTAGAAGCATGAAAATCACAATCTTAAACAAATGATTCTATTGAAATCTGACCAGTTGCAAAGACACCAGCAATTCCAGGACTCTTAGAAGGCTCAAGAGAAGCATGTAATAGCTCCTTTTCAAAACCTGAGACAAGCCTCCAGAGCTCTTTTCCTGTGTCCCGCAGGCCCAGCCTTCCCTTTTGAGACAAGGCTACCTGCAAGCCACCTCTCGGAAGACTCCCAGTGTGCCCTGTGCCATTTCCATAGAAAGCACCAGAGGAGGAAAACAAATCTTTACAGATCTGGCCTACGGTTCTGCACAATTTAACAACTGACAAGCTTGTGGAAATAGGCAGGAATCATTACTGCATTAGCATCATTGCCATTGAAACAGATGATGAAATTAGGAGCAGCCAAAGGGAGCTGCTTGTGCTCCCAGCTGGGTGGCTCATGGGAGAGACCCTCATGGGAAACTACTTCCCCTGCCCCTGGGCAGGCTCTTCTGGGAGAGGTCCACACAGGACAGTTTCAGTGGGCACTGGGCAGACTGGGGAGTGGGTGGCCATTGAGTATAGCATTGGGGTTCACACAGAGAAAGCCAGACTGCATTCCTGACAGGTCACAGTGACAACACTTAAAGTTAAACATAAATCCACAGATAATACGTTTTTATAGCTAGTAAGGGCAGAGGGCTCATCTGAACCTATGCCCAGGGCCAGAAAAAGGTAGGGGCCTGTCATCTGCACTAACAAACTTCTAAATCAACTTCCTTTTGCCTGTGGAACCCCAGTTTCTCCCTCCCCACCTGACTAGCAAATGCCACTTCCTCTAGGCAGCCCTCTCTGATGTCCTACCCTGCCCCAGACTGTCTCAACGTCTCTGTTGGCATTCTCAGAGCACCAGGTATGTAGAACCAGCCTCCACTTTAGCCCTTCCTGCACTTGGCCTGCTTCCCATGCAGTCCCAGGAGGGCAGAGGCCACAATCCACTGACGATTTTCATCTCCGATCTCATCTCCCATCTCATCTTCTGTCATCTCTAGTCTAGCACAGATACTAAGTACTGCATAACACTTGTAATAAATGAATCAATAATGGTCTATACCAGGGCATCTCAAACATTTAGATGCATAGACTCATGGGGGTACCTTGTTAAAATGCAGATTCTGATTCTCGGGATTTGTATTTCTAACAAGTTCCCAGATGAGATCACCGCGGCTGGTCCTGGCTCCCTACTTTAAATAGCAAGGGTTCATGTTACCATAAAAGACATGCGCATGCACTGTTACCAATGCAGAGAAGTGAGGCTTTGCCCCCACCCTTATTTTATGAAGCGAGTTGGTCAGGGTGCCTGATATCTTGTTCACACTCTTAATTTTGGGGGAGCAGCTGAGCAGTCAGCACAGACTTGAGAACATTTTGTGAAATGCTCTACGTGCATGGTAAGTTCTACCCCAAATGAAAGGCTGTTGTTGAAGTCCTTCCTATTAATAATACACAGGTGGGACTGTACTAGTATGAGGGCAGCATAGCCCTGCTGTGACATGCTGAGCTCTGGAGTCCAATCTGCGTAGGTTTGCGTCCTGCCTTTGCCACTGGCCGCCTGTGGGGTCCTGGGCAAGTTACGCAACCTTCCTGTGCCACAGATGCTCCCTGTTTAGCATGGAGAGAATTATAACACGTGCGTCACAGTGCTGGGAGGCCTGAACAGGAGACACACTCTGGTGGAGTCCTAGGCACTGATCAGTCTCTGCTGTTCTTAATTGTTGCTGAATGCACAAACAGAACTATGTCTCTGCCGGACCTCGACCCAGAAGAATAATTCCAGGGCAGCTGCTCAAAACTCAAACTGTAGACACTGGAGGCCAAGAGACAACAGCCACCTAGATTTTATGATTTAAATGGGATAGAGTAGGCTGCCTATAATAAAGCATTTTTTAAACAAGAGACTTGTTCTCAGGTTGACATACAAAGATGTAAATTCGAGCCATAAATCTCCCTCCACAGCCCTGGTGCCTGAGTTGCTCTGTGGTGCCTGAATCACTGGGCAGACTGCCTTGCTCAGCCTGGCCACAGCATCACCCTCTGCAGGGTCCCTAGAGCCCTGGCATCCCGAGGGACCAGCACTTTTCATACAGCAACATCTCTCCCACAGGGTGTTTCCTGACTTGAGCAAAATGGCAGAATTAGGAAGCTGAGTGTTGCCAGGTGGAAGAAGGCTCTCTCCAGCATCACGCTTGACAGACAATGACAGGGCGCAACAAAGCTGAATACACGAACCCTTCCCAGAGAGTTGCTTTTAGGCCGCTCCCAGGTTGATGTCATACAGTCAGTTCAGCTAAGACAGTGGCATCTCTTTTTGGCCTTATGAGATTTTCCTTCCGGAATGCTCCAGGGAGAGACCCTTGCTGTTCTCCAGCTCATGCCTCTCTTCCAGCCCCAGGCACACAGGCCTTTCTTTCCACCCCTTATTGCTTTGCAGAGTCTGTCCATTCTCAACGTTCCAGACTTACCTTAAATATTATCTTCCCAGAGGGGTTGGAGCTGATGTCAAAATCTAAAAATGTAGCCCCTACCATCATTCTCTCTCATAACACCCTGTTTGTTTTCTGCAGTTTCTAACTGCGCATTTTTGCTTGTTTGTTTGTTTTTGTTTGCCTCCCCTGCTAGATGGTATGCACCACGAGGACAGGGCTGCATGCATTTATCCACTGCTCACTGCTCCATCCCAGCCCTAGTGCACAGTCGCCATGGCTACAGTGAAATGTATGGGTGCCTCACTCTGTGCTGATACTTTTCTAAGGAATGACCCTGCTTTCCCTCCTCCTTTCCTCGTAGCCCTATGAGGTAAGCACTATCATTAGATCCATTTTTATAGATAAGGCAATGGGAAAGCTGACATTCAGTAACTTCTTCAAGGTCACATGAGAAGCAGCAGATTCATAAGCCTATTCAGTGGGGCTGACATCAGAGCTGGCCCTCTTAGGACACCATGCTGTCACACAGTAAATGTTCAAAAAGAATTTGTTGAATCAATAAATGATTAGAACCACTCGGTCCAATATGATCCCATTTAAACCCATTCAATTCAGTTAAATCAATGCGCACTGGGTTCTTGGCAATGTGTCGGGCACTGTGGGGGCCCAACCTCAGGGAAGATTATTAATGGTGGCTGTGGCAGCAGAAGCCTGTGTGCAGATGACCTTGCCAGCCTCCTCTGACTCTCCCACTTGCCTGACTAGCTCATCAGATGCCCTCAGGATGCTGGACTTTTGTGAATCTGAGATGTGCATAGCATTCCATGGTGCGAAACTGAATGACATAAGGGCCTCAGCTTCCATGTCACAATCCCTTAATTGTAGATATGGACACCAAGCCAAGACAGGTTAGGCACATAGCTAAGAAGTAGTAGAAAGAGGATTTGAATCCATCCAGACTGGCTCTGGAACACCCATTACACTACACAACATCACAGTTTAAAAAAAAAAATTAAACACGCACTTGTTCTATTCATCACAAGCATTCGTATGTGTAGTTGAAGCCAGAGTCAGTTACAAGTAGGCAGTCATCTGTCTGCAGTGGGACAGCTAGGAAGGGGCTGATCCGGGACCCTAAGGCCAGCACGGTACCCAAGAAACACTCCATGCGTGCACCTAGAATGGGTACCATCCTGCTTCTGTTAGAGCAAAATGTCACTAATAAGAACAATAAGTGAATGTCTGCTAGGATACATACGTCAAGAAGGGTGAGACCTGTGCAGGCACACAAAACACTTAATGAATTCAGGTTCAGCATCTTTTTTTCTGGATATTTTTTCCAACAGACTTAGTTTAGCTCTGAAACCACTTACAAGAAGCACTAGATACAAAGCAGTAATTTCTAATCTCCTGGCATTCCTGTTGCCACAGTCATGAGTTCTGTCATGCCCATAGACCACCTGTACTGTTAATTACTTAACACCTTATCTTTAATTGAACCCACTTAAAAAAAAACCTTAAAAATACAGTTACTTTAAATTTATGAAAAATACAGTTATTTTTAAATAGTCATTAAAAAACTATAAGTGGAAAATGAGTAATATTAGGTGGTAACATTAACTATAAACACAATGAAAACAAAGGAATGTTATTAAATTCAAACCAGATATTGTTCCCTAGTCTCAACCAGAGGCCTGCCCTATGTTTGTTGCAAAGGGAGATAGATAATGTTGCAGAGGCATGAAGGCCAGATTAGCAGCAAGTCAAGCCTTTCTCCCTGATGCCATCAAGAGCCAAAGTAAAATAAAGTTGGAAAGGGAATTATTGTCTCTCTAAATGAATCAATGTTCTTAATGGTGTTTAATATCTCGGACCTGGGAGACACTGGGGTGGGGACACTGGAGCAGGGCTTCAAGTCTCATCTGTGGCACGCACCCACTCTGTGACTTTAGGCAAGTCACTTTTTATTTTTGGAGACAGAGTCTCACTCTGTCCCCCAGGCTGGAGTGCAGTAGTGTGATCTTGGCTCCCTGCAACCTCTGCCTCCTGGGTTCAAGTGATTCTCATGCCTCAACCTCCCGAGTAGCTAGATTACAGGCGCGTGTCACCGCACTGGGCTAATTTTTGTATTTTTGGTAGAGATGGGATTTTGCCATGTTGGCCAGACTGGTCTCAAACTCCTGACTTCAGGTGATCTGCCCTTCTGGGCCTCCCAAAGTGTTGGGATTACAGGCGTGCACCACCGTGCCCGGCCTGAGTCACTTCTTTTCAATGGGCCTCAGTTTTCCTACCTGAGATGCAAGTTTAGACTAGAATTTAGTTACCAGGTGGTCTCTTGGGTCCTTCCAAGTCTCAGATTCTCTGACTCAATTCCGCGCGAACAATATTACATCCATCAAACTGTTGCACACTGAAATTGAGAATGTGTCCTCTAAGAGCAGTTCAAACACACCATTGTTTCCACAGAAGGCTCATTCCTGGGCTGAAATCAAGTTTCAAGACTTTCTGGAAAGCCTTCCTCCATTGGCAAAGGTCATTAAGATGTGTGAAGAAGGGCCGGAGGCTTGGGCAGGAGGCAAACTCGGCAAATAAAAGTCCACTTGATTCCAGAAAACCAGCTTCCATGAGCAATTGGAGTGGCTCACTTTGGTTAGAATATTTTGTAACTAGTAGGATTATCTGTAATGATAAAATTCATACCTCCCAGCTTTCAAATAAAGATGTCCCCAGGAGGGTATTGATGGCATCATTGTTGTTGGAAAGAGAAAGAAAGAGTGGCTGGGTGATTCCATTGTGTGTGGAATAAAAGGGCTGCGAAACAGATCTATTTTCGTATTAGCTAACTGCAGACCATTGCACCCCCAGATCGACTCATTCTTGGGCCACAACGGCTCCCCTCCAGGAAGCCGGGATGTGCTTCTAGCAAACAAACACAGGGCTGGACACCCTCGGGGCAAGGGCCTGCTTTAGGGGCACAAAGAAATGCCGGCATGGTATGCTCCCATGATGGCCAGATCTTCATTCTCCACACACCTGGGGCCACCGGCCACTGCCCTCCCGCCCACAGCTTTCTCTGGCTGCAGCAGCAAATGCCCTCCCCCCATTCTTCTCTGCTCATCAAATTGTCTGTGGTCACCACTGGAGACATGTGAACTAAAGGAACACACTTGTCCCTGCCTAAAGATGAGGAATGTCTCAGGAGCCACAAAACCAACAGCTTCATTACCAGGGACTAAGTATTACTTACTTATGTTTTCCAAATTTAGCTCCCAAGGTTCAGTGGGAGAATGCCTAACGAGGACGTAGAGTAGTGGCAGTTCATTTCCCTGGCCCCTGTACACCAGGTGCTATCCTAAGTGCTCAGTATATGCGAAGGCATCTGTTTCTCACAGCAGCCCTGGTATTGGTATGACTCTTATCATTCCATTTTACACACTTAGAAACTGAGGCACAAAAAGCCATGTGATTTCCCCCAAATGTGAATCAGCCAGAAAGTGCCAGACACAAAATTTGAGCCTTGGCTGAGTGGCCAGTCCAGGCTCTAAACCACTGTGCAAGCCTCTGACCATGGCAGGCAGCCACTATCGGGACCAAGTGCTTACCCCTGAGAGGCCAACAACCTTGGGTTTGAGCCAGAGTTCTGACACTTATGCCCTCACTGAGCCTCATAAAATAGGAGTAAAGATGCTAAGGATGAAGGATAAACAAATTAAAGCTGTTCTGCTGTCAGCACAGGGCCTGGCACATAAGAGATGCTCAGTAAATGCCTTTCTATGAATGATGATGGCAGTTGCTTCTCCCTCTTCTCTGCCGATCCCAATCCTTGCCTATTCTTGTAGCCTCGGTCACAGAAGTCCAACATCCCCCCTCCAACTTCACCTTGAGAGTCCTAGGAATTCAGAGCTGAAAATGACAGGAGAGCTCCTCTGGCCAGTTTATGCATGAAGCTAGAAAGAGCAAGATATTGTCCAACCTTAACAGGGGAAATGAGCAGAGCCAGGAATCTCAGGCTTGGAGTTGGGCCACCCCACCCACCCATCTCCCCCTGCTGACTCCAGTTCCCACCCCAGACCCTTGGGGCTCACATCCTTCTCCAAAACTGGCTCCCTGGCAAGGCCAGGTCAGGCCGGGGAAGGGGCAGCCTGGGCCCATAACTCAGCCAAGTCACCTGGCAGCTGCTCCTGGTGCAGAAGCCATTAAAACCTCCACATCTGTTCTCTGCACCAACAGCAAATCAACATGAGGCCGCTCTCCTTCCCTCAGCAGGTCCGAGGGCTTGGATGCAGCCGCCACTGCATTAACTCATTAACTCTCAAATTTTAGCCCCATGCGTCAACCCAATCTCATGTTGGTTACCCCTTCCCTCTTGTACTCAGTCTTCTCCACACATGACCCCACCCAATAGCCACCCCTCACTCGTGGCCACAATCAAGCCAGAGGATTAAGCCAGATACATAAATTACTAAGATGTGGGGAAATTCAATACTTGGATAGGTGAGGCAGGGTCCACCCCTTATTCAGGAGATGAATAGCTCCCCCACCTGCTCCTCTCCTTTAGAACTGTGGGTCTCAACCCCTGGAAGCGTACACATCTGAAAAGTTCCAAGGGGTAGAACGAGAAAATCAGAAACCCTGAGGTCAGAACCGGGCTTGGAACATTTAAAAACATCTCTCCAGGTCATTCTGGTACACAACCACAGCTGAGAACCACAGGTTAAAAGCTTGGTTTGTGGGAAGCAGTGTGATCTCCTCTCATGAGCCTTCATCACACTCTGGGCTGTAGAGGCCTCCCGGACACCAGACCATCTTTGTCAGTGCAGTGATTCTGCGCCCAGGCTCTGGAGTCAGATTTCCTGAGCCCAAGTTCTGTTTTGAAAGTCTATACAGACAGTGTGACCTCTTAGGTGAGGGTTTTAAAAAGACTCCGCAGGCTCTTCCCTGAACTGTGCAATGGACAGTGAGGCTCCTGACGTGACTGTGTTACTGAGGAATGAAATGAGGTGATGTGTGCAAGGAACACTCAGGCTAGGCACTCAGTAGGTCTGGAGGGATGTGGCTACTTTTCCATCCTACGGTGCTCCATGCATTGTACTCCACCCTCTTTCCAGTGCTTCTTTGGCATCAAATACTATGATAGCAACAGCATGAGCCAGCCATGCTCCTGCCTCTGCATGTTATCTTGTTCCTGGCACATGGCGTGTCTGCCAGGGAGCTCACCAGATAAGTAAAGGAAGCAAATACCAAGGTTCATGTCTCAGGTGTTGCTGTGAAAAATGACAAAAAGAAAGCTTTCCACCTCTCAGAACTTGTTGGAGCAAAATCATAGTGATACCACTGAGTATGTTTTGGTGGCTGTAGATATTTTTTTAATGCCCTAGATTTAGGCCAGTCACAGTGGCTCACGTCTGTAATCCTAGCACTTTGGGAGGCAGAGGTGGGGACATCACTTGAGGTCAGGAGTTCAAGACCAGCCTGGCAAATATGGTGAAACCCCGTCTCTACTAAAAATACAAAACTTAGCTGAACACAGTGGCACACGCCTGTAATCCCAGCTACTTGGGAAGCTGAGGCAGGAGAATCACTTGAGCCCAGGAGGTGGAGGTTGTAGTGAGCTGAGATCACACCACTGCACTCTAGCCTAGGCAACAGAGCGAGACACTGTCTCAAAAAAAAAAAAAAAAAAAAGCCCTAGGCTTAAAAAAAAGTATGTATTAATGCTCCAGATTTTTAAAAACATATGTGCAATTATGTGATTTTGGTACAAACCAACATGCTACATGTTTAAAACTCCAGATAATAATCCTTATTGTAAAACACGATGATGGGCTGGGTCTATGCGTGTTGGCTCTGCTGCAATGACACTGCCTTCAAGGCAGGACACTGATTTTTTGAAGGACCCCTGCCCCCTAAGCTGGTACTTAGTACAGCTTCAAAGAAAGGGGCGTTGAGTCAGGCATGTGAGGGCATCTTTTTCCTGTTGGAATTTCCCTCCAGCTCTTCACTGAGGCATCAGGGGAGGAGCCGGGCAAGTTGACTGACCTCAGGTTTTCTGTTTGAACTTTAGACCTTTAAGTACCAAGTCATGGAGACTTTCAGAGTCTCAATTTACTCATCCATAAAATGGGTATAATTTCCTCATTGGACTATTTTGAGAGTTAAGTGAGATAACAGATTATGAAAACACCCAGATCACTGTAGAAAATGGAGCAGATACCGCTTAAATGAGCTGCTTCTTTTTCTAAATCCTTCATCCTGGGAAATGTGAGTAAGCTCCTCCTGCCTCCATGGGGAAGCCCTGACTCTTTGGGAGCCTATTAGCTGGGCCAAGTAGAGAGTTAAACATACAAACTGACAAAGGGGCTGTGGAGCTATTTCAGAGCACCCCACTATCCAGGCAGATGGTCCTGGGCCAGATGGCTTGGGAGGTGGGGGGCCGGGGGATGGCAGCCCAGGTGTTTGCTGTGGCAGCATAGGTGTGTGAGGAAGTGTTCACTTGTCCACCTCCCGCCTCCCTCGGATTTCTCCTCCAGAGGGGGCGCTGCCCAACTCTGACAGATGTGCAGTCTGGGAAGCTTTCCAGGCCCAGTGTGGGGAAAGAGGGCAGTTCACCCCATGCCAGGACCTGCTCTGGCAGAATGGGAAGTTGGTGAGCTTGTCTTGGTGCTTTTAAGGTTCCTCTGCTCAACTTTCTTCACCTTCAACCATTGACCCCTGTACCTTCCAAGGTTAGCATGCTGCATTCCAATTTGGCAGCTTCTGTCTCTCTCTCACTCCCTCAAAACTCCTTCAATTTTTCTGGGGATGTTATTCATACCTGCGGAAGCAGTTGATCGGTTGCAGCAGCCCATGCTGGTGACTTAGACCCTTAATGTGTCTCCCCTCCAGAAACCCCCTTGTTGTGACTCTTGCTACCCGTAGGAGTTTAGCAGCACCACAGGTCAGTGAGGGAAACATCTGTGATGGGCTCGTCACATCCTTTGGGAGAGTACCTGCTCTACTCACATGAGGAAACACTGCAAAGAGAGAAAGCCTACTTTCAATGAGCCACAGCCTCTCTGGGCCTCAGTTCTGAGCATTCAGGGTCGCATGAAAATAAGAGGTTGGGATAACAGCACCGAGCAAAGATCTGGAGGATGCTAGCATGGAAATGAGGTGACATGTTTCAGACACTCGTCACAGAGCCCATTGTTCTTCTAAGGGTGAGACACATTTGGAAGCAGAGGCCAGACAGGCATTTCACTTGTGGGGACATGAAAGAGTATTGAAAGCAGTAGAGTTTAGGGGCCAGATGCATTTTCTGGGGCTGCAGTAATGAAGTGCCAGAAGCTAGGCATCTGAAACAACAGCAGTGTGTTGCTTCACAGTTCAGGAGGCTGGAAACTCAGTGTCCCAGTGTCAGTGGGGTGGTTCCTTTTGAGGAAGTGTCTGTTCCAGGCCTCTCTCCTCGGCTTGTAGATGGCTGCCTTCTCTCCGTGCTTCTTCATGTCATCTTCCCTCTACAACTATCTGTCCCTGTGTCCAAATTTCCGCTTTTATAAACACACCATTCATATTGGATGAGGGGTCTACACTGCTTTGGCATGACCTCCTCTTAACTTACTGCATCTGCAATGACCCTATTTCCAAATGAGATCAAATATGAATCTTGGGAAGGGATACAAGTTAATCCCATAACAGCGCTAAATATGGCTCTGCTGTTACACAGTCCTGAATTCCAACCATGTGGGACCTCACTTAGAAGAGCTCTTCAACATTATGAGGCCTCAGTCTCCTCATCTGTAAAATGTGAATAGGAAGAGGCCATCCCTGAGAGGGATATTTTAAAGACAGTGCTAAAATAATGTCTACAGTGCATTAAACATGTGAATTGGGACAATTTAAGTCCTCAAGGGACAGCAGTTGCTATTTTGATTATGCTGCCCTTGCAGCCACGTGGGGAACTGTCCACCTGATCCACAGATCAGACCCTCTTTGTCCATGTAACTGGGAAAGGAGAGACCAGACCTAGTCCCCAGCCATGTGGGTGTCTAACACAGTCTCCCATAGCTCGAGGCTTGAGGAAATGCTATGTTGAAATAGAACAAAGATTTCCAACACAATTAAAACTCCTTTGGTAAAGAAATAAAAGATTTGTGGCAGCAAAGAGTATGAAGCAGAAGTAATAATTCAGATAACATCAATGCATGTTATTTTATGTTTTTTCACATAAGATCTTCTTAAAAGTATATTCTTCCTTCTCAGTTTCTTTTGTCTTTAGAGGAAGCAGGCAGCTCAGAAATGAAGTTCTGGCAATTTGGAACCATTCTCTGGGATTCCTCCTATTCCTCCGACTTCACAGTCATTTTCAAATAGTGTGAGAGAAAAGATTCCTGCTTAAATATGTCTCCCGTCTCCCAAACCTAAAGGTCTCCTGTCTGTAACAGAAAAGCACCACAATAGCCATGTTCCTATCCAATTAGGAGCTTGAGCTGATAAAATATTTCCTGCCAAGAATAGCAATTCAAGAGAAAAGGAGAGAGAGAGAGAGAGAGAGATTTTCTTCTTCAAAAGTATGGAAAAAAGGCTTTTAATCAGAGAAGCAGATCTTTCTTTTTATTACTGAGGATAATATGATATGAAATTCTCCTCAAAACTGCACATAATGAAGGTAAAATGAATCATGGGAAAATTCCCTTCTGTTACTGTAAAATTCTGATGAGCATGGGAGAGTTTAGAAGTGTTTTAGTTAGTTAGTCTGAATTAGTATCTGCTTTTTCTCAAAAGAAGATGATCTCTTTTGGTTTAAAGAAATATCCTCAGGCACTTGAGGTAGACTAAATAAATGCCCCCAGATATGTCCAGGTCCTCATCACTAGAACCTGTGAATGTTACCTTATGTGGTGTGGTGATTAATTGTATTTGTCCACTTAAATCTATGTTACCCAGTTTTTTTAAAACTTTTTTTTTTTTTTAGAAATGGAGTCTCACTATGTTGCCCAGGCTGGTCTTGAACTCCTGGGTTCGAGTGATCCACCAGCCTCAGCCTCCCAAAGTGTTGAGATTACAGGTATGAACCAGGGCACCTGGCTGGTACCCAGTTTCTTGATCAAACAGCAATCTACATATTACAGTGAAGGTAATTTTTAGATGTGATTCACATTTAAATAAGTAGACTTTGAGTAATATGGGTTATCCCCCCATAAAATGGGTGGGTCATATCCGATCAATCATGGCCTTAGGAGAAGATAATAAGATTCCCCGAAAAAGAGAATTATACCTCCAGACTTCCTTCAGACTCAGAACTGCAACATCAACCCTTTCCTCAGTCTCCAGCCTGCTAGCCTGCCCTGCAGAGTTTGGACCTGTCAGCCTCCATAATCATGTGAGCCAATTCCTTAAAATAAATGTGTCCATATCTATATATCTATCTAATCTATCTATCTATCACCTATCATGTATCTATTATCTATCATTGCTTGTTATCTATCTATCATTGCTATTATCTACCTATCTATCTAATTGATTCTGTTTCTCTGGAGATGTGATAACATTCAGGGTCTTGAGATGGGGAGATTATCCTGGATGATCTGGGTGGGTCCAATGTAATCACAAGGGTCCTTATAAAGGGATTGCAGAAGAAGTCAGAATCAGAGAATGTGATGTGATGACAGGAGCCAAGGCTGGAGATGTGATCTGCATATGGAAAAAAGGAGGCCACAGTCAAAGGAATCCTGGCAGCTTCTAGAAGCTACAAAAGGCAAGGAGACAAATTATCCACTCAGAGCCTCAAGAAGAAGCCAGTCTTGCCCACACCTTGACTTTGGGCCTTCTGACTCCCAGGCCTATAAAAGAATACATCTGTGTTGTTTCAAGTCACCAAATTTGTGATAATTTCTTATAGCAGCAATAGGACACTAATACAATGACTAAGAGCTACCAAAGAAAACTTGTTGGGTATGTGAAATAAAAGTACTATTAGAGCCGTGTATTTTTATTTATTATTATTTATTTATTTTGAGACAGAGTCTCACTCTGTCACCCAGGCTGGAGTGCAGTGGTGGGAGCTCAGCTCACTGCAGCCTCCGCCTCCCAGGTTCAAGCGACTCTCCCACCTCAGCCACCTGAGTAACTGGGGTCACAGGTGCATACCACCATGCCCAGCTAATTTTTGCATTTTTAGTAAAGCTTGGGTTTCACCATGTTGGCCAGGTTGGTCTTGAACTCCTGACCTCAAATGATCTGCCTGCCTCGGCCTCCCAAAGTGCTGGGATAGAGCCCTGTATTTTAAATATTGACAGTTATTACCAATAAGGGTTATTATCCTATGTAAGTAGCTCTTACAAATAAACACAAAGGCAGATGCCTCATAACACAGAGCATTTATAAGAATTCAGAGAAGAGGAAATGGCAACATCAAATAAATGCCATAAATATTTTGCACTAGTTGATAATAATGAGATACTATTTTCTTTCCTACCTGCTTAGTAAATGTCTTGAGTGATAATACTTACTGAAGATAAGACCATGGCAAGGCAGCACTTTCCAACACAGCTGGTGGAAATGTAAATGAAAAGCATTGTTTTGGAAATTATTTACATAACATATATCATGAGCCTTGAAAATTTATATCCTTTCACCCATATGTTCACATTTAGAAATCTAGCCCAAGGAAATAATCAGAGATATGAGCAAAGATGAATGTGTGTGTTGCAGCACTAGATACGAGGTAATGAAAACAACCGATGAATGTCCATCAACGTAACAATAGTTAGGGATATTGCAGTAAATATGATGCAACCATTAAATAGAGTGTTTAAAAAACTCTCTGTCATGGAGTGATGTCAGTGAAAATAGTGAATTAAGGGATTCTAAAAGTCTACCACTGTGGCCAGGCACGGTGGCTCATGACTGTAATCCCAGCACTTCGGGAGGCTGAGGCAGGTAGATCACGAGATCAGGAGTTCAAGACCAGCCTGGCCAAGATGGTGAAACCCCGTCTGTACTAAAAATACAAAAATCAGCTGGGCGTGGTGGCGGGCACCTGTAATCCCAGCTACTCAGGAGGCCGAGGCAGAGAATTGCTTGAACCCGGGAGATGGAGGTTGCAGTGTGTCAAGATCGGGCCACTGCACTCCAGCCCGGGCAACAGAGTGAGGCTCCATCTTAAAAAAAAAAAAAAAGAAAAGAAAAGAAAAAAAGGAAAACAAAAAGTCCACCACTGTATCAAACAATGAAACAAACTTGCAAAAACAGTCGCAATCAATGTCTGACAATCAAACTAAGAAAAACTAACCAGTCTTCAATGTAGTAGCCTTAAAAATAATGTCCCATATTCTCATTTCCAACATAAGAGGAGCAAGATAAGCCCCAAGAATTGTAATTACTAGCCGAGTACCCACCGGTGGTTCTCTGGAAGACCAGCTCAAAGGCTTGTCTTTACCTCACCTAACTGTGCCCACCAGGTACTATAGCAGCTACATGGGGCATTTGTCAAAAACACATACAGATAAATGTTTCAGCTGCTAACACCTGAGGCAATGGATAACAGTTGGTGCAAGCAATACACTAACCAGAAAGCTTGGGAGGGAAGACTGAGGACTGAAATGCTTTGGAGAATAAGGGCTTTGAAAAGCTTCAACCTATTCCTGGGAATCTAGAGGGCCATGTGCATTCCCAAGGCGCTGCATCTGCTCAGGAGAGAACTAAGAAAGCCCTAAGATCTCACCTCTGACTGATGCTGAAATTCTGTGCAAATAGGAAGTGAAGGCTAAAGCACATTTGTAAACTCCCTGGCTGATTGTTGAAGGCATATCCCACAATACACACAGTACGTCTTCAAAGACTGGAAGATGTTTTGGTTCCAGGCATTAATGAAGTCTCTGTCCAATTATTAGCTGACCATTAAGCTGATAAAACAGAGATGTCAGTGGTCACACATTACAAAGAACGCAGACTTTATAAAATCAGTTCAGAAAAGTCACCAAACAAACAACTACAACAAGCAGCAACAGAAAACCACATTATAATATGCAAAATGTCAGGTTATTGACTAAAAACTACAAAGCTGGCAGAGAATCAAGAAAGTATTACCCATACAGAAAAATAAAACTAATCAATAGAAATTATCCCTGGTGAAGTCCAAACATTGGACTTACTCCAATCAAAAGGCAGACACTGACAGAATGCATTAAAAAAAAATCATCCAACTGTAAGCTGTCTATAAGATGCTTAGGCTAGAGTCAAAGACATAAATAGGTTGAAAGAAAAAGATACATCATTCAAAGAGAAATCAAAGAGAGCTGGAGTGGCTATATTCGTATCAGACGAAATAGTCCTTAAGATTTTAAAAAAAGTTACAAGAGACAAAGACAGACATTATTCAATGATAAAAGGGTTAATCCAACAAGAAGATATAACAACTGTAAGTGCATATGCATCTAAAATCAGTCCCCAAAATACATGAAGAAAAAGCTGACAGAATTGATGGAAGAAATAGTCCAACTGTAATATAGTTGAAGGCATTGATAACTCCTTTAATAATAGATACAAAAAGTAGACAGAAGATTGTCAATTACATAGAAGACTTGAACAACACTGTAAGCCCATTGGAACGAATAGACAGCTACAGAACATTCTACCCAACAGCAGAATATACATTTTTTGTCAGATGCATATGGAACATTCTCCAGTATATGTTATACCACAAAACCAGTCTTAATACATTTTGAAAGAGTTAAAGCATACAAAATATTTTCTGTGACCACAGTGGAACTTAGCTGAAAATCAATAATAGAGGGTAAAATGGAAAATTCACCAATATGTGGAAATTAAACACATTTCTAAATAACCAGTAGGTCAAAATAGGAGCCACAAGGGAAATTAGAAAAAATCTTGAGATTAACAAAAATGAAAAGACAACACAATCAAATTTATAAGATCCTACAAAAGCAGTGCTGGAGGGAACTTTATAGCAGTAAATTACTTTCAGAAATTATAATACATTGCATATTTGAAAATTACCAATAGAGTATATTTTAAATGTTTTCACCACCAAACGATAATTATGTGAGTTGATAGATTTGTTACTTAGGTTTATTTAATCATCTCTCAATGTAAACATGTGTGGCTTATGCTTGCAATCCCAGTATTTGGGAGGCCAAGGCTGGTGGATCATCTGAGGTCAGGAGTTTCAGACCAGCCTGGCCAACATGGTGAAACCCCATCTCCACTAAAAATACAAAAAAATTATCTGGGTGTGGTGGAGTGTGCTGCCTGTAAGCCCAGCTACTCAGAAGACTGAGGCAGAAGGATTGCTTGAACCTGGGAGGCAGAGGTCACAGTGAGCTGAGACCACGCCAACGCCCTCTAGCCTGGGCAGCAGAGTGAGACTCCGTCTCAAAAAAAAAAAAAGGTACCTCATAAATATACTCAAATGCTCAATTGTTTTTGTCAATACAAAATTATTTGAAATAATTTTCAAATGCCTTCATTAAATAAAAAGACATTAAGTATCTTAACCTTCAACCTTAAGAAAGTAGAAAAATAAGAGTAACTAAACTCGAGCAAGTAGAAAGAAGGAAATCATTAAGATTAGTGTAGATATAAATAAAATTGAGTATAAAAAAATAGAGAAAATAAAAACAAAAAATTGTTCTTTAAAAAGATTGCTAAATTTTCAAAACAAAGTCCACGAAGTAGCCATTTTATTATTCCTGTTTTACAGATGAACAAGCTGAAGCGTAGGGAGCTGATTCACTTATTAATTCTGCAGTTATTGAAGCACCTCCTTTGTGCCTGGCCCTGGGCAAGGCTCTGGAGAGACAGCTGAGGACAAGACACACCGTCAGGGAGCTTACGTTCTGGGAGGTAGACACACAACCAGCGTGGTGACTCTAAAGCCAGACCTTCCTGATCTGCGGGTTCAGGAAAGGTTTTTTTAGAGCGAGAGAGGTATAAGTGAATTCCTGAGGGAGTGAAGGACGCCCTTCACCAGAGGGAGTACTGCCATGCTGAATTTCAGCCAGTAGAGGCCCATCCAGGGCTGGCAGGCAGAGCTGGCACTGGGACCTGGGGGGTGGCCAGCTCTGTCACGCATGTACAGTGCAGTAGGCCTTCTTCCCTGGGCCTCTGCTCTCCGTGAGAAAGTGTCTTTCTTCTTCCCTTCCCCTCACTCTTCTGGGAAGGAGTTCAGGAAGGGAGAACTCTGTCTGTTTCAGGGTCTTGGGTCCTTTGAACAGGTCTAGTTACCAGAACTGAGAGGCCCATTTCTGCCAAAGCTACAGACACAAGCCCCAGTGATGGGTGTGGAGTTCTGGTAACCTCACTGTAGGAGCAGAGGCTGGGGGAGAAGAGAAATTACATTGTTTCTTACTCAAGGTTACAGCCTTCAGGCACAGGGCTGCCTCACTCAAAGGCTGAGTGGCTGGAGACCCAGCAACCAGAGCTGTCTCCCGACATGGTCCTTATAATGCAGTGATGGAGGACTGAGGCTGGCCTAACAGCTGCTGGCAGATAGCTCTATGTTCTCATCCAGATCACATTAGATACCATCTCTGTGACCCTAGATACTTCACTTAAGTCACGCGGAGTTTCTGTTTCATCTTTAAAATGGAGGCAATCAGAGTATATACTTCATCAAGGTGTTTGGGAATCAAATAAGATACATTTAAAATGCTGAACATGGTAGACAATAAATGTTTGATGCTGAAAACAGAAAGATCAATACAACAGACAATTAGGCTGACAAACAAAAAAATAAAGAAAACCCAAATTGCTAAAATCAGGAATGGAAGTGGAGATATTGCTATTGCCCTTGCAGATATTAAAAAAAAAAAAAAGATTATAAGAAAATACTAGGAACAATTGTATGCCAATAAATTAGATAACCTAGCTGAAATGAACAAATTCCAGGAAACACACATTACCAAAACTGACTCAACTAGAAATAGAAAATCTGAATAGATCTACAACAGATAAAGCAATTGAGTGATTAATTTTTAAAAACTTTCAACAAAGAAAAGCCCAGTACCAGATGTTTCCAGCAGAATCAACATCCGTCCTCAACTTCTTTCAAAAATTGAAGAGGAAAGAACACAGCCTAACTCATTCCATGAGACCAGCTTTATTTATTCTGATACCAAATCTAGACAAAGTCATCACAAGAAAAGAAAATACAGATCTTTATGCATATATCATCAACAAAAATCCTCCATAAAATATTATCAAAATTATATTTTAAAATCCTCAACAAAATATTAGCAAGCCAAATCTGGTGGCACATTAGGATTATTCACCATGACCAAGTTGAATTTATCCCAGGAATGCAAAGGTTCAACATGAGATAGTCAATCAGTGCAATACAACACCTTATTAAGGGATTAAGAAGAAAACCACATGAACATCTTAATTGATGCAGAAAAAGCATTTGACAAAATCCAACGCTCTTTCCTGATTTAAAAAAAAAAAAACTGAACAAACTGGGAATTGAAGAGAGCTTTTTCAACTTCATGAAGGGCACCTATGAAAAACCCACAGCTAACAGCAGATTAATGGGAACAGATGGAAAACTTTCTTCCTAAGGTCAGGAATAAGACAAGGATGTCTGCTCTCAATGTGATTATTCAAATTGCACTGAAAGTTCTAGCCAAGGAACATAGGCAAGTAAAACAAATAAAAAGCATTTGAACTTGAAAGGAAGAAGTGTAACTATCTCTAGTTACAGATGATACAATCTTATATATACATAATCCTAAAGACAGAACAAAAAATTATTAGAGCTGGTAATTGAGTTTGGCAATGTTGCAGGATACAAGATCCATACACAAAAATATGTTATAATCCAATACATCAGCAATGAACAATCTGAAAATAAAATTAAGAATGCAATTCCACTTACAATAATGTAAAAAAGAGAATAAAATACTTGGGAGTAAATTTAACCATGAAAGTATAAGTTTTGTACACTGAAAACTACAAAATGCTGTCGGAAAAAATTAAAAGATGTCCTAAATAAATGTAAAGACATTCATAGACTGAAGAATTTAATACTGTCAAATAGCAATACTCCCCAAATTAATTTACAGATTTAATGCAATCCTTATAACATTTCCAAACATTGTTTTTGCAAAACTGGACAAGCTGATTTTAAAATTCACATGGAAATGCAAGGAACGCAGCATACTTGAAACAATCTTGCAAGGGAGAACAAAGATGGAGAACTCACACTTTATGACTGATTTCAAAATTTACTACAAAGCTACAGTAAGAAAAACAGTGTGGTACCGAAATAAGGGTAGACATATATGTCAATGGAAGAGATCGAAAGCCCAGAAATAAATCATACATCTATAGTTAAATGATTTTTCTTTTTTTAAAAATTATTATTATTATACTTTAAGTTCTAGGGTACATGTGCATAACGTGCAGGTTTGTTACATATGTATACTTGTGCCATGTTGGTGTGCTGCACCCATCAACTCGTCAGCACCCATCAACTCGTCATTTACATCAGGTATAACTCCCAATGCAATCCCTCCCCCCTCCCCCCTCCCCATGATAGGCCCCAGTGTGTGATGTTCCCCTTCCCGGGTACAAGTGATCTCATTGTTCAGTTCCCACCTATGAGTGAGAACATGCGGTGTTTGGTTTTCTGTTCTTGTGATAGTTTGCTGAGAATGATGGTTTCCAGCTGCATCCATGTCCCTACAAAGGACACAAACTCATCCTTTTTTATGGCTGCGTAGTATTCCATGGTGTATACGTGCCACATTTTCTTAATCCAGTCTGTCACTGATGGACATTTGGGTTGATTCCAAGTCTTTGCTATTGTGAATAATGCCGCAATAAACATACATGTGCATGTGTCTTTATAGCAGCATGATTTATAATTTTCTACAAGAGTACCAAGACCATTCATGGAGAAAAGACAGTCTTTTCAACAAATGCTATTGGGAAAACTGGATATCCTCACGCAAAAGAGTGAATTTATGCCATATATACATATTAACTCAAAAATGGATAAGATCTGAATTTAAGAGCTCAATATTGTTTCTCAGCCTTTTGGTTAAGATCAAGTGAAGAGCTAAACATATAAAGCCCTTAGACAGAAAAATAGGTGTAAATCTTTGTGAACTTGGATTAGGCAAAGGTTTCTTATATATGATGCCAAAAGCACAAGTAACCAAAGAAAACAACAAATAATTTGGACTTCATCAAAATTAAAATTTCTATGCATCAAAGACACAATCAAAAAAGTGAAAGAACATTTCACAGAATTAAAGAAAATATTTGTAAATTGTATACTACGTTGATAAGAATGTAGTATTTGGAATATGTGATAAACTCATAATTTTGTTAAAGAACAAAAAGTTTCAGTTGGAAAATGAGCAAAGTACTTGAATAGACATTTCTCCAAAGCTTTATAAGTGGCCAACAAACACATGAAAAGGTGCTTAGCATCATTAATAATTAGGGAAAGGGAAATCAAAACCACAATGAGATACCAGTTCATAACTAGGATGGCTATACTTACATAAATGGAAAATAACAAATGTTGCAAAGAATGTGGAAAAATTGGAGCTCTCATACATTGCTCGTGGGAATGCAAAATGGTGCACCTGTCTTGAGTAAAAGTTTGGCAGTTTCTCAAAAAGTTGAACAGAGTTACCGTATGACCCAGCAGTTCTACTTCTGTGTATGTACCCAAGAGAATTAAAAACGTGTGTCCACACAAAAATTTGTATACAGATGCTCATAGCAGCATTATTCATAATAACCAAAATATGGAAATGATCCAAATATTCATCAACTGATGAGTGCCTGAATAAAATGTGGTATATCTATACAATGAAATAGCATTTCACAATATAATGAAATTGAAGTTTTGTTACATCCTACAACATAGATGAATCTCAAAAACATTATGCTAAGTGAAATAAGCCAGTCACAAGAGTGCACATACTGTATGATTTCACTTATATGAAATGCCCGGAATAGACACATTCTTAGAAACAGAAAGTAGTTAGTGGTTGCCAGGGGCTGGGACACGAAAAAAATGAAGTGACTATTTAGTGGATATGGGGTTTCTCAGGTGATGAAAATGTTCTGAAATTTAAGTAGTGGCGATGGTTGCAAAACATACTAAAACTAACTGAATTACCACTTTAAAATGGTTAAACTGGTGAACTTCATGCTCTGTGAGTTTTATCTAATTAAACATTTTTAAAAATAGTGTATAAAAGTACGAAAAGTGTCACTTTACTAGTAGGTAAATTTTAAAAAAAACTCTTTTCTGTGTAGTGACACAGGAAATACCTTATTTTTAAAAATTAGGATACAAAATAATAGATATATCAGTTCCCGATTACATAAAAGACATGCGTGAGAGTGTGTGTAACCAAGAAAAAAAAAACAAAAAGAACATGTGAAAATGTTAATGGTGATTGTCTCCAGGTGTTAATTTATGTTATCTTCCTTATAACTTACCTACATATCTGTAATTTTAAAATTATCTAAGTGACATTATTTTAAAATTTTAATTCATTTTATGTTTTAAAAAATATTTTAACTTTTATTTTTAGGTTCAGGGTTACATGTGCAGGATTTTATATAGGTAAACTCATGACTCAGGGATTTGGTGTACAGATTATTTTATCACCTGGGTACTAAGCATAGGACTAAGTGAACATTATTAATTTTTATTTTTGAGTTACACAGGAAACATGAATATCCTCACTATAAAAAAAGAAATCAAACAGTACAGACAAAGAAAGAAAATTCCCCTTCATGTTTCAGTTGATCAGTTGATCAGTTAAATACCAGTTTCACCAGTGTGGTTCATGTCTTAGCAGACCATTTGCTATTGATTTACTGAGGTCCATGCACACTTAGAAAAATGTAGGTTTTCTTTTTGCACTTTTTAAAAGCACAAATAATACATGAACCACAGTATGCCTATTATTCTGCAAATTATTTTTCTTCCTCTTAATTATGCAAGAGTTCTCAGTGTCCTCACAGAGATCTAGCCCCCACTTTTTAGCCGCTGCATGGAACTCCACAGCATGGACACGCTTCACGTATCCCATTGGATAAAATGTCCATCATTTCTAAATTTTTCTCTACAGACAAACTTCATTAGTTGTGCCTCTTTGGGTACCCGGGCAAGGATCTTCCAAGGAGAGTTATCTAGAAACAGCAGTGCTAGGTCACAGGCCACGTGCTCTTCAAAACTGTAATAATTCTACCACCCTTTCCTCCAGAAAAAAATGTCCCAAACTGTTTTGTTATCACTTTTATTATCAATACTATTTTTTCACCACATATTTCTTTATAATTAGAAGATAATTAAGCCTTTCCAATGTACTTTTTGTTTTCTTTTTTAGCTTGGGCACCAATAGCCAAGATAGGCACCATTGGGCTGAGATTCAACGGGAACAGAGTTCCTCACATCCCACCTTCATTATCCTTATCTGCAAGTAAGGAGAATAATTATAGTGGTCCTTGGAATAACAATAATGTCTGATATTCATGTTGGTATTTGTGGTTTGCAAGATGCTTCTGATGCACAAACCAACCAGTGAGCCTCATGACCGTTAAGCAAAGTGGCAACCAGGTGACCAGGCTGAGGTCCAAATCCTGACTTGACCACTTACTACCCAGCTGGGTGATGTTGGGCTCGTTGCCCAGCTTCTCTGTGCCTCAATGTTCTCATCTGTGTTAAAGCAGGGATAACAGCAGTGCCTCTCTCCTGGCTGTGGTGTGGACAAACTGAGATGAGATGCCTGGTACGTAATATCCCTCAGTCAAAACCAAATTGTGTTGTGATGATACTAGCAATACATGAACAATCAGCTAGTTTTACACTAGAAAGTTAACTCTGTTTCCTTCCTTGTCTTCCTGCTGCAGTGGAAGAAGAGGCTACCCTAGACTCTTGCCTTGAGGCAGATCATGCCCAGTTTGCATTTAAGGAGACAGCAATACCCACCTTAACACATACTGTAAAAAATTTAGTTGTTGATGTTTCTGGATTTTGGTTTGATGGGCTACCTAGTTCTAGTGTGAAAGGACCAGGTGAGAGAAGAAGTGTCTTTAGGGTAACAGGGAAGGAAAGGCAGAGGTTCCCATCCCAGCCTCAGCAAAGAGTGAGGGTCATGCATCCCAGGCTTGGCAGGGAAGGGACAGAGAACCGCCTCCAGGGACCATGAGGGCTGGGATGATGGATTCCCCCACAGAAATCCTCCAGTGCTTGAGATTCAAGGGGCTTTGTAATGTTTTGGCACTTTGCACAGCCAAAATACTGGGGTAGAGGGAAGAGGGATGGGAAAGGGAAGATAGAGGTATATCTGCCTCCCCAAGGGGGCAATTGCAGGAAAGGCATGGTTAGGTCACATATTTTATTGTTTTTGTTTCATTACTGCTTTGTTTTTTAGAGGCTCCTTCATTTATCAGTATTCTTTTTCAGCCATTAATTGTCTACTAATTCAGTTATGAATTTAAGACTACTGTCACCAAGTTATTACACATTTCCAAAACATTATCAATTCTCTGTGAAGATGCCCCAATAGAATGTAGTCCAGTGCATTCAAGAGCGTGATACACAGGCCATCAACAGTAGTGAGATGGTTATTGGAGGCCCACAGACATTTCTTAATGGTTATTTATCTTAATATGCATATACATAGACATACGTATTATTTACACCACTTTTCCACTTATGATAGTCATGTGAAAGCTCCTTTGTAAAAAATTTATTTAAGTTGAATGAAACAATTTAAAGTAAAACTATTAGGTGAAAAAGTGGCTCTAAGATGTGACAAAAGTTGAGCAATGATTAAGGTTTGGGAAATCCTGTTGCAGAGAAGAGGAATCCACTGTGTGTGTTGGTAGGTAAATGTTACAACTTGTTTTTAATCCTCTCTAGGGCCATGTAGAAATAGAGTCACAAATCAAAGTAGTTCTCATTTAAAATCCCCTCTACTTTGCAGCCACAGCTTTATAGATTTGTTTTCTCTTTGCCGTGTGGCAGCAAAGTCCATTTTTACATCCCATACCATCCAACCACCTGCCTCCCCCAAATGAATTTCTTAAGGAGAAGATGCATGTTGCCCAGGGGTCTTAGTTCATTCAGGCTGCTACAACAAAGTCTCACAGATGGGGTGGCTTATAAACAGCAGAAATCTATTTCTCATAGATCTAGAGGCTGGAAGTGTGAGATCAGGGTGCCGGCCTGGTGAGGTTCTGGTGAGGACCTTCTCCGGGTTGCAGACTGCTGACTTTTCATTGTATCCTCACATGGCAGAAAGAAACTGACAGCTCTCTGTCTTGTTCTATAAAGGCACTAATCCCATTCATGAGAGGGCCACCTTCATGATCTAATTACCTCCCAAAGGCCTCACCCCCAAATACTGTCACGCTGGAATTAGGGTTTCAACATATGAACTATGGGGGACACAGAGATTTAGCTCATTACACCTGGTGAACATGCTTACCCATTCCAGCTTCAGTAAGCAATGCCCATAGTGCAGCTCCTGCTTCACGATCTCAGCCTTGGTGGGGAGCTGGCTGAGAGTTTTTAACTTCTTCCCACTGATTTTATTTTATAAAATTTTACCAGAAGGTCTTACTAGAAAAGTTAAAATAGTTTACCTACCATGTGCAAATTGGCACCATTTACAGATATGGGGGAATGTAACTCATGGACAATATTTGATTTTTACACATTGTGATTTTAATTAGAAATGTTAATTAAACACATATGCTAACCTGAAGCTGCCAAAAGGCAAAAAATAAATATTTGTAAAGAATAAGTTACCCAGTGTATTGTCATATGATTTGGCACAGATGAAAATATCTTGGCAAAAAGCTAATGTTTCAAGGCAAACACTAGTGGCTGGAGCTTAAAGATATAAATTTCAGTACCATCTCTTGCTCTGACCAGATTTATTTATAGGCAAACAAATCAATTCTCCAATCTATGCCTCAGTTTCTTCATTTGTAAAACAGTGGAGCTGAGATGTCCTCCATGTAGTTGTTGAAAAGGTCAAACGAGAAAGTTTTCAGTGTTTCGCAAAGTCTAGGGCAGCCTCTGGATGCTTTGCCATGAGGTCCCAGCCCTCCCTGGTTCCTGGAGCTCTGCTCAGAGGTCACCATGAACAGATGAAGGGTTTGCATCCTCGAGCTCCAAATGGAAAGGCAAATAACACACTGCAGGGCTGAGAATTCCAAATATTAAGACCCTTCTTGTGTTTGTCGCTCCTCTCCAGTGCTTGGCAATAACGTAAGGCAAATATCAGGAACCCAGAGGGGAATTAATGTTAAAAAAAATTAAAAATTCTGGTGTGCTCTGGTGTAATTAAGCAATATAATTAAAGTCCTCCTATTGAAGCCAGTTGACAGGAGACCCAGGTCACCATTGCAGAGGCAGTGAAGGTGCCAAAGTTTGTTTGCTTCTTCTGAGGTTTATCCATATTTCATGTTTTTACATCACTGTTCCTGTGTCAGAAACACAGAAAAATGTGTGTATGTGTCTATCTTCTACTACTAGTCTACAATTTCCTTGAGGGAAGGGGCTGTCTCTTGTCAGTCTTTGTTATCCTCTGTGTACCGACAATGATCCTGACATGTGATTAGTGTTCATGCTGCGAGCCTTGTCTAAACTCACGGAGCCCGACTATCTCCCAGTTACCTATTCTGGGAAGTCCTCACTGCCCACTGAATTTGAACAGTTCCCTCTAATGATGGAAATGCATTCTGTGGTTACTCTAATTTTGAGTGAAGTAAAGGTCTCATTGATTAATAACTTCGTGCGGTAGTCCCAGGCAACAGGAGCTTCTTAAATGCCCCTGGGGCCCACTGGGGCAGTCACTCACTCATGCATTCAACAAATCTTTATTTAGCATCTTTTATGTGCCAGGCAATGTGATGGATACAGTGGATACAGTGATAAATAAAGTTGGCAGAGTTCTGGCATTCAAGAAGTGTATATACTCTAGAGAAGGAAACAGAGAGCGGAGAGGAAAACCTGTCCTGTGTTGAAAGCTGGTGGTACAGGTAATGAACGACTCTAACAAGGGAGTAGATGGTGGCTGAGGAAGGCCCATCAAAGGAACAGAGATCCATAGAAGGAAAGGAACCATGGAAATACCTAGAAGAGAACATTTTTAGGTACGGGGAACAACAAGTCCCAGATCAGGAGATGAGAGCCAGCTTAACATGGGCTAAGAACAGAGGAAAAACTGAGTTTGCTAGAACTTACAGAAGGGAAGTGTGGTGGAAGATGAGGTCAGGGAGACAGGTAAGTCATCAGGTGGGCCACTGGGGCCACGGTGCAGAGTCTAGATTTCATCCCTACAGGAAGGGGAACCTTGGGGGGTCTGAGTGAGGGAGTGATACATCTGATTTTCCCCTTTAGAAGATCTCTCTGGCAAGTGTGTGGTTATATGACCAGCAGGGGAGCAACAGAGGCAGGCAGCTGACTTGGGAGGCCAGTCTTAGAGTGAAATGATAAACTCTTGGAGCAGATGGTAGAGGTGAAGATGGAAGTACAAGAATATAGATGGATTCCTGTCCCAGGTGAGACAGGTTGGATCAGTGGCCTTCTCTGACCACTTCCACCCTGAGGTGTTATGGATTCTACAGTTCTAAGATTGTAGAGTCTGTGACTTCTGAGTTCAGAGTCTCACTCCCAAGATTGGGCCCAGTGGTAGGTCTGACCATGCTTCTCAGAGCAGCATCCTACAGGGATGAAAACTCAGACTCCCGTCTCGAACCTCAAAACCAGAATTTCTCCCTGTAACAGACACATCAGTTCATAACCACAAATCTCAGGCCACCACGTCAGCCAGGCAAGGAATATGTCTATTTGTGTATTCACTAAATGTATCAAGTAGAATAATGGTCCCTGAATGATGTCCACGTCTTTGTTCCCAGGATCAGGACTACATAGCAAAGGGAACTTAAGGTTGCAAATGAAATTAAGGTTTCTAATCAACTTGCTTTAACATTATTCAGGTGGTCCCTATGACAAGCGTTCTTAAAGTGAAAAAGGGAGGCAGAGAAAGAGATGTGACCTTGTAGGATGCTCAGGTGACGCAATGTAAGAAGGACTCAACCTGCCATTGCCAGCTTTGACGTTGGAGAAAGGGCCCGCAAGCCCAGGAATGTGGGAGGCCGGAGGAAGCTGGAAATGGCAAGAAAACAGATTCCCTCCTAGACTCTCCAGAAGAAATACATCCCTGCTGACACCTTGATGTTAGCCCTGGGGAGCAGCCATGTCAGACTTCTAACCTGCAGAACTGTAAGATAATAAATGTGTTTTGTTTCAAGACACTAAGTTTGTGGAATTGGTTACAGCAGTGATAGAAAACTGATATATTAAACTTCAATAATCGTTGAGGTCTCCATCCCACCAGATAATGGAAACTTACACTCAGTCACGTTGAGATTTCCCCTTCCCCCAAGGTCGTTGCTAACTTTTGGGGGCAGGATTCATAGGCAGCTGGAGATGAGGGTGGGAGTGTCTGGTCCTGTTGTGACGTGTCTGTGCTGGTGTCCTTGAAAGTGGTGCATCGTGCATCTGATTCTTGGCTGTCACAACATGCGGGCTGTGTCTGCAGCGTCCTTCACTCCTGACCTTTGGGCCTCTCCCAGCCCTGCTCCTACTGTCAGTGACTTGCCTGCTCCTCTCACATGCAGCGGGCAGGGGAGGAATGGCCGCCCTCCAACCTTAGTCTGGAATCCCAAGAAGTGCTGGGAGGCTGCCTCATGGCCTTTCTGAACACCACAGGCCTTGTCGCTCTTTATATTCCTGTCCAATTTTTCTCTTCCTGTCCAAGACTAGAGAATTTTCCTCTGGGGCAGCAAAACCTGCCTGAAACTATCACATGTGCTTCTAAGTCTTTGTCTTCAGCCTTAACCTTGGGTTATGAGTCTGATTCCTTTGCCCTCAGATTCTGATGTGACACCTCTCTCTTGAAGATTGGAGGGTCCATGGTCTCCTGCCCCAGTGGGGAGGGTTGTGAGATCATAGGAAATACCAGAGGGGATCCCCGATTAATTCTTCTGGATATTTTTCCTCTGTATCAGTAGTGGTGTTAGCCAGTTACTGTCACCTGTGAAAGGAAGCCCGCCTGACTGCAATGCCTGTGTCTGAGGTGGGACCCTGACTCATTGTTCAGGGGACCAGGGAAGTAAGAGGTGGCCGGGCTTGAGAAAAAGCTGTGGGGCAGGTATCAGCCAGGCCAGATTCTCTTATTCTCTTGGTCTGGAATTTGAATCAGGACATAGGGACAGTCCAGCTGGCTTCAGGCAGGGGAAGAGACGAGAAGACCCTAAGGAGAAGCAGACATGCTGGAGCACAGAGGCACTCTAGCAGTGAAAAATAAAGGAAAAGAGCCACCAATCCCTATTATAGAGGAGCCAGGACCCCAGTCCTTGAAGCCCTCTGGACCCCACAGGGCTAAACACAAGCCTCTCCTGGATGCCAGGAGGTTCCTGTTCTCCTTGAACTCCTGAGGCTGAACTGGAATTCCCATCACTGGCGGCAGCAGATGGGGTTCTAACACATCAGTTTCTTTTTCGATTCTAAAGGCCTTGTTATGAGTTGACTTTTCTCCCTGCCCGTACTCCCCAACCCCACAAAATTTATATGTTGAAGCCCTAACCCCAGGTACCTCAGAATGTGATCTGATTGATATCGTCTTTAAGAGGTAACTAAGGTTAAATGAGGTCATTCCGGTGGGCCCTCATGCAATCTGACTGGTGCCCATGTAAGAGGAGGAAACTGGAACGTAGACTGTACAAAAGGAAGACCATATGAGGACACGGTAAGAAGGTGGCCGGCTATAAGCCGACCTGAGAGGCCTCAGAGAAGCCAGCCCTGCCAACAGCTTGATCTCGGCCTCCCAGCCTCCAGAGCTGTGAGAAGATGAAGTCCTGTTGTTTAAGCCACCCGACCTGTGGTCCTTTGTTATGCCAGCCAAAGCGCACTAATTCAGGCCTTAAGACCTTTTGTTCTGTGGCCCTGCTGTCCAGGAAGAACAGCTCCAAAGGCAGCACAAACCTTCCCTCCTGCCAGCTCCCAGGAGCTACTTTGAGAAACATGCCCCTTCCTCCTTCCCAAATGAAAGCCAGTGCCCGTCTCTCAGCCCACCCCTCTCTCTTTATGCTTCCATTTTCATGTCTGGATTTCTAAGCCTAAAATGCCTGCTATCTTTAACTTGAAAGACCAGTCAAGTCTTTTGGCAAGGTGGGGGTGGAACGCATCTCCCAACCACACCTCCAGAGATTGCTTTTCTCATTCTTTGGGTCTGAATTCAAGTCCTCCTCAGCCACAAACCTTCTGCCGCATCCCCTCTGGGATTTCCGCAGCAATGAGTTCATCCCACTTCCTCCAGCACAGTGTCCCAGAAGTATCATACCTACAGCACCTGTGGTTCACAGGATCATGTTAGGTGGCACGCAGAGAAACATTTGTCACGTGGTTAGGGTTAATTTTAATGTATAGTAGAAAACAATAAAGCTGGCACTTCAGACCTGTGATTTTACAGGCTTTATGGCTGATGCTGAGGCTAGCAGAGGTGTTAAAATGTCCTACACTAAGTAAATACTGACAGGAGGGGCGTGGCAAAAATCAGCACAGTGGGGTGAGAACAGTGGAAGCTTCGGAGATGAGTATTTTCATGAGCAAATGTGTGCAGCATTGATCTGCAGGAAATTGGCAGAGTGGAGTGGTGCAGGGGTGTGAGTCAGCAAGCGTGAAGGGGGCAGGAGAGGGTTCTAGTCTGCCCTGACACCTCTGTTAGTCCTTCTTCATAACTGACCCTGGAAAACCCGACCCCGGATGTCTGTTTCCCATGGCTACAGTCCATGTGGAAGGCTGCCCAGGCTTGCAGACGAGGCTAGAAAGGCCCTTAGGAACTTATGCTATCGTAGGGGCTCTTGCATCTGAATCTACAGGCATTTCACAGGCAGCAGGGGGCTTCATTTTTTTCCCAACTTCCCTGGTCTTGTCAGAGGCTGGCAACCTCGGCTGTGAAATGAATTTGCTTCCCCCTGTTTAAGCATTGGACAAATGCAAGTTCTTTACCTGAGCCCAGCCACTGAGCAGCACCCTGCAGGGAAATACAACTGTCCAGACAGCAGACAAACCCACTCCACCGTGAAGCCAAGGGTGCATCCCAGTGAAGGCTTGGGGGAGAGGAGGCATAAGACCTGGAAAGCCAGGAAACATGGCGGGTACTTGCAGATGGTCGATCTGTCAGGGGACCTTCAGGCAAGCATGGAAGTCTCTGTCCCCACGCCCAGGTTGAGTCACTGCCGGCTCCCCAGCAGCCGAAAGATCACTTAGCTGCAAATGACTATGACTCCCTCATTTGACTGAGGTTTAGCTTGTTAGTTCTAAGGAGGCTTTAAAAAAATGGAGTATTGTGGGAAAGCATGCAACTGTGTGGGCCCTTTCTGATGTAACCGTGCGTCTCCGGCTATATTCATCCAATGGCATTTAAGGCTCATTAAATTTTGAATCCAGTGTCACCTGCCTTAGGCTCAAAATAGTTCTCCGTGTGCCTTTTGTCTCCAAACTCCATTTTAATGGAAATTGTTTCCATTCACCTCTCCGTTCCCTTCTTCCTGCCAGCAACACCCGATCTTTAACAATCTCCAGTACGCAGTTGTGCGCTCTGTCATTTGTGAACCTGTCATTTGGGGGAATACATTGGACCTTGACTGCTGTAAACAGTTGATGGTAAAAATGCAAGGAGCACTCTTAGGATATTCCCTTTCCCTCCTGCTTCCTCTCTGGCTGTGCAGAAGGACCCCAAACCTCTCACCCTCAATATTACCGATGGCTGGAAGCTTCATGAGACTCACCACAAGATAGTCTCTGCTTCACATCTTGTGTCTTAACTCAGGAAAGTTCCAGGATTTCACACAGGGCGTTCATAAGCCCCATCTAAAGGCAGTAGCTGTTTGTCATAATGAATAATTCTTAAACAGCTCTTCATAAGTGCCAGACACTGTTCTAAGTGCTTATAACTGAGTGGCATGGGGGCTATCTCCTTTTTTATAGATGAAGAGACTGAAGCACAAAGAAGGTAAGCAAATGGCCCAAAGTCACACAGCAATTAAGCTGTGGAGCTTGGATTTGAACCCAGGCCCTCTGAATGAAGTCCAAAGCTATATCCTGCCCACTCTGCTATATGCACTCCTACACCCCTAGTTGGAGGTTGCCTCGTGGTAATGTCAGGCAATCATTTCCAGACCTTTGTATTTTTTCAGAGAAGCCAGAAATCTAAATTTTTATATGAAATGTCCCATTTTTTTTAAATTGGCAAGCAAAATCATTTTTAACACTGTGAGAGCCAAACAAAATATCCCTATGAACAGTAACTGGTTTTTATGCCACCCAGGTGAGACCTCTGGTTTAAACTAACTCTTCAAAAAAAGCAAAGTGGCCATCAAATTCAAACACTTCCATGCCAGCAAGAAGCTTCTTTTGAAACTGAGCAGAAAGCCCAAAGAGCAGGCAGAATTCCATTCTGGGATCCTGGTTGGATATCCCGAAAGTCACCGCGCTTCACGGAGCAGGCAGCTTCTCCAATTGTGACCATTAAGTTGCTTTACAGAAAGATTCAGGGAAACTTGCTTTGTGGTTGGTTGACACCTGCACTGTGTTAAATCAACACAGCAAGTGTAGCAACCAGCACAAGAAATGTCAGCTCTCATTAGCCTGCATATAAATCTGCCTCCACCAGAATCGGGATTACAGAACGTCGGGGAAAATGCCAGGAAGCAAGAACATATGTTGTTCACACAAAAAGAATCTCCAACAATGGGTGTCTTCCTCCACAGTGGAGGCACCTGGAATAGGGACAGGGAGGCTTTGTTTTGCCTTGATGCCGCCCCCACCCCCATCCCCCTGTTCCTGGCCAGGAAACTGGGAAAACTCCATAGCTTCATCATCCGTGGTAGGAGGTTGTGCTAGATTTTCACTGACACAGCTGAACAGTCATGAAATGTCATGAAGAGTAAATGACTTGATCACGCAAAACAGTAATTAGGATGTGGGGCATATTTATGCTTTTTACATATTTTAACACCTAATATTAACGATCTTCCTAATCGTACATAAGTAATCTAGACTTTGTGCAATTTGTTCTGGCCTGCCATGAACAGGTAGTCCTTAAAAGCCAGTGCCCTTTTCCCTTCTCTCTCCCCACTCTGTATCTGCATTCCTGGAAGCCCACCACGGGGGAAGCCAGGCAGGAAAGCTGGCAGTGGGCAATGGAATGCCTTCCCTAAAACACACAGGTCTGGAAGTCATTGGAGGAAACCCAGGAAGGAAGGAAGTTCCCTTGGTGAGAAGTCTTCCTGCAGGCCGTCTAAAGGGGCTGAAGACAGTAAGTGTGCTGATAAATGCATAACAACAGGCTCTCAAAAAAAAAAAAAAAAAAAAAAAAGATCCTTGATTTGTAGCACTCGCCAATTTTCATGAAGTAAATACACCCACTATGGCCAATGTAGTGTCCAAACTTCCGACACAATTTCACTGAACACCCAGTTGGGAAGGGTCTCGAGCACACCATTAGTTGTGCTCGAGCCACCACCTGATTGACCTCAGTCACTTCCTTAACTCCTGTCTGCAAGTAGAGAAATGCAGCAGGGCCATAGCTATAAGGACTATACCCAACTCCAGATATCGTCCAAGATTACCCAGGTCTTTTCTTGTGCAAAATAATTGCACTGGGGAGCTGGTAAGGAATAACCGAATTCATCACCCTGGCTGCACAAGTGGGAAAGTGCAGCTGAGAGTCGGCAAGAGTTTATGTAAGGGTGCACAGCAGTAGGCCTCAGCGCCGCAGCTGGAGCGCCACTCTCCTTCTCTACCCAGCACTTTTTGTGCCAGGACCCTTTCTTTGCGCATTCCCTCCTGGTTCCTCCTCAGGCGCCACAGCTTGCTTTTGTGCCTCACAGTCTCCTTGGCCGGGCCCTGTGTATGTAAGTGTGTGCACACATGGAAGGCGGGGCAGCAGGCTAGCAGCCCTGTGAGTTGATGATGGTTGCCAGGTAACAGGAAGGCATCATGGTGAGGAGCCTTCCTTGGTAGATATGAATAAATGGGCGCAGCAGGGAATGGAGCCTCCCTGGAGGAGGAGAATGTGGCAATGTCTGGTATGAGGGTTCTGAGTCAGAAATGGGGTATAAAACCCAAGAAGGAGGGGTTGGGGAGACATTACAGCTCAAGGGGATGTTAAAGAAGAACTGGTCCATTTCCTCCATCAGGAGCCGAGACCCAGCACTGCCAGGAAGCGACTTGCTCAAGGTCACACCATTCAGAGTCAGGGCCACTGGAAGTGAATGGTAGGATCTAGGGCTCCCACTGAACCCCACTGAATATGATAGAAGCCTCATAAGGCACAAGTAACCCCGAATGCCAAGTGTGGGAAGTTTAACAATAATCTCCATGGCTGTGTGTTTGGAAAGAACTCTGTGGTGCTGCCCTGGTCACCACAGACCTTTTCCTCCCCTTCCCATCCCGGCCCTGGGGAAGGGAGCAGAGCCAGGGAGCAGAGAGAGATGAGAAGGAATGATGCTGACGTCACAGGGGGGGCCTGTGAAATTCCAAGGGGTCACTGGGCTGAACAGATGGCCGGCAGATATTGGTTTTAACTTGCACATGGCTGAGTAAATAATGTTTAAGTTTTTCTTGCCAGCCTGGGGAGCCGACAGATCGCACTGAGTGGAGGTACCTCCACCTCCTGCCCGCATCATCTGCTCTTCCCGGGGTTTTCATTTCCTACCCTGTTTGCGCTTTAGAGCATGGCTGGCTGGTCAGGAAGCCAGTGCCCTTGGAGGCAGGAGCCTGTGTGCGGAAAGAGGGAGGGAAAGGGTGGAGTGGGGAGGAGGCCAGCCCTTTATTGCAGTGTGTGCCTGGGCAGTACCTGTCAAGCAAAATCACCATCAAGGGTGTCTTGGGTAAATTGCCTGGGATAGGGGGAGCTTGTAGTGTTTTAATCCTTGATAACAAAGAACGTGGCATGACTACATACCCCCTGGTCTGCCTGTCAATAAGATTGTTTCTCTGTCCACAGATCAAAGAGCTGGGTCTGGTGAAATGTCAAGGTGGGACTGAGTTTTTATCCTGAAGTGGCCACTCACTGGCCTTTGGCAAGTCTCTTAACTCTGCCGAGCCTCAGTTTGCCCATGCATCTGATGAGGGTGTTGGCGTTGTCCTGAGTATCCTCCTGGGGAAGAAATGTTTGGATGAATCTTGTCTGTGTGAATGGGAGATAAGAATGCAGATGTACATGGTGGACAAGCCCAAATTTGCTGGCATAGCAGAAATGGATTCACTGAATTATTTTTGAGCTCCTACTCCATCAAGCTTAGGATGCAGAAGTGAGTAAGGCGTGAGCACTACCCCCAAGGAGCTCCTCTGAGCGGTGAGACAGATAAGAGAATAAAACTACCAAATTGTCCGTGTGGTGGTTATCAGTGTGGCTCTGGGGTCAGACTGCCTGAGTTTACACTGCTGTCTATCAACTAAAAGCTGTGTGACCTTGGGGTGGTAACCTTTGTGCCTCAGCTTCCTAATCTGTAAAATGAGCATCTTAATAGTCACTATCTCACTGGGATGTGGTGATGATGGAGAAAATGCAAGCAAAATAAGTAACACGGAGGCCTGACCCACCCAGGGCAAAGACTCAACAAATGGCAGCTACTGTTACTACCAAGTCTGTGAGAGCAGTAGCCTAGGATCCCTGGGCTCACAGGGAGAAGACTCAGCCCAGCCTTGGGGGGGAGGTCAGTGAGGGCTGTGAGAGCAGGATCTCAGTTGAGTCCTGAAGGCCAAGTTAAGGGTCGACTAGGAGGCTGGGCATGGTGACTCATGCCTGTCCTCCCAGCACTTGGGAAGCCAAGGCAGACAGATTGCCTGAGTCCAGGTGTTCGAGACCAGCCTGAACAACATGGCAGAACCCCGGTTCCACAAAAAATACAAAAAATTAGCTGGGCATGGTGGCACGTGGAGTCCCAGCTACTTGGGAGGTTGAGGCAGAAGGATGACTTGAGCCAGCAGAGTCAAGGCTGCAATGAGCTGTGATTGTGCCACTGCAATCCAGCCTGTGTGACAGAGCGAAACCCTGCCAAAAAAAAAAAAGTTGACCAAGGAAAATGCAAATTCATTCAGCAAATAGTAAAAATGAAGAGCAAGGCAGATAAATCTCTACTGCTTACAACTCTCATTTAGACCAAGGGCCTGCAAATTTTTCTAGAAAGGGTCAGGTAATAAATATTTGAGGCTTTGCAACCCATGTGGTCTCTGTCACAACACTCAACTCTGCTACTGTGGACGTGTGAAAGCAGCCACAGACAATCCAGAAACACATGAGCATGGCTGTGCTCTGTGAAAAATGTATTTCTGAACACTGACATCTGAATAGCATATCATTTCCATGTCATGGAATATGACTTTTTCTTTTTTTAACATTTAAAAATAAAAAACATTCTTATCTCACAGGCCATATAAAAATAGACAGTGGACTGGATTTGTTCAATTGGACCCATGGGTCATGGTTTGTGGATCCTTGTTCAAGAGTAACAATAGGTACGGAATCAATAGAAATGTGACAGTTTTGGATCATGGCCACGACACAGGACAATGACGCAGTGTGTTGTGACACAATCATGAGGGTGAAGGTACCAATTTAGTTAAGGTGGCTGGCTGTGACTCTGTGAGGAGGTGAAATTTGGGCTCAAATCAGAATATCAGCTAACACTAAATATTGCAAAGTCAAAACAGAAGTAAGACCCAGTCAAAGATGGGCTCAGAGTTTTAAGGGCAGAAAGAAGGTTAGTGTGGCTGGAACATAGGACTTGTGAAGGGAGGGGAGGAATTGACTGGAAAAGAGAAGGAAGATCCTGAAAAATGGATCATGAGAGCTTGAGCATATAAGAACCTACATGTGATTAATTCAATATCTGTGGAACTGGCCTTGGTTTGATTGAAGGAAAATATTTGAAAAGGGATTCACTATGTAAATACCTTTTGTGATTTTTTTCAATATGTAGCGACAAAGGGAGGGAATGTATTGAGTGTGCAGAAACGCTGAATCAGTGTCGGGCATTATTATCTACCAGCCCTAATGAGTCTATTTCTTCTGCAGAGCCTGGGACCAAGCGGGGTCTCCAGCACCCCCAGGCACAGATCACGCATGCCTTCTTGCATGTCTTTAATGAGTTGCTCCCCCTCTGCACAGTGGACACGCTGGCTCTCTGCAGCCAGAGCCCCATGTACTGATTACATTAATCTCTGCCTTGGCTCTTGGGGGGCTTCGCCAAAATAAAGTTAAAATAGATTTGGTCAAAATGTCAGTTCCCAAGGAAGGGAGCTTGGCACTGATGCTCTTGGTGATGACATGGGTCCTGGCCCTCTTCCCTGTGTGTCCCCCTCCCTGACCTTGGTGCTTTGGCAGGATGCCTGAGAAAGAATTTTTGTAACAAAAAAGTTTGTCAAAAAGGTTTTCTGCATATCCCTGGGTTAAGGAAGGGAACGAGTGAGACCATGCTTGGGCCGTTGTGCTAGATGAACCTCTGGATTCTGAGATTAATCTGATTCCCACTTCTCCCACCCCCCACACACATCACACACACACGAACAGACACACATACAACACATGCACACCACACACAGGCATGCACATGCACACAGCACACACATGCACCAAGTGCACACTACACACATGGACACACACACCATATACACCCATGCACACATACCTGTGCATCACACACACCACACATATGCACACCACACATCACACACATGCACCAAGTACACACCACACGTGGGCACATACACCATATACACATAGCTGCACATCACACGTACCATACATACACATACCACACACACCACACACACACATGTGCATACACTCACACACCACATATATGCACCTCACGTGCACTGCACATGCGCACATACCATATACACCCCACACACACCTGCACCACACACACTACACCTACACGCCACACACATGCACCACATGTACACTTCACACATACCCACACACAAACCACACACACATGCACACACATGCATGCCGCACATGCACATTATACACCACATACACATACCACATACATGCACACATGTGCACACATACACCATACACAGTTACCACACACACACGCACACCACACACACCACACACCACACGCACACCATGCGTGCTCACAGCATATGCACACACACACACACACACACACACTGCAGGCACAGGAATGTGTGTGCCCTCACACACAGCTCACATCATTCCAAGCTGAGTGGTTGCATGGCTAGATCCAGTTTAACTTGAGCTTCATCAGTTAAATGAGTGCTTTTTTTTTTTTTTTTGCCATTCCGCAGCTGTTGCCGTTTGCCTACTTTCAATCAATTAACTTTTACTTAAAAACATTAAATTTCTTAATGCTGCTGCATTGGGCCAATTGTACAGTAAATCGTGAGTGTGAAGGAGACAAATCACTCCAATTTGCCTGCCCACGGAACAAAGCCGCCATTAAAGCCAATTCTTCTGTCTTCTCGGAACTCCAGGCATGAAGCAAGGGCTGCTGCGGGGGTGGGGAGGGGAACTCAGTGCCGAGCTGGGTATCCTGAGGACAGCGCATCCACAGCTGGGGCAGGAGCTTGGCCAACTCGATGTGTGGGCAGGGTGGGCTGCTCTGCGGAGGGCCAGGTGGCAAGGTGGCTTGTGAAGCTAATCACTGGGACAAAGGCAGGCTTGGGAGCTTGAGCAAAGGTGGGGTTGCAGAGAGTGCTGCCAGAGGGCGGGTGGGAGAGAGAAGATCCTTAGGAATCTCAGGGGAAGAGTGCACCGGGAGCTTCTTCCCCACCCAGGCCCCTCGGCCCCACATCTCCAGCCACACAACCTCAAGTCAATCTACAAACAGGGCCTGATCCCAAAGCGGGAAAGGCACGAGGTCTTCACATTCCATCTAAACGCCTTGCCCTGCTCTGCCGGCCCGACAGAGTTCAGCGCAGCCTGCCACCCTCTCCCTTGCCCACTCTGCCCCGGCCACACTGAACTTAGAGACGTTCCTGGGGCACTCCCAGCACGTCTTGTCCCGGGCTAGAGCCTGTGCTCCTGCTGTTGCCTCTGCCTGCAGTGTTTTTCCTCCAGACAGCAGTCCTTCCCTCACATCATCCAAACCCCTACTCATTCTCTGAGGAGCACACACCCAGCGCCCTGTATGGCATCATCTTCTCGCTCACTGCATGCTCACCTATTTTTCCACAGCTAACACACCACTTCCCATCTGTCTAATCACTGATGAATCCCCAGGGGCTGAAACAGTGCCCAACACATAGTAGGTGCTCAATAAATGTTTGTTGACTTGTATAAATGGAATTCTTTAGGCTGGCATCTGAGCCTTCAGTGATAACTGGCCTCTTGCTTTCTGGCCTCTTCCCTGAGGACTTCACTTCTCATCCTTGTGCTCTGACTGAATGGGCCTTCCTTCCATCCACAAACACTTGCTGCTCCTGCCTGCCCCTGAGGCCTCACACCTATTGTCCCTGCTCCATCTGCCATGTGAAATACCCTCTCTTCTCCCCATTATACCCCTCAACACACACACACACGTGCTTACACACACACACACACGTGCTTACACACACACACACACATGCTTGAGTTTCTCTTCCTCCAGGAAGCCTTCCTTGACCACACCAACCTCCAGGAATGATTTCTTCCTCTGAGCTTTGGTATCATGATCTCTCCATCCCAGAGGATCTCAGGGCTGATATATCACTGGAACTGCCCTGGAACCTTCTAATAGTCCAGATCCTAGCACCCTCTCCTACAGACTTGGACTCAGGGAACCAGGGTAGGTCCTGTGCATTGGTATTTTTCAAGCTTTCCTGGTGGGTCTCATTGTTAGTAGGGTTTAAGGCGCTGGTCTAGCTGTTTTGCTTAGTTGCCAGCTGGTTTTGCTTGGTTGCCAGCTCACTTTTTACTCTCTCGGTGGGACAATACATGGCTGGAAGGCCATCTCTGTTATGTGCTCCTCACTAATATCCAACACATTCGAGTAAACTGTAAGTGTTCCATAAATGCCACTTAAGAAAACACAGGTCATAGGGAGCCGGCAGGAGCCTCCTGAGCGTGGAGGACTCGGATGCTGGGAACAGCACCATCAGGAGGCAATCACGGCATTTGGAGCTGAGCAGCCTTGGTGTTGAGTTCCAGCTTTCACGCTTACTGGCAGGATAACTTTAAGCAACCCTAATATTCGTTTCCTCTGCCATGGAATGGGGATGGCAGTAGCCTCTCCCTCGTGGGGTTGTGGTGAGGATTTGGTACCATTAAGGATATTGCCTGGCATAGTGCCCAGCCTGCAATAAGTGCTCAGTGAATGGGAGCCACTCTTTTGTTGCTAAAACAAGGTTTTTGCAAAGAGGCAGAGGGCTCTGAGCCCCTCCACGTCTGCCCAGAGCTGACTCAGCAGCAACGCCGGATGCTGCACTGTTAGCTCAGCTCAGCTGCTCCACTTCTCCTCAACCCACTCCTCCGGTCCCAATGCAGGTTGGGGGTCCGACTGGGGCAGCTGCAGAAGTGTGCCCCCTGCCTGCATTCCCTCCCAGGCCTCCACCCCCACCCCTCCTGCCAATCATGCCACATGGCCACCTCCCCCCGCACAAGGAGCCTGGCTGAGCTGCAGCCTCACAGCACATGCAGGGCTCACACATGCTCACCCGGCCGCCCAGCCTGCAGGCCCGTGTGCTGCCATGGCTTGGTGCCCAGTCCTGGGCACAGCTAGGCCAGTGCACAGCCTGGCAGATGGCAGCAGGGTGGGGGCAGAAGGAGAGCGAGAGCTCCTGCTGGTGCTTGAGGTGAGGGTTGGGGTGGAGGCGTCCGTCAGCAGGGGGAGGGAGGAAAGCTTGGCCGGCAGGCAAGAGATGCCGTCATGGCTTGTGTCTGTGCAGTGGATTCCCACACTGTGGCTCCTGGCTGGGTTTTCCCGGAGGCCTGGCTCAACCCAGGCCTGGTCATGACATCAAGGCCATCAGCTGGTGAGCTGAAGCCTGCAGATAAGGACAATTCTGGGACTGAGCGTCCAGGATGCTGCATTCCCCTGCTTTCAGTTCTGGAATCCATCTCCCTCCCAATTCAGTTCAATCAAACTCAGCAATGACTTTGAGAGTGTCTGCTCTAGCCCCAGGTGCCAGGAAACAGCGTGCTGTCCATCAGAAGAACTGAACTGAAATCAGGGCACTGGAGACTGGTCCCAGCCTTGCCACTGGACAAGCTGTGCTTCAGCCTCTCAGAGCCTTGGCTGACACTCCTGGGGATGGGATGGGGGTTACAGTGATGGTTAAGAAAGATGATAGATGTGCATGGCCTTGAAAAACTGCAGGATGCTTTAGAAATGGTGAATTCACTTCATATCTTTAAGGAGAAAAGCAGGAAACACACATGTCTGAGTAGCATCTCATGTGTGGAGGTGGGGAGGGATGTGCCATGTGGGTAAAGCTGAGGGAACTCAGAGAGGGAGGAGATAATTCTTACAGAGGCCATTTAGCAAGGTGGCCATGGTCTTGGGTTCCAGTTAGACACACCTGTATGTCCAGTTTGGGCATTGCCTCACAGCAGCCATGGGATAGTTAGAAAGTCAACTGACTTCTCTGGGCATTGCTGTTTTCATCCGAAAAATGGGATTAAAAGAGTCTTTTTTCCTGGGATCCTGAGGATTTAATGAGATCAGCAAGCACAGAGTCTGGGATATAGTACAATGTTTCCACCACTGTCACCATTGATAGGGTTTGAATATCCCCTCCAAATCTCATGGAATGTTGGAGGTGGGGCCTGGTGGGAGGAGTTTGGGCTCACGGGGCCTGATCTCTTATGACTTGGTGCTGTCCTCATGACATTCCTATCCTCAGGAATGTGCTCCTGAATAAACATTATTTACTCAGCCAGGTGTGAGTTAAAACCAATATCTGCCAGCCATTTGTTCAGTCCAGTGACCCCTTGGAATTTCACAGCCCCCCCCAAGAGTGGTCTGGTTGTTTAAAGTGTGCAGCCCCTCTCCTTACGCTCTCTCGCTCTCTCTCTCGCTCGCTCACTTGCTCCTGCTCTGGCCATGTGACATGCCTGCTGCCACTTTGCCTCCTGCCATGAGTAAAAGCTCCCTGAGGCCTCCCTGGAAGCTGAGCAGATATTGGTGCCATGCTTATACAGCCTGCAGGACCATGAGTCAATTAAATCCATTTCCTTATAAATTACCCAGTCTCAGCTATTCCTTTACAGCAGTGCAAGAATGGCCTAATAGAACCATCATTCCAAAAGGACTGAGGAGATTAAGAACTTACCTTCCTCAACAAACCGTCCTAATAGTTGACATATCCCATTAACCATAACCAACAACCATGGCTGCTACTGATGGAGCATGACAGCGGGCTCACTTTTAGAATTCACCATTGCATTGAACCCTCACAACAGCCCCAAAGGGTAGGTATACTATTATTCCTTTTACACTGATGACAAAAAAAGTAGAACCCAAGTTATGTAAGATACTCAAGACCACATTGTTAGAATTTTGAATGTTGGAGATTTGAATATTGGTCATCTGACTCGAAGATTCCCAGATTCCCTGACCATCATTATACTATCTCCCCAAACCCCAGGGAATGCTCCCACATAGACCTCACCTAACTCCCTGAAACTCGCTGTGGAGTCAGTTTCTCCAGAGAATGGGCATTGGGCCACCTATTAGGCATCTCATTTCCCAGAGTCCCCAAAGGAGAGAAAGTGGAGGCCGGTGATCCTTTCTCCCTGTGGCCACACGGCTCACGTGACCAGGCCCCCCTGCCCCCGCCAACCTCTACTCTCCTTCTTCACTCACCCCACTCCAGCTCCCTGGCCACCTTGCTGTAGCTTGGACTTTATGCCATTTGCAGCAGCTCCTCCCAGTACAGGACCTTTGTCCTCGCCGTCCCCTCCAGGGGTACTTCCCCCAGTGCTCATGGGCTGGTCTACATCTCGTTCTCTACATGTGCCAGCTCCTCAGAGGGCTTCCCTGACACCAGTCCCCAGCTACAGTGCCCCCCTCCCCACCACAGGGCCACCACGTTCCTTAGCTCTGAAAAGATCTCCTCCATCCATTTCCTTGCTTTCCAGCCATCTCCCCGGGGGAGAATGGGAGCTCTGGAGGGAGAGGAAGATTCTTGTTCACCTGTGGGCTGGGAGTGCTCTCCCCAGCACTGGGCACAGTGCTTGACACAAAGTCCATGCTTCATGAGCCCTTGTTGGCGGACTGTGTGAGGCACTCAGGAACGGAGGGCAGCAGGCAAGGTGGGGGGTTTGCCCCATCCGTGATCCGGTGCAGCAACCCCCACCCCTCGCCCCTAAGGAGAGCTCTGGATCTGGCTTCAGAGAAGAAGCTGAGAGGGAAGACAGCTGCCTCCACCGCTCCTTCCTGCTTTCTCTGATGACGGAGCTCAAAGTCTGGGTCAGTGTGACCTGGGAATGAGGAGGAGAAACGCCTCTGCAGGCGAAGTCTCTTCTGATGGGAGTTGTCACTGAGTCACCACTCTTCACAGAGATTCCTGCAGGATTCCCGGAACTCAGGGAATGAACCCCACCAAGGGCCAGGGCCTCCACCTGAACCCCAGAGCCCCTTCTCTTTGGTCTGGGCAGGCACCAGCGGGGTGGTTTTTCAGGCCCCAGATTGAATTTCCCACCTAAATACCATCTCTGGGCCCTGGGGACACTTCCTCCTCAAAGGCCCTTCTATCAAAATTATGTACTCACTGTTTTAGAAGCCAGAGAGAAACAAGGGCTCTCTGGTGATGCTAAAGAGTCCTCAAACCTAAGGATGCAACTTCAGCTCCCAACTATCCTCCCGCACAGCAAGGTCCTGTCCTGCCCAGCATGGGTGTGGGAAACATGGGGGCCTGCAATGTTCTCACATGTCCTGAGTTTCTGAATCACTGCTGGCTCAGAATTAGGCTCAGGAGAACCACATGGAACTGTAAGTCATTTCACTTTGTGCTCAGATGGTTCTCTGCCTCCTTTAAGTATTCTCCCTCCATGCTTCTCCTCCGCTCCAGAATAATCCTGCCATAAAGCATAGATTCTAATTAGTAGTTGTGTGACCTTGGGCAAATGACTTCACCTCTCTGTACCTCAGTTCCCTCACTATTAAGTAGCAATAATAATAACACCTACATCGTAGAATTGTGATGATTTAATTTGATAATGTATCAAAAGCACTTACAACAGTGCCTAACAAAGAGTAAGACTTAGTACATTCTTGTTGTTGTTACTGCTTTTAGTTAAGAAAATGATATCTACTGTAATAAATAAATCCTAGAATCTCAGTGGCTGAACAAAGTAATGTTTGTTTCTTGCTTACATCACAGTCCACAGCACGTGTCCCCTCCACACAATGATTCAGGGATTGAAGCTCTTTCCATGATACACCTACAGCCTCAGGATCTATTTATTCAACCGTTGAGAGGAGAAAGAAGATGGAAGCTCTCACATGGGAGAGTTGGGGGAACCAGGTCTAGAAGAGCATATCACTCCCACCCACTGTTCCCTTGGTGGGAACTCAGTCACATGGTCTTGCCTGCTTGCAGAGAATGCTGGGAAACGTAGTCCAGCTGAGTGCTCAGGAAGAAGAGGAGTGGCTTGTGGACAACTGGTCTCTGCCACAGTTATTTTGTTGTTGTTATTATGCAGTACTTCCACTCAGAAACTATTCCACAACATCCCCACACCCACAGATATGGCTCTCACACTGCCCTACCTCTCTACCCCACCCTCACTTCTCTCCAATACACACCTGCTCCAGCCAAACCAGCAACCTGTGTACCTGATGAGGCTACAAAAATATGGATTGAGACAGGAATACAGAAACCACTTCTGTGTGACTGCATGTGGGTAAAAGCCATGTCAAATTTGTCTTTGCATTGCCACCTCCTAACGTTGTTCCAGGATTATAGTTAGTAGCTAAGAAATGATGATAGATTGAACCAGTGTCCTCATTCCAAAGATATTCTGAATTATTCGATAATTGATCTGGCCAGCAAACCCATGATAACAAATAGCACTGACCTTCAGCTCCAGCATCAGGGAGACATTTGGGAAGGGTGGGGACTAGAGTGAACTGACAACAGGTATGTGAGTGGAAAAGACAGCTGCTACTTAGCATTCACTGATCGTGTCCATTTAGGAGCCAAGTGTTACCAGATCTTTGTTTTTAAAGCAAAAACATGGGATTTTTATGTGCAATCTCTTGGCTTTTTAAATGTAAATTTAACAATGCTTTAGATACAGCATGTTAAAAGCAACTGCAAAAATACAGTGTGTGTAGGGAGGGGAAGAAAGCCTATAATGTGGGCCAAACAGAATACATCTTTAGGGCAACACCAACCCAAAGCTATCATTTGCAACCTCTGCTATAAACCATATCTGTAGATGTAGTTGAAGAAATGGTAAGCAATTTTATTGGCCAAAGTTGCTCTGTATTAATCAAAACAAGCAAAACAAGGAATCCATGAAGAAACATGGATCCCTTCAGGATCCCTTCAAGATTCATGTTTCAGGTAAGAATGTTGAGTATTTCTTGAATATCTTTTTCACCTTCATCAGAAGTCAAGATTTTAGGTAAATCATCACTTTTTCCTCTCATTTTTGGGGAACTGTATTAGTCAGAGTTCACCAGGGAAATAGAACAAACAGCATACACACACACACACACACACACACACAGAAATTCATTGTTAAAAATTGGCTCATGAATTATGGAGCCCGAGAAGTCCCAAGATCAGCAGCCAGCAAGCTAGAGACTCAGAGAGCCAATGTCTAGCTCTAGTATGAAAGCGAGCGAGATCAAGACCCAAGAAGAGCTGAGGTTGAGTGCAGTGGCTCATGTCTATAATCCTAGCACTTTGGGAGGCTGAGGCAGGAGGATCTCTTGAGGCCAAGAGTTTGAGATTGACCTGGGCAATGTAGTGAGATCCCATCTCTTAAAAAATAAGGAAAAAATAATTTGTTTTTTAATGGCTAGATACAGTGGCTCATGCCTGTAACTCTAGCACTTTGGGAGACTGAGGCAGGGGGATCACATGAGCCTAGAAGTTCAAGATCAGTCTGGGCAATATAGTGAGACCTTATATATATCAAAAATTTAAAAATTAGCACCACCAAGTGTGGTGTGCACACCTGTAGTCCCAGCTACTCGGGAGGCTGAGGTAGGAGGATTGCTTAAGCCAGAGAGGCAGAGGTTGCAATGAGCTGTGATTGTACCACTACACTCCAGCCTGAGAGACAGAGCAAGACTCTGTCTTGAGACCCTGTCTCAAACAAAGTAAAAGAGAAGCACTGACGTCTCAGTTTGAGTCTTAAGGTGAGAAAGGACCAATGTCCCAGCTCTAAGCAGTGAAGCAGAAGGATTTCCCTCTTACTCAGCCTTTTTGTTTTATCTAGGTCTTCAATTACCTGGATGAGGCCCACACATATAGGGAAGGCAGTTTGCTTTGCCGAGTCTACTGATTTGATGTTAATCTTTTCCATAAACACCCTCACAGACATACTCAGAAAACTGTTTGACCAGGTGTCTGGGGATCCACAGTCAAGCTGACGCATAAAACTAACCATCACAGAGACCCCCCCAAGACTCCTTCTTACCTCACATACCTGCAAATGTGGAGATACTGTGGTGCAACCCAGTGTTCTGAGTGCTAATGGCTCTGTCATCAAATTGCTTTGTGACTCCCAGGTAAGTATCCCAATCTCTGTTCCCATTGTTCATACCTGTGCGGTGAGAGTTGGATTCCATGACCCATAAGGTCTTTTCTAACAGCAGTTCCTGCCTTACAAACTTGAAATCAAAGCAGATCACATTTACCAGGCTCATTGCTTGTGACTTTATTGAGTAATTTGTACAAAATCTCTAAGAATAATTTATTCACCTAGTAGTGTGAGATGAGGGGAAGAAAATCAATAGAAGGTGTCTCAGTCATTTTTTATTTTCTAAACCATAAAGAGATTTTATTCCATTTCAGAGTATTCGCAGACACCTTACCCTGCAATGTGTCTTTATGGACAACTTTCAAGAATGCCTAAAGAGATTCATTTCAGGGACTGAAAACCCTTGCTTCATCCTGAATCCACAGGAAAGAGCCCTCCTAGGGAATAAACTTTCCCAGGGTTTTTTGTTGTTGTTGTTGTTTTGTTTTTTTTGTTTTTTTTCATGACACTTGAGAGATTACTGGAGAAACGAGGCAGGAGAGGGTTTAGAAGGAAAGCAACATTCCCTGTCTCTCAGACTCATCTCAAAGTCATTCTGGGAATAAATTTAAAGGCCTCTTATCTCAAATTCAACTGCCTTAAGTTGTTGTTGCTTCAACAACTTAAAGTTGTTACACTCACTTCTCTTCCATCAAGGTAATGAGCAGACCAACACTTGGCTTAAACAGACTCATTGCAACAGTTGACTGCAAGGAATATAAACAGACTTTTTGCAAGACGTGGAGCTCATCATCAGTCCTGAAGAAGTTCAGGAGCTTCTTCCGTTTTCTGGTCCTCCTCATAGGCCAGGTAAGAAGCAAATAGAGAGGAAAGATCTTAGATGAAGAAGTGGATCTAGCCCTAACCCCATCACTGACCATGCTTGTATTAGTTCATTCTCACACTGCTATAAAGAACTACCTGAGACTGGGTTATTTACAAAGAAAAAAGGTTTAATTGATTCATAGTTCTGCAGGCTGTACAGGAAGCATGGCTGGGGAGGCCTCAGAAACTTACAATGATGAAGGAAGACAAAGGGGAAGCCAGCAAGTCTTACATGGTGGGAGTAAGAGGAGCAGAGAATTAGCGGGAAGTGTACACACTTTCAAACAACCAGATCTTGTGATAACTCACTATGGTTCGAACAGCAAGGAAGAAGTTCACTGCGATGATTCAATCACCTCCCACAAGGCCCCTCCTCCAACTTGTGGGGATTACAATTCAACATGAAATTTGGGTGGAGACAGAGCCAAACCATATCAAGACTTGAGTAGGAGACTTAGCTTCTTCAAGTCTCAGTTTGCTCATCTGTAAAAGGGGAATCACACTATCTACTTTCTTCATGGAGTTGTGTCGGGACCCAATAAGCTAACATCTGTTCAATAAAAATCAACCCTGGCTGCCTTGACAAAAATGGATCTACTGGAAGCCTAAAAGACACTTTCAGGGTCCACAGAACACTGTAAAACCAGGAGTGGATACAGACAGAACCATTGGCTCTTGTGCCAGACACCACACCTGCTGAATCTCAGCTCCAAATACACCCTTCTCACTCTGCTCTCCAATTCAGGGACTTGGATGTTCCAAGCTATACCCCTCTGGTGACTCCCTCCCATCCCCCCTTCCTTGTCTTAAATATCCTTCTGTTTTGCTTAAGGTTACCTGTCATTGGATTTCAGGCCCATCACAAATCTAGGATGACATCATCTTGAGATCTTCACTTGATTGCATCTGCAAAAGACTCTTTTTTCAAATAAGGTCATATCCATAGCTTCTAGGTGAACATATCTTTTGGGAGCTACCATTCAACCCACTACAAGTAATGACGTCTTTTACACTTTTCTAACTAGTTGTTCAATGCTTCACCTTTGTAACTGATAGAAGAGTTACTCTCTCCCTCTTAAGGTCCAAACCAATGATGAATTGTCCAAGATTCCTGGGGACTTAACGCAGTCCAGAGAAAACAGAGGGTCAATCCAGCACTCCACATGGAGAAAACTCTGGGGAAGGATACGAGGACCACTGCTGTGGGTCATCCAACACTGTGTTGAGCCGAATGCTGGTCAGCTGCTGCTACTATCTCTTCCTAGTCTAGATCACTGTAGAGGCCATCTTATTCTTGAGGGAGAGACAGCAATATCACTCCTTCAGTGCCAAGCTTGGCCCGGGGGTCTCTAGAGTTTTACATGCAGGAGTGCAGATCATTTTTCTTCTTCCTGGTCCCCCACCACCTTGAGGGATTTAGGCAGCTCCAGGGATTCAGGGTCAGCCCTAGATCCATTCCTTACCTCCTCGCTATACCTGGGCCACCAACCCCTACCTCCCAGGGACCCTCCTCTAGAGAACAAGCAGGTTTCCTTCTTTAACCTCAAAGCACCAAGGGTCTGACTATATAACCCTCCTTCCCTGAACACTGCATCACAACCCTTCCTCCAGAATGAGGGTCCCAAGTGAGTCAAGTAGACATGGAACATCTACTCTTTGGAGGATGGGGAGGATGACTTTCTACAATTCCAGGGAGATTTTCTGGCTCTGAATTGAGGAAAGAAATCCTACACGTTTAATTTCTGGCAGGGCATACCTCCAGTGATTACCTGCTATTATGTAAAAAATCAAATTGCAAATATATCACAAAGAGTATGATCCTATTTCAAGTAAATAGGTGTAGATCTTAGAATGATATCCAGTAAATTATTTACACATTCCTCTGTTGATGATGGGATGGCAGACCATTTTTATTTTCATCATTCTCTTATCTGCATTTTCTAAGTTTTCTCCTATAAGCATATATCTCTTTTGTAATAAGATTTTTAAGGTTATATAAAAAATAATACTAGCACCTTGCAGTCACATAGTGCTTTGCTGCATCTCACAGCTCTAATCTAATTTCCTATCTGTGAGGTCAGAAGGGCAGGTATTTTTATCCCTGTTTTATAGATGAAGACTCTGAGGAGCAGGGAATGTGAGATATGACGTGCCCAAGGTCTGAGAGCAAAGCCAGGACCAGGACCCAGGCAGGGCTGCCAGCTCTCAGTTTGTGTGGCTTTGCTCATGCCTGGAGCCAGCTAGCTGCAGCTGGGAATATTCAAAGAAGGACCCAGAAACTATGACTGTGTAAGGTCAAGACGCAACAGGGCCCAAGGCAACAATGACCCTGGCTTTGGCCCGTTGAGAAAGGGAAGGCGGGGGCAAGAAACTATAGGACTGTGGGAGAAGCAAGCCTCTTGTTTCTGGATCTCCAGAAAGGGAAGGAGGCCCCCACACTCAGCAGCAGGGAACAGAGCGGGTGGCGCCTGCTGGGGTGATCATCTCAGGGAAAGGTGAGCCCAAGATGTGAGCTGGTCTCAGGGGGAAGCCATTCAGTTGTCACGTAAGTTAAGAGACTTAAGAGACTGCTATGAGACCACTGCCTCCTTGGTTCATCTGATATCTGAGAAAGGACAGGTAAAGATTGTCCTCCCCAGATGCACCTGCCAGTTCTTCCTTAAGGGAGGGGGGATGAAGATGGATGAGAGCCTACAGTTCTCAAAATGCTCTGCATGGACACAGTGCCAGGCTCAGGGCAGCCTCTCCATAAAGTTGTGTTGAATTTATGAATTCTATCTAAACACACAGCACCTGCCATGAGACAGGTGTGATATATTATCACCTCCATTTTGCCAGCAAGGAAACTGAGGCCCAGGCCATGACTTGCCCAAGTTTACACTGGTGAGCATTCAGGCGGGGACGTTGTACCTGTGTTCCTGTCTCGTGATTCAGCCTGCTCTCTGCTGCACACATGGGACTGCCTCTCGGAGGGGCACTTCAGAGACACCTGCGTTTGCTCTTTTGCTACTAAATTGTCCTGAGGCAACATCACATAAACATTACAGAAAATGACTCCAACTGCACTAATTAACTCCCAGGGACATAGCACTCTCCCCAACCCTGAAACCACTCCAGGCTCTGAGTTACGCTACAGCAGGTGTGGAAAGAGAAGGCAGGACAGAGTTCAAGGCAAAGTTCTGATGGGATGCAGATGAACAGAAGACAGACAGCATGTCTGGATGATTGCTGTTTTGATTAGAAATCGTTTCATTGCAAGTGAGAGAAACCCAGTTCAAATCTGCTCAGGAGGAAAGGAAAACGTCTATGAAGGATGGGTAAGGAATCTCCTGCCAACTGGGAGGCCTTCTGCTGGGTCTGCAGGCTGGGTCAGGGGTCAGGGGTCAGGGGTCAGGGCATAAACATTTCCAGGACTCACATGCCTTTTCCCACCATGTATTTCCGTTTCTCTTGCATGCGTTGTTGATTTTATTATTCCTTACTGCAGACCAGCTTTCTCCACCTAAGGGGTAACTTGGTATTGAGAAGTTCTTATGGCTGGGACCAGCAGAGAAGAGATGAACTTCTCCCCTTAGATCTACTATAAAAATAAATAAATAAATAAAAATAAATATATAAATAAATACAACAACAAACAGGTAAGTAATATGATTTGCTTACCTGGAATCAGATGCTAATCCCTCAGCAAGTCATCACAGCTAGGACAACAGAGTCACACTCATTGAATACAAGGCCCACATCTGTGAGGCTGGGAACATCCAAAGAAGAAGCGTCATCATTTGTCTTCTGGTTGGCTCTCTCCTGTTTGGAGAGCAGCTTTGTGTAAGGATCCATGCTGGGTTATTTTCTTGCATGAGTTCATCTGTTTTCACAACTACCCCCACAGAGTAGCAGCCCATCATCACCCCATTGAACAGAGAGAAAGCTGAGACCCAGACAGGTTGAGTAACTTGCTCAGGTTGTGCAGCTGCTGAGTGATGGAGCCAAGATGTAAATTCATTTATTCTTCGCACCAAAGCATGTTCCCTTTCTTACACCATATTGTCTCTTTAATAGGCATTTAAAGAGCACTTACTGTGTGCAAAATCCTGGAAGGCACACATAAATAATCCAAACTGAGGCCTATCTTTCTAGAGTCTGTTTGAGATGATCTTACTCATCCTTAAGAACATGTAACAGCAGCAGAAGAGTTAACAAACATGGCACCAGGTGCCACATAGTGGAGGGAGGGAAAGAAAAGGTGCATTTATTGAGTACTGACTGTATGCCAGGCTTTGTGCTAAACATTTTCATGTTTGTCCTCTAGACCTCTATCATCCAATAGAGTAACCATTAGCCATGTGTGACTATTTAAAATGAAAATACACTTCCTGTCACTACCACAATTCAAGTGTTCAGTAGCCACATGTGGCTAGTGGCTACCATATTGAACATCACAGATAAGTATTTCTATCACCACAGAACATTCTATTGAACATTACTGGCCTAGACTGGGAGCTTCATGAGCGCAGGCACTGGGGCTTGCTCTCTGCTCTCCATTTTATGTGCAGTGCCTCCAGAGTACCTGACACATGCTAGACACTCAATAGTTAAGGCATGCATGAACAAATGAATACATATACACACACATATGTATATATTTAGATTCAAAGACCGCTTCTGGCCAGGTGCAGTGATTCATGCCTGCAATCACATTTTGGGAGGCCAAGGCAGGCAGATCACTTGAGCCCAAGGTTTTGAGATCAGCCTGGGCAATATGGAGGAACCCCATCTCTACAAAAAAATAGAAAAATTAGCTAGGCATGGTTTCACATGCCTGTGGTCCCAGCTACTCGGGAGGCTGAGATGGGAGGATCCCCTGAGGCCAGGAAGTAGAGGTTGAAGTGAGCTGTGATTGTGCCACTGTGCTCCAGCCTGGGTGACAGAGTGAAACCCTGTCTCTCAAAAAAAAAAAAAAAAAAAAGACAACTTCCATTAGAAGACTTACTGTATATTTAAGTATAACTTTCTGTTAAAATGTGAAAAAAAGCGGCAGTGGGATATGCCTGGATTCTCTGCAGGCAGCACATTTTGTGGGCAGGGTAGGACCATGGAGGGACAGAGACATCATAATGACCATTCTGCATTGAGCACCCGTCACTTTCATGCCAACTTATTATATTTATAATTTCATGGACTCCTCTCAAGAACCTTATAAAGTGAGATTATTATCCCCATTTTATAGTTTACAAAATTGAGACTCAAAAAAGCTAACTAGTGCACTTAAAATCACACAGCAAATAAGTCCCAGAGCCTCCAAAGCCCACACTGTCACCCACCACAGTACTCCCATCTATTTATTTCCTGTACAGCGGAAGCCTGTCTTGACCCCAGCATAATGAATTTTCAGCTTTGGGGTGAGGCTGACTCCCATGAGCAGGCAGATGCCCAGCACCCTTTTAGTCCTCCCAAGCCCAGAGGACCAAGTCATCCATCAGCCACGCCTGGCTCAGAGGTGAGCAGCCTCACAGGTTACCTCTGCACGCATAGGGAAAAAAAAAAAAAAAAAAAAAAAAAAGGACTCTTTTACGCCGCCTTGTGGCCAGGTAAGGCAAGGGCTCAGAGAAATGGGGCTGCCCCTTCTGCAATCCGACTGCAAGAAAAGCACCACGGTGGTCTTGGGGGTGTAAAATCAGCAGGGGCCTCTTTCCTGTTCTAGCATGTATGGAAGGAAGTGGTGAAGGATTTTGTCCAAGTGGCCCCATTTGCGGGACCTTCGTGGCTCATAACCTAAGTATGCACTTTCACCACCCCCCAAAAAAGCAAATTACCTTTCCTTCAAGAGCTCTCATCTGAAAGTTTTCCGAGTGTTTCTTTGTCTAACCGCTGTTTTCTCGCTTGTTTATTTATTGCCCATTTTTGATTAAAATATTCTATTCTCAGGAGTCTCCATCCCCCAAAGGTCACTTTCCACGGGCTTGATTTAATTAACGAGTGCCGACTTGAAGATGAAAGGTAGGAAACAAAAGGTCTTCCTCATCCAGTCTGAGCCCAAATAAAATCATATTAACATTTCACCTTTTGTTCCCGTGCAAGAAAAACCTTTGGTGCATTGTATCAAAAATTATTGAAATCATTAGGAAAGAAAGAAAGAAAAGAAGTAGACAGCTGTGGCAATAAATTTGTACCCTGTCCCCCCTGCAGCAGGTCCTAATAGAAAAGAAAAAGGAAGAGAAAGAGGAAAAGAAGGAGAAAAGGGGTAGAAAAGGAAAAACAGAAAGAAAGAGAGATTCCAAGTGACAGTGCTATATCCTAAGCCTTGTCTTAAAGTCAAATTAGGAAAACACAACCATTTGGCAGAAAAGCAAGAGAATATCCTAAAACTACCTCTACTTTCCGATGGATACTCTACTTGAGCACGGACCTTGTCTGTTTTTACATCAGCATCTCTCCAGCCCCTAGAAAAATGTCTGGCATAGGGTAACAACTCGCTAAATATTTGCCAGACACCTTAGTAAACAGAATCCAGGCAAGCTGGGTTCTCACTAAGTCTGTCTTTAGCTCATTCTGGACGTTAAGGCAGATCACAGCTCCTCTCTGGACTGAACAGCTCCATCTGCAAATAGAACACACCTTGTCTTGATTTTCCTGGCCTGGAAGCTGTAAGGACAAAACACAGATGTGGAGGTCCTTGGGAAGGTCAGAGCATCACATGAACAGAAGCCACCATGTTAGGACTCTTCATGTGCTCCCAGAGGCCAAACATAAGCCCATCCCCTCCCTTTCACCCACAGATGTGACAAACAAAAAGCAAGCAAGCCAGGGGAGTATAATCACTACTGCAGAGGAACGGGAGAGGAAGAACCACCAAATATCAGCACACTATTTCTGTTGTCCAAAGGGGAAAAGAAGCTGGATTTTGTAATTTGACATCCCAAATGTTTATCAAATTACAGCAGGTCTCGACCTTCCTGCCTGGAAGTCTCGAGGCAGTGAATAAATAGTGAGTGACACATAGAGGTCCCCAAAGAGGGTAAAGGTCACCAGGTGTGAGTTGCTATAATGAAGAGTTTATGAAAGTGCTGGTACATAAACCTTCCCACAGACTAAGGGCTTGTCAGCAAAGAGTTCCTGTCACCATGCAAGGCCCAGGTGGCTCCACAGAGCCAGGCTCAGGCTCTCAGCTGGCAAAAAGAGGCTCTCCTCCCGCTATTCAATTCACTTCGCTCATGCAGGTATTTTCTCTCCCACAGAGGAGGCTAGTTACAGATGTGTCTTCTGCCTGCAAGAGGGAAGTAAAGTGCGCTCCTAAGATTGCATGTGACAGTTATGTACAGGATGAGAAAGCTGAATTCACCCCAATAGGAAACAGCAAGAAAACTTCGACAAGCCCTCCAGTCTGGTCCCCTCCACCCGAGACCACAAAGTCAAGCCCAAGTTCATTGCAGCCTCAAATTCCTGGGCTCAAGCAATCCTCCCACCTCAGCCTCCCAAGTAGCTGAGACTATAGGTGTGTACCACCACGTCCGGCTAATTTTCAAACTTTTTTGCAGAAAAGGGGTTTGCTACGTTGCCCAGGCTGGTCTCACACTCCTGGCCTCAAGCAATCTTCCTGCCTTGGCCTCCCAAAGCACTGGGATAATAGGTGTAAGCCATCACCCTTGGCCTGTGTGTCTTTTTCTTTATATCTCTAGCCTCTACTTTAATTTTCTGGTTCGAATCTGGTAATCAGAGCAATCTGTACTTCCTCAAGACGGCCTCTGCCATTGCCATTCAGGGGAAATGAGAAAGAGCTGGCCCTTCTCTCCTTTTAAGGATTATTCAGGGATTGGAGACCCTGTTCTCCTGGGCTTCCCTCCCACTGGGCTGCTCATCAGTCCTCTCCTGGCCTTTCCTTTGGCTTCCCTGGCCAGAGGCAGGCAGCCCTGGTGGCAACACCCTTCAACAATTCCTTTCCTCTCACTGGGCCTCAATGAGGCATTGTCATTTACTGTTAACATCCTGACGGGCAGACACGCTGACCAGGAGATCCTGCATTTTCAGAGGGGTTTTGGTTGCCTGTAAATGCAAGCAAGATGATCTGGAAAGAGAGGCTTCCATCCTCTGGAACTAAACACCTGGGGAAACCAAGGCGTGGCTGGGCATTCCCTGGAGACACTCAGCATGTATTTCTTAAGCACCTAATAAGTGCCAGGCCCCATGCTAGGCATGTGGGATGCATTTGCAAATGAAAGAGAGCAAAGTCCCCGCCTTGTGGAGTCCAGATTCCAGAATAGAAGACAGGAAACAAACAACATGCATAAGAAACAAACAAATATGTAGCGTGTTACAAGGTGATAATGTTATGGGATCAAAGGAGGCATGTGGGCTAAGGAGGCAGGAGGCCCATGGTCAGGGCTGCGGGGACAGGTGGCAGAGTGGCCTGAACACTGTCACGACTGGAGGAGGAGCAGCTGGCCCAAGTTGGGGGTGGAGAGGGGAAGGGCAGGGGCAGGGCAGGGCAGGATTGCAAAGCAGGGATGCCTGCCCTCGGCAGGATTTATTCTGGGAAGGCAGGGAATGGGTTCCAAAGGTGGAAGCAGCTGGCTGAGAGCCATGGAGGAGAGGAAGCAGCGGGAGGGCACTTAGAGCAGTCGAGTCTGGCTGGCGTTGGTGCTTGGGGGAGAGTGGGCTGGACGCACAGTGGGGGCCCATCTGGAAAGCTCCTTCATTACAGCAGGGTCTGGCTTTTGTCCTGAGTGGAGGGAGGGCTGGGAATGGACTCTGCTGGAGTCCTGTGAACACAGCTGAGGAGGCCCAAGAGGAGGACAGTAGCTGTGAGCACTGCTCTCCCAAACTTCTCGCTCTCCTCTTCTTCCAGCCATGCAGGACGATGGCGGGCCTCTGCTCCCTGAGCATGAGTGTGGCCATGTGACCCGCTTTGGCTGCTGCAATGAGTGTGGAAGGGCCGTGTCACTTCCAGGTGGGGTGAGACTCTGACGACCCGTGGCAGTCAGCTGCAGCCTCCCTCCCCTGGACAGTTGACACGCGGTATCAAGGACAGTGGCCCTGGATGTTTGCCCAGACCTGAAGCCAGTTTCATGTGAACAAGAAATAAGCTTCTGTGGCACTAAGAGACTTGAGGTTTGTTTTTACTGCAACGTATCTTAGCCTATGGTGACACAAGGACAATTTCAGAGCCCCAGTTCCTCACGAGACTCAAATTTATTCCTGGAAGTCAGGCAGAATCTTCCCAATCTCTACGTAGTTCAAGGCACCTTCCTCATGCCCGGACAGTGCCGATCTGGTTCCCACCCTGCAGGTTCTGCCAGTGATTACCATTCATTAGCCCTGATATTTCTCCAGAACTCCGTGGAACTGCTTGAGTCTCCTGTCTTAGGTTGTCCATCCAATAGTGCCGCAAGGCAAGCAAAGACTGACCCCAGTGGGCTCATTTTGCAGAGGCAGAAACTGAGACACAAGTGAACCAGATGACTCAGGGATGGGCTTCCAGCCTGGGCCTTCTAGGTGATCGTCTTCCCACCCTAGGAGCTGAGGAGGGTCCCCATGGGGCTGAGAAGCAGGGGGTGCTCTGAGTTGGAGGCCCCAGATTTCCTTCCTTCCTTCCTTCCTTCCTTCCTTCCTTCCTTCCTTCCTTCCTTCCTTCCTTTCTTTCTTTTCTTTCTTTCTTTCTTTCTTTCTTTCTTTCTTTCTTTCTTTTCTTTCTTTCTTTCTTTCTCTCTCTTTCTCTCTCTCTCTCTTTCTCTCTCTCTTTCTCTCTTTCTTTCTTTCTTTCCTTCTTTCTTCTCCTGTCTTCCTTCCTCTCTCTCTCTCAGTCTCTCTCCTTCTTTCTTTCTGTTTTTTTAAACAGGGTATCACTCTGTCACCCAGGCTAGAGTGCAGTGGTTTGAACACAGGTCACCGCAGCCTCCAGCTTCCAGGCCCAAGCAATCCTCCCACCTCAGCCTCCTGCGTAGCTGGGACCACAGGTGTGCACCACCACACCCGGCTAATTTTTGTATTTTTTATAGAGACGGTGTTTTGCCGTGTTGCCCAGGCTGAGAGGTCACACATTCCTGATCTTTCCTTGGTCATGAGGGAGACTCTACATTGTTCACACCAGGCTGCTGTGGAGTAAGAGGGAGGCAGCCGGGGGCCTGGGGCATGTCAGAACTCTTCTCCAGTGCCATCCCCATCTGTTCCCTGTCCCATCTGCCCCAGGCACATGGACAACTTGACAGTATCGCTAGCGGGCCAGGCTCCTGCTGCCTCGCAATTCACACAGGAGTTTCTCAATCTCAAGAGCTCTACCTCTCCCCTTTGTGTTCATTTCACATCAACTCTTACTCGTGCTTCTGAACTTGGCATGTATGTCACCTCCTCAGGGTGGTCTTCCCTGATTTCCCTGACAGGTGCTGCGCCGCCCACTCCCACGCTCCTGGTGTGACCCCTTCATGACATCCTGACCTGTCAGCAATGTGCTCATCTTTGAAAAATGTCCACTTCCCCTTCTAGGCTGTAAGCATAATGAGGGTACAGTCCTCTTCAGTTTTCCTCATCCCAAGGTTTGGAGCATAACAAGCCGCACTAAATATTCATAGACAGCGTGAATAAATTGTCAAAAGCTGTACAAACAGAAGGGATTTTTGTCTGTCTACATTAAATGGCAATTCCACCTTCCCCAGCTCAGGAAGGATTTCACGGATCCACTCACCATAGGGGCTTGATTGCATTTTAAATAAAAAGACCCTGTCCCCAGACACCGTGGGCAGCCTGCATCAGAGCTTTTCCCTTGTAATGAACTTCCCTGGCATTATTGCTGCATTAAATTGTGTTAATCAAATGGGAAGTGGTAAGCGGTTTTCCTCCCCGTGTAATCCTTCCTGAGCTGAACACTCTCAGTGGGAAAATGAAAAGGCTGACACGAATCAGAGTCCAGGACGGATCAAAGAACAGCAGCAGTTTTGATTTGTGTTAATTTTGCATGTACAAGAAAACCCTCCTCATTCCTCTTTATTTAAAGAAGGCAGAAGCATGACAATAACACACTGTTTGAAGAGCGACAACGAAAAGCAGAACATTTTGCTCAGACACTAAAGAGGCAGAGGGAGAGGAAGAGCAACTCACACAATGTCATGCTGTCTCTGTACCTGAGAACAAAGCCTGTTTGCTAAACTTGTTTGAAGGATCCACATTTTCAGGTGTGGCTGGATGGGCGAGAGCTTTGCTTTCCTTTTATGCCTAGTGGCCTGCAGTTCAGGCTTCAAATGAACTCATCTTTCATTCCTTCTTTCAGGGAACAGTCACTAAACTCTGTACTGGGCATAGAGAGATGAGTGAGCCACAGCCCTTACTCTCAGGATGCTCCTAGTCTGCTGGGAGGGTGGAAATGGATCCAGGTGCTTATGCTACCAGTGGGGGAGTGCTGTTGCAATGGAGGAAGTTCTCAGATGCTGGGGAAACACAAGGGCAGGAAATGGTGCTAGGCAAGGGAGTTGGGCCTCCAGTATCCACACTGTCCTTCCCCCATGGAGCCTTGGCCTGTGGTGAGCATGGACAGCCAGTTCTGAGATTCTCCTTCAGAGCCAAGGAGTCTCCCAGTTTCTCAGCCTCAGAAAAAGTTCCCCAAATCTAAGTGTCTCTCGATGGTTTCTAGTGTCAATTCACACGCTTAACAAAGACCACTCAGAGCAGATCTGGGGCAGGTGAAAAGCTCCACTCATGTCTCTCATCTCAGAAGTTAGGCTGATGAAGCTGCAAGATCTCACCTACCATCAGGGACTCTTGTTGAGACTGTGCAAGATCTTGGGGAAGGAAGAAAACACAAGAGGGAAGTGAGTCAAACAGGGAAAGCAGGTCGGGAACAGGCAGAGTTCACTCCGGTTCCACTGGAGTACTCCTCCCTTAAAAGTGGGACACTTAGGAATTTAGAGCGTCGTTGCTGACTAGGACAGTTATAACACAAACCTCCTTTACTGAGCCCTTCCTATTTTCCAGGCACAAGACAGTCATCATTTCATTGTAATATCACCCTTAATGCCCACTTATCACAATGTATCAGGTGAGGTGAGTGACTTTCAGAGAGATTCAGTAATGTACCCGAGTTCACCCAGTGACAGGGCCAAAACTTTTGATCAGCTCAAACTCAAGCCCATTTTATTTTCACTGGAGGCTGCTGAGGGTTTCTGAGTGTACTTGCAGTATTTTATGTGGTTTTATATAAGCTAGAGAGCAGCAAAGCACAAGTGGCCCAGTTGCCCAAGATTTTTAAAAAGTCATTACATTTTCAGACTGTTAGTTGCTATGGAAGACTGTGCCCTTTTAATATTTGGGAAACACAGGAACCAGCAAGATTGTAGAGCCACTGTGGCATTTCACATGGCACTGGTAAGCTAGACACTGCTGATGAAATTGGGGTCCCAGATGTTCCAGAGCCCTTGTCTCGGGTAGGCCAGGGCTGCTGGGATGGGGAGTGAAGGGAAGGACGCTGGGCTGGAAGCAGGACATCCTGGCCCAAGATGCTTCTCTGCCATTCACTCACCACAGACCTTTAGGCAGTGACGGTTGTCCACATTTGTCCTTCAGAAAAATTAGGTTACTTATACCTGCTAGTTGTAAGGATGTTGTACATAATTAGTGATCAAAGATGATGACTGTGAATACCTCCCAAATAGGACTTACTCCGCAAATGTGAAGTGTCAGGGTATCAGCTGAAATGGATCAGGACTGAGTCATAGATAAAAGAAGGGAAAACATGCTTATCACATGTAGCCAGTGTGAGAAACAAGAATGCAACTCACATAAAAAGAGCAGAACAGGCAGGCGCGGTGGCTCACTCCTGTAATCCCAGAACTTTGGGAGGCCAAGGTGAGTGGATCACCTGAGCGCAGGAGTTGAGACCAGCCTGGCCAACATGGTGAAACCTCATCTATACTAAAAATACAAAATTAGCAGGGCATGGTGGCAGGTGCCTGTAATCCCAGCTACTTGCGAGGCTGAGGCAGGAGAATCACTTGAACCTGGGAGGCAGAGGTTGCAGTGAGCCAGGATCACACCACTACACTCCAGCCTAGGTAACAGAGTGAGACTCAGTCTCAAAAACATAAATAAAATAAAATAAAATAAAATAAAATAAAATAAAATAAAATAAAAGCAAAACCAGGTGTACACACACACACACACACACACATATCTCAATAATGATGTGGAGAAATATACTTTCCTCCTCTTTATTTATTTACTAAAATATTTCTGAGTATTTGCTATGTTCCAGGCACTAAAGAAAGACCAATAAACAAGAGAGGCAAAGTTTGTTATTTAATTCAGATTAACAGGAGTTGACCTAAAACCAAGTACTTAATAGATCATTAGCTCCTTCCCATGATGTTCCACATTGTCCTAAGGATGAGTCGTTTTTTTTTTTCCTTTTTTTAAAGACTAAAGGCCTCCCTCTGCTGCCCAGGCTGGTGCAGTGGTGCAATTATAGTTCATTGCAGCCTCAACTTTTGGGGCTCAAGGGATCCTCCTGCCTCAAACTCCTAAGTAACTGGGATTATAGGTGTGCACTACCATGCCCAGCTAATTTTTCTATTTTTTGCAGAGACAAGGTCTTGTTCTGTTTCCCAGGCTGGTCTTGAACTTCCAGATTCAAGCAATCCTCCCACTTCAGGCTCCCAAAGCACTGGGATTAGAGGCATAAGTTTTAGTGGCTGCATAATATTCCACTGTTTGGATTATCATAGTTTCCTAGTGTTTGGCATTTGGGTTTTTTTTTTTCAAATTTGGGGGAGTCACACAAATTTATGTCTACGTTAATAAATACTTCCTTAGGATACAAGCAAAGATGTGGAAAGGTTGAGTCAAAGGGTATAAACATTTCTAAAGAGTTTGATATACCTATTCCCAAAACTAGCCCCGATTTCTACCTCCAGCTGTAGGATATGAGCCTCAAAACACAGGCCTCTTGGAATTAAACTAGAAATCAGTAATAAAGATATCTGGAAAAAATTCTTCAAATATATAGAAATTAAATAAACAACATACTTCTAAATAATCCGTTGGTCAGAAGGAAATATCAGGGAGAATTAAATAATAGTTTGAACAAACGGGGGGGGGGCATGCCCAAGATGGCCGAATAGGAACAGCTCCAGCCTCCAGCTCCCAGTGTGAGCAACACAGAAGATGGGTGATTTCTGCATTTTCAACTGAGGTACTGGGTTCATCTCACTGGGGCATGTCGGACAGTTGGTGCTGGTCCAAAGGTGCAACCCGACCAGTGAGAGCTGAAGCAGGGCGAGGCATCACCTCACCTGGGAAGTGCAAGGGGGAAGGGAAGTCCTTTTCCTAGCCAAAGGAAATTGAGACACAAAACACCTGGAAAATCGGGTAACTCCCACCCTAATACTGCACTTTACCAAGGGTCTTACCAAACAGCACACCAGGAGATTATATCCCGCACCTGGCCTGGAGGGTCCCATGCCCATGGAACCTCCCTCATTCTTAGCACAACAGTCTGAGATCTAACTGCAAGGCAACAGCGAGGCTGGAGGAGGGGTGCCCACCGTTGCTGAGGCTTAAGTAGGTAAACAAAGCCACTGGGAAGCTCGAATTGGGTGGAGCCCACAACAACTCAAGGAGGCCCGCCTGCCTCTGTAGACTCCACCTCTGGGGACAGGGCATAGCTAAACAAAAAGCAACAGAAACCTCGGCAGAGGTAAATGTCCTTGTCTGACAGCTTTGAAGAGAGCAGTGGATCTCCCAGCATGGAGGTTGAGATCTGAGAATGGAGAGACTGCCTGCTCAAGTGGGTCCCTGACCCCTGAGTAGCCTAACTGGGAGACATCCCCCACTAGGTGCAGACCGACACCTCACAACTCACATAACTGGGTACACCCCTGAGACAAAGCTTCCAGAGCAAGAATCAGGCAGCAACACTCGCTGTTCAGCAATATTCTATCTTCTGCAGCCTCTGCTGCTGATACCCAGGCAAACAGGGTCTGGAGTGGACCTCAGGCAAACTCCAACAGACCTATAGCTGAGGGTCCTGACTGTTAGAAGGAAAACTAACAAACAGAAAGGACACTCACAACAAAACCCCATCAGTATATCACCATCATCAAAGACCAAAGGCAGATAAAACCACAAAGATGGGGAAAAAGCAGTGCAGAAAAGCTGGAAATTCAAAAATTCAGAGCACATCTCCCCCTCCAAAGGAACACAGCTCATCGCCAGCAACAGAACAAAGCTGGATGGAGAATGACTTTGATGAGTTGAGAGAAGAAGGCTTCAGTCGATCAAACTTCTCAGAGCTAAAGGAGGAACTATGTAACCAGCGCAAAGAAACTAAAAACCTTGAAAAAAGATGTGACGAATGGCTAACTAGAATAACCGATCTAGAGAAGTCCTTGAAAGAACTGATAGAGATGAAAACCATAATACAAGAACTACATGACAAATGCACAAGCTTCAGTAACCAACTCGATCAACTGGAAGAAAGAGTATCAGCGATTGAAGATCAAATGAATGAAATGAAGTGAGAAGAGAAGAGTAGAGAAAAAAGAGTAAAAAGAAATGAACAAAGCCTCCAAGAAATATGGGATTATGTCAAAAGACCAAATCTACATCTGATTGCTGTGCCTGAAAGTGAAGGGGAAAATGGAACCAAGTTGGAAAACACTCTGCAGAGTATCATCCAGGAGAACTTCCCCAACCTAGTAAGGCAAGCCAACATTCAAATCAGGAAATACAGAGAATGCCACAAAGATACTCCTCAAGAAGAGCAACTCCAAGACACATAATTGACAGATTCATCAAAGTTGAAGTGGAGGAAAAAATGTTAAGGGCAGCCAGAGAGAAAAGTCGGGTTACCCACAAAGGGAAGCCCATCAGACTAACAGCAGATCTCTCAGCAGAAACTCTCTAAGCCAGAAGAGAGTGGGGGCCAATATTCAACATTCCTAAAGAAAATAATTTTCAACCCAGAATTTCATATCCAGCCAAACTAAGTTTCATAAGTGAAGGAGTAATAAAATCCTTTACAGATAAGCAAATACTTAGAGATTTTGTCACCACCTGGCCTGCCCTACAAGAGACCCTGAAGGAAGCACTCAACATGGAAAGGAACAACCAGTACCAGCCATTGCAAAAACATGCCAAAATGTAAAGTCCATCAATGCTAGGAAGAAACTGCATCAACTAACAAGCAAAATAACCAGCTAATATCATAATGATGGGACCAAGTTCACACATAACAATATTAACCTTAAATGTAAATGGACTAAATGGTCCAATTAAAAGACACAGACTGGCAAACTGGATAAAGAGTCAAGACCCATCAGTCTGCTGTATTCAGGAGACCCATCTCACATGCAGAGACATACATAGGCTCAAAATAAAGAGATGGAGGAAGATCTACCAAGCAAATGGAAAACAAAAAAAAAAGCAGGGGTTGCAATACTAGTCTCTGATAAAACGGACTTTAAACCATCAAAGATCAAAAAAGACAAGACCATTACATAATGCTAAAGGGAACAATTCATCAGGAAGAGCTTACTGTCTTAAATATATATGCACCCAATACAGGAGCACCCAGATTCATAAAGCAAGTCCTTAGAGACTTACAAACAGACTTAGACTCCAATACAATAATAATGGGAGAATTTAACACCCCACTGTCAACATTAGACAGATCAATGAGACAGAAAGTTAACAAGGATATCCAGGAATTGAACTCAACTCTGCACCAAGTGGACCTAATAGACATCTACAGAACTCTCCATCCCAAATCAACAGAATATACATTCTTCACAGCACCACATCGCACTTATTCCAAAATTGGCCACATAGTTGGAAGTAAAGCACTCCTCAGCAAATGTAAAAGAACAGAAATCACAACAAACTGTCTCTCAGACCACAGTGCAATCAAACTAGAATTCAGGCCTAAGAAACTCAATCAAAACCACTCAACTACATGGAAACCAAACAACCTGCTCCTGAATGACTACTGGGTACATAATGAAATGAAGGTAGAAATAAAGATGTTCTTTGAGACCAATGAGAACAAAGATACAACATACCAGAATCTCTGGGACACATTTAAAGCAGTGTGTAGAGGGAAATTTATAGCACTAAATGCCCACAAGAGAAAACTGGAAAGATCTAAAATTGACACCCTAACATCACAATTAAAAGAACTATAGAAGCAAGAGCAAACACATTCAAAAGCTAGCAGAAGGCAAGAAATAACTAAGATCAGAGCAGAACTGAAGGAGATAGAGACACAAAAAACCCTCCAAAATATCAATGAATCCGGGAGCTGGCTTTTTGAAAAGATCAATAAAATTGATAGACCACTAGCAAGACTAATAAAGAAGAAAAGAGAGAAGAATCAAATAGACGCAACAAAAAATGATAAAGGGGATATCACCACCGACCCCACAGAAATACAAACTACCATCAGAGAGCACTATAAACACCTCTACGCAAATAAACTAGAAAACCTATAAGAAATGGATCATTTCCTGGACACTTACACTCTCCCAAGACTAAACCAGGAAGAAGTTGAATCCCTGAATAGACCAATAGCAGGCTCTGAAATTGAGGCAATAATTAATAGCCTACCAACCAAAAAAAGTCCAGGACCAGACGGATTCACAGCCGAATTCTACCAGAGGTACAAGGAGGAGGTGGTACCATTCCTTCTGAAACTATTCCAATCAATAGAAAAGGAGGGAATCCTCCCTAACTCATTTTATGAGGCCAACATCATCCTGATACCAAAGCCTGGCAGAGATACAACAAAAAAAGAGAATTTTTGACCAATATTCCTGATGAACATCGATGCAAAAATCCTCAATAAAATACTGGCAAACCAAATTCAGCAGCACATCAAAAAGCTTATCCACAATGATCAAGTCAGCTTCATCCCTGGATGCATGGCTGGTTCAACATATGCGAATCAATAAACACAATCCAGCATATAAACAGAACAAAAGACGAAAACCACATGATTATCTCAATAGATGCAGAAAAGGCCTTTGACAAAATTCAACAGCCCTTCATGATAAAAACTCTCAATAAATTCGGTATTGATGGAACATATCTCAAAATAATAAGAACTATTTATTGAGTTTCTTAGTCCTGAGTTCTAGTTTGATTGCACTGTGGTCTGAGAGACAGTTTGTTATAATTTCTGTTCTTGTACATTTGCTGAGGAGTGCTTTACTTCCAATTATATGGTCAATTTTGGAGTAAGTACGATGTGGTGCTGAGAAGAACGTATATTCTGTTGATTTGGGGTGGAGAGTTCTATAGATGTCTATTAGGTCTGCTTGCTGCATAGATGAGTTCAATTCCTGGATATCCTTGTTCACTTTCTGTCTCGTTGATCTGTCTAATGTTGACAGTGGAGTGTTGAAGTCTCCCATTATTATTGTATGGGAGTCTAAGTCTCTTTGTAAGTCTCTAAGGACTTGCTTTATGAATCTGGGTGCTCCTGTATTGGGTGCATATATATTTAGGAGAGTTAGCTCTTCCTGTTGAATTGATCCCTTTACCATTATGTAATGGCCTCCTTTGTCTCTTTTGATCTTTGATGGTTTAAAGTCTGTTTTATCAGAGACTAGGATTGCAACCCCTGCTTTTTTTTGTTCTCCATTTGCTTGGTAAATCTTCCTCCATCCCTTTATTTTGAGCCTATGTATGTCTCTGCGTGTGAGATGGGTCTCCTGAATACAGCAGAATGATGGGTCTTGACTCTTTATCCAGTTTGCCAGTCTGTGTCTCTTAATTGGAGCATTTAGTCCATTTACATTTAAGGTTAATATTGTTATGTGTGAACTTGATCCTGCCATTATGATATTAACTGGTTATTTTGCTCGTTAGTTGATGCAGTTTCTTCCTAGCCTCGATGGTCTTTACATTTTGGCATGTTTTTGCGATGGCTGGTACCGGTTGTTCCTTTCCATGTTTAGTGCTTCCTTCAGGGTCTCTTGTAGGGCAGGCCAGGTGGTGACAAAATCTCTAAGCATTTGCTTATCTGTAAAGGATTTTATTTCTCCTTCACTTATGAAACTTAGTTTGGCTGGATATGAAATTCTGGGTTGAAAATTCTTTTCTTTAAGAATGTTGAATATTGGCCCCCACTCTCTTCTGGCTTGTAGAGTTTCTGCTGAGAGATCTGCTGTTAGTCTGATGAACATCGATGCAAAAATCCTCAATAAAATACTGGCAAACCGGATTCAACAACACATCAAAAAGCTTATCCACCATGATCAAGTGGGCTTCATCCCTGGGATGCAAGGCTGGTTCAACATTCACAAATCAATAAACATAATCCAGCATATAGAAAACAGAACCAAGACAAGAACCACATGGTGTATCTCAATAGATGCAGAAAAGGCTTTGACAAATTCAACAACCCTTCATGCTAAACGCTCAATAAATTGGTATTAGTGGAACGTACCTCAAAATAATAAAGAGCTATTTATGACAGACCACAGCCAATATCACTGAATGGGCAAAACTGGAAAAATTCCCTTTCAGAAAACTGGCACAAGACAGGGATGCCCTCTCTCACCACTCCTATTCAACATAGTGTTGGAAGTTCTGGCTAAGGCAATCAGGCAAGAGAAATCAAGGGTATTCAGTTAGGAAAAGAAAGAAGTCAAGTGTCCCTCTTTGCGGGCCAGCATGATTATATGTTAGAAAACCCCATCATCTCAGCCAAAATCTCCTTAAGCTGATAAACCTTCAGCAAAGGAATCTCGGGATACATAATTAATGTGCAAAAATCACAAGCATTCGTATACACCAGTAACAGACAAACAGAGTGCCAAATCATGAATGAACTTTCCATTCACAATTGCTTCAAAGAGAATAAAATACCTAGGAATCCAACTTACAAGGGATGTAAAGGACCTCTTCAAGGAGAACTACAAACCACTGCTCAGTGAAAAATAAAGGACACAAACAAATGGAAGAACATACCATGCTACATGGATAAAGGAAGAATCAATATCGTGAAAATGGCCATACTGCCCAAAGATAATTTATAGATTCAATGCCATCCCCATCAAGCTACCAATGAGTTTCTTCACAGAATTGGAAAAACTGCTTTAAAGTTCACTTATGGAACCAAAAAAGGCCTGCATCTCCAAGACAATCCTAAAGTCAAAAGAACAAAGCTGAGGCATCACGCTACCTGACTTCAGAAACTATACTACAAGGCTACAGTAACCAAAACAGCATGGTACTGGTACCAAAACAGAGATATAGACCAATGGAACAGAACAGAGTCCTCAGAAATATTACCGCATCTACAGCCATCTGATCTTTGACAAACCTGAGAGAGAAACAAGAAATGGGAAAGACCTATTTAATAAATGGTGCTGGGAAAATTGGCTAGCCATAAGTAGAAAGCTGAAACTGGATCCTTTCCTTACTTCCTTATACGAAATTAATTCAAGATGGATTAGAGACTTAAATGTTAGACCTAATACCAAAAATCCTAGAGGAAAACCTAGGTATTACCATTCAGGACATAGGCATGGGCAAAGACTTCATGTTTAAAACACCAAAAGCAACGGCAACAAAAGCCAAAATTGACAAATGGGATCTAATTAAACTAAAGAGCTTCTGCACAGCAAAAGAAACTACCATCAGAGTGAACAGGCAACCTACAGAATGGGAGAAAATTTTTGCAATCTACTCATCTGACAAAGGGCTAATATCCAGAACCTACAAAGAACTCAAACAAATTTACAAGAAAAAAACAAACAACCCCATCAAAAAGTGGGCAAAGGATATGAACAGACAGTTCTCAAAAGAAGACATTCATATAGCCAACAGACACATGAAAAAATGCTCATCATCACTGGCCATCAGAGAAATGCAAATCAAAACCACAATGAGATACCATCTCACACCAGTTAGAATGGCGATCATTAAAAAGTCAGGAAACAACAGGTGCTGGAGAGGATGTGGAGAAATAGGAACACTTTTACACTGTTGGTGGGATTGTAAACTAGTTCAACCATTATGGAAAACAGTATGGCGATTCCTCAAGGATCTAGAACTAGATGTACCATATGACCCAGCCATCCCATTACTGGGGATATACCCAAAGGATTATAAATTATGCTGCTATAAAGACACACGCACACGTATGTTTATTGTGGCACTATTCACAATAGCAAAGACTTGGAATCAGCCCAAATGTCCATCAGTGACAGACTGGATTAAGAAAATGTGGCACATATACACCATGGAATACTATGCAGCCATAAAAAAAGATGAGTTTGTGTCCTTTGTAGGGACATGGATGCAGCTGGAAACCATCATTCTTAGCAAACTATCACAAGAACAGAAAACCAAACACCACATGTTCTCACTCATAGGTGGAAACTGAACAATGAGATCACTTGGACTCAGGAAGGGGAACATCACACATCGGGGCCTATCATGGGGAGGGGGGAGGGGGGAGGGATTGCATTGGGAGTTATACCTGATGTAAATGACGAGTTGATGGGTGCAGCACACCAACATGGCACAAGTATACATATGTAACAAACCTGCACGTTATGCACATGTACCCTACAACTTAAAGTATAATAATAATAAATAAATTTAAAAAAAAAAAGAACTATTTATGACAAACACACAGCCAATATCATACTGAATGGGCAAAAACTGGAAGTGTTCCCTTTGAAACCTGACACAAGACAGGGATGCCCTCTCTCACCACTCCTATTCAACGTAATGTTGGAAGTTCTGGCTAGGGCAATCAGGCAAGAGAAAGAAATCAAGGGTATTCAGTTAGGAAAAGAAGAAGTCAAATTGTCCCTCTTTGCAGATGACATGATTGTATATTTAGAAAACCCCATCATCTCAGCCCAAAATCTCCTTAAGCTGATAAGCAACTTCAGCAAAATCTCAGGATACAAAATAAATGTGCAAAAATCACAAGCGTTCTTATACACCAGTAACAGACAAACAGAGTGCCAAATCATGAATGAACTCCCATTCACAATAGCTTTTAAGAGAATAAAATACCTAGGAATCCAACTTACAAGGGATGTAAAGGACCTCTTCAAGGAGAACTACAAACCACTGCTCAGTGAAATAAAAGAGGACACAAACAAATGGAAGAACATACCATGCTCATGGATAGGAAGAATCAATATTGTGAAAATGGTTATACCGCCCAAGGTAATTTATAGATTCAGTGCCATCCCCATTAAGCTACCAATGACTTTCTTCACAGAATTGGAAAAACTGCTTTAAAGTTCATATGGAACCCAAAAGATCCCACATTGCCATGACAATCCTAAGCCAAAAGAACAAAGCTGGAGGCATCATGCTACCTGACTTCAAATATACACTACAAGGCTGCAGTAACCAAAACAGCATGGTACTGGTACCAAAACAGAGATATAGACCAATGGAACAGAACAGAGCCCTCAGAAATAATACCACACATCTACAGTCACCTGATCTTTGACAAACCTGACAAAAACAAGAAATGGAGAAAGGATTCCCTATTTATTAAATGGTGCTGGGAAAATTGGCTAGCCATAAGTAAAAAGCTGAAACTGGATCTTTTCCTTACTCCTTATACGAAAATTAATTCAAGATGGATTAGAGACTTAAATGTTAGACCTAAAACCATAAAAACCCTAGAAGAAAACCTAGGTAATACCATTCAGGACATAGGCATGGGCAAGGACTTCATGTCTAAAACACCAAAAGCAATGGCAACAAAAGCCAAAATTGACAAATGGAATCTAATTAAACTAAAGAGCTTCTGTACAGCAAAAGAAACTACCATCAGAGTGAACAGGCAACCTACAGAATGGGAGAAAGGTTTTGCAATCTACTCATCTGACAAAGGGCTAATATCCAGAACCTACAAAGAACTCAATCAAATTTACAAGAAAAAAAACAACCCCATCAAAAAGTGGGCAAAGATATGAACAGACATTTCTCAAAAGAAGACATTCATACAGCCAACAGACGCATGAGAAAATGCTCATCATCACTCACCATCAGAGAAATGCAAATTAAAACCACAATGAGATACCATCTCACACCAGTTAGAATGGCAATCATTGAAAAATCAGGAAACAGGTGCTGGAGAGGATGTGGAAAAATAGGAACACTTTTACACTGTTGGTGGGACTGCAAACTAGTTCAACCATTGTGGAAAACAGTGTGGTGATTCCTCAAGGATCTAGAACTAGAAATACCATTTGACCCAGCCATCCCATTACTGGGTATATGCCCAAAGGATTATAAATCATGCTGCTATAAAGACACATGCACATGTATGTTTATTGCGGCACTATTCACAATAGCAAAGACTTGGAATCAGCCCAAATGTCCATCAGTGACAGACTGGATTAAGAAAATGTGGCACATATACACCATGGAATACTATGCAGCCATAAAAAAGAATGAGTTCGTGTCCTTTGTAGGGACATGGATGCAGCTGGAAACCATCATTCTCAGCAAACTATCACAAAAACAGAAAACGAAACACCGCATGTTCTCACTCATAGGTGGGAACTGAACAATGAGATTACTTGGACACAGGAAGGGGAACATCACACACCGGGTCCTATTGTGGGGATGGGGTAGGGGCAACGGATAGCATTAGGAGATACACCTATTGTAAATGACAAGTTAATGGGTGTGGCACATCAACATGGCACATGTATACATATGTAACAAACCTGCAGGTTGTGTACATGTACCCTAGAACTTAAAGTATATTAAAAAATTAGTTTGAACAAATAATTGAACAAATATAAAACACAGCATATCAAATTTATGGGATGCAGCTAAAGCAATGTTTAAAGAGAAAGGTGCAACATTAAACACTTACATTTAATAAAGTAAAGGTTTCATATTAACAAACTAGTATTTATCTTTTAAAAAAACTGAAGAAGATAAAAGACCCAAAGTAAGCAGAAGAAAAGGGAGATACTAGTAAGAGTGGAAATCAATAAAATTTAAAAAACAGAAAAATAGAGAAATAAAAAAAATCAAAAGTTGGTCATTTGAAAAAATTAATAAAATTGATAAAAGTCTAGCCAGACTCTCAAAGAAATAGAAACAATATAAATTACTATTATTTGGAATTAAAGAGAAAATTTCACTACAGATTATACAGATGTTAAAAGTTTAATGAGAAAACACTATGAACAGCCATATATATATATATATTTGACCACTTAGATAAAATCATTCAAGTCCTTGAAACCACAAATTACTAAACTTATCCAAGAATAAACAGACAATCTAAGTAGCCCATTATCCATAAAGAAATTTAAATTATAGCTTAAAATCTTCTGAAAATGAAAACTGCAGACTCAGATTGTCTCTCTGTGAATTATACCAAACACGTAAAGAAAATTTTCTACACATGTTGTTCCAAAAACATAGAAGAGGAAGCACTTCTAACTTATTTTAAGAGGCCAGAACTACCTTGATCCCAAAACCAAAAAATGACGATACAAGAAATCTACAGATGAATATCTCTCATAAATATAGACACAAAATTCTCATCAAAATATTAGCAAATCCAGTCCAGTAATATATTAAAAGGGTAATGTATCATGGCCAGATGCAGTTTATCTCAGGAATGTAAAGCTGGTTCAACATTTGAAAATCAGTCACTGTAATCTTCCATATTAACAGATTAAAGAAGAAAAATTGCATGGTTTTACCAACTGATACAAAAAAAAAAAAAGCATTTTTAAAAACTCAACATTTATCCATGATAAAAACTATCAGAAAACTAGGAATAAAGCGGAACTTCTTTAATCTGATAAAAGTTATCCACCAAAAAAAACAAAAACAAAAACAAAAAAAACAAAAAAAACTGTAGCCAACATCATATTTAATGGTGAAAAAAATTACATGCTTACATCCTAAGATAGGAAACAAGAAAAAGATATTCACTCACACGACTCCAATTTTCCAATTTGTCATGAAAATCTTGTCTTAGGTAACAAGGCCAAAACCAAAAAAAGACACAGAACTGGGAAAGAAAGAAATAAAACCCTTTTTATTCATAGATAACACGACTGTATACAATACATAGAAAATCCCAAAGAATTCTATCTTCAAAAAACGCAAAAACAAAAATGAGAACTATTGAGTTTAGCAAGGTCAAGAGTTGTCTACATGCCAGATATGAGCAGTTAAAAACTGGAATATTAAAAAACAACATGTACAAAAGTTTTAGGAAAACTAGCTACATAGACATAAATCTAACAAAGATGTATGCAAGATCTGTATGCTGAAAACCACAAAACAATGATGAAAGAAATTAAAGAAGATCTAATAATTGAGGAGACATGCTGTGCTCATGTATTGGAAAATTCAACACGGTTAAGATACCAATTCTCTCCCAAACTGATCTAGATATTTAATGCAATTTCCATCAAAATCCTAGTAGGAATTTTTGTAGATATAGACAAATTAATTGTAAGATTTATATGGAAAGTCAAAATAGCCAAAAACCTTTTTTTTAAAGAACAAATTTGGAGAATTTCATACTGTCAGCTTTTTTTTTTCAACTTTTATTTTAGATTCAGGGAATATATGTGCAGATTTGTTACCTAGGTATATTGCATGATGCTGAGGTTTGGAGTACAAATGATTCCATTACCCACGTACTGAACAATTAGTTTTTCAGTCCTTGTCCCCCTATTCCCTCCCTTCCCCTTCTGGTAGTCCTCAGTGTCTATCATTGCCATCTTGATGTCCATTAGTACCCAATGTTTAGCTCTCACTTATAAGTGAGAATATGTAGGATTTGGTTTTCTGTTCCTTAGGATAATGGCCTACAGCTGTAGCCATGTTGCTGTAAAATAACATAGTTTCTTTCTTTTTTATGGCTGCATAGTATTCCATGGTGTGTATGTACCATATATTCTGTATCCAGTACACTGTTGATGGGCAGCTAGGTTGATTCCACCTCTTTACTGTTGTGAATAGTGCTGTGATGAACATGCAAGAACATGTGTTTTTTTGGTAGAATGATTTGTTTTATTTTGGGTAGATACCAGTAATGGAGTTGCTAGGTTGAATGGTAGTTTTGTTTTAAGTTCTTTGAGAAATCTCTAAACTGCTTTTCACAATGCCTGAACTAATTTACATTCCCACCAACAGTCCATAAGCATTCATTTTTCTCTGCAGCTTCACCAACATCTATTTTTAAAAAATTATTTTAATGATAGCCATTCTGACTTGTATGAGATGATATCTCATTGTGGGTTTTGATTTGCATTTCTCTGATGATTAGTGAAGTGGAGAATTTTTCCATATGTTTGTTGGCCACTTGTGTATCTTCTTTTGAGAAGTGTCTGTTCATGCTCTTTGCCCATTTTTGATAGAGTTACTTGTTTTCTGATTGTTCAGTTGTTTAAGTTCCTTATAGATTCTTAATATTCGATCTTTGTCAGATACACAGTTTGCAAATATTTTCTCCCATTCTTTAGGTTGTTTGTTTATTCTGTCGATGATTTATTTTGCTGTGCAGAAGCTGTTTAGTTTAATTGGGTTCTACTTGTTAATTTTTGTTTTTGTTGCAATTCCTTTTGAGAACTTAGTCACAAATTATTTCCCAAGGCTGATTTTTAGAATGGTGTTCCCTAGGTTTTCTTCTAGAATTCTTATAGTTTGAGGTCTTCATTTAAGTCTTGAATCCATCTTGAGTTAATTTCTGTACACGGTGAAATGTAGGGGTCCAATTTCATTCTTCAGCATATAGCTAGTCAGCTATCCTAGCACCATTTATTGAATAGAGAGTTCTTTCCCCATTGCTCATTTTTGCCAACTTTGTAAAAGATTAGATGGCTGTGTGTGGCCTTATTTCTGGATTCTCCATTCTGTTCCATTGCACACTCTCTGATTTTAAGACTTACTATAAAGCTATAGTAATCAAGATAGTACAGTATTGGCCAAAGATAGCCACATAGATCAATAAAACAGAACGGAGAGTCCAGTGATAAACTCACATAAATAGAGTGTATTAATTTTTGCAAAGGCAATTCAATGGAGAAAGAATAACCTCTTCAACAAATGGTACGTGAACAATTGAACACACCTATGCCAAAGAAAGGAAGAAAAAGAGACTTAACTTTAAAAAAAAAAGGAAGAAAGGAAAGAAAAAAGAAAGAAAAGAAGGAATGGAGGGAAGGAGGAAGGAGAAAGTACATTGATATATATCTCATACCTGATACAAAAATTAACTCAACATAGACCACAGATCTTAAATATAAAACTGTAAAACTTTTAAAAGACTACATAGGGTGAAAAACTTTTTGATCTTAGGTGAGGTAAAGAGATCTTAGACATTTTTTACACTAAAAATTAAAAAAATAAAATAAAATAAAATTTTATAAATAAACAAATGGACTTCACTAAAAAGATTTTGCTCTGCAAAAGACACTGTTAAGAGAATGAAAAAAAAACTACAAAAAGGGAGAAGTTATTTACAAATTACATAAGTACTAGTACCCAGAATATTTAAATAACTCAAAACTCAACAATAAAGAAAACAACTCAATTAAAAAGTGAGCAAATATTTGAACACACTTCAAAAAGAAAATATGTGGATGGCAAATAATTACATAAAAAGATGATCAACATCATTAGTCATTAGGGAAATGCAAATTAGGGCCACAATGTGATGCTACTATATGCCTATTAGAATAAGTTAAAAAAAGAAAAGGAAAAAACAACCTGATGATACCAAGCGCTACCAAGGAGGTAGTAATAAACTTTTCTTACTCATTGCTGGTTGGAAGGCACAATAGCACATCACTCTGGAAAATAATTGTGGCAGCTTCTTATAAAATTAAGAATACACTTAATATATTATCCAGTAATCTCGCTCCTAAGTATTTACTCTACAGAAATAGAAACTTCTCTTCAGACAAAATCCTGTATATGAATGTTTATAGGAGTTTTCTCTGTAACCACTCAAAATCGGAAAGTACCTAAATATTCTTCAATGGATTAAAAAACATGGTACACCTGTACAATGGAAAACTACTCAGCAATAAAAAGGAACAAACTACTGATGCACACAGCAACATGAATCTCAAAGGCATTATGCTGAGTGAAAAAAGCCAGAGACAAAGGTTGCTCCACACTCTAGGATTCTATACATATAAAAAGCAAAACTGTAAAGACAGAAAACAGATCAGTGGTTGCTAAGGATCAAGACAGGGTGATGGTTTCACTATGAAGTTATGCAAGAGGGATTTTCTGGGGTGATAGAACTGTTCTGCATCTTGACTGTAGTCGCATCTATGTGTTAAAACTCATACCACTGTACACCCCCATAAAGGTGATCTATTTCACAATTCATAATTTAAAAAAAAATTCAGCCTCTTGATCCAGACTTCTTCCCACCATACTACACAGTCTCCAAAGAGGCCAGTATAGCTCCAAAGAGGCTACGAGTGTCACTCATAGCAAGTGCTGGTCCATCACAACTTTACTTTACAGAGTATAATGCATAGCTGTTCAATTTTGTCTCCCAGAAGCAATTTTCTCTCTTAATTACAACTGTATTTTTAATTACAAAAATCTTGCTTTCCCATTTCAGGTGTTCTGGGTGGAAGAGTAATTAATTTGGGTCATAAGAATGCTGTGCTTTTTGCATCCTGCACCTTGGTCATCCCAAACTTTCACAGTCTCTGCCTATTTCTAAACCTCATGCCAACACTTCTCATCAGTTAGGCTGCGTGTGGTTGCAAATAACAGCTTTCTGAAAACAATATGGAGATTGTACTGTCTCACAGGACTGGAAGTTCAAAGGTTTAGCAGTATAAAGGTTGATTAATTCTATGAACACATGCATATAATCAGGGCTTTACTATCAAGGAAAAAGGTAATGAGGGAGATGGTTTAGACGTTAGACAACCAACAGTGCCAGCTGAATTCTCTCCCCTCTGCCACTATACCCTAATAGTCTTCTTTATTTTGGGGAGGGGTCTCTCTCTGTTGCCCAGGCTGGAGTACAGTGGCACCATCTTAGCTCACTGCACCCTCTGCCTCCTGGGTTCAAGCGATTCTCCTGCCTCAGCCTCCTATGTTGTGGGAAGTCAGGGACCCCAAGTGGAGGGATCGGCTGGAGCCATGGCAGAGGAATATAAATTGTGAAGATTTCATGGACATTGATCAGTTCCCAAATAATGCTCTTATAATTTCTTATGCCTGTCTTTACTTTAATTTCTTAATCTTGCTATTTTCATAAGCTGACAATATATGTCACCTCAGGACCACTATTGTATAAATTGATTGTAAAACATGTGTGTTTGAACAATACGAAATCAGTGCACCTTGAAAAAGAACAGAACAACAGCAATTTTCAGGGAACAAGGGAAGACAACCATAAGATTTGACTGCCTGCAGAGTCAGGCAGAATACAGCCATATTTTTCTTCTTGCAGAGAGCCTATAAATGGATGTGCAAGTAGGAGAGACATCGCTAAATTCTTCTCCTAGCAAGGAATATTAAATATTAGGACCCTAGGAAAAGAATAGCATTACTGGGGGGAGGTCTATAAACGACCGCTCTGGGAGTGTCTGTCCTATGCGGTTGAGATAAGGACTGAAATATGCCCTGGTCTCCTGCAGTACCCTCAGGCTTATTAGGGTGGGGGAAAAAATCTCGCCCTGGTAAATTTGAGGTCAGACCAGTTCTCTGCTCTCAAACCCTGCTTTCTGTTGTTTAAGATGTTTATCAAGACAATACGTGCACAGTTGAACATAGACCCTCATCAGTAATTCTAATTTTGCCCTTTGCCTTGTGATCTTTGATTTTGTCCTTGCCCTGTTTCCTCAGAAGCATGTGATCTTTGCTCTGCCTTTTGCCTTTTGAAGCATGTGATCTTTGTGACCTACTCCCTGTTTGTACACCCCCTCCCCTTTTGAAATCCCTAATAAAAACTTGCTGGTTTTGCAGCTCAGGTGGGCATCACGGATCTACCAATATATGATGTCACCCTGGCAGCCCAGCTGTAAAATTCCTCTCTTTGTACTCTTTCTCTTTATTTCTCAGACTGGCCGACACTTAGGAAAAATAGAAAGAACCTACATTGAAATATTTGGGGCAGGTTCCCCCGATACTCCTGAGTAGCTGGGATTACACGCACCTGCCATCATGCCGAGCTGATTTCTGTATTTTTGTGAAGATGGTTTCACCATGTCAGCCAGGCTGGTCTTGAACTCCTGATCTCAGGTGATCCACCTCGCCCTCCCAAAGTGCCAGGATTACAGGCATTAGCCACCACGCCCAGCCACCCTAGTAGTCTTCTAATATTAATAAGTTACTCTTTGCCTAAAGTAACCCACACCCATTTCTGTAGCTTGTAAACAAAGATTCCTGACTGTTGGGCAGATCTGATGAGATGTTGTATCACCATTGAAATGCAAGATCCTGGAGTCAGGAGCATGTTGGACTGCTTACCACACCATATCCCCAGCACCTAGAACACTGATTGGCATATGGTAGCAACAGAAAATTTGATTGTCAACCAACCAATTAACAAAATGACTAGAATATGTGCTATGTGAGGGCACACATTTTTGTTCATTTTGCTTGCTGTTGAATCCCCAGTGCCCAGAACAGTGCCTAGAACATGGTTATCATTCAATAAATATTTGCTGCATAAATGTATGCATTTCTGGAGCATCTGCAGTGGGCCTGGCTCTGCACTAAAGTCTGGAAATATAGCTGTAAACAAGTCAAACAAGCACTGACTCCCCAGAGATATTTGGGACACACAAATAATTAGCCTTAAGAGTTTGCTTCTAACAGCCACTCTCGGGAACAGAGAATGCGCCTCTGAGAATCCAAGGGCAAACAGGGTTGCTTTCCTTAGCATTGATCTGCCCTTTTGCATTGCCATCTGCTCCCTTCAGTATGTTCCTCAAGAAAAAAAAAGAAGAAAGAAACCAAATAAAATTAAAGATGTTGCCAGATGTTCTCAGCAGAAGCAACGTCTTGGGTGAAAATTTCTGAGGCCCACTGATACATTAATTGGTGCCAGGAGGTTGGGGACGTCAGGAAGAGGCAGGTATAAATTGCATGTTTTTCTGGAGACAGTCTCTAGGAGGAAGGCTTCACTCCAGGACCCCGGGTAGAGGTCATAGCATCGCAGAGCAGAATATTGACGAAGCCCATCGCCACGCTCTAAAACTGCTTAGATGGCACCTTCCCCACTTCACCTCTTGGCGTCCTGAAGAGAAGAATCTGTGGTTCTGTTTCTTGCATTCATTCTGCGGCTGTGAACGCCCTGTCCTGTCTGTCTGTTTCCTCCAGTTAGCAGATATTCTGGAACCTTCCACCAGGAGGTCTGCAGGGCACTTCTAAATCCATATGTCTGAAATGCAGCTCTCCTCTTCCTCCTCTCCACACCACCCCTTGCCATGCCTGCACTGTGCAACACAGGCAGAGCATGTAGTGTCCTCGATCCTGGCTTATGACATCCTGATTCGCTTCATCCCTCAAGCTGGAAACTACACTCATTTCAAACTTCTCCCCTTGCCCATCTCCTGCATACAATGAACTACCTGTTGTGGCTTCTGATTGCCTCTGCAACCTGCCCCACCAGTCACCTGAACGACCTCTACCATCTCTCACCTGAACGACCTCGACCTTCTTGCGTGTGATCGCTTTGTCCAATGACTCTGCCCTCCCCAGTCATTCCTCACACAACCCCCTGAATTCTCTTTGTGAGGCACCACACTGGTCTTGCCACTCTCCTGCTCACAAACCTTTGAGGGATTATTTGCTTCCTCCTCAGGGCATCGAGGGTCCATGGTGATCAGACAGCATCCTCCCCTTCCAGCTCTGTGGCTCTGCTCCTCCTCTGCCTAACACCTGTGTCAGCATTCCCCTGTGCTCAGTCCTGCTAGAGTACAGATCGCACCACCTGACAATTGCTCACGTGCCCATCTCCTCCCGGCACTGTGACTCTTGACAATCCAGGACCATGATTTCATGCATCTCTCTCTCTCTCTCTCTCTCTCTCTCTCTCTCACTCTGTCTGTCTCTCTCCAATGGCTTGCTGCTTCCCAAGGCAAACTTCTCCCAGCCAGTTCAGCTGGCTTCACGGTCTTCCTCCCACAAGTTTACTCCTAACCCCACCCTACTCCTCCTTTTATTGCCTCTACTTGCTTGCTCCCTTAGACTTTGTTCTCGATACCCTAACCTCATTCATTTTGTAAGCCTACTTCATCCATGCAACCTTCCTGGTAGGTCCTGCTCATTCTCGTTTGCTCTATTTTTCCAGAGTGGAAGTGCCACATGAGCTGTTATCTTCTCTGTCTGGTCTACTATTCCACCTCCACTGCTGAGAAAAATGTACTTTTTCTAAGATAAGAAAAGATGAGAAAAGAAAAGGAAGGAAAATGAAGGAAAGAAGGGATAAGGGAAGGAAGGGAGGGAGGCCAGGAGGCAGGGAGGGAGGGAAGGGGAGGGGAGGGAAGGCTGGCCTTCCAGCACTAAAACGTTGCTACATCCTAGTCTTTGTTTTCCTTATTGTTTGTGCATTTGTCTAGCCTACATAAGAGGTCAGAGAAAGGAGAAAAATAATTATTGCTTGAAGTGATCAGAGGTATTACTGTTTTCTGGGCATAGGCAGGACTCACCATGCATATACCAATTCAATAAATATTTACTGAGCATCTACTCATGGCACTAGACACTAGGTACAGTGGTAACCAAGACAGACACATGGCCCCTGACATGAACGATGTGATAATTCAGCAATCAAGAGTGCTGGGGTAAGGGAAGAAGAAGAGGCATTTAGTTGGCATGCAATAGTGGAGCTGTATTGGTTGTTAAGATACTAAAATAAGTCCAGACTCTTTTTAAAATAGCTACTACCTTGAGCTCCCCGAAAAACTCCTCTGCAACCTCCACTGCCCTGGGCCATCTTCTGAGAGTCTCAGATCTCCCTGCAGCTTGAAAATTGAAGGGTTCACACCTGGCAGAGTATGGCCTGGGTTATATAACCGACTGGCATTTGTTCTAATTCCATGGTGCCTTTTGCCATATAGGCTTACATATTTTGAATGTCACCTATGGGTGGAAGGACAACTGGGTTGTCAGGGGGTTAATCCATGAGGACTTGGCCCTGTCTGCCCTTTTTCCAAGAGTGCTTTTTTAACCTCCTCTCCATATGAGAAATAAGAACCTAAAGGCGAGGTGATTTCACCATGATGACCAAGGCATAAACATTACCCGGGAACTCAAGTCAAAGTTAAAAACGAGCCAAATTCCAATGTGGAGAATCTAGGTGGGGATAAGCTTATTAAAGAGCTCAAGGCCATGACAAGAAATTTGCAAGTGAAAGTCAACACCAAGGCTTGGATCCTTTCCTCAAGGTAGGCAAACTTCTGGAACTTTCATTTTATTTTTGTATAAATGCCAATATCCACCTTGTGATATTATGTTATAATTTTGCAAAATGTTTTCATTGGGAGAAACTGGGCAAAGTATAAAAGTAATTGCTCTGAATTATTTCTGACAACTGCATGTGAATCTACAATTACCTTAATAATCATTTCGATTTAAAAAAAAACAAAAAAACAAAAAACTTAAATTCAGTAGCTTTCTTCTCATACTGAAGACCTGGTAAGAGACTGGCAGGGTCTTCTATAAATTGAATGGTAGGCCAGAGAGGGTGTGTGGGATTGGGAAGACCAGAGGTCCTCCCACTAAAAAGGCAATAGGCGGCCTAGGGCAGCTGTAAAATCATCCCCACCTGAAGGCTCCAGCAAACCAGGCTCGGACTCCAGTTCTGATGTCCCATCTGCTAGGACCACCAGCATTGTGGCCCCTCCAGATTCTTTGCTGGCCCTTTTAGTATGCAAAGGATATCAGTTGTTTTTGCCTGCCTAACAACCCTTCCATCCTGCAAGAGCAAACTGCTTCTGCTGGTGAATTCTCGCTTCCCATGCCACATGTTTGTGGAGCAGCTGCCAATCCCACTGCCCTGCCCAGTGGGCCAAGGAAAGGACATAAACATGGGCCTGGCTAATCATAGTCTACCTCCCCGTAGGCAGCAATCTCTGGTCCAGGATTGGCCTAAAGACCAGAGCTGGATCAATCAAAGTCCATCGTGGATTTTTCCCTCCCATGTGCCTGGAGAAACACTCTTTCTTTTGACGTTGCTGAGTTAGATGATGCAAGCCTGGATCTGGGCAAGGTAATGCCTACTCTCCCTGCACTGCAGGGACAGAGTCCATCGGTGCTAGTAGAAGCGATGGTGGCCAATAAGAAGAGAAACCATGAAATGAGAGAGAGAAACAGAGGAAGAAAACAACCTCACCTAAGCCTCTGGAGACCATAGTCTCCAGTTACATAAGACAGTGCATCCTGTGCACTTGAGCCAGCTTGCACTGGGTTTCTGTCACTAACCCATGGCTTAACCTTTCATGAAGCAGATCCGTGAACTTATTCTGACATCCTCAGCACACAGCATGGACCAGTTGGTCCCAGCAAAAACCTTCCAATACCTTCCCCATGACCATGATACTGAAACAAACAAACATGGTTTGTTTCTAACAGAGACAAACCATCGGTTCCATTGATGATAAATGGATGAGACCGCAGAAGGGCTACGCCAAGGCAAGATGCGGCATCCAACTCTCACATACACATAGATCCTGCACGAAGATCCTTGCAGTCCTTCCGCTGAGGCAGTTGACTGTTCCAAAAGATTAATATTGTTTACATGAGCTACTAGTGTCTATGCAAAAAAAGATGAGCCTGGCAGAGAAGAAGATTTGATGTAAACAACTCCATCTCTATCTCAGAGTAGAAGTTCCTGCTCTTGGCACTCATTTCTGGGATAGTTTGCCAAATACCTACTATGTGTGAACAGCATCCTAGGCACTGTGGGAATGGAGAGAGATAAGCAAGACTGGAGTCTTTCCATCAGGAACATGGGCTATTTGGGAGGATGGGTACCAACAATAGATATAGCACAGTGAGGTTAAAAGCAGGATGCTGGAATCAGAAAGTTTAGGTTCAGAATCCCAGCTTGGCCCAACCTATGAGCAGCCAGGAACCAGACATGGACATCAGCCACATTTCTTTAGCATGCAACAAAGACTCCGTGTTTTTATGTCTCAGTTTTCTTCTCGGTGAAGTGAGAATAACAGCAGTGCCTATCTCAGTGGCGCGGTGAGGACTGAATGGGATAACACATGTAAAATTCCTGGCAGATAGTGCATACTTGATAAATGCTATCTGTATCATTTTTATCATCATCATCACCGTCGTCATCATCATCAATCATTAGTACTCTCATTATCACCAATACTACAGTGAGGACTTCAGAATAAACCATGAAGGAAGCCAGAGTTCCATGGGAATAAGGAGAAGAGAATATAACTTGGGGGTCACAAGAGGCATTCTGGAGGAGGTGCCATGAGCTGGACCTGGAATTATAGATAGGTGGTGGAGAGGATGTTCTCAGAGCTACAAGGCCAGAAGGCATTAAGACTAGAGCCAGAGTCATTTCTGCTTTTCTAACCACCTGGGATTTAACGTAGGCCATCTCATAGAAGCAAGGGAGCTACCCAAACTCCCAAGAACCCAAGGTCTGAACCACATTATTGCGTATGGTCTTGGACTTGCTGCTAGGTCTACAGTTTGGTCCTAGGGCCTGAGAGGGCTCGTGTCTTGCCCCCAAAATCCTGAAGTGGAAGGAAGGGGCAACCTGCCTTTTCCTCTCTGAGCCAGAACTTCAAGCCTCATGGCGATGTGCTCCCTAAACCCCCTGCTCAATCCTGTTCTCCAGACAGCTTCACTGTCCAGCTTGAACAGGTCCTATCCAGCACAGCCCTCAGCATGATGCCTGGCATGTGGCAGACTCTCAGCACATGCAAGATCAATAAATGAACTCCTTGAGCATACTGTAGCCTCACTTAACCCTGAGCTATAGCCTCTATGACTGGTGATAAGACACATGAAATCTTGGCTGGTCCATGGGTCTTCTGACTCATTCCTATCTGTGGGCAACCAGGTACCCAGAAATGGACAGCAGGCCCTCTGGGGATATGCTTTCACCTCTAGGTGGTTTCCCTTCTGAGAGCCTCAAGAATCTCCACTTGGCCACATGACTTTAGAAGTAGTTGGAAGGTAGTCCTTATCAGAGGAAGTCTTAGGTAATGGCTATCCACCCACACCCTCACCCAAACACACACACAGTCTAAGGTAACTCAGTGGATATCTATTGTTTCTGCCTGCCCAAACTCATTCTTCTCTTGTTCTGGCAATGGCTACTCATCTGTCCTCTGAAGACAGACCTGTTCCTCACTCTTCCTCTGTGTGGTTAGGGTGTGGCTGACACGTATCCCCACTTATTCCATAGGTGGGCACTTAACCTGGGCTTACTCAGTCTTCACATTCCATCCCCCTGGCCACAGTGATTGCTTCAGGGGTAAAGAAGTGATCCCAGCTGGTCCAATAAGGTAAAGACTTGAAACTTAGATAGAACTATTGGGACCAGAAGCTATCTTTACAGACATGGGCCCATGGCTGCCTGCAGACAATTTGGTACCTTGTGAGGACAACCTGTCCCAGGGTGAGGCTAACACGGAGGAGAGCACAACTGGGATATGATCAAGGAGCATTTGAGTGGCTGGAGCTAGCCATGCCTGAAGCTGACATAACTTGGTAAGACAATACTCTTTTTTGCTTAACCCAATTTAAGTTGCGTTTTCTGTTACTTGTGACTGAATGAGTTCTTATGGAACAAATAGGGCAGCAAGAAGGCCACTCATGTGTCCAAGAAAACCCTGTCTTGAACCCTAGATCAAAGAGGTTTTGTTCTTGGGAACTTGTCTTTTCTGCTCATTCAACAAATATTCGTTGAGCCCCTGTGAAAGAATTGGGAAAATACTTTTAATCTCAAAAATCGCAAGAATGATTGATGCACTGGTAATCTGGGTAGTCAGGGATGGATCTCTGAGGAGGTGAGTGGTGAGACCTGAGGAAGTAAAGACATGCACAGTGGTTCAGTTGGGCAAGAACACGACATGTGTCTTGGGTTTGGGCTTCTGGCACTGTAACTCACCAGCTGCATGATCTTGTTGGGTAGGCATCTAGAACCCTCAGTTCCTCTGCTTTTAAAATTGGGATATTAATTGGCCAGGTGCAGTGGCTTATGCCTGCAATCCCAGCACTTTGGGAGGCCAAAGTGGGCAGATTACTTCAGATCAGGAGTTCGAGACCAGCCTAGCCAACATGGTGAAACCCTGTCTCTACTAAAAATGCAAAAATTAGCCAGGCATGATAACCCATGCCTGTAGTCCCAGCTACTCGGGAGGCTGAGGCAAGATAATTGTTTAAAGCCAGAAGGCAGAGGTTGCAGTGAATTGACACTTTACCACTGTACTCCAGCCTGGACAACAGAGTGAGGCTCTAACTCAAAACAAAAAAAAAAGTGGGGGAATATTAATATCTGTTCCACTGAAGCCAGCTGACTCTTGTACAAGCAAGCAGGCAAACAAACAAACAAAAAGTGATCTGAATTGTTAAAAGAAATATATTTTTGAATGAGACAAAATCATTATATAAATTGACATGAGGCACCTTAACTTCTGACCAACATAAAGTAACAGAGACCAGATTCATCTTCCCACCTTAAACAACTAAGAAACCAGACAAAATATATGGAACAATTTGTATGCCCTTGTTCACAATATAATTATTTATAATAGCTAAAATATGGAAGCAACCCAAGTGTCCATCAATAGATGACTAGATAAGCAAAATGTGGTACATACATTCAATGGAATGTCACCCATCTTTAAAAGAAAGGACATTCTGACATGCTATACCATAGTTGAAGCTTGAGGACATTATGCTAAGTGAAATAAGCCAGTCACAAAAAGACAAGTACTGTATACTTCCACTTACATGAGGTAGTTAGACTAGTTAAATTCATAGAGACAGAAAGTAGACCCATGTTTGCCAGGGGCTGGGGGGTGAGGGAAATGGGAGAGTAGTATTTAACAGGTACAGAATTTCAGTTTTCCAAGGTGAAAATCATTATGGACATAGAATGTGGTGATGGTTCCATAGCATTATAAATGTGTTTAATGTCACTGAACTGTGTACTTAAAAATGGTTAAAATAGTAAATTTTATGCTATTTATGTAAATTCCCTGTATATGTATATTTTACCACAATAAAAAAATTTTAAAATGTCGAACAATAATGTTCAGACATTGGACTACAAGCAATGCAAGATTCCTGATAAAGAAACAGATGAAGTGAGCCCTTCAATTCTGTCAGCTTATTGCCTGGAAAGGGTTTTCAGGCTGCAGTGCAGGGAAGGCCATTCCAGGCAGAGCTCAGTGGTCTCTCTGAGTTGAAGAGATACAACTGGAAGTTTGGAGAAGGCAAGGAAGCTAGAGTTTGCAGGGCAGAGTACCACAGAAGAGGTCTGCACAGAAAGAGGATTCCGATGATTCACCCTCTAGTGTTCTGCATAGTACTGAACTGCATATGCATGTGAGGGGGATGTTCAAGGCTGGGGAAAGATCCACTGGACATGAGCAGGCAGAGCAATTACTAGAGCTCCAACAGAGTTTGGAATGATTCACATTCCCAACAGCCAGAGTGGAGAAGACTCATACCACATAGTGCATCAGGGAGAGCACTCAGAAAGGGATTGCCTCACTAATAAGACCAAACTAGCTCTAAAGACTAGTCTGATACAAGCTAACAAAGTTTTTTGAAGCAAGTCTTAATGAGATCGAACAATTTTCAAGTAACTTAAATAAATTTTAGAACAAAGCTCACAAACACTTAACTGAATACAAAAAAATCCAGCTCAAAACAAGGTAAAACTCACAACGTCTTATACTCAGTCAAAAATTACCAGACAAAGAAAGTGTCAGAAAAATATAACACACCCCCCACCCCCAAAAAACAGCAAAAACAGATCCAGAAATAACACAGATGAATATAAATGGTAGACAAGGACATTAATTAATAGAGCTATTATAAATGTACTGTATGTGTTCAAGAAGGTAGCAGAAAGCATAAGAATAATAAGAACAAACGGGGAAAACATCAAGACCCAAATTGAACTTCTAGAGATGAAAAATAGTGTTTAAAATGAAAAAACAAAAAGCACTTGAAAGAATTAAAATTGATGTGAAGGAGGTGAGGAGCATCCGAGCTGAGGGTACTTTGTAGAGATGGAATGAAACAAAACTGGGTATGAAAGATGGGATTGTAAGTAGAGCATCAGCAGCATTTCACAGCGCATCAGCCAGCCATCTTGTTTCAGGTCATAATCTGCAAAACCATATACAATGGGCCAGTGTAAATCAGTGTCAATGCAGGAGAAGGAATGTCACAAGCATCATGAACCTATGCTTCCTGAAAGACCCATGGACTGAACCACAATTCCAGCTCTGCCTGAGATTACTTTTGCCTGCTTCTAAGAATGAGCAGAAAGCCCACTAGCTAATTGCACCTTCTTCCTTCTCTCCCTCCATCAGGATCTCCATGTCCCTCTTCCGCTCACTCTGCCATTACTCAGGAGTTAATTTCACATTGGCCAAAGATAATCAAAGGTACCAGGACTCTGACACACACAGCCACGGACAGGATCCTACACAGAGGCTACTGCCAAGATTTAAATGCTGAAACAATATATCCAGGAACTGTATCAATGCAGATCCCTCTCTAATGAAAAAAACCTCTCTAATGAAACTCTGATTGGTTAAAAAAAAAAAAAAAAAAGTAAATAGAAAAACCTGTCCTGCTACTGGCCCCTCAGCAACAGCACCAGGAAGTCGCTCAGAATCTACCCAGAGAATCTACTCCACATTTGCCAAGAAGATGCCCTTGTTCTAATTCCATTCAGCCTGGAAACTCCAGGGAATATTCAGAACCCTAGAGACAGAAGCAATATAAAGACAGCCATTTCTCTCTGAGACAACAATTTGTATTTTCATATCTTTGATACACAGTCTAATACTCAAATCAATAGGCCAGTGGAGATTCACCTAGTGCAAGTTTAATAAGGAAAATTGTTAACAACAACAAAAAAAGATTTGGAAAGCTAGAGATATTACCTGCAGCTGTGTTAGATTGTGAAGATGGGGTTAGGTTTGGCACTTTCTTTTTTCTCCAGTGTAATGAAATTGAGACGCCAAACCTCTGAGTTCATTATAATCATATAGAAATGGGAGCTTCTGGCTGCTTTCTGCTCCCTTTTACCCCTCCTACCTTTACCCCAATCAATACAACAAGTTTTATCTTCTCTGATGAAAGCTCAACTTTATGGCTATTTTTACAAGTTAGGCTTCTTCAAGCCTGGTCCAGTTTGCAGATCTGCATAGGTAATAGACTGTTGGGGTGAGGTGGCATGGAGGAGTGGAAACAGAGAAGACAATTGGATGGCTATGGCTGTAGTCCAGGTAAAGCAAATTAGAGGCATGGGTTTTGGAAATCCAAAGCAAATGTCCCAGGGGGTGGGTGGACAACATGGATGAAAACAAAATCTGTAAAACAGAGAAGCCCCACAAGGTTGAGAAGAACAGAGAAGTTGAGCAGCAGGTAGAGGATTGTTCTTGCAGGGCTCTTTCCTTATCCCATCACTGTGGCTTCCCCTTGAAGATGACATGATTTCCTGATGCCAAGGTGCTCTAGGTGCTCTAGGACGTAGGCTCAGTGCTGATGGCGTTACAGTGAGGAGTTAAACTCCATTCATAAAGACAATGGCCCTGGCATCTTTAGGAATAAGAAATGTGGCCATGCAGCCTCCAAATTAATGTTTGATTGGAACAACTATATTTCAGCCTCTATCCATTCAATAAATATTCATTTATTTATGTATCTATATATACACTGTGTTCTTACTGTGTACCAGGCATTGTTCTAGGCCCCAGGGATACCACAGTGAACACTATAGACTAGCTCATGGAGCTTGCATTCTGGTAGGAGGAAGTAGAAAATAAATAGACAAACAAACAAGTAAGCAAGAAAACATCAGATAGTGAGGATGCTATAGGGAAAATTGTAAAAGAGCTACTAAATCTTGGAATAGCATTTCTGAAAGGAAAAAAAAGTGGTGGGGAGGAGGTAGTATTTTAGCTGAGATTAAATGAAAGGAAGGAGCCACTATGTGAAGATCTGGGGCAAAGTCCTTTCAGACAGAGGAAACTGCAAATACAAAGACCCTTAGGTGGAAAGAAGTTTTGGTTGGAAGAATAAAAATGAATGTCTGTGTGGTGAGAAAGTAGTGAGTGAAGGGAGAGTGATATGAGACAGTTAAAAAGTGAATCAAGATGAGTAACATGTTGATTACTGTGTAAGAACATGTTGGTTTTTATAGAAAGGAATTGTGTTAGGAAACAGTTGTCCTGAGTTATGTTTTGGAAAGCTCTTTCTGGTTGCTGCATGGGTAATGGACTGCTGGAGTGGGACAGCATGGAGGCGTGGAAGCAGAGAGGACAGTTAGAAAGTTCTGACTGGAAAGCTACAGCTGTAGCCCAGGCAAAGGGTGATGGACATTTGAATTAGGATGGGAGCAGAGAGAGGGTTAGAAGTGGTTGAATGGGGTATATTTTGGAGGTAGAGGTAATGGGATCGGCTGGTGCATGTGGTAGCGGAGAAATTTCAGGAGAGGATTCAGGGATGGCGCTTAGGTTTTGGCTTTGAGCAGCTGGTTGATTGGATGTCTTGCCCACTCCTGAGATGAGGAAGACAGGAGAGAAATCAAAAGTCCTGACTTGAATGTCTAACACTGAGATCTTTATTTGACACTCAAGCAGGGATGTCAGGAAGGTACTTGGATACAGGCATCAAGAGCTGAGTTGTAGGGACCTAAATTGTCTGAAGCAGCCTTCTAACCATCTAGCTCTGAATTCCACTCCCTCATTCAGCTCGGTGTTCATGTGCTCAGCAAGCACCCGGGAAGTGTCTACTGTGCTCTAGGACCTAGGCTCAGTGCTGATGGAGTTACAGTGAGGTGAGCAGGGCTTGAAGCAGGACCTGTCCACTCAGCCCTGGATCTTTGGTATATAATGGGGCTATCTAGATTTTATTTTTCCTGCTGAATGGCCACCCCAGTGAATATCAATGTTCTACTTGTTTATTCTAGGATTTTTCTCAGTTTGGTGTCTATACAGAGCACCCCTGACATAACTAACTCCATCTTAGAAAAAGACTCCATTTTATATGTCATAGGGCACTTTGCCAACAAGGATAAGATGTTTCACTTAAGAAACAAATAAAAAAAATAAAGACTGCATCCAACCAGATAAGGATACACACAAGTGCACTCTCCCATGATCAGTTCTCGCCAGAAGGACTCTGTGACTGTAAAAGAGCAGGCCAGGCAAAGCCAGGTGCAGTGGCTCACGCCTGTAATCCCAGCACTTTGGGAGGCCAAGGCGGGCGGATCACCTGAGATCGGGGGTTCGAGACCAGCCTGACCAAAATGGAGAACCCCCGTCTCTACTAAAAATACAAAATTAGCCAAGCATGGTGACACATGCCTGTAATCCCAGCTACTTGGGAGGCTGAGGCAGGAAATTGCTTGAACCCAGGAGGCGGAGGTTGCAGTGAGCCGAGATCACACCTTTGCACTCCAGCCTGGGCAACAAGAGCAAAACTCCATCTCAAAAAAAAAAAAAAAAGAAAGAAAGAAAGAAAGAGCAGACCTTCTGCAGCTCGAAGTGGCAGTCTCCACTGGCACCATCTTGCAGTTACTTGTGATAAGAACTTGACCTCGGCCAGAAGGCTCTGCCACATCCAGGACTCTTCTTTGCAAGACAGAGGGACCTATGGAAGCAGTACCAGCCAGGACTCCTTTTGTCTTCTTCATTCTCCCTGGACTGGCTCATTAACCTTTTCTCCCCTTTTTCCTCTTTGTGTTAAATGTTATTTTGTTTATTGTGGAATGTTCAATCTAGAACATTTGTATATTAAGCATACTATTATATATGGTTTGCAATATTGACTGACTTGAGGAATGGCTTGACCCTGTGTGCCTGTGGGCTCTGACTCCTGAGTGAACGGGAAGTCCTGAAGAGAAGAGAATTGTCTCCTTGGGAACTCCACGGAGGTTGTGGCTTTTGTGATTGAAGCAGCATCAATAAAAACCTGACATTGCAGAAAGACACAAACATGCATGGACCTGGTTGTCTCTAACCTTGTACTACTCATGACCATGTCCCAGAGGCTCCCTTGGGAAAGAATCTCAAAGAGTCATGACTCAAGTCTCCTCCAAGTGTTTGCCTAGACCAGCCTGATTACCTCCAGTGATGGAGCACTCACTATCTGTGCTCTTTGAAGAGACCTGAGAGGTCTCTGGAATTAAGATTCTCAGGGGGAAATAGAAAGCCTGGGGTCAAATTGCCAGCATTTGCAGCTAAGTGATAAATCTGGGAATTGCAAGCAGCCAGGAACCTTTAAGAAGACCTTTATGGAGGGTCTGCAGAAAGGCTCCATGCTGCCCCCAGGGGCTTACATGTAGCAGCCGTGTGCACCTCTGACCAACCCACACCTAGAAACAGTTGGATTATGGCCCCAGCTCCAGTGCTTCTTAAAGAGGGTGACAAGGGCAGAATGTATAACTTCATATTGGAGACAATTTTTCTCACGTTCCCAGGTGTCCATAGAGATGGGTCTTGACTAAGATTGTTTACCTTCCTGAGACTGGCAGAGCCACATGCAACACCCACAAGCTTTATTTGTGGACTGTCTTCCCTTTTTGGCCAGAAAAACAACAGTCCAATCTTCCCAGCTCCCTAGATGAAGAGAAGGAAAACCAATCATAGGGACCCCCTCATTGGTTCCAGGAGGCCTGCCTCGGCCTGTCCGCATCCCACCCATGGGGCATCAGCTGTGCCCCCCACCCGCCTCCCTCAGCCCCCTCTGCTGTCATGTCTCACCTCTCCTGAGTCACCCAAGCTTTAATTTGGGCTAATCTCCACTCCTGACTCAGGTAGGGGTGGTGGTGAAAAATCAAAATGAGGACACAAGCTGTCAGGAATAAGACAAGAGAGACTTGTCAGTCTAATCAACTTTATTAGCAGTGAGTCACAGGAAAGCCTCCAGCAGCTTCCCCACTTTTCCTTGATGCCTCCCTTTAGTCTCTATGAAGTTGCCAGCAAAGCAAATGCAACCAAGCCAGGGCTCAATTAGCACGGAAGAGGTGGGAGCGGGGGAAGCTGTGTGGCACCCCCAGGGGACAGCACAGATACTGCTGTGATCAGGGCCGGCAGGAGGGAGGCGGCTGCCTGGCTGCTTCAGGTGAGGGGCTGAGGGTCTTCTCCCCCTGGGGAGGGGGAGGCTGTGAGGTTTAGAGACATGGTTTATAACCGCTAGAATTCTGGGGCTGGGAGGGACGGAAAGGCCCCATCTAAGCGAACCCCTTGCTTTGGGCCAGGGAAGGATCTTTAACAAGCCCTCTCCAGACCAGATGGAGAGCACACATCACAGGACAATGGCCTGGATCCCTGGTAGATTTGCAGCTCCTGGTTCTAGATGTTGCTGAGACCTGGCCCTAAAACCACTTGTCCTGGAGTCTCAGATCTGTGCCCTCTTAATGCATCTTCCCTTTTCTGCTGTACTGCAGCTTGAGTGGTTTTGTTTCTTGCAACCAAGGCAATCTTGATTAAAAGAGTCTGAAACCATGGCATTTTGCAACATGGACATACTGAATAAGCCTCCTATCTGGATTTTCTCTAAGCCCTAGAGTTATATATCTAACTGCCTGGTGGAATTCTCCACTTGGGGTACTATAGGCCCCTAAACTCAATAGCCATTATACTGTAAACATCTACACGTTAGAGAGAGCACTAAAGACCCCCTCAACCACATCCCATCCCGTCCTTTCCTTGGAGGGGAGCCCCATTAGTGACTGGTTTGCATGAGCCCAGACCTTTTTAAAGGCATTTGCATGTGAACGCACACATATAGATATGTAGATGCATGTGTGTCTGTTTTGTTTACTGAAATAACTTTATAATCAATATATCATTTGACCACTCACTCTTTTCCTAGTCAAGTAAATATCAACCTTTTAAACTGCTGCATATTATTTTACAAGCTGTATATACCATAATTAATTTAATTATTCCCTATCACAGGACATTTAGGCTGTATTCTACCTTTATTTTTTTCAGTCACAGACACCACTGCAGGGGACTTCCTTGTACAGACCCTTTGGGACACATGCCAGGGCTTTTTGGGGACAGGCATAGATAGCTGGACTTGTAGCTCTCAAGAAATGGAGTCACTTCTGCCCTCCTCATCCACTATCCAGCCCGAGGAACCCAGGGGTCTTTCTTTTCCCTTTCAGCCAATCACCAGTGCTGGCTGGTGACCTCACCTTGCTTTCCGAAATCACAGCTTCTAGTCCGTTTCATTGGCCCCGCTCTCCTTCAGACCCACCCACCCCCTACCTCAACCATCACCACCGTAGTTTCTCACTGGCCACCCCCCAAGTTCAGCCCTGGCCCTGGCTAATCTGCTTCTACTCTTTGATAGAACCTACTGAAAATGTAAACTTGATGGGGTGGTCCACTGCCTAACCTCAGGCTACTCAGCATCCCAAGGGAAACCCAAATTCCTCACTGTGGCATGCAAGGCCCTTTATTGTCTTGGGCTGTTTTGTGCTGCTGTAACATAAACCTGAAATTGGGTAATTTATAATTAGCATAAATATATTGGCTCATAATTGTGAAGGCTGAGAAGTTCAAGATCAAGGGGTCAGCAACTGGTAAGGGCCTTCTTGCTGTGTTATCCCATGGCCGAAGGGCAAAGAAAGAGCAAGAGATCAAACTTGCAGCCTCAAACCATCTTATAATCAGCATTAATCCATTCATGAGCGTGGAGCCCGCATGATCTAAACACCTCCCACTGGGCCCTGCTTCCCAACACTGCTGCTTTGGGTATTAAGTTTCCAACACATGCATTCTGGGGTGACCCAAGCCTGGCAGTGGTCCAAGCCTAGCTTCCCAGGTTGGATCATTTCTTTGTCACTTCTGCTATAACCCTCTAAAAACAGAGAACTGGCTGTAGTCCTCCACTCACTCCCACTCTGCTATTTCTTGACTCTTGACTTTTGCTCATGTTGTGATTTCTTACACTGTTAGACTCAGTTCAGGTGCGACCCCACCCAGAAAGCCATCTCCAAAGCGAATCAGGTGCCTCTCTCAGGTCCTCTTGAAGCACACTCTGGCCCCTTTAGCATGGCACTTCTCACCCGTATGTTAATTATTCATATATGTGTGCATCTGTTCTCCCTCCAGAGTGTGAGCTCTGTAAGGATGAGCACTTGATTTCTCCCATCACAGTGTCTGCAGGACACGGAGACAGCTCTCGCTCTCTCTCGATCCATGTGTTTTTGGGAGATCTGGCCCCACTTCCCATCTCTATGAGATTTCAGTGTCACCCTGACTTTTTCTTTTTCTTTTCTTTTTTTTTTTTTTTTTTTTGAGACAGAGTCTCTCTCTGTTGCCCAGGCTGGAGTGCAGTGGTGTGAACTCAGCTCACTGCAACCTCTACCTCCTGGGTTCAAACAATTTTCCTGCCTCAGCCTCCTGAGTAGCTGGGATTACAGGTGTGTGCCACCATGCCCAGCTAATTTTTGTATTTTTGGTAGAGATGGGGTTTTACCATGTTGGCCAAGCTGGTCTTGAACTCCTGACCTCAAGCGATCTGCCTTGGCCTCCCAAATTGCTGGGATTACAGGGGTGAGCCACCTCATCCTGCCTCACCCTGACTATTAAGTCAGTCAGTAGGAATGGTTATTAGGTCTGGGAGTTTTTGTTCAAACTCTTGGGAAAGAAAGGCTGTCTTCTCAGCTTGACTTGGTATTGTGAGAATATGAAGCTAATGAGGCTGTTGCCACCTCGCCATCTTCAGGAGTTGACCCATGTAAGAATGGGAGCCAAGAAAAGAAAAGAATAAATACTGAGTTCTGACACCACTATCTGAGCTCCGCAAAACAGCCATCTCTCCTCCATTGGACTTCCCTTTTGTGTAAACCAATACATTTTTTTTCATTTTAAGCTGGCTTGAACTGTGTTTTCTGTCACTTGCAGCTGAAACAGTTCAGTAGATGTGCAAAGAAAGGGCATGGATGTCTCGGGCCCCTGTGCAGTCCCCTTGTACGTTGAATAGGGCTGACATGTGTGACCAATGGGATATTGCAGAAGTCGCTGCGTGTCACTTGCAAGGGTAGGCCAAAAAGAACCCTGCAGCTTCTACCTTGCTCCCTCTGGGGATGTCAGCCGTCATGTCATAAAGACACTCAATCAGTGCCCCTGGAGGGGCCCAGGGAAGAACTGAGACATCCACGAAATTGCCAGTCATGTGAGAGAGATGCCTTGGAAGCAGATCTCCAGCATCAGTCAGGCTTTCAAAAGGCTGCAGCCTCATCAGACACCCTGAGCAAGCACCCCAAATCCCTAACCCACAGAAGCCATTAGAACAATCAATCATTATTGTGGTTTGAAGTCACTATGTTTTGGGGTGATTTGTTACCCAGCAACATGTACCTCCCAAATCAGCTACTCCAACATGGAAACCCCGAACTTCAACGTTCCTCAACCAAAATTCACCCAGCTTTTCAGGCCAAAAAAATAAAAACGTAGGCGTCATGCTTGAATTCTTCATTTATCTTGCACTCCACAGCCAGTGCAAATATTAATCATGCTGGCTTTGCCTCCAAAATACATCCTGAATCCAACCATTTTTCTCCACCTTCACCTCTAGAACCCTAGCACGGTGACCCTAATCTCTCTTGACTGACACAATGGTCTCTGAACTGGTCTCAGCTGTGCTCTTAAACCCATATAAAAGACTCTTCTTGCAGTGAGAATAATCTTACGAAAATTCACTACAGATCACATCACACCCCTGTTTGAAACCCTCCAATGGCTTCTCAGCTCCATTTGAATGAAATCCCACCTCCTTACCTGGGATTAAGTCCCTACACGCTGGCTCCAGCTCCCTTACCAAACTCATCTCTTCTTATCCTCTATTATCCACCGTGTTGCAGTGCAACTGGCCTCTGTTTGCCCTGCAAACATGCAAGGACTGCTGTGGACAGGGTCCCACCTGACCACCCCTTCGGTAGGGCTTCACACGGCTGTCCCTCATGATTCAGGCCTCAACTCAAATGTCACCACCCCAGAAAGCCACCCCTGACCTGCTTCAGCAGCCTCAACCTCCATTCTACCAGTAGTCTTGGTTTACTGTCTTCTCCAAGCCATTTATCCTTACCTGAAACAGTATTATTTTTTTCAAAGGCCTTCCCTTCCCCACCCCCTCACTGAAATATAACCTTGGTGAGGGCAGAGGCCTTGTCTTGTTATTCACTGCTATGATTATATGGCCTAGACCAGTGTCTGCTATATAGCAGGTGTTCAATACATTTTGTTGTCTAAACAGCTGACCAGTGTTTAACAGGATAGACTTTGGGAAATACTGAGCTAAGTCATCTCAAAGGTCAGTTGCATCTCCTAAAGTGGTGTTGTTTCTTATTCAACCTGATTCTGCTCTTCCTTTTGCAAAAGATGCATCCAATGGAAGGGAGAAAACTCATTTTCTCTTCGCAACTGGAGTTTTCTCATCATCTAGGCAAGGTGGTTGTGGCTTAGATAGGGCTAATGGCTTCCTGAAAGCTACACGGCCAGCCTGTGCCAGGGCTGGGAATTGGAATTCCACTCCGCCAATCCTGAGAGGCTTTGAGGTGGAGGAGAAGAGAACCAAAAGAGTTGGCAGAGCCTGTTTGCTAATGAAAGGGAAGTCACTATGATGCTGATGAAGCCCCAGGATCCTCATTTGCACTGACCCTTTCCACGGCCCTCACTCCCACTGGCCCTTTCCAGGGCCCTCACTCGCACTGACCCATTCCAGGTCCCTGGGAGAGGCACTAGCAATGGGCTCACATGTTCAGATGTTTTTGTACAACCTGCAAAAGTAAGGTATTTGAACCACGTCAGCTGACTCCGCTATTTCTTTCCCTGGCCATGTGCTCCTGCCAGGCGATGTTGGGAAACCGTGGGCATTTGGGGATCTGACTGGGAAGAGGTTGTGTCAGAGTTACATCTAGCATGAACATAAAGGGATGTATTTACGCAGTTTCCAATCGATCTCATGGAGACTTTAGCTTTTGCCAGCTGTTCTGGTGGAGGCATGGCTTCCAGGAATATCTCTACAGGCTCCCTTTGTGTCATGACATGAAGAAACAAGGCCAGAGGTCACATCATGAGATGAACTGGCCCAAATGTGCTTGACTCCAGAAAAGAGTGAAAAAGTGTAGGTCCTAGAAGCTAGTCTGTGGCTTGTGCCTCTAATCCTGAGACATGTGCAATGGGAAATGAAGAAGCTGGCTTTTGCTGATGCCTCATCAAAATGGGAGTTTTTTCTGCAAAAAAAAAAAATCTTTCTAATTTCTCTATAGACACATAATCATTGTCATGGGAAGAGGCAATCAAAGAGCATAAAGCCAAAACATACAGAGAATTTGGAAAATATTTTAGAGGTGTGTCAGCAGTTAATGAATACAAACGTCATGCTATTTTTCTGGATTTTCTGATGTTTGTGGTGCCCGTCTGTGGTGCTGTATAGCTTTCAGGAAGCCACTAGCACTATCTAAGTCAGATTTTAAACTGTTCTTATTCATTACTTCTTTTTTTTTTTTTTCTCTAAATCAATATTCACTTTCATACCTAATTTTGTGTTCTTTTTTCTTAAAGAGGATCCCACAGTTAGACAAGCTTCCCCATGGAGCCTACATTCACACCTGATTATCAGCAGGGACTTGGGCTAGGATGAGAAGCCGGGGTGGTGTCCTGGGCCGAGAGGTCTGTTCTGGCCAAAAAGAGATGAGTCTGTCCCCGCACAGGCAAGAACAGCTGCCGTCCCCTCCTCCAGCACTGAAACCCTGGTTCCCTCCAGCCTTCTTTTTGGGCTGAAGGCCAAATGATTTCCTGTGTTTTCTCTGTTTATCAGCTCTCTATTATGATGGCAAGAGCCACCCACTCAATAAAGCAAAGCAAACAAACTCCCACAAACCCACAAACAGCTCTGAGCATGCAGCCCCAATTTGATTTCCTAATTAACAAGCCATTCTCAGCCAATCAGACGATGTGCATGTCATCCCATTTGGATCTGTGGGCAAACCAAGCATTCCTGGGCTTCAAGCCATTGCTCTGTGGAGGGGAGGGGGCTACTGGGGAGGGAACACCTCATGGCAGTTGCTACACTCATTCCTGGGCTTCCTTGTCCCTCCTCCCTGTCCCTCCTTCGTCTGTCTACACAGACTTGGCAGGCTTGCAGGGTTGTTTCCAGGCTGCTGGGTCCAAGGCAATGGGGTTAAGTCCCCGGGAAGCCCCTTTCCTTTGCAGCATCACAGCTCTTGCTTTTCCTCTTGTTCCACCTGCCAGTGCCAAGGCCCTCCTGGCAAGTAAGCCCCATGACAAGTGCTGTTAGTGCACAGAGTACAAAGACAACTGCTTCATGGCAGTGAGATCCGGTGCCCTGGCTGCCCTTTCCAGAGCCTTCTTAGAGGGAGCTGAATAACAAAATTCAAGGACCCCCGTGAGTGAAGGAAAGGTATCTCACCTTCCCAGAAGGCACATGGATGCTCCCAACCACTCACTTGCTCTCCTCCCCATCACAACTGTCTGCTGTCACCAGTACTGCATTCTGGCAAGTGGCTCCCCATCCCTGGGCCTTGGTCTCCTCATCCATGAAAGGGAGCAGTGGAGAAGCCTGAGGCCCTGTAGGGTGGCCCTCACACCAAGCCTGGCTGGCAGGTGTGCTGAGTGCTCTACACAATGCTTGTCTTATTTTTATATTTGATTTAGTTGCCTATACTTAAAAAATGGAGAGAGTCATTATTTTTTAAATGTAGATTCCAGGCTTAAAAAAAAATACTCAGAAGATCTGGCATCATTGAGTACATGTCCCCCTGTGGCAAACAAGAAGAGGAGCAGCTGCCCTGAAGAGAAGGGACGGGGCACTCCAGTTCCCCCCAGTTGCCACCACTCCCTATCACTCTACCCAGTCCACCTCACTCACGTAGGTTATTTGTGGGACCCCTGAAGGCATGTACATTTGTGAGGATGGCCGTTTTTGTTTAATAGACTGTGGTTTTAATGCCACGGTTCGTTCTTATTCCACAGGTATTTATTGAGCCTCTCTTGTGTTCCTCTTGTTTTGCTAAGCACTGAGGAAAGCTTAAATGGAGTGAAAGGCACGGCCCCTACCCTTAGAGAACTCTGAGTTTAGTTGCAGGCATATGAGGACCTAGATGAGAATTCATGACCTTGGAGGAGGCCTTCCTACCCGGCGAGAGGAGACAAGGGCCAGTTTAAACTCCTCCTCCCGCTTGTTCCTGTATAATCACATGGCTACATTTTCATGCCACCTCACAGTTTCAGGACACTTTCCTATCTATTAAGTCTGAGTCCTGACCACAACTCAGAGAGGCAGAGATTATTTCCAGATGCTCCCAGATGCCAAGAGACTTCCTGCAGTCTCTACTGGTTGTGTTTTTAACACTCAGCACAAACACAACCAGACATCATTTTAAAACTTGGCATCTGCCATTCTGAATACTTGAATACTGTGCCCACCACAACCTTTGCCAGGAATATCCCTGGTCCATAGCCTAATGAGATACTGGAGAGGTGTCTTTCTCAATCAAAGACAGAACAAAGACCCCCCTTGTTCTCTGCAAGGCCCGTGCCTTCTTACTGCCTATGTCTATCCACATCAGCTTGTGTCATCAACCAGCACTGTGAAGGGCAACAGCCAATCCCAGCCTGCTCAACTTCCTGTGGTCCAGCAAGCATCCCCCTTGGCCAGCCTTCCCTGATGGCTTACCTGTGGAGGAACAATTCCATCCCACTCACGCTTTGGACTGACCAGAGAATAAGCATACAGGGTCATTTTAAACGAGTCTTCTAGTTCTGCAGAAATGAGAAAATAAATCCTAAGGAACAAGAGGTCATGTGGGGCCAGAGTGCATAGGTCTAAAGTCCTTCTCCCTCTGAGGACAAGACCCTGAGTTCTCTTTCTAAGGCTCCACACCAAGGGTCGTAAGCCTGTCCCACCCTCAATGACTGTGCTTCAAAGGCATGAGTGGTGTTGGTGGCTGATGAGCCCCTGACAGGCAGCCAAGGACACTGCAAGCCCAGCCCCCATCTTGATGACATCTAAGCTGCTCCATTGGTAACAAGCTTCTCCCTGGTTAAAAGTAATAAATCTCCGATTTAAGTGACAGCTTCTTGGGATTGTTTCCTTTGGCTTTGACACAAAGAGGAAATGTAAATCCAACATAATCTGGAGTGAAATAAAGATGTTAGCTCTGAAGGCTGAGATTGTTCAAGCTGGGCAAGGCATAGGAGATAGACCCTTTTAGAGACCCAGGGAGACGCTCATCATCCTCAGCTGGTGGAGGGTAGGGTTAAGTTCCAGCAAGACCCTCCTTGTGCTGTCCTATTCTTCACCCTTCCTTTCTTCCTCCCTCCCTCCCTCCCCCCCCCCCCCCCCTTCCTCCCTCCCTCCCTCCCTCCCTCCCTCCCTCCCTTCCTTCCTTCCTTCTTTCTTTTCTTCCCTCTCTCCCTCCTTCCTTCCTGGGTCTTGCTCTGTCTCCTGGGCTGGAGTACAGTGGTATGATCATAGTTCAATGCAGCCTCGAACTCCTGGGCTCAAGCGATCCTCTCACTTCAGCCTCTCAAGTAGCTGGAACTGGAACTACAGATCCTCAACACCACACCTTGTTAATTTTTTTGTTTTTTGTTTTGTGGAGACAAGTTCTTCCTATGTTGCCTAAGCTGGTCTCAAGCTCCTGGCTTCAAGCAATCCTCCTGCCTCAGCCTCCAAAAGTGTTAGAATCACAAGGCTGAGCCACTGGCACCAGGCCATGCTTCACGTCTACCTGCATGCTCCTCACCTCCACTTAGGTGCCTGGGACCACCTTCACTGTCACCCCCAAATGAGCTGCCTTCATCAGCACCCAAGATAGCAGATCTTTTCTCTCCCATCCCCTCACCCAAACTGATCCATCCCATCTGAGGGACACACATGGACTCACTCCCAGGTGCTAAAGCTGAAGCTGACCACAGAGCCTTTACTGACATGAGCCACATATTTCCAAATCCTTCCTCATCTTTCCCGCGTAGTATGAGCCTAGAATTGGCCAGGCTGGGACACCAAAGAGATGGGAAGAGACAAGGTGAGGCAGGAAGGTCTCACCAAGCCAGGGACCACAGTGGGCAATGAAGGATGCTAAGGTCAAAGGAGGCACCAAGCCCAAGCTCTTACCTTGTGTATGATGCCTGGTAGGTGCTCAATACATTCTCATTGCATGAGCAAATGAATGAATGAATGAATGAATGAATGAATGAATGAATGAATGATGGAGGCCTGAGGCTTAAAACCTCAGGAGGAATTTGGAGGAAACCACCAAATCCAGCGAATGGCATAGTGAGAGCAGGGAGGACTGAACAAAGACAAGCACAGAAAATCAGGATTGGTGCTCACCTCCATTCCTGTCTGGCCTGGAATGTTTAAATTGGCGTTACGTCTTTTGGCTCTAAGTCCTTTGGCAATAAGAGTTCCAGAGAAGGATAGGATGGACCCAGGACAAGACAAAATAAAAGCTGGGCCATTGATGATGTTTGCCAGGTCCGACCCGCAGACCCTGGCCGAACAACGGATGAACAAATGCACTCAGACACAGGTATCCAGTGAAACAGTGGGCTAGGGGACTGGGCTGCTTACAGACCCTGAGGAGGGTGCTGTAAAGAGTCAGCAGCCACAACTTCGACCAACTTTTGCTGTGGGCATTAATTCAGTATAGATTTAATGACAAAGGCCTTGAGTCAACATACTTGTGGGTAATTGTGGGCAGATGATTAAAGGCCAGGTTTCTGGAGACATGAGTAAACAAGCTATTCAGATAAACTCCTTTGCTTTCTTTTGTACCTGCTTCTCGCCCTTTTCCCCAGGGTAAGAACGGCCCCCTTTGGCTCATTCTCCCTCAAAGCTTTGCAAAACCCCCTGGCCTTCCAAGAAGGTTTGCGTTTTTCCTACAATTCCTCCCACGATCCTGACCTACAGGTGCTTCTGGAAGATCTTGGCCAAAAGGGGGAGAATGTAAACTAAAAACAAAATACTAAGCCCCTCCATTGATGGAATGGACACCCTCTTGGTCAAGGGGACCGCAGAGAAAACTTGAAAACTGAGTTTCAGCCCTGATGGGGGGTTGGAGGGTCAGACACGGCTTGTTATAACCCCTCCCTTGCTAAGATCAGCCTTTCTTCCCTAAGTGCTGAACAGAAACCAGCCCTTTCAAAAGATGTCCCCCCGCCACCACTAACATAAACCAACTGCCTGACACTGCCCCTCCTTTTTTGCCTGATAGGAGACCATGGAATTGTTCTGGCCAGTCTACAGAGAACACGTAGTAAGGGTTTTCATGTCCTCTGTGTCACCTTTTGATGTCAGAGGGTCAAAAACTCCACCCTTGGATCATGTTAATACTGCCATTTATTGTACATGGTGCCCATGAAGGGGCATGAAGCTCAACTGTGCATGCACACATTTCCCCTTTTACAAATACTCATGACTGCTCTTGTGGTGTATTGAATATGTATATCTGGCCACACCACTCAGCATCAATTCCTGTTCCTCTTGTCCCTCCCTTGAAGTATCTGTTTCCAGCTTCTGGTTGGAGGCTGTGCTTCACAGCCTATCAGAATGGCCACCCTGCAGACCGCAACCCTTTATGATAAATGGGGCTCCCCTTCCCAAAATAAAAAAAAAGGAAAGAAAATCAGGATCAGTGTGGAGAGATGATGCCCGCAGCTGCCCAACATCCATGCTGTCTTCCTCTGATAAGACCTTGGTTTTCCTTTGTAGAAGCCACCCTTCTCCTCATTGTATGTAGTTTGGATGGAAATGCCAATCAAAGGCATTCCAGCAAAAGCCCAGGCAAATCACAACCAGCTCCATTAATCTCTCTCTTATGACAATGTGGACCTTGAGCAGAGGGACACAAGGGCCAAAAGCACTGGCTGATTTGTGCTGCCAGGAGTGCCTTAAACAGAGGTCCTGTTCCCTCACCCACCAGAACCGGCCTGGTCTGTCTCCAGGCTCATTGTCAAGCTCTCCCTATGAGCAATCCCATATTCTTATTAGAAGTTTTTGGTTTTTGTTTTTAGTTTAGATGAGCTGGAGTGATTTCTTTCTCTTTATTTATTTATTAATTTATTTATTATTAGTATTATTATTATTTTGAGACAGAGTCTCTCTCTGTTGCCCAGGCTGGAGTGCTGTGGCACGAACTTGGCTCACTGCAACCTCCACCTCCTGGGTTCAAGCAATTTCTGGCTAATTTTTGTGTTTTTAGTAGAGATGGAGTTTCACCATGTCAGCCAGGCAGGTCTCTAATTCCTGACCTCAAATGATCTGCTACTTGGCCTCCCAAAGTGCTAGGATTACAGATGTGAGCCATCGAAAGCAGCTGAGCAAGAATGATTTCTGTCACTGGCAACCAGATAATCCTAAATATACAAGATCAAAGGTCAAAAAGGTTGGAGAAGATATTAGGCAGTTTATCAGCTATTGCCTTAGAAAGTGTGGCTTGCTGCATGTTCTTTGGTGGCCCAATGTGAATCTGTCTGGTTTTTGAGACCTGGAGACCGGACACCATCAGGTCTCTCTGCAGTACTGTTCATAAATGCTGAGTCAGCAGGGTGGGAGCAGTCACCAAGAGCTCCATCCTGGACAGCTGTGCCTCCAGTCTCAGACCCGCGGGGACCTGGTTCTTCTAAAAGGGGGCTTGGGACACGCAGTGTGCAGCACTCATAAAACATAAGTTTTGTCAGTGCAATGAACACAATTAGACATTTTCCTTCTGCTTCCACTGAAGACTGACACCCCATGTCCAACAGGGCATGCAGATTGCTGTAAGAAGCTACTTGACAAATTTCTCCAGGAAATTCTCTCTCTGGCTCTCACTTTATCTATCAAGTAAAATCCTCCCACACCTTCATCAGACAGGCTTTTTAAAGAGCATCACTGCTTCCTTGTCCCACTCCAAGCAGCTCTGAAGTCTCATTTGAGAGAATAAGAAAGAGCAGGACAGACAGAGAGAGAAAGGAGGCAGCAGGGATGGAAGAAGTGAGAGGAGCAGGTGACAGGGTAAGGGCTGAGATTCTGAGAGTCATACCAGGTCTCCTTTGATGATGGACAGGGCGGGAAGGGTGCCAGCGAAGTGATTCAGCGGACAGTTCACCTAATGAGCTGAAGTCATTAGCAGAGTCCTGGAGTCACGAGGTACGTTCTTTTGGTTTTTTGGTTTCCAGGCCCAGAGGCATGTTCCAGTCGCTTATAGAGGTTACATAGGATTAGTGTTAGAATACAGGGCACTATAGGCAAAGCTGCCCAGCCCCACACCGGGACACAAGACAGGCAGGGGCAGGTAGGTGGCAACTCCAGCACCTGGGCCTCTAATTACCCTCTCCCTGGGACCTTCCTTGACTCCCTGGTCCCAATGGCTCTCACCTACTGCACCGATTCATCTGTGCTTCCTCTCAGCTCCCACCATTCCACTGCCACCGCCTCTGACCTTCCGTGTGTCCATTTTCCTCCTGCCTCCACTCTTCTTGACGTGACTCTTTGTCTCACTCCACCTCCTTCTACTGACTTCGCATTCTCCATAGCTCAAGTTCAAAGTACTCAAAAGAGAAGATATGACAGACTGGCCCATTGCCACGTTATCTAAGAAGCCCTGGGCAGCGGAGTTTACACATCAACTTTGCTGTGGTTTGCTGGCCTGCCTGCGGTTGGGCTGCTCTGCTCAGATTCAACCAGCTGCCAGGGGCTGTGCAACTAGATGACAGTTTGCTCTCTAGTTGTTTGTTCCTCCCAGTGTCACTATCGTGGAGAATTCTGAAGGTTCCATCCAAGGAGTATCTGTCAGTGACATTGGGGACCAGGAGGGCCACTGTGTGGGAGCAGCAGCCAGTGACCATTCCACAAAAGAGGTTTGAAAACCCAGAGAGAGCTGGTTGTCTGAGATTTCAGAACCTTTAGAGACCAACGGGACCAGTCAGGCAAAATCTCTCACGTTAATCCACAGGGCATCTGAGTCCTGCAGGCTAGACAAGAGGGAGTACCTGGGCCAGAGCTTCTGCTCTAAGCAGGTGGATGAGGAGAAGAGGCTGAAAACTCAGGCCTTGGGTCTCAGGCCTGCTATACCTTTGGACTCTATTTGCTCATCTTTACAATGGGATAACTATAGCACAGACCACCAGGGTTGCAGTAAGAGTAGCTAAAAAAATCATGCACAGATATTCCTACTCAGCGTCTGACTCACAACAAAGGCTCCATGTGGCTTACATTTTAAAAATGATTTCAGGTATATGAAAATGATTTTACTTAAGATTCGAGATATTTATTATGATGATTATCACTAAGCGCCAGCGCCTTCTCCCAGAAGAATTAATCTGAGCAGAATGAGAAGCGGCTGAGAAAGCAACCGTGCCAAGAAAATAAGCCTCACTTTGCCACTCCATCCCTCCTTTTGTTTGCACCAACTAATCCCCCCAGGTTACGGGCCTATGAAAAACGTTATAACAAGACTCACATGGAGGATTATTAATCCTTCGTTTTCAACTGTTGCAAAGTGGCACTCTCCCTTCTGAGTCACCTAAAGCCAGATTGGCTGAGCTCTGGGGCTGGACCTTTCCACCACAAGGACAGCATTCGCCAGAAAAGGAGCAGCCTTGAGCTACAGAAAAGGCTTGGGGTGGGGGGAGGGGCAGGGGCCAGGCTGCTGGGCAGGAGAGTGCCCTCTCCTCACTTGTGCCCTGGCCAGAAGATGACGGCCACTGCTGTGTGCTGGGAGGTGGGAAGGGTGGGTGGGCAGGGGGAAGATCAAAAGCAAAACTGGAGCTCCTGGGGGTGGGGGAGCTTCTCAACAGTCCTGTTGGCATGGCAGACGTGGAAGGTGGTCAGTCTTCCCCTTTTCCAACACAATCAGAGACCCTCGTTCAGGAGAACCAGCTTAGGTGCTTCATTCCAATTGGAACCCTCTCCACAGAAAAACACCTTCCTCAAGATGGTCTCATAATTCTAATGTTTCTAGAATAATGAAAAGACAAATATATAAGGTGGCGGATGTCTCAGTTACACTGATTTGATCTTTACAAATTATATGAATGCATTAAATTGTCACATGTTCCTTGAAAATATGTACAGCTAGTATGTGTCAATGTTTAAAAAGTCAGTTTTTATTATTGTACTATTATTAATTTTTAGAAAGCAACAACCATTTATTTTTTTAAATTTATTTTCTTTCCATAGGTTTTTGGGGAAACAGGTGGTACTTGGTTACATGAATAAGTTTTTTAGTGGTGATTTGTGAGATTTTGGTGTACCCATTACCCAAGGAGTATATACTGAACCCAATTTGTAGTCAAAAAAAGCCAGTTTTATACAATGGTCTCTTTATGAAGCCTCCTTAGACCTTTCTTTCCTATTTCCTTAAGTCAATCTCTCCTCCCCTTTCACATCCTCTGGTTTTGAACTGAGTTCCTGGTCCGCAGGCCTGACGGAGTCAGAGAATCTAAGGCAGGACTTCCTCTTTGTCCAAAAGGGAAGTCTCAGGCCCAGAGCAGGGAAGGAGCTTGCCAGGGTCACACAGTAAGTAGTGGCAGAGAAGGGGAAAACCAAGGTCCCCAGGTGGGTCCACAAGCCCACGTTTTATCTCGCTCAGGGGAGTTCCCCAGGTGAACCTCACATAACATTACCTCTGCCCCGTGCTAATCCAGACGAAACCCAAGTATAGGGGCCTGTGGTCACAGGTAGCACTAGACTGAGCAGGGATAAGCACATTTCCTTAATGCAGGACTTGTCAGAGCCTTTGATATATTCTGGTACATAGGAAAAGTCCTGGGGCAGGAATAGACAGTATTTTCCACCTATTTGATTTTTCTTTTTTCCTGGGACCATCTTGCAAACTAATGTTCAGCAGAATGCACACTGCAAACACTATTCCACACCATGCTGCTCAGACCCAGACCCAGGAATAGTCACCCCTTCCAAAGTGTCTGCCCAGAGAAAGCGTTCCTTCCACATAAGAGACTGGGCTGTGTGTCTTGGAAACAGGAGCCTTTAGAAGTGAAGCTACAGCATAAAACAAATTCAAACCAACAGAATGTGCTTTCTGTCACCTTCATTTGGCTCCAATGCCCTACGTTTAATGAAATATTTCAGGATGGAAGGAGGTGAGGAGGAAAAGTGTCTGCCCTGATCCTGAGACTCCCCCTGCCACACTCAGCCCAGAGCAGATTAAACCAGGGGCCCCTGCAATACGCATCAGAGAGAACGCTAAAGGGCTCCAACCTGAGCCCGGGCCACTGCAATCATAAAACACAGCCAGTGGATGTGAAGCTGCGGAAGAAAAATACCTTGTAGCCATTATTTTCATGAGTCTCTTCCGATCCACACAGCCCCTCTTGCATTTTTTTAATCTGGAGCTATGGAGAATTGGTATTTCTCACCTTTGTAATATGAGAAACAAGTTAATTAAAATCAATCCCAACTCCAGTCTCAAAACATCACTGCTTTGGCTGCAGATCTGTCAACAGTGTATTTTGATAGCAGTGCATGAAGGTGGTTATTTGGAGACACTGATAATTGCATTAATTTAGAAGGCATTAGCTAAGCCCAACGATTAATTACACAGGCAGCTGACAGAGCTGTAGCCACCAGATAGCTGGAGGAAAAAGGTGGAAACTCCAGCTTCCTTTTATACAGATCCAAACACCGAGAACACTCAGATAACCAGAACTGTGCTCATTGCTCATGGAGGTTTACAATGGTGAACACGTAGCACATTCGAACCTTGAAGGTCTTTCTAAATCCCAAAAGAGAGATTAGAGAGCTATTGGTATAATGTTCAATTAAGAGAATTTTGTTGGACTTTAATCTTTTGAAATCTGGTCATTTATAAGGGGTATTTGTACCATATCTTATGGAATCAGAATTTCTATTTTATTAGTTGTGATCCCATTTTCCTATTCATTAACCAGTTTGAAATTAATAGAAATTATTTCTGTCTCTTTCTTTCTCTTCCTCATTTTTCACAACACACACACAGATTCACATATACGTGCATATTTTTTCTATGAATACTATGACAACGTGCAAGTATATACATGGGTAAATTGTTTTAAAAATTGGAAAAGCGAAAAAACCAACCTGAATAAAAAAAAGTTTAAATGCAAAAAAGACAGAAGACGACATGGTGAGGTGGTAGGGAGTGTTTTCACTTCTCCTGTCATTGGCACACAGCTCCGCTTTCTCACCTACTGAAATCTTACCCATATCTTAAGACCCAACTCAAAAAGTTTTGCTTTTTCTTGAGAATTTCACAAATGCCTGATTGGAATGCCAGAATCTTGGTCCAGTGTCTGAAAGTATTTCTGGCAAATGTTTAAAATATGATCTGGTCCATACATGAAATGGGAACTAAGATTAATGTGGGTCATGGCCAGGGCATGGTTTCAGAAGGGATCCCCTAAAGTGAGTGTTAACCCAACTCTGCAGAAACCAAAGCTCAGAGAAGTGAAATAATTTGTGTAGCACTCACACCTGCCTGACTCCAAAGCCCAGGCCCTTGGCCATTATGTCACTCACCCCTCTGCACTGAGATTCTTGGTGTCCAGTGGGTAAGGGATGATTTTGGTTCTGTCCAGCCTCCAAAGTCCCCTTCTTCCCTGGACCCCTGGAGACCCTCTGGGGACTGTCTGGTTTGAACTACATTGCTTTGGGTCTAGCCTGACCACTGGATATGGAAAGAGAACAATCTTTATTTTTTACTCGAGTAATAAAATGTGAGTACATTAGCATTACAAAAGGTTAAATTCATTCAACCACTGTGGAAGACAGTGTGGCGATTCCTCGAGGATCTGGAACCAGAAATACCATTTGACCCAGCAATCCCACTACTGGGTATATATCCAAAGGATTATAAATCATTCTACTATAAAGACACATGCACACTTATGTTTATTGCAGCACTGTTCACAATAGCAAAGACTTGGAACCAATCCAAATGCCCATCAGTGATAGACTGGATAAAGAAAATGTGGCACATATACACCATAGAATACTATGCAGCCATAAAAAAGGATGAGTTCATGTCTTTTGCAGGGACGTGGATGAAGCTGGAAACCATCACTCTCAGCAAACTAACACAGGAACAGAAAACCAAACACCGCACGTTCTCACTCGTAAGTGGAAGTTGAACAATGAGAACACATGGACACAGGGAGGGAAACAACACACACTGGGGCCCGTTGTGCAGTGTGGGTGGGGGGCCTAGGGGAGGAATACGATTAGGAGAAATACCTAATGTAGATGACAGGTTGATGGGTGCAGCAAACCACCATGGCACATGTATATTGATGTAACAAACCTGCACGTTCTGCACACGTATCCCAGAACTTAAAGTAAAACTTAAAAAAATTCAAATCAACAGAATATGCCGGGAAACTTCAAATGGCACTTTAACAATCCTCTACTCTCTCTCTTCTCACCAGGACTTACTGCTGTCAACCATTTGGTTTGTCTGTTCTTCTGATCATGTCCGTGCATACTTATGAAGTTAGGAGTTTTGTTCTGTTTTAGGATCACATCACCTTTTATGAGATGCTTCTTTACTTAATTATATGCCCTAGAAATGTTTCCATGGTAGTACATGTGGATGTACCTTCTTTTTCAAGACATAGGATTCCAATTTTGCTTTTGCCAAATCGCCTTATAAAATACGTCTTTGTGAACACATGCAAATAGATAACCAGACTAAATTTCTAGGAGCAAAATTCCCGGGTGTTATGGATGAAATTGTGTCTACCCAAAATTAATATGTCCTAACCTCTAGCACTTCAGGATATAAATTTATTTGGAAATAGGGTCACTGCAAATGTAATTAGCTAAGATGAGGTCATTAGGGTGGGCCTTATTCCAATATAATTGTTGTCCTTGGACACAGAGACGTGCCTACAGAGAGAATGCCATGTGAAAATAAGGGCAGAGATTGGGGTAATGATTTTGTAAGCCAAGAAATGCTAAAGATGACCAGCAAACCACCAGAAGTCACAGTATAGGTATGGAACAAAGTATCCCTCAGAAAAAAATAACCCCACTGACACTTTGATCTTGGACTTCTAGCTTCCAGAACTGTGAGACCATTAACTTATGTTGTTTAAACCACTTGGTTTGTGGTACTTTATTACGGTGGCCCTAGAAAACCAATGGGCCATATGTGCACATTTATTCTTGCCGTATGACATCAAATTGCTTCCTCCACCTCCCCAGAAAAGGTTTCATCATTTCACACTTCAGGCATAGCGTGTAAGGACAGCGGTGGGGAGGGGGTCGGGGGGCTCATAGCCAGCAGGTGTCATAACTTTTCTCACCAACCAGCAATAAAAGAAGGGGTCTAGATCACCACCTTCGTAATCCCATTTAGGATTGGAACTGAGTCTGTCTTGATTTCACTCCTACAAATTTGATCTTCTGAGCAATATTATCACAACCTATTTGGAGTGAAGATGGAAAAATATCAACTCTCTATGAGACAATATATGTCTTGTAGTGAACCCAAGAAGGGGTGCAGACAGGCAAGACTCTCAGGTGCAGAGGACAGAGGATTTCTTCCCAGCCGGTACAGCCCATGGTAAAGTGGACCTTAGCAGCTGGAAAGGAGCAAATCAATCTTTACCCACTGGGCACTAAGAGTCTGTCTATGCAGAGAAGTGGGTGGCACAATGACCTAGGGCCTGGGCTTTGGAGTCAGGCAGTTTCTCATCTGGAGAATTGGATTAACATTCATTTAGCCCCTTCTGAAACTTGTCCTGACCAGAAGCTTATGTTAATTTTAGCTCACACACGAATGTAAACACTTCCCTCCACCTGTCTTTAGGTTTACATTTAGCCATTTATCTGACGTGACTTTAAAACAGAAAGAAAAGCAAAAGAAAGATGTCGATGGCAATGATGATCATCATCTCTCTCTCTTCTGGTTAAGTGCAGAGGGAATTAGGGAGTGGTGTGGGCGTCTTTCTCATGGGTTTTAAGAGAATAACAAAAATGGTGATTAGTTCCAGAATCACACAGAATGTGCTAAAGGTAACAGTTGCCAAGCACATTAAGTTCTGTGATTAATTGTTACACAAATGAACAAGTCCATTCAATAGGCCAGGCTCAGTCAGCCTTTATTTATCCAGTAGGGTAACTTGCCCCTGTAGGACACCTCGGGTCACAGAAAGATCAGTGGAAGCTGACGCGTATGGTAAATATTGGCCAACATCAGGGCAAGATGGGATGGGGGTCCAATCAGCAAGTTGTGCTCTGCTTTCTTCTCTGTCAACTCTATTCAAGCAGGCACTTCTTCTATGGCGGGAGGAAGCTCAGTAAGTCTCAGTTTATATTCTCTGAGTCATCCCAGCAGAAATCATAACTTCTTTTCTCAAAATATTTCAATAACTCTCAAGGAGTTATTGAGTCAATCTGGATTGTGTGCCCAAGTATGAACTAATTGCTACGACCAAAGGGATGGAAATGTGCTGACTGGCACGACCTGATTATATGACAGACCCAGGCTTGGGTAGGTGGGGCCAGCCCCATGTAAATCCTATGGACTGAGAGCTAGGGAGGGGGTAAAGGTATGAGGGGCTAATAAATTACCTCCTTCTTTTCCCTGACTCAATTGAGGACAATTAAAAGAGGATAGACACAGGGTTAGGCATATGGGGTGCAAAATATCACAGATTTGGAAAATGTAGTTTCATTGTTTGGCTGCAAAGAGCTTCTAAGTATTAAAATCTCAGGAACAGACAGCCCATCACAGGCAGAACTGGATAACTGCAGGTCTCCCCCTCAGGGCCCTGGCCCTGTAAAATTATAGCTTAGAAGACAAGGGAATGTGTTTTCCCCAAGAGAGAAGGAGGCAGAGGAAGCTGAGCAGATCATGCCCAGTTTCTTCCCTCAAAAGCACCTAACAGATGCGTCACTCCCTCTCCCTGGGGAGGAATGGAGGGAAAGGGAGAGGCTGGGGGACTGGTCTGACAGAGGCCTAGCCACTTGCAGACAAGAAGAGTAAGAACTGAGAGCCCCACTGCTTACCCTGTGTGATCATTCCCCGAGAGGAAAGTCGGGTGATATTGCAAAAGAAGTTAAATGGTCTTGAAACCAGTAAAATGGCAGCAGTCCACTACAGACAGAAAAGATAAAAAGATGAAATGCCAGCCGGGCATGGTGGCCCACACCTGTAATCCCAGCACTTTGGGAGGCCAAGGCGGGCAGATTACCTGAGGTCAGGAGTTTGAGTTCAGCCTGGCCAACACGGTGAAACCCTGTCTCTACTAAAACTACAAAAATTAGCCAGGCATGGTGGTGTGTGCCTGTAATCCCAGCTACTCGGGAGGCTGAGGCAGGAGAATCACTTGAACCCAGGAGGCAGAGGTTGCAGTGAGCTGAGATTGCCCCATATCACTACAGCCTGGGTGACAGGGCAAGATCCTGCCACAAAAAAAAAAAAAAAAAAAATGAAATGCCTTTACCTGTCTCCTCTCCCAAGAATGCTGAATCACCCATTGTAATACCAAGGTGTATACTTGACATATTTACATATATAAATGCCTATTCCAGGCTGACTTTGAGACTGTGAGGATTTCAGACTGTTTATAAAATCCTCTTTTGGAAACAATTATAAGGGAAAACAATATCAGGCACCAGTGTGGTCTGAAGTCAAATAGTAAAACTCACAGGTAACACCACACAAGAGTCCTGGACACGGAGTCGAAAGAACTTGGCTCCAGCCCAACTTAGCCCTTCCAGCCTAGCTCTCCTGAACTTCTGTTTCCTCTAGAAAAAGGGTTCTAACCCTGTGGCCCTAGCTGGCCTCACAGAGTTGTGGGGATCAAACAGGACAAGAGGGGAGACACTTTTGATAATAATGGTTAACATTTTCACCATTTACCATGCCCTAGGCACTGTTTTGAGAGTTTAACCTGTGTTAACTCTTCTAACTCTTCTAGTATTTTTTTTTTTTTAAAGGAGTCTCACTCTGTCACCCAGGCTGGAGTGCAGTAGTGCAATCTCGGCTCACTGCAACATCCACCTCCCAGGTTCAAGTAATTCTCCTGCCTTAGCCTCCTGAGTAGCTGGGATTACAGGTGCCCACCACCATGCCTGGCTAATTTTTTGTATTTTTGGTACAGACAGAGTTTCACCATATTGTCCAGGCTGGTCTCGAACCCCTGGCCTCGTGATCCACCTGCCTTAGTCTCCCAAAGTGCTGGGATTACAGGTGTGAGCCACCGTACCTGGCCAACTCCTCTAGTCTTTAAAACAATCTTACAAAGTATGTATTCTTAGGATAATCTCTACCTTCTAAATGAGGAAACTGAGCACAGAGAGGTTGAGAAGCTTGCCCGAGGTCTAACAGACTATAAAGGAACCTCTCTGCAGCTGCCATCATCAGCAAGGTTGTAACTACTGACAGGCAGGGCTCAGGGGGTGGCCTGGAACAAGGGCTATCTGGACAAGCACGGAGGTGGAGTTGCTGGCTCTGTGGCTCTGCACAGAGAAGAGGTTTCTGAGCAAGAGAACCTTGAGGTTCGGGCATGGGAGCATGGGCCGGGGCAGGATATAGAAACATGGCAAGGGCTTAATCTGTGTCTGTCCTAAGCACGGGAGCAGAAGAAGGAGGCAGCTCCTGAATCTGACATGAGCCCCTGGCTTAGCACAGGCAAGATGCCAAGCAAATGTAATACAAGCATTAATACCCTGCCATGGACACTTCTAAGCTCTCTGTTCACAAGTTAACCCTGATCCAGGTACCTCCTCTTGAAACAAGGAGACAAAAGGGGCTAAGGTGAGGTGGCCTTATTCAAGGTTCTTAGGAGGCGAGCAAGCAGGTGTCAGGACTGACCTTAGGTCAGTGGATGTCAGCCTTACCACACAGGCCACACTCACCTTCACTTAGCCTGGCTTCTTTGCTACCCAAACTGATCCTTGAATTTTCTTAGCAGATTTCCTACTAGGGCCGGAACAATCTTTCTGTTGTAGCTTGTGCTTTCTAGAAAAAAGGAAGAACATTCTTCACCGAGGACACCCAGCTTCCCAAAGACAGAGGGATATAGATGTTCCCTCTGGCTATGAGAGAGAGATTAGAAGAAATCATTTTTTAGCACCTGTCCAAATTGTGGTATATCGTATTAGATGATTTAACTTTGTATTTCAGCCTGTGTTTGATCTTGTGCTAAGATTTGTAGTAAAGCTGTAAAATGATGAGTCACAGTGTTTCCTTTGCCCAAATAAGGATGGCAAATGGCTACCACACACAGCCCTATTTTCCCTCTCGTGACAGTGGCAGACATTGCTAATCAATCATAATGCTCTTTCTCACCGAGTCTAGATGTGGCCTGAGAAGTCTCAATGTAGCTCTCCAGGCTATCTGAGCTGATGCATGAGATGAAAACCATTTGCTATTTCTGCCAAAGAAGTAGGAGAACCTAGGAAGAACAGAAAAACAACAGAGGAGACAGACACAACATCAGATGATGGAGAGGGGAGATATACAGAGAGAGAGAGAGCCGAGAGCTTTGCCAAGTGGATGGTTCCGGGAGACAAGTGATAGAAAACAGGCATGGAAAATTTAAGAGAGCTGTTGATAAGCTGTAACTCTGGTAACCAAAAAGAAAGTGTTATGTGACACTTAAAACGTGGACTGTAACTCTTTCAGAGCTGAAAATAAGTTGGGCAAATAGAGCTCTAAAGGGAGCTGTAGATATTTGTTTGATAAACACAGCAATTGCTTAGCCCTGAGCTTTATGGCTGGTCAATAACTAAAAATAGATATAGATGGTACAGATACACATACACGAAAACAAACCCTTTCTACGAATACTGATCATAGATAACATTCGAGCATCTATCATGTCAGGCACTGTGCCAAGTGTTTTTTCACGCCCTGTGATACAGGAACTATTATTATCCCATTTTACACAAGCAGCAACTGAAGCTCATGCAGATCCAAGAACTTATCAAAATCAAACAGATAGAATATAGGGGAATCAGAATTGGACTCTAAGCAGTATTAACCCTGCATCTCTCTCAATAAACAATTACATACCTACAGCAGAACCCTGCAAAGAATGGGAGAGAGGCTAGCCCAAGTTTTTTCATGTCTGGGGAATTTCTATTCCTATGCTTGTATTGTTTGCTCGTTCATTCATTCATTCATTTACTCATAACCAGCAAATCTTTATGGTGTGCTGCTATGTGTCAGGCACTGTGTAGGCACTGGAAATGCCAGTTGAATGGGGTAATGGCTCTGAACTCACATAGCTTTCCTGTCCTTTCCCTGAAATTGAAGAATCGTACAGCAGCTAGGATAATTTAGAACAGGTCCTGCACTTTATAGCTAGGGAAATGAAATTGAGGTTTGGGGATGGCAAGGTCTAGGCAGCTTAGGCTCATTCTGACCAGCTCTGATCCGAAAAGACCCAGTTCAGCCCACCACAAGCCTGGCTCTTGGCTTGGTCAGGATCAGTAGGAGAAGCGGCCCCTTCTAGATTAGTTCTGGGAAATAAATTGCTTTCATGGTCAGAAGGGTTCTCCTGCTCCCAAATGATTCTGATGTGCTGCAAGATGCAGTTCTCTGTGATGGGGCAAGGTCCAAAAAAATGCATGCATCTTAGGTGCAGAAATTGGATTGTCCCACCACCTCTGGTCCTCTACTGCCATGCCCCCCCTCCGACTCCCACCAAACTCTAACATGAGGAAGATATGACACATGGGTGTCCACAGCTCTCTGACCTCTGATGTTCCCTGGTGAGAACCAGTTCAGGATTGGTGTGTGTCAATTCAGCACCTTGCCACACCTTGGAAGGCCTTGCAAAGAACTTTCAAATTTCACAGGATTACTCTCTCCGCAACAGGCCAGAAGCGGCACTGGTAAACCATCTTGGATGGCCTAGCAGCAATGGTTGTTTAGGCTTATTTCAGAGATTATTTTGAGGAGCTGGTTCAAAAGTTGCAGACAATTTTTAAGTTCATTATAAGTTCAAACTGGCTCAGTGGGCATTAGGGTCTTTTGCTGATGTTAGAAAAAAGAAAATTACCTTGGCTCGGTTCATAAATCTATAAAGAGAAAAAAATTTGACTTGGTTTGAAAGCCATTTGGGCTTTTGCAGGCAAATGGATGTTTTTAGTTGATGATTTCATGGGTTCAGGCGCCTGAGGATAGCACTAATGGGCAGCATTAGTCCAATTATCCTAACAGGGGTAGGAAGCTACACCAACTATTTACCTAGACTTTCAGAGTGAAGAACATTCTGTGGAAGGTGGATACGGTTCCCAGAGAAAAGAAAATCTCCCCACATGACTAAGCCACTCTCAAACCTCTTCAGATTCCCAGAAACCCCAGAGGATAAATGAAATGTCTTACAAACATATCCTCGCAGAAGGTCAATGGAGGCAGTTACAAAATGGTGCCCAGAAATGCAAAGGTGAAAACCAAGGAAGTGGGAAGCCTCAGGTTAACTTGGACAGGTGACAAAAGAGAGTTTGAGGCTGACCTTCTGCTTCACTGACAAGTAATCTTGCAGGTGGGTGATGGAACCACCTCTCCAGCAGCTGGAAAGAACAACCCCATGGGAAGGCTAGACACTCCTTCCAGGGCTGGAACAGGAGGAGTAAAATTCACAGGAGTAAAATTTCCTCCTCCACTAGGTTTTATTAAGTCTGGCTGCTAACTCCCTCCCCTCTTAAGAACTCGCAACTGACCTGGGGAAGGAAGAAGTGTCAGTAGGGGACAGACACCTGGAGAACCTACACTAAAGCATGATGAAGGGTTACTCACCCCCTGCTCAGGTCTCATCAGTGGGTCAATGGGGGCACTTAGCCCATGGGAAGATGCTACCCAGTCATCCCATCTGAGATCGCCCCTCCCGGGTTCCTCCTCATTTCCTCAGACTGAGTATGTCCTTCAAGACACTTGTTACAATCTTGCTTATTTATCTTCTTTGTTAATTTGTATTCTTATCTGTGGTCTGTCTCCCAAACTTGAACTTCAACACCTTGAACTTAAGAGAGCAGGGATCTTCTGTGGTTTATTGGCTGTTGTATCCCCAAGACATAGAACAGGGCCCCAGATCCATAAAAATACTCAAAATTTATTCAACTAAATGAATGCATAAGGAAATGAATGGATGAGTGAAAAATCCAGAACTCTATGCAGAGGTTACAAATAAAGGGGGGAGGGAGAAGTAGAGGAAGGAAAAATAAGGTCAATGATTCAGATAGGAGAGGGTGGTTGTGATGAAATAGAGTTGGAGGGTCTGAGCTATCATATCACCGTCTCTCGGCAGGGCACTCCGTGGCACAGGGAGTGTGCAGAGAGGTGGGAGGCAGGTGGCAGGAAACAGTGAGGACTGCTAGGGGTACAGCCAGGACAGGGGAAGGAAGAGAAGAGCCACAGAGAAAGGGACTTGGCAAACCGGGGCAGGGGGTAGGTAGGGGATAGAAAATTGAGTTGTAAAAACCCCTCCGGAGCAAAGACTGTGGGTAGGCGGCATTGTGATCAGGCTCTATCTCTCTGAGGCTGGAATCACCACCTCAAGTCCCAGCTCTACCCCTGGGGCAATAAACCAGCCTTCCTGAGCCTTGGTTTCCTCCTCTGTCAGATGCGGTAACAACAGTCTATGTCTTTGGACTATAATGAAGATTTAGAGAGATGATGTGGGTAAGAGCTTGGCATGGGGTCTGTTTTCTTCCTGTCAGAAGCTGCCATTCCAAACCAGTTACTTTAGGAGTCTTCCTGAATTCCCCACTTCAATGTGCCTTCCTCACCCCACACAAGCACCCTCCCTTAAGAAATTCATCTCAGGTAAGGGCTGGTAAGAGAAATCACTCCAGTGTCAGCACCCTTGGGTTTGGCTTGGGAAGGCTGAACCTGTTCTGGTCCACTTGAACAGGCCACAGAATTGTCCTTGCAAAAGGTGGCCTCCTGTCTTCTTTATTGATCTGCACACGGAAGGACATTTCTCAATGGTACCAACCGTAAGCCTAGGCAAGTCTCCCAGGTTCCCTGTGTCCCTTTAACCTTGGAGGTAGGAGGGTGACCTTGGAGCCCTCCTGCAGAGGAGTGAGAAATTCGTTTCCTCTGCCTTTCTGTGTCATGGAAACCATCCTCCTTCCAGTCCCAGAGGATCTTCTGTCACCGGTCAGAGGCTCGTTTTGTGAGAGGCTCAGAGCATATTTTTCTGTTGAACAGAATGTCCTAGAAAGAAGTTGACAGCCATGCTCTCTAACAGCCTGGGATTGGCGAGTAGCAGGAAAAGCCTGCAGCACCCTAAAGAGGACTTCATGGCTGTCTGGAGAGAGCCTGATCCCCAGAAAACAACCCGGGAGCTTGCTCTGTCTGGGGTGTCTGGGGTTCAACTTTTGCTACTAAGGGTGTGGGCTGAAGTAAGCCAAGCCTTGATTTTCTAAAAGCAAAATAAGCATGCATACATTTTCAGCAAGCAAAAATGTCATTCCCAAACAGGATATTTTGAGAGCTTTTTCAAAGTCAAAGATACTTAAAACATTCTACAGTCCTCTCCTGAGGAGTGTCCAGGGTTCTGGGGGTGCTGCACTCCCCACCCTCTGGTTGGGCTGTCCCAGCCTTGAGTGGAGAGCAGACTCTGTGGACTGTCCCCAGGAGGAGGTATGCCTCATGGAGCAGTCATTGGTAGGAAAACAGAGGCGAGAAACAGAGGCTCATTCAAACCAGCTCAGATAACAGGGATTTGGAAAAGGTGTGACTAGCCAAGGACAGGAAACCAAGGACGCTCGGGCCACATGGTGTCTGGGTCTGGACAGCCAGCATCCAAGACTGCATGTCTGTTTTTTATGGTGCTGCTCATCACTCCTCTCCGCTTATTCTGGAACATCTGCTCCATCCCCTGGCTGGAGAAAATGCAATCTGCCGTTTTCTGCTGACACGTGACCTCTCTGATCTTCCAAAATATCAACTATGAGGTGGTTTGGCCTGCTTTTTACTTCAAGTCTTGCACCACCATAATCAAGACAATATAAACTTGGAGTTAGGAGAATGGGGTTCAGATTCCCTCTTTGTCACTTACTACCTGTGTCACCTTGGACACAGTATGCCTCAGTTTCCTCCTCTGTAAAATTGGAATTATAATTGTTTCTGTCTCATAAAGCTAATGTGAGTATCCAATGAGTTGATTCATGAAAAACACTCAGAACTAGGCCTGGCAAGGAAATGCTTAAAAACACTAGCTCTTGTGAATTCCATGAGGGATGCAAATTCTAATGCCCACAGGGACCAAACAGGTAATATAAACCTCTGAACCAGGCATTGAGTGATGCAATAAGGGTGGGCAGGGACCATGCCAAACTGGAGAATACATGCCCCAACAAATGTATTCAAGTTTAATTTACAAAGAAACGTCAGCAAGCAGGCAAGTGCATCTGTATACCTATGGGCCACCAGGTTGAAACCCTAGATACAGTTTATTTTTCTTTAAATTCAAGATAAAGAGAAGTTGATTGGCTCAGTGAAGATAATGGATGGGTACACTGGGTCAGGTCTATCCCAGCCTAATCAGCTGTGACCAAAAGTTGGGCAGAAAAGAGCAGGATCCTGACATAGTACAAACAGGGATAGGCAGGAGCCTGTGGCCAAGGACAGACTATCTCAGAAAGGGAGATCCTGAGCCAGGCACATTTACCCACCAACACACACACACATGTGTCATGTATGCACACAAGGCTTTGGTGAGCATCAGAAGTAAATCAAAGTAGAATGCTCTCTGTCTCTTACTATCACCTTTTTAGCATTCACAGACTCCTTGAATCCAAGGGTTGAATAAGACCCTGGAATTCGTCTCTCTCTGCTTCTCCCTTATTCAAGAAATCTCTTCACAGTATCCCAGACAAATTATCTGCTAGATCTAAAATATCTGTTTCAGTCACCAGTGTGTTTCCAGCCAGGGGGATTCCTAAAGTTGTCTGAAAAGCAAAATGGGCCCCTTATTAGCAAAAGAAAGGGTAAATAAGGGCAATGAAATAAAAATAGCAATTACTCATCCCAGGGATGGCACTGTTTCTAAAGAACACTGCTAGACAGCTCTATTTAAAAAAAAAAAAAAAAAAAAAAAAAAGTTTTCCATAATGTGAAAACAAGTCCTGCCTGGCTTTTCTACCCATTCTATTCTCTGTTCTTAACTCTACATTTAAGAGTCAAGAAGAAAAATGCTGCTCTCAGCATGGGTTTGAGAGTCAAACAAACCTGGGCTTGAACCAGCTTTGCCTCTTACACTGTGACTTTGTACCAACTGCTCAATCTTTCTGATTTTCAGTCTTCTAGTCACTAAAACAGGGATAATAATCCTATCTGCCTTACATTGTTGTGAGGAATTAGCAATACATGCAAATAGCAGCTCTTCAAGAATTTAAAGACCCCAATATAGGTGTTCTCATTTCCAGGCTAAAAAGCCTCAACTCCTTTAACCATTCCTGGGGTGGCATAGTGTCTAGACTCCTCCCAGTTTTAGTGGACTTGTGTTGGCCTTTGTCTGCCTGCTTGGATTGTTTTTCACCTTCTTTGGACAACAACACTTTGTTTTATTTAGGGGGGACCACTTTTCCCACTGGACACACATAATCTGATGTGATCGTCAATCAAAGTGCCCCGGGCTCACCTACTAGGCTAAACCAAATGCTATTCTCCCTTTGAACTTCCATCCTAAGCTGAGGGATGCAGACAGCAGTGATGGTTGGAGTTCATTTGCCTTGACTGGGGAGATGGTTCAGCTTTCCTGCCATCTTTGTCCTTTCCTTCCTTAGTTCTTTCAGCCTGTCAGTGATTATATGAGCCACTAATCAGTTTTTCTGCTTGTTTGACAGAGTGCATTCCCATTGCTTATAACCAAGGAACACTATTGGAGCACAGTCCAGATGGAAAATTGTGGTTTATGGAGGAGTTGTGAGTCTTTCTGTCCCAAGCTTAGGATGAATTTTGGGGGTCTCATGAGAGGGGAAGCATTGGGAGTGAAGATTAGAATGAAAGTAGCTTGGAGAAAGACCCATTAAAGAGGAAACTCCAGTGCCTGTGTGGGGTCTGAGGAAGCACTTGAGATGGTGGGATTTTAGGGAAGATCTGTACAGAGGAACCAGTTGAGCTACATCACCAGGGCGCCAGCTGCCCTCTCTGCCTGCTGCCAACATGACTCCATACCTAGTATTGAGGGGACACAGGAAGGTTTTTCTAACTGGCAGGAGTCCCAGGTTTTGAGGGAGAAATGGAGAAAAAGTGCTAAAATGTGTTTCTTCCAAATGTTCTGGAATGCATCCAGGCACATCCATAAAAGAAAGTTGGCATCCACCTAGAAGGGAGGCAATATATTTTTTTAAATTACAGTCATAATTCCTAATTGAATGTCTCTCTCAAAAATTCATGACACGGAAGACTGAATTGTTAAGTAAATAAAATCATAAATGAGGTCCATAACAGAGCTAATGGCTGCACTAAACAGCTCTCTATTGTTCAGGAGCTCTCAACCAACTCCCCGATGCTCCAGCGTAGTTGTATCCATGTGTAAACTTCTAGGACTTTCCCTTCACCCAACAAAAGCATGGTGTGCCCTGCTTTTCAAATCTTGCTCTTTGTGGACTGGGTTTTTCTACCAATGAAGACGACTCAGTATTGTAACTTTCTTTTCCACAAGACAAGCAAACTTCGGGGCAGCCCCAGCTTGCCTGTTTCTCATTGAACTGTCACTCACGCTCTTTGGACATCAGCTTCTGCATCCCTGATAGCCTCTGACAGCTCTGAGTCAATGCACCACTTAGACCCCCAAATCTGATTTTGATTTCTACATACTTTGATCGATTTTTAGGAAGTTCAGCAGATTTCTCCCATAATCTTTCTATTTAAGCCTGTACTTCAGAAACCTGTGGTGGAGATAAAGACTTTTAAGTGAACCTTCTTCTGTTCCTTCTGACTGCCCATCGTTTATTCAACAGACGTCAAGTGAGCTCTGTGCCCCATGCAGTGCTGGGTCAAGGACATTCTATGGCGAGCGAAGTAGGCACCATCCCACCCTCAATGACCTCGTGGTCCAGCAGAAAAGAGGAGTTATGCAAATAAGCCAGATCAACTAATTGGAATATGTACTATGAAGGAAACAAAATTAGGTGGAACAGAAAGGAATAACTGAAGATATCTCATTTAAAGATAAGGTGAGACATAGAAGAGATTTCTCTGAGCACAAGATATTTAACCAGAAACATGAGGATGAGTAGTGCTGGATTGGCCAAGGGAGAAGCCATGGGACAGCGAGATCATTCCCAAGGGAGGAGAGCCACACGTACAAAGGTTCTGAGGAAGAAAAGTTGGCCTGTTGGAGGCACTGAAAGCCAGGCAGCATGGCTCACAAAGGTGGCCAAGCTTAGGCTAAAAGGTGCAATGGGCACCTTCCTCTGGTGGCTACGGAATGGGGCTCAGCCAGGCTCCTCTGAGAGGAGAGCAGCCAACATTCTTGAGCCGTGGCTACTAGGAGACACAGAGGTGCAATTGAATGATTGTGATCTGGAAGTCAGAACCTCAAGTTCTGAAAAAACAAAACAAAACAAAAAAACCTCCTAGGGCTGTGGCAGGGGTCAACAGGGATAAAGCAGGTATAGGATGAGGACAGGGTCTTGTATACAGAAAGCACTCAATAAATGTGGGCCCTGGTTCTTTCAAGGTAATGCTACGTACCTTCCTTTTCTTGGGCCACAAGGTCTGTAAACTACAGAAATGGAGCAAATGTCTTGAAAGGCCTTTTTCTATAGAATCTTGTGGGGGAAGGTATGGGAGGGGCCTGGCTTATTTGGACTCTGGGGCCTCTTCCTGGGTGAAGTGAGGTTGGTACATGCTTTGGCCTTCCCCATTTCTGACCCTGGGCACTGCAGTCCCAGGTGCCTAGCTGACTTGCTGGAGGATGGCTAGGCCTTGATTTGATCCTGGCATTTACTCAACAGCCATCTTGGTATTTGTTAGAGACCCTTGCAAACTCAACAAAACTAACCTGGGGCCTTGAATTCTGGTATCCAAGAAAGCATCCTTAATTTTAGAACAAATAGCATGGACTTGACTTGTTCCTGACCGATCCCTTTACTCTCCACCATTGGGTGTCTCCATATTCTTGAGCTATTTGAGGTCTTAACCCCAAGCAAGTAAATATGGGGGCTGCGATGGACTTGGGTTTGAATCCATCTGTGGTCTTGAGTAAGTTCCCTCTCTGAACCTGTTTCCTCATCTGGAAAATGGAGTTGCAATAACATTAGTAGTGTTTCTTCGAGGGTTAAATTAGGACATGTAGACTGCTTAGGACAGGGCCCATCTTGGAGCACATCCTCCATAGAGGTTAGTTGCTATCAGTAATGAATTATTATTTTTAAAATTAGTCTTATTATTAGCAACAGAGTGAATTCCTAATGAAAATAGTGAAGCTTAGAGCACAGTAGGGGTTGAGGTCAGATACCCAGCTCATCACAGGTCTGCAAAAGTCAGACCTCAAAGACAGAAAAGCAGAAAGATCCCTTGAGTCTCAGCTTGGCTGGGCTTGAGGAGGCAGCAAGGTGAAGACCTGTTGAGAGTGACTGAGAAGTTTCACAGATGCTTCCACAGCTCTGGGGGAGTTAAGTCCCCACCTGTGCTCCTGCTGGCCTGGGGCATGGCTCTGGGGCCCACACTCTGGAAGCCCAGGTTCCAGTAGCCTCCCTCTCTCCACATCTCCAGCCCTCTCCAAGCAAGAAGCACGTTACAGACTCAACCTGGGGGTTTTCACAAAGCATAAGGAAGAATTTTAAGGCTGTCCAAGAAGTAGAATGCCAAGAAAGTCATACATTTCCATAGGATGAGCTCTGTTGAGTAGGATTAATGCACCAGACTTTGTTCTTAGTACTTTCTATGAATTAATTAATTGAATACTCAACACAGCCCTCTGAGGTAGGAGTTCTGTTATTACCCGTGTTTTACACAGGAGCGAGGCCTGGAGACACTTGCCTCAGGTCACTCAGTGGGTCTGCGTGAATCCCAACTTTTGCCCTTAACAATCACACCAGAGAAATGCCGTACCATCAGGCTGCTGATTTCACACTGTACCATCAGGCTGCTGACCCAGTGCCGGCAGCATCCAGGCTCTGTGCCACCACTCTCAGACCCAGGACTTACTCGCCTGTGGTTTGACCTCAGAACCCACACTTGGTGCCATGCTGCCTCTCAAAGCAGTCCACATAACTAAAAACATATCTTCCTTGAGGTCCTTCTAATTCACAGAGTCAGGGAGTCTCAGCCAGGACCCAGTTCCCCTACAATGCGGTATTTAAGAGCACAGGCTTTGAAGACACACAGTCCTGCCTCCTCTGCCTTCCAAGACAAATTACTCAGCTTGTCTGGCAGAGCTTGAGAACTGTAAGAGTGCCTGCCTCATATTCCTGGACCCAGTGTTTGACACATGGTAGGTTAGGTCCACTCAGGTCTGTCCAGTGCCAATGAAGACAAGTCAGCAACAACACGTCTCCACCTAGCACTGGCCACAGACCACTTCACAGACTGATGTCCAGGCCTAGCACAGTGGCTCACACCTGTAGTCCCAGCACTTCAGGAGGCCAAGCTGGGAGGATCACTGAGTCCAGGAGTTCAAGACCAGTCTGGGCAACATAGTGAGACTGCAGTCTCCACAAAAATAAAAATAAAGTGATATCCAACAAGTCCTGGGCAACAGGCCACATGATTCCAGCTGATTAGCCATCCATGACCTCTTGACTTTCTTATGGTCATTCAGCTCGCACTTAGGTCGGGAAGACATTCTCCGTTTTGGTTTTGATTGATTTTGCATTTATTGTAGCCACATCCAGCTCCCTCTGTGTGGATCTTGGGACAACCAAAGGAAGCAGAAAGGATTCACCCATGAGCCACATCCCAGGGCAAGCGACTGGACATCAGTCAAGACACATGGTCCTCTCCTTCCTTTCTCTCCTCAGCAGGCGATTACATGGATCAGTAACTGAAAGAAGGTCAGTCCCTGACTCCAGGAAAACCAAAGCCCGAGCAAACCCCCGGATTAGCCACACAGCACAGAGCTGCTCACAAAGCTCAGCATGTGGGTGCCTTTTGTTCTGGGCCCCAAAATGTCTGGTAGTGGAGGCAGGCCCTGTCCCTTTATAGCAAATTTACAGTTAGCATTAGCTTACCATAAAGACTCTTGCAGAGTGTCCAGATTGTGAAGTTTTGTTACTCAAGGGAATAGGGAAAGCCTCTTCCCATGGGGATGAAAATGAGAAATTCAATTCTTAGGATGGTTCACGTGGAACAGTATGGGAGGCAGAAGGGAACAGCGATCATGTCCTCTCAGAGCCCCTCAGGCTCTTCTCCCAGACACCAGGGAGGGAGAATGCCTCTGCTGAGGCCAGTTTTAAACAGCTTTGTCAAGGCACAATAGATACACAAAGAACTGCATACATTTATATGTAAACCTTGATGAGTTGCAACTCACATATCCAGTACCTCGCAAAGATTTCTTGTATCTTTTTGTCTTATTTGGGGGAAGGGTGTGTGTAGAACATTTAACATAGGCTGGGCGCAGTGGCTCACACCTGTAGCACTTTGGGAGGCCAAGGCGGGAGGATCACTTGAGGTCAGGAGTTTGAGACCAGCCTGGCCAACATGATGAAACCCTGTCTCTACTAAAAATACAAAAAAACTAGCTGGGCATTGTGGTGCATGCCTGTAGTCCCAGATACTCAGGAGGCTGAGACAGGAGAATCATTTGAACCCTGGAGGCGGAGGTTGCAGTGAGCAGAGATCGAGCCAATGTACTCCAGCCTGGGCGACAGAGCAAGAGTCCGTCTCAAAAAAAAAAAAAAAAAAAACCAGAATGTTTAACATGATGTCTACCCTCTTAACGAATTTTAAGGTGCATGACAACACAGCACTGTTAACTAACCATAGGCACTGTGTCGTGCAGCAGATCTCTCGAGTGTATTTATTTAGCATAACTGAACCTCTAGACCCATCGAACAACTCCTCATTCCCCACCAGTCCCTGGCAGCCACTATTTTATTCTCTGCTTCTGAGTCTGACTCTTACAGATACCTCACATAGGTGGAATCATGCAGTATTCATCCTGCTGAACTGACTTATTTTCACTGCCACTTTTGAAAAGTCCAGCAAGATACCAGCAGCTATACCTGTGAAATAATTTAATAGTCTTGTTTGGATGTTTTAAAGTTTTTTGCAGAGGAACACTGAGTTTACCTTTTCAGAGTCCTCTCCGGGCTGTTGACATGCTCTCTGATCCCCACCAGGCAAATGCCTTTCTTTGTGCTTCCTGGTCCCTTTGTCTGGCGATTATGGGATGGATTGCATTGTGTGGTCGCTGGTGCCATGGCCCTTTTCCTCCTCTGGAGTAGACTTGAGGGCAGGGACTGTTTCCACTCAGGACAGAGGCAGGCTTACAGTGCTCCATAAATGTTTCTGAGGGGTAAACTGTGACTGTCATTTATATCTTGCTTTCATTTTGATGCTCAGAATGAGAATTGCCCCACCTTTTCTAAAGGAAAACTTTGCACTTTGGCAATTCATGTCAAAGGCCTTGGAAATGTGCATGCCTTCGACTGTGACTCTCCTCCTAGAAGTGTATCCTGAAGCAGTAATCGATACTGTCACCAGGATTTGTGTTTAAGGACAGTCAAGGCACCTTTGTTTACAATAGAAAAGAACCGGGCTTATCATGATTGTCCAAAAATAGGGGTTTGGGGAGAGCAATTGTGGTTCATCCCAATAAGGAAATAGCATGCATGCAGCCATCACACACTGTGTGACAGAGGAAGAATTAGGGATGTGGGGAAGTGCTCATGATGCAATGCAAAATGTTTTAAGAGTAAATAACAGTACATAATAGATATAGTTATTTTAAAAAGCAAATTATATACATGCATATAAAGAAATAGAGTCAATTAAAATATACCCAAATGTTAGCAATGCTTGTCTCTGGGCTGTGGTACTGTGGGTAATTTTTGTTTGTTTGTTTGTTTGTTTTTCTTCCTGCTTGTTGTATGTTCTAAATTTTCTACAATAAAATATTTTGTGATGAGTGGGCAATGATCTTTACTCTACTTTGTCACCCAATAAGTTTTCCATTGAGAAATTTTGGATGATCATTCTTCAAAAATATGTAATTGATTCCTTTAACATAATACCAGAAATTTTGTGTCACAAAAGTACCCCTGATCCTCCTGCTCACATAAGCCTTGTTGACTATAATAAACTTTTATAATCAGAAATCAAAAGCATTACTTTTTAAAAAATCAGTTAAAAGTGGAGTTGGCGGAAACTACTTGTAAATTTGTGCTAAATAGTCCCAAGTGGACTCCTGAGACATCAGAGCCCCAGAGAGATCATTTTTAGGGAAAAGTGCATCCAGTTCCAAGTACTTCACTGCAGAAACAGGGAGCTGACTTATTAAGGGGAAGATTATAACTTGGCCCCGTGTTTGCTCAAGGTTTTATGCCTGAGCTCTGAGTAACTTAAAGCATTTCTCAGATCCAGAAACACAGACTCTCAATTCCACTCCAGCTGAGTATCGATTTCTTTCCGTTGCAGGGGTGGGGTAGGCCAGCCAGGTTCCACATTGACTTTCTTTTTCCCAGGGCCTCCTGAAAATGATGACCCCTCCCTCCCTCTTCAAGCAGACCTCTCCACCTGAGTCTCTAAACCACCCTTGGGAAGATCAGGACAACTGAGGGAAAATAAAATTGAGGGGAGGGAGGCAGTGGGGCTGCTCAGGGATTCCTGTGTATGTTGTTCCATACCAGTGGGTGGAGATGCTCTCACTAATAAATGCTGCATTCTCCAGTCTGGGTATACCACAGATTATTTGGCCACAGTTGTACACAGGGCTACTGTGAGTCTCCAGTGCAGGAGACCCATGTGCATTCACAGGTTACGCCATGGTGAAACTTTTCCTTGCATTTAATGTCACCAAGTGTTCAGTCCCCCACACAGGGCCAGCCATCCGCCTGTCTGAAAATCCTGTCTCCACGTGCTGAACTGAGCTGGGTAGCAACTGGTCTAGGTTGTGGTGGAGGTGGCTGGTTACCTACCTGATATCTATCCTCCCTTCTTCCTTAGTAACAGAATTCTGTTTTACTCTGGAGTTGATGTGCCCAGTGAAGAGGCCTCATTCCCTGGCCTTCCTTGATGCTCATAGCGGCCCGTGGGCCGTAAGCAGATAGACATGTTGGGTGGATGCAGAGGCATGCACCCAGAGAAAATGACAGCTGACATTTGCCCTATGATCACTACCTCCTCTTTTGCTTTTTGGGTGGAACATGGTTGTGATAGCAGGAGCTCCAGATGCCCTTCAGGACCAGGAGGCAACTTGGTGATGGAAGCCAAGCATCAAAGGATGGTGGACAGGAAGAGTGAAGGAGCCCAGCTCCCTGATGGCTGTGTAGCCTCTATGCTGGCCCTAGACAGCACGCCTAGACATTTTCACACGAGAGAGAAAGAGGCTCCTACACTGTTTATGAACTGTCATTTCTGGCCTCTGTTACACAAGTCTCAGTCTCTCTGAGAAGGGTCCTGGAAAACTCCACTTCACAACCTAAGTGTTCATGAATGGATAGAGAAAATGTGGCATACAGCAGGTCTTCAAATAACATCATTTAGTTCAACGTCATTTTCCTACAAGATTGATAAGAGAAAAAACAGATTCCTGACCAGTGTCCCTGTCTGTGGAGTCTGCACTTTCTCCCCATATCTGTGTGTTTTCTTAGGGCACTTTGGTGTCCTCCACATCTCCAAGCTGTGCACATGGGGTTCACTGGCCTGGGCACATGGCCTCAATGAGAGTGTGAGTGAGTGTGGGTGCGTGTGAGCTAGTGTGAGTGTGTGTGAATGTGGGAGTGAGTGAACATGGGTATGAGTATGGATGTGTGTGAGTGAGCATGTGTCTGGTTGAGTGTGGGAGTGTGAGTGTGGATGGGTGGTGGCTGGCTCAAGTGTGGATGTGTGAGTAATGGGTAATTTAAGAGAGTATGGGTATGTGAGTGAGTGTGAGGGTGTGTGAGTGTAGATGTGTATGAGCAAGTGTGGGTGGGTGTGGGGGTGAATGTGCATGTGTGTGTGAGAGTATGGCTGGAGTGTGGTGAAGCATATAGGTGAATTTGGAAACAGTGTAGGTGGAGGTGTAGTGAGTGTGCAGGTATATGCAGTGTATATGTGAAGGTGTGGAGTGTAGTGTAGGTGGGTGTATGGGTGTATGTGTGTGAGTATGGGTTTGTGTGAGTGTGGGAGCATGAGTGTGGGTGTGTATGAGCAAGTGTGGGTGTGTGAGAGTATGGGTGTGTGTGAGTGTGGGTGTGTGTGGGTGTGTTGAGTAGTATGTAAACTTAGATTGGATTGGCTGGGAGCAGGCATGTGTGTGAGCCAGTGGGGGTGTGTGTTAGTGTAGGTGAGTGTGAGGAGTATGGGTGTGTGAGTGTGGGTGTGTGTGAGTGTGGGTGTGTTTTAGTATGTGTGTGAGCAAGTATGGGGTGTAGCCATGAGTGTGGGGCAGGTGGCAGGTGTGTGTGAGTGTGGGTGTGTGTTAGTGTGGTGGGTGAATGTGAGTGAATATGGAGTATGTGTAAGTGTGAGTGTGTGTGTGTGAGAGTGTGAGTGTGTGAGCAAGTGGGGCTGGGTGTGTGAGCATGTGGGTGGGTGTGAGCAAGTGTGGGTGTGACTGGTGTGGGCGGAGTATGTGAGTATGGGAGTGGCAAGGTGTAGGTGTATTGTGATTGGCATGAGCTGGGTGTGAGAACAGAGCATGGCTGGGTCAGTGAAATGAATGAGTGGGTGTGTGAGAGTGTGAGTGGTAGGGTGGGTGTGCTGGAGGTGTGTGGAAACAAAGCGTCGTTGTGGCAGCGAACAGCATATATGTCATAATTTGCCGATTAATGTAGGGAGTGTGTAGAGGTGTGTGAGCAAATATGGGTGAGTGTTAGCAGCAGAGTGGCAGTGTATGGGTATGTATGAAGCTTGTGGCTACTTAGGTGAAAATGTGAGTGTATGGGAATATGTGAGCATGAGCTCTGCAGAAATGTGGGTAGAATAATAGGTGTGAGAGTGATGAGTATAGAAGTGTAATTGTATGGGTGTATGGCGGTATAAAGCATAATGGCAAACAATTGTATCGAGGTAATATTAAGATTAAGATGTAAAGTATATATGGGCAGAGTGTAGGTGGCAGTAATAAAATTAACGATGAATGGAGTGTGAATGCGTGGGAGTGAGAGCAGGGTACGAGGTGTGTATAGATATATATAGGTGTATAATAGGTAATGTAGTAAGTCTAGGTGTAATGTGAGTGTGGGTGTGTGTGAGCGTGGGAGTGTGAGTGAATACGGATGAGTGTGGGTGTGTGTGTAAATATAGGTGTGTGATGGTATGTGTGAGCAGGTGTGGATGTATCATTAGTATGGATGGAGTGTAGTAATGCTTATGCTTTCATGAAAACAAAGTATAGCAATTAATGGAATGCTTGTAGAGTAATATAAGTATGCGGTATATGAGAAGCATGGATAGAGTATGTGAAACAAAACTATTGTGAAGTGCAGGTAGGTGGAGTGTGAGTGTGGGGCATGAGTGTGTGTCTGCTTGAGTGTGAGTATGTGAAATTAATATGTGACGAGAGTAATAGGTGTATGGGTGAATATGGGTGTGAGTATAGGTGTGTGTGAGTGAGTATGCATGTGTGTGAGTATGGGCACGTGTATGTGTGTGTAAGTATGGGTGTGTGAGAGAGAGAGTATGGGTGTGTGTGACTGAGTGTGTGTCAGTGTGTGAGCAAGTGTGTATGTGAGAGTGTGGGTGTATGAATATGAGTATGGGTGTGAGTATGGGTGTGCACGAATGTGAGTGTGTGTATGAGTTAGCATGCATGTATGTGAGTGAGTATGGGCACGTGAGTGAGCAAGTGTGTGTGTGTGAAGGTGCCCTGTGATGGGATGGCCCCCTAGCCAGGGCAAATTCCTGCCTTGCACCCTGAGCTGCCAGGAAAGACTTGGGTCACCCATGACCCTGAACTGGAATAAGCAGGTTAGAAAATAAATTAATGAGTACAAATTATTGTACAAAATATGTAAAGTCTCTGGTAATCCCACAAATGCATGATAGTAAACAATGCTGTTCGAAAGTGCTCAGGGAACACGCTATGTTGGTGATTGCTTTTGAACTGTGTGGTGGCAGGAGATGCTCCTGACAATTTTCACTTTACCAACATTTATTCCTGATTTAACCCACCACTATGACAACTGCTGCCAATCACTGTTTCAATAAAAGTTAGGCAAATAATTCCCATACTTGTTTTTATTAATCTTTCTTGAATGTATATATAGCTCACATTTATTTCAGGGTTCAATATTAGAAGTGTTTTGGGTCTTTAGAAGTCTGGTGATGTTTTTGTGATCAGAAATGTGCCACAAGAACTTAATTTTTGTTTATATCAATTTGTCTGTGTTAAAATTGGTTTTATTATATGTTGTTTTGCTTAAAGTCAGTTTCCAAGAACTTATTGATGACATTAAGTGAGGATTCATTGTATATACACAATGGAATACTAAAAGAAGGAAATTCTGTCATTTGTGGCAACATGGACGAATCCAGAGGGATTAAACGAATTAAAGCCAGGCACAGAAGGACAAATGTTGCATCACCTCACTTTCATGTGAAATCTGAAAAGTCCAAAAAAGTCAGACTCATAAAGCAGAGTGAGTGGTGGATAGCAGAGGCTGGGGTTGGGGAAGGGAAGGGAAAGGGAAGATATTACAGAGGGTACAGAGTTCCAGTTAGACAGAAGGAATACTTTTTAGTGATCCATTAGACAGCATGGGGACCATAGTTAATAATAGTGTTGTATATTTCAAAATTACTAAGATAGTAGATTTTAAATACAACTGTAACTGTTAAAAAATGGTAACCATGTGTGGTGATGGATGCATTAATTAGCTTGATGTAATCATTCTACAATGTATACATGTATCAGAACACCACACTGTACCCTATAAATATACAAATTATTATCTGTCAATGAACATTTTAGAAAAAGGAGAAGAGCTCCACTTCAAATGCTAACTCAGCTATTAACGAAATGAGACTGCACCTTCAACCCTGTGATTGCTCCTTGTGTGCATAGCTCCCTTTCTTAGGAACCCCAAAGGGAAGAAGAATGGGCTGTGGGATAAGGGCACCTCCAGGTCTCTTTCAGTATCTTCGTATCATAGTGATGGCATGAGAGAGCCTTGTTTAACAGGGGAAAGTGGGTGAGAAGACAGCCTCAAAGGGGGCTCAAAAATACAGACACATCTGCAGGTTCTTTTGTGGTGATGGCGGTTGCTGTTGTAAAAAATTTTTCAAGTGCTAATTTGGTATAAGTCTTGCTGGCACATGCAGTAAAAATAGACTTGTCCAGCTCATAGCTACCAACCAATTAATCCAGACAGATAGGAGGCTGAGTTCTTAAGAGCATCCATGTAGAGGGGGCTTGTCAGACCCTATGAGAGCGGCACCACAGCAACCAGGACAAGACAAGGCATCCCCCTCCCTCATCCTGAAAGCCCAGTACAACTGACAGAGCTGCAATTAGCAGCCCATGGCCTTTGTAAAGCTCTGCAATGCCAAACGAGGCTGAGAGAGTGGTTTTGGAGAGAAAGCCTCCATGGTGGTGATGAGTGAGTGGCGGGATCGTCATACGGCCTTACTGAGATAGGACGGCCTGGTATGCAGTGCCTCATGGGATTTCAAACCTCCTCTCCCCAAGAGTCCTACCATCCCTCCAAGCTGACTCTGCGGGGATGGGCAGACAGAATCCTGGAAGTTAGGGTGTGGGAAATGGCCTTCCTATTTGTCTTTGTTTTCAGGGCTGGCTGTAACAGAGGACCACAGTCTGGGTGTCTTATGCAACACAATTCTGGAGGCTGGAAGTCCCAAATCAAGGGGTTGGCAGGTTGCTTCCTTCTGAAGCTGAGGTAGGACCTGTTGCATGACTCTCCCCTTGGCTTGTGGATGGCTGCCTTCTCCCTGTGTCTTCCCTCTATGCATGTCTGTCTCCAAATTTCCCCCTGATACAGTTTGGCTGTGTCCCCACTCAAATCTCACGTTGGATTGTAGTTCCCATAATCTCCACATGTTGTGGGAGGCAACCCGTGGGAGGTAATTGAACCATGGAGGCAAGTTTTCCTGTGCTGTTCTTGTGATAACGAGTAAGTCTCATGAGATTTGATGGTTTTATAAAGGGCAGTTCCTCTGCACACGCTATCTTGCCTGCCACCGTGTAAGTCATGTCTTTGCTCCTCCTTCACCTTCCGCCATGATTGTGAGGCCTCCCCAGTCATATGGAACTGTCAGTCCATTAAACCTCTTTCTTTATGAATTACCCAGTCTCGGGTATTTCTTCCTACAAGTATGAAAATGGATTAATATGTCCCCTTTTGTAAGGACAGGAGTCATATTTGATTATAGACCATCCTAATGACCTCACAGTAAGTTGATTACCTCTGAAAGACCCTATCTTCAAATAAGGTCACATTCTGAGATACTAGTTGCTAGGAGTTCAGCATATAGATTTGGGAGACACAGTCCAGCCCATGACGTCATTCATCAAGTGTGAGGGACCCAACAGGAGCCAGAAAGGTCACATCCATGAGTGACCCCCACCTGGGTGGGAACTGTGGCAAAGCAGCATGTGCTACATCTAACGAGGTCAGTCTCAGCTCCAGCTAGATGTAGCTATGGGACACCTTCCACTCACCCCTCTGGCCCCACAACTCTGTTCCATGCCCAGGAGGCCAGTTTTTGTGGACTGCATCTAAGGGCACCCTAAGCCTCTGGCTTTCAGATAGTTCAGCCTGTGCTGTACAAAATTCAGCCACATATGGCTATGTAAATTTAATTTTAAATTACTTAAAATTAAATAACATTTAAATTTTCATTCCTCTCACCCTAACCACATTCCAAGTGCTCAATAGCCACAAGTGGCAAGGCACTGCTGTTTTGGATGGTACAGATGTGCATTTCCATCATCACAGAAAGTTCTATTGGACAGCACTGGTTCAACTAGGCAAGACCCTGGCGGGAGATACAGAGGGTGGGAAGACAGTGAGTGAAGATGTTTGTTCCCCCAGCTTCTTTTCTGCCAGGTATTGCTGGGTTCGACTGTGACTCTGTCAAGGGCCCATCTCCTATCAGGGAGCCCTCTCCAATAACCACTCTCTCTGGCCTCCTGTAACTGCTCCCTCCTTTTCCCCTTCAGCCCTAGGGCTGGTAATCATTCCATCTGTTTCTTTTTAGGGTGCTGCACCATTTCTTGGTTTTAACCCTCGACCCATACCTTTATAAATATCCAAATCTCCCCATACACCTAGGTTGATGACTTACCTGTTCCTATGACAAGACCCTGCCATGTTGGAGTGCCAGGACGCCAGGACAGTGTTACTAGATCCAATTTTGCAATAAAAGATGGAAATCTAAATTTTTATATGAAATCTGTATCCTAAATCATGGCAACAGTCTCAAAAACAACAAATTTCAAACATTAAAAGCAAAGCAAAACTCATTTACAGTGAATGTGTCCTGTAATTAGCTACTTGTGCTCTATCCCAAAGCCAGGCAACCTGGTAGTCATCCATTCTGAACACCTTGCTCAGATCAAACCCTTCTCCCCAGTGACCATGAGGGTCCTCATGATGTCTTCTGGGTAGCTACCACTTTCCTGTTTCTCCTTTCTCCAGGGATGGAAAGACTGGAGATCACATTTTGATATCCAGCTGTAACTTGTTTCCTATGCCTCGACTTGATGCAGCAGTCAGCCAGCGTTATGTAACAAATTGCCACAAACATAGTGGCTTTAAACAATATCATTTATTATCTCACAGTTAGCCCTTCACAGCATATCTGCCAGGATCCTAGCTGTCGCTCTGCTCTACCTGGACACCTCCCCTCCATTCTTGGCTCTTGTTCTCAAAGTGCTATGAAGAAATACCTGAGACCTCATAATTTATAAATAAAAGAGGTCTAATTGGCTCATAGTTCTGCAGACTGTATAGGAAGCATGACGCTAGCATCTGCTCAGCTTCTGGGGAGACCTCAGGAATCTTTTATTTTTATTTTTATTTTTTTTGAGACAGAGTCTCACTTTGTCACCCAGGCTGGAGTGCATTGGTGCCATCTCGACTCACTACAAGCTCCGCCTCCCAGATTCATGCCATTCTCCTGTCTCAGCCCCCTGAGTAGCTGGGACTACAGGGGCCCACCACCATGCCCGGCTGATTTTTTTTTATTTTTTTTTTAGTAGAGATGGGTTTCACTGTGTTAACCAGGATGGTCTTGATCTCCTGACCTCATGATCCGCCTGCCTCGGCCTCCCAAAGTGCTGGGATTACAGGCATGAGCCACTGCACCGGCCAGGAATTTTACAATCATAGGAGAAGGCAAAGGAGGAGAAGGTAGGTCACATGGTGAAAGCAGGAGCCAGAGGGAAAGAGCCACACACTTAAACAACCAGATCTCACCTGAACTCACTCACTGTCTCCACGACAGCACCAAGGGGGATGTTGCTAAGTCTTTCATGAGAAATCCACCCCATGATCCAATCACCTCCTACCAGGCCCCACCTCCAACACTGGGGATTACATTTCAATATGAGAATTGGGTGGGGACACACATCCAAACTATATCAGCTCTGATTATCCAAACCCTGGCCACATTTCAGGGCCAGATCAGGCCATTCCGCCTCCGTAAAGCCTCCTCTAGTTGCTCCAGCACAGAGAGCTCTGGACTTGCAAGTAACTTCAAATAAATAAATATATATATATATATATATATTTAGATGGAGTCTCGCTCTGTCGCCCAGGCCGGAGTGCAGTGGCCTGATCTCGGCTCACTGCAAGTTCTGCCTCCCAGGTTCACACCATTCTCCTGCCTCAGCCTTCTGAGTAGCTGGGACCACAGGCGCCTGCCAGCACGCCCAGCTAATTTTCGTATTTTTAGTAGAGATGGGGTTTCACCATGTTAGCCAGGAAGGTCTCGATCTCCTGACCTCATGATCGGCCTGCCTCGGCCTCCCAAAGTGCTGGGATTACAGGCGTGAGCCACCATGCCCGTCCAAGATCAATATTTTCATCTTAACCAAATCTACAACATAAAATAATTATTGATAACCTAGATAAGTGTGAAAATATGGATAACAGTTACAAGCAATATTATTTTAAAAAACGCTAAGAAACACAATTATTATTGACAATCTAAATAAGTATGTTAATATGGATGACAGCTGTATTTGTAAAAGGCTAACATTTGTGGAGTGCATACTATTTGCCAGAACTTGTGCTTCTTTCTCACAGCAACCCAAAAGAAAGATTTTGGCTAGGTGCAGTGGCTCACACTTATAATCCCATCACTTTGGGAGACCTAATGGGGCAGATCACCTGAGGTCAAGAGCTTTAGCCTGGCCAACATGACAAAATCCCATCTCTACTAAGAATTCAAAATTAGCTGGGTATGGTGGTGCATGCCTGTAATCCCAGCTACTTGGGAGACTGAGGCAGGAGAATCACTTGAACCCAGGAGGCAGACGTTACAGTGAGCTGAGATTGCGCCACTGCACTCCAACCTGGGCATCAAGAGTGAAAATCCATCTCAAAAAGAAAGAAAGAAAAATTGATTGATTTTTTGATTATGCTTGTTTTATAGATGAGAATCTAAAGCAGAAAGGGGAACTTCTGGTTTCCACAACTCATAAGTCAATGGTGGAGATGGAAGGTCTGACTCAGGACTCCCTGGGTCCGGAGCCACACTCTTCACCATCCCGCTGTCACCTGGCAATTTTTCCCTGTGCATGCTGCCCTTCCTAGTAGGCTGTGAGCTCTTTGAAGACATACATCAGGCTTGTGTCACAAGCAAGCAGCAGGTGCTCAATAAATGCTGATTGACTTACTGGCTGGTTGGTTGCTTCAGAGAAGCGCTTTCTGAACATACTGAAATCAGGCCATGACTTGCAGGGCCAGTCCTCAGGGACTGCATGATTCCAGCTGAGGGCTCCGTCTCCCATACCCAGATCACTGCTATTTACCTACAGACATTAAAGGTCAGACTAGTAATGTTCAGCTATGAACTTATCCTGTATGCCAGGACCACAGGTATTAAAGAGGCAGAATGTCTGTGTGAGTGTGTGGGGCAGGCACAGCTCCAGGTGAGGTAGCTGCTACCACACTGGGTTTACTCCAGAGTGTCTATTTTCTCCCAGCAGGTTTGGTAGAACTGGACTGGATTTGGGGATCTTCTATCAAGGTCTCTGCAGGAACTCCAAAACTCAAGTCTGCTCTGTCATCCGGTCTCCGAACTCCTGTACTCCTCAACCATCCAAGCTATTAGTGAATTTTGATCTTGCATTATGCCACTCATTAATGATTTTAGGCAAATAGGCAAGTCTTTTTTTTTTTTTGAGACAGGGTCTGGCTCTGTCACCCAGGTTGGAGTGCAATGGCTCGATCTCAGCTCACTGCAACCTCCATTTCCAAGGTTAAAGTGATTCCCCTGCCTCAGCCTCCTGAGTAGCTGGGATTAAAGGCATGCACCATTATGCCTGCTTAATTTTTGTATTTTTAGTAGAGATGGGGTTTCACCATGTTTGCTGGGCTGGTCTCAAGCTCCTGACCTCAGGTGATCGGCCTGCTTTGGCCTCCCAAAGTGCTGGGATTACAAGCATGAGCCATCACGCTGGGCGAATTTCAGGCAAGTCTTAACTCCATAACTAGACCAAGCTTTCTCTAGGAATTGGGCAGAGGCCTGAACATCCACTCTTGTTTGCCCACAGCCTCCGGCATGGTGCTGAACACAGGGGAGACCCTCGGTGAACAGCTGGCTGCTGAGGAGGGTTCCCATGATAGCACCAGAGACTCCAGCTCCTCACTCTGGCTTACAAGGGATAGCGTCGCTAGCCACTCTTCTCTGGTCTTTCCCTCCCTCACTGCACTCAGCCTCAGAGGCTTCCTTCTGCTCCTCTGTCACACAGCGGCAACTCCCACCCCATGGCCACCTGTTCTGTGAGTGCTGACAAATGCACACACTGTGTGTAGATTTGTAATCCACCCCCATCAAGATATGAAACATTTCCATTGCCTCAAAAAGTTTATTTCATGATCATAGCAATCAATGCCCCTGATAACTGCCCTAAATGCAGTTGTACCCAATAACAGAATTTCAAATCTATGAAGCAAAAACTGACAGAAACAAAAGGTGAAAAAGACAAATCCACAATTACAGTTGGAAATTTTACCAGTTCTTTCTCCGTAATTGATAGAAGAAGTGGACAGAAAATCTGTAAAGATACAAAACACTTGAAGAACACTCTCAAGCAACTTGACTGGCTGACATTTATAGAACACTACAACCAAGATTCTCAGAATACACATTACTTTACTTTTTTCTTTCTTTCTTTCTTTCTTTCTTTTTTTTTTTTTGACAGAGCCTCACTCTGTTGCCCAGGCTGGAGTGTGGTAGTGCAATCTTGGTTCACTGCAACCTCCACCTCCCGGGTTCAAGGAATTCTCCTGCCTCCGCCTCCTGAGTAGCTGAGATTATAGGTACGTACCACCACACCTGGCTAATTTTTTGTATTTTAAGTAGAGATAGAGTTTCACCATGTTAGCCAGGCTGGTTTCAAACTCCTGACCTCAAGTGATCCACCTGCCTCAGCCTCCCAAAGTGCTGGGAACCTTATTTTAAACACTTACCAAGATAGACCATACTCTAGGCCATTAGAAAGAAGATTCTCCATAAATTTAAATGGATTAAATCATACAGTGTCTGTACTTTGACCACATGAAATGAAATTAAAAATGATTAACAAGTAAATATTTGGAAAATAGTCAAATATTTGGAAACTAAACAAAATACTTTTAAAGCACCTACAAATAAAAAAAATCACAAGAAAAATCAGAAGGCATATTTAAACTAAATTATTATAAAAAGCACAACATATTAAAATTTGTGTGATGCAGCTATAGTAGGGTTTAGAAGGAAATTTATACTTTTAAATGTTTATATTGGAAAAGAAGAAAGATTTTAAAATCAAGAAAACCAACAGCCAGTTATTTGGAAAGACAAATACAATTGATAAATGTATAGGCAGATTAATAGGGAGAGAGATTAGGGAGAGCAGGGTGGAGGTGGACATCCAACCAACCAAGCATGACAGAAGAGACAGTGCTATAGACCCTATAGAAATTAAAGACATAACAATGGAAAATATTATAGACAACTTTATACTGATAAATTCAAAAGCATAGATGAAATGGACAAATTCCTTCAAAGACAAAAATTACCAAAATTCACAGAAAAAGAAATACAAATCAGAGTAATATTATATCTATTAAAGAAAGTGAATTTTAATACTTTTTCACACAAAGAAAAATCCAAGCCCAGATAGCTTCACTGGTAAATTTTGTCAAACTTTTTATTTATTTTTTTATTTATTACTTTATTTTATTTATTTATTTATTTATTTTTGAGATGGAGTCTCGCTCTGTCACCAAGGCTGGAGTGCAGTGGCATGATGTCGGCTCACTGCAACCTCTACCTCCCAGGTTCAGGCCATTCTCCTGCCTCAGCCTCCTGAGTAGCTGGGACTATAGGGGCCTGCCACCATGCCCAGCTAAGTTTTTGTATCTTTAGTGGAGACAGGGTTTCATCTTGTTTACCAGGATGGTCTTGATCTCCTGACCTCGTGATCCGCCCATCTTGGCCTCCCAAAGTGCTGGGATTACAGGTGTCAGCCACCGCACCTGGCCAATTTTATCAACATTTTTAAAGAAGAAATTCAACTAATCCTACATAAACTCTCTCAGGAAATAAAGGAGGAGATATTATTTCCCGACTCAGTTTGTGAGGCTGGTATAACTGTAATACCATAACTTAACGAAGGTATTACAAGAGCATAAAGCCACAGACCAGTATTTCTCATAAGCTTATGGAGACATTTTAAAAGATAGTATAATGCTATACTTATTTATATAAAATGTAATTCAGATTCCAGAACAATTTGTAAGTCCATTTTATATGCATTTACATATACACAAATATATATGTATATACATGCATATGTATAGGTATATATTGGTGTGTGTGTGTGTGTATGGTGATAGAGAAAATGAAGGAAAAAAGAGAGGAGGGGTGAGAAGAAAGGAAAAAGAAATAGAAGGCTGTATGTTAAAATGTTCACAGTGGAAAGTGAGATTTAGAGTAATTTTTTTGTTTTTTGCTTATCTAATTTTTTCCTAATTTACTTCTGAGATAAACATTGTATATTGTATATATCCTTTACAATTTTTAACAAAAGTTAATTTTTTTAAATGTTAAAGCAAGTATGAATCCAAGATGGAGGTGCGCCAGCTCCAGTCCCCATGTAGTGTTGAAGTTGCTGCCATTGGAAGCAGTCACAGAGGACACTCGCCTCTCTGGGGAAGGAGGAACCCACTCCACTCAAGGTGAGTTTCCCTTGAGTAGCTCAACAGCTGTTGAATGGACATGTTGTTATTTAGAAACCCTCTTTGCACATCCCTTTCCTTAAAAGATTTGCAGATATTAGAGACGTGTTCATATGTGCTGTCCCCTCTCTTGTTCACACCTCTAATGCATCTACGCCTCCTCAGAAGTAGTGGGGAAGAACTCTATCTGAATAGCGCTTCCTATGAGAGGCTTTTCCCAGACCGACAACCCGAATCCAAATGAGATTCTTCTGTGTGGCAAATACCGTCTTTATCGGTCTGCAGCACTGCTTCTCCCCACCTTCCACCATCCTATCTCTGAAGATGTCTGTCTTCCCCAGTCCCTGTGGCTGAGGTGGGGCTTTGAATCTCAGTTTTCTCTACCCACAGCCCTTGGTCACAGATTGGGTGAGTGACTGCTGAATGGCCAAAGTCCTCTCCTGGGATTTTCAGAGTTAAGTTCTCTGTTTCTCCTTGGCTCACACGCTGTAAGAACATATCCATAGCCCTGCTAGAAATCTTAGTGTTGGGGAAAAGCCTGAGAGGAGAAGGCTGGCAGAGGAAAGGCAGCGAAATGGAGGGTGTCTCCCTGGAGCCACCACTTATCTTCCCAGTTACCTGAGCCAGTTCATCTTCTCTACTTGGACTATTCTAGTTGAGTTTCTGCTGCTGGCAAATGAAAGAATCCTAACTAATAAGCCTTCGTACACTCATAGCACCTTTTCCTTCATAGTACATGGATCAGTCAACAGCATGTTCCATTTAGTTCTGTTTGATGTCTTCTTCCACCAATCTGTAAGCCCCATCAGGGCAAAGTCTCCATTAGTGGTGCATTTTTAATGGTTTCTAAGGTGCTGGATTGGTGTGGCCAATTGTTAAGAATATGAAAAAAAAGACATTAGAAGAAGCAGTGAAAACACGAGAGTCAGTCTGGTCCACTGGACACATGAGTGTCCTGCCTCATCTCTCCCTCCAGAGTTCCCATGATAGCACCAGAGACTCCAGCTCCTCACTCTGGCTTACAAGGGATAGCATCACTAGCTGCTCCTCTCTGGTCTTTCCCTCCCTCACTGCACTCAGCCTCAGAGGCTTCCTCCTGCTCCTCTGTCACACAGCGGCAACTCCCACCCCATGGCCACCTGTTCTGTGAGTGCTGACAAATGCACACACTGTGTGTAGATCTGTACTCCACCCTTCCCTACGCTCCCACTCCCCTCCTCTCATGCAGCTCCTCGAGCTCCACGCTCAGTGGAATCCATGGCTCAACCTTCCAGGATAATTTGAAATGGACAAACTCATTAATGTTTCACTGCTATCATCCCTGGCCCTCAGAGCCAAGGTTAATGGGGCTGGTGAGCCTGTATTTTTGTTTATAGGTGCAAGGGTGGAGTTCAGCAGGAAAACAGAGGAGGTTACTCAAGAGGAGTGGAATATGGTATTTCCTGCCCTTCCCTGGTGAACAGGATAGCTCAGGCCTCTTCATCCATACTCAGACTGCAAGGAGGGGATGTGGAACTCATGGGCCCTCCATGCCTAAGTGAGACTCTCCTGAGCTCATTAAATGTAGATTCCTAGGCTCCAGTCCAGACCAACTGAATCACTTGGGTGTAAAGCCCTAAGAAATTCTCTTTTAACAATCGTCCCAGGTGATACTGATTCAAGGAAGAGTTCAGGACAAGCCTTCATTTGTTCTAAGCCTTTTGTTCACCTCATTGGTGCTGGAGGAATTCCCATCCTAGGGATATGGACAAGGGTGAATACACAACACCCAATGCTAGACAAATGACCCACAGTAGTTGTTAGTCATATAGACACAGAGCCCAGAGGAAGAGGGCACCACATGGCACACAGGGCCACACAGCGGCTGCACTCAAGAAATTAATGAATAACCAGGGACTGTGAGAGGCAACCTTTGCAGTGTCAAGAGGGTGAGGTGGTCCCCAGTTCTTGCAGGAGAAGGCAGATGTCTTGTTTGAATTCTATGGGCTGGCAAGGCACTGAAACCCACTACACAGGAATAAGCAGGAGCTGCTTCTGGTCCCTTGATAAGGAGGTCTGTTGAACTATGGGACCTCATCTGTGAAAACAGAGTTGGGAGGGGAACTGGCAGCGCAGCCTCTGGAGGCCCTTTCTATTCCATCAACTATCAAGGCACCACTAATATTGAGTCTTCAAGCTGGGCAAAGTGGCACATGCCTGTCCTCCTAGCACTGTGGTAGACCGAGGCAGGAGTATCAACTGAGCTCAGTAGTTTGAGACCAGCCTTGGCAACACAGGGAGACCCAGTTTCTACCAAAAGCAGTTAAAAAAAAAAATCTTAGCCAGGCATGGCAGCATATGCCTGTAGTCCCAGCTACTCAGGAGGCCGAGGTAGAAGGATCACTTGAACGCAGGAGGCAGAGGTTGCAGTGAGATGAGACCACACCATTGCACTCCAGCCTGGGCAACACAGTGAGACTCCATCTCAAAAAAACTCCTATATATATACACACGTATATGTATAGATGATATATATAGATGATATATAGATGATATATAGTTAGATGATATATAATGTATACAGATTAATCTATATATTAATCTCCATTACACATACATTAATACATATATTATATAATAATATATGTAATATATAAATATATGTAATATAAATTATAATATAACATTTTATAATATAAAATTACACATATATGATATATTTGTATATCATACACAGATCTATATATTATAATATAAGTAATATTAAAATATAACATTTGATAATATAAAACTACCCATATATCTATATGTACACATAAGTATCTATAAGCATATATGTCTATATATGTACATATATAGATTGAGTCTTCATTTGAATTCCTACACCACCCCCTTCTGCCACCCCCTGCAGCGACCACAGTCTCTGTCAAGCTGCCTGGATATCCGTGTTTGCTTCGAAGTGGGCACACAATAATGGCAGGCACAGGTGAGGATTAAACTCAAGAGGCTCTAAGGGGGAAACCTATACTGTACATGGATCACCCTAAACAATTAGCTTTAGGACTGAAAGAAAGTAGGAGAAGGGAGTCCCATTTTCAGGAGTTCCATGCACCTGGAATACCTACAGGTGACCCTAAATGTGAGGCCAGTTGGAATGCCCTACACCATTTTCCAAGGAGCCCAGCCTCATGTTGAACCTGTCAGCTGCATAGGGCTAGCAGCGAGCCAGGGACAAAAGCCAAAGAGGGCTCTCACATTGCCCCCAGCCCCAAAATACAGAGAGAAGGAACAAATCCAGGCCCCATACTTCAAAAGGCCAGCCCTTTTAAAGAATAAACAGTATCCACAGAACACCAGCTGAGAGGCCACCTGTCATCAAATAAATAAATACAAATAAAAGTCCCAACAAGCTTGGCTCTTATGTCCAGTTCCATTTATGGCCCTTTTGTTCTTTTTTCACTTTCCCTAGCAGGTCCACTGGTATTCCTTCACACCACCCTGGCCAAATACATATATATCTCACTTTCCGGGGGAAAAGTGTTTCTCAGGTGGTTGGTCTTTCCATATTCCTGATGCTGTAAATAAAATCTCTCTTGGCATAGAGAATTTTTATTCATTCATTCATTTGACAAATTTTTATTTATCACCTACTACACACTAGGCTCTGCAATGGGGGCCTTTGGAAACCCAGGATGGATAACAGAGGGAGACCCCTACAGTAGAATGCTATGCTGTGGTTTTAAAAAATAAAACCATTCTATACATACTGATAGGATAATATCTTCAACATAGATTAATTTTGTTAAGAGTAATGAGAAAATAGGGTGTCATATTGTATCATTTGTGTTACGGGGAGAGGGAAGAAAGAAGATAGAGGCTCAAGAAGGAGTAGGAAGTGGAGCAGAAAAATGAATCATTGCTGCATTAACCCTTTGGAAGAATACATAAGAATTTGAAACAACGGTTGCCCCTGGGCAGGGGGTGGAAGACAGGGAATGAGGGTCTCCAAATTGAAGAGGCTTTCCATTATATACTTCTTTCTATTGATCTAATTATTTTAAAACACTTGTATGTGTTTTAAACACTGTGAAGTGTTTTAAACACTGTGAAGAAAAAGCCATAAAAATGAGAAAACTCCAAAGTCAGGTGGAGGAAACAGATTAGTAATCATCTAATAAGTAAACAATGTAGTAAATGATGAAACATTCATGGAGCTCTTTGAGCTCTTAAGGAAGGGTGCCTAACTTGGGTAGAGAAGTCAGGGAAAACTTATCAGGGGAAATAATATTTTGATTAACCCTTTAGCAGGCAGCCTACAGAATGGGAGAAAATTTTTGCAATCTATCCATCTGACAAACGGCTAATATCCAGAATCTACAAAGAACTTAAACAAATTTACAAGAAAAAACCAACTCCATCAAAAAGTGAGCAAAGGATATGAACAGATACTTCTCAAAAGAAAACATTTATGCAGCCAGTAGACATATGCAAAAATGCTCATCACCCCTGGTCATTAGAGAAATGCAAATCAAAACCACAGTGAGATACCATCTCATGCCAGTTAGAATGGTGATCATTAAAAAGTGAGGAAACAACAGACGCTGGAGAGGATGTGGAGAAACAGGAACGCTTTTACACTGTTGGTGGGAGCGTAAACTAGTTTAATCATTGTGGAAGACAGTGTGGCAATTCCTCAAGGATCTAGAACTAGAAATACCATTTCACCCAGCAATCCCATTACTGGGCATATACCCAAAGGATTATAGATCATTCTATGATAAAAGCACATGCAAATGTGTGTTTATTGTGGCAGTATTCACAATAGCAAAGATTTGGAACCAACCCAAATTTCTATCAATAATAGGCTGGATAAAGAAAATGTGGCACATACACACCATGGAATACTATGCAGCCATAAAAAAGGATGAGTTCATGTCCTTTGCAGGGACATGGATGAAGCTGGAAACCATCATTCTCAGCAAACTATCGCAAGAACAGAAAACCAAACACCGCATGTTCTTACTCATAAGTGGGAATTGAACAATGAGAACACGTGGACAGAGGGAGGGAAACATCACACACTGGGGCCTGTTGGGGTGTGGGGGACTAGGGGAAGGATAACATTAGGAGAAATACCTAATGTAGGTGATGGGTTGATAGGTGCAGCAAACCACCATGGCCTGTGTATACCTATGTAACAAAACTGCACGTTCTGCACATGTACCCCAGAACTTAAAGTATAATTTAAAAATGAGTGGAATTGAAGGCTGCTGTCTTTAACATCACTTAGTTGTCAAACAAATAAAAAATGACAACAACAAGACCCCACAAAACACCCAAAGGATCCCTGGAGAAGTTTCATAGGTCTCATGTGGCTTCTGGGGAAAGTTCAAGGCTGATGCCAAGATGCTCACAGCAGAAATGGCATATCCCCCATGGTCCCCATGGATGCTTAGTTATCAGGGGGAAGCAGCAGGCCAGAGTTACTGAGCTAATCCAACCTAGGAGCCATTTGCAGAAAAAGTGAGCATTTGCAGAAATCATTTCTTAATTAGCATATTGGTCTTCCTGCCCGTTCTAGATCTCCAGCAATGTGTAAAGCTGGTTAAGGTCTCCCTGGCTTTGATTTCTCAGAGTTGTCTTTTAAGTGCTCATTTCTATCAAGTGAGATGAAATTTCTAAATTCCAACTTCATAAGGAATTGCCCCATTCTCTCCCCACACCCATTCTTGAGCAACCTCTCAGAATGTGTGTGCTTTAAAAAGAGACAAGGTCCTCGCTGACATCTCTCTTTAGAGAGCTCCATCAAAATCCTGCACTTACCCAGTGTCCTTTCCTTGGCCACTGGTAACCAAGGAAACGAGATGCTATGGTAACACAGGGAGGAGAGGAAGGGAGGCATCCCGAGCCCTTCTGCATTCTTTCTCCTCTCTCCTGGAATCAAGGCAGCTATAGGACAGGAAGAACCCCTGCTGGGGGAGGATCTACTCTCAGCTTCCCAGTGGAAGAGGGACCAGGACACCTGCATGGGTGGCTTCATGGCTGACACCCAGAGTTTCCCTTCCACAGCCTGAAGACTGTTGCCTCAGGATCCCCCAAAATGATGCCCTTTTCTAAGACAAGGGTGCAGCTTGGGATGCATAATATAATGCTCCAGATGCCCAGGTGTAAATGTCTGTGCATAAATGTTTATTCAAATGAGTGAACAAGATACGGATTGCAATCATGAAGAAGCAAAGCCCTAGACATAACTGAAATGAGAACATATGACCAAATGACCGACCGTTCGGCAGTGTTGAACTTGTCTATTGGTTTTGCTCTGCCTTCCAGTCTCCACTGTCAGCCCTCACTGACCATCTCTAGCTCTGCCTCTCTGACACTGTCCTCCTGCACCGTTCTGTTTACCTACCTCTCCCTTTGCATTCTGCCTTCTCGCTTCTCTCTCACTCTGTCCCTTTTTGCCTCCCCTGACTGGCAGTTCTCCTGTCACTCCCAGGATGGGGTGGTTGAAAAAGAAAGAGTCTTTACGTTCTGGGTCCAGAGCTCATACCCCACCGAGGCCAAATGCAGCTCCCTCTAGGTAGGGCCTCGTTGTCCTCTTCCTGTGCTTCCCATGGACAGGCGTGGGGAGGGGCGCGGGGGACCTCCAGGAGAGACAATCAGGGCCCCTCCCTGAAGGACATCAGGGCATTACAAATTGTGATAAGTGTGATGACATCATAAGTAAGCGCAGGATCTGTCTCTGTTGCAGTGTGAGGGGAGGACTGCCCCTTCCTCACCAACCTTTTGTTTGTTGAATCTTCTTTTGCATTCCTGAGATTTCTCATCTGAGTTTTAAAATCCCTTCTCTGGTTTTTACCTGAAATCTGCCTCACCAGGAGTCACCTGTTCTAATTTTCCAACACTGACTCCCTCTGTTGGAACTGTGACCTCCCACCTGTTTGATCACACACCTCTATCAGTCAAAAGCTATTGAGTAGCCAGGTGTGACGGTTCACTGTAGTCCCAGCTACTCTGGAGGCCAAGGTTGGAAAATTGCTTCAGCCCAGGAATTTGAGGCAACATTGAGCTATGATTATGCCACTGTGCTCCAACCTGGGCAACAGAGTAAGACTCCATCTCTAAAAACAATAAATATAGTGAAACAAAACAAAATAATTATTGAGCATGGACCTCCCCTTAATATGAGTACAGGTTTATTTATAAGTCACATACATGTACTACAATGCTTATGTTTTGCACATGATAAAATATACACAAAGATGGGAATTGATAAGGAAACAATGTATTATAATATCTTCTTCCATAACCCAAATCGACTGCCTTGTGCACCCCACGTCAGTGTACCCTGTCCCTTTAAATGGCCAAGTACTTTGATTTGCTCCTCCGGTCTCCAGGTGATGGTCCCCCAAGAACTCAGGGAGGATTGACAGGAGGAGCAGAGTGTGAGGTTTACTTGTCAGCGGGTGGACTCACTTCCTGCTGTAGCAAAGGACCACAGCCTTAAACAATAGAAATGTATTGTCTCACAGTTCTAGAGCCGGAAGTCTGAGCTCAGGGTGCTAGCAGGGCTGACTTTTAACAAAGCTGTGAGGGAGAACCTGTCCCCTGCCTCTTTCCTTGCTGAGAGGGATTTTCTGGGCATCTTTGGCATTCCTTGGCTTACAGCTGCACCACTCCCATCACCACCTTCCCTTTCTCATGATATTCTCCCTGTGTGCCTGCCTGTCTCTAATCCCAAATGCCCCCTTTTTACTAGGACACTGTCATGTTAGATGTGGGGGGAGGGTAACCCTAATGACCTCATCTTAACTGAGCATCCTATTTTCAAATAAGGTCACATTCATAGGTGCTGGATGTTAGGACTTTGACATCTTTCAGGGGACACAATTCAAATCATAATGGGGCAAATGGAAAATGAAATAGTAAGCGGCATCTTTAAACTGAGGTGTGGGCATGAAGCTTCTCCAGGGTGGGTAGACAGGGGCAGCCCGGTGAGGCAGGAGCCCCTTTACCAGGGCTGCCTGCTTCCAGTGGGTGGGGACTCCTCTCTGAGAGTAGAGACCACCAGACCACAAGTCTACTTCTGTGAGTGGGGATTGGGTCAGCTGCTAGTTCTGGAAAAGTCTCCACTCACCAAAGCAGTTTCACGTCATCTTTTCTTCTGAGGTTCCCAAAGTACTTTGTAGCTATTATTTCTAGAAGAAACTGCTGCAATGGAAAACACAAAATGTCTGTGTTTGAAATAGCGACACGGCCAGGCTGTTCCCAGAACAACAAGGACACGCCCTCCCACCTCCTGATTATAAGGAAGCCACATCGTGGTGTTTGATTCCTAAACAAGAATTGAACGTTTGCCACTTGTACTATTTAATTATGACCCAAGAGATTTGCTAACATCTCACATTCTGTCTGCAGTGCCAGTTTAATTTGGATATTAAAGAAACACGGTCACTATATGGTTACCTAGTAACAGGTGTTAAACCTCAATAAATAAACATTTTTAATAACAAGGTTCTGAAATGCATAGATCACATCTCCCTGTTCATTCTCTAGGAAAAACATTTTAATTATCTATTGACACATATTGCACATGGAACAACAATCTTTTTAAAAGATAAATGGGTTTAAATGCGAGTAGGGTTAATTAAAAGCCAGTGGAGTATTACAAGTTTATTTACGGGAAAATATTCACTGTAGGAGAAGAACGGTTCTTACACAGTTGTCAGAATTCTGCAAATGTATTGTTTAATAACCACTTGGCACTTAATCATGGTGAGATGGTGAGAGCTTAAATCTAAACTGAGAGCACATTCCAGTTATCTCTTCTAAACGGCTTCTCCTCCGTGACATAGATTTTCCAGGTCAGACCACACCAAGGCAGGATCTGATGATGTGCGAAATTGTGACCAGGAGTTCCCCAGGACCTTGGGCCTGTCCTGAGCTGGCACCTGTTCTCATCCTGGATGCCAAAAGGGAAAGTTCAAGTTCAACTCTAGAGGTGAGGCCAGCTCTGAGGAAGGTCTGTCTACAAGATGGAGTCCAACTCCTACCATGAACTCCTTAAGGAGTTCACCATCAAGCCTCCACCCACTTTACCAGACCTACCCTCCCCCACTCCCCACCTCACTCACCTCTACCCCTGAAATCCAGCTTGTGCCTCAACCGCTCTACTCTCCTGCCACAAGGAGAGCAATATTTCAGACAGTGGCTGTTCTATGAGCTCAATCCCATAGGAAGGGTGAACAATAAACCCTCAGCCAACTTGCGATTTCACAGCATGAGCAAGAAATAAATCTTTGTTGTTAGTAGGCTTGGAGATTTAGGTGAGAGGATGCTTGTTATGCCAACATAATGTAGCCTGCACTGACTCATGTACTTTCTGTAATCAACCCCAGAGCCTGACAAGGAAAAGATGCTTGGGAATGCTTCACAGTGAATGAACACATTAGTCAGTCAATGCATCTTCCCTTCTTTCCCCTCTGGAATCTTATCAGGTCCTGAAAAATCATACTCCAGGATTCTGCAGGACTTTAAGCATCTATCCCAGGGTGGTGTGAAGAAGCCCCACTACTGAGCTGAGAAGCTGGAGTCCCAATTTCTACTCAGAACCTCCAACAATGCACTGACCCATGGTTATTGCTGTGAATAACTTGGCTTTTGTGAGGGATGTGGGAAGAGTCATAGGGAGCAATGAACCACTGAACAATCATCCCTCTATGTGTGTGTGTGAGTGTGTGTGTGTGTGTGTGAGTTTATGTAAGTGTATGTGAGAGTCAGTGTGTGTGTGTGCAAAGGCCTTCCTACCATCCATTCTCCTGCCTCTCCTAATGACACCATTTTTTTTTTTTTTTTTTTGGTGGAGAGAGACAGGGTCTTGCTGTGTCGCCCAGGCTGGAATGCAGTAGCATGATCTCCGCTCACTGCAACCTCTACCTCCTGGGTTCAAGCAATCCTCCAACCTCAGCCTCCCGAGTCACTGGAACTACAGGCACACACCACCATGCCTGATGACTTTTTAAAATTTTTTGTAGAGATAGGGTCTCACTATGTTGACCAGGCTGGTCTCCAACTCCTGGCCTCAAGCAATCCTCCCACCTCAGCCTTCCAAAGTGCCAGGATTACAGGCGTGAGCCACTACACCCTCCTGACGCCCAGTTTTCCTTTGGGGGACCTGCCATCATCCCCACTCTCAGGTCTTGTGGTTTGTGTTGCATTGGCCACACCCCCAGTTCTAAAAGTGAATATAAATTGTCAAGGTCACAAATCAAGGTAATGATACAGCTAAAACTAGAACCCAAATCTCCAACCCTGGCATTAATTCACTCATTTTTGGACTCTGGTGCACTCCTGCTCTGACCTTGTGCTAGTTCTGGGAAGGCAGCGAGGACACTAGATGGAGAGGATTCCATCAGAGTGTTCAGAGCTCAGTCCGATGCTCCCTCCACTGCAGCACCTGTCCCTCCCTCCCTCTCTTTCCAGAAAACCTCCCGCTACCCTTCTCACCACCCTCTTCCCCAAAGCTCCCCCTAACATCCTCAAACCTTGCTGACTCTCTCTTTGCTCTGAACTTTTTCTACCACAGTCCCCAGCATGTGAACAGACACAGGTCAGGCAAGTTGCCCAAAGACACGACCAGCCAGGGCTGAGAGCACCAAGGCCTGAAAGAGGAAGGACCAGTGGATGCTATGGGGTGGCGCCTCTTCTCGGTGCCCACAGATTCCACCGAAGCTGGAGCTGCTTGACTCACAGAGGGTGCATGGCACTCCACCAGCTGTCTCCTTCTCACCCAGCTCGGGAGTCCCTGGTTAACCCCTCCATCCACCCTGCCTCTGACCAGGTTGTAGCATCTGGCTCCCCACCTCCAGGGAAGGAAAACAGAAAGTACTGGGAAGTGACAGGGCCCTAAACCACTTGGATGGAAATAGAGTCATTGGGAGCCACAGGGAGAAGGACTGGGCCAAGAAGCTGATTGCATTGCTCCTGGCAACCACACGTCCCAGCAGGTCAGTCAATACTGCAGTGCCCACTGGGATGCGGTTTTCTGAAGCTCGCAAAAGAAATCTATATTTTTATCAGGAGCACCAACCCTTCTCAAGGCAGCACACGTTCGTCCCCTCCTATCTGCGGGCAGCAGAAAGGGACAAAGAAACCAAGGCCAGAAGGTGGCTGAGGCTGTCTCTAGACTAACAGCTTTAGAAGGGAATATGGCATTTTATCTACACACTTACCCTTTTCTTCACCCTCTATGCCAATACCTCTCAGCCCCACAATTGCAAAGGACTCCAAATTGAGATGTGATTCTTTAGTTTCTCTCCTTTCTCATCCACCCTAATAATAATAGCTAATATTGATTGGGCCCTTACTATGTGTTAGACTGTCTATAAAATTCTTTACATGTATTAACTTGTTTAATCCTCGGAAACCCCAGCCCTGTGGGGTAGATATTAACTTTCATCCCCATTTTTGTGGCTGAGGAATCTGAAGCACAGAGCAGTTAATTAACTTGCTCAATGTCACACAGTTTGTTGGCAGTAGAAGCAGACAGCCCAGGCCATGCTATCACACCCCTCCAAGGGCAAGGTGTTTGGAACTGGACCAGTCAAGCTCAAAATTTCAGGGCTAGCTCTGTGATTTGGACAAGCTACCCAACCTCATTTCTTCATCTGTAATGTGAACGTGATAACGACAATCTTGTAAGTTTCCCGGGTAATTCCAAGGATTTTACAGGGTAATTCCAAGGTTTCATTAGATGACTCACCACACTTTCCATCCCTGCCACCCATCCTACTCTGAGCTCTAGCAATACCAAATTGTCTTCGTTTTGCTCTCTTATCTACCTACCAAGAGGAGCTTGTCTGGCCAACTCCTCTCCTGTTGGATCTCAGCTGGATGCTGCCACCTCTGAGAAGCCTCCCTGACTTCCCAACTCTGCACTGTCTTTTTGGTGTTCTCCCAAACCCCTGCGCATCCCTACCACAGCGCTCATCACACTCGACTTGAACTGTCCAAGCACAGGTCCATCTCCCCGACAGGGCCGTGAGCTCCACAAGGGCAACAGCACTGAGCCCATCCCATCCTGAATCCAGTGTCTAGCAAGTGCCTGGAATAAAGATCAGTAAATAGTTGTTGCACAAATAACTAAATTGAAATTTCTTATTTATGCTAATATGTCTGCTTAGTCCTGCTTAGTCCCTCCTAAGAGACGACAAGTATCCCGAAGGCAACAACTGTATCTTACTGTTTGTCACTGAATTCCCCAGCATTTCTGGCACAGAAAAGCAGAGCTGGGGCTAGGGTGAGGTAAGTGAAGTGCTGGGGTAAAAATTGTAAGGAGGCACAACTCTCAGCTTCATGCAAGTGCAGGCTGGACACAGAAGGCCTCCATTTAAATAGCTAACTTAAATTAATGGTGACCCAGCAACTGGGTCGTAAATCTCTATCTCTGCCCTGGAGGAGTTCTCACATTCATGATGATTCCTATTCTTCAGCAAAGACTGACAGAGCCACTCCTGCCAGCTTCCTTTGTGAGAGTTCCATGGTCCAGAGCTTCCTGTAACCTGGATTCCATGACATTTTTTGAGATGGAGTCTCGCTCTGTCACCCAGGCTGGAGTGCAGTGTCACGTTCTCAGCTCACTACAACCTCCTCTTCCAGGCTGAAGCAATTCTCCCACCTCAGCCTCCCTAGTAGCTGGGACTACAGGTGTGTGCCACCACACCCAGCTAATTTTTGTATTTTTTGTAGAGATGGGGTTTCATCATGTTGCCCAGGCTGGTCTCAAACTCCTGGGCTCAAGAAATCCACCTGCCTTGGTCTCCTAAAGTGCTGGGATTATAGGCGTGAGCCACCATGCTCGGCCCCATGACTTATTTTGAAAGCAGCTAAGAAGCACTTGGCATTCTCTCAAGCAACTGGACAGACGTCTGGGGGAACCTGGAGGAAAGTGTCTTGCTCCATTGTTGTGTCATGCCTAGCTCGGCAAAACAGAAATGGAATGACTGAGGCCTCAAAGGCAGTGCTGGGGCTTAAGTGAAAACAGCGATTCAAAGACTCTCGGGCAGACAATGTGGACAGCATGTCACTGCTCTCTGATGTGTCTTCCAGACCTCGCTTCATTCAGCGAGGGAGGATCGTACCTGCCGCCTTTGTCGATGTGGACGGGAAGAACAAAACAGGATGGATTAGCTAATCCCCTGCTGGTGGTGAGATAGGAGCCTGAAATTCAGCTCCAAGGACTCCTTGGCTCAGGGGGTCAAGAAGTTAGCAGTGTCCAGAGCCGGCCCTGCGTGGTTCCCACGGCTGACGGCTAGTCAGATGACCTCAATGGGCCGGTGGGGAGGTCACAGCAGGGGCGTTTCCATTTTAGCCCCATTGTTTAGCCAAATGAAGCCAAGATGTTCCTGCTCCCCACTGGAGAAGTCTGCACGGCTTCAATAATTTCTGAGTGCTGACAGATAATTCAGAGATATTGGATATTTCACCACCTGGGGACTGCCCTTCGCAACCACAGCAATCAGTTACTGCCCGCCAACCAGGGGCCATGCAGAGGCCCCGGGCCCCCTCACGCCTTTACGATCAGGCTCCAGCGTCTTGGAAAATATTGCTTGAATTTATTTATATAATCACGTTAGGAAGGCGGTGAGTTATTGTGAAGTCAGCATTCTTCCATCTTCCTTCCCACTAATCCTTTGTTTGAGATTCTGCTCGAAGGACTCTGATTACTAATACAATTACACGCTACCTGGTAAAGGGTAATCCAAAAAAAATTAAACCACTTCACATACTGTATTTTTCACTCAGAGCCGCCCTTTTCCTAAAACTGAGTGCTGGCATAAATCAATCAGCTACCAATTTTATGACTACCTGCAATTAAGAACCCATAGACTTTTGACATCACCTGCCCAAGTATTTAAGTCATCTTAAAGGTAAATGCTGCCTCTCATTTGAGGACCAGCCCTTCAGAAATCTTGGTGTAAAAGCAAACACTCCAACCAGGGTTGGTTCTAATAAAAACAGAACACAAGACTGCCACCAATATGGAGAACATATGTGAGTTTTATCCTGGTATTGCTAAAACCAAAAGCTTCAGGCCGTTTACTTGACACTCATAGGTCCCTCCCTCTTGCAGTCACTACAGGAAGAATGTGAAAATATGTAGAATGGTGCTGCAGACTCTAAGAATATTTAGTGACACAAGAGGCATGACATCAAACTCACAGAGAAGGACCTATAATCTGAGGATGCTGCTTGGTTCTGCAATGAATAACATTATGAAAATCTCCTGGCTGGGCACGGTGGCTCATGCCTGTAAATCCCAGCACTTTGGGAGGCCAAGGTGGGTGGACTGCCTGAGCTCAGGAGTTTGAGATAAGCCTGGCCAATATGGTGAAACCCCGTCTCTACTAAAACTACAAAAAATTAGCCGGGCATGGTGGCGGATGCCTGTAGTCCCAGCTACTCAAGAGGCTGAGACACGAGAATCCCTTGAACCCGGGAGGCGGAGGTTGCAGTGAGCCGAGATTGTGCCACTGCCCTCCAGCCTGGGTGACACGGTGAGATTCTGTAAAAAAAAGAAAAAAAAAACTTTTAAAGACGATTTTTTGTGTTTAATATTTTAGATCAACCTATAGACAAACCCCACAGGTTTACCTACAGTTACAGGACAAAATATAAATGTTATCCAATTTAACAAAATAAAAGATACAAAGCACTTGGAAGGGTTGTGGGGACCAAGAGGGAATGAGGAGGCAAATGCTATTGTTGATGGTGGATGAAAGAAGAAATGGAAGTTTTAGAATGAGGCTGAAACTGCAGCGATTACCAATGAGTAATGAGGAACTGAAAACCGTCATTCAATTCTATTTGGAGAAAAGAAGCCGGAATGTAGAGGCTGCTATGAGGAAACTAAATGTTTTATCATGGGAGGAAGTCAAAAGACAGTGTCTAAGGATGAATTAATCAAGAACAACTGTGTAATTATATCATTTAGACATATGGAAGTAACCACCAGTGGAACTAAAGACAGAAAGCTTTAAATTGGTGGCTTCTAGGTACTCTATGGTGTGAGAGGTCAAAATAGTGGCTGACTCTGGAAGGTGGGGGCTGGTTTCTGGGGTGCATTATTCTTTCACTTCTTGGTCTGGGTGCTGGTTAAAGACAGTTAACTTTGAGAAAATCATCGGCACATACCTATGATATATGTGTGTTTTTCTGTTTGTAAGTTATATTTCAATTAAGTTTTTCCTTAAATAAAAGTGACCACCTCTGGGGAGAGGACTAGGAAAAATGAAGGGAGAGATGGGGCACTATTGTTTTTCATAATCAGCCCAGTTGATGGGTCAATTATTTTTAGCCACATGCATATATTGCTTCAGTGAAGATTAATTATTTTCATGCCGTTTTATACTGGACCCTTGCCTGGCTTCTCACACATAAAAAGTTCCATAGGCCCCTAAAGGCAAAACTCCGCAGGATGTGTTTAAGCTCCAGAGAGCTGGATATCAGCTGATTTGAGGAATCCACTTTGTAAACATCAGAACCTCCAACAATTGGGTCGTGAGTTCACTGGCACTGGAGGTGCTCAAATCAAAGAGGTCAAGAAGGAGCTTCGTCCAGGTGACCACAGAGGTAGTTTGGTCATTGTTGGGGCACTTTGGTCTGAGGCATGTGAAAGTAACTGCCCAAGGAACTGAGGATGAAATGGTCCTCCTTCAACTCATCAAATTACCGACTCACTGAATTCACTGAGGTTTTGTTAAGGAAAATTATTATTTGCCCTTAATCCTGCTGCTGTTTTTAAATTCAAATGGGCCTCTTCTTAAGCACACTGTGTCTTCTCTACAGTTGCAGGTGTCTGTCTTTTCTGCTTTTTGGAGGGAAAGCAGCTAAAGAAGGCTGCCCTAGGCCCAGGTTAAGGTATGATTTGATAGCCTCTGGGACAGATGCAGGAGTAAAACTAAACATTGACAGATTCCTCAATTACTGGATATATTGAGCAATTGGTGTACTGTATTGCTCGTTTGACAAATTGATTTTCTGTGAATTGACTCTTGCCACCTTCCAAACAATGCTCAAAGCTGAGGCTAGATTCAAGACTTCACTCATCTCAGGGATTCTCTGTGGCAAACTGAAGTGGAGGAGCAAGGCCAGATCCCTGTGGAGGCTCCCGGCCCCCAGCGAGGTCCAGCCAGGCAGCCCATGACCAGCTTTGTGCCTGGACATCGCCTCCCTGTGGCCCAGGAGCTTCTCCTCTCAGCCTAGTGGTTGTCTTGGAGACTGAAAACTCCAGGGAGAGCAAAGGCGCTTCTAATCTCCCCGGCCTTCCCTAGGGACAAAGGAAGAGTTCCTCCAAAGGCGGGGCTTTTTACCCAAACAAAAGCACAAAAACAGCATTTGCCGGACAAATTCATCTGAAGAAAGTTGAGGACAGCTGGGTCTACAGCCCTTCCCTTCCACTTCTCCCCAGGAGGAGTGCAGAGTGAGCTGGGAGCAGACCTCCACCTGCTTTCCTCATCTGCTCACAGCTGAGTTCTGAAATTAAACCACCTGGATTCAGATCCTGACTCCTTATGTGCTAGATCTATCACCTGTGTGAATGATTTGACTCCTCTAAGCCTCAGTTTCCTAAAAATTCCTATTTCGGAGAGTAGTAATGCTCATTTGAAATCATGCACATAAAGCACTTGGAACAGTACCTGGCCCAGAGAAGTGGTAAACACTGTTCTATTAATATTTCCTTGGGGTAGGGGGGACCCTGCTCAGTGTAAATGTGAGCTGCTGGTTGAAAGAAGAGCTGGAGTCCTCAAGCCTGTCCATCACCAGAGCCCCTGGGGTTGAGATGAGAAGCTGGAGAGGCGGGGTGCTGGTTGTTTGCTTTACCAGTCCTAATGACTTATTACACCAGCCCCTGGCAAGGGAGTAGAAAGGAAGAAGATAAAAAATCGTAGCATCGATTTTTCCAGCACGTGAATCCAGCAATGTTATTTCCAGATCTATCCTTTTTTGAAATTAAATTAAATAAACTTTAGCTCAGTTTGTCAATTTGCTGAAAACCTTCTCCATCTGACTTTCTCCTTGGCAGTGACGGGGGCTGGTGGAGGATGTTTTCTCTAGGAAGGCATTATTGCATTAGGAGAAGTGAGGCTTGTGATGACATTCCAGAATTTTAAGAGCTTTTCAACCCAATGAGGTGTCAATTTGCAAGTGCATTTTCCATAATCATTAGGTAGGCATTTTAACAAATGGGGGCTGTGGCGGGTGAGTCCTGCTGGAGTGAGTTATAAGGGCAGGACTGCACCCTTATTCAGAACTGCAGTCCCTCCGGTGGCAGAATTGCCTCCCTGCTCCATAGACACACATTAGGAAAACCAGAAGCATATTCCTCTTTTACTTCAATTATGAGATTTTTCTTTCTTTCAAAAACAATAAATGTGCCCGTTATTTCAGGTGAGAAAACATCGTCTTGAGACTGCCTCAAGGAGAGGTGTTTTCCGAGCCCAAACTCACCCAGGTGCGGGGCTAATAAAAGCTTCTCGAGGGGCCAGGTAGGGGCAGACAGGAGTAATAAGTGACCTGTCAGTCATTCTAACCAGCCAGAACCAGTCATGTGGATCTGGGGGGAGATTGCACACAGTTAACCGGCTGGGAGTAAGAGGGGTTCACAAAAGCTGGCTCCATATCCTCTGGTTTGTTGTGATGAAGGTTCAGAGATTACATCCACACTGCCTGGACTTCCATTTGCCCCTAAGATCCTTGAACACTGAAAAGTCAGGACTGTGGTGTCCGGGAACAAGTGAAATTGGCCCAGGGACAAGTCTTTTTTTTTTTTTTTTGGAAGTCATGGCCCAAGGACCTGAACCATTCCAGGTGATCCGAGTTGTTCAGGAGCTTGGTCCTAGATTCACTGGGATGTCCGCAGTGGCTTCAGCTGAGCCAACAGCTCAATTTAGTCTTCAAAACTGGATTTCTACTTATTCTTTAAAGCCTGAATTAAGTATTCCCACCTATGTGAAGCCATCTTCAACCTTTCTGAGACAGAGTTAGCCAGAGTTTACTTCCTGCTCCCAGAACATTTCAACACATCTCAAGGAACACCCTCCAGCACCCAGTACTGTGATGATCTGTCCTCCCCAGCCTGCTCATCCTCCCCAGCCTCTCCAACAGCTCCCGGCACAGAGGCGAGACACACAATGAACATTGGCCAAAAGAGATCCCAGGAAATCCCTCCAAGAGATAATGACAATAGTTTGTCACAAATTCTGGCTTGAGCTTATTAGACTGGTTCATAGTTGGGGGAACTTCAGAGAAATCTAAATTACTGTTTAAGTAAATCATGACACACACATCAATAGGCTATTATGTAGCAATTAACAGAGATGGAGGAGATACATATTTATTGCTTGGAAAAGATGCTTGTGATGTGTGATTAAGTGAGAAAAAAACAAGTTAGGAAACCATTTGTATAATATGAGCCCATTTTATTGGAGGAAAAATGTTTCTCTTTCCTACACACACGCACACACACACACACACACACAGACACATACACACAAGCCATCTTGGGTTATATCAATAGAAGTGAAGTACCAGACCACAGGAGCTATAACTGAAGTATTAAATTTCCGAAGAACATTGACGAAATCATCTTTATCTGCAAGAGGGTGACTAAAATGGAAAAGGATCCAAAACCATGTCATTTGAATAAGGATAGAAAGAACTGAGAGTGCTAACAGGGATAAAAAAGACTCAGACTCAGCTGAAGGATACAGAGCCAACGATAACACCCACAGCGTGAGCTAAATACCTTAAGGCGGGAGGGAGCCGGTGGCTGATGTGACAGGGGAGGGGTTGAGGAAGGCTTCACAAGCACGGGGCCCTGTGAACCTGGGTCTGAACTTTAAAGCCCAAGGCAGTGTTTCTCCACCTTTGGCCTTGGCTTCCCAACTTCACTATCCTGGCATTTCTTTGTAAAACCTGTATGACTATTTACTTAAAATTTTTCTTTGAAATTGTCTTGGGTCTACTGCCATACCACCCTGAACGTGCCCAGTCTCATCTGAAATTATATTGAGTTTGTAAGAAATGCATTTCACGTGGTAACTCTGTTTCACTTATTGTACCGGAAAACCAGTATTGTCTGCCACAAATGAAAGAAAGAAAACATAAAAATGTATGTTTAAACACCGCAGAGTTGTTCAATTCCAGTTAAATGTCAGTGATAGGAAGCTCTGCACCTAAGAGCTGCTTCCTCTTTGTTATAAAGGAGAGATTAACAGGCCGGGTGCAGTGGCTCACACCTGTAATCCCAACGCTTTGGGAGGCCGAGGCAGGCGGATCACGAGGTCAGGAGATAGAGACCATCCTGGCTAACATGGTGAAACCCTGTCTCTACTAAAACTACAAAAAATTAGCCGGGCGTGGTGGCACGCTTCTGTGGTCCCAGCTGCTTGGGAGGCTGAGGCAGGAGAATGGCTTGAACCCGGGAGGCAGAGGTTGCAGTGAGCCGAGATCGCGCCACTACACTCCAGCCTGGGTGACAGAGCCAGATTCCATCTCAAAACAAAACAAAACAAATCAAAAAAATGAGAGATTAACAAGTATTTTAAAGGTGTTAAAGATATCAAGCCCCGCTCCTCGAAAACAAACAAAAAACTCTTTTCTGGCCAGCAAAGCATGAGAGAGCACCAGCTTGCTTTCCCACCAAAGGATCCAGTGTGATGTGGTGCAGCACCCTGGGAGGCAGGAGAGAGCAGGGACAGGCATCCAGGACTGGGGAGAGTGTGGCAAAGCCAGGAGGGTCACAGGCTTGCAAAGGCTATAGGGAGGGGCATTGGTGGACCCAGAGGAGCCAGGTGGCAACATTGGTACAGGTGTGTCCAGAAACAGAGCACACATCACATGTAGACAGGGTAGGGGGAGGGTAATTCCTCATTGTCATCTTCTTATGCCATTTTGATTTCTGTGCTAAGTCAGTATATTACCCATTCAAAACAAAAGATGCAGAATCACACACACACACACACACATACACACAATCCCTTGGACAACAATATTTGGGACACTCAAGTGCTCTAGGGCAGAGACCTTGCAGTTGAACTGCCTGGAGTCAGATCACAGCCCTGCTGCTTCCTAGCAGCGTGGTCTTACGTGTCTCAGCCTTCCTAAACCTCAGTGTCCTCATCTGGGTAAAGGGGACATGAACAGTGCCTGCCCCAATAAGGAACGCATTAATACAGGGGTCAATGTAAAGCCCTCTGCCCTTCACAGCATTCAGTGAGTCACCATGTTACTGCTTCCTCACCTGTCTCTGTAATTCTTTGCTGATTTTAAGTGCAGGTCTATATGTGTCTTTTTCTGTCTGCCTGTCACCCTCATTCCCTTCCTTTCTAAAATAAAATGGAAGTATATTTTATATATTTATTATGTATAGTTAATAGACTGTTCTTTTCCCTGCTCTTAATTTTAGTAAGATAACAAGGAGAATGTTGCCATTTCTAGAAACCAAGAAGCTGGCTATATTAAATTGCTCCTTACTTCTTGAGGCCTCCAATTGATTTCAGGAGCGTGGGCCGGTGACCTTGGATGACAAAATTGCTCTCCAGCCCTGTTCAGACTGAGAGCCTGCTCATGTGTGGGTACTCAAAGACATGGGTGTGCACATGTTTACACACACCATGCACACACACACCCCTACAGAAAGTATAGCAATAAGAATGAACCTTTCGCATCAAGCGACCTCCAAACAACAATGGTTGGTGAAGGGCTCAGAGAGATTGAAATATTTCTGTTGAGTTTCATTTCTTTAAATATTGCTGTTGTAACCCTTTATAGAAGTCAGTAGGGAGGCCGAGGCGGGTGGATCACAAGGTCAGGAGATCGAGACCATCCTGGTTAACACAGTGAAACCCTGTCTCTAGTAAAAATACAAAAAATTAGCCAGGCGTGGTGGTAGGTGCCTGAGGTTCCAGCTACTTGGGAGGCCGAGGCAGGAAGATGGCATGAACCCGGGAGGCGGAGCTTGCAGTGAGCTGAGATCGTGCCACTGCACTCCAGCCTGGGAGACAGCGAGACTCCATCTCAAAAAAGAAAAAAAAAAAAAAAAAAAGAAGTCAGTAAATCCTGGTTTAACTGCTGCTATTGATCGGGGAAGGCACAAACAAAGGTGCAAATGAGTTTTGGCTGGCTCCTGAATTGTCTATTACAGATGGCATTAAAGACATGATGTATTTATTTCCTGGTTTGCAGACATGTGTCCACTCCATCACTCTCCACCCCTCCATCATCCAGGACTGTTTTCTAAAGATAGACAGAAGGTTTCTGCAGGACACTCGTTCTTCACTCATTAACAGTGATCAGTAAACCCTGTGGTGTTCATTAAAATGTTTCTCTGCTGCACAGCAACAACACTTTTTCCTTTGAAAGCCAACTTTAGCTGCTGTGAGGTCAACAAAATACATAACAATTATGAAGAAGGTAATCTCCACTGTACTTTTTTTATTTTGAGTACGTCCTGGGGGTGGGTGAGCAGTTCTGATTTATTTCCACTTGGACCCATGAGCCTCATTTGATTAATATTTGCTGGGGTTGTGCTCAGCTTCACTGGGGGCCATGCAAATGTGAGGCAGAGTAAACAGCAAAATAGAGATAGCCCTCCATTCAGAGCAGCCGGTGACTTCTGACCCTACCTGGGTTTGGTTTTATGACTTTCATATCCTTGAAGTTATTTAAAAGAAGATGAAATATGACAGGTGCTGGGGTTGGCAAAAGCAGCCAGTTGATTGCATTCCGAGCTGCCGGTGGGAACCCCCTCTCGGACCGTCGTCAGCACATTTGAAAGTGTTCGGTTCATTGCTGTCCTCTGCACTTCTCCCCTGACCTGCAGAACAAACCTGGCATGCAGACAGGTGGAAATGGACATTTGTTTTCTACTGGCAAGCTTTTCTTGTAGGTGTGCCTTCATGTTCAGTCTCAGTCCATGGGGTTCCGATGCAGCTGCCTCCTCCCCACTCCTCGGCATCCAAGAGTATGCACGTGGTGGCCAAGTCTAGCTAATCAGAGCACCCCGTTTCCTGGCCACAGTGATAACGTCAAGAATAGGCATGTGACTTAAACTGGACCAATGAGAGCCTTCACTAGGGCTTTGGAAGGAATCATTCAAAAGAGGTTCTCTCCTCTGCTATGGACAATCTAGCATGATGTAAACCTGGAGCCATCACGTGGGGAGAGCCTGCGTGGTGGGAGAAGCCAGCAAACCAACAGCAGAGATGAGAGATGAAAGCAGAGCTCTGAGGATGTTTTTGACAACTGGATGCAGCCATGGCTGAAGCTACTCTTAGAATTTTAAGTGAAAATGAGGCAATACATTCCCCTGGATTAAGACATGGTAACTTGGGTCTCTGTCACAACCAAAAGATGCCTGACTGATGAAACGCCTTTTTACTATAACTTGAAGAGCACAGAAAATATTCCATGCCTATAATACACTCTGCATCAGCTCCCTAAAACCAGTCATACCCTGGAGTTTGCACTCACCTCCTGTGTCTCCTGAAAGAAGTTTCTTAAAATATCATTTGCCCGTGAATCCTTATTCCAGGGTCTGCTTCTTGGGATGCCAAATTAAAATGTGAAGATTAAACAAAAGGATTCACGGAAAGTTCTTACCACAACGCTTGACCCATAATATATGCTCAATAATTGTTAAATATTATTGTTGTTGTTCTGTTGGCAGAAGAGCTTGAAATAGAATATAATTTCCTGACATCTAATCAAGTGCTCTTTCAACTAGCCAGTGTTTCTCCTAAAATGTCAAACCTGTAACACAGTTGGTCTCCAGAATAATTTTAATTGTTATGCATTTGAGAACTTTGTAAAGTTATGTGGTATGGCAAGTGAATGCTGCTTTCTATTTATGGTATAAGTTTGTTCTTAAAATAAATGTATTCAGGTTCTAAATATGAGTCATATTTTTAAAAGCAGTTAAAGGATATCCCAAACTTTAACAAGATATGGCAAAAAATTGTGAAAGTAATATACAAACAGAAAGCTCTGTACCACTCCCATGCCAGCCACCAGCTCATCCCCTTCATGCATGTGGCTTACGGTCACCACCAAGGTCTCAGAGGACCCTGAAGAAAATGAACGGTGAGCCAGAGCTCCCACTGCACCTACCATCATGCACTTTACATGCTGTTGCCTGGCTCTGCAGTAGCTGAGTGAGAGAGGAGGATGTACGATGGGATGGGAAGAGATAAATGGTATCTGCAGGAGCTGGAAGGAAAGACAATCTTGTGCCTCAGCCCGAGATGAAGAGGAATGAGAACTTGATAAGTGAGAAACTGCAGTGTGGAAGGCCCTTCCAGATGGGATGGAAGATGCACTGGCACAAGGCTGGCCCCAAAGGACCTCATCAAACAAGGCCACTCTTCTTTCTCGTCTTTCTCCAGCCCCATTCCTGTAGACACAGTCACTCCTGCTCCAAAGCCTGTAAAATTCAAGTTCTAGTTCTCCTATCAATGAACTGTGTGACTTTAGGCCAGCCACACCACCTCTTTGAGCCTCTGCTTCTCCATATGTAAAATGTGGAGAGTGATTCCCATGCCATTGTAGGCTGGGCAGCAGCATAAATGGAGTCATTTGCAGAGCCCTTGGCACAGGTCATGGTCTACTTTCATTCCCCAGTCCTAACTGGGCTAGCAAGCCCAGTATCACCTCCAGCTCACAAACAGGTAAAGTCCAAGGATCGGCTGGTCTCTAAAGCCTGGGGGGTACCTCCTCTACAGTTGCTTGTGTCTTTGACTCAGCCTCAAGCTTCCATGCAAGGAAACATGCCATGCTCCTTATATAAGATGTTGTTGGTGCCCCAACCACATCCCCTTCACTGGGCCAGTTATAAACCATATGCCCTGCAAGTTTGGGGTGCTAAGGGCTCACAACTCTACCCTGATCTGGAGGATTGCCCTTGACTGATGGGAACCACCTTGCCTGGAGGAACCAGTGGAATTAGTCCCAGCCACATCTCTGCCCTGCAGGGAGCCTGTGAGCAGTACCTGGCACAGGGGTTCAAAAGCTACAGTTCTGTGTGGCCATTCATGTTCCAGGACCTCCTGAAGGGACCAAGCTGAGACTCCATGTCAGCTAGAACGACATCTCTTCTTCTTCACCTGCCCCATCCTGCCTTTCTCATTTCCTTACCTGTTTCTTCCTAGCACACTCTCTGGATAAATCACTTGCATGAGAATTCCCATCCCAGGCTCTGATTTCAGGGAATCTGACCAAAGATGTCTTTGTGCACTAGACAAGATGTTTTCAGCAGAAGGAAGAATAGGGTGGCTCATGCAGAAGCCAGACCTGACTGACATTTCCCCTAAATGAAGGTCATCTGATGGAGGATGTGGAGAGGGGAAGGGACCTGGATCACCCTGTCAGACACACAGAGGAGACCAACCTCTGGAAGGCAGAACCCTGGACAGCTCCCGGGATCTCGGTGGCAGCAAGTCTTTCTCCATAAGGCTCTGGCCTTACCAGGACTCATCTCTGACCACGGAGAGCCCATAGAACAAAGGTAAATATCTTGCTATGGCCAGCTAGGCCCCATGAGATCCAGTCCTGCCTGACTCTCCAGATTCATGGCATAACACTCTCTCCCTGGCTCACCACCCTTCAGCCATGTCAGACCCGCTTCTAATACTATATAATGTCATGTGTCCCCACCTCAGGGGGTTTTCTGCCCCTTTGTCCTGGAACTCCCTTCCCCAGTTCTTCTCATCTAGGACGTAGCCTCCATGACCCTTCTCTGAGAAGTATTCTCTGATCACCTGGTCATTCTTGAACACATTTCCCTGTTTTATTTCCTTGATAGCAGTTATCATATGAAATTATGTTTGCATTTATTTGTGTGTTTGTTTGTTTGCTTAAAATCTACGTTGGCATGAAGAGATCTGAATCCCCAACATGTAGAACAATATCGGACACATAATAGGTGCTCAATAAAATTCTACAAATAAAAGAATGATTGTGCCCGAGTTTCTGAGTCTCAGTTCCAAGTGTCATGTTTCCAGGAGGAGGAATCTGATCAGTTCAGCTTGGTCATCCTTCTCCACTCCCACCCAGACCTAATCACACATCCCCCTTGACCCTGACTAATGCCATACAGACATGCCCATTGGAGGGCACCTCTCAGGGATTGAGCACACATTCTAGAGAAGGAGGAGCCCAATATAGGAACCTCCCTAACTGTGTTTACCATACACATGAACCAGGGCTTGAATCAGCTGCTGTGCAACCCACATGGCCATGCTTATTGCTGCAGCCTTGCCCCCTGGGTGCTGGGTCCTGCCTCTTGGGGACTGTAATCATCCCGTTGGGCTTTGTGTGCTGGGCCCTCAGTCTGATCTCTGCAGCTGTGTCTCCCCTCAGTATCTTTAATTCCTCCCCTCACCCGTGAAAGGGGAAGCATTTAGACTCTCATCAGCTAGCTCCAATCAGCTAAACATTGGACATGTATGCTTCTTTTCCCTCACAATCACCTTCACACACATTTCACCCAGTCCTTAACCACATTGTCAAGGATAAAAATGCATCCTCACTGGGGTGCTAAGCTAAAAGATGGAATTTTGGCCCACTAAGGAGGGGGCTGCCTAGGATTGAAGCCAACACAAATGAAAGCAGAGTGAAGTGATGGGGAGACAGTGTCCTAAGGATGTTTTCTGAGCCCTTTGGCTTTTTTTTTTTTTGAAACGGAGTCTTGCTCTGTCACCCATGTCAGCCAGACTGGAGTGCAGGGGTGCGATCTCGACTCACTGCAACCTCTGCCTCCAGGTTCAAGCAATTCTCCTGGCTAAGCCTTCCAAGTAGCTGGGACTACAGGCGCAGACCACCAAACCACCAAACCAGGATAATTTGTGTGTGTGTGTGTGTGTGTGTATTTTAGTTGATATGGGGTTTCACTGTGTTGGCCAGGCTGGTCTCAAACTCCTGAGTTCAGGCAATCCGCCTGCCCCAGCCTCCCAAAGTGCTAGGATTACAGGCATGAGCCACCATGCCCAGCGAGCCCCTTGTTCTTAAGCCAATTCTACCCAAAGATTTTTCAGACATATGAACACCCTCAAAAATGTGTGTGTGTGTGTGTGTGTGTGTGTGTGTGTGTATTTATGTTACATCAGTTTGAGTTGAGCCTTTGTCACTCATTAAACCCAGATAATGAAATCCCTGTCAACCCGACATTCTGGACTACTACTCCCAAACACACTCAGAATTTTAGAGACAGCTTTTGATTCTGCTCCTTAAGCTCCAGTTTGGAGCCACTAGCTAGGTATGCTATGTACTAATGTGGGAGACAGAGGGACTCTGGAGACCGAATGTCAGAGTACAAACCCTGGTTCTGTCACTCAGCAGTGTGACCTTGAGAAACTAACTTCACCTCTGTGATTTCGGTTCCTGTATCAGGATAGAATAGGTTATGCTGTAATAACAAGCAATCCCAGGCTCACAGTGATTCAAAATAAAACAATGTAATTTTTGCTCATGCTCCATTTCCATTATGGATTGTCTGGGGGTTTTTGGTACTCGTGACCCTCCCCTTGGGACTCTGATTGACACACATGGCGCATTGCTAGTCTCTGTGACAGAGGCAAGGGAATCAATCACAGGCTGGCTCTTAAAGATGCTACCTGGAAGAGATGCATGCCACTTATGCTCACACACCGTTGGTCAAAACAAGTCACATGGACATACCTAACTTCAAAGTGAATGGGAAACTATAAACTCATGGTATGCTTAGAAGAAAAACCAGAAAAAAATGCCAAACAGCACCAATCACTATTATAGTTCCTTCATGTAATAGGTGGATAAAAATTGTACCTACTATGGGTTTGCTTTGAGAATTAAATAAGTTAATTACCCAAAGCCCTTAAAACAGCATCTGGCACATACTAAGTAGTCAATTCATATTACCTATAATCATTACTTTGTGCTGTGACATCTGCCCTGGGTCTCATACATACCACACACCCTGTATGCGAGAGGAGGTTGGCACTGCTGCTACTCAGTGACCTGCCTTCCAAAGAACTAGAAAAAGTACGTCCACAACACACCTACTGCCAGACACAGGCACTGAGAGGCACAAAGAGCATTTCATAATTTGGGATGATGGGTTTGTAATAAGCCACCACACGTGCTTAAATCCTTCCAAGTCTAGAGTACAGGAGCAGAGGTCAACTGCTACCTGTAAATGAGCAGCTCTTGGAGTTGTACATATCGTCTCTCCTTCTGAACTCCCACTGGGATAGGACTCAGCACACATTTTCTTACAGCACTGACATGATCAAAACTCATGTCACTCCCTACTCAGCAAGAGATTTTGATTGTCTCCAACAAAACATTTCCTCATCTTAGGGGTAGAAACGCGTGACAGAGGAAATCTATTTTTTTAAATCCCCATGGAAGGCTTTAAAATAAGATTGACTCTAGGAATTTATCCTAAGTGGACGTTCTCAAAGATACATGTTCAAAGATGTTCATCACAGCATTGGAATGGGCATCAAGAGCTCCTTAGTTAAATACAGCATCGTGGACAGATTAAATAGAAATAGACACAAACAGAAAAATTCAAGAGAATTAGAAATTAATGGTAGCATTTAAAATAATTAGAATTAATACTACCTCCATTAAAAGGGATCAAATAGTTCTCTAGGTACTAACAGGTAGACATCTATCAAACATTAAGAAAAAGGGCACAGCACAGAACTGCACATATATTATAACCCCATTTGTATACATTTTAAAAATACATACATATGTGGGCTGGTAGAGGCCACAAGAAATTCTTAACAGCAATTTCCTTAGGGAATAAAATTCTGAGGGCTGTGGAAGGAGAAAGAGGTATGTAGTTTCTGTGGTTTACCTTCTCATGGTATCTGAATTGTTTTCATCATATGTCATTGTTACATTTACATTTAGAACTTATTTAAAAATTCTAGCAGGGCATGGTGGCTCAGGCTTATAATCACAGTGCTTTGTGAGGCTGAGGTGGGAGGATCCCCCATGAGTTAAAGACCAGCCTGAGCAGCATAGTGAGACCTCCGTCTCTACAAGAAATTTTAAAAAAAATGATCAGGGATGATAGCACATGTCTATAGTCCAAGCTAGTTGGGCAGCTAAGGCAGGAGGATCGCTTGAGCCCAGGAGTTCAAGGTTGCAGTGAGCCATGATTGTGTCACTGCACTGCAGACTGGGCAACAGAGTGAGACTCCATCTCAAAAAAATTAAAATTAGAAAAATTTAAGAAATGATAATTATTTGTCTACACAGGAGCAGCAGTTAACATATCTGAAGAGTCCTGGCAATGTGTGCTGGAGTCAGGAAACTGGACTTCTCAAGCACCTTCCCATCATGGGGAAGAGCCCCACCTCCAGACCCTGCTGAGGCTGGCTTTATCCTGGGTGCAAGGGAGGCCCCCAGTGATGAGGGGCACCCAGAGGCCATGTGTGAGTATGTAAGGTGACTCTTTATCTAAGCCACCAAGTCGGGGTGGCAACAGGTGAGCAGCTGTTCCCTGCTCAGGATTAAAGAGGCAGTGGCCACCAAAACATCTGGGCTCCACGGATGCAGCAGTTGCCTCTGGATTTGGGAGACATTCATCACACACCTCAGCACCACAAGTGACCCTGGGGGCTACATTTATGCCCTGCCCACCTTGCAGGGGTGCTTTAAGAACTGAAGGAGGTGAAGTGTGTGAATATAATTGGAAAGGACACAGAGACAGGTACTGCTACCATCATCCCATTTTCACAGATAAGAAAAATGTGGGCCGGGAGCAGTGACTCACACCTGTAATCCCAGCACTTTGGGAGGCCGAGGAGGGTGGATCACCTGAGGTCAGGAGTTTGAGAGCAGACTGGCCAACATGGTGAAACCCCATCTCTACTAAAAATACGAAAAAGTAGCTGGGCATGGTGGTGCATTCCTGTTAGTCCCAGCTACTCAGGAGGCTGAGGCAGGAGAATCGCTTGAACTCGGGAGGCAGAGGTTGCAGTGAGCCGATATCAAACTACTGCACTCCAGCCTGGGTGAGATAGTGAGACTCTGAGAAAGAGAGAAAGAGAGAGAAAGAGAAAGAAAGAGAAAGAAAAAGAGAGAAAGAGAGAAAGATGTGATGAGGCAGGGAAGAAACATACTCTAGTTCTCACAGCTTGAAAATAGGGGAGCCAGATTCAAACCCAGCCTTTCTGGTCCCCAAGCCTGGACTCTGAAGCCATGCAATTCACTAATTCACTGCCACTTTAGAATGCCCTGTGAAACTTAAACCACCATGTGAGCAGGAACATCGTTCAGGACATTCTGAAGACCATCCCAGTTACAAAGCTTCTGTGGGATCAGCTAAGGACTTGAAAGCCACCTTATTGCAACCTAACTTCTCTCTCTGCTCAAGCCAGCACCCCTCACCCCTCACAGGTGTTGATCCTGAGAGCTGATCTTAACAAACTTCTGTGTGCAAATTCATCTCACTCTCTCTCTCTCACTTCACAGGAGGCCTAACCTAAGACAATGGGTGAAGCCACTTTTTAAAAATTAAAACATGTTGATTAAAAAATAGCCTGAGTGCATTACAAAATATTTGGGGAGAACAGAAACAAAACAGGGAAGTAAATATCATAATCCCAGTATACCAATTCAAAGCACATTCATTCTTGTATTAGTAAATGCATGGGAAATTGACAAGCCCTCATAACACAGTTTGCTCTATTCCTTTCAGTCTTTTTTTCTTATGCATATATTTTCATAAAGTTACAATCTAACAATTTTATACACACAGTTTTCACCCTGCTGTTTTTTGCTCAGCATAGTATAGTTATTATTGATGTTAGTTGAGTCTTTTGAAACATTTTTAATAGTTGCATAATAACCCATCGAGTTGTTGTTAGTGGCCTTTTTTCTAGAGGTATACATTTAGTTCGACTCAAGCAAGATGTTACATCATATGATTCTTTCATCCTGGATGTAGAAAAAGAATAAAGTAAGTTACATTATAAGTTATACTGTAATAAATATGTTAGGGATATGGCTTTTTCCATATTTAGAATTATTTTTAAGGGAGGTTAGACTTCCAGAAGTAGAATGATTGCATGTAAACCTCGTTCATTTAAAACTGTTTTTGCAGTTTTACAACATGTAGATCCCTTGACATAAAATCAGGAGTACTGAGTTGGATCAGGTTTCTGTTTTTTTAGCTTTGTGTTCTCAGATAACTGACACACCTCTCTGGGCCCCACTTACCCCACTCTGAAGTGTGGAGCAGAAGAGGGATTCCGCATGAGCCCCAGGAAGCCCATTCAGTGCTGGGGCTCACTGCTTCTGAGAATGACCTTCGGAGAGACAGGGAGCTGCCAGGGCCCCAGAGAGTTTCACCTGCTGGCATGTGAGATGCAGGATTTGCCACTTAGAGATGTGCTGTAATGAATTCTCCTCTCTCCTTTCAAGTCATTGGAAGGTTTATGGTTGGATTAATAGTGTTATGAATTGAGTTAAACAAGGCTTTCCTTCCCCCAGGACTTCAAATAGCAGAAATCAGATGAGCCCATAATCCTCTTCCACATGCAGCAACTTTATTAAAATCTATCTTAGGATAAAGAGAGGGGCAGGGTTGAGGGAGGGAGGGGCCAGGCAGGGTGGCAGTGGACAGGAGGAACTGCCAGGGCACAGAGCAGAGCACCCCGTGCAATTGAGGGCATCATGTGTTGATAGCTGCCTAATAACCATCTTTAAAATTTAGAACATTCTGATAAAACAGGTCTTCTTTGTCAACCTCCCAAACCCAGCTCCCACTCACTATCAGTGAGTTGGGATTGCAGAGCAAGTGGTTTTAGGGACTTTATCCATGAAATTCTGATGCTATTAACCTATTAATTTGATATGTTATTCTAGACCATTTTTATCATTTACCAGAAGATAAATAGTAGATAGAAAGATACATACATACATACATACAATAGATGCGTAGATTGGCATATACTTTTCCACAGAAAACATGTAACATTATTTTATATCAACTTTTGGCACAAACAGGATTCTCTGGATGTATTATTCACTATCCATGCCACCATCCATGTTGACATATAGAGACCTAGGTCAGTCCTTATAACTGGCTGGTAGTGCTCAACTTTTGTATATACTACATTTTATTAGCTATTCTCCTATTATTGGACATTGGGATTGTTGCTGTCCTTTGCTAATAAATGCTATAATGCAAAGAACATCCTGTATCCACATGCACACATGCAGTGCATCTCTGGGGCAGGTAGGGTCTCTAGGTCCTAAGGGCTGGCATTTTCTTAATCCTCTGGGATGTTAGGAGTAAACCAAACAACCAGTGGTTTCAAATTTATGGTCTAACATTTCTGTCCATCCAGCCAGCCTACTGTGTGCAAGCAGAATGAGTGAATGGTTCCAATCTACAGATGGGGTCCAGAGAAATAAGGTGATTTGTCAAAATTCATAGAGTCTGTAAGTGGTGAAGACATAAGGAAGTGATATAGTAGGGAGAGGTCTGGGGAGTTAGGGTAGGAACCTATTTGGTAAGCCAGTAGGGGTGGGAGAAATGGAATGTTTCCTCTCCAGAGGTGTGCTAGCACTGGCAGCACCTGTGTTGTCTAAACATACCCAGAACCCCAACAGAAAGAACTCCAACAAGCCCTCGCTAATTGCTATCATCTAAATGAAGTGATTCATATTCCTTTGCCCATGCATAATTAGCTAATAAATTACAAATGAGTAATCGTCTCTGAGGAGGCAGCAGGAAAGAGCAGTGCCATCATACATAGACCCTAATTTTCCTTCGAGGCTATTGCTAAATCATGACTCCCTTTGGAATCTCAAGCAATTTTTCCCCTTTATTATTACAAGGCTATTCTTGGCTTTGACAAATCAGGACTGCTGAAATTACCGAGCCAAGCACTCATTTCTCCCAACTACCTCCTTTTTCTGGGAAGAACTCTATCTATTATGACACACATTCTATTTGTGACATGATCTTCAGCAGCCCTCCTGTAAAGGAAAAGAAAATAAAATGCAGGTGGAATCGTATATCACGTGCTCTCAAAAGCAGCCCTCTCCTGACCTGAGAAGTCCATGACAGGGGCCAAGGTTCCTGTCCGAAAGGCAAACAGTTGCTTCAACCTTTGCGTTTGGGAACGGTTTATCTGGAACTGAGGCATGTCCTGTTGAAGAATCCCCCATCCTGAAGAGAAAGAACAAGGCCAGGGCATCTGTATATTTAATAAGTGCCCCCAGAAGATACTAGGTGTGGATCCACTTGGCTAAGGAAAGAACATCTGTTTTTGTTAGGCTAAAGTGACAGTTCTCCATGTCAGTTAGGAAGCAAAGGTCCACATATGTAATCCTATGCTTCTGAGCACTGTGGGTTATTATCTTCCCCCTACGGAGCACCTTGGGGTGTCCTCTGACCTCTATGGAACATTATCACAAGTCCTAGGATACAACTTTATCCAGTGACCCCAACATCCACCCACTTTACAAACTAAGAATATTCTGCTGTGTTGATGCACCTGAGAGGGAAAAGGAACTTGTCTCACTTTTTCTCCCTCCAAGATACCGGAGCACTTTACTGGGGGGGTCGGGGTGGGGGTGGGGGAGGAGCACAAAAACTAGGGCTCTTGCAAGCCAACCCAAGTGGTTTACCTAACCCAAGTGGTTTAAGCATTTTCCACAATAAAGAAGTTCTGAAGATGGGTTGTACAACAATGTGAATGTACTTAACCCTACTGGATGGTAGACTTTAAAATGGTTAAGAAGGTGACAATGTGGAGAAACAGGAACCCTCGTGCACTGTTGGTGGGAATGTGAAATGATGCAGCCATTATGAGGAATAGTATGGAGGTTCCTCAAAAAATTAAAAATAGAACTACCACATGATCCAGCAATCCTACTTCTGGGTATATAACCAAAAATAATTGAAAACAGGATATCAAAGAGATATTTGCACACTCATATTCCTTGCATCATTATTCACAGTAGCCAAGAAATGGAAGCAACCTAAATGTCCATCAATGGATGAATGGATAAAGAAAATGTGGTATAAACATACGATGAAATATTATTGAGCCTTAGAATAGAAGAAAATCTTGTTATATGCTACAGTATGGATGAACCTCGAGAACATTATACTAAGCAAAATAAGTCAGTCACAAAAAGACAAATACTGCATGATTCCATTCATATGACTTATCTAAAATAGCCAATCTCAAAGAAGCAGAAATTCAAATGGTAATCGCCAGGGGCTCAGGGAGGAAGAGTGGGTAGCTGCTGTTCAGTGGGTACAGAGTTTCAGCACTAAGGGTAGGAGCTCCTGGTGATGTATTGAACAGCAATGTGTATGTCATTGGCAATATTATACTGGACATTTGGAAATTGTTGGGAGGATGGACTTTATGTTATTTCTTTGCCACAATAGAAAAAGAATATACTGTGCAAATATTCCCACGTCAATAAATGCTGCAATATTTAAAAATGGTTAAGACAGTAAATTTTCTGTTATGTGCATTTTGACACTATTAAAATTTTTTAATGGTGTAAGAAAAATGGGAATTTAAAGGCTGTATAGTTAAAAAGAATTAACCTTGGGCGATAGATTTGGAGAAAGGATAGTATAAAACATTATCAACAAATTATTTGATTGTTAGAAGAGGCCAGACATCTAATCTACTGTGGCCACAGATGGCCAAACTCCAGGTCAGAGATTCCCAAGAGAGATCAGGAGGAAACTTAGGAACCAAAGATTATGTTTCTCCAACATAACCTTAAAGGTGGCCCTTGGCACCACCTTCCATCTGAACTTGGGCAAAGAGCCTCCTTGACTCATTGTGCCTCCGTTCCCCATCCGGGCCATGAGGAGACTGGGGCAGTTAGCTGATCCTTACGTTTTTCATCATTAACCTTGTATGAGCCTCTCTCTAAGTTTTCTTCTCTTTTCGCCTTTTTCTTTTCTACTTCTTTTGTTTTGGTAAAGTCCTAGGGGGAAAAAAACCCACACACTTTCCATATGGTGCCCTTCCTGGAGGCCGGCCAACTCCCCAGCTCCCCAGGGCTGCCACAATGCATATGCATGGGCCAAGAAGGCTGTCTGGCCACCCGCAGTGTGATCACAGCCTGTCACCAAATGTGCCCATGTCAGCCAGCCCGAGCACCCCTTCCCTCACTGTCTGTCCCCGAATCTCCACTGCACTGTCAGACCTCTGAATTAGCGACACTCAAAGCAATTGCACAAGCTCACATGAGCACGCATCATAGTGGGTGTGGGGGAACAGGGGGTGGGTGGGGTAATTACTTGGCCTTCTGCATATTCACAGAGATCCTTAAACTTAAAATTGACATTGTAACCAAATATGTTTATACATAAAGTCACAGCAATGCACAAGAGGACTAAAAGAAGATCCTGTCTTCCAGCTTTAAATGTGAGTCCCCTTGCCAGAACCCACTGCCTGGCGTGTGCTGTGAATTTTTTAAAAAATAAATCCTGTAATTACTTTGTGAATGACAATTTACATGGTAGGACATTGCCACCTGCAATAGTACATTGAAAACAAAATGAAGTCAAGAGATTATGGGTAGCTGTCATTCAAACCATAATTGTTACTACACACTCTGTTTTATCAAAAGTTCTGGTGTTATTTTTTTGTCATAAATGTTCTGATATTTTGCATTAGCCAAAATTCTTCAGTCATGTAACTGATGGACACAGACTAGTAAGTTATTGTGTTGAATGGGCTTTAGTGTAAAAGTGTTAATTTGTTCAAAGAAAAAATTAAAATATGCAATAATTTTGCTGCCTTGTTTTGGCATCTCTTCATTTTTTTACTATCCAGGATGAATCAAGGAATAAAGATAGATGAGTCAGGTCTCTCTGAGCTTCTGGAAGTCTTGTGAGCCCTCTACTGTGTGTGTGGTGTTCTTAGAAAACCCGGGATGAATGGGCGGGGGGCGGTGGCTCATACCTGTAATATCAGCACTCTGGGAGGCTGAGGAGGGTGGATCACGAGGTCAGGAGATCAAGACAATCCTGGCTAACACAGTGAAACCCCGTCTCTACTAAAAATACAAAAAATTAGCCAGGCGTGGTGGCGGGTGCCTATAGTCCCAGCTACTTGGGAGGCTGAGGCAGGAGAATGATGTGAACCTGGGAGGCGGAGGCTGCAGTGAGCCGAGATTGCACCACTGCACTCCAGCCTGGGCAACAGAGCAGGACTCCATCTCAACAAAAACAAAACAAAACAAAACAAAAGGCAAGAAAACCAGGGATGAATCATGCATGATCCCTGGCCTCAGAGAGCTCATGGGGTAAGAGGGAGACAAAATGTGGACATAAACAACCAAGACTCAGGGCAAATGAGAGTTGTGCAAATTGGGGAGACACAAATTGGGGAAACACTGAAGGAGATGACATTTCAGTTGAACCCTGAAGGATGAAACTAGATGTAGCATTCAGAATCTGCAAGGAGCCATCAAGCCCATCTATTCTAACTTTGGGTATCAACTGAGACATAGAAAGGAAGGATCTCTTCCAAGATAGGAAGTGAAGGACATGGAACAAAGCAGAGAAGAGGGACGACATCTCCAGGTAGAAGCAGTGATAGAAGCAAATGTAGGAAAGCTAGAAAGTTCAAGTGATGACAAAGGCCCCTTTAATGGGCATTAGTTCTGCTCCCCTGCCTGGTCTCCACGCTGTATCCGTGTGTTCACATGGCATTGACCAAACTCCAGGGTCAGGCACATGACCTTGCTTGGGCCAATTAATATGCTATATCCTCCCAGCCCCAGTGATTGACTCAGGGATGGGCAGATAACCCAGGTGAGTCCAGTGAGACTCAGCCTCCAGAATTTTGCCAGAGCAACCAAGAAAGTTGTACATCAGGAGTTGCTGGTGTCAACATTTGGGGTCAGTTTGCTTGAAAAGAGTGAACCTATAGGAAAGGAAGCTGAGAAGTAGAGAAGCCAAGTTCTAAAATCAATGTTTGCACCCCCAAATTCTCCTGTGTCTAACTTACAATTGGACTTCTCAGTTGCAGGGACCACACAGTTTTTCATTTGGCTTGAGTTTATCATTTGCTTCAAAAGAATCCTGACTGCTCCACTACAATTAAAGAATAGCTCAACTCCTTGGTAGAAGAAGACCTTCTAGCAGCATAAGCTAGTTTATCATGTAAGTTAACGGAGCCCTAGAAAATCCCAAAGAAAAGACACACAGGACAGTGGAACCTCCATGAAGCAAGTTGATTGGCCTCTAAAGGGCCTGGTGGTGAAGTGTAGACATTTTTTTACCTTCCTCCTAACCCCAGTCTTGAATTCACCCAAAGCAAAGGAGGCCCAGGTTAATTGGGATCTGTAGCCAGTTTGGGGGCAACTGTAGATCGCTGTCTCCCTATCCATCCTTTGCAAGTTCCTGTCCTTTCCCCCAATCCTTGGTGTCTCCAGTGGCCAAATCCCCAGAGCACTGAAAACTTCTGCTGAAGTTTATTCAAATGCAGGTGTAAGTACAAAGCACGACTGACTGTTGAAGGCCAACTTCGAAGACAAACATCCAAGCAGCCCACAGTCCCACCAATTCAATGTCATGAGAACTCAACTCTGCAAAAGCCTGAGTCAGTCTGAAATAGCAGATAGGGAAGAATAGAGATTTCAGCAAATTATAAGATCCAAAAGCCCAGAGGTGATGGACAAGGCACTCAGGGCCTGCCCCAAGTTCATGTGTAATCATGCTGGCTAGTTGAAGGTTGGCAAGGACCTGGTGCTGAGAGGTGATGCCATTGCCAGTGACCTTTACCAGGACCACATCCACTGGAGGTGTGGGGGCACCAGGGCTCAGCTGGTGCAGGAATAGACCATGCGAGCAGGGGAATTATCAAGAAGTCCAGGGAGCCCGAAACAAATGAACATGCAAAAGAAGGGGTGCAGGGAAGAAGGGTGAGTTAGAGGAGGCCTTGAGGCCATCTCCTTTAGGAACGGAGGGGCCCTGCAGAAGGAGGAGAGAGTCTCTGAATGGCCTCCTGACCACAGCAGGATGGTGAGGGAGGCCCCTCTCTCTGTCTGTCCTGGAGACCAGAATTTGCTGACTGACATGACTGCCCTCTTGGTCAGAACAGGTGGAGAAGGCATACTGAGAGGAGGGCCAGAGATTGGCCCTTCCTCACTCCTGCTCCCAGAGGACCATCCAGCTTGGGAGTTCTAGCTGTGCCTGAAAACCCACATGTTGCATGCAGGCCTCTTACCCTGCACCTAGCCCTTGTCTCCTCGCAGCCCAGGCTGAGATGCAATGTTCTGTCTTGGTCTGGTTTTCTCCTCAGGAAGACGCTCTCTGTTCCCTATCCTAAGAAAAAGTGGAGCACCTTGGGAATGGATTCCATAGGGCCATACTGGGAAGAAGCCCAAGCCTTGGGTTCCAACCCTAGAAGTCAGATAGCTGGGCAGGCTGCACCTTGCCCCATCACCTAGAGATGTCCTCTACTACCCAGAGTACTCCTCCACTGCCCAGAGCAGTCCTCTACCATTGGAGGCTCTCCTCCAGGGCAATCATCACCCTCTGGGATAGTCATTCACCACCTAGGCGCTCCTCCACCTCATGGGGTAGTCCTCTACCATCCAAGGCACTCATCCAGGGCCGTTCTCCACCAACCTGGACTGTGGTCCACCACCCAGTGTACTCTCCCAACACACAGGGCAGCACTCCTCCTCCTGCTCCGTTCTCCATGGTTTGGAGAGACATCTTGGGGTAGGCATGTTATTAACCATGGGTAATTAGGTTGCCTGCCTAACTACTGCCCTCCCTGGTGTCTCCCCTGCCAGGTCTTACTACACCTGGCATGTGGGAGGTGTTCAGGGAAGGCTGCTAAGCTGTCTGGAGGATAACCAAAAGGTACTGGGAACTCAAGGTATCAGAAGGCTGGTGGTGAGTTCTAACAAAGGACAGAGCTTACCTAGGAAGATACAGCAATGCCACATGGTGCTCCAGAGTTAGCCACAGGCTGAAATAACTACAGCTCCCTAGCAGAGCTAACCAAGGCTGGCCATCCTTGGATAGCATTAATAGGGTAGGAGTGGAGTTGGTGGATGGCCTTCATTCATTCATTGATCTATTCAACACATATTTATCTACCTTGTGCCAGGCATGGGGTGCCACTGTGGTAACGGAAAAGTGACACAAAAGTGGCTGTGGGAGCCCCAAGGATGCCTAAACTTTCCCCTCACTGCAGGAGAAAGGGAGAGAGAGGGACAGAGACAGAGAGAGAGAGAGAGAGAGAGAGAACCACCCTTAGAAAAGTTCCCAGGGCCGACCTCTGGAAGCATTTATGGTTCTCATTCCCCTACTCCCAACCTCCTCACTGGGGACACAGCCTCAGAGCCCCAGGGAGTACCTTAAGACTTTCAAAAGGACCCACCTATAGGGAGATTCCCCGATCAGACCTGAAATTAACCCCCCATCCTGAAATACTGGCAAGTTCCCACAGCCTCTGGCAGAATTCCCATGCTATCTGGCCACCTTTGGCTGGCGCTGATGGTCTGGAGGGGAGAATGGGAGTAGATTGGGAGCCTTCAGTCATTCATTGGGTCAATATTTATTAAGCACCTACTGTGTGCCTGACACGGAGGCAGTGGAGGGAAGGAAACAAGGCAGTGATATGAAAGTGGAACTGTGGATGCCTAAGGGTGCTGAGTCTTCTTCTCACTGCAGGAACATGGCAGAGAGAGAGGGAGAGGGCACCTCTGGACAGGCTTCTGAGGCCACCCAGGGTCCTTCCGCCTCCATGAAGGCATGGGGGTGGACTGGAAGATGGTACTTCAGCACCTTAAGAAGCATCCACCTGTTGGGACCATCCCAGGCTGCACACTAAATAGGTGTCCCAGCCCCCAAATCTCTGCACGTGCCCACAACCCCCAAGAGACTGTGTTCTGGCTCTAGCAATAGAGATTCCCTTTCACAAACACACTTTGACAACCCATAGCCTCATTCCTGGATTAAGCATTTACCAGCCACCTCCCTGGATCTCTAGGCCTCTGCCTCTGCCCTTCTCTCTGGCCACAAGGTAAAAAGGGACCAAGCCTGAAGGTCATGCCCTATTGGGTGGGCTCTTCTCACAGGTCCAAGGAGTCTTAGATCCATGGATGACCCTGGAAGGAGGAGTCTGGTCCATTCAACAGATAGGGAAACTGAGGTCCAGAGTCCCACACCAATCTGTAATCCCACATCCCTACACCCAGTGCCCTCCAGCAGGTCTCCTGCAAACCAACCTCACCCTGCCTATAGCCTCCAGTGCTAGAAGCTTCCTAGAAAGAAGCGGAAGTGCTTTTTCCGGAAGTTGACATGCTTGTCTGTGTTGCCATTTGACAAGTAAATCCAGCATGCTGAGGGATGTCCCTGGGCCACCTTACAGATGGCAAATCAAATCCACTGGTTCTGCATGTGCCTGCTTCAGCATTGTTCAGAACCTCCCACCTTCTTCTGTAAGCCCAGGTGAAAAATTGAGACTTAATCCCTCGCAGACCAAATTAACCCCGCAAATTAGCCACATTGTTCGTCTCTCCTCCATCCTCCTGGGTCTGAGCAGCAGAGCAAGGAAGAAGGAGGTGGCTTAGCCAGACAGGTGGCACAATGCAGGCAACAGCCTACAGGGCTTGCTCATATTTAAAACTTCCTTTCATATATTTTTAATAAAACAACTGATACAAATTCAAAACCAACTTCATAAATCAAACATTATTCAATGTTGGCGGCTTCAAGGTTTCCCTGGCGCTTGGCTGGGAGCATGCAGCTCTTCCAGACAGGGGCTTTGCACTCGAGCGCTTGAGGTTTTGTGAAAGGTTTATTGGATTTCATAGTCCCTTAAGGGGAAACCCTTTAAATGTCTTTGCAATTATAAGTCTAATAACACTTTCAGCCCTTGGACACAGCCTTGACTTGACAGAGATAAGGAACTCGAAGTTGCTCAGTCAATACCAAGCTATTAATCTCTGTCACCTCGCTGTCACCGTGGCTCAGGAAAACAATGTCGTTTCTTGACCTAGGTGAAGGCATGGAGTGATTTTATTCAGAATGTCAGCATTCATCAACCCAGATTTTGTCACTCCCTCACTCCCTTGAAGAAGTCCCAGTTCTTCATCCTGCCTGTGTTGACACCCTTCCAATAGAAAGAGTTGCTTTCAGTCTTGGCCTATTATTATTATTTAGCACTTATTCAACTGTAAAAAGTCTCTAAGAATAAAGTTTTCCTCTGTATAGAGACCTGGCAGACAAATCACTTTATGCTGCTCTTTGGCGACCCAAGCCAAGGACGGCTGGAAATTACCAAATGCCGTGTTTGTTTACATATTCAAATGAAGGTTAATTTTTATCCTGTCTTTGCTTAAATTTGATTAGGGTGGGGCTCTCCTCCCTCCCTCAGTGGTATATTTATATCGGCATCCTTCTCCTCGACCTTGAAAGAAACCCAAGAAATTGTTTAAAAGAAAAGCCAACAAAAATCCTAATGAGAAACTAACAAGAAAAATCAAATGGTTCCTGGCAGGGCAGCCAGCCATGCCTCATGCTGCATTCAAGAATAATAGGAAACACCTGTTTTTGCTCAGCGGGAACCTGGACTCTTGGGCACAGGGTGAGATGAAGCAATGGTGGGGGCACCCACCCTAAAGCCCAGGGTGCTGTCAAGGTGGAGGAGCTGCCAGTCAGGCTTCCAGAGGCTTGTGCCTGTGCTCAGGAACTGGGCTTGGAGAACTGACACTCCAGAGTGTCTATTATGGCTCCATGGAGTGCCTTGGAGGCTTTGGAGGTATGAGGTACAGGATCAGGTAGGGCTCCAGGCCCCTTAACCTCCAATTGTATCTGTTTCATAGGGTGCACTTCTGAATCAGAGTTTATTTAGACTATGTTGGAGCCCTCAGAAGTCTCAGATTAACATAAAGAGCAGTCATAGAAACATCCTTCTGTCTTTACAGTCAACTAGTGCTAAGCACCTTCTCCTGGTGTTCGTAAATAGTTCTTGTCTAAGGATCTCAAATAGATAGTAACGCAGTATAAAAACACAAACCAAACCAAATAAAACAACAACATCAAAAACAACATTGTTTTCCCTGAGGAAACTGGGGGTTTTCCCTTTTTTACCGTGGTTGCCAGGAAGCTCAAGCTGAAACTATCTATTAGAGCTGGTATGTTTGCATTAAATTTTGGTTGCAGTTTTCTTCTGTTGCTTGTATTTTGGCAACTTGTTGTTATGTCCTTTGCTATAGGTCCCTTTGAGTCCCTTTTCCACAGAGATAGAGTTCAGATGGATAAATAAATATCCATGAGCTGTAGGACAGAGCCCACGGCTGGGACTTGGTAGACCAAGGTGTGGTTCCAGCTCTGCCTCTGATTTTCCTGAGGTTTGGGCAAGTATAAGTTGGGCCTCAGCTTTCTCATTCATAAAATGAGGGGACTGAAACAAAGCTAGTCCCGAGTCACTCACCTCTTTTTCCAGGTGCCCCCACTGGCTCAGGGCCCATGAATAAGCAGAGCATGGAGACAAAGAGGAGGAACTCTGAGCCATCCTGTTCCCCCAGGGTATAGGATGACCCACTCCTCCTGGTTTTCCTGGAACTTTCCAGGTTTTAGCAGTGAAAATCCCATGTCCCAAGAAACCCCTTGGTGCCAGGCAAACCAGGATGCTTCATCACCCGGTTCACCTGCCAACTTGCCACTTAACTAGTTATGCCACCTTGGACAAGTAACCTAAATCACTTGTGCCTCATCTTCCTCCATCTTTAAAACGAGGTTATGAGCACAACACCTCCTGGTGTTGTTATGTCTTAAGCAAGTTCATATTTCATAAGAGCACAAAGAACAGTACTTGGCACTTTGAATGCACCACATGAGTGTTTGTTAAATAAATTCTAGAGTCATTTGCTTCCTACTCGAGTCAGGGAGATTTCTCAAAATAATTATTTATTTAAAAAAGAAAGAAAGAAAAGCTACCCTGATACACATCGAAGAAAGACCAGTTGTTCTGTGGGAGGAGATTATCGATCTGTGTGCCATTCTGGGATAGAGTGGAGGCACAGCTACCAGGGAGAGCTAGGGCTGTGTGAGACTCAGGGAAATCTCTCACCCTGGACAAAAGGATAAAACCCACCCTCCCCGCACAGAGAGGCCAAGAAGCCACTCTCAATGTTTTCTTGGTGCTTATGGTTACCGGGAAAACAGGTTGGTTTCTACTAGAGATGTCATTCAGATCATTGCTTAGAGAGTATCAGGGACATAAACTAAGTTTGGACTTCACTGCCCATTCCTGCTGAGAACCTGGACTGGGGATACTGGGTAGGTGGCGAGTGGAGCTCTGGGGTTGCTGGGGACCCCACATACCCCAGCAATGCTAAGCTGCCCAAGTAGTGTGAGACAGATGCACTCAGTGTGAGACTTGTGCACTCAGCCTGAGTAGCCCCTGCCCTCCAAGAACTGAACTCTAACATGGCAGGCAAAACTCACAGACTCTGAGTCCCTTGCCCAGAACTTGCTTCTGCTTTTAATTGTTTGTCTCCATCTCTCCTCCCAAGCAATAAGTGAAACTTTCCCAAGGCTTGGAGCAACCCCCAGTCCCTTTTTCCTCATGTGTCCTGTGCAGAGCCTGGCACAGGGGCTGGCACCTTAGGGATTATCAAGCAATTCCTCTCGCACACATGCTGACTCCAGGATTAAAGGAGAGACGATCGAGAGCTATACTGTCCTATATAGTAGCCATGCATCATCATGTAACTATTTAAACAAATTAAATAGGAAATTCAGCTCCTTGGCTGCATTAGCCACGTTTGTTCAATAGCCACATATGGTTACTGGCTACCATATTGCATGGTACAGATGTAAAACAGTTTCATTATCACAGGAAGTTTTATTGGACTGAGCTTATCTAAAGCATAGAAAGAGAAAGGAGGTTATTAAACTGGGAAGGGCCCACCCTCTTATAAGCTCTACCCTCAAGGATTACAGTTTTTCTGAGATTGAGACACAGGCCAGAATGGGCCTGGCAGAATCTTTGAAGGTCATATTGATCTTGAATGTCTTCCATATCTTAGAAATTACCTAATGTCACAGGTAAAGACTTATTCCTGGAGAAGGGGCTTTGACAAAGATGTTATGAGCTGAACTTACCAAGCCCCTAAAATCTAGCTCCCCACTCCCTCGCCCCAGTGTAACATGTTAAAATGGGAAGATGGCAGGAGAAAAGACGGAACAAGGGAACGTCATCAGGATGGCCAGCCTACGTGTACCCCCCACTGTAACTCCCTCTCCCACCGTGACCTTTGCCTTTTGTCATGGGAGCTCTTGGCACAGTATAGTGTTCAGCATCCCTCCAAAATGTGGAGGATGCAGAATTGACCAGCCCTCTGGTTCTTCAGGTCTCAGCATCATGCAGGCAGCGGGCAAATACCAAAATCAGGTCTAGATGTCAGCCTGGGAGAAAAGCCAAGAACTAAACACTTCCTAACCTTGGAGAAGACAAGATTCCAGACTTTGATCTCTAAGTGAGGAGTTCCCCCACCAAACATACTGAAGTCACCTGAACCCAAGAACAGCTACAGAATCAACTCCAGCAGAATCCACTTAGGGAAACATCCAGGCAGGGGAGGAAACTCCGACTTCATCCCTGTCACCTGCAGCTACCAGGCATCTGGAGGAGAGGCAACAAGACCCCGTGCGAGTCAGGCAGAGGGTTGTGAGAAGCCTGTGTGTGTCTCTATTCTGCTGTAGATCCGCCTTGAAAATAAACTCAGATTTTATTTATAAAATGATGGCAATCGCCAGCCTTTACACAGAGATTGATTTGGCTTTTACAAGAAACTTCTACATACAGAAGGAGTATTTCTTTCAAGAGCTGTGGGAGATAGTTGATGTCCCCATTTTCATAGCTGTGAAATATGAGGATCTGTGTAGATCCTAAGTCACCTGTAGAAACTCAGCTGGCCTTCAGATTCCAAATCACAGCTCACTGAATAAAGGAAACAGGCCTGAGAGAAAGACAGTAAGAATGCTTTTAAGAAATACTATTACTAGGCCGGGTGCGGTGGCTCATGCCCGTAATCCCGGCACTTTGGGAGGCCGAGGCAGGCGGATCATGAGGTCAGGAAATCGAGATCATCCTGGCTAACATGGTGAAACCTCGTTTCTACTAACAATACAAAAAATTAGCCGGGCATGGTGGCGGGCGCCTATAGTCCCGGCTACTCGGGAGGCTGAGGCAGGAGAATGGCGTGAACCCGGGAGGCGCAGCTTGCAGTGAGCTGAGACTGAGCCACTGCACTCCAGCCTGGGCGACAGACTGAGACTCCATCTCAAAAAAACAAAACAAAACAAAAAAAGAAATATTATTACTAGCCTACGTTTCTTGAACATTTATTATACACCTAATTCGGAGCTAAGCATTCAGCTGCACTACCTCATTTAATCCTTACCAGGATCCTATGAGCAGACTCTGAGCCACTCGATTTTACCGATGTGGAAGCTAACGCTTAAAAAAGTTCAACAACTTGCCCATAGTCACACAGCAAGAAACAGGAAAGGTAAAGATTTGGTTCAACTTGTAGTTATAACGTGGGTTTATAGGCCACATTATGGGGTCATAATCTCTTCAAGTTTGAATGAGGGAACTGAAAATTCAATAGAAAATGTCAAAGAACAAATTAGCTTCTATAATAACTTCTAAATGGCCCAACTGAGCAGCTCTCTGAATACTCAGATGATTAAAGATGTGGTTGAGTGTTTCCTTTGGCAGTAGGAAATTGCCTTTGTCTTGAGAAACATTTTCTCTCCTTCCTGCTCACTGGGGTGAGACCATCGCTAGAGGCGTGGTGGGAGAGACTCCAATACAGGCAGAAGATGGGAGAGAATGAGGCATCCTGGACCAGGTGACATGTCAGCACCTCTGGCATCTGTCTTCAGTGGCAGCCCACAGAATCGGGCCAGACAGTGTCATATTCTGCCAGCTGCAGCTATGGGTGGGAGCATCGGGCCTGGTTCCTGGGGTATACCTTCCATAAATCAGTTCCCAAGCCTGCTGCACAATTGCAATGCGTCTCTTTCAAGCAGCTTTGAGAAAAAATGGTTCCATCTGCTCACTGCTAGGTAATAAATAAAGTGGAAGTGGAGCAAATGGATGGAAAGCAATTTTTGGAAGATGAATTTCCAAAAGCATTGGCCACCATTTCTGCACCTCTTCTGGTACTGGAAATGTCTGAGACCCTCAGGTCTGAGGGCCTGAGGGCTGGAGGAGGTACCAATGTACAAAAAAGAGAGAAAAAGGCTACTTCTTGGGTGAAGCGCTGGCCAGAAAAGGGTTCTTGCAAAGGACTTCTAGTTAATGACTCTTTCTCCTTCTTTTTGTCTTTCACCTTCATCTTCCCCACCACTACCTTCGTCATCACCACCACCATCATTATTACCATCATCATCATCATGGTTAATTGGTTAATTGGCCTATTGAGGCCTTCTTATGTGCCAGCCAGCGCTGTGCTGAAATCTGTATATCTTTATGTGAATTACCTCTTTTCAAGTCCTACCAAGGCCTGCCCTGATTACACTACATAAGACTGCAAATCCAACCCCCCACTGGCATGCTCTATGGCCCTTACTTTGCTTTGTTTTTCTCCATACCTTTTATTAACTTCTTTTTGAAAAAAAATGATTCATATTCAGGGGGTACATGTGCCGTTGTGTTGCATGGATGTATTATGTGATGCTGAGGTTTGGGCTTCTAATGAGCCCATTGCCCACATAATGAACATAGTATCCAAAAGGTAGTTTTTCAGCCCTTGCTCCCCTCCTTCCCTCCCCCTTTTTGGAATCCCCCATTTCTATTGTTTCCATCTTTGCATCCGTGAATACCCAATATTCAGCTCCTATTTATAAGTGAGGACATGTGGTATTTGGTTTTCTGTTTCTGCATTAATTCACTTAGGATAGCAGCTTCCAGCTGTATCTATGTTGCTGCAAAGGTCATGATTGTCTTCTTTTTATGGTTACGTAGTATTGCATGGTATATATGTACCACATTTTTTAAATCCAGTCCACCATTGACAGGCACCTGGGTTGATTCTATGTTTTTGCTATAGTAAATAGTGCTGCATTGAACATATCAGTGCAGGTGTCTTTTGGGTAGAATGATTTATTTACCTTTGGATACCTACCCAGGGATAGGATTGCTGGATCTAATAGTAGTTCTTGTTTTAGTTTGAGAAATCTCCAACCTGCTTTCCACAGGGGCTGAATTAATTTCCATTCCAACCAACAGTGTCTGTAACCTCTCCAACATCTGTAATTTTTTGACTTTTTAATAAAAGCCATTTTGAATGGTGTGAGATGATATCTCATTGTGGTTTTGATTTGCATTTCTCTGATAATTAGTTATGATGAGCACTTTTTCACATGTTTCTTGCTCGCTTTTATGTTACTAACTTCTAACATACTCAATAATTTACGTTTTCTATTCGTTACCTGTCTTCCTCATCTGGAATAGATGCTCTGAAGAGCATGGGCTTTGTCTCCTTTCTACCACGGCATCCCCAGTGCTGAAAATAACCTCTGACCAATAAAAGGCATTCAATAAATAATTTGTTGAAGAACTGAATAAATGAATGAATGCTCTTCTGGAGTTCTCACAACCCTGTGAAACATACTTGGCCTGTGCCTATCTCTCCACATTCATCTCTTGCCTCTGACCTCATTACGTTTCACAAACACAGCCTGTCTGGTCACAATTCCTCTCACACTGAGGCTCCCAGCCTCTATCTTTGGTGCAGACTGTTCCTCCTTTCTGACATTTTCTCTGGAGGTCTTCCAGGAAGCCTCCAACTCTTCCTCAAGGGTCTTGTTTCCCTGACCGTCCAGAGGAGTCACCCCAGGGTTCTTCCATTCCTTGTTTAGCTCTCACAGAGCACCTCTCATACGCTGTGATTATAGGTGCTCCTTTGTGAACTTGGAGAAGTGGACATCTACCTGAGCTCCACGGGGGTAGAAGATTAATCTAGATCCCCATTGTGGTCCAAGAGCCCAGTATGGGGCCTGGAACAAAGTAGCTGCTCAAGAAACACTCTTAATCCATTTTATAGATGAGGAAATTAAAATGAGAAGCTGGGATTTGATACCAGTTCTAAATCCAAAACTCATAAACTGAGTCACTACGTGTGTTGTTCTCTGAGTTTCTTTGGCTCTTGACAAGGTCAGCCACATCATGCCTATTATCCGCCTTGCCTCCCATGTGATACACCTCAGCACCCCTTTAAGATAATCAACTGTTTGTTCATTCTTTCAGAGACTGTCTTAAGCACCTCTGGACCAAGCACTATTGTAGAAGACATGGTCAAGGGAGATGAAATCCCAGCTATGATGGACTTTCATTAGAGTGAGGAGACAGGTTATAAGTAAGACAATAAAGCATAAGAAATTTCAATTCTATCCAAAAGACATGGCCGGGCGCGGTGGCTCCAGCCTGTAATCCCAGCACTTTGGGAGGCCAAGACGGGCGGATCACGAGGTCAGGAGATCGAGACCATCCTGGCTAACACGGTGAAACCCCGTCTCTACTAAAAAATACAAAAAAACTAGCCGGGCGAGGTGGCAGGCGCCTGTAGTCCCAGCTACTCGGGAGGCTGAGGCAGGAGAATGGCGTGAACCCGGGAGGCGGAGCTTGCAGTGAGCTGAGATCCGGCCACTGCACTCCAGCCTGGGTGACAGAGCAAGACTCTGTCTCAAAAAAAAAAAAAAAAAAGACATATGCACCCCTATGTTCATTGCAGCACTATTCACAAAAGCAAATACATGGAATCAGTTTGGGTGCCCATCAACAGTCGACTGGATAAAATTTTTTAATGTGGTATATACACACCATGGAATACTATGCAGCCATAAAAAGAATGAAATCACATCCATTGCAGCAACATGGATGGAGCTGGAGGCCATTATTCTAAGTAACCGAACACAAGAACAGAAAACCAAATACTGCACATCCTCACTTATAAGTGGGAGCTAAAGACTGAATACATATGAACATAAAGATGGGAACAATATACATTGGGGGCCACTAAACGGGGCAGGGAGGGAGGGGTTGTGGGCAGAAGAACCACCTGCTGGGCACTATGCTTATTGCCTGGGCGATAGGATTGTCGGGACCCTAAGTCTCAGCATCACACAATTTGCCTGCACGTGTACCATTTAATGTGTAGTAAAAGTTGAAATTTAAATAAAAAGAAATTTCAGAGCAACATAATTGCTGTGAAGATAGTAGAAATGAACCATGTGACACAGAATGGTGGAGAGGTGAATGGCTGCTCTAGATAGAAGGTTTGCATGTCATTCTCCTCTCTTTGCTTTCCTTGCAACCAGAAAAGCCCTCTTTAGCACCACCTTGCTTTCCAAGCAGCTTTTAGGAGACCCTCTCTGCTTAAGCTAACCACCTGCATGAGCCCTATAAATGAGCCCTATTAATGTGTCCATTAAAGCAAGAAACAGAATGAGAAAACAGGATACCTGGCATCCTTAAGTCAGAGCTCATGGTCAGGCCTTGTGTCGGTCTCATGTGCTGTAAATCCCTAGTATAGCTGACATACCTGTGATACATGCAAGCCTGGGAAATGTCCACAGCAGAGGTGGGGCCCTCAGGTGATCTGCTTCTTTTGCTAGCTGCAACATATGTGGATACTTTTGTGCTGAGGTTTTACCTGTAATCTCAAAGTTTTATATCAGAGCTGAGGCTTTTTCCAGTAGAAGTCAGATGGATTAAAATGCACCTACATGAGGTTAGATAGTTTGTCTGAAGGTTCATTGAACTGGGCTGCTATTCCAACAGAACATAAGGAAGCACAACTTTAGGGCAAGAAAAATGCGCCAAAGCTTCCTCTAGAAATGGTTGGCGAGCTGCCTTCCTATTTCCTCTTCTCCGGCCTAAACTCACCAGTCCAGATGGTGGGTGTGGAGTACTAGAGACATGAGTTCTGGGCTGACTCTACCATACACTTGGTTTGTGACCTTGAAATGTCTTCATCCTTTCTTGGCCTCATACTTTCTAGATGTACAAGGAGAAAACAAGCTTTATCTTACCTTCATCATAGAGTGTCTGTGAAGCTGTGATTATTGAGCTCATATAACTTCTCCAACCCTCCCTCTATGCCAACCCATCATACGTAGCATCATGTGTCTATAGCAAGTACTTCAGTAACTATTGTCAAATAAATTGATTGGATGAATGGATGGATGGATGAACAAATGGATGAATGAAGTCCAATCACCTCAGAATGTTTCATGGTGGCTTCCTGAAGGCAGATAAATTGCAAAGAAGGAGCTAGAAGTGACTAGGAGAATCTGGAGTGACTTAAGAGTGACTAGCAGAAGCTGGAGAGTTTCTCTACTTAGGCCAAGAGGCTGGGTAGGTCATCTCCCTCCTTCATGCTATCATTCCTGAAAGGGGCACAAGACTGATTGGAGTGGAGCCTCTGACAGTGGAGTAAAGGATTGTCAAAATAAATAAGAACTATGGTTCCTCTTTTCTTCCTGAGGTGGGGGATGAAGAAGATTAGAGATTTCAAATGACTTTTGAGAGGTGTGGAGATTTCTGTACTGAAATGATGTCTCTCTCTCCTCTCTCCCCTTTTGACTCTCCATCTCCTAGGATGGACTTTTGAGTCTGGGCTGCAAATAAACATCAGACATATTTGTGGAGCATGGGGAGGAAAAGAGATAAGCAGAGAAAAATTCAGAATGAAAGTTGAGACAAAAAACATGTAAGATGTTTATTTCAAGCCTAATGAAGTAAAGCACACTTCAGGAAGATGGCAATTATAACTTGACGGTGACGGATAAGAGGTGCCATTGTAGCTGCTGCACCCCTACACACAGAGTTGCTTCCTGGGCCTTCCTTTCCCTGGAGCCAGCAGCCTGCTGGAGACCAGGCCTAGGCAGGTGGGCAGCCTGGCGGGAAAGGGACTCAGGTCACTCCCAGGAGCCAGGCCCTGACTGATCCTGCTGCTTCCATGTTCATGGCCCTGCCCAGCCCAGCTCTGCATCCCTCTGTGCTATCCAGGGCCTCCCCAGTGTCACTCATTTATATTCCATCTTCACAGCTTTTGCTACATCACCTACCATCTTTGCCTATTATTTACTTTTTCCTCAATTGGATCTATTTTGTTTTGTTATACACAAATACTTTAAAAAGAAATTTTACCTACCTGCCACATGTGAAAAACTGGATCACTTGTCATAATGAATTAGAAAGAGCACATAACTATTAACATAAACCCCTGCCTCCATGTGCCACCTAAAATCTTGCACACTCACAGGACTCCCCATGCCACACTTGGAGACTCTGTGGTAAAAATCGATCCTGGGTTAATGTGGATTCACCTCATGATGACTTTCAGGGCCTGAGATTCCTTTGGAACTGAAGACATCTTCCTAATCAAAATCTCATTACACTGTGGTGCTGGTCATGTATTCATTAATTCCATAGGTAAATATCAACCACCTACCACATGTCAAGCACTGTGTTAGACACTTGACACGTGACAGTGAGGAAAACTGACCCAACCAGCTCTGCCTTCTTAGAGCTTCCATTTCAATGGACAACACAGGCAAATCATAAACATAAGACAGGGAGAATAAAATAGGATTGGGAGGTTCTGGAACCAAGGACTGTAGCTTCAAATGGATGGTCAGGATAGGCCTCGCTGAGAAGGTGACGTGGGAAGGAAGAAAAAAGGGATACAGTTATCTGGAAAGAAAGGACTTCAGGCAAAGGGAGTAGTCACTGTAAAGGCCCTGAGGGAAGGTGTGGTGAGGAGGCCAGTGTGGGTGATGCTGAGAAGAGCAAGAAAAGTGAGAGCAGTGGAGAGGACCAGAGTGTAAGGACCCTGAGGGTCAGTGGGAAAATTTGGAAATTATTTGACTTACAATTTAAAAGAATCACCACGGCTGCTGTGTTCAGAACAGATTATTGGGAGCAGGGTGTGACACGGGGATGGAGGTAGGAAAACCTGTTACTAAGAGACTATTGAAAGGATCCAGTAATGGAGCTCCAGCGGCGCAATCGGTTAGCACATGGTACTTATATGAAATAATCCAATAGATGTTGATGGGAAGATAGGGTGGTTGTTTACATGGTGCAAAGTGGTCAGATTCTGAGTATATTGTGACGATATAGCCTAAGGACGGAATATGTGGAACAGAGAAGTCAAGAATGACTCCAAGATTTTTGACCTGAATAACGAAAAGTATTGTGTTGACGTCAACTAAGATGAGGAAGCCTGGGGAAAGCAGGATCATGGGAGAAGGAGTTTCGTTTGGGACAAGATGGGTTCAAGATGTCTATTGGGCACAAATACTGTCACACCTCCCCACCACATTGATAACAGGATTGACCATGGAACTTGATTTGTGCAGTGAGACATGAGCAAAAGTTTAAAGCATCAGTTTATGGTTACCATGTTTTCTGTTTTCCTTTGCACTGTAATCAGTGACATTCCAGGTGGGACTTGTTCCATCAGCTGGAGTCTTGGAGTGATGATGACATGGTGCAGAGCATGAGGGACGTGTAGCAGGAGTGAGAACTCAACCATTTTGTGATACGCTGCTTAGATTTGAGGTTACTGCTAGCAAATCACAGCCAACTCTTTCCTGTCTGATACAACGTCCCAGTGGGAATGTCAAGCAAGCAGTTTGATACCTTTGACTTGAATTAGAAAAAGGTCCAGTCCAGAGATATAAATTGGGATGTTATTGGCATATAGGTGGTATTTGAAATCATAAGACTGCATGAAACCAACAAGGGAAGGCAGAGAAGAAAAGAGGGCCAAGAACTGAGTCCTGGAACCTCCAGCCTTCAGAGGTGGTGAAAGGAAGAGACAGCAAAGGGGGCTGAGAAGGACTGAATAATATGATGGGGAGAAATGAAGAGAATGTGGTGTACTGAAAGCCACAGGAAGAAAATGCACAAAAAGAAAGATAGTTAACTGTGACCAATAATTCTGACTGCTCAATCAAGACAAGGACTCAGAATTGGCCACTGGATTTGGTGACATGAAAGTCTTTGATAATCCTGCCAATGGCAGTGTTGGTGGACTGGTGAGGACAGAAATCAGATTGGATTTGGTTTAGGAGAAAAAGAAAGGAAGGGAACTGGAGACAGCATGTATAGACAACCCTGCAAGGGGTTGTACTGCAGAGGCAAGCAGAGAAGTGAGGTGGAGTTGAGAGAGTAAATGGAGTCAAGATATTTTAAGTGGGGAGAAACAGCAGTATTACTTCTATACTTTAGGAAAAGATCTGATCGAGAGGGAAATTTTGAGGCATTAGGAGATAAGAGGGGAAAGTTACTGGAGAGTTGTCCTTGACGAATCCAAAAGGGATGGGATTCAGCACACAGCTGAAGGGATTGGCTTCCTACAGGGACCATGACAATTCTTCTGTGGTAACAGATGGAAAGCCAGAGGATATGGACAATAAGCCTTTCTCATTCTATATTCAGAGAGTCACCAATGACATATTCACAGCTTTTCTCACTTCCAGTTACGCAAATAATAGTGTTCCAGTAATGGAGGCTCATGCCTGTGAATTGCTTTTTCTTTCAATCTCAAACTTGATTCAAAACTCCTCTTGTTCTCTCCTTCAGCAAAGCTCAAGTTGCAGAGAGAGAAGAGAGGACAGGGTCCATTGCTGAGACAGCTCCCCTTCTTTCCTCTTCTAGATGCTAACTCTTCTAGTTTGGGTACAGAGAAGAAGGGTAATAGTAGGTATTTTCTCCCTTACAGATCTGCTGATATATGGGTGTGGTGGAGGAGTCCAGTTCAATTCTCTCCAAAACTGTAGATTCCATGTAAGTGTTCATAAAGTGAGGGTCAGCTTCACCTTAACCTCTGGAAAACTAAGAATCTCCTTCAAAAAAGCTGAAACATCTCCCTTTGGCCTCATTGATAAAAACTTCCTCTCTACCAAAAATACAAAAATTAGTCGGGCATGGTGGCGGACGCCTGTAATCCCAGCTACTTGGGAGGCTGAGGCACAAGAATTGCGTGAACCCGGGAGGTGGAAGTTGCAGTGAGCCAAGATCGCACCACTGCACTCCGGCCTGGGCACCAGAGCGAAACTCCATCTCAAAAAAAAAAAAAAAAAGAAAGAAAGAAAAAGCCTCAACCTTTTCTCTGGGTCAGGTGTTCTGTTTCTTGCCCTAACATTTACCAGGGCACACAGGACATTTTCCCTTTTGCCAATTTCATGCTCTGCAGGGGTTGTCTTCCACAACTCCCAGAGCCAAGGAAACCTGGACGCCCTGTCTTCCTTCCTGCTGTATTTTTCTCTGTAGTCCTTATCACCATCAGACAATATTTTGTTTATTCGTTTTGGTTATTGTCTAACTTCCCAAACTACATTGCAAAAGCCATGAGAGAAGAGACATGTGTTGCTTGTTTCACTTGGTTCACTGTTAAATTTCCTGTGCCCATAAATATTTCTGAATAAATGAATGAATGAATGAATGAAGTAGGAATTGCACCCAACTTCTTCCTGAACACATTGTGTTAGATTATTATAGTAATTTTCCCAAGGAATCGTGTCTCCCTGTATGGGCGCCTCCACATTAAACCTGGGCTTGACAAAGTGACTTGCTTCGGCCAATGGAACATTAGAAAGAATGGCCCAATAAGAATCTTGCACATCGGGATTTGCCTTTTTCTTGTTGCTTTTGGAACACAGAACCATGTAAGAAAGTCCATGACAGCCTGTGAGGGGAGGGAAATGTTGTCCAGCTGACAGCCAGCACCAATCAGACACATGATTAGATCATTTAGACCTCCCAGCCCCAGCCAAGTCATAGGATGACTGCAGCCACAGATTCCATGGCAAATTAGTGGTGCAAATACAATGACTATTGCTGTAAGCTACTGAGCTTTGGGATGCTTGTTATGCAGCAATAGATAGCTGTTACAGAGCAGGACATCTTTGTCCATTCCATCCCGTTGGCACACGATACTTCACAAAATGGATTCCCAAACAGCATCTCTGTCTCCTCGCAGCATCCAAACTCAGGAGTCTAAAGAATTCAACAAAGCCTAAATTCTTCTTCGTATAACCCCCAATCCCATAAGTCATTGTGGTATCTGACGCAAATTATTTCCCAGGAACCACACTCATGACCCAAGCTGCCCTTCCAAAAATAACCAGGGTTGCTTGAGCACTTACCCTGCCTGTGCACAGGAATGAGAGAGATTTCTCTTGAACTCTCTCAGAGTCCTTGGCCAAGGAATTATTAAGTCTTTCCCTAAAGGGAGTGAAAGAGGCAGGTGGCAGGGACAGCTTCATAGCATGAGCTATGTGTGCTCAGCCCTGTGTTCCCTGTGGCTTCTCAAGCCCCCACCCTGAGGGTACTGCTGGGTTGTTGAGACCTGTCATGCATTTATTTCTCCTTCCATCCTCCAGGTCCCTGCTGTTCCCTCCCACCAAGCAGAGACCTGCCAGGCAGTCCTCACCAGGGAAATCATCCTCTAGCATCCTGACCCTATGGAATTAAAAACCTGGCCTGCTACGTTAGCAAGGGTGAGTGGACAGGACCTGCAATGCTGCCTCAAACACCTGCAATCCCAGCTCTCCCAGCTCCAAGGAAGGTGTAATTAAGGTGTATGGGAGCAGATGTGCCCTCATTTTGCACAGGCCACCGATCCCTGAGCCTTTGAAGCTAAGCATCTGGGGACCCAACAGGGATGCCTTCCCCTTCCAAGACTGTATTCACTTTCAGAGCGAGCCCCCAAGTTCAGGCTTCCATCACATATATTGAGTGGGAAATACCTGGATGTGGTGTGTGTCGAGGGTAGAGAAAACTTACTTCCCTTCCAAGTCCTCACCCAGTCCTTTTCCCAAAGAGCTCCCCAGCTCTGAGGGAGAGCTGTGTATTCACCAAAGAAAATCTCAAGTTTTCTCCTGCCCTCAAGACCACCCAGGATGAATCTAGCCCTCTAGCAGAGAGGTCACAACACAGAGGCACTAACATGTGTTATCTCTAGCTGACCACATCTTACTGCCCAACTGCAGAAGGTACAGCCAACAGATGGCTTCAACCTGTAGCTCCTTCAGAGTCAGCCTCAGATGAAGAGAACTACCTCACTGAAGCCACACCCTTCCCAGGGCAGCCCACGTCCAGTCATACGGGCTGAGGGATACAAATGCCCAGCTCTTCTGATGGGTACAGGTCAGGTCCGAGAGATAGCAGGTGCCTCTTGTACTGGGTGGGCCAATGCTCCGTCAGCCCTCCAATGCCATTTGATTCTTTCCTCTATTCCACCCGGCTTTCTCCCCCTTCCTTTCCCAGGAGTTGCTCCCTGATAAATATTTTGCACTGCAAACCATCTCAGCATCAGCTTCTGGAAAATCTAACCTGTGATGGGGCCTGATCCAAGGAGTGAATTTATTACTGAATTGAAGGACATCACACAAAGTGTGGCTAGTCCAGTTGGGAAACTGAGACTGAAGAGCAGACTTTTCTGAGGTCGCTGAAACAGAAAAATTCAGAGCCATGGGTCTCCTGACTCTGAGAACGGAGCTCTGCTGGGAAAATTTCTCTTGCAGATCATCCCAGATCTACCCCCTACCCAGGCTGTACTAGAGAAGAAGGTGTGGTAGATTGATTCCCTCAAAAGTGGAGCCCAAGACGAGGATTTGGGTGCAGGTGGCTTATTTGGGACATGATCCCAGTAATCAGGCATGAAGGAGCAAAGAGAGTGGCCCAGGAAGGAGGAGAAGCCAGTACAGTGGGATGTTGTTCCAGCTACTGCCGTGGACAACCAGGGTTCAATTCTGCCAGACCTCTGAGAAGCATCCAGACCACCACTCAGCACTCTCCACCAGCACAGCACTTATCCGCCTGGTTCTGCCCCTAGTGGCTAAGAGCTGCCTCAGGTGACGCCCACCCACTTCTGGGTTCTGCTTGAGCATGGGCCAAGCTGGCTCCCACACTGTCAGAGAAGATCCCAGGACAAAAAGTGGAACATCATATCCTGCACAGAGAACCTAGCACTAGCCCATTATAATGAGGTGTAAGACATAGTAGTGAAAGAATTTACAAGATATGGAAGTAATACAGAAGAGGATGTACTTAAATATGGTAGTGAGAAGAAGTCAAAAAATAATAGCTGTATGGAAGAAGCTAGCTCTGAGAAAGGTTTTGAAAGATGAAGAGTAGTTTTCCATATCAGTAAGGTAGAAGGCACAACATGGAGACAAGATTGCATAGTGTCTTTGGGGTGCTACAGGTGTTTGTTATTTCTAGTTCATAAAGATCAAGGAGGAGGCCGCGCATGGTGGCTCACACCTGTAATCCCAGCACTTTGGGAGGCTGAGACGGGTGGATCACCTGCGGTCAGGAGTTCGAGACTAGCCTGGCCAACAAGGTGAAACCCCATCTCTACAAAAAATGCAAAAATTAGCTGGGCATGGTGGTAGGTGCCTGTAATCCCAGCTACTTGGGAGGCTGAGGCAGACAGAATTGCTTGAACCTGGAAGGAGAGGTTGCAGTGAGCCGAGATCGCACCATTGCATCCCAGCCTGGGTGACAGAGCAAGACTCTGTCTCAAAAAAAGAAAGAAAGAAAAAAAAAAAAGAATCAAGAAGGAGAGGTACCAAAGACAGAATGCATGAGAAGGCAGCGAAGAATCTCTAATACCATTTCAAAATTTACGTTTTTGCCCAAAGGGTATTTTTTAAATTTTATTTTTAAGTTACTACATGGTAAAATTGACTTTTTTCCTTTATTGCACAGTTTTATGAATTTTAACGCACTTATAGGTTCATGTAAATCACCAATCTAATCAGGATACAGAATAATTTCATAACCCCAAAAAAACTTCCTTTACAGTCACATCCTCCCCTAACACCCAATCCTGGCAATCACTAATCTGTTTTCCATCACTGTATTTTTGTCTTTGTGGTAATGCCATATAAACAGAATTATATAATATGTAACCTTATGAGATTGACTTTTTTCATTCACCATAATATCTTCAAAATTCATCCACACAGCTGCATGTACCAAAAGTTGGCCTTTTTATTGCTGTGTAGTATTCCATCGCATGGGTCTTTAGCTATTCCTCTGTTGAAAGTCATTTGTGTTGTTTCCAGTTTGGGGAAATTATAAATAAAGCTTCTAAAAACATTTGTGTACAGGTCTTTGTGTGACCATAATTTTTCATTTCTCTAGGGAAAACACCCAGGAGTGTGATTGCTGGGTCATATGTTATACATGTTATACATGTGTTTACCTTTCCAAGAAACCGCCAAACTGTTTTCCAGGATGGTTGTACCATTTTGCATTTGCATCAGCAATATATGAGCATTCCAGTTGCTCTGCATACTCATCAGTGCTTGAATATATTTTTTATGTCAGCCATTCTAATATATATGCGGTCGTTTGAAGCAGGGAGTGACATGATCAAATTGGGGAGAAAAACTTAAGGCAGGAAAGCTAGTTAGGAGAGTGATGCAGTCATGAAGGCAAGAGACATTGGCGGCCTGGACAGGGTGATGGCTACGGAGGTGAAGTGTAGGGAAGAAATACTCCAGAGAAGAATCAGTGGGACTGAGTTTGAGAAAAGAAGTCTAAGATGGCTTTCAGGTTTCTGGCTCATCAAGACCACAAGGTCCCTCCCACGTGGAACACAAGTTGGAATTCCAAATTGTTCGGAGCTGGGGTAAGTCAGCGGGGAGTGGAGCAGCCTCCCTCCCCTGACGGCTGTGAGTTTCCACGTGTATGATTGCAACAAACAGCTTGACTCCATTTACAAAGAAAAATTTACATCCCACTCTGTGGGGGAAGACGTGTCTATCTGCCAGCCTGTGTTTATAAACCTGCTGACAGCCCACAATCTGGGAGTGACCTTTGCTGGTTGTAAACACAAATGCAGATGTCCTGATAGTGAATCAGGCAAAGAGGCCCAAATGTGGAACAGCCAGGGAAGGAGGCAGAAAACCCTACCAAATGTCTGGATGAATACTGCCTCCTGCCTGGGGGTAAAGGAACTCCTCATTTCTACATTATTGCTGCATTTCAGGAGTTGTTTTCAGTTGGTTCCAGTTGTTCTTAGAACCCTTGTTGAGATTATCAGTTTTGAAGCCCCAGATGAAATAAAATGTGAATACCAGGAAATAAGAATGCTAACTAGAAGCTGTCACTTGATCATAATATTGGAAGCTTGCATTTAATATGAGCTTGGGTGGGCTGCATGCCAAGTCTCTGGCCATAAGGGAAAAGGGAACTTTAGAAAGGATACTCCAAGGCTTCCCCCTAAGAGAGGGATTCCAGGGTCTTCTGACCAGCCGAGTGCCAGGTCCCAAGCTAATGGAGGCTTTGCAGGACCGGCCTCCACCACGGGGAAGGAATTCTGCAAAGCTCCCTAGAAAGTTCCCTTCCTCACATTTCTATAACACCCACCTTTCTCTAAGAGCTCCAAATATTGTACCTTACTGCAGAATTTTCAGTATCCTTCTTATCCTTGCTTTTATCTGAACCTCAGAATAACTCCAATGTTATTATTCCACTTTTTCATTAAAGAAGCTGAGGTTTAAAGAGGATAAATGACTTTTCTAAGACCATACATCAGGTCAGTGGTAGAATTTAGATCCAAGCTTAGGTCTTGGATTCCACATCTAGAACAACCTTCTAGCATGCTTCATCACTACTTTTTCTTGGGAATGGCAATTTGGATGTCATCACAGCTTGTATAGAAGACTTCCGTTGGCTCGGTTGCTCTTGCCTCCACTTTCTGAGAACTGACCCCTTTCCTTCCTTTCCTGTGGCCACAGCAGCCATGTTTGTACATTAGGAAATGCACTGTCAACCCTTAGCTGATTGGTCCACAGTAGGCACGTGACCCCAGGTGAACCAATCAGAATCCTGCTGAGGGAATTCAGCGTCATGACTGAGAAAGTGAGAATAGGTTCTCTCTAGAGGACTGTAACACGTGACCTTTGACCTATCTTCCACTAATGTGGAATGGGAAATAGAATTCACAAAAAGAGAAAATTGAAGCCAAAGAACAGAGCAGATGACAGAAACAGAGATGGTGGAGTAGATGATTAGGAACCTTCTGGAAGAGAGGATCCATAGAAGCCAGTTCCTGGGGTCTCAGAGCCTGTCTGGTTCTTTTATTTCCTGAGGTTAGCATGTTCAGATCTTCTCTGACTTTGTGAGAACCTCCAATCCTGCCAATAAACACCTGCCTCTTGCCTTTTTTTGTCCTTCAAATCGTCAGAGTTGGTTTCTGTATCTTGAGGAGGAAATAAAGTCTTGATGAATATAGATCCTCCTGCTTTTCTTTACAGAACTGATCACCATGTTAAATTATCTCATTCACTTGTTGATTGTCTACTTCCTTTACTAGTGTGCCAGCTCTCTGAGATCAGGGTCCTTGCCTTGACTCTCCAAGCTATAGCCCCAGTGCCCAACCCCGAGCCAGGCATGCAGGAGGCTCTCAAAGCATAATGGTTGAGCAGATCAATAAGTGAATGGACTGAATATAGAGTCCCTTAGAAATCATCCAGTTCTATTACCTTATCTTTTAAGTGGAAAAGTAAGGCCTCAGAAGGGGGCGTGTTGGCTAAGTTCCCACGGTGTGTTTGCAGCTGACCTGGGAGTGGAATGCAAGCCTCTTGCCTCTCTGACCAGTGTTGGAGGAATAAGTTTCCCAGCATGGTAACAGCTGACCCCGGAGGTCAGTTGGTTCCTAAGCTCTTTGTGCCATGCTTAGAGCTTTCCTTGTATTGTCTCTTTTAAGCCACACACTTGTCTAGAAGATGGCATCACGACTCCCATTTTGCAAATGAGGAAACAGAGGCCTTGGAGGCATTGCACAAGTTTCCCAATGCTACACACTTGCCACATAGCAGTGCACTCTTCCCATGTCTCTTTGTCCATGATTTCTACCCTTTTGTTTTAAAATTGTGCATGGTAGTAGTGTCCTTGTGCTTGCCTTTGTGACTCAGAACCCCCACTCCATCAGAACTTTTACTTCCTGGGCCACCAATCCATACTATTATGCCATCTGTCTTACCTGTCAAATGTGTCTGTCCCACGTCCCATACCCTTGGAGGCTTACAGCCTGTGACTCTGCCTTAGAATGAATCTGTGCTAAGGTAATAATTCCTGGGAGAGGTTGATGGTGGCTCCTTTAAGAAGTCTTTGCATTTCAACACAGAACTTACAAAGATCCAACTCCTCCCAGCCTTTGAGGTAAGAATCCTACACTATGGCAGACCAGTGAAGGTGGAACTTTGAAGCTGGAGGCCCCTTAGACCCATCACATCATGTCTCAGGGACGAACACTTATTCTACCTACACAGATAGTCTTGTTTCTGGGGACACAGGAAAGAGCCTGAAATAGAGAAAAATTATTAAACCTGGGATCAGAAGACCTGAGTTCAAAACCCAACTCTACTCCTTGCTAACTATAGATGAGTTACTATACTTCTGTGAATGCCATCTCTTGCTTTTGTGTGCATGTAAATTTATGTGGTACAAGTGTCATTTTGTTGTATGCATAGCTTGCATAGTGGTGAAGTTGAGGCTTTTAGAGTACCCATCACCCAAATAATGTACATTATATTCATTAAGTAGCCTCTTGTTCCTCACTCCTCTCGCAACCTTCCAAATTCCCACCATTTCAAGTCTCTGTTGTCTATCATTCCACTCTATGTCCATGTATACACATTATTTAGTTCTCGCTCACAAGTGGGAACATGCCGTATTTGTCTTTCTGAATTGTTTCACTTAACATAATGGACTCCAGTTCCGTCTTTGTTGCTCCAAAAGACATGATTTCATTTTTTATGACTAAATAGTATTCCATGTTGCTTATGTGTCACATTTTCTTTAACCAGTCATCCACTGGTAGACACTTAGGTTGGTTCTATGACTTTGCTATTGTGATTAGTGCTGTGATAAACATACAGAATGCAGGAATCTTTTTTGCATAACGATGTATTTTCCTTGGAGTAGATACCCAATAGTGGGATTGCTGGGTCAAATGATAGTTCTATTTTTAGTTCTTTGAAAATTACTGTTTTCCATAAAGGTTGTACTCATTTACATTCCCACCAACAGTATATAATAGTTTCCTTTTCTTCATATTCTCACCAACATCTGTTATTTTTTGTCTTTTTAGTAATAGTTGTTGTCACTGGTATAAGATGATATCTCATTGTGGTTTTAATTTGCATTTCTCTGATGATTGGGGATGTTAAGCAGTTTTTCATATGCCTGTTGGCCATGTGTATGCCTTCTTTTGAAAAATGTCTATTCATGCCCTTTGCCCACTTTTTAATGGGATTATTTATTTTTGTTTTTGTTGAGTTGTTTGAGTTCCTTATAAATTCTGGATATTAGTCCCCTGTTGGATGCATAGTTTGCAAATATTTTCTCCCATTCTGTAGGTTGTCTATTCACTATGCTAATTATTTATTTTGCAAAACTGAGGATAACAACAATGTCTTATAGGAGTGTCATCCAGCAAAATTCTCGTAATAAAAAATAAGTGGAAAATAACTGTAGCAGACTTTTTGGACATTTATTCACAAGCATATATTATAAACTTCTACTATGAATCAGTCCTGTGCTAGATGTAGAAACCAGCCCAAAGTTATTGTCTTTTCTACCTTTGAGTTTGAAAAGGCAGAGACCAAAGTTTTCCTTACAAGTGCTGCTGGACTCTAGGAATGAAAGACCATTCCAGCAAAGGTAATTGGTTAAGTGTCTTAGCCACTGGAAGAGGAATTTGCACTTGGCAATTAAGTTTGCAAATATTATACAACCTTAGAGAGTGTATTTCTTCAAACTGATGTGTTCTTTTTCAAGTAATAATCAATTAGTGGGTGTTTCAATTGCTTAATTAGCTCTGCGTGTAAATTAATCTCTGCATATTGAAATTGCAAACCTTGTCTTGTAATGTTGGATTGTTTCTGAGGTAAATCAAATTACTATAGCCTCGGCAAAGGTTCTTAGTTTCAAGAGTCACCAAAAGCCAGCAGATTCCTTTAGCCACGTGAGTATGGGGACTTAGGGAGAATTTAGTATATGACAGTCAGTCTAATTATATTTACCCATAGAAAGGACTCCATGTCAGTTCTTATTTCTGCTCTCAGGCAAAATTGCCTGTTGAATGATTAAATTCTTTGAGCCATTCAGGTCTTATGCCCTTGATATTAATGAGGAATAAAAGATATGTTTCTCATTTCCCAAGCAGACATGAGAGCTGGCAGATGAAACCCATTCCTGCTTCATCAAGGAGGCGGGGAGGGTAAAGGAAAGGTGACCAGTCTGACTCTACCACCCAAGGGAAACTCTAACTTCTTCAAGAAGCCTCCTCTGACTATGGCCAGCCACAGTATCCTCTCCCTATCTCCAAGTCCCCCTAAGAATGTCGTAACCTAGCTCTCACCTGTTATACCCTATGATATGGGTTCATGGCACCGATACCCATTTGGAATAACACAGGCTTGGGTTCAAATCCAGACTGTGCTCTCTACTAGCTGTGTGACTCACCTCACTTGTAAAATGAAAGGAATAATATTCCACCTCCTCACTCAGCCCAAGTAAGGTTCAAATGGGAACAGCATTGTAAAGAATTTGGTAAGTGGTAAAGCACTTTGTAAATGGTATAGAAGTGTTGGTTATTTTGTGTTTCGTGTTATTTTCTCGTACCCTTCAAAAGCAGGGGCTGAGTTGCTGCTTTTCGCCCTCTTGAGTCCCCCCTCCCCATGATTGGCCCAGGACTAGTTTGCAGCACAGCTGAGTGCTCAGCAGATTATAGGAAGATGGGACATTCAACCTTGGCCAGTCTGCCTTGGAATTTTGTTGTGTGGCCCACGAACTCCCTCTCAGTTTGGTTTCCTGTAAGTTAGTTTGAGAAATTTGGGACAAATACGATCCTATCTCTGGAGCCTCAGATGCTTGAAGTTGCATAGACAGGGCTGCTCACATTAGTCAGATCCTACCTGCTTTTGTCATCACCCTTTAGACATGGCCAATGAAAACCTTCCCAATACAACTCAGCCAGCAGAAAATCCACCTTTAGGCCAGAATTATCATATTGACCTCCATCAGGGCCCTGTCTGCAGAGGCATGGCCACAAAGGCCTCTAATGACTCTGGAGAGCCTCTAGGACCTCTTTATGAAGCTGCAGTGACCAGTGTTCCCAGATGGACATCCTCCAAGACTGACTGCCAGAACTCTGTCCAAGTTGCCATGGATTAAGATTGGGGGAGGAGTCTGACACTCCAGTGGGAAGGAGCACTCCCTAAGGCAGGGATCCCATTCTGGCCCAGAACACTCAACACAATCCTGAGCACATAGAAAGTGCTCATAAAAACTTACAAGAATGGGGTGGGGGTGGGGAGAATAAACACAATAAAGCAAAAAGCAAACCTGTGAATGTGTAAAAATAAAGGCATTAATGAGCAAATGAATGAATAAATAGAAATAAAAGTGAAAGAGAGAATGAAAAAAGGAATGGATTTGAAAGATCAAAGCCAAGAATGAAGAACTCAGCTTTCCTGCTCCCACTTCTTTCTCTATACAAAGCATTCTTCTAAAATCTGAGAGCTTTGGGAGCCATGCAAGAATGACAGCATTTTTTTGTTACATCTAGGAATCCTCCTCATCCTTAGGGCCCAGGATATGTTTTCAAGTCATTGAGAAATGCATTTTCCACTTCTTTGTCAGCTATCTGGGAACACAGGGTGTTTCTACAGCCAAGTATTGCCTGTGTCTAGAATCTTCATTCAGAAGCATGTAACCCTCATCTGCCTGCACCACAAGGTGAGCAGAACTTCCTCAAGGGACAGCAACTTCCATGAACAAACACCCAGAGCTTCCATGAACACTTTGATGACGCAGAGTGGCATTCATCTGGGGCAGGTAACTGAGGGCTGAAGCTTTTCACAGGAAGGACAGGAAGAATAAACACCTTCCCTTCCTAATGCCAATTCCTCTTCCCTCGTTTTTAGAATGGAGATCTTCCTGGCTCTGTGTTCCCCATGCCTGGTGTTTATACTTAATTTCTTAAGCGACTATGCTTAGCACAGTCGCTTAAGAAATTCTGATAAGGGTCATGGTGAATACCTGGCCCAACTTAGGTGAAGTGTTGATGGAAGAATCCAGCCAGGACAGCACAAAGCAGCCCACCACATAGCACTGCACACCTAAACTCAGAGTTTTCTAGAGAAACCATAAACAATTAAAATTGTTTGCTTTAATCTCTCTCTGTGTCCTGCTCAAGGACAGAATGCATAGCCTGGCCTCTTTTCTAGCTGCTAACTAATCAGTTTACCCCTCCCCAGTGAAACAGACACACAGACACACACACACACACACACACACACCCCTGCCAAAAGCAAGATTCACTATTCCCAGATTCTCTGCTGGTTTTCCCCCTCTCTCCTCTCTCCACTTTCTTGTATGAATTTATTTTTTTTATTTTTTTGCTACAGTCCCCTATTTTCCCTCAGTAGGATGGGAGGGAAACATAGGATGTTTTGCCTGAACCTGAGGGACAGTTCCTGGAATGCTAGATTTTCACAGCCCCAGGCAAACCATGACAAGTTGGTCATCTTATCATTCACATGTGAGAAAATCTGTGTGCAAAATAACCAGCTGTCTCTAAATCACTGCTTGAGACTATTTAACATATGATGTACTTAAAACACTTATGGAAACATAGTGAATGTTCAACAAATGTTAGTTACTATTAGTATTTTTGTTGTTGTAATATTCTGGTTGTTCAAGTCCACTGTCACTCCCACCCCAGAGGTATTCCTTCATCCTCCCCATGCACACAACTCAGCAAAGTGTCTCCGCAGACTGTTTGTGATAGGTCAAACTGCATCATTTTAATTCAACAAAATTCACCGATCCCTACCCCATCCCAAACACTGGGCTGGACAGATATTTAATAGTAAACTGCAAATGGACTTGCTCTGCTGGCATAAGATTTACAGCAGCTGTCCCCAACCTTTTTGGCACCAGAGACTGGTTGCATGGAAGACAATTTTTCCAAGGACCGGGTGCAGCAGGGTGGTTATGGGATGAAACTGTTCCACCTCAGATCATCAGGCATTGGATTCTCATTAGGAGCGCACATCCTAGATCCCTGGCATGTACAGTATGGGAAAACTTTCACAATAGGGTTGTCACTCTTGAGAATCTAATGCTGCCACTGATCTGACAGGAGGTAGAGCTCAGGCAGTAATCGACCCAGGGGTTGAGGAGTCCTAGTTTACAGTTTAGTATGGAAGACGTTGAGTAGATAGACTCAATGTCTATCTAGTAGATAGTGACATATTGGAGTGAGAGCTGAGAAGGAGATACATAGGGTGCTATGTGAGAGCCTAACAGGGGATACCTCATTTGGTTGGAAAGTCAGACAAGGCCTTGCAGAGGAAGTCACATTTAAACTAAGACTAAAAGAGTAGTGAGAGGTAGGTAAGTAATGAAAGGTAAGTGATTCACTTTGCAAGATAAAAGCAGCCCTGCAAATTTTGGCTGTTCCTCAAATGTTTCAAAGTAATGAGCCAGAAAGTCTAGTTATTTAAGCAAAGCCAATGGTGAAAGCTGTAAAGTTGAAGAATTTCATGTAGCATAAATGATGATCCCATATTCAGCTGTTGTGCAAAGATTATCCTACACTCACGTGCCACAATTTGAACACCAGCAATTCATAAAACTCTAGTTTTAGGGCCAGGCACAGTGGCTCACACCTGTAATCCCAACACTTTGGGAGGCCGAGGTGACAGAATAGCTTGAGGCTGAGTCTGAGACCAGCCTAGGCAACATAGTGAGACCCCTGTTTCTAAAAAACATTTAAAAATTATCTGGGCATGGTGGTGCACACCTGCAGTCCCAGCTACTCAGGGGTCTGAGGTGGGAGGATCACTTGAGCCCAAGAAGTTGAGGCTGCAGTGAGCTATGATTGTGCTACTGCACTCTACCTTGGGTGACAGAGCAAGACCCTGTCTCTGAAAAGAAAATCTAGTTTTGTACAAGTGCTGGATTATGAAGGGGGTGCTCTTGACTTTAGAAAGGATTCTCTGCCTTTTTTGGAGGCATCCTGTGGACCACAGGGCTGTGTAGGGTAGAGGAAAGGGTTTGAAAATCAGGAGCAGAGGCTCTGGGGTCAAGATCTCATTTTGCTCCCTCCTAACAACGTGCCCTTGTGCTGATCATTTATTGCCCTCTGGGCTTCACCTTCTCTCTCTTTAAGTGGGTACCTTTCCCCCACGCCAGCTGCCTTGCAGGGCTTTTATGAGGAACAGATGAGTAAAGCCCTGGGAAAATGTTAGCTGTCAGCATCTATCTCTCTCTCCAAATTGTGAGCTACTTCAAGACAGAAACTATATGTACCTCAAACAGCTCAAACAACACAAGAGAATAGGGGATGTCTAAGAAGTGGTTGAATGGAGGCAAGTGGTATTAAGAGGCAGAATGATCACACAAGTTCTAGATTCAGAGAAGCCTAGGCTTGAATCTACACACTGCCTTTTTCTGGCTATGTGACCTCAAGTGAGTGACTGAAATCTCTGCCTCTGTTTTCCCAGAAATTAGATAGGAATAATAATGCCCACTTTTCAAAGCTGAGTTAAAGAATAAAGACAGTGAAAATAAAGGAGAAAGCATAGGGTTCAGATACTACTCTTAACTCTCAAGCCATAACTCTTTTTGCTGTTGTTGTTTTTGGTTGGTTTTTGTCATTGTTGTTGTTATTGTTTTGTTTGTTTGTTTTTTGAGACAGAGTCTCGCTCTGTTGCCCAGGCTGGAGTGCGATGGCGCCATCTTGACTCACTGCAACCTCCGCCTCCTGGGTTCAAGCAATTATCCTGCTTCAGCCTCCTGAGTAGGTGGGATTACAGGCACATGCCACCACGCCAGACTAATTTTTGTATTTTTAGTAAAGACAGGGTTTTAAGACAGGGTTTTACCATGTTGGTAAGGCTGGTTTCGAACTCCTGACCTCGTGATCTGCCTGCCTCAGCCTCCCAAAGTGCTGGGATTACAGGTGGCCCGGCCTTTTTTTTTTTTTTTTTTTTTTTTTTTTTTTTTTGTGAGATGGAGTCCTACTCTGTCACCCAGGCTGGAGTGCAGGGCATGATCTCAGCTCACTATAACCTCCGGCTCCTGGGTTCAAGCAATTCTCCTGCCTCAGCCTCCTGAGTGACTGGGATTACAGGCACCTGCCACCATACCTGGCTAATTTTTGTATTTTTAGTAGAGACAGGGTTTCATCACGTTGAATAGGCTGGTCTTGAACGCCTGACCTCAAGTGATTCACCTGCTTCAGCTTCCCAAAGTGCTGGGATTACAAGTGTAAGCTACCGCACCCAGCCTCAAACCACAAGACTTAAAATAACCCAAGCTCTTTCCTGCCTAAGAGTCTTTGCACATGCTATCCCCTTTGTCTGGAATGCTGTTCCTCCAGCTTTTTGTATGGCTAATCCTACTTATCCATCAATCCTCACCTTCAATGGTATGCCCTCAGTGAGGCCTTTCCTGACTGCCCCATTCAAATGGGGTTTCCTCTGCAAATAAATCTCTGTCAGAAAACTCCATTTGATTCCAGCATTAGTGATCTATTCCTATGTAGAAAAAAAATTACCTTAAAATGTAATAGCTTGAAAATAAGTATTTATTATCTTGCAGTTTCTGTGGGTCAGAGATTCAGCCTCAGCTTAACTGGGTTCTCTGGCTCAGCTTGCTCATAGACTGGAAGCAAGGCATTGACTGAGGCTGCGGTCCTCTCAAAGCTCAAATGGGAAAGGACCCACTTCCAAGCTCACCCTCCGTGCTGCTGATAGGCCTGGGGTCCTTGCTGGCCATTGGCTGCAGACATCAGCTTCTTGCCACATCGACCTTTCACAGGGATATGCACATGTGGCCCCTGGCTTCCATCAGAGGGAGGTGTGAGAGAGAGAGATTGCTGACAAGCAAAACAGAAGTCTCACTTTTTATGACTGCCACAAGGCGGAATCACTGGGGACCATCTTAGAGGCTGCCCACCAGGGTAACCTTTTTTTTTTTTTTTTTTCACGTTTTTGTAATTTTTTTATTTTTTATTTTTTATTATTATTATACTTTAAGTTCTAGGGTACATGTGCATAACGTGCAGGTTTCTTACATATGTATACTTGTGCCATGTTGCTGTGCTGCACCCATCAACTCGTCAGCACCCATCAACTCGTCATTTACATCAGGTATAACTCCCAATGCAATCCCTCACCCCTCCCGCCTCCCCATGATAGGCCCCGGTGTGTGATGTTCCCCTTCCCGAGTCCAAGTGATCTCATTGTTCAGTTCCCACCTATGAGTGAGAACATGCAGTGTTTGGTTTTCTGTTCTTGTGATAGTTTGCTGAGAATGATGGTTTCCAGCTGCATCCATGTCCCTACAAAGGACACAAACTCATCCTTTTTTATGGCTGCATAGTATTCCATGGTGTATATGTGCCACATTTTCTTAATCCAGTCTATCACTGATGGACATTTGGGTTGATTCCAAGTCTTCGCTATTGTGAATAGTGCCGCAATAAACATACGTGTGCATGTGTCTTTATAGCAGCATGATTTATAATCCTTTGGGTACATACCCAGTAATGGGATGGCTGGGTCATATGGTACATCTAGTTCTAGATCCTTGAGGAATCGCCATACTGTTTTCCATAATGGTTGAACTAGTTTACAATCCCACCAACAGTGTAAAAGTGTTCCTATTTCTCCACATCCTCTCCAGCACCTGTTGTTTCCTGACTTTTTAATGATCGCCATTCTAACTGGTGTGAGATGGTATCTCATTGTGGTTTTGATTTGCATTTCTCTGATGGCCAGTGATGATGAGCATTTTTTCATGTGTCTGTTGGCTGTATGAATGTCTTCTTTTGAGAAATGTCTGTTCGTATCCTTTGCCCACTTTTTGATGGGGTTGTTTGTTTTTTTCTTGTAAATTTGTTTGAGTTCTTTGTAGGTTCTGGATATTAGCCCTTTGTCAGATGAGTAGATTGCAAAAATTTTCTCCCATTCTGTAGGTTGCCTGTTCACTCTAATGGTAGTTTCTTTTGCTGTGCAGAAGCTCTTTAGTTTAATGAGATCCCATTTGTCAATTTTGGCTTTTGCTGCTGTTGCTTTTGGTGTTTTAGACATGAAGTCTTTGCCCATGCCTCTGTCCTGAATGGTACTACCTAGGTTTTCCTCTAGGATTTTTATGGTATTAGGTCTAACATTTAAGTCTCTAATCCATCTTGAATTAATTTTCGTATAAGGAGTAAGGAAAGGATCCAGTTTCAGCTTTCTACTTATGGCTAGCCAATTTTCCCAGCACCATTTATTAAATAGGGAATCCTTTCCCCATTTCTTGTTTCTCTCAGGTTTGTCAAAGATCAGATGGCTGTAGATGTGTGGTATTATTTCTGAGGACTCTGTTCTGTTCCATTGGTCTATATCTCTGTTTTGGTACCAGTACCATGCTGTTTTGGTTACTGTAGCCTTGTAGTATAGTTTGAAGTCAGGTAGCGTGATGCCTCCAGCTTTGTTCTTTTGACTTAGGATTGTCTTGGAGATGCGGGCTCTTTTTTGGTTCCATATGAACTTTAAAGCAGTTTTTTCCAATTCTGTGAAGAAACTCGTTGGTAGCTTGATGGGGATGGCATTGAATCTATAAATAACCTTGGGCAGTATGGCCATTTTCACGATATTGATTCTTCCTATCCATGAGCATGGTATGTTCTTCCATTTGTTTGTGTCCTCTTTTATTTCACTGAGCAGTGGTTTGTAGTTCTCCTTGAAGAGGTCCTTTACATCCCTTGTAACTTGGATTCCTAGGTATTTGATTCTCTTTGAAGCAATTGTGAATGGAAGTTCATTCATGATTTGGCTCTCTGTTTGTCTGTTACTGGTGTATACGAATGCTTGTGATTTTTGCACATTAATTTTGTATCCTGAAACTTTGCTGAAGTTGCTTATCAGCTTAAGGAGATTTTGGGCTGAGACAATGGGATTTTCTAAATATACAATCATGTCATCTGCAAAGAGGGACAATTTGACTTCTTCTTTTCCTAACTGAATACCCTTGATTTCTTTCTCTTGCCTGATTGCCCTAGCCAGAACTTCCAACACTATGTTGAATAGGAGTGGTGAGAGAGGGCATCCCTGTCTTGTGCCAGTTTTCAAAGGGAATTTTTCCAGTTTTTGCCCATTCAGTATGATATTGGCTGTGGGTCTGTCATAAATAGCTCTTATTATTTTGAGGTACGTTCCATCAATACCGAATTTATTGAGCGTTTCTAGCATGAAGGGCTGTTGAATTTTGTCAAAAGCCTTTTCTGCATCTATTGAAATAATCATGTGGTTCTTGTCTTTGGTTCTGTTTATATGCTGGATTATGTTTATTGATTTGTGAATGTTGAACCAGCCTTGCATCCCAGGGATGAAGCCCACTTGATCATGGTGGATAAGCTTTTTGATGTGCTGCTGAATCCAGTTTGCCAGTATTTTATTGAGGATTTTTGCATCGATGTTCATCAGGGATATTGGTCTAAAGTTCTCTTTTTTTGTTGTGTCTCTGCCAGGCTTTGGTATCAGGATGATGTTGGCCTCATAAAATGAGTTAGGGAGGATTCCCTCTTTTTCTATTGATTGGAATAGTTTCAGAAGGAATGGTACCAGCTCCTCCTTGTACCTCTGGTAGAATTCAGCTGTGAATCCATCTGGTCCTGGACTTTTTTTGGTTGGTAGGCTATTAATTATTGCCTCAATTTCAGAGCCTGCTATTGGTCTATTCAGGGATTCAACTTCTTCCTGGTTTAGTCTTGGAAGAGTGTAAGTGTCCAGGAAATTATCCATTTCTTCTAGATTTTCTAGTTTATTTGCGTAGAGGTGTTTATAATATTCTCTGATGGTAGTTTGTATTTCTGTGGGGTTGGTGGTGATATCCCGTTTATCATTTTTTATTGCATCTATTTGATTCTTCTCTCTTTTCTTCTTTATTAATCTTGCTAGCAGTCTGTCAATTTTGTTGATCTTTTCAAAAAACCAACTCCTGGATTCATTGATTTTTTAAGGGTTTTTTGTGTCTCTATCTCCTTCAGTTCTGCTCTGATCTTAGTTATTTCTTGTCTTCTGCTAGCTTTTGAATGTGTTTGCTCTTGCTTCTCTAGTTCTTTTAATTGTGATGTTAGAGTGTCAATTTTAGATCTTTCCTGCTTTCTCTTGTGGGCATTTAGTGCTATAAATTTCCCTCTACACACTGCTTTAAATGTGTCCCAGAGATTCTGGTATGTTGTATCTTTGTTCTCATTGGTTTCAAAGAACATCTTTATTTCTGCCTTCATTTCATTATGTACCCAGTAGTCATTCAGGAGAAGGTTGTTCAGTTTCCATGTAGTTGAGCGGTTTTGATTGAGTTTCTTAGTCCTGAGTTCTAATTTGATCGCACTGTGGTCTGAGAGACAGTTTGTTACAATTTCTGTTCTTGTACATTTGCTGAGGAGTGCTTTACTTCCAATTATGTGGTCAATTTTGGAATAAGTGTGATGTGGTGCTGAGAAGAATGTATATTCTGTTGATTTGGGGTGGAGAGTTCTATAGATGTCTATTAGGTCTGCTTGCTGCAGAGATGAGTTCAATTCCTGGATATCCCTGTTAACTTTCTGTCTCGTTGATCTGTCTAATGTTGACAGTGGAGTGTTGAAGTCTCCCATTATTATTGTATGGGAGTCTAAGTCTCTTTGTAAGTCTCTAAGGACTTGCTTTATGAATCTGAGTGCTCCTGTATTGGGTGCATATATATTTAGGATAGTTAGCTCTTCCTGTTGAATTGATCCTTTTACCATTATGTAATGGCCTTCTTTGTCTCTTTTGATCTTTGATGGTTTAAAGTCTGTTTTATCAGAGACTAGTATTGCAACCCCTGCTTTTTTTTGTTCTCCACTTGCTTCGTAAATCTTCCTCCATCCCTTTATATTGAGCCTATGTATGTCTCTGCGTGTGAGATGGGTCTCCTGAATACAGCAGACTGATGGGTCTTGACTCTTTATCCAGTTTGCTAGTCTGTGTCTTTTAATTGGAGCATTTAGTCCATTTACAGTTAAGGTTAATATTGTTATGTGTGAACTTGATCCTGCCATTATGATATTAACTGGTTATTTTGCTTGTTAGTTGATGCAGTTTCTTCCTAGCCTAAATGGTCTTTACATTTTGGCATGTTTATGCAATGGCTGGTACCGGTTGTTCCTTTCCATGTTTAGTGCTTCCTTCAGGGTCTCTTGTAAGGCAGGCCTAGTGGTGACAAAATCTCTAAGCATTTGCTTATCTGTAAAGGATTTTATTTCTCCTTCATTTATGAAACTTGGTTAGGCTGGATATGAAATTCTGGGTTTAAAATTCTTTTCTTTAAGAATGTTGAATATTGGCCCCCACTCTCTTCTGGCTTGTAGAGTTTCTGCCGAGAGATCTGCTGTTAGTCTGATGGGCTTCCCTTTGTGGGTAACCCGACCTTTCTCTCTGGCTGCCCTTAAGATTTTTTCCTTCATTTCAACTTTGGTGAATCTGGCAATTATGTGTCTTGGAGTTGCTCTTCTTGAGGAGTATCTTTGTGGCGTTCTCTGTATTTCCTGGATTTGAATGTTGGCCTGCCCTACTAGGTTGGGGAAGTTCTCCTGGATGATATCCTGAAGAGTGTTTTCCAACTTGGTTCCATTTTCCCCCTCACTTTCAGGCACCCCAATCAGACATAGATTTGGTCTTTTTACATAATCCCATACTTCTTGCAGGCTTTGTTCATTTCTTTTTCTTCTTTTTTCTTTTGGTTTCTCTTCTCGCTTCATTTCATTCATTTGATCCTCAATCGCTGATACTCTTTCTTCCAGTTGATCGAGTCGGTTACTGAAGCTTGTGCATTTGTCACGTATTTCTCGTGTCATGGTTTTCATCTCTTTCATTTCATTTATGACCTTCTCTGCATTAATTACTCTAGCCATCAATTCTTCCACTTTTTTTTCAAGATTTTTAGTTTCTTTGCGCTGGGTACGTAATTCCTCCTTTAGCTCTGAGAAGTTTGATGGACTGAAGCCTTCTTCTCTCATCTCGTCAAAGTCATTCTCCATCAAGCTTTGATCCGTTGCTGGCGATGAGCTGCGCTCCTTTGCCGGGGGAGATGTGCTCTTATTTTTTGAATTTCCAGCTTTTCTGCCCTGCTTTTTCCCCATCTTTGTGTTTTTATCTGCCTCTGGTCTTTGATGATGATGGTGACGTACTGATGGGGTTTTGGTGTAGGTGTCCTTCCTGTTTGATAGTTTTCCTTCTAACAGTCAGGACCCTCAGCTGTAGGTCTGTTGGAGATTGCTTGAGGTCCACTCCAGACCCTGTTTGCCTGGGTGTCAGCAGCGGAGGCTGCAGAAGATAGAATATTGCTGAACAGAGAGTGTCCCTGTCTGATTCTTGCTTTGAAGGCTTCCTCTCAGGGGTATACTACACCCTGTGAGGTGTGGGGTGTCAGACTGCCCCTAATGGGGGATGTCTCCCAGTTAGGCTACTCAGGGGTCAGGGACCCACTTGAGCAGGCAGTCTGTCCCTTCTCAGATCTCAACCTCCATGTTGGGAGATCCACTGCTCTCTTCAAAGCTGTCAGACAGAGTCGTTTGCATCTGCAGAGGTTTCTGCTGCTTTTGTTGTTGTTTACTGTGCCCTGTCCCCAGAAGTGGAGTCTACAGAGACAGGCAGGTTTCCTTGAGCTGCTGTGAGCTCCACCCAGTTCGAGCTTCCCAGCGGCTTTGTTTACCTACTTAAGCCTCAGCAATGGCGGGTGCCCCTCCCCCAGCCTCACTGCTGCCTTGCCACAAGATCGCAGACTGCTGTGCTAGCAATGAGGGAGGCTCCGTGGGCGTGGGACCCTCCCGGCCAGGTGTGGGATATAATCTCCTGGTGTGCCTGTTTGCTTAAAGCGCAGTATTGGGGTGGGAGTTACCCAATTTTCCAGGTGTTGTGTGTCTCAGTTCCCCTGGCTAGGAAAAGGGATTCCCTTTCCCCTTGCACTTCCCAGGTGAGGCGATGCCTCACCCTGCTTCAGCTCTCGCTGGTCGGGCTGCAGCAGCTGACCAGCACCGACTGTCCGGCACTCCCTAGTGAGATGAACCCAGTACCTCAGTTGAAAATGCAGAAATCACCGGTCTTCTGTGTCGCTCGCGCTGGGAGTTGGAGACTGGAGCTGTTCCTATTCGGCCATCTTGCTCCGCCCCTCCACCAGGGTAATCTTTGTAACACTTTTCCCAGTCCATGACCTCCCATCTCTGTCTTCCACTTCTTGGTGGCTTGACACCTTCTACAAGGCGGTAAGCTCCAAGAGGGTAGAGACCATGTAACAGACCAAAGGTAGGAGTTTAATAAATGTTGAATATTAAACTGTGCCACAGGCTAGCGGAGAGCAAGCCCCAGGCCCTGCCAGTGCAGGGGAGAGAGGCCCAGCAAGTTATGTCTTCACTGTTCTGTTTGGTTTGTTTTAACCTCATGAGGGACCATGACTCTTGCCTTGCAAAATGACTGAAGAATTTCTCAATTTCTGTGGAAAGATTTGTTTTGCCTTCTGGACCCCTGTCATAATTTCTGATATTATGCCAGTTTATCCCTCTGTGTGGGGAGGGCTGGGTGGGGCAGCAGGGGATCACCGACAGATAGTGGAAGGAGAAAAGTTATACAGGGCACAGTAATCCTCTGAACGGCTTTGACGAGGCGACCGGCAAGGGGCCTGAGAGCTAACTGTCTGCTGCCCGCTGCCCTGCTTGACAGATTGTTTGCCAAAGAGCCTGGCCAGCGGGAGCTTTGACCTTGGAGGGAGAGTGATCTGTCTTCATGGAAACACACTGTCATAAGCACATGTCTCAATTTCGCTTGGGAAGGCACCGAGGCTACACGAGAAGAGAGCCTTGGACGTGGTTAAGGAGGAAAAATGTGTGGCCCATACAGGGGCACAGAAGCAGCTAAAATTAACCCAGAGTGGCCCTGGAGGGCTTGCAAGAAATTAGTGCTTTTGCCTCCAGTGCTGGTGAGTCCTCAGTGAGGCCAGCAGCACAACCATGCCTTCCTTGGGGAACCAAAGTGCCCCTCACTTCCCTCATGGCCAGTCTCTCCATTTGTCACCAAGGACAAGTTTGGGGGATGGATCTCTGGAAACAGTACCTCTGACATCTAAGTCCCTCACAGAAACAAAAAAACATACCCTGGTGTCTGTATCATCCTGAAGGTCAAGGAAGTGATGCCCTAGGGAACAGGGTGGGTGATAAATCTGGTGTCTGCACAGTCGCCTTTCTGAGGACCTGGCTGAGCCTTTCACCTCTGTCTGTGCTGACAGCTCCAGGGGAGATTTATCTGCCAGGATCCAGGGCTGCTGCAGAACCAGCAAACTCATGAATCTGGAGGAGCAGCATTGACTGAAGCCCGGTGTGTGCTTATTAAAGAAGAGAAAGGGACAGGAAGAAGAGCTCAGAGCTCCTGCCAGGCCCTGGTTTTGAGTGACACAGGATCAGGGTATTATGGGATGGCTGGGCCTGGTTATTTCGGGATGAATTGGACAAATAGATAATGTTCGTAGGGAGAAAATAAAAGCCAGGGGTGCTCTGAGAAGCTGATCGTTGGCAAATAATAAAGAGATATTCACCAGGGATGGGAGAGGCAGGTGAAGGGTTTCTGAAGGACTGGCCAGTGGCTCACAGCCCACAGGCAAACCAAAAGGCTGTGCTGGCCAATGATACAAAATCCCCCGCTATGCCTGGGGGCACTGGTGTGGGACACGGGGACAAGGCACAGTAAAGAGAACAAACCTCAGTCCTTCTGAGGTGGGGCCAGGGCCAACCTGTCTAGAGGCAGGGGGCTGGACAAGATGACCTCCAGGGAGATTTTTACAAGATAGCTGGATATATCTCCTTTTTTTTTTTTTTTTTTTTTTTTTTTGAGGTTGTTGTCTTTTCTTGTCTTCTGTACATGTTTGATTGCTTATCAGAGCCATTTTTGGGCACTAAATGTTAGGAGGCCAAAGATCCAGTCCTGAGTCTTTAAAAGGATGATGTTTTGTGTGTTTATGTCCTTTTATTTCCACATTCCATGAGATGGGTGCAGACATGGTAACGCACAAGCTCAGCCTCAACACAAGCCGACTGCTCAGCTCTGACACCAGCCAGAGACATCATGGGGCTCAAAGCAGCTCCACAAATGGGTCCCCGCCCTAGAGTCCTAATGGAGCCTAAGAAAGGAGAGTCCCATGACTAATTCATCAGGGTTTGTTCAGGGAAGCAAAGGAGAGTTGAGAACATCCCAAAACATTCACTCAATGTGAACAGCATAACACACAATCACCAAGTGTCACCGAGAGGTTTACTCAATAGCTGACAATCACCAAACATCACCCAATGTCACCACTAGAAGCCAGGCACAATCCAACCGGCCCACAAGAGCTTCCCCAAGTGCAGGTATCTGCTCTGCACAACATCTGTCCTCAACATGATTTTACCCCCTTCCCTGGGATGATATTGATCTGGTCACACTACTGCATCCTGGAAAATAATTTTTATTCTTTGACTAGGAGTGTTCTTATCTTCTATAAAGGTTGAAGATTAGAGTAATTGAAGCTCTGTGAACAATGGTTAACTAGCTATTAATATTTCAAAAGGAAATACCACTTTGAAGACCAACACCTCAAGGGGCAATGTCATGTAAACTCCACTTATATTTATGGCAAAACCCACCAAGTTCTTCTTCTGCCTTTCTTCTGGCATCAGAAAATTGTGTATGCTAGTTAATCAGTTTCCGAATTTATAAGGTTTCATACATCGCCAATGTTCAAAGAATTGAAAAAGCTAAAATACACTGACTCTCAAGTTTCATCACCAGATAATTGATACTCTGGGGCTTGGGTTAGCCACATCTTCTTAATTACAGGAGAAATCGTACTTCTGGATATTTATGTGATATTCCCAATTTTAAAATGTAGACAACTGAAGTTGGTGTTTTGCACCACCATGGAGGTGATGTGATCACCACAAGGAAACAAAACGTGACTGAGTGTGAGATTCAGCCCACTGGAAAGTCAGTTAGAACTGATTTGGCATCCCGGAATTTCTGAATGATTCATTGTGATTTTTGTTTTCTGATTGCTTGGATTGTGAACTTGATTTTTTTTTTTTACATTAAATGGCCACAAACAGATGGCAGAGGGGAGAGAAGGGAAAGGTTGAAAAGAAAGCAGCATAACTGTAGGAAAATCCCTTCCCCTCCTTATAAAAGAACTTTAATGAGCCTTAGATGTCATTTGCGGTGTGAAGGTTCAGTGGCAGGTAGATTGAGAGAGAAGAGCAGGGAGAAAAATGGTGATTTTCCAGGCTGGACCAGGGCTGCGTGGTCCCCCCAGAGACCCTCTGTGAAATGACAGTTGTTTGTTCTGCAGAGGTTTCTCTTCCACTGGCTGGCCATGAACAGTCACTGACCCGCAGAAGAAAAGGTCCTCAGGTCACTCTAATCTATGTACTACACACCAATCAATAACACAGGAGTTACACCCCTACTCGTAAACATGTAACTCAATCAGCACTGGGAAGGTAGGGGCAAAATTTGTCCCCGAAAGCCTGCTGTGAACAGCAGAAAATGTGGGTGATTTCATTATCTGAGATTGCTTTGTCATATTTCTGCTGAACCAAAGGATAACTGAAATAAGCATTAATAATTCAGCGCCCCGGCCAGGGCTGCAGGAGCTCTGGGCTCTGCCCCTCCCACCCCTGGGCTCCTCCTGAGTTTGGATGCAGAAACAGCCTGGACCCCTGTGGCCATGGGGAGCCCCAGAGGCAAGGTCTGTGTCATTCCCCAAAGCCACTCGAACCTGAAGGATATGCTGACCCCCAAAGGAGGCTGAGTACTTGTGGAGCAGCAGTGGGTCCAACCCCAGTCCCAGCCCATGGTCAGGCCTCCTGGGCAGGGTCTAGAAGCTCCGAGAAAGGGAGTGTTTTCCAAGCCAGGAGAAGCAAGAACAAATGGAAATTCTATTTGAAAGATGATGTGTGTGTTTTGGAGGGAGAGACTATGGATTTGCAAATCCATTGGTGATGCAGAGTGGTAAACCTTGTGAGCTCAGTACATCAGTTTTGTAAACATCAGTCAGACCATAATGCATACTGTGAAACTCATTTTTATTTTAAATAGAGTCCAGCACAGAGCTGCTTTAAAAAGGGGGTGGGTTGTTTTATTCTTCTTTTTATGCTCTTTTCTTCTGAGATGGCCATGGGTTTTCTTTTGACCCAAGGGATAGGTTAGGGTGAATATTTGGAAAAAAACCTTTTCTTCTTCCATGTCTCTTTTCCCACTTCCCTGTCCTTGTCCTCCACTTTCTGTTTTCTTTTTCTCTTTCTCTCTCTTTCTGTTCCTTTTCTTCTGTTTTACGCTATTGATTAGCCTTCTTGTTTTAACAGAATTTTAGCAAGCCAAGCCCCAAACCCCGAGAGACTTCTGATGCCAGGGCTAAGAAATCCAGATGCCTATGGGGCCAAGCAGATCTCATAAACTTGTAAAGTGGTCAGGGCCTACTAGTGAGATTATACACTAGTGAGAAGTACTACTGTGGACAACTGAATAGCATGTGTCCCCTGCCTAAATACATTCAAATTTTGTATTTTTAAATTTATTGCTGGCCAAACAAAACACATTTAGGACCTGATGTGGCATGTGGGCCCCCACTTTGAGACCCAATCAAAGTGGTCCCCTTCCTCACAGAAGATGAAATCGTGGACAGAGGAGGGAACATGATTGGCCCAGAGTCATGCAAGAGGTGGAGTCTCCCAGCTTCCAGGTTGTGTTCCTTACCAGAACACCTAAGCTTCCTTCCTCCACACCCTCCTTCCGTGCGTTGGTTCATTTACCTGTCTATTTGTTACCCACTCCCAGCCCCTAGCACTGGGGCCCCAGATAAACCAGCCAAGACCTTTGCCCTTCCAGGACCCTCAGTCTGTCTCTGGAAGGTCACATGATGCTATTCAGTGTGACAAGGGCCAAGGCAGGGTCATAAGCTGTCTACCTGGGATCCCTACCAGCAACAAGGAGACTCCCTGCCAGGCCTTAACCCAGGGCTTTCCAGGGCCCCCTTCTCTCTGACCTTGGACTGTCACCTGGAAACCTCAGGTTCTTTTGCCCAGCTCCTGAGTGGTGAGCCTAGGCAAATATCACCATCAAAACATCCACTCACCACTCCACCTTGAGGCCAGTCTTGGTGTTCCGGTTAGCAAGACTGTCCCAGCCCTCCCATTCCAGGTGCAGGACTGGAAAAATCTGCCCAGCTCACCCATGTCCTCTGGGCCCAGGCCTCTGACACCCAAAATTCCAGCTGTATTGAAAATCACAATGTGTCCTCAGCATGGCAGAAACATGACCTGAGCCCAGGCTAGAAGGTCAGTTCACCTGGTCTTTATTTCTCAAACCACTAGGTCTCCACGCTTTGAGGGACTCTCTCCCTTGCGAGCCCCAGGCACTTAGAAAAGGCACAATCTCATTCACTCACTCACTTACTCACTCAGACATTCATTCAACAAGCATCTTCCAAGTGCCCCCTGTGTCCTAGACCTGGAAATGGATGAGATCCAGACTCTGTCTCAAGCACCCACTGTCCTGGGGGAGATGGCAGTCACCACCACTCTTTCTTGGGGTCCTGATGAGAAGACCAGGGTCTCGGGCCTTCTTTTAAGCTTCTCTCCTTCTAACTTCATCTCAGACAGTCTCCCAGCCCCCTTCAAATTCTCATTTCTTTACCTCTCACCACAGCCCCTTGAGGAACACTGGGCTTCTAATTAGCCCCATCTTACAGATGAGGACACTGAGGTCCAGAAGGGAGAAATGATCCACTCAAGTTGCAGAGGTGGGAGGTAGAGCTGGATAAGGTCCCAGTTTCTCCAGATATCCTTGGAGAAGAAAGCAGGATGTTCTGGAAGGAAGAGGTGTGGAACCTTGGCACACAGGTACATCCTCATATCTATTTTAAAAAGCCATAACCTTGAGGCAATGATACAGGTCCAGAGGGAAGACCTATAGTCTGTTGTCCAAGCCTTGAGGGCAGTCAAGCATTTCGGGAGAGAATTGGTTAAAGTCATAACAATCCCAAACACTATCTGAATACTTACTCATTACTTAGTATTTAGTAAGATATCAATATTGAGTTCTAAGGGATTTACATTTAATCTTTATAACAACCACATGGAGATTGGCATGACTTTAACCCTGCTTTGCAGTGAGGAAACTGAGGTACTGAAAAGTCACCTGGCACAGCTAGGAAGGGAAGGAGAATGACTGAGGCAGGGAATGAGACTTTCAAGACCAATGCTCCTAACCACTCAAGCACATGGTTTGGCAGAGTGTGCCTTCCCATTTTGAAGAAGTGTTGATTTACAAGGTAAAGAGAGAAGTCACAGATTGGTAATTGCCAAGGAAATGCATGGGAAGCCATTCAAATAGATGTCAGCGTGAAAACTCAAGAAGATAGATTTATTCTGCTGCTGCAGGACAGGAGGGCTGAGCCTTGGTGATGACCAGCTGTCATTTGGGGAAGACTTCTTCAGAGAGAAGCAACTGAGAAATAGATCCACACAATTGAGTGAAGGAGGACTCTTTTGGCAAATCTCAAAAACAAGCTCCAGAAGCCCCCACAATCTCTCCGTATTTATGCTCCATGTCGTGTCCAATCTGCCCTCTCCAAGCCTCATATTGGAGACACGCTTCTTTGGTTGAAGTGCTGTTGCCTGTTAACATGCATTACCCCCCAGAACAGGTAGCCTGCTAAACCTTTGTCAGTTATACAAGTTATTCACTGCTAAACTACAAAGTACCATGAAGGTAGTGTCTTAAAGCAGCATATATTTATTATCCCACCATTTCTGTGGGTGAGGAAACTGGCCCAGCTTAACTGTGGCACATCTCTGCCACAGGCTGTCTCACAAGGCTGCAGTCCAGGTGTCAGCCAGGGCTGGGGTCTCATCTGAAAGTTCATCTGGGAGGGATCTGCTTTCAAACTCAGAAGCTGGTAGGAATCCTTGAGTTGTTGGGTTACTACCCCTTTGTAACAAAAGAAGTAAGGCTCCGAGGATGAACTGTCTGCCCCAACTCCCCAAGCACATCTCCAACCCCCACTGCCAGGTAGTGAGTTGGTCCTTCTGAAGATGCAACATCAATGTCCCAAGACTGTGGATTATTGGCTGAGAGCTTCTGTTTCCTGCTGGTTATTACACAGACACCAACCTCAGCTCCTTTCCACATGGGCTTCTCCAACATGAACACTTGCTTCACCGAAAGTGTGCAAGCTGATAAGGCAATAGAGAGACTCTGCTGGCAAGTCAGAAGCTTCAGTGATAGCTTGTAATCTAATCATGATGGTGACAGCCCCTAAACACTGAGGTTTTCTGTTGCTCAGAAGCAGGTTACTCCAGGGGACAGGATTACATGAGGCTGTAAATATCAGGAGATGGAGATCACTGAAGTCATCTTAAGAGATATTTACCACATACGTCATCATTATATTAGTGTAAATTAGTTCATCAGCCTGTTACAGCAAAATGGTTAGGTGACAGCAAGGGGATTTTTGACAAAAGAATGAAGGAAGAACAATTCTGGAATCTGGGGTTGGCCTTAGCAGGGTGGGTCTGGTGAGCAAGATCTGAACTAACAATAAACCAAATATGGGTTTCCCTGGACCTCACATCCCTATTAGTAGGCAGGTGGAGGCAGAGAGAACTGGACCAGTCTCTCTGGTTTTTCTCCACTCATCGCTATGCCATGGCTTTGGCACTAAGTCGAGAACTGAATATCCCATGGTGACGAGATTGGCACTGTGCCTGCATTGTCATTGTCACCAGAGCATCCTGTCCCTCCATGCCCTAAAGGACATCAAACTCTAGTTGCCTGTATATTTCACCTCCAAAGCCCATGCAACAATATTGAGTGGTTTCCGGGGTCTGCTGCTAAAATCCTAGGCTCAACACGGTGAGGATTAGCCTGGTCACTTACATTTTGGATGCTGTAGTTCCTTGAACTTTCAAAGCCACAGCATTCTCCTTAGAGAGATTATATAAAGGAACACTTACTTATTAAAAGACTCTGACAAAGACACATCATTATTCAAGAATGGTTTAACTAAGGCTTAATAAAGACAACAATGAAAAGATATTAACTCATTTAGCTTATATTTGAGAAGCTGACACATCTTAGATGTAGAGCTTTCTTTCAGCATCAGTGATGGATTAAATCTGTTTGCATTGGAAATTGGCTAATGTACTGATGCTCAGAAATCTTGTGCTAACGCCAAGACATTGACCCTGTCTAAATGCATAAACCACCTCCCTACCCACAAAGCTCACCACTACCCAAGCTAGACCCTTCAGAGGCTGAGACATGTTACACATAGAGCCAGGAGTCTGTTTCATTCCCCTTACATTGCAACTTACAATTCTTGTGCATTTATTTTAAGCAAATTATTCAGCCAAGTTGACAAGCATGAAAAAAACATGACCTACCCTGGGTGTTTCAAAAGAGATTTTCTCCCAAATATGATTCATTGTGCTCTGATCTCTCACTGTATTTTTATCAAATGTTCCATGCCAGCTCTTAAAAGGACACTGTCAACTCCACTGGTTATGGCTGATTTCTTTAACTCTGTTGTCAAATGAATCCCTTATCAACCTGTAACAGAAAATCCACCTTCCAGAAGCTCCAAGAGATGCCCAAACGAGCCTCTGGGAGTCTAGAGGCAGATCACAAAGACATTTAATGACTAACATGTACCAAGTAACCATGATATGCCAGTCCCATTCTAGGTACAATCAGCACTAACAATGGAAAGGGTGTATACGGTCCCTGATCTTGTGAAGGTTACATCCTAGAAGGAAAGAAAGACTGTAAACAAATAAATAATTCGATAAATAAAATAACTGGTCGGGCACTTTGGCTCATGCCTGTAATCCCAGCACTTTGGGAGGTCGAGACAGGCAGACGACCTGAGGTCAGGAGATTGAGACCAGCCTGGCCAACATGGTGAAAACCCATCTCTACTAAAAATACAAAAATTAGCCAGGCATGGTGGCGGACGCCTGTAGTCCCAGCTACTCGGGAGGCTGAGGCAAGAGAATTGCTTGAACCCGGGAGGCAGAGGTTGCAGTCCGCCAAGATCGCGCCACTGCACTCCAGCCTGGCGACAGAGTGAGACTCCGTCTCAAAAAAAGAAAGGAAAAAAAAAACTGTGGACATTGATACGTGCTTTGAGGAAAATAAAACAGGGTGATGCGATAGAAAGTCTCACCAAGGTGCGCCATTTGAGCAGAATCCTGAGGAAACAGGGGTCTAAGACGGTTCTATAAAAGGAACATTCCAGTAAAGGACCAATTGCTCTCCATCTCACATATTTGCGGATGCCACCAATCAAGCTGGATCAAGTTACTGCCTTCAGAGTTTGTGTGACAGGAAGAGCAGCTCTTCCCATGGCCAGAGAGGAATGGAATGATCTACAGAGGAGGATCCTGGCATGTGACCCTTGTCTTCCCCACAGAAAGCATCAAGGGTGTTGGCAGCAGGGAACACTCTGGGGTATTACCACATACCCCAGAATCTAGCTCAGAGCTTAGCACAAAGTAGGTACTATAACTAGATGAATAAGAAAATGAATGGTAAAGGAGAAAAAGGGGAAAAGAAGAAATACAACTAGCTAGCCAAAAGGTCATATAACTGATCCTTAGTATGCAGGGCCAACTGGGTAGGGCACACCTTTCTTCTTGATAATTATTAACTACCATTCATTTTGCACTTATTATGCTCACTGCATTCATTGAGCTCTTTGGTCAGCAATCTATATGTACTATGTATTTCAATTCTTGCAAACCTTTTTGAGAGAAGTAGTATTTCCTGTCACACACAAAGATATTCAATCATGCTGATTCACCACACTAACCCATCTCACTTGCAAGTGGGCATGAGAAATTATGGAGGATAAAAGTTGGGGCATTTCATGACAATTCCATATCCCACCTTGACTATGATTTCATCACATTAGTGGAGAAGTCTTAGGAGAAATTGCTTCGATTGGCCTCACCGTGTTCATACTCCCAGGTTGGTGACTCTGTGACTTTCCCAGTTTTCTTCCACTTCATTTATTTATCCATTTATTCAAATATATTTATTGAGCACCTATTATACACCAGGCATTATACTGGAGATACACAGGTAAACAAATCAGATTAAAAATTCTAGAACCACTGTCCTCCTCCCACCCAAAAGGCAATCCTTGGCACAAGAACAAGAACAAAGCAGAGAGGCTGGCAAACAATAATTCATGTCTATTTCCTATTCTCCTCCTACATCCACAGCCCAGACATCTCTAAAAAAATATGGGCACTCTTTCAACCAACTGAACATGGCAGGGAAACAGGTGGGTAAGAAGGGGACGGAAGAAGCACTGAGCACAAATCCGACAAGACAAAAAGCAAAGTCTTAGCTGGGTCCAGGACTGGCCTCTTTGTCCATAAGAGGGAAGATGCAACAGCAGCTAATCTCCTCTGTGGCTAAACTTGGTGGCTGGACTCACCAGCTGGCTTTCAGAATAATTCAGATTCAAAACAACACCCTCCCCTTGTCTACACTGCCAGCCTGAGGCATCCCTCTGTTTCATCTTCCATTCACTTTCAGTCCCAACCCATTTCCTGGGCCACCCATGAGCCTTCCCTCTCCCAACTGTGTCTTCTCCATGTTGCCATTGGATTTCTCTCCCAATTCTGTTTTGGATTGCAATGACAAAAATAGGAAGGCTTCTTCCTTGATAGAGCAGCAGAAAAAAAAATGTTGTTTACTTGAGAAAAACAGCTCTCTTGGAAGGAGAGATGGAGCACGCAGGAATCAGACAAAATAGCCAGGACCTTTCTCTGCAGGCACCTCTCCACCTCTCGGGTGAACTTGTTCTTCATCGTGGCCAGGTAAATTGCCCCATTTTCTGCCAAGAAGAAGGCACAGTGTATGTAGTTGTTGCGCTAGTGTGTGTCCCCTCATGAAGGACCTCATACCTGTCTCTGGGACAGGAGATGGCCTCTCTCCAGTTGCTTCTATCAATTTTCATGCTAACTCAACTCCTCTGGTCTTTAAACCTCAAACAATTCCAATACTCTCTTCTTATATATTTTCTGCACTTTTGAGCACCTCATCCTAATAATCCGTCATCACCACCTATTAGCTGAGTGATCTTGGGTGAGTTACTAAACACTTCTGGGCATCATTTATCTGTCTACATAGTGAAAATAATAATACTTCATTCCAGTTACTGAGAGTGGGTTCAGATCTCTTTGCACAATTCCTGGCACCTTGGAGTCATAAAACTGGTGGTTCTCAACTCTTGAGTGTGCATGAGAATTACCTAGGGAGCATTTAAAAATATTGATGCTTGAGCCCCAGCTCAGACTCATGAAATTGGAATCTCTAGGAGTGGGAGCGTGGGCATCAGTATTTTTTACGGCTTCCAAGGTGATGCTAATTTGCAGCTAGAAAAGACAGCAGCTTCATTAAATAAAGGCAGCTATTATGGTTGTTGCTGTTGCTGTTTCAATACACATTGTCCAGATGCAAACCCAAAGGTATGTGGAACTTCTAGGAATAAAGACCTGCTCGAATCAAATCGGTGGAGTGTTTGTGATTCTCAGCCAAGCCCCCTCTCATCTTCCAGAGAGAACTAAATGAACCACAGGAGGCCATAGCCCATGGCACAGTGTCTTAGGTAAAAGGCACCTAATCAAAAATTTCAGGGATAATTGGCAAATTGGCTCTTCATAAGAAGGAGGTAATCTGAATTAAGCGCCATGAGTTAGTGGAAGAGATGCCTGTGGCTCTGGCTCTGGGCTCCTGCCGTATCTGCATAAATGAATCTGTCCCAGGGATACACGTTTCTTCCCCACGTGACCCTGCAAGCAAGTACTGCTCCACATCTGAGTTCAGCAGGTGAAGGCATTGAGAGGAGAACCCATTTGACAAATGTGAATTCCAAAGCCATAGCCACTTGATCTGGAGTAATGGGAGTGAGAACCTTGGAGCCCACACAAACCCAGGCAGGCTAACGTGGAAGTGAATCCCGGGAAACAAAACAGGCTCATGTTCGATTTGTGATCTCATTGAAACAAGCTGCCCATCTTGTAACATTGCTGTCTTATGGTAGGATTTATGACATCAATGTTTGCAAAGGCAATCTCAAAAAAAATAAAATAAGAGGAAAGGAGATTTTAAAAAGGAATGATCTCCTTTCTCTGTGTTCCTTTACCTCTGAATTGGAGTTAAAGCCCTCATTATTTCATTAGCTGGTCTCATTCCCTCGATGGTAACTGGGTTCATGAGCATTTGATTTAAGCTGCAATTAAAAGCCCCAATCATAGAAATACATTTTCAGAAGATAATTGGGTGCATTATGCCAGCTTGTTGGCCTGTTAGGCGGCTCTAATTGTTGGCCAGTAAATTAAAAGCAAGTGTAAGTAAATAGTTCATCCAGAGATACATGAACGAGAAAAAAGTTGAGTTCCTATTGATCAAGGACTTTGCCCTCTGCCCTAAATAGGGAGCTTGCCTGTGCTCAGGATCACAAATCCGTTACTCTGGGGTAAAAGATATATAAGTAGCAGGGCATTTTAATTGCTTTGCACACATTAGAATAAAGATATCTTCAGAGAATTTTTTATCTTGCTTTTTTCCTTCCACACCCTACTTCGTTCTTTCCTTTTTCTTCTAGTGAAGCCCCCAAAATGAGCCACAAGATCTTTATTTCTTATCTTTCCTCTGTACTCTCATAATGGTACCTCCCATAGTAGCAGCTTGAGCTGAAGAAACTTTTTACATTACTTTTTCTCCTGGAAGGCTGCAGAGTGGTCAAAAGACAGACTAAGTTGCCTCTGCAGTCTGAGTTCCCCTTCACTAGGGGAGAGAGGGTAGATAGTACCTTGAGTAGTAGAAGAGATTTCAGACATTGAATAGGGGAGGTTACAATATATATCAGAAGAGGCTGACTGATTTGTACCATTCTTCTAGCAAATTGCACCCCACTTTTCTTTTCAGAAAGCTCCCCTGTCTCCTCCCAGCTTATATAGATTGGGAATTATAGTAGATCCTACTAGCATTTGCAAGTATCAACCCACCTTTGTCTCTAAGGGAGGTGTGTACTTCTCAATGCCTATGATACTGTCTTAGCTATGTGGCTGACTTTGGCCAGTAGAATCTGAGTGGTCATGACATAGACCACATCTCAGCAGAAGCTTACAATTTATTGTGTGAGACATCTCCATTTCCTGTTCTTCCCGTCCGCCTCAATAGTGATCTTATTGCCTTTTAAGGCTGTTCTATAGCCTGAGTGAGAAGTCACAGGATGGGGAGCCTGGCAGAGCCAAACAGAGCCACAGCAGCTGCAGCCAACCAACAGCCATCAACATTTAACAAGAGAGGAAAATGCAGAGTCAAGCCAGCAAGAAGTGGTGCATGGTCTGGGGCTCTGGAATAGAAGGCGGCAACCTTCCCCTTAGGGTGTGAAGCTGTAATTGAGGAATATGAACCCACTGTCCCTTACTTGCCTTCACATAGGTTGAAAATAAGACCCAGATGTGGAGGAAAACCAGCCTGAGACACAGGAAATCAGGCCTTGTGGGATCTGTTGAGCTTCAACCAAACCCTGTTGAAAGCAGGCTCTCCCCTGAATGTTTCTGTTATGAGGCCCAATTTCTTCTTTTGCTCATGTCTGTTTGCATCCAGTTTTCCGTCACTGAAACCTCAAGAATTTTCACTGAAACGGATTCCAAACCTGAGGTCTCACTCTCTCAACCTCCCCCATCATCCCCTCTAGAGAGGAAGGAGCCCAGGGTCTCAGGAGCAGTGGCACCAACGCTCAGCCAAAAAAAAAAAAAAATCCTGAGGATGCAGGAACTTAGAAAGCCATAGGATTAGCCCTGCCTTGCAGTTGTCCAAGGCAGAAATTTGAAGGATGGATCCCAGAAGACTCAGCTGGAGATAAAAACTTTTGTAAAAGCCCAAGGGGGATTTGATGTTTCACCTGTAGCCTTGGAGCCGCAAACCGAAGCCTTCTCCCCAGTCCAAATCATCAATCATCATAGCAAACAGCATTGGACACTAAGAGACTTGACTCAGCCTGTTCTCTAGTTTTATTTCTAAAAGCATCAATGACAATTTGATTTACATGATTAATTTCTTCACCAATAGCCATTTCTTCCTGATTTAAGTCAGAAACTAAATAATACAAACTGACTAAAACATCATTGCAGAATCAATAAAACATCCCCAACAGATAATTATAGCATTAATGCACTTATTCTCCAGTTGGTACATCAATCATAATTAATGGGGATGAGTTGAAATGATTTTAATCAAAGGCATTTGAATTCTGTTGCCCTGAGTCATAGAATACTGTAGCATAAGAGCCCTAAAAGCTAAGAGACTAGGGGTTCTTCAGATGGGGTTTGCTGGGATCCCAGGGGTCTTTAGAAGCACTTCTTGGGCCACTGTAGGAAGTAGTGGGAGGAGAGAAAGCTCAATAGTCAGAGGCCCCAGGATTTCCAGTCTCGCTTTAAACAAAATGTTCTTTGAATATTTATTTATTTGAAAAATGTTTTTGGCTACCATAGTCATAAGAAGAAGAGGAGAAATAAGGGAACAAATAAGAAAGGAACACAGAAGGAAGAGAAGGAGTTTAAAAGATGCTAATCTAGTCCAACCTCCTTATTTTTCAAATGGGGAAACTGAGACTCAGAAAGTGGGAGAGATTAGTTCAGGGTCACACAGATGCTGAACAACAGAACCTTGATGGAAATCCACATGGTTAACTCCAAGCTAATGTGTTTTTAACTCCAAGCTTACATTTTAGCTTTTAGGGACAATGGATTCATTCCATGGTGGAAAGGATTTGGGAGAAGATTGCTCCCAAGACATCATTAGGAAGGACTCCTGCCCCTGGTCCCTAGTTCTTACTAGTTATACAGACCATACCTTATCCTTGGCCCAGGATTCCAGCCAAATTATTCCATTTGAGATATTTCCCACATGATCTAGGGTCCACGCCCAACAATTCTTGATGGGGACAGCTCCAGCTTGAATTGGTGACTCATTTTACCATAACCCATGTCTTCATTCGTTGATGTACCACTTATTATGCATGAAACTTTGTACTGAACACTCAAAAATTGCAGAAAAGTATCAGACAGTAGCCACACCCTTAGAGTCTAGAAAAGAAGGAGAAATCCATAAGCCAAGATCACAATGCAGGGTTCAATTTGCCTTTGTTACCTGTTAAACTATAAGCTCTACAAAGCAGGGTGGCTTCCATTATTCACTGCTATATCTCCAATGCCTTGCATAACACTGGACATATATAGACTGGGCACATGTAGCATATAGATGCTCAATGACCATTTTTTGGATACTTTAAAATAACAATAATAAAAGTTGACACTTAACATGTACAAGACCTTCTTGGATATTAATGTGTAACTAAATATTCAACCTTCACCACAGCCTACAAAGTAATTATATTATTATAATCCATTTGACAGCCAGCAAAGGCACAGAGAAGTTGAGAATATTGTCCAGAGTCAAATAACCAGTAAGTATATGACCCTGGTGTCTGATCCCAAGCCATGTCCCTCCTAAGGCTTCACCCTTACCCATATTCTTAATACCTCCCAAAATGTCATGGAATCCAGAGGGTTTCTATAAAGAGATGAAGGAAGACTTCACAGAAGCGATAGCAACTAATCGATGCCTTAACAAACTGATAGAAGCTGGACTTAAAGAGGTAGAGAGGGAAGTCACAGCAAGAGGAAACAGATCGAGTAGAGGCATGGTGGAGGGAGGGCATGGGCACATATGATGGGCAAGTTCTGTGTGGCTGCAGCATGTTCTATACAAAGGAAGCATAGGGAAATGTGACCAGAGAGAAGGACCAGAGCCAGGTGCACAGGAGCAGTGGAGAGCCATTGAAAATGACACCATCAGAGCTCAGTTTTGGACAGGCTTTTTATCAGGCCTACCTTAGAAGTCAGAGAGTGGGGTGGCAGAGAAAGGCAGCAAACTTAAGGGCCAAGTCCAGGCCTTCTTGACAAGTGCATCAAAGTTAGATGCAGATCCTGGACATTCACCATAGGCTGATGCCATTACTTGAACAAGTGGTCTGGTCAATTTCACTTCACTGATACAGGCTGATGCTCTTCATTTAAGAGTTACCTTAGATCGAGCTATGACAGCAATGAATCTGGTGGCTGGCTTTCTACCCTCACATAGAAAACAGCTTCTCTGCCTGCCATAGCCATGAAGCCAAATGCTAATTCTATTGACAATACCTCTGGCCACAAAGGGTTCACATTTTTAGGTCCAGATATAAACATGCATTCAGAAACCTGTCTCCTTTGAAAATCTCCTGAAAACCCATAAATTCTTTATATTCCTAGAATCCTACTGGACAAAGCATATAGCCTAGATTTAGCAAACATATTGAGCTCACACACACTATAAAAATAATCTTTGACTTTGTGCAAAAGTGTCACATCAATCAATGTTAAAGTAATTGGTAATTATGCCTATTATTCCAGGAGACCTAAAATCCAAGACTGTGCTTTGTATTCTTGGCCCCAACATTGACCCCATCGCCCTTGACTTTATTTGAGAGTGTGTCAGACCACAGCCAGGTGTGCCAAGGGCCTGGCAGTGTTGCAGTGAACTTGAACTAGTGCAGCACTGGGGAAAGTGTTTAGGAATGAGAAAATGGAGATGGAACATAGACCTCTTTGAAATACCTAGCTATCAGAAGATGGGAGAAAATCACAAAGTTAAAGAATGTGAACTTCAGGTGAACTCCCTTGGGAAGCTGTAGATCTGCTGTGATTACTGAGGCTTTGCAACACCCTTCTGTTGGTTTATTGCATCGTGGGCCTTGCTTCTTCCCGTCCTGGGACTGATACCTTTAGCTATGTGACTTCATGGTTCCTCCCATTAAGAAGTGAGGTCTGTTTCTTCATCCCTGAAATCTGGGCTGGACTTTTAAACAGGGTTGGGTCCAGGATGAGGCAATCAAGATTCCTGGGGCTCAAAATTTTAAGGAGGTGCTGCTCACATGCAGGGTCATGCAAGGTCAACATCTGAGAGGGAATGTCTCCTTAACATGTGTGTTCTAGGTGCCTTGCTTCCTTCAGCCTAATCTCAGTCCTGCTCATGACTTGCTTTGAACAACAGACCATGGCGGAATTGATACTATGCCGGTTCCAAGCCTTGGCCTCCACAGGCAACGCATGCTTCCACTTTTATTCTTGGCGCCTTTCATTGCCCGAGCTAGCCTACTGGAGGATGAGAGGGCTTGTGGAGGAGAGACACATTGTCCCAGCTGAGCCACCTCCCACTTGACCCCCCAACTGACCACAGATGCATAAACAAGTCCAGCTGAGAGCAGCCCAGCTGGGCCCAGAGTAGCAGAACTGCCCCTCAACCCACAGACTCGTGAGAGATAATAAATGATATGGTTTTTAAATGTTTGGGGAGTGGTTTGCTTTGAAGTAGATGACTAATATACTTTCTGTCTTAGTCCATTTTTGTTGTTATAACAAAACGCCACATCCTGGGTAATTTATAAATAAGGGAAATTTATTTCCCATAGTTATGGAGGCTGGGAAGTCTAAGAGATTCAGTGTTTGGTGAGGGCTGTTTTCTGCTTCCAGGATGGCACTTTCGGGTTGTGTCTTCACATGGTGAAAGCGAGAAAGGGAGGAATGCTGTGTCCTCACATGGTAGAAGAGATGGAAGTGTAAAACAGAGCCTAGCTGGTTCCCTTGAGTCCTTTTATAAGGGTCTTAATCTCATTCATGAAGGCAGAGCCCTTATGACTTAAATGCCTCTTAAAAGCCCCACCTCTTATTATTATTATTATTGTTATTATTATTGTTAGGGACAGGATCTTGTTCTGTCACCCAGACTGGAGTGCAATGGCACAATCACAGCTCACTGCAGCCTCAAACTCCTGAGCTCAAGCAATTTTCTCACCTCAGCTTCCCCAGTAGCTGGGGTTACAGATGCACCCCACCATGACTGGCTTTTTTTTTTTTTTTTTAAATTTTGTAGAGACAGGGTCTCACTATGTTGCCTAGGCTGATCTCAAACTCCTGGCCTCAAGCGACCCTCCTACCTCAGCCTCCCAAAATGCTTGGATTACAGGCATGAGCCACCATCCCCAACCCTCCACTTCTTAATACTATCACATCAGATATTAGGTTTCAACAAGTGTATTTTCAGGAGACACAAACATTCAACCCAGCACTTCTCACGTTTCCTTTTCCCACAACATAGGTAGCCACCTAAGAGGCCTATTAAATAATTATTAATAGGTAGATGACTCTGAATTCAGTGATATGTACCGAGACAAGTTTAAAAGAGACTCAAGTTATGAGAATGTAAAATGAAGTCAGGAGTTCATCTGGTTCTAATTCTACTAGTAATCTTAAACAAATCTTCCATCTCTGGGATTTGAGGCCTTTTTCTTAAAAATGAGTGGTTTGATCCACAGCAGAGGCAAGTGAGTTTCTTTAAACATGCCAACTCCAGTTTACTGCAGACAGATACTTATTGGAAATAGCTGAAAGGTTCTGAGGCAACACAGAAAAGAATGCTATTATCAATTAGTGATATATGTCATGATCAAGGTCAGGGAAGAAAAGGGAAGAGGGTGAGGTGGTGGAGCAGCACACACCCCCTACAGTGGTCAGAACAAGTGAAGATCCACTCTGAGGAAACTTCCAGCACTGAGAGTTTCTCACGTTCCTGTTTAGGGGGTTAATCCTGCCAGACTGAGTCAAGCAATGAAGACCTGTGGCTACCATGGACAGCTTGTTATTTGCTGCCCTCTGCCCTTCAGCCCAAAACTAACGGTTTCCTTACATTGTGAAAACAAGGACAAGAACACAAGGCTTGGGGCAGGCACCTGTGCTCCTGTCCTGGATGGTGGACAGTGTATAGGCACTGGACAGCTTTTCACCCAGGGTGGCTTGCCCCCTACAGCTGCCAGGTTGAGTTTTTTGTTGTTGTTGTTGCTGTTTTGTTTTGTTTTGTGTGTTTTGTTTGAGGTGGAATCTTGCTCTGTCATCCAGGATGGAGTGCAGTGGCACCATCTCGGCTCACTGCAGTCTCCACCTCCCAGATTCAAGTGATTTTCCTGCCTCAGGCTCCTGAGTAGCTGGGATTACAGGCACACGCCACCACGCCTGGCTAATTTTTGTATTTTTAGTAGAGACGGGGTTTCACCATGTTGGTCAGGCTCATCTCGAACTCCTGACTTCAGGTGATCCACACACCTCAGTCTCCCAAAGTGCTGGGATTACAGGAGTGAGCCACCGTGCCCAGTCTGAGTTGTCTCTTTAGAACTAGATGCTGTAATACTAAGCAGAAATACAGCTCTGACTACAGGGCATGCCAATTTAGGAGGTTCATTTTTACTATCTTTACAGAAATGTTCTTTCAAGAACCCCTCTATTCTGTAAAGCACAGAACATTCATATGATCAAGGTCGTAGGAAGAGCCTTTGCAGTGAGGGTCCTCTCTAGCACTGGCATCCTCACATCAACTTGAGCCACCCTGCTGGCCACCCTCCACCCAACCACTTGCTTAACTGGAAGATGGATCTCAACTTGCAGAGAGACTCGGGTCTTAAGACTTACGACTTCCGAATATCCTGATTCACCAGAGAAGGTTAAAAATAGTTCTTTGCATATGGAAATCACTTCACAGCTTACAAATTGCTTTTACAACCTTAATTTCATTTGATCCTCAAAAGAGCCCTGTAATGAGAAAACTGAGGTCCAGACAGGTGAGGTGATAAGCGTAGGGGCAAGCAGAAAGTAAGAGGGAGAGTTGGGACTAGAACATAGGCCTTCTCATTAAGCTCTTGTCCTCTTTTCTGCAGCACAAAACTGCTTTTCTTATCACCACCACCTGCTGTGGCCATGACCACTGCCAACAGCATCACCACGTCACCAGCTACTCCACCTCCCTAACAACCAGTGAGCCAGGCGACCAAGGAGAAGACATTTTCCAGCTCCCCAAAACTTGGGTTTACTCATCTCCACCTCTCCCCAAGCCCCTCTGTTGTCCAAATCTACCAGCAGGAGCACTTCTAGTTATTTTTTTCCCCCCACATGGGAGGCCGTGTGAGCATCAGCCTTCAAACCACACAGACATGAGCACAAACCCCAACTCTACCACTTCCTAAGAGGATGATGTGGGCAAGTTACTTAACTTCTCTGACCCTCAGCATTCTTAAGATTTCTTTAACAAATAAACAAAATTATACAACAATGCATAAACTAATGAGCAAAAAGGGGCTCACCTGATTCATAGCGAGTTCAAAAAAAAAGGTGCTAGCGGTAGTAGTAACTAAACAACAACAACAACCACCACCCTAATAGTAATGCCTGGATGCTAAGCCAAATAAACAGGGCAAATGTGGTACCTAAGGATCTTTCCCCTGATGCACCGCTACTCTTGAAAGATCTTTCTAATCATGGAAGGAATCAGAGAGCACGGCCAGCTGACATCCCCACATTCCATTCATCAGCCCTAACAAGAGCTCTACATTTACACAATTTATTGGACATAGGATGCAGAAAATACATTGGGGGAGGAGGAGTGGGTTGTATAATCAGGTGCGTGATTAGTCATGCTAATGACATTTATTATACTACAAGTAGAACTAATTTACAATAATTTAATCATCAACAAACAACTGTGCAGGAAGAAGAATCTGGGTTGTCAGATTTTCAAATAAGGGCTCTTGACGAACAGTTCCAGTGTGACCCTGAACTTGCGTAATTCTGGAGGGAAAGACTGGGCCTGAGTCTCAGTGTGTCTACAAGAATAATGACTAACATTTGCACAGCAATTCCAGACTTTACAAAGTACCTACATGTACGGAGTCTCGTTTGATTCTTCAGACAACCTTCATGGTAATGCATTCTTTGAACTTGATTTAAGATGGCAAACTGAGGCTGAGAGGGGAGAAGGGATACAAGGCAGGACCCAAACTCAGGTCTCCAGATTCCAGACCTTGTGTCCTTCTACAATAAACCAGTGGTGCTTATTTGTAGGTATGCGCCAGAGCACCTGTGAGGACTTACGAAAAAATAAATAAATACCTGGGTCCCAGTATATTTTTATTATGACCCAATAATTTGGGGATGAGGGATGGGAATCCAATTCAGAAATGTGCTCTGAGTTGAAAACCACAAAACTTCAGGCTGAAAAGCAGGAAGACAGCCCAGGATGGTGTGAAGGCCTGGGTTAGAGTCTTCTGTACATACACTGGAAACTTGACTTTAGCCTCTTATCAGCTATGTGACCTGAGTCAAGTTACTTAACCTCTCTGGGCCTGAGTTGCCTCATCTGCAAATGGGGTTAATATCTACGTTCAGTGCTCAGTGAGAAAATGTAACTGAAACCCGAATAACAGAGTAAATAAATATTACTTTGGAATTCTCCTTCATTCTCCTGGAGAGTAGATATTTGAAACAAGAACTCAAGAATGTGATAGACATTTTCTTTGTTACCCATAGTTACGGTTCTCCTGAATCAAAACCTATCGTAAATTTTTAAAATTTAACCTTAGAAAACAACTACAAAAAATACAAAACAAAACAACCCATTCCCCAAGAACAGAGCACTTCATTTTCCTGCCAAAGATCGGCCACAGAGCACCCAGGCAGCTTTCTTAACACCCAGTTACTGCAGCAGCTGCCCTGGCCACTTCCACTGTGCTGAAGGCACAGACTCCTCTCCAGACCATGAGAGGAGCTCAAATGCTAGCTTCATTTTTGCTACTGGAGAACAACAAAGGGGTCAACTAAAAGCCATTCTCCTTTTGCTAGGGAGTCCCCAGAAAAAGAAAACCAGTGATTCCCTTGCCGCTGAGATAAAGATATTCCAGAGCATTGAATAGATTCCAACGCTCTGGTCTCCTGGGGCTCAAGAAAGGACCTTTTGAATGCTCCTCAACCTTGATCTAACTCACTGACGTTTCTGCTGGCCCTATTCTAGACTTTTCCCACCCTGGGCGATAACGCAGACACTCCTGTTGGTAGAAGTTGGAACAGCAGCCAGAAGCTGATGTGGCAAAGGCTCACTACAAGAAGACCCTGGCAGCAACTGCTGCTCCAACACAGTCCTAGGAGCTTTCCCCATTTTTTAAGCAAAAAATTTCTGACCTCCCATTTCAATTCTCCTCCGTCTATATTCTCTGGCTAGACCAGTTCTTTGGATAGAAGGAGGAGGTCTAAGAGAATCAGTCCAAGTACCCCAGGAGGTCATGACTCAGCCTTCTGGTGCCCTCCCATCTCAGGTCACAGAGAATCGCATTACCAAATCTTAGGTGCTCTCAGTTGACTCTGGAGGAAAAAAAAAAAAATCTGGCTTTGGCCAGCCTTGGGAATGCTTCAGCTGTCAAAGTGGGAAGCTTAATGAGCTGGTGATGGAGAGAAAAATGCCCTATCTTTTTAAAGCTAGGCTTGATCCTGGCTGCCTAATTGTGCCCAGCTGTTCCATGAATTCCTCCCAACCTGGTTTCAACTGTCCAGTGAGGGCTGACTGGCTGACCACACAGGCCAGGCACGAGGAAGGCCAATTACTGGTCAAATTGGATTTAGAGCTCGGCACAGGAAAACCCCTGTCATCTGGCTGTGTGTCTACAGATGCAGGCCCTGAACCCAGATGTCCATGCTGGAAGCATGCAGGCCACATCTGGCTCAGAAATATGCATTGCATTTAATTAAAAATTCTGTAATTTTGCCTACTTATATAATTCTGCGTAATCACAAACATTTACTTCAGAACATTGCAACTCAAAAACCTAGATTGCTGGTTTCTCTTACAAAACCAGAAGATCTAACAATACTAGGCCCATGTTCTGTGAGTGTCACTAATCAGCATAACTGAGTAGCCCTGCCCCTATGATTAATGTGTATGACTGCCAGTTTACCATGGTCTCCACCACTCCCTATTACCCCTTAACACTTGGGCCCTTGAAAACCTTTATGTGTGTAAGTTCCTTTGACTATTACCTAACATGGGCTTTGGCTTTTTCACCTGCACAACGCAGGGTCAGCCAGGATGGACTCTGTGGTCCTTAAGAAGAGGCCCTACCTGATCACACAAGCCCTCTTGAGGGCAGCATACAGGACCTTCTGGGATGGGACCAGAGAATGAGTGGCGGTGAAGTAAATCACCAGGATGTTCACTCTGGAGGTGATGAGATGTCCATGCCCTGCTCTCTGGAAAGCCATCCTTGGAGTCCATCCATCACTGCCCACTGACATCCCTCGCAAGCCAGTTGAGCCAGTCATTGCCATCAACAACTCCAACTTGGAGAGGCTCTGGCACTTCGCAGCATTCACAGGAGCTGTTACTTTTTCATGTTCTGCCCTTTCTACAATCACTGCCACTCCCATACCTTCCAATAACCAGGCTTAACGAAGGATGACTAAGAAGAAATATGGAGTGACTTGCAAGAGACAGGGGCTTTGAGATGAGCCAGCAAGTGCCTGCTCGGAACTCACTGGGGCAAGAGTGCCCAGTCAGGACAAGATGATCTTCCATCTGTCCCCAGTTGCACACCCCGTTATACCCCGCTCCACTCAGCCAACCCACAGAGCATCCCAACGTTAAAAGATTACCAAGGCGAGTTTGTAACGAAGCCGCTCCCTCTTTGTCTGTCTTTGCACCAACAGCAGCAGAAGGGATACTAATTAGAGGGTGAATTATTAGCTTCCCATGGTGCACTGCAGGGACATTAAAAATGAGGGGACTTTGCTGCTTGCCTTTTAGATGGTTAGTCTTGATTTAATATATTCGTGTTTCTAGGTGAGCAGCAGGGGACAGTTTTTATGATTATAATTGTTGCATAATTACTGGCCTAAGGTTGCCTATTGTTAAATAAAAATGCTGAGATACTAATGTTTTATTGAACAGTACAAGGAGATAAAATTGTAATATCTTTTCCTGAGCAATCGAAGCTGCTCATTTGCAACCTGGTGACAACCCTTAGTCGTCTTATGGAAGAGGTGGATGGGTTCTGCCTGGGCTAGAAGTCAAATGCAAAATATTTGCTTGGAAAAAAACAGTAGGATGAAAGGAAAAGGGATGCTGAGGAGCTCTTGGATGGGTCCTTACAATCTCTGCATGTTGCAGGGAGCAAGAGCTGTCCAGACCTGGGATTAAAGAGCATGCACTCAACAGGAAGGGTAACTCTTAGCCAGCTGGTTCTTGGGCAGAAGAATGTCACGAATGGCCTTTCCCATGAAGAATGCCCATTCCTGCAAGAGGAACTGAAGGGACATCGAGGCAGACATACAAGTCAGGGACACAGCCACCACTGGATGGCTCAAAGGGGATCAACATCCTTCCTTTGGGCAATCTTAACTTCTCAGTCCTTCTAGTCACTGAAAGACTACCTGGAACTAGCTATGCAATAAGTCTTTAATATTTCTCCAATTCACCTCTTCCTTTTTGCCCCCACCAACCCACCCTATACCAGGCAGCCAGCACTAAAACCTCCTAACAATTTCCCTGTCTTTTAAAAAAATATATTTTTTAATTTCAATAACGTTTGGAGTACAGGAGGTGTTTGGTTAAATGGATATTTTTGTTTGTGTGTGTGTGTGTGTGTGTTTTTAGACAGAGTCTTGCTCTGTCACTGAGACTGGAATGCAAGAGGTGTGATCTCAGCTCCCTGCAACCTCCAATTCCTGGGCTCAAAGATCCTCCCACCTCAGCCTCCCAAGTAGCTTGGACTACAGGCATGCACCACCATGCCCAGCTAATTTTTGTATTTTTTGTAGAGATGGTGTTTTTCCATTTGCCCAGGCTGGTCTCGAACTTCTAAACTCAAGCAATCCACCTACCTCTGCCTCCCAAAGTGCTGGGATTACAGGCATGAGTTACCGGGCCTGGCTGGGTGAGTTCTTTAGTGATGATTACTGAGATTTGAGTGCACTCATCACCAGAGCAGTATATACTGTACCCAATATGTAGTCTTTTATCCCTCAGCCTCCTCTCAACTTCCCCACCCTGAGTTCCCAAAAATCCATTATATCATTCATATGCCTTTGCATCCTCATGGCTTAGCTCCCACTTATAAGTGAGAACATACCTGAGTTACTTCACTTAGAATAATGGCCTCCAGTTCCATTCAAGTTGTTGCAAAAGACATTATTTCATTCCTTTTATGGCTGAGTAGCATTCCATTGTGTACATATACCACATTTCCTTTATCCACTCATTGGTTGTGGGGTACTTAGGTTAGTTCTATAACTTTGCAATTGCAAAATATGCTGCTATAAACATGCATGTGCATGTGTCTTTTTCATACAACGACTTATTTTCCTTCAGGTAGATACCCAGTAGTACGATTGCTGGATCAAATGGTAACTCTACTTTTAATTCTTTATAGAATCTCCATACTGTTTTCCCTACTGGTTGTACTAATTTACATTTCCACCAGCAGTGTAAAAGTGTCTTGTATCTATCTTTCATGTTCGCCGAGATTTCTGCAGCCAGGCAGGGGATGATTCTTACCAGGAGCCAAAAGGTTGAAAATAAAATGCATTTGAGTTAGATCTGCTGCCTCACCATAAAGAAGAATGGGAAATGCCACTTCATTTGGGCAAATAGTAAAGGCCTGATCAATTTGGTCTGACCCCTCAGGTGCTCCGTCCCTCAGCGGGATGAAAGAAATAGATCACTGTTTTCACCATTCATGCAGGTGTGGATGACTAGGAAAATGGAGGCAGATAGTAGCAGAGCAAACCTGATTTCCGAAAGCCAGTGAGTGGAGTGGCAGCTTCCTTCCCGGAAGATCCTTGGGACCTTCTTTACTGGGTCCAGCCCAGTAGAAACTCCTCATTCTTGGCCAACACTTTCACAGCAGGCATAAACTAAAAACCAATTTTCTTCTCCGTGGGTTTCCATATGGTTCATCTCAAGCAAGCGCAAGTCTTGTGGAAAGATCCCTGGGTGGGGAGTGAGGGAGCCTAAGTATTGTTCCTTGTCACCATACTCCGACTAATGCTGCCTATGGCTGTGTATCAGACTTTCTGTCAGACTCGTCACACAGGTGGCTCATGTGGAACCTATGTCAATTAAATCCTCCAGGTCTTTCTCATGTAAATGGCTTTCATTTGGAAGATGAAAAGTCTCATCCTTCCTGTACATGTAAAATTGATTATTTTGAAATAAACGTATGATTCTATATTTCTGTTTTGTTTCAATATGCTTGTTTGGATATATATTTCCAAACCTTGATAAATCTTTGTAAATCTTGACTCTGTCACCCCATGCTTGAATTGGAAAACTCTGTCTTTTAGCTCTGTATCATCTGTAGATTTGTTAAGAAAACCTTTACTGTCTTTGATGAAAAGTTTGGTTGACAGTATTGATCCATGGAGAATTTATTGTATCAGAGTAAAGGACAGTATGAAGACTAATAGAAATAAAATCAGTTAAGTTAGTAAATGGAGGGAAAACTGTACAAACCACCAAAATCTTGGGGTTAAAACTATACATAAAAAAGTGGGAAATGTCTAATATTTATATTCTGACACCCACAATAAGGGAACTTAAGATCCCAAGATCACAGTTGGATTTGAACAAGAAAGTTCAGATTATATAAATCTAAGCCATTCTTACATTACTCACAGTTTCCTGCAAACAAAGTCGCCAGTTTGTGATAATGATGCAACAATGGGACAAACCACATATAAATGAAGAAACCCCCACAGTCTAGTTCACTTTGTCTTGGTGAAGTCAACTTCTGGTCATAAGGAGAAACCTTTAGGTTATGCATGAAAGAGTTTAAATGAGCTTGCACCATGCAGAGCCTCCAGATCTGTTGTTTTCCCCATGAATTGAGTCGCAACATGCACCAATAAATCAAGAAGATACACATCAGTATCTTCTTCCCTTCAGCGTAGTTTCCTGGAAGGACCTTGGACCAGGAAATGGAGGGGTTCTTTCTCCTGTGTAGAGTATTTACATATGTTACATTGCTCTCCTTGTCCTCAATATTGGTCAGGAGCATAGAGACCCCCTCAGAGGGGAAAGCCCAGGTAAAACCCAGTGTATTTGTCTCTGGAGGCTGCTGGGACAAATTATCACAAACGTGGTGGCCTGAGCCCAGCCGAAGTTCATTCTGTCACAACTCTGGAGACTAGAAATCCAAAATCTGTTTCCCTGAGCCAAAATCAAGGTGTTGACCAGCCCACACCTCCCCCAGAGAATTTAGGGAAGAATTTATTTCTCACCTCTTCCAGCTTCTGGAAGCTGCTGGCATTCCTTGACTGTGGCTACATTGTTCCAGTCTCTGCCTCCAGAGTTCCATTGCCTTCTCTTCTGTATGTATCATATAAGGATACTTGCAATTGGATTTAAGGTACACCTAGATAATCCAGTACACCCCCATGTGAAGACCCTTAATCACATTTTCAAAGACCCCTTTCCTTTTAAGGTAACATGCACAGGTCCCAGGGATTGGATTTTGATACTTTTGGTTGACCGTTTTTCAGCCTACTGTACCCAAAGTCCAAAAAAAAAAAAAAAAAAAAAAAGTCAGCCATGAAAAAATTAGCATTGGAACCCCACATAAGCTAGGATCCACCATCCTGGGATAATCACTCCTTAGTCAGCATCCTGGAAAAGCTCACACATCCAGCTTTCAAGAATTGATTGGAAAATCACCCCATGGGTGTATAAAATGTATAAAATCAATTCAGGAATAATAGAATGTCATTACTAGTTCCCAAAAGAGAAATGACCCAGGGCTTACTTACAAGAAAAAAAAAAAAAAAAAAAAAAGATACCATTTATATCTCCCAAAGGATGTTATTTTCATGCCGCCCCTCTCTGTGGGTACTTGATGAGTTACAGGTCCCATCAACATACAAACAGGTAGAATGAGTGCTTCAGGGGGGATTCCTTGAAAGCCGACTCTGAGGTGCAGTTTGATATGGAGTATGGTGGGATCAACACCAGTGAAAGGGGTGATTGGAAAGCAGCAGTGGGCAGAGGAAAAAGTCTAGCTGCAATGTAGGCCAAACAACAGCTTTGACCAAGCCCATAGCTGGATTGACCCTGCAGATTTGTCCTGAGTTAGGCCAAGATGATCATATCTTTATATTCCCACATCAAATTAGTCATTGGACGTGGGCCTCCCAGGGAGAGGGATGACCTCGGGCAAGGCAGCTCTCTGCTGCTGAGATAATCCCTGAAGGGGCCAATGGCTGGAGGCCATCTGCTGATTGCATTCCCAGAGCTGGACAAGTCCTTCCTTGAAGGGGAATCTGTCATGCATCACAGTTTCTGTTGTTTCAGGAGAAGGCATTCTTCATCCTCAGTAAACAATGAGGCACCATAATGGAGAGCTCTCGAGATGCACAAACCTTTTAGAGTAGAATGTGGATGGCTACAAATTGTCATCTTTAGTTTTTTTGTTTTATTGAGAGTTTTGTTTGTTTTTCTTCATTTAAGAGTTTTTCAAGAAACTTAACATCAAAATGCAGTTTCCTTCAAAAAATATTCATTATCAGGGTAAGACAAGAATGTCCACTCTTACCACCTCTCTTCAGCAATACACTGGGCAGGACAATTCGGTAAGAAAATGGAACTAAAGGCATTCAACTGGAAAGCAATAAGTAAACCTATCTCTATCTTGAGATGACATGATCTTGCATTTAGAAAAATCCCAAGGAATCACCTAAAAAGCTTTTAGACTGAATAATGAGTTCAAGTTTGCAGGATACAAGATCAATGTAAAAAAGTCAATTGTATTTCTCTGCACTTGAATGAACAATCTGAACATAAAATTAAGCAATAATTTCATTTACAATAGCATTAAAAATAGAATACTTTTGAATAAATGTAATAAAAGAAGCCCAAAACTACAAAACATTGCAGAAAGAAATTGAACAAGACCTAAATAATTGGCAAAACATCTTATGCTTACGGATCAAAAGACTTAATATTATTAATATGTCAATATTACCCAAGGGGATCTGCAAAATGAATCAATGCACTCTCTATTAAAATCCCAAGGACCTTTTTTTGAGACATGGATAAGCTAATCCTCAAATTAGTTTGGAATTATAAAGGATCCCAAATCACCATAACAATCTTGGAAAAAGAGAACAGAGTTGAAGAACGCACACTTTTCAATGTTAAAACTTACTATAAAGCTATAGTGATCAAAACAATGTGATTCTGACATAAGGATAGACTAATGGAATTGAGACTCCAGAAATAAACCCACACATCCATGGACAACTGATTTTTACAAGGTGCCAAAACAATTCAATAACGAAAGAGTAATATCTTCAACGAATTGTGCTGGGACAACTGGATATTCATATGCAAAAGAATGAGACCAATCCCCTATATCACACCATATGCAGAAACAAACCCCAAGTAGATCAAAGGAATAAATGTAAAAGCTAAGACTATAAAACTCTTAGAATAAAGCATAAACATAAATCTTAGTGACTTTGGATGTGGCAATGATTTTTTAGCTGTAACAACAAAAGCATGAGCACAAAAAAAAAAATAGATAAATTGGACTTCTTTAAAATTAAAAGCTTTTGTCCTTTAGGAGATCACAATCAAGAAAATGGAGGACAAACCACAAAAAGAAGACATTTGCAAATCACATATCTGATAAAGGACTTGTATCTAGACTATATCAAGAACTATTACAACTTAAGAAAAAAAGACAACCCAATTAAAATGGGCAAAGAAACTGAATAAACATTTTCTCCAAAGAAAAGATGCAAATTGCCAATAAGCACATGAAAATATGCCCAACATTAACTATAAGGGAAAAGCAAATCAAAACTGCAAGGAGGTACCTACCACTTCATACCAACTAGAATGGGTGTAATAAAAAAGACAGAAATAACAAGTCTTAGTGAGGATGTAGAGAAATTGAAATGCTCATACACCACTGGTAGAGATACGAAATGGTGCAACCATTTTGGAGAACAGTTCGTTCCTCAAAAGCATAAGCATACAGTTATCATCTGGCCCAGCCATTCCACTCCTGCTCAAGAGCAATGAATGCATATGGCCACAAAGACATTTGTACATGAACGTTCACAGCAGCACGATTTTTAACAGCCAAAAAGTAGAAACAACTCAAATGCCCCTCAACTGGTAAATGAAAAAGTAAAATATATCCTTATCCGTACAATGAGAAACTATTTGGCAATAAAAAAAATAAAATAATGATACACGCTACAACATAGATGAACCTCAAAAACATGCTAAGTAAAAGAAGCCAGAAACAGAAAGCCACATACTGTATGATTCCATTTATAGAAAATGTACAGAGTAGGCAAATCCAGAGATAGAAAACAGGTGGATGGTTGTCTAGGCCTGTGGAAAGCAGGAGAGAAATGGGTAGTGACTGCTAATAAGTACCAGATTACTTTTGGGGTGATAAAAATGTTCTAAAATTGATTGTGGTAATGATTCACAACTCTGGAAATGTACTAAAAACCATTGAATTGTATACTTTAAGTGGGTGAATTGTATGGGATATGAGTTATATCTCAGTAAAGCTGTTATTTTAAAAAACTTGATTAAGTATTTATAATACACCAAATCAATTATTCTATAGACAAGGGAGCAACTGAGGTTGGTGAGCAACTGGTAGGGTGCAGTATATACACAAGCCGGAAGTCCTTTATGATCCCCCTCTCCCTCATCTGCTACAGCTAATCAAATAAGTATTTCTGAAATATGTCTACTTCTGTCTATCTCCATTGCCACACCTAATTCAGATTACACTCACTCCAGCCTGGCCCCCATAATGGCCTCCTAAACACCCACTGTTTTCTTGCCCCTTCGATCCAGTTTCCTCACTCCAACCAGCCTTTGTAAATTGCAAACAGTATCATGTGAACATTTATTTGTGACTCCCCATAGCCCCAGAGATAAATCCCACAGTCTTTCCAATGATCTACCAGATCTCCACAGTCTACCCTCTGCCTGCTTCTGCAGTCTAACCTTCACCTCTCCCCTCATCTCTCACCACATCTCAGCTATGCTACCCTTTCTTCAGTTCCTCATATAAGCTCTTCCAACCCCAAGTCTTGGTCCACACTATTCTCTCTACTTAGAGCACTGTTGCTACTCCTACTCCTCATTCTTATCTTTTATTCTCAGCTGAGAAAACAAAACAAAACAAAACAAACACGTCATAGGAAAGTCTTCTTTGTTCCTCTACCACCCAGAAACCATCAGGTTATGCTGTCATAATGCCCATAAGTCACTCTCATATACAGGCTCTCATAATGCCTGTAAGCCTCCTTCCAGGCTCTGATCACATTTGTCCCTAAATCATTATTTGTGTAATGTTGCCTCCCCTCCTCTACCATAAGATTCCTGAGAGTAGGGATTATGTCCATCTTGTTCATCTTTTTCATCCACAAAACCTACCATTGTGCATCATGGAGAAAGTACGGAATAAATATTTGCTGAATGAATAAATGAGCAAATAAATGAAGAAAGTGTGTGATAGGTTCTATGTGAGTGGGTCACACTGGAAATACCAGCAGCATATAGATGGGAAAACTACCTCTTGGAATTGACCATTGAGAAGATTCCCTGGAAGAGAAAGGACTTAGAAAGCAAGCTTAAATCTTCAATACAACCCTCAAAGTCATCTTGTTTACATCCCCACTTGCTTGAACTGGACTCTGAAGGCCAGTTTGGAAAACCATATGACTCCCATTGCTTCAGAACAAGATTTGTGGGACAAAAGTCCAAATTGCTTGTCATGGCATATAAGACTGAATAATCTGGCCACAGCCTGTGTTGTCTACCATAATTATCATCACAAAATGACACACCACTACCCAAATAAGTCTAAAAGTTTGCATCTCATGCTTTTGCTCACATTGTTCTCTCTCCCTGGATGTCTCTCTCTTGTTGAAAGAAAAACTTTAGACAAATTAAATTTAGCAGAGTTTATCTGAGCAAAGAGCAATTCATGAATCAGGCAGCACTCAGAAGCAAGACAGGTTCAGAGACATCCACTCAGCAAGGTGAACAGGCGGTATTCATAGACAGAAAAAGGAAGTGAAGTACAGAAAAAGCTTGACTGGTTAAGATTTGGCATGTGCCTTATTTGGGGGTGGTGTGATGAGGCCTTTGCCTTATGTGGACATTGTCTCTGATTTGTCGACAGCCTGTGATTGGCTGAGACTCAATTATTTGTTACAAGAATATACTCAGGTGAGGTGGCAGTTTGTTACATAAGGACTCAAGGTATTATGGAGACAGCTTTAGACCAAATTTAATTTAACACCGGCATTATTACTTCCAGGCCTCCAAGTTTCACAAACTTCTGCTCAGGTCCTACAGAAATTTTACCTCCTGTATAAAGCTTTCCCCAACTCTTAAAGAATAAGTACCACTTTCTCCAGTCCAAGTACTTGATGATTTAAAAACCATCACATTACATATCACGCAAAGAGTAACTTGCAAAGTCAGCACATAAGACAAAAATCATGTAGGGTCAAAATCAACCTTAAAAATTCCTCAGAAGGGTGAAAAGTCATAGAATATTTCTCAATCAGTTCAATAATCCTGCTTTCCTCCTGTTTTGGAACAGATAACTGTTTCTTTAAGAACTAGATGAAATGGTTGGCTTATGTTTAAGATCCTTGTTGTACAAAAAATACATGTATGCACATACACACACACACACACACACACACACACATCTTTACTTTACATTTGATGTAGAAACCCCACACTGTGAGAGGCGTGTAAGAGCTAAGGCTGACTGAGAGGACACAGATTCATACCTCTCATTCCATGCTGCCTTTTAGACTCTCGGATGAAAATGTTGATAGAATCACTCTCACTAACTATACCAGTCTATTTTCTTCTCTTTATTTCACCAAGCATATTATAATGAATTCATATAAATTACTCCTAATAAATCATAAAATTGAATATAATGCATGACACTTATAGCCTATATATAAGCTGTGGTTCCATGTAATCCAGGTTTGTAAGAATTTACATTTTTTAAACCTTCAGACAGGGGTCAAGCAGAAATTGCTTAAAGAAATGTCAATCTTTATTTCTTCTACTTGAGTATAGTAAAAGTGACTGAATTCATAACTCAAAACCAATCTACAAAATTCCATTCCTCCATTTCCAATACTTCTCATACCTGACTACTATCCAGGAATGTCTCTCAAAAAAAATCCCACATCTTCCTCTCCAGCCCCAATATAAAAGGTTTTTCTTTCTCTCTGTCCAACTTTCTCATTCTCAGCTCTTTATTTTATAAATCACCTTAGCACCTATGATCACATTTCCTCTATATTTCCTTCATCCTCCAGACTCCTCCACAGACATGGCCAGGCCAAGATTCATGACCCAATTGGCAAATCCGATATGCATATTCACGCGTGTGTGCATGTGTCCCAAAACCAGGTTTTAAAAATATTTATTTGAACTAGTTGCCAACCGATTAAGAGATGTGCATGTTTTAAAATCCAGATTTCCAGCTTCTCTTGAAAAATCAGTAGATGTGCAATACTGGGCCCCTTTCTTCCACAGAAGCAGGAGACTCAAACTGAGGGGTGGATGCCCCTTCTTGGGTGGGACTTGCAGTCCCCAGCCCTCCTCACTCCCCACCTGGCCTGACTCACTCATATTTCCTGCCCAGACCTTGCAAGCATTTGAGTTGGTGCCTCTTACTCTGCCCACAGTTACTATTTGGCTTCCTAGATCTAAAACCCAGGCCCTTCTTTAGTTGTGGGACATGAGCAGCAAACAAGGAACAAGTTAAATCAAATCCCCATCACACAGTCACACACCAGAACCAGTTTCCTACAAAGGAAAAGATGGCGTCTGACTAATCTCTGCAACCCTAGCATAGACACTGTGCCTGGCCCAGGGTAGACACTCAGGAAATCATCATCACATAAAGAACAAGGCAAAATCTAAGGGAATTTCTTCCATACAACTAAAAATGTTTATTTTTATTTTTATTTCATCCAAGTCTTTCCCCTCTTCCTTTCTACAGACTCACTGACCCTCCCCAGGTCTAGGCCCAGGCTGGGATGTGGGTCAGGGAGCAGCTGGAGGAAAGTATCAGAAAGTGGAATGAGGGTTCAAGACAGCCCCAGGTACAACTTCCAGCCCCACCCTGAGTGGCAGGACCCCAGCCAAGCACAGTATGCTCCCCCCTACTGATCTGGCTCAGCAGACAGATGGTAATGACTCCTCCATTCCCGCAGCCCAGGCAGGCTGTGAACAGGCACCGTCAAGTGTGGGCCTCATAGGCCCAGCCTCAGGGCCCGAAGCTGCCTTGTTTCAGCAAATGACAACTTTTTAATTTCAAGCCTCTGGTCCCTGGTGAGACAGGTGAAGAGTGGGGTGAGAATGGCATCTGGATCCTGCAAAATTAGGGAGATCATGGGCAGGGAGCAACCTTGAGAGGGTCATCTACCCTCTGCTTGGCCACATTCTCTCCTTTGTTGGGGGCCCAGCCTAAGCCCACCTCCTTCAAGAAGCCTTCCTGGACTACCCTTGTCCTTGCCCTCCAAACATCTCCAAAACATCCAGATGAAGCACTGATTCTTGGAAGCAGGCACTGGTTGAACTTGGAGCCAGACAAATACATTTGGGCCTTGGCTTCGATTCTCAGTGGATCTGTCACCTTGGAAAGGTCACTTGGACTCTCTGAGCTGCAGTTTGCTAAAATGGGGACAAAATCCTCCTGATTACTCACAGGACTATTGAGAGAGTTGAATGAGGCAATGAGGAGGAAAGTTCTTTATAAAGTTGACATAAAAGAAAAAGAAAGAGGATGCCATCCTACTTTCCTGCTTCTCAACCTTTCCTCCTTCTCAGAGTTAACTCCAAAGACTACGCCCCCTACTCCTGACTCTCTGGGAATCCATGAAACTGGGCTCCTTGAAGGCTGCAATTCTGTCTCTTAGCAATAAGGCAAAAACTCACTCCACAGAGGGTGCTCCGGGCACATTATCTGGGTGAGCACAAGGGCCCAGGGACTTGACTTAGGCTTGAGCTGAGAGTTATGGGAATCTGAGACAGGTCTGTGCCTAGGTGAAAGGACGCTGACATTTTGGGGAATTTCAAATGCATGGCCATTTCAGTTTTTGCTTTTGCTCCATTTTTGGAAGGTTAGTATTTGGGGCGTATGCTCTGGAGGCAAAGAAGCAAAGATGCTGAGTGGGGAGAGCTGAAGGAAGGCATCATGTGTGCCTGGGTTTAAGGACCAGTGCCAGCATGGTGACCCTGGGCACTGCATTCAACATGAGGAGATGGATCCTCAGGCTCTGCAGGCTGGCCAGGAGTGGAAGGGACTTTCCTGCCAAGTGAAAAGTCCTGCTTGTTGGGAGCCTTTTGAACACCTCAGAAGATGCTCAGAGAAGCAGATACAAGCAAAGGCCATGGTAATTTATAAAAATACATTTCTGGCATCTTGCCAGGCCAGCCTTGGCACCACCAGTCTCCAGAACCCTGCCCTCGACTCTACTTGTTCAACTAGAGTTGATTGCTGCCCTGACCCAAAGGCAGGAGGCCAGGCACGGAGGGTTGAACCAGTCCCCCAGGAGCCCACCTTCCCTCCTGGTCCATGACAAGGTCCAGGTCTTGGGGAGCGTCTGAGCAGTGCTTGCCAACCAGCCACCATGGGTCTCACCCCCTCCTCCATTACAGGCCTAAGGTGGGATGCAGCCCATCTTCTTTGAGAGCTCTGAAGGCAGATTTTGCTGCAGAAATATAATTTCTGTTCGTATGGGAAGGAAGGAATTGAGTTTTGAAAGCAAAATCACCAATTCTTATGCAGCGGATGAGAGGATCCAGGCTCTAGAGCAGGAAGCTTCCATCTACCCACAACCCCTTTCTCAGCCCTTGACTTGGATTTCCAGAACCCTGCTTAGGCTCTCGCTCAGGTCCTGACTACAATGACTACCAGGCCCTGGGCTATTAGGAGGATGTTGGGAACACTCTAAATGACTCTGTAATTTTCCTCAGACTGCTTAACACTGTTTTGTTACCACTTCCTCAGGTGCTGCCCAATTTTGTCCTCACAATAACTGACAAGGGAGTCAGAGCCCAGAACATTATACCCATTGCACAGATGAGAAGAGTGAGACCCAGAGGGGGAAAGAGTTACCCACATCTTGGGCAGTAAACACTGTGGTTAATCCAACTCCAATTATAATTCACTAACAGGAAATTTGGAGCAAAAAAAAAAAACCACATAGAAAACACCAAAAGTCGATCTCAGGTTAAATCCCAGTTCAGCCATTTACTAAACTGCAAACCCTGAGGCAAATCTTTGACCATTGCTGACTTGCATCTGAAAAACGGGGACCATGGTGCCTGTCTCATAGGGCTGTTTGTGAGCATTAAATGGAAAGAATAATTTTGAAAGTGTCTAGCACATTTCTTGGCACATACTGTAGGCACTGAGTCAATGTTTGTTCTTTTTTGGTTTGTAATTTGTTCACTCCCAAACTGAATATGAGGTAACCTATGAAGTTTCACACAAACCTGATCTGTGTGTGTTTCAGGGATAGATGTAGGTAGAGTAAATTGCTATCAGTTATGTTTCCAGTGTTGTTTGGTTTTGTTTTGTTTTTTTTGAGATGGAGTCTCTCTCTGTCACCCAGGCTGGAGTGCTGTGGCATGATCTCGGCTCACCGCAAGCTCCACCTCCCGGGTTCACGCCATTCTCCTGCCTCAGCCTCCCGAGCAGCTGGAACTACAGGTGCCCACCACCGTGCCCGGCTAATTTTTTGTATTTTTTAACTAGAGATGGGGTTTCACCATATTAGTCAGGATGGTCTCGATCTCCTGACCTCGTGATCCGCCCACCTCGGCCTCCCAAAGTGCTGGGATTACAGGCGTGAGCCATCATGCCCGGCCTCCAGTGTTTTTAAATCAAATGGTGTCATAATCTTTAAACATACATTTTTTTGTTTTATTTACTTTTATTTTAGGTTCAAGGGTACATGTGCAGGTTTGTTATATAGGTAAACTTACATCACGAGGGTTTATTGTACAAATTATTTCATCACCCAGGTATTAAGCCTAGTACCCATTAGTTATTCTTTCTGATCTTCTCCCTCCTCCCACCCTCCACTCCCCAATAGGCCCCAATGTGTGTTGTTCCCCTTTATGTGTCCATGTGTTCTTATCATTTAGCTCCTGCTTATAAGTGAGAACATGCGGTATTTGGTTTTCCGTTTCTGCACTAGTTTTCTAAGGATAGTAGCCTCCAGCTCCATCCATGTCCCTGCAAAGGACATGATCTCATTCTTTTTTATGACTGTACAGTATTCCATGGTGTATATGTACCACATTTTCTTTATCCAGTCTACCTTTGATGAACATTTAGGTTGATCGTTCTATCATAGAGACATATGTGCATGCATGTTTACTGCAGCACTATTCACAGAGGCAAGAATACATTTTTTAAACAAAAAAAAAATCACATAAAATGTAAGGTAGAAAGCAGAAACAATTGAAAGGGAATCAAATAAATAAACATAAGCAGGCATCACAGAATAGGTAGCTTGTTTGAGAGTGGAACTTAGCTTTAGTAGATCCTGGCAACTGGCTAAGTTAGCTGACCAGTAACAAGCAGCAGGCAATTCATCTGCAAAGGCTCCCCAGTTCAGTTACAAGGAGTCACTCTTGCAAGGACCTTTATATAAGCCACACCAGGTCACAGAGTGAACTGTGATTTTGCAAAAGGCAGAACCACTGTTCAGGAATGTTTCTCATTACAGAGGTCACAGAGGACTCTGGCTGCCTGTCCCTAGGGCACACTGACCAAATGAGTTCCACTCCACCCAAGGAGCATAGATAGCCAAGCCGTCAGGCCCCCAGAGTGTGCCTCCTTGGTGCAACCTACTCCTGGGCTCCTCTCATGGGCAACTCCCCTCACCAGGCACAGGATCTGTCTAATTGCTGTGGCATTTAGGCATCGCTGGGAGAGTTGGAGACCCTCCTGCCCATCCTCTTCTCCCCTCCTCTCCCTTCTTTAGCGTTTCCTGCCTCACTAATGATGACATTTCCACCAAGTGGCAATGAAAGAGAAATTAGTTCACAGCCTTTGGCAACTGAACATTGAGCATTCAGATTAAACTTTCAAAGGGAAAATATAATCTGTGCATGCAGAGAAATCATTTGGCATTTGGGAAAGACTTCAGGGTGGAATTGCACAAGCCACAGACACACAAAGGGGACAAATGGGGAAGACACCGGGGGAGCTAAGAGAAATAGGCAGACCCGCACACTCAGGAGCATCTGATGGGCCACATATGCAAGGCAGAGGGTCCACGTCTTGCTCTTAACTAGAACCAAACCTGTCAGGAAGCTGTGTGGCTTAATGAGCCCATCAAGCTGAGAATGCACTGACTGTAACATTTCAGCTAATTGGCCGCAGCATTTCTTTCCCATCAGTTCCCCTCTGGCTTCCCCAGTCACCATTCCCCTCTTCCCAATCACTGAAAATTATTAAGAAAGCTTGGCATTAAGCAGGACATGAGCGAGCTTTTCCTTATGTGCCCCTGGACCCTTCTCATTGTTTTTAAAGTCAAGGAATTAGGCCTCATAAAGGGCTGTCCCTGCAAGTGGAGTATATAAGCAAGTGCCCATGTGATAGAGCAAACTTCTGCAGTGCATGAGCACTGTCTCATTTTCTTCTGCATTCGCATACACAGGGCCATGTTCCAGGTTCAGGAATAGCAATGTATTGAGCCCCCAGAGCTGCCATATTTTTGTGCACTGCGCAATGCTAGAGTGTGCCTTTCACTTCAGGATCTATTGATTCCCCTAGAGTGAGGCAGTGCACAACCTGCACAGCCTTTTTTTTAGCAGCCCATGAGCTCCCATACCTGAGTCTGTTTTTTGCATGCCACTGTACTCACAATTCCCTAGCACAGTGCCTAGCACAACATATTTAGCCTTCAATAAAAAACCTATTATATATGCATATGAACACAGAAACTGCTCCAAAAAGTGTTTGGTGAGCTTAATTTCATTAAAAGTCTGAATTTCAGTTGTTTTACTACAGTTTGCTCTTTCTGAGCCCCTTTTGCTTTACCATGGACATCAGGCTGGGCTTCCTATACCACGAGAACAGGGAGTCCTGGATTCTCAGTCTGGCTCTAACACTTTCTAGCTTCCTGCTCTCTAGGCCTTGAATTTCTCATCTGTAAAATGAGACTCCTGGACTTGGACCTTTAAAACTCCTTCCAGCACTGTCATTTGGGACAGGAGGACAAGTCCCCCTGGCTTAAGGCCCTGGCGAAAACCCACAGTGGAGTGTGGGTGACAGGTCCCTCTCCCTCTCCAGCTCCTGCTGCTCTGTGTTGGATGCACTGTCAGGCTGACTTTCACTTAATGGTAAAAATGCTGCCAGGAACCCAGTCCTTAGCAATTGCAGCAGAAAACTTCTTTTCTTTCACAGCAGCCTAAAACAAAGTTCTGAAATTCAGTCTCACTGGGAAAATTTGGTCATATGGCTATCCGCAGGGGAATCTGATGGTCTGATTGGTCAACAAGGTCCAGGCCACCTTGAAGTTATAGTAGGCTACAACTTCATGGGCTGAGAGCTGGGAAGAAATGGTTCTCCAAGAAAATTCTGAAGGACGGTAGAAGTTGGGCTTCCCCAAAATAAAGAATGGCTCCCAAGAACCCTGAGAAGCAAGAAAAGATCAAGTTAAATTCACTTTTTGAGAGTTCAGATGTATTAAAATAAATAAATAAATGTGTCAAAAGATGGCTACAAAAATTATGAGATATTCTTAAAGTATACTTTCAACAAACAAATATTTTCACATGAAGAACTCAAAACAACATAACAATGCGAATCACAAAGTAAATGCAGAGCTGATCTGAAAGGTGAATTCACAGAGCACTGCAAGCCATGTGCTCCATTAATGGCATGCACGTTTATACCTGAGGGAGGGTCATCGGTTTTCAGTTCTGTCAGTCGGTCTCTCTGACTGTGAGTGAGGCCTCCAGGGCCATCCTTCTCCTCATAGCCATTTCAGATTTGTCTGGTTTTCATGACAATTTTCTGGCTATTGGCAGCAAAGTGTCTTGCAGAAGGAGGGCCTTTCTGTAGTGGCACCAAATTCTCTTGGGAATTTACAGCAGGGCTGGTGTGTGTCTTCTAATCTTATTAGAAGACTACCTCAAAAGTCTAATTTTGAGGCCCTTTTGAAAAAGTGAGGCAAAGGCCAAATGCCCCTCTTGCTCCCAGTAACACACACACGCACATAGTAAAATCCCTGAAGTCCAACAGGCACTAAAAATAGGGGATGAACTGGATGGGGAGGAAGAAAGTGGTGAGTCTTTGTGGTTCTTATTTTTCAACTGTTGTTTTAACCGCTGATATTGTAGTTCTGGTTTTCTGCTAAATTTTTTCAGCAGTCAGAAATACCCCAGGGCAGGATGAGGAAGCAGCCAGGCACATTTGGGCTGAACACAGTTGAGACCCTGCAGGTTACTCCGGAGCATCCTTCCTTGCTATTCGAAAGCTGAAGGGTTTGCAGAAAATGGAACAGATCGGTCTAAGACAGAAACAGCCTAAAGGTACTCAGAATCCAAGAGTAAGAGAGAGGCAGCTTTAGTGAAGTGTTTTAAGGCTTTAAACAGGGACATATTCGGAGATGGGGATTTGAACATCCTGAGTTAATGGCTAGTAGAAACCCTGCATTGTAACAGGCATCCTTTCTCTGATGAGAGCAGACACAGCACTTTGGAAGGGGATAATGCCTAGAGCTGGGTGTGGCTTCTCCGGTAGGCCCTGTGTGAGTAGCTGTTCTTGCACCCATCTCAAACTTTTGAAAAAGCCATACTTTTTATGAGCTTATGGAGAAAGAGAATTGGGGTTGGAAGGGAGCAGGGGTAAACAGCCATGAGGGTGATTTATCAAAGGTTTTTGTGATCTAAACAAAAAAGCCCTCTCCTCATCTTTGAGTTCTTTGAATTTTTCTGGCTGCCTTGCAGACACAATGTTGCTGATTTTCTCTGACAAAGACTCATTCAATACGAGCTCAAATGAAAACACTGATAGTGAACCAAGGGGTAATTAGAGAGCTTGAGTTAATTCTGCTGACATTATCCTGATGTTATTTGAAGGGTTGAGAGAGTCTTTCCACCCTCTAGTAAGCAATTACTCGGTGCCTCGGACCAGCACCTCTGCCTGGGAGGCTGGCCACAGTCTTGATACGATAGGACAGCATTAGAACAAGGCGGCAGCGGGGCGGGGGAAGAAGGATGGGGCGGGGTAAAACTCAGACTATATCTGCAGGAGGAGAGCCGGCAAGCCCGAACTTGGGGAGCGAAGAGCGGGCGGGTGGTGCTCTAAGGGTTGTGGACGGGAGATCAAGTAAACAGAAAGGAGAAAGAAGGCAGGAAGGGGCGGGCAGGCAGGGAAGAGGGAATGGAGAGACAGGGAGAGAAAAGGAAGGGGGGAGTGAAGACGGAGTGAAGGCGGGGAGAAAGAGAGTGTGAAGACAAGAAGAGGGCCGTGAGGGGAAATGAGAGGGGAAGGAAAGGAGAGGGAGGGCGCAGTGAGCAGAAGCGATGGGGTCAGAAGCGGATGAGAAGGGAAGAGAAGCCTCGAGGGCAGTTCTCCTTGAGGTCGGAGCGCTTCCCGGCCCCAGCACTACCATCAACTCCATCACCCAGGCCTAGGGCTGCCCTCTGGGCCGCACCCCGCGGTCCCAGGAGGTCCCCCAGAGCCCGGCTGAGGCGGCCTGGGGAGCCTCTGCCGGACGGGCCAGCATCACCCGGGCCCGGGAGGACAAGGCCAGGGAGGGCGCAGAGCCCCGCGAAGGCCGCAGTCCCCGCGTGCCCCTGCACCCCGAGACGCATCGACCCGTCTCTCCCAGCGCGGCGTCCGCGGGCGGCGGGGGAACACGGCAGGCGGCAGATTGATCCGGAGGCTGGGGCCTCAGTGCGGGGGCCGCCATCGATCGCGGCCGCCCCGCCGCCTCTGATTGATGGCAGAGGCGTTTACTGGCGGCCCCAGCCGGCCGCGCGCTTCCAACTGGGCGGGCGAGGCCAGGATAAGTGGGAGCAATTGGGCCGGGCAGCGCCGAGGCACATCTGCCCCGCGCGGGTGCCGCGGCCCGAGCTCACCGTAATTAGGGCTGAGTGTCTAAATCTGCCAAGTTCATCGGAGAGCATGTCCGGCGCCTCTTTTGCCGCCGAGACGTGCTCTGCCAGCCCCGGCAGGCCGCCCCGGACCCGCGGGGAGGCTGGAGGCGGCCTCGTGCCCCCGGGCCCGGGTGGGCGCAGGGCGTAGGGGAGGGACGTGCACCCGGTCGTGCCAGGGGGACTTGTGGACACTCGACCCTGTCTCCCGCCCAGGTGAGCGCAGAGGAGAAGCGGCAGCGCAGCCCCCAACTCCAGCCCGGGGTCAGCCCTCCCTGGGCAGGAGGACAGCAAAGGTTCAGGGATTCTCCTACCCGTTCTGTGGCCCTGGGTGGGCGCTGCGCCCTCTCTGAGCCTGTTTCGTCTCTGTAATTCAGGGACAGAGACACTGCTAGAGCCTCGATTGTTGAAGGACTGAGGGGGCCTTGTCTACAGAGGATTAACAGGGAGGTCATCTCTCCTGTCGTCTCCCTGAAGGCAGGAGCCAGGTCTCAGAAGATCACCGTGGTATGCACCTCACGACGTAGAATCCCTAACAGTGAAGAGGCGCGCGGCAAACAAGTGTAAAATATGGGAAGGAATAGAACTCACTAATACTACCAACAACATTCTCATTTATAGAGCACATCCTACGTGCCAGCACATGGTTAGTCTCACAGCCCATTCAATACCCACTTATGAGACAGGTAGCGTCATGTTTATTTCACCATTGAGGAAACAGGTTAAGGACAGTGCTCTGCGACCACCATTAATATGTAGAGAGTTGAATTTGAACTCAGACCCTCTGGCTTCAGTCCCTTTCCTCCACATTCCTAACACGATAGTCCATGCTTTTGACAGGAGCTAGCACAAAAGACAAGCCAGGAGCTATGGGAGCCGAGAAAGGAGGGACTGACTTTCTGCGGAGAGGACTTTGGAGCTAAATCCCAGAATCACAGCAGGGCAAAGTCAAAAGAGAACATAATCCAACCATCTCATTTCTCAGATGGGTAAACTGAGGCCCAGGGAGAAGTCATGACTGCAGTGCTGGAACAGAATGACAGAGGGCAACCCCCCTTTTGTATGCTTGGCCATCAGATGCTGTACCCTGAGGGAAGCCACAGCTAAAGAGGAAGACGTTTCCATCCATCATGCTGGACTTCTCCAGGGAGGGTGGCTAGGGGAAGGAGGAGTGGTGGGTCAGACCCTGGAAGAACAGAGCTGACTGCAAGGAGAAAGAAGGAGCAAAAAGGAGAAGAGGGAATCCAGCCCTGATGGAAGAAAGAGATAGGAGCCTCCCTCTGCACTCTCCTCCTTTCACATTCCCACTCTCCCATCACATCACCCTCCAGAGTCACTTCCCATCCTCTTCCTCACATTTCCACCAATGTAAGCCACCTCCACCAGGGTGCCCACTGGAGGCAGGCAGGGCCTAGGCTGGCTTTGGCAGCCAGAAATGACAACAGAACCCACAATAAATTTCTCTGCCTCATGAGTAACCTGTAAAGTAAGATGTTTTTGTCTTCTGGCACTGTTTATTTCAATTACAGGATTTAACACAACTTAATTTCTTAGGTTAAGAACATGACAATCTCCAAGTGTACTGCATTGGCCTTTTTTAATAGACTTCATTTTTTAAAAAGCAGTTTCAGGTTCACAGCAACATTGAACAGAAGATACAGAGATTTCCCATATACCCCCTTCCCCACATATGCGTGGCCTCCCCCATAATCAACATCCCCACCACAGTGGTTGATTTCCTAAGGTTGATGAAGGCTATGATCCAAATATTTGTGCCTCCTCAAAATTTATATATTGAAATCTAACATTCCATGCAATTGTGTTCAGAGGTGGGGCCTTGTGCCCTTATAAAAGATGTTTGAGGGAGCCTGCTTGTCCCTTCCACTATGTGAGGACACACAGAAGGTAGCATCTATAAGGAATGTGCCCTCGCCAGACACCATGTCTTGCCGGCAGCTTGATCTAGCCTCCAGAACTGTGAGCAACACATGTTTATTGTTTACAGATTACCCAGTCTAAGGTATTTTGTTATAGAAGCCCTGATGGACAAAGACAGAAATTCGTACCAAGACGAGGATGTTGCAATAACAAATATCTAAAAATGTGGAAGCAGCTTTGAAATTGGGTAATGGATACAATCTGGAAAAATTTTGAGGTGCATGTTAGAAAAAACGCCTACGTTGCCATAAACACAGCATTAAGAGTGATTTTGGTGAGGGCTCAGAAAAAGAGAGATACACAGAAAGCCTCAGTCATCTTAGAGATCACTTGTGATCATCATCAGAATGTTGGTGGAAACATGGATGGTAAAGGCCTTTCTGATGAGGTCTCATAGAAATGACTAACAAGTTATTGGAAACTGGAGGAAAGGCTGTGCCTGTTATAAAGTTTTTAGAAAAATTGTTGAATTCTGTTGAATTGTCTTTGAGGAAGGTAGAACTTCTGAGCCACGAAAAGCAATATTTAGTGGAAGAAATATGTAAGCAAACTGCCAAGGGTACAGTATGGCTTCCCTTGGCTGCTTATAGTAAAATGCAAAAAGAGAAAAATGAATTAAGGATAAAATTGATAATCAAAAGGGAAGCAGACCTTAATGTTTTGAGAAATTCTCAGCCTGGCCATGTTTTAAAGAGTGAAAAGACATCAGGAGAGAACACTAAGAGTGTGCCCAAGCCATTGTTGGCTTCTGATGACGACATTAGTATGGGTCAATGAAAACCAGGTGTTATTCATCAAAACAATGGAAAAATGACTTTAAAGGCATTTTGGAGATCTTCAGGGGCTACTTCACCTATCACAGGCCCAAAATGCAAGGGCCTTGGAAGCAGAATGATTTCAAGGCTCTGCTCCCTGCATTTGGGCACAACACTCCTTGGCAGTCTCAGGTGTGGCTTGGTAGCCCCTTTGGAAGGCACAGGTGATAAACTTTGCTGGTGTCTGCATGGTGCCATCTCCACTGGTACACAGAGTGCACAACCTATGGAAGCATGGCTACCTCCACCTAGATTTCAAAGGATGCCCCAAAGAGCCTCAGGGCCTAGGCAGAGAACTGCTGCAGGGCAGTACCACCACAGAGACACCCCACTAGGACAATGTTCAGCAGGACTGTGCAGACAGGTCCGCTCCCAAGACCCCAGAACTGTAGAGCCATCAGCATGCTCCTCCAGCCTGGGAGAGCCACAGGCTTCTAATGCCAACCCATAAGAGTTGATGGATAGACTGAGCCCAGCAAAGCCATGAGGGCAGGATTGCCTAGAGCCTTGGGAGTCTAACATCGTGTCAAAGAAGAGTATTATCCAGCCTTAAGACTTAATATTGTTTGCCCTGTTGGGTTCTGGATTTACTGAATCAGTTACCCCTTTCTCCTTTCCTATTTCTTCCTTTGGGAATGGGAATGCCTATCCTAGGCCTATCCCATCACTGTATTTTGGAAGCCCATAAGTTGTTTGACTTTACAGGTTCACAACAGAAGGGGAATTTGCCTCAGGATGAATTGCACCTTGAGTCTCACCCATAAGTTGAACAAGTTGATATTCAGATGAGACTTTAAAGCTGATATTGCAATGAGTTAAGAATTAGGGGGCTATTGGGATGTAACGTGTGTAGTTTGCATATAAGAAGGACATAAATTCGGAAGGCCAACGAAAGAATGCTATGGTCTGAATGTTTGTGTCCCCCCAGAGTTCAAATGTTGAAACCAAACCCCTATGGTGATGGTATTAAGAGGCAGGGCCTTTGAGAGGTGATTAGGTCATTAGAGTTGCACCCTCATGAATGGGATTAGGGCCTTCATAAAACAGGCACCAGGGAGTCTGTTGTCCCTTCCACTGTGTGAGAACACATAAAAGGTGCCATCTATGAGGAACGGGCCCTCACCCAACAATGAATTTGCTGGTGCCTTATTCTTCAACTTTCCAGCCTCTAAAACTGTGAGCAATAAATTTCCATTTATAAATTATCTAGTCTAGGGTTTTTTGTTATAGCAGTACAAACGAACTGAGATAATGAACCTACATTGACACAATTCTATCACCCGAAGTCCAGAGTATACATTAGGATTTTCTCTTGGTGTGCATCCTATGGGTTTGGACAAATGTATAATGATAGGTATCTACCATTGTAGTATCATACAGACTAGTTTCACTGCCCTCAAAATTCTCTATATTCCACCAATTCTCTATACTCCACCTATTCAGCACTGTCTCTCCCCTAACCCTCGAAAACCACTGATTTTTTTTTTACTGTCTCCATAGTTTTGCCTTTTCCAGAATGTCATGTAGTTGAAATCATTAAAATGTCATATAGTTGACAACTTAAAGATTAAGTTATCTGGGAACAAAGACAGTTTTATTTCTTCTTTCATAGTATACACTTTGTTTCCATTTCTTATCTTATTGCATTAATGAGGACTTACAGTACAATGTTGAAAAAAAAGTGGAGGGAAAGAACATTCTTGCCTTGTTCTGGATCTCAGTGGGAAAGTTAGAGTTTCTCAATATTATTGATGTTAGCTGTAGATTTTTGGTAGATGTTCCTTATAAAGTTAAGGAAGTTCCCTTCTATTCCCAGTTGACTGAGGACTTTTTATCAGAATGAGTGTTAGATTTTGTTCAATATTGTTTTGCATCTATTGATGTGAATATATGAATTTTTCTATTTAGCTTGTTGATATAATAGATTACATTAATTGATTTTCAAATATTAAACCAGCCTTGCATACCTGAGACAAATTCCACTTGGTCTTGCTGTGTAAATCTTTTCACACATTATTGTACTTAATTTGCTAATATTGTGTTAAGAAATTTGTGTATGTTCATTAGAGATATTGGTTTGTCCATTTTCTTTCTCATAATGTCTATTGGTATTAGGATAATGCTGGTCTAATAGAATGAGTTATGGAGTATTCTATCTTCTAAAGGAGATTGTAGAGAATTAGTACAATTTTTTCCATAGTTTGGTAAAATTCACCAGTGAGCTCATTTGGGCCTGGTGACTTGTTTAGAGGTTATTAATTATTGATTCAATTCATATAATAGATGTAGGCCTTTTCAGATTGTCTATTTTTTCTTGTGTGAGTTTTGGCAGACAGTGTCTTTCAAGAAATTCTTCATTTCATCAAGATTATTAAATTTGTGGGCATAAAATTATTCATAGTTTTCTTTTATTTTGATGTCCGTGGGATCTACAGGGATATCTTCTCTTTTATTTCTGATTAGTAATTTCTGTACTCTCTTTTTTTTCTTAATTAGCCTGGCTAGAAGCTTATTGATTTTATTTATCTTTTCAAATACATAGCTTTTGGTTTTGTTGACTTTCTCTATTGATATCCAGTTTTCATTTGACTTCTGCTCTGATTTTTATTTCTTTCCTTCTGCTCACTTTGGATTTAATTTGCTTTTTTTTTCTAGTTTCCTAAAATAAAAGCTGAGATTTTTATTCTAGATCTTTCTTATCTCATATATGTATTGAATATTATCAATTTCCCTCTAAGCACTGCTTTTGCGGCATCCAGAAATTTTTTTAAGTAGTGTTTTTATTTTTATTTAGTTCAAAATATTGTCTAAATTTCTCTTGAGTTTTTTTTTGTAGAAGTGTGTTGTTTAATCTTCATGTATTTTAGACTTTTTTGAGCTATCTTTATGTTACTGATTTATAGTTTAATGCAATTGTGGTCTGAGTACAGACATTGTAAGATTTTTATTCTTTTAACTATATCAAGTTGTTTCCAGAATGTTCTTTGTCATGGTAAATGTTTCATTTGAGCTTGAGAAGAATGTGTGTTCTGCTGTTATTGAGTGAATTACTCTATGAATGTCAATTATATCCAGTTGACTGATGCTGTTGTTGAGTTCAAGTATGTCTTTACTGATTTTTTTGCCTGCCAGATTTGTTCATTTCTGATAGACAGATACTGAAGTCCCCAACTATAATACTGGATTTAGCTATTTCCTCCTCCTGGTTCTATCAATTTTTGCCTCATGTATTTTGATGCTCTATTTTTATATGCACACACATGTAGAATTGTTATGTCTTCTTGGAATATTGATCCTTTATTATTATATAATGCCCCTCTTTATGCCTGATAACTTTCTTTGCCCTGAAGTCTACTCTGTCTGAAGTTAATATACTTACTCCTGCCTTCTTTTGATTAGTGCTAGCATGTTATGTCTTTTTCCATCCATTTGCTTTTAATCTACATGTATCTTCCATCCATTTACTTTAAGTACACATTTAAATGTATTTGTATATATTTAAATATAAATACAAAGACACATACAGAGTTTACTTGTAGACAACATGTGGTTGTGTCTTTTTCTTTATCCATTCTGACAATCACTGTCTTTTAGTAAGCACATTTGGACCACTGACATCCAAAGCAATTAGTGATACAGCTCAATGAATATCTACCATATTTGTTACATTTTTCTACTTGTTCTTGTTCTTTGTTCCTATTTTTGCCTTCCATTCTTTTTTTGCCTGATTTTCATTGAACATTTTATGATTCCATTTTTTTGCCTTTCTTAACATATCAGTTATATGCATTTTTGCTTGTTTAGTAGTTGCCCTAGAGCTTGCAATATATACTTACAACTAATTTAAGTCATTTTCAAATAACACAATACTGTTTTATAGGTAGTGTGAATACTTTATAGTTTAAAAAAATTCTAATTTCTCCCCTTCATCCCAGGTATTATTGTTGCCATTAGTTTTACTCAAACATAAGCATACATAAATATATGTATGCATATGTATATATGTCTAAAATTATGCATACATAATTGAATGCATAGTTGCTGTTATTATTTTGAACAGACTGTTATCTGATAGGTCAATTAAGCGTAGTTAAAAGGTTTTTTTTTTGCCTTTACTTATCCTTTTCTGATGCTTTTCCTTTCTTTATGTAGATCTGAGTTTCTGACCTAGGTCTTTTTCCTTTTCGCTTATGAACTTATTTTATCATTTCTTGCAAGGCATGTCTACTGACCCCAAATTTCTTAAATACTTGTTTGAAAAAAAAAAGTCTTTATTTCCCCTTTAGTTTTGAAGGATAATTTTGCCAGGTACAGAATTCTGCGTTGATGGAGGTTTTTTTAAGCCATACTTTAAAGATTTCTCTCCACTCTATTCTTGCGTACATAGTTTCTGAGGAAGAGTAGGATATAATTCTTTCTTTCCTCTTCTTTGAGTAAGGTTTCTTCTCTGTCTTCTTTCAGAATTATTCTGTTATTAGAATTTTTCCTTCTAAATAAAAAATGGTATATGTTTAAAGTATACAATGTAATATTTAGATATACCTATGCATTGTGAAGTGATTACTATAGTCAAGCTAATTAATGTAGTCATCACCTCACATAGTTGCTGTGTGTGTGTGTGTGTGTGTGTGTGTGTGTGTGTGTGTATGGTGAGAAAACAGAAAATCTACTCTTTTAGCAAATTTCAAGCATATAGTATACAATACAGTATTGTTAACTGCAATCTTCATGCTGTGTATTAGATCTCTAGAACTCACTCATCTTTCACAACTGAAACTTTATATCCTTCAATGAACATCTCCTATTTGCTCCAGCCACTGATACTGGTAACCACCATTCTACTCTCTGCTTGTATGAATTCAACTATTTTATATTCCACATATGAGATCGTGTAGTATTTGTCTTTCCATGACTGGATTATTTCACTTATATAATATGCTCCACGTTCATCCATGCTGTTGCAAATGGCAGAATTTTCTTCTTTTTTAAGGTTGACTAACACTCTATTTTATATATACCACCATTTCTTTATTCATTCATCCATCAACAGACAAGAAAGCTGTTTTCATGCCTTGACTAGTGTGAATAGTGATGCAATAAACATGGAAATGCATATATCTCTTTGAGATGTTGATTTCATTTTGGGGGGATGTATAGTCAGAAGTGAGATTGAAAGATCATATAGATCTAGTTTTAATTTTTGTGTAAACTCCATACTGTATTCCACAATGATTGTACCAAATTACATTCCCAATGACAGTGTATGAGAAGTCTCTTTTCTCCCCATCAATGCCAATACTTGTTATCTTTCGTCTTTTTGTAATAGCCATTCTAACAGGTGTAATACTACCATTGCAATTATTCTATATTTGGCTATATATTTACATTTACCCATAAGATTTAGGTTTTCATATGCTTTCATTCTACTGTTTAGCAGGTTTTTTCTTCTCCCCTTTTTTATACCAGAGATGTTTACCATGTTTTTATTTGAATTTGAAGAACCTTCTTAAAGTATTTGTTGTAAAGCAGGTCTAGTGGTGACAAACTTTTTCAGTTTTTATTTGTCTGGGAAAAAAGAATTTCTGTCTCCTTCATTTTTAAAGTATAATTTTGCCAGGTATAGAATTATTGGTTGGCATATTTTTCTGTCAGCACTTTGAATATGTCATTCCACTCTCTTCTGCTCTGCAAGGTTTCTGCTGAGAAATCCTCTGATAGACATATGAAGGTTTCCTTATATGTGACGTGTCACTGTTCCATTGCTGCTTTCAAAATTCTCTCTTTGTAATTGACCTTTGACAATTTGATTACAATGGGTGTCAGTGTAGTCTTTTTTGAGTTGATCCTATTTGGGAATTTTGAGCTTCATAAATCTGAATGTCAATTTCCCTCCCATAATTTAGGAAGTTTTCAGCCATTATTTCTGTCTTTCTTTCTCTCTTCTTCTTAAAGTTCCATGATGCGTATATTGTTTCACTTGATGGTGTCTCATAACTCCCACAGATTTTCTTCACTCTTTTTCATTCCTTTTTTCTTTTTTGAATAATTTCAAATGATTTGTCCTTATGTTACCTTATTCTTTCTTCTGCTTTATTAAATCTGCTGTTGTGGCTCTTTGTTGTAGTTTTTATTTCAATTGTTTTTTTCAGCTCCAGAATTTCTGCTTTTTTGGGGGTGGGTGGTTTATTATTTCTGTCTCTTTGTTGGATGTTATTTTCTCCATGTATTGTTTTCTTGATATCATTTTGTTGCTTATCTGCATTCTCTTGTAGCTTGTTGTGCTTCTTTAAAATAATTATTTAAAGTCTTTGTTATTGTGTTCTTTTGATAGTATTATCTTGCCTTGGTTTTTCATGTTCTTTGTAATCTTGAATGGTCTTGCATTTGGGAAAACAGTCATCCTTTCCAAACTTCACAGACTGGTCTAGGTAGAAAAAGACCTTCTCCCATGGGTGGAGGCAAGGGCACCAGCTGGATGAGGTGTGTGGTGGCTCCAAGTCCAGATCCTAATGTAAAGATGTGCAGGGATGCCTATTCTGGGGGCTCACCGGAATGCCATCTTAGGGGTATACACAGGGGTTGGGATTACAGGGCACATGATTGCACATGTTGCCTTCAAAAGGCTCCTTGTCCAATAGGTGCATGGATGCATGTGCTATGGCAGGAAAATAGGGGCCAAGTCTGATGGATGGCACATGCAGCTGGCATGGGTGCCTGATCCTGTGGGCTTGAATGTGTAGCTGTGGTAGGCTTCTGATCCTGTGGTCTCACACACACAGCTGCAACAACTGCCCATTCTCATAGCATACTTACAGTGCCACTAGCAGGCGCCAGGGCAGATTGTAGGTCCACACTTCACAGAGGGTGCTGGTATGAGTACAGGTGCACATCACCTCACTGGGGTTGTGTGGAAAAGTTGTGACTCTGACTTGGAGGGAGGATTAACAATTGGTAGTTCCAGCTCCAGGGAACACAGCGGTTCTGGCTCCAGTCAATTCTGATGGCTGGAGTCCACATCAGTGACGATCTGGGAGTTCTGTATGGTAGAACTCACAGTTGAGGGAATTCATCATGATGCTGCACTGGCCTGGGCATAGGACAACACAGACCTTTTCTATGCAGCCATCCCCAGTCTTTGCATTCCTCTGTGTCACTGCAGCCCTCTAACTTCATTCTGGGATGCTGTGTATAGTTGACTTCATTGCTGTATTTGTTTGAGAGTAAGGGATAGGATATTCTCATCCACCATCTTGCTAATATCATCTGAATCAAAGGACCTGTGAGTTTTTTCTCTTTATCTTATATTTTATTTACTTTGAAAATGATACCCCTAGGTGCAATATTTTGGGCATTTATCCTGCTTGGTTTTCTTTATGCATCTTGGATCTGTGATTTGGTGTCTGACATTAATTTGGGGGAAATTCTCAGTCATCATTGTTTCAAATATTTCTTTTGTGTTTTCTCTCTTTTTTCTTCTTCTTGCACTCCCATTATGTGTATTTTACACTTTTTTTGTTGTCCCACAGTTCTCAGATATTCTGTTTTATTTTATTTTAGTCTTTTTTTGATTTGTATTTCAGTTTTGGAGTTTTCCATTGAGACATTCTCAGGTTCAAAGGTTCTTTCCTCAGTCACCTCCAGTCTGCCAATAAGCCTATGGAAAATATTATTATTTCTGTCAACAGTGTTTCTGATCTATAGTATTTCCTTTTCATTCTTTCTTAGGATTTTATTCTCTCTGCTTACACTGCCTATCTGTACTTGCATACTATCTTCTTTATTCATAAAAGTCCTTAGAATATTAATCATAGTTGGGTTAAATTCTCAGTCTGGTGATTTCGATGTGGCCACCATACCTGAGTCTGGTTCTGATGCTTGTTCTGTATATATGTCTTGTAATTTTTTATTGATAGTCAGGTATGATGTACTTGGTAAAAGGAACTACTGTAAATAAGCTTGTAGTAGTGTAGGGGTAAGGTGTTGGAGAGGGAAGCATTCTACAGTCCTAGGATCAGGTCTCAGTCTTTTAGTGAGCCCAGTGCCTCTGGAATGTGAACTTTACAAGTGTTTCTTCGTTCCCTCTCCCCCTGCCAGTTGGAATATGATGGCTAAAGTGGACTAGGGTTGGGTATTTTCTTTCCTCAGGTCAGTTAGGCCCTGGTAAAACCCAAGCAGGTTATGATCTGGTAAAATAGTTTTGCCTGAGGGCAGGTCTTATTAAGAACAGGATACTGTGACATATTTCAAAATGGTTCTTTTGCTCCCTTTTCCTACCAGAAGCAGGTGGCAATTTTTGTCCAATATTCACTGTGAGAACTGGTAGAGCTCCAAGAGAAAAGAGTCACAAAAACATGGGGGAACCCAGTGACTTGGCCCTTCTCATCTGTAAGACTTGTCTACATGGAAACTCCAGCAATTTGTCAATTACAGTTCTGGTTTTCTTACCCTGGCACTGGTTCCCGCAGAGGTTTCCGCTCATGAGTTTCTGCTCCGAAAAGTGGTGATTCTCAGTATTTTTCTGTTGGTCTCTCTAATTTTGTGAATATCAATTTGCCTTTGACCTCACTTCTCTCATGGAGCTAAGAAGAGTTGTTGATTTTTCAGTTTGTTCAGCATTTTTACTTGCTGTTAGGACCAAGTGGTGACTTCCAAGATTTTTATATACAGGACTGAAAACCACGAGTTTCCTTTGGAAAGATGTTAAATGCAGGGAAAGTGTGGTTAGGAAATCATCTTTACTTAATAATTTATTTAATCATTATTTGCCTGCTATGTGCCAGACACTGACCTAAGCACCTGGGATATATCAGTGAACAAAGGCAAATTTTTGTAGAGCATACATTTAAATTAGCAGGTGGGGGGGATATGATAAAAAAAAACATAGTAAATAAATGTATGGTATGTTAGAAAGTGATGAACACCATATTAATTGAGTGAAGTGAGGACATAAAAGAATGGAGGAACAAGTTGCAATTTTAAATAGGGTTCCCAGCATAGGCCTCATGGACAAAATGTTGTTTGAGCAAAGACTTGAAGATAGGGAGGCTGCTGTGCAGGTCTCTAGGGAAGAGCCTTCCAGGAAGACGAAAACATCCAGCGCAGAGGCCCTAAGGCAGGAGCATCTCTGCACATTTGAGGACGAGCAAGGTCAGACAGCTCCAACAAAGCAGGAGAAGGGGAAAGGGGTATGTGGTGAGGTCAAAGAAGCATGTAGGCCTCTTTGAGGACTTCAGACTTTACTCTGAAGCCACAGAAGGATCATTTTAAAATATTAGTACAGCATATACTTTTCTAGGTTTGGCTCAAGTTGTACATTACTCAGAAAGTAATTTTTAATATAAAAATAAGTGTCATATCCACAAAAATATTAATATTTCAGACCTTTAAAAAGCCTTAAAAATGTTACAAAGTCCCAAAAGAAACAAAAACAAGCGTTGTGGTCACTGAGGGGTAGGCACTGGGCCAGTTCTACACACTGGTTAAGAGTTAAGGCTCTAGAACCATTGCCAGTCGTGGGACCCTGGGCAAGCTACTTTCTTCTTTGCATACCAGTCCCTTCATCTACACAATCTGGATTTTTTGTTTTCTTCGACATGAGTCACCCTCTCTACCCAGGCTGGAAAGCAAGTGCTATTGTAGCAAGTGCTACAGTTAGTTCACAGCAGCCTCAAACTCCTAGGCTCAAGTGATCCTCCCACCTTAGCCTCTCAAGTAGCTGGGACTACAGGTATGCACTACCACATCCAGTCACGGTTTTTAATTCTTTGTAAAGGTGGGGTCTCTCTTTGTTGCCCAAACTGGGCCTCAAGCAATTCTCTTGCCTTAGCCTCTCAAAGTGCTAGGATTACGGGCATGAGCCACCATGTCTGGCCAAAATCTGGATTAATGAGTCCCCACCTTTTATGATGATTATAAAGCTTGAATAAAATGATTGATGTCAACACTTAACAAGATGCCTGGCACATTTTAAGTTCTCAATGAATGTGAACTATTATTTTCACATAACTAGCTACTGAATCTGAACCCCAAGTTCCCTGATTTTCAGTCCAGGATACTTTTCACTACCTCCATGATAGAAATAATAACAGCTTACATATTTTGAGTATTTACTTTGGGCCAGGCATTGTACTAAGTACTTTATGTGGATTGTCTTATTTATTATCCCCATTTAACAGAAGAGGGAATTAGAACTCCAGCAGCCATGAACTTGCCCAAGGTCTCACAGTTATTAAGTGAAGAAACAAGAATTCAAATCCAGGTGGATCTGCCTGTAGACCCTGCATTCACTATTAACCTCTCCAGCCTCCCAAGGCTCTGGATAGCAACTTCCTCAATGGGGACAAATACAGATGACCTGCAGAGTTGTAAATATATGTCCCCCTTGGTTCGTCACATAAATCAGTTCAAGGCATCATTGCTTTGCTTACCAGTGACAAGCTTGAGTGGCTCACTAGCCATTCACAGTGCAGACTATTTCTGGTAAAGTCAGACCAAGTGGGAGCTGAGGTCAGCAACCAGAGTCATGTTTATTCTGGATTCTAAAGCCCACATAACCTGGTACAAATCAAAATCTCCCCTTCTCTCTATCACCTGTTTTTTCTGTGGGCAAAGGTCTGTCTATATCACTTTGCTTAGTGGCTTTCAAAGGCATAAATTACTCATGGAAACATGCAGTCTTGTCATCGTCAGGAAAGAGAACTGTAAATAGATTTGGTCCATGCCATTCAATAGCATATGGTTCCTGACCATTTCATAAGTCCAATTCCTCAAGTCAGGTGGGCCCAGGGTAGAGACTTAGAGGCAAGAAGGATGAGGAAGCCATTTCTGGCCTGTAAGGGGCTTCTGGGCCAGTGACAGCGCTAAAAGCCATCATACGGACATAGCCTATCATCTGGAGTTGAGAGTGTGCAAGTGAAAACCAGCTTCATCGCATCTCCCTCTGTAGCTTCAGAATCTCTCTGTGGACTGCTACGTGTTCTTTTCTACCTCAAGATAAAATATCAGGCAGGTCCTGTAGTTTTCTGGGCTTTTTTAGTCAAAAGATCTGTTTTGTTTCCATAATTAAAAACCACCATCTAGTCCACCTCTTCCTACTTGCTAGATGAAATTTCTGGCCATTCTAGAAATGTGTCCAGAAGGAGAGAAGATTAAGACAAAGGGTATTCCTTTGTGTCTTACCATGTCTTTATTGTGTCTTACTGTTGTCACCTGGCTTTGGAGTCCCCAAAATAATCAAAGCACGGCTACTAGCAAGTGTTCTCCCCTCATCCCTGTCCTCTTTTAGTGGGGCACTTTTATGGATTCCCGTTATCCAGTTTAGGCAATATCTCTTGCCCCAGCTGACCAATTAAACCTTAGCCTCAGACTGGTTTCCAACAGCTCACTGTGGCAGGCTAAATGGTAGCTGCCCCAAAATATGGTCATATCCTAAATGTCCCCAGAATCAGTGAATATGTTGCCTTACATAGCAAGAGGACTTAACAGATGTAATTAAGTCAAGGATCTTGAAATGAGGAGACTATCCTGAATGATCTGCATGGGCCCAGAATTAGCATAAGAGGTCTTATAAGAGATAGACAGGGGAATCACAGTCAGAGAGATGAGGGGACAGGGTAGACGCCCAAAAGAAGGAAAGATGCCTCCCTGCTGGTTCTGAATGTGGAGCAGAGAGGGCCATAAGCCAAGGAATTCAGGCAGCCTCTAGAAGCTATAAAAGACATGGAAACAAATTCTCCCCTGAACCTTCCAGAAGGAACACTGCCGTGTGGACCCAGTTCAAACTGCTGACCTGCAGAAATGTAAGAAAACTAATTTGTGTTGTTCTAAGTCATTAAGTGAATGGTATTTGTTAGAGCATTCACAGGAAACTAATAGATCAATCACCTTTCTGCTACGTTCCGTGTACCCTTTCAGAAAGCCTCCTGGACAGACTCCTTTAAGTTGACATTGGGCTAGCTGCCTTCAAAGAGTCACATCTGGTTCCCGGAAAACCCACCCCCTGGCCTTCACCAGCTAACAGTGCAGCTTGCAACCTGTGCAGCCCACTCTCCCCTCAGCTGCAGGGACACAGCATCTCCCCTTTAGACTCCTCAGGCACAACTCAGAGGTCAGATCCTGTGCTTCCCCAGCTCCAGAAGACATGTGCTATGGTACCTAATAGTGCCTTTTGAAGCTCCTCTTAGCTGACCTGAGTGAGGAGTGAGCAGGCAAGACCTCTAACCTGATGTAACTTCTCCATACTTTCGTTCTCCAAATGTTTCTGCATCACAACCTGTGTTTTGTGACCAAGAGGTGGTGGAAGGCCATGCTAGCAAAACCAATTTGACAATCACTTATCTGGTCTTAAACAAGTGGTTCAGATTATAGGACCCCTGGAACTTACTGTGCAATTGTCAGCCTTTGGATACTCTCCTGGAAGTCAGAGACAAGAATGGTCCCAGAAGAACTGTCTCTGGTAGCCTGAGAGAAAAGAACAAAATGAAGGCTGAATTTTATGAGTGCTCTGTGGGAAGCGTTATATTAAGCACTTCATATGAGTTACTTAATTTAATCCTTGCACCAACATACCCCATTTTACAGATAGAAAAATTGAGACTGAGTGAGATTAAGTATTTTGCTCAGGGTCACATAGTAAATGGCAAGTGATACCGTTTGGATATTTGTCCCCTCCAAATCTCATGTTGAAATATGGCTTCCAGTGTTGTAGGTGGGGCCTGCAGGGAAGTGTTTGGGTCACAGGGGCAGATCCCTCATGAAAAGCTCGGTGCCCTCCCCCGACGGTAATGAGTGAGTTCTTGCTCTTAGTTTATGTGAGAGCTGGTTGTTTAAAAGACCCTGGTGTCTCTTGCTCCCTCTATCATTATGTAACACACCAACTCTCCCTTTGCTTTCTGTCATGACTGGAAGCTTCCTGAGGCCCTCACTAGAATCAGATCCTGGCACCATGCTTCTTGTACAACCTGCAGAACCATAAGCCAAATAAATTTTCTTTGTAAATTACTCAGCCTCAGGTATTTCTTTATGACAACGCAAAATAGACTAATAGACAGGGTAAAGATTCAAATAAAGGGAGTCCACTCAGTGGTTACAGTTTGGGGGTAAGACCCCAGGCTGAATTACCCTGCATAACAGAAGAGAGGGAAATTTGAAGGGGGTGGTAGGATGGAAGCAGGCAGGAAGGAAGCAGCAACGCAGCCAAGAACTGTAGTGAAGAGAAATTTCTAAGATTTGTTTAGCTTGTTTGCCACAAGATTGAATATAAACCCTCTCCTCCCTTGCCCCTGTGAGGACTTCAGTAATGTCCAGATTACTTTTTGATGGCCCAGACTGAGTTCTGCATTTGAGTCGGTGCAGGGTGAAGGCAAGGGCATCTGAGAATGACAGGGCTATTGGCCCCGTCATCTACCTTTTGTTTTAACTTAAAGTCATAGTCTTCTTATATTCAACATTGTTTTGGTCATGTAAATTGGATTTTAGAAATGTTCTATTCATTCTTTTTTAATGTGCTTTTTAAGTTATTACTCAATGATAACAGTTCACTGTAAAAAAATATGGGCAAACCAAAAGGGTAAAATAAAAAATGCTCTTGATTTCACTACTCAGAGATAATCACTGTAAGCTTTTGATATGCATTCTTTCAGCCTTTCTCTACACAAATATTCTCTCTAAAGTTTTATTTTAAAGTAGGATCATAGTGTCAATATGGTTTTTAATCTACTTTTTAAACTTAAGCAGCTTTATGGGTATCACTTCAGGTCAATAAATACTGTCCTTCAACAACATTTTAATATCTGCATAACAGCCCATTCCATGAAAGAACCATAATATACTTAATGAACCTACTGTTATAACTTATGTGTAGTGTTTCCAATATTTTGACCTTATAAGCAATGCTTCAATGATCATTGCCATGATTAATTTTCTGTATATAGCCTTAATTATTTTCTTAGGGTGAATTCCTAAAGTGATGTAAACCAAAGATAAAATCTTAAGCCCCCCCAGCTAACTGAATGGACCCCCTCTGGGCCAAGGGAAACCTGAAAAACTGAATTCCCTACCATCATGGGAAGGGAGGTCAGACACACCTCATTATACTCCCTCCCTGTCAGAGTTTAGGCACAACCGATCAGCATAAACACTAAAATAGAAATCTTAAGACTGACAAAACAGACTGTTTGGCAATAAGATACCAAATTCCAACCTGACTCCGGTATAGCATCACATGACAGATACAGACCCTATAAGAAATAAAAATATTTCACTCCAAAATGTATTTATTTGATATATTTTCAAATGGCCCTGTAAAGCCATCTTTTGTGGCTTGAATGTTACATCTGTAGAGAATTTCCATTCATGCAACTAGGACTTCCAAGGATCTAGGCAAGATTAGCTAAAAGTCTGATGCCTTTTAAGGTCCAAAAAGAGTTATTTACCTTCTATTCTCTTTGAAGCTTGCTATATGGAGACTTCATCTACATAACAAGGACCTTGGCTTCCACAACCTCCCTTATCTTAACTCAAGCATTTCTTTCTACTGACTTCAAGTCTTTAGCTTAACTTCTTCAACCAATTGCCAACCAGAAAAATATTTGAATCCACCTATGACCTGTAATCTTCATCCCTGATGCCCTGAGATGCCCCATCTTCCCAAGCTGTGCCAATGTATACCTTACATGTATTGATTTATGTTTTTGTCTATAACTTCTGTCTCTCTAAAACATATAAAACCAAACTATAACTTCCCCACCTCAGGTGCATGTTCTCCGGGCCTCTTGAGATTGTTCCCTGAACCATGGTCACTGATATTGGCTCAGGATAAACCTGTTTAAATATTTTACGGAGTTTGGCTTTCATATCAACAATAGAATTCCCAGATCAGAGGACATGAACAATTTTGAGGTTTCTGATGGAAATTTCTTTGACTAATTCTTGACTTTCCTTGCTGATAATTTTCTGTCTAAAAAGGTTAAGAATGCAATCAGAGGACCTGTCTTTCAAGTTCTAATCCTGAACAATACAAGGAAGCAATAGTTGGTGATGCAAAAGTATAGATTCTTGAAAGAATTGGACAGGTTACCTTAGCAACAAGAACAACTTGGGAGAAGAGTCATACACCTAGTCAGATGCCTACATTAGACTTTGGAAAGGCAGCAGGAAAAGGAGAGTGGGAGTCTCTCCTTTTACAGTCCCTTGGATAGAGATTATGAGAGAGAGTAGATTTTATAAAATGTTGTTTAAAAAGAATTCTGACAATTGTTATAAAAATTTCCAATGTTTTCTTCTAGGGTTTTTATGGTTTTTAGTTTTACATTTAAGGCTTTAATCCATCTTGAGTTAATTTTTGTGAAGGTGTAAGAAAGGGGTCCAGTTTCTGTTTTTTGCATATGGCTAGCCAGTTTTCCCAGCACCATTTATTAAATAAGGAATCCTTTCCCCATTGCTTCTTTCTATTAGGTTTGTCGAAGGTAAGATTGTCGTAGATGTGTGGTGTTATTTCTGAGGTCTCTGTTGTGTTTCTGTTCTGTTCTGTGCCACCACAGCACATGTATACCTATGTAACAAACTTGCACATTCTGCACATGTATCCCAGAACTTAAAATAAAATTTAAAAAAAAACTGCCAAAAAAATCCCAGTGAAGAAAAAGGGATGTTACCAGAGGAAGACAGACAGTGAAGCCACCCAGGGAAACTTCTTATGCACTCAACTTTTAAGAGGGATGTTTGGGGATTATTTCAACAGTTCTAGTTGAAATCATCTCACCCTAGGATATAGGGAAAGAAGAACATTTATTTATGCAAGGTCAAAGAGGGTAGTAGAAAAACAGAAGAAACAATTTATGATTAGTCATTGCTGACCTAAAGAATGCTTTAGTCCTGATGCTCTACTGGGATGAATAATGTCCAGTTCTTCCAAAATGCATACCCAACTGGAACCTCAGAACATAACCTTATTTGGAATAAGGTCTTCATAGAATTAATCAGTTAAGATGAGGCCATATGGGATGAGAGTAGGCCTTAGAGCTAATGACTGGTGTCCTTAAGAAGACAATGTGAAACCACAGAGACTTAGAGAGAAGAGCGCTGTGTGACAAGGGAGGCGAATATTGGAGACCTGCGTCTTCAAGCCAAGGAAAGCCAAGGATTGCTGGTAGATGCCAGAAGATAGGAGAGGGGCATGGAAGAGTCATCCCAGAGCCTTTAAAAGGAAGCAACCCCACCCCAACACTGATTTTGGACATCTAACCTCAAGAACGTTGAGACAATAAACTTCTGTTGTTTTAAGCCATCAAGTTAGTGGTTATTTGTCATGGCAGCCCTAAAAATGAGGCAGATGTCAACAAATGTTGTCTCACTTATCAAGATAAAAATATAACAGCAATAATTATCTGGCCATCATTTATTTCTAAGAAATTGTGTTTGAAAGTATTACTAAATAAGCTATGAGAATCAAGCTCCCACCACTGATGGGAGAGATGGACGACTGAAGAACTGGCCCCAGTTTCTGATGAATGAGGGAAAATACTGTACGAATAACAGCCACAGGCATCAGCTGCAGTTTTCTTGATGTCCTCCCTCTGCTGGTGCAGTAATGCTATGAGACCTGGTAGACGTCTTGACTTTCCCCCAAACAAGCTCCCCCAGGGAGGAGCCAGCTTAAGCCAAGCCATGGGCCAGGAGAGTCAATAATGTTGCCAACATCTCAAAATCCTCCAAAGAAAGAGCATCTGGACCTCAGAGTATCCTACTAAGAGTGCACATCATGTATGACATTAATAGCCAGTGCCAGTGCCTCTCTCACCTCCCCTTGGGGTTGGGGAGGAACAGTTAAGCACATGGGAGACTGCCTAAATTTGAATCTCAGTTGTGTCACTTTATAACTCTGTGACAGGCAAATTATTTAAACTCTTTTTGCCTCAGTTTTCTTTTCTGTAGAATGGAGGTTAATACTGCTTACTGTTGGTTGAGAGTTTAAAAGAAGAAATATACATAAAGCATTTAGTGTGATGTCTGCCATAAGCACTCAAAGAACATTGGCTGTTATGTTGATTAGGCCAGCAAGTAGCTCTCCCCTTTCTTTTTAATGCTGTGCTGAGTGCTTACTTTTCTGTGGGGGTGGGCTAGAGAGAGTTGGAAAAGCTGCTTCCCTTATCTTCTGCTTGTCCTGCTACTCAGGACACCAAAAAAGAAAAAAGAAAAAAAAGAGAGAGAGAAAGAATGAAAGAAAGAGAAAGAAAGAAAGAAAAAAAGAAAGAAAGAAAGAGAGAGAGAAAGAAAGAAAAGCCTACAAAGAGGACACACACAAAATGTAAGAGAAAAAGCATGTAACCAAGAACAAATACAAAAGAATGAAGAAACCTTAACAGTGTCGGAAAGGGCTCTTCTTGTGCCTAAAGAGTTAGGGAACAGAAGATCCTGAAAAACATTTGGAGTAAGAAAAACCTGTAAGAAACAGAATGACAACTGAGGGCTGAGGATTCCATGTTAACATAGAACAGAAGGAAAGCAGGCAAACTCAACCTCAGCTTTGCAGGACATGGGCTGTTCCATTTAGAACAGGTAGCACAACCGCTGTTTGGAGGGAAACCAGGCCTAAGGAACTAATGAGATCATAAGGAAGTACCAGCCCCAGTACAAAGACATCTCAGCATCACAGGGAATTTCAGGCCTGGCTGCAGCACCATTCAGTAGAGAGAGGAATCACGAAGTTTTGGGGTGCCAGGAAAGAAGAGACAGAGAAAAGTGTCCTAATCTTTGAAATGAATATAAATGTAAAGGATTCTATAGCCCAGAAAACTGAAAGACAAAAGCTTGCACATTTTAGAATGTGCACATATAGGAGAAAAAAAGAAATGTGATCTGTTGGAAACAGCGTGACTTCACCTGTAAAAAAATGTGACTTCAGTCTTGGAAGCTCTGTTAGGTTGAGCCTACCTTAAGCTCCAGATCCCTTTCTCTGTACCTCTGCAACCTGGAGGATATTAACTCAGGTTCCATCTTTATTCACTGATGTGACAGACAAAATTATAACCCCCATAAAAATGTCCATGCCCTAATCCACGGGACCTGTGAACATGAATGTTACACAGCAAGGGGGAGTTAAGATTGTAGATGGAGTTAAGGCTAATGAACCTTGAGTGGAGAGATTATCCCAGATTATCTGGGTGAGCCTAATGTAATCACAAGGGTCCTTATCAGAGGAAGCCAGGAATCTGAGAGATAGGAGATGTGATAACAAAAGCAGAGGTTAGAACAATGAACTTTGAAGATGGAGGGGGCCAGGAGCCAAGGAATGCAGGCAGCCTGTTGAAGAGGAAAAAGGCCAGGAAATAAACTGGTTCGCTGCCAGAGTCTCCAGCAGGGATGCAATGTGACCACACCTTGATTTTAGCCTGCAAGACCTATCTCAGACATCTGACCTTCAGAACTGTAAGATAACATTTTTGTGTTGTTTTAAGCTACTCTAGTGTCTTAATTTGCTACAAGAGCAATCAAAAACTAATAAACCTGCATTTCGCATTATCTTATAGTTATTTTCTAATCAATTAACATGGACTCTCCTTCTCTGCATCTGATTACTCTGCCTCACTCAACATGGCCATCTCTACTAGACTGAAACAAAGCCTGTGGTTGTCCCGGAGCTCACATCTCCCCAGCTTTGCTGTCAGAAAGAAGGGAGTGATCTCCTCTTACTTTCAATTCAAAATTTCCCACGAAAGTGCTCTGATTGACATGCCTTGGCAGGGCACTTGTGATGGGCAACCCCAAAAAACCACGTGGTTAGAAGTGGGAGGCAGAAAAGACATGGAATCAACCCAAATGCCTATCAGTGACAGACTGGATAAAGAAAATGTGGTATATATACACCATGAAATACTAGGTAGCCATAAAAAGGAACAAAATCATGCCATTTGCAGGGACCTGGATGGAACTGGAAGCCATTATCCTCAGCAAACTAACACAGGAACAGCAAACCAAACACCGCTTGTTCTCACTTATAAGTGGGAACTGAACAATGAGAACACACGGAAACAGTGAGGGGAAAAATGCACACTGGGGCCTGTTGAGGGCATGTGGAGAGAGAAAGCATCAGGATAAATACCTGATGCATGCAGGGCTTAATACCTAGGTGATGGATTGATAGGTGCAGCAAACCACCATGGCACATGTTTGCCTATGTAACAAACCTGCACATCCTGCACATGTATCCCAGAACTCAAAATTTAATTTAATTTAATTTAATTTTTTTTAAAAAGTGGGAGGCAGAGAAGTAAAGCAGTTGCCTAGAAAAGGCAAACTGCTAGAACCACAAGAAGAGAGGGATGCAGATTGCCAGTTTCTTCTCCAGGCACAAGTTATTTGAAGGACCTTTTCTATCCTATGTGGCTCAGGACTCTATGCTAGATTCGACTCTCAGTGGATGCTCAGTTACTGCTATTGGTCAATGGGCTTATGTCTTCAGTGGACTGAGCCAGTGGCTAGAGTTTGCTCCCGGATAGAGAGTGGGGAAAGCTCTGTCCACAGTAGGGTAGTGTAGCTAAAAGGGTTCTTAACTGGCGCTAGCAGAGAATGAGTTTCTTCTTGGCCAATGCATCATTCATCATCTTGAAATCAATTAACTAATTAGGGTCATCCCTTGAACCTGTTAAGCTTGCAGTTGAAATTGCTGCAAATGTATTTAAAGAGAGAAAAAGACTGCAAGGTGAGGGTGGGTGTTACTCTCTGGGGTGGGTCTATGGGATTATCCTGTTTTTTAAAGCATTTTCTCATATGTTTTCATCACTCTCTTCCATGAATACCCACTGAGGGCCATTCAGTTGGTCTCCCACATGGTCCCTGTCTCAGGAGGTTTCTCTCATCAAAAAAATGACCTGTTAGCAGCTGCAGAGCTCAGTGAAGTCTAGCTGGTGCTTGGTGTGACATCACCCATGAGACTGTAGGAAAATCAATATCATAACTCATTATTGGGGAGGAAGTCAGCCTGGATCGGGACCTGGACTCCCTCTCCACTCCCGCGTCAGGCACGTAGGGGCCAGAGGGAAAAGACTAGCCACCAAGCCTCAGAGGGGTTTCCGAATCTAAGCCTCTAAGATAGAAAGATCTGGGGTCAGAGAAGCTAACAGCAATGAAAGGCAAAAGGGCAGAGTCAAACCTGTGGTTGAGCCACAGTAAGAGGGAGATGAGGAAGACAGATCTGCTGAAAGGAAGGTCCAGATTAGTTCCAGAGAGGCACTGCAGGCACCAGGAGACATGGCTCTTTGTGTGGTTTCCAGGCACACTTACGTGGTTGTAACATTTTCTTTCAAAGGCTCCAGATATTCTAGAGAGTTTCCACCGTGCTATTTAGTAATTTGTCTTCTCCCCTTCATTTCTTTCTTTACTTTTCCTTGTCCTCAGTCCTTTCCTTCATCTCTTTCTTCCTTCTCTTCCTTGCCTCTGCCAACCCCTCCTCTGTTCCTTCTACAAGCACTTACTGATTATCTCTTTCATGCCTTTGTTACAATAGGGAGATTATGAAATTGAGAGCTTGGATTCCTCCTTGAATAGATGCCCAAGACTGCCAGTTATTTAAAATTCAGTACCTGTAAACAGCTTGTGAGCACACCATATTTTAATGCCTGCCTGTGTTTAGTCAAATGCTGAGAACATATGTCTCTTTGTAAATCTACTCCCAGGACTGCTAAGAGTGATTCAGAAAACACTCGTAAATGTGCCAACATTCATCTTTCCCCTCTAGTGGAAAGGATTCACTCACAAAGAGTTCACTAATTTGTCACCAGACTTGACCCACCTTAACACCTCTGCTCACGAGCGTCAGACCCCAAAGCATTCACAAGCAAAATGGACAGAAGTAGCAAGCTGGTAGCAAACTCACAGCATCCATCCATCTCTGGCATTTAATGGCAATGCTTCCAAGAATGAAGCAAAGAGTGCCATACGGCACTGCAGAAAAACAAAGACACTAAAATTTAAGAGGGGAGTAAAATTTGTTTATAGACCTCACTAAAGAAAAGTTGCTGAGTATTGAGTCTAGAGACCCATGCTGCTGTTGTTGCTTGGGACTTTTTTGGAGGATTGGGAGAGGGCATGTACTATTTTCTGGGTTGAGCAGTTGCTTATTATTGTTGTGTTCAGGAGTCTTGTTTTAATCAGGGTCTGTTTTCAGGGGACATCATAATTTAACCGGGCTTTTAATCAACAACCCAAGAAATTCTAATAATGTAAAGACTACTTCAAAAGACCATTCTTGGAGCTTTAAGCATAAATTTCGGAATGCGCTAGCCAGAGTTTTATGAAATAGTAATTATTATTTATTGAGTGGCTATGTGTTCCAAGTATTTTTCATATATTATTTCATTTCAGTCTTAGAGCCATCCTCAAGGGTTATCATTTTTCCTACTTTAAAGTTGAGAGAGTTGAGATTTGGAGATAATAAGCAGCATGTCCAAGGTCATCTTATAGTACATGGTGGAGCCAGGACTCAAATGCACATTCCCTTCATTTCAGAGCCTGTGCTCTTTCTGTCACCTTACTGCTTTCACAACTGCACCTTTCTAACTGTGCTTTCTGGCATGTTTTGCTGAATCGTTGCGATAGGGCCCAGATAGGCAGAAGAGGAATGTTGTGAAAAGTGCTCCTTTGAGGTAGACCCTGACCTACAGCAGTGGTCTTTCCCTAGAGAAAACTCACAGAACTGGCAATTGTTGCACCAGGAGAGATGAACTGCTTTGCTCTGAAGTACCGAAATCTACCCAGTGACACAGCACCCCATACACAACAAGGAGATGTGTACAAATATCTAGTTCATATAATTTCAATCAATGTATTTTTCTAACCCAGACTTTACCATTTATCCTGTTTCAAAATGCTTGTTAATCTTTTATTCTTCCTTTGGAAATACAGGATCACCTAGACAACATGAAATCATTGTTCTACCTTTCCTCTTCCTTTAATATGATTAATATTTATTGAGTGTCAACCGTGTCAAGTATTCAAAACATGTTTTTAACTTTTTTTACTCATTTATTTTATTTGACAGTTTTGTGGGCTGTATATTAACACATTCTCAGGATAGCAAATAAATTTTATTTGGTGCACAAACTTGTTATTCAAAGGATATTTATTTGGCATTAGCCATATACCAGATAATGTTCTAGGCAGGGTTCTAATCTCTGGGTATAAAATGGTTTATAAAAAAAAAAAAAAGCAGATGCTTACAGTTATCTACGTCTATAAAACAAACTACCAAAACTTACCAGCTTGATAAAGAAAAAATAAATAAGACCTAGATAAATTGAAATATGTGCTCATGAATTTGAAGACTTGATATTGTTAAGATGTTAATTATCTGCAAATTGATCTATAGACTCAGTGCAATCCCAGTCAAAATTCCAGCAGACGTTTCATTACAAACTGACAGACATCCTAAAATTACATTTAAAAAAGTCAATAATCTGTGACAAAAACAACCTCAAAAAGGAAAAATATTGTTGGAGGACTCACTACCAGATTTAAAGACTTATTTTACAGCTGCAATAATCAAGACAATGTGGTATTGGTGTAAGGATAGACATATGCATCAATGAAACAGAATAGAGAGTTCAGAAATAGATCCTCGTTATATAGTTAACTGACAAAATGTGCTGAGATAATTCAATGGGAAAAAGATGGTCTTTTCAATAAGCAGTGCTAGACTAATCCCAGTACAAAGACAAGAACCTCAATCCATATCCTGCACCATAGTTGAAAAGCCTGAAATGGATCATACATCCAAATATAAAATATAAAACTCTAAAACTTTTTTTAAAATATGAGAGAAATTTTTAAGATCTTGGGTTAGGCAACAATTTTATAAATATAATCCTTAAACAATATGATAAATTGAACTTCACAAAATTAAAATATCTGCTTCTCAGAAAACACTGAAAAAAATGTAAAGACAAGTCACAGACAAAGAGAAAATATTTGCAAAACACATATCAGATTAAGGGCTTCTATTCAGAATATAAAAAGAACATTTGTAAATCAATAACGTAAGTTTTTATGAAAATAAAAAATGAAAAAAGATTTGAACTATTTCAAAAAAGAAGATATAAATAACAAATAAGCACAGGAAAAAATACACAGCATAACTAGTCATTAGGAGAGTGCAAATTAAAATGAGGTAGCACTACACACCCATTAGAAGGATGGTTAAAAAAAGAAGCAAGACATGTGTAAACTTCTCCACCTAACAAGAGCAGAATATATACTATTCGCAAGCTCACATGAATATGGGTATTATTCACCAAAATTGACCATATTCTGGGCATTGTTAGGGGCCACCTTCACAAATTTAAAACAACAGAAGTTATGTGACATCTGCTCTCAGACCCCAACGGAATGAAACTAAAAATCAATAACAGAAAGATAACTGGAAAAATCTCAAAATAATTAGAGATTAAATAACACGCTTCTAAATAACACATAGGTCAAAGAAGATATACCAAGAGAAATTTTAAAACATTTTTAACTCAATGAAGATTAAAATACAACTTACCAAAAGTTGTGGGATGCAGTGAAAGTAATGCTTAGAAAGAAATTTATAGCATTAAAAGTATATGTAAGAAAAGAAGTAAGTTCTAAAGTCAATAATCCAAGTTTCAACCTAAGGAAACTAGAAAAAAAAAATTAAATCCAAAGTAAACTGAAAAAATAATAAAAATCGGAACAGAAATTAATGAAATTGAAAACTAGAATCAATAGAGAAAATCAATGAAAAAGAAAGCTTGTTCTTCTAACAGATAAATAAAATTAGGAAGCCTCTAGCCAAGATAACTAAGAAAAAAAGAGGGAGACAGAAATTACTAATATCAGAAATGAGAGGGGACAACACTAAGGAACCCATGGGCGTGAAAATAATAATACAAAAAATTATGGACAACTCTATCTCCACAAACTTGATAACTTAGATTAAATGCACCAATTCCTTGACAGTGACAATCTGCCAAAAGACAAACAAGAAGAAATAGACATCTGAATAGGACTAAATCTATTACAGAAATTGAATCAATAAATCATAACTTTCTAAACAGAAAACACCAGGTCTAGATAGGCACTGATTAATTCTAGCAAACATTAAGGAAGAAGTTATACCATTTCTCTACAATATCTTTCAGAAGACACAAGCAGACAGAATATTTTCTAATTAATTATATAAGACCAGAATCACCTGGATACTAAAACCAGACAAAATGTTATAAGGAAAGAAAACTATAGACCAATATTGTTCATGAATATAAATGCAAAGACTCTTATAAAAATATTAGCAAATCAAATTCAATAATGTAGACAAAGATATATACACTATGACCAAGTGAGATTTATCCCAGGTATGCAAGGCTGGTTCAACGCTGGAAAATTAGCAATACAACTTATCACAGCAACTGGCTACAGAAGAAAAATTACCATATCAATATTTGCAGAAAAAGCATTTGACAAGATCCAACACACATTCATGAAAAAAATTATTAGGGAATTTTGACAAGATCCAACACACATTCATGAAAAAAAATTATTGGGGAACATCCTCAACTTTATAGGAAAAAATATATATACAAAAAAGCCTACAGCTAACATTGTACTTAATGTTGAGAAACTCAAAGCATTCCCTTGAAGATCAGAAACAAGGCAAAAATATCCCCTTACCACCCTTTGTCAATATTGAATGAATGTCCTAGTTAATGCAATAAGACAAGAAAATGGAATTAAATGTATACTGATTAGGAAAGACGAAATAGAACTGTCTTTGCCAGCAGATGATATGTTCATCCATGCAGAAAATCTGAAAGAATACACCAAAACAAAGTCCAGGAACTAATAAGTATGACAAAGTTGCAGGATATAAGGATAATATGAAAAGGGACAATCTCTGCCCATGAGATGGGTAGATTCCTTGTTTCAGATGTCGGTAAATGCCTGGTCTAGTTGCAGATGCATCAGCCCTTGAGTTTTGCAACATACCTTTGTATGCTTAAAACAAAATGCTGCCTTTTTAAAAGTAAAAAAAAAAAAAAAAAAAAAGAATAAGTTTGCTTTTTTGAAATAAACCTTACTTTATCATTATATGTTAATATACTACCAGATTATATTTTTAGTATTTTGTATAACTCAATAATTTTATTTACATTTTGTACTGGGGTAACTGCTTAAGACATGCCAACTGATATGTTTTTCTCTCACTACGTTACATGTCAATATTAAAATTGTGAAATCAGAAACAAACAAACAAACAAAAAACGAAAAGGGACAATCACTTTCCTATATGCTAGCAATGAACAAGTGGAATTTGAAATTAAAAGGCATTAACATTAGCTTAGGTAATACTATAATACTATACTTAGGTAATAACATAATATTCTTAGGTACAAATATTCTTATACCTAAGAATACCATAATATTCTTAGGTATAAATATACTTAAGGTATAAACCTAAGAAATACTTAGGTGTAATATTTATACCTGAGAATATTATGTTATAAATTGAACAAAATATATACAAAGTCTATATGAGGAAAATCACAAAATTCTGATACAAGAAATTTAAAAAGAACTAAATATATGGATAGATAGACCATGCTCATGGATTGGATGACTCAATATTGTCAAGATGTCAGTCCTACTCACCCTGGTTTATATATTTAATGCAATCCCAATCAAACCCCTGCTAGTTATTTACACATCTGCAAATTGATTTTAAAGTTTATATGAAGAGCAAAAGAGTCAGAATACCTAACACAATATTGAAGGACAAGAACAAAGTTGGAGGACTGACACTACCTGACTTTGAGACTCACTATAAAACTACATTAATCAAGACCATGTAGTATTGGCAAAAGAACAGACAAATAGATCAATGGAACAGAAGACGGAGCCGAGAAACAGACACATAAATATAGTAAACTGATCTTTGACAAAGGAGCAAAGGCTATGCAGTGGAGAAAAGTAAGTCTTTTCAACAAATAGTGCCAGAAAAACTAAACATACGCATGCAAAAAATGAACTTAGAAACAGACTGTACACTCCTTACATAAATTAACTCAAAATTGATCACAGACTATAACACAAAACTATAAAACTCCTAAACACAACATAGGATAAAATCCAGATGACCTTGAATTTGGTGATAATATTTTACATATGATAATGGCACCATGATTTATGAAAGAAAGAATTGATAAACCAAACTTCATTAAAATAAAAACTTCTGCTCTTTCAAAGACACTGTCAAGAAAATGAAAAGACAAGCCACAGACTAGGAGAAAATATTTGCAAAAAGCATATTTAGAAAAGACTATTCTCCAAATTATATCAATAACTCTAAAACTCAACAATAGGAAAACACACATATTGATTTTTAAAATGGCCAAAGACCCTAATAGACAGCTTACCAAAGAAGATATAGAGATGGCAAATAAGCCTATAAAAGCATGCTTCACATCAGTGTCATCATAGAATTGAAAAGTAAACAACAATGAGATACCACTGCATACCTATTAATGTAGCCAAAATTCCTTCTGGGGATGAATGGAGGCACAAGGAAGAGAAGCATGCTTTTGCTGTATCTATAATGTCTCATTTCTTATTTTTCAGATGAATCTTAAGAGAATTATGCTGAGTGAAAAAAAAGTCAATACCAAAAGGTTACATACTGTGTTATTGCACTTATTATTCCATTATATTCCATATAATAATATTCCATTGACATAAAAAAGGAGAGAAACGAAGGACAGATTAGCAGCTGTAAGGGGTCAAGAGGTGTACACCAAATGCTGATGAGGATGTGGAGCAACACGAATTCTCATTTATTGCTGGTGGGGATGCAAAACCATGCAGCCTCTTTGGAAGACGGTTTGGCAGTTTTCTACTGCTATAATCTGATTGTGTCCTCCTGAAAATTCAAATGTTAAAATCTTAACCCCCAAGGTAATGGCATTGGGAAATGGGCCTTAGTTCATGAAGGTGGAACACTCATTAATTGGATTAGTATCTTTATAAACAGGCCCAACAGAAACCCTTCATCCATTTCACCATGTGAGGATACAGCAAGAATACACAATTCTGCTGTGGGTCTTCACCAGATACTGAATCTGTGTGCACCTTGATCTTGGACTTCACAGATTCCAGAACTGTGAGAAATGAGTTTCTCTTATTTTGAAGCTACCCAGTCTATTTTGTGACAGAAGCCCAAATGAACTAAAACACCTACAAAACTAAACTTATTCTTGCCATATAATCCAGCAGTCAGACTCCTTGCTATTTATTCAAAAGAGTTGAAAATATCCACACAATAACTTGCACAAGAATGTTTATAGCACTTTATTAATAATTACCAAAACTTGGAAACAACGAAGATGTCCTTCAGTAGGTAAATGGGTAAACTGGTACTTTCAGACAATGAAATATTATTCAGCACTAAGAAGAAATAAGCTATCAAGCCATAAAAAAACATGGAGGAATCTTAAATGAATATTACTAAGTGAAAGAAGCCAATCTGAAAAGGCTGCATACCATATTATTTTAATGATATGGCATTCTAGAAAATGCAGAACTATGGAGACAGCACAAAGATCAGTGGTGTTCAGGGTGCCATTGTTTGTGTCCCCACCAAAACTCATGTTGGAACTTTAATTCCCAGTGTGGCAATGTTAAGAGGCAGAATCTTTAAGAGATGGGGTCCTATGAGAAGCACTTAGGTCACGGGGGTTCCACCATTGTGAGTGGGTTTGTGCTATTCTTGTGGTGAGTTCTTTTTCTTGCAAGACTGGATTAGCTTTCATTGGTTCCCACAGAAGCAGGCTGTTATTAAAGTGAAGTTGCCTATCATGGTTGGTCCCTTGTGGCATATCCACTTATTCTGTTTCTCTGCCATGTTATGATGTAGCATGAGGCCTTCACCAGACACTGAGCAGATTTTAGTGCTATGCTTCTTAGACTTCCCAGTCTCAAGAATCACGAGCCAAGTAAACCTTTTTTTTTAAATAAATTACTCAATTTCAGGTATTCTGTTATAGCAACACAAAACAGACTAAGATAAGGGATTGGAGGGATAGAGAAATGAATAGGTGGAGTCCAAAGGATCTTTAGGATCATATCATACTATCTACCATACTCTGTATGATACTATAAAGGTAAATTCACATCACTTTAAATTTATTCAAACCCATAGAATGTACAACACCAAGAGTGAACCTCGATGTAAAGTATTAACTTTGTACGATGATGTATCTATGTAGGTTGATCAGGTGTAACAAATGTACCGCTTTGGTGGGAGATGTTGATAATGGAGGAGCTGTGCATGTATTGAGGAAGAATGGTATATCTTTATGCCTTCCTCTCAATTTTTCTGTCACCCTAAAGCTGCTCTAAAAAAGTAAATGATGCAATGGACTTTGGGGACTCAGGGAAAAGGATGAGGCATAGAAGACTGCACATTGGATATAGTGTACACTGCTTGGGTTATGGGTGCACCAAAATCTCAGAAATTGCCACTAAAGAACTTATTCATGTCCGGGCGTGGTGGCTTAGGCCTGTAATCCCAGCACTTTGGGAGGCCAAGGCACGTGGATCATGAGGTCAGAAGATTGAGACCATCCTGGCTAACACGGTGAAACCCCATCTCTACTAAAAATACAAAAAATTAGCCGGGTGTGGTTTGCGGGCACCTGTAGTAAGTCCCAGCTACTCGGGAGGCTGAGGCACAAGAATTGCGTGAACCCGGGAGGATGAGCTTGCAGTGAGCTGAGATCGTGCCACTGTACTCCAGCCTGGGTGACAGAGCAAGACTTAGTCTCAAAAAAAAAGAACATATTCATGTAACCAAATGCCACCTGGTTCCCAAAAACCTATTGAAATTAAAAATAAATTCAACAACAACAAAATGGCAGTTTATTAATGAAAATGTTACAAGATGCATTTAGGATAATATAGCCAAAAGAATGAAATGAAAAAAAAAGAGTAAATTATTCTTAAAAACCTGACAGAATAAAATGCTAGCAAAGATGAGAAGTAACTAGAACTCTCATGAATTTCTGGTAGAAATGCAAAATGGTACAGTCATTTTAGAAAACAGATTATCAGTATCTAATAAGGTTAAACATCCTAGTACCATATAACCCTGTAATTCTCACTCTTAGACATTTATCCAAAAGAAATAAAAACATGTATTCATATAAATACCTCTACACCAGCCTTCATAGAAGTTTTAATCATAATCACTACAACTCAAATGTCTGTCAACTGGTAATTGGATTTAAAAAAACGAGGGGCGCCCAAGATGGCCCAATAGGAACAGCTCCAGCCTCCAGCTCCCAGCGTGAGGGACACAGAAGACAGTGATTTCTGCATTTTCAACTGAAGTACCGGGTTCATCTCACTGGGGCGTGTTGGACAGTCAGTACTGGTGAGCGGGTGCAGCCCGCCCAGCGAGAGCTGAAGCAGGGCGAGGCATCGCCTCACCTAGGAAGCCAAGGGGAAGGGAATTCCTTTTCCTAGCCAAGGGAAACTGAGACACACAACACCTGGAAAATCTGGTAACTCCCACCCTAATGCTGTGCTTTACCAAGGGTCTTAACAAACACACACCAGGAGATTATATCCCACACCTGGCCCGGAGGGTCCAACACCCAGGGAGCCTCCCTCATTGCTAGCACAGCAGTCTGAGATCTAACTGCAAGGTGGCAGCGAGGCTGGGGGAGGGGTGCCCGCCATTGCTGAGGCTTAAGTAGGTAAACAAAGCACTATTCACAATAGCAAAGACTTGGAATCAACCCAAATGTCCATCAGTGACAGACTGGATTAAGAAAATGTGGCACATATACACCATGGAATACTACGCAGCCACAAAAAAGGATGAGTTCGTGTCCTTTGTAGGGACATGGATGCAGCTGGAAACCATCATTCTCAGCAAACTACGGCAAGAACAGAAAACCAAACACCACATGTTCTCACTCATAGGTGGGAATTGAACAATGAGATCACTCCGACACAGGAAGGAGAACATCACACACTGGGCCCTATTGTGGGGAGGGGGGAGGGGAGAGGGATAGCATCATTAGGAGATATACCTAATGTAAATGACGAGTTAATGGGTGCAGCACACTAACATGGCACATGTATACATATGTAACAAACCTGCACATTGTGCATATGTACCCTAGAACTTAAAGTATAATTAAAACAAACAAACAAACAAACAAAAAAACAGTGGTGTATCTACACAATAGGATACCATTCAGGAATAAAAAGCAACAAGCCGCTAATACATGGAAAAACATACATGCAAAATGAAAATATCAAACAGCAAAGACTAAATAAACTCTATCATTCCATTTACTTGAGTTTCTGGAGAGAAAAAACTGTGAAAACCAGATCAGTGGTGTGAGGTTGAGGGTGAGGGTAGGGGATTGACTGCAGAGGATTACACGGGAAATTTGGGGAGTGATGATGATAGTTATACAACTCTATGCATTTGTCAAAATGGCAAATTTTTAAAATCTACATTTTGTCATTGTTGTTGGTACCTAAAAATATAATTGAGTTTTTGTATATTTATCTAAGAACCAGTAAACTTGCTGAACTTTCCTATTACTGGTAATAATTTTTATCGGGATGCTATTGAATTTTCTGTGTATTGGATTTTATATAACTTGTGAATTGCTATTGGATTTTATATAACTTGTGAATTGTAAGGGTTTTGCTACTTTTCTTTAATTCCTTATATTTTTATTTGTTTTTATTATAATGACTACACTTTCAATTAAAATATTGTCCCTGAATTATATAGAAATGTTTTAAAAATTTTTACTATGAATTATATTTGCAGTAGCTTTTTATAAGATGCTGTCAGTTTTAGGATGTATTCTCATATTCCTAGTTTTATATAAATTTTTATTATTGATAGATGTGTTAGTCACCTTGGGCTGCCATACCAAAAAAAAAAAAAAAAAAAATGTAGACTGGGTAGCTTAAACAACAGAAATTTATTTTCTCACAGTTTTGAAAGCTACAATTCCCAGATCAAGTGCCAGCTGATGCCGTTTCTAGTGAGGTCTCTCCTCCTGGCTAGTAGATGGCTGCCTTCTTGATGCATCCTCACAGGGAAGAGAGAGAAAGGGAGAAAGAGCATTCTTCCTTTTGTAGGGTCACTAATCCCATCGTAAAGGCCCCACCCTCATGATCTAATAAACCATGATTACCTCCCAAAGACTCCATGACCAATAATCATCATATTGGGTGTTATGGCTTAAAAACACTAATTTTAGAGGGATGCAATTCAGTCCATAGCATTGTGTATTGAATTATTATTAAATGCTTTTTCTCTACCTATTGAGGTGAATATTACACTTTTCTCTTTTACTCTGTCAATGTGATAAATTAAACTAAAGGCTTTATAGTGTCAAATCTTCCTTATATTCCTGAAATAAAGTCTACTTAGTCATGATGTATTATTTTATTTATTTATTGCTTGATTCACATTGCTTTGCTAACAGGTTATTTAGAATGTCTAAATAAACATAAAGAACATAATTTGCAGTTATCTTTTAGCTATTAACAGTCTATAATATTTTAAATTCTGTTCAGGAATGTATCAAGGGTATAAAAAAGTAGACAGGTTTTTATTCTTATTATTATATTGGATGATTTACACACAATTGGGCTCAGATGTTTTTGGGTGGTTTTGTTTGTTTGTTTGTTTTGAGACAGAGCTGTCACCCAGGCTAGAGTGCAGTGGTGTGATCTTGGATCACTGCAACTTCTGCCTCCAGGTTCAAGCAATTCTTGTGCCTCAGTCTAGCTGGGACTACAGGCACACACCACCACACCAGCTAATTTTTTGTATTTTTAGTAGAAATGGGATTTCACCATGTTGGACAGGCTGATCTCAAACTCCTGACCTCAAGTGATCCTCCTCCCTAAGCTCCCAAAGGGTTGGCATTACAGGTGTGAGCCACTGCACCCTGTCAGGGATCAGATGTTTCTTAAAATGTGACAAAACACACCTATAAATCCAACTAACCTAGAAAAATGTTGAATTAGTAGATTTTATACTTCTCTCTTCTCTAATGGTTATAAGTCTATTAACGTTTTCTATTTTACCTTGAGTCCATTTCTAAAAACAGTCAAATTTTTTGTGTTTTCAGATGCATTGGCATAAAGTTGTTCATAGTGTTCTCTTATGATTTTTTCATCTCTACTGGATCACTAGTCATTCCCTTTTTCAGGTCTAATACTTTTTATTTATATGTACTCTATTTTTATCTTGATCAAGTTTGCCAGTTCTCTGTTTTATTAAGCTTCCTAAAAAGCTAGCCTTTTTTTTAATCTCATTCTCTTAATTTTTGTTCTTGTCTCTACTACTTACTTCCTTCTACTTATTGGGCTTGGTCTGTGTTCTATAGATTCTTTTCTGAATAAATAAAATTCACTCAATATTTACCTTTTATTTGGGTAATGATGATTAATTACCTCATGCTTAGAAATGAATAAAAAATAACTTAATAAACATGATGTACCTAGCTAAAGAAATAAGATGCTATGGAGACAACTTTTATTTCCATCCTCTTCCTTTCTATCAGAAATAACCACTATCTAGCCAGGTGAACTGGCTCACAGCTGTAATCCCAGCACTTTGGGAGGCTGAGGCAGGCAGATTGCTTGAGGCCAGTAGTTCAAGACCATCCTGGCCAACATGGTGAAACCCCATCTCTATTAAAAATACAAAAACTAGCTAGGTATGGTGGACTGTGCCTGTAATCCCAGCTTCTTGGGAGGCTGAGGTGCTTGAACCAGGAGGCAGAGATCACAGTGAGCTGTGATCGTACCACTTCACTCCAGCTTAGGCGACAGGGCAAGACTCTGTCTCAAACAAACAAAAAAAAAGTTTAAAGGTTATCATGCAAATGTATATTTTACTTTACTAAGTAGTATGCAACTGTAACCAACATAGAGTATTATTGTGCATAGCTTTAAACTTACTATAAATGGGATGATGTCAGCAAGAGTCTAGAATAGAAATTTCCAGTACTCAAGCTTTTACAGAAACACAAATTGGAACAACTATCCACACATGAAAATACCTGTATAATGGCTAAGGAATCCAGGTGAGAGATTACAGCACTTGGGTAGAGGACAGAAATAAGAAATGACACATTGAAGATGGTAGGAAAGACAGTTTCACATTACCCACATCACCTCTCCCCACCAGCCTGAGCATACAGAACGGAGAGATACCCTCCACATAGGAGAGGGCGAGTGAAATGGTCACCAAACTTTCCCACACACCCCAACACTAAGCCTACCCCAGTAAACTCTAGTGCCAACCCAGTCCCCATAATCTCAGGTTCCAGGTCTACCCCCATGGCCACAGGATCCAGGCCAGCTCCCACAGATCTCAGAACAAGATTTGCCCTAGTGGAGCCCAGCACCACTCTGACCCCTGTAGACTCAGGCTCAAGGGTCATCCTAGCAGCAACTTGGCCCCCATGAACCCAGCCTTCAAGCTGACACCCATGGGTGTGGACTGTTGACCTGCCCCCACAGTCCTAAGTTCCTGGTCTAGCTTCCATAGACACAGGCTCCAGAATGCCTCCCATGGACCAAACACCAGGCCAGTCCCTTGGTTCCAGGGCAATATACACTTTCACCTGTTGACCCAGGCACCACGCCAGCCCACACAAGAACTCCAGAAGCAAGTCTGTCCATGGATCCATCCAGATGGCTTGCTCCGAATCTCTAGATGGGCCGACTAGTAAAGGGCTCTTCCTGCCAAAGCCAGTCTGTAAATAGCAGAAAGGGTGCCTATTCCTTCAAATGTGCAGACACCAATGCGAGGCCACAAAGATCACAAATAATCAGGCAAATATGACACCATCAAATAAATAAAAAGTAACTGATACTAAGGAAATGGAGATCTATGAATTTCCTGACACAGAATTCAAAATAATTGTCTCAAAGAAGTTCAGTGAGCTACAAGAGAACAACTAAATGAAATCAGGAAAACAATATGTGAGCAAAAAGAAAAGTTCGACAAAGAGATAGAAACCTGTGTTAGACCATTCTTGCTACAAAGAAATACCTGAAACTGGGTAATTAGTAAAGAAAATAGATAGGCCAGTGCAGTGGCTCACACCTGTAATCCCAACACTTTGGGAGACCAAGGTGGGAGGATCACTGGAGGTCGGAGTTCAAGACCAGTCTGACCAACACGGTGAAACCCCATCTCCACTAAAGGTACAAAAGTTAGCCAGACGTGGTGGTGCATGCCTGTAATCCCAGCTACTTGGAAGGCTGAGGCAGGAGAATTGCTTGAACCCGGGAGGCAGAGGTTGCAGTGAGTCAAGATCGCACCATCGCACTCTAGCCTGGGCAACAAAAGTGAAACTCTGTCTCAAAAAAACAAAAAAAAAGAAAAAAAGAAAAAAAAGAAAGTAGGTTTAATTGGCTTGCAGTTCTGCAAACTCTGCAGGAAACATGGCATTGGCATCCGCTCAGCTTCTGGGGAGACCTCAGGAAACTTTCCCTCATGGCATAAGGCAAAGCAGGAGCAGACACATCACACAGTGAAAAGTGAAAACAGGAGCAGGTGGAAGTAGATGCCATGCACTTTTAAACAACCAGATCTCACCATAACTCACTATTGTGAGGATAGTACCAAGGAGATGATGCTAAATCATTCATGAGAAATCTGCTCTCATGATTCAAACACCTCCTACCAGGCCCCACCTCCAACACTAGGAATTACATTTCATCATGAGATTTAGAGGGAACACATATTCAAACTATATCAAAACCATAAAAAAGAACTGATACAGGCTGGCTGTGTCCCCACCCAAATCTCCAATTGTAGATCCCATAATTCCCATGTGTTGTGGGAGGGACCTAGTGGAAAATAACTGAATCATGGTGGCAGTTTCCTTCATACTGTTCTTGTTGTAGTGAATAAGTCTCATGAGATCTGATGGCTTTATAAGGTGAAACCCCTTTCACTTAGTTCTCATTTTTCTCTTGTCTGCCACCATGTAAGACATGCCTCTCCCCTTCTGCCATGATTGTGAGGACTCCCCAGCCACATAGAACTGTGAGTCCATTAAACTTTTTTTTTATGAATTACTCAGTGTCAGGTATGTCTTTATCAGCAACATGAAAACAGAGTAATACAAGGACCAAACAAAAATCCTAGAGCTGAGAATACAATGACTAAAATGCAAAATTCAGTAGAGAGTTTCAATGGACTCAATTAAGTAGATAAAGAATCAGTGAGCTTGAAAATAGATCATTTGAAAATAACCAGAGAAACAAACAGAAAAAGAATGAAAAAGAGTAAAGAATTCCTATGGAACTCATAGGACCCCAAAAAGTAAGCTAATATTCATACTGTGGGAGTCCCAAAAGGAGCAGAAAAAGAGAAAGGGAAAGAAAGCTTACATACGAAATAATAATGAAAAATTTCCTAAATCTGGAGAGGGAAACGAATATCCAGATCCATAAAGACCAAAGAACCACAAATATTAAATATAAGGAGATCTTTATTGAGATATATCAGAATCAAATTCTCAAAAGTTAAACACAAAGAGAGAACTTTGAAAGTAGCTAGATAGGTCAGGTGCAGTGGTTCACGCCTGTAATCCCAACACTTTAGGAGGCCAAGACGGATGGATCACTGAAGGTCAGGAATTCCAGACCAGCCTGGTCAACATGGTGAAATCCCGTCTTTATTAAAAATACAAAAATCAGCTGGGCATGGTGGTGAGTGTGTGTAACTCCAGCTATTTGGAAGGCTGAAGCAGGAGAATTGCTTGAACCTTGGAGGTGGAGGTTGCAGTGAGCTGAGATCATACCACTGCACTCCAATCTGGGTGACGTAGTGAGACTCCATCTCAAAAAATAAAAAATAATAAAAAATAAGCCAGGCACGGTGGCTCACACCTGTAATCTCAGCACTTTGGGAGGCCGAGGCAGGCAGATAACGAGGTCAGGAGATGGAGACCATCCTGGCTAGCACCGTGAAACCCCATCTCTACTAAAAATACAAAAAAGTTAGCCAGGCATGGTGGCTAACTTTAGTCCAGGTGGCACCTGTAGTCCCAGCCACTCGGGAGGTTGTGGCAGGAGAATGGCGTGAACCCGGGAGGTGGACCTTGCAGTGAGCCTAGATCCTGCCACTGCACTCCAACCTGGATGACAGAGGGAGGCTCCATCTCAAAAAAAAATAAATAAATAAAAAATAAAAAAAAATAAAAAACAAATAAAAAGAAAGTAGATAGATAAGAGTAATTTGTCACATACAAAGGAATCTTCATATAAATATCAGCAGATTTCTCAACAGAAACCTTGCATGCCAGGAGAGTAGGATGATATATTCAAAGTTCTAAAAGAAAAAAAAATTGCCAACCAAGAATGTTATACCTAACCAAGCACTCCTGCAGAAAGAAAAGAGAAGAAAGAAGAGAAATAAAGACTTTCCCAGAAATATAAAAGCTGTGGGAGTTTATCACCGTTAGACCTGCCTTACAAGAAATGCTAAAAGGAGTTCTTCAAGTTGACACAAAATGATGCTAACTAACAATATAAAAACATAAAACTCACCATAAAGGAAGACCCAGTGGTAGTCTTCCTTTCCACAGTGAAGATTGATTGAACCTCAAAATCTGTTTTATAAGAATAAAAAAACCCAGAATTTTTTAAACACTGTTCTAAAAATAATCTTGTTCACCTGTTAGTAACTTTGGTCTTTAATAAAATATTCCAGGCTCAGCATGGTGGCTCATACCTATAATCCCAGCACTTTGGGAGGCCAAGGCCAGCAGATTGCTTATGTTCATGAGTTCCAGACCAGCCTGGGCAACATGGTAAAACCCCATCTTTACAAAAAGCACAAAAAATTAGCCAGGTATTGTGCTATGCACCTGTGGTCTCAGCTTCTTGGGAGGCTGAGGTGGGAGGATTGCTTGAGCCCAGGAGGTTGAGGCTGCAGTGAGCCATAATCATATCACTGCACTCCAGCTTAGGCAACAGAGTGAGACCCTTTCTTAAAAAAATAAACTAATAAAATATGCATTCTAATGTTAATCTTATTTTGCCATAATTAATGCAAAATATTCTTGTTTGCTTTCTTATTTTGGTGTCTTGAAAATAAATGTAATTCAAATTTATAGCAGATATTGCTATAATACTGCTGTAAACCTAAAACTGCTCTAGAAAATAAAGCAAATATATTTTTAAAGTAAAAATTAACAAGCAAATGGAATCACACTGTACATATCCTTCTAGGATGCCTTTTTTTCCTCACTCAACATTAAGTGGTTGAGATTAAACTAAACTCAGTTATGGTTTGCTTGTTTAACTGCTATATAATATCTATTCATTCATTTATAATTTGCACATACACAATTTATTTTTTTACTTTCTCATTGATAAATAATTATATATAGGTTGGGTCCCAATTTTTTGCAATAATAAATAATGTAGCTATGAACACTCTGTAAGTGTTTTGTGCCTAGTGTGAGTTACTTTAGGGTATGTTATTTCCTTGTAGTGGAATTGTTGGGTCCTAAAGAACCAACTCTACAACTATTACCAAGATGTTTTCTAAAGTAGCAGTATCAATTTACTCTCCAGCTCCATTATGAAAGTTCTTATCATTTCAAATTCTAGACTGCATTTGAACTTTTAAGTTTTACATTTTTGCCAATATGATTGTGTGAAATACTCATTTGTTTCTTCTTCTTCCTTCAGTACATGGATTTAAAGCTATAAATTCCTAAGTATTGCTTTAGCTACATCTTATCAATTTTCATGTGCAATTTTTTTTCATTGTTGCTTAGTACTAAATCTTTACTAGTTTTTATCTTGTTATCTTTTTCAACCCATGAATTATTTTTAAATGTGCTTTTTAGAAAAATTATAAATGTACAAGTGATATGGGAGTATTGTTTTGTTCATGATTAATCATTTTATCACATATGGTCAGAGAATGTGGTTTGTGTAACATTGGTTGTTTGGTATATTTTGAGATTTGCTTTGTAACCTAGTAACTGGTCAAGTTTTGTAACTGTTTCAGGTGTATTTGAAAAGAATGAATATTCTAGAACTGTTGCAAAAGGTCCAGTGTTCCTAGTGTTCCTTATAGACCTATTCTATCCGCAATCATAATAGAAAATGAAGGCAATTGTGTTGTTTAAATTTTTCGTGGCTTAATCGAAAAACCAATTAATGACAGAAATGCATTAAAACATTCTATATTTATTGTAGATTTGTCAGCTTTTTCTGTTTTCTTTTGTTTTTGCTTTGTCTGGAAGGCTATGTCATTAGGTTTATGTAAGTATAAGGCATATGCGAGGAAAATACTCCAATGATATCATAAAACTCTTTATTCTTAAATTTTTATTTTAGGTTCAAGAGTACATGTGCAGATTTGTTATATAGGTAAATTGGATGTCACAGGGGTTTGGTGTACAGATTGTTTTATCACTTGGGTAATAAGTATAGAGCCTGACAGGTAGTTTTTCAATCCTTACCCTCACTCTATCCTCCATCCTCAAGTAGGCTCCGACGTCTATTGTTCCATTTTTTGTGTTCATATGTACTCGATGTTTAGCTCCCACTTAAAGTGAGAACATGTGATATTTGGTTTTCTGTTCCTATGTTAGTTTACTTAGGATAATAACCTCTAGCCCCATCCATGTTGCTGCAAAGGACACGATTTCATTTTGTTTTATTGCTGCATAGTATTCCTTGGTGTGTATGTGCCACATTTCTTTTATCCATTCTACCATTTAGGTCGATTCCGTGTCTTTGCTATTGTGCTGCAATGAACGTACACATGCATATGTGTCTTTGTGGCAGAACGATTTATATTCCTTTGGGTATATATGCTATAATGGTTTTGCTGGGTCAAATGCTAGTTCTGCTTTGAGTTCTTTGAGAAATCACCAAACTACTTTCCACAGTGACTGAATTAATTTACCTTTCCACCAGCAGTGTATAAGCATTTCCTTTTCTCCACAACCTTGCCAGCATCTGTTACTTTTTGACATTTTAATAGTAGTCATTCAGACGGGTGTGAGATGACATCTCACTGTGGTTTTGATTTGCATTTCTCTAATAATAAGTGATGTTGAGCATTTCTTCATATGCTTGTTGGCCACATATGTGTCTTCTGATAAGCGCCTGTTTAACAATGCTTTTTATATTATCGCCTATATATTTAGTCTGCTATTAATATTACTATGCTAGCTACTTTTAGATAATATTTGGTTATTATTTGAATGTACCAATATGTACATTTCCTTTGCTTTTGATAAGTCTAGTCTGCTTTTCTGAGTTTGCTACTCCAACATGTGAGTATCTGTCTTTCTTAACTGGTAAAGATTTATTTACCACTATTATAATTACCAGTATATTTCCATTTATATATGCTATTTTATCTTTAGTTCCTTGTTACTATAATTGTGTTTTATTGTTTTCTACCTGCACATTTTCAGTGGAATTAGCTGAGTTTTCTTTCTTCCCTTTTCTAGCCTACTAATATAAAAATTTGAACTCTATTAGCATTCTATTGGACATTAATATTCTATTTTTTTATTATTATACTTTAAGTTCTAGGGTACATGTGCATAATGTGCAGGTTTTGTTACATATGTATACATGTGCCATATTGGTTTGCTGCACCCATTAACTCATCATTTACATTAGGTATCTCTCCTAATGCTATCCCTCCCCAATTCCCCCATCCCACAACAGGCCCCAGAGTGTGATGTTCCCCACCCTGTGTCCAAATGTTCTCACTGTTCAATTCCCACCTATGAGTGAGAACATGTGGTGTTTGGTTTTCTGTGCTTGCGATAGTTTGCTCAGAATGATGGTTTCCAGCTTCATCCATGTCCCTACAAAGGACATTAACTCATCCTTTTTATGGCTGCATAGCGTTCCATGGGGGTATATGTGCCACATTTTCTTAATCCAGTCTATCAGTGATGGACATTTGGGTTGGCTCCGAGTCTTTGCTATTGTGAATAGTGCCACAATAAACATATGTGTGCATGTGTCTTCATCGTAGCATGATTTATAATCCTTTGGGTATATACCCAGTAATGGGATCACTGGGTCTAATGGTATTTCTAGTTCTAGATCCTTGAGGAATCACCACACAATCTTCCACAATGGTTGAACTAGTTTACACTCCCACCAGCAGTGTAAAAGTGTTCTTATTTCTCCACATCTTCTCCAGCACCTGTTGTTTCCTGACTTTTTAATGATCGCCATTCTAACTGGTGTGAGATGGTATCTCATTGTGGTTTTGATTTGCATTTCTCTGATGACCAGTGATGATGAGCATTTTTTCAATGTCTGTTGGCTGCATAAATGTCTTCTTTTGAGAAGTGTCTGTTCATATCCTTTGCCCACTTTTTGATGGGGTTCTTTGATTTTTTTCTTGTAAATTTGTTTAAGTTCTTTGTAGATTCTGGATATCAGCCCTTTGTCAGATGGGTAGGTTGCAAAAATTATCTCCCATTCTGTAGGTTTCCTGTTCACTCTGATGGTAGTTTCTTTTGCTGTGCAGAAACTCTTTAGCTTAATTAGGTCCCATTTGTCTATTGTGGCTTTTGTTGCCATTGCTTTTGGTGTTTTAGTCGTGAAGTCCTTGCCCATGCCTATGTCCTGAATGGTGTTGCCTATGTTTTCTTCTAGGGCCTTTATGGTTTTAGGTCTAACATATCAGTCTTTAATCCATCTTGAATTAATTTTTGTACAAGGTGTAAGGAAGGGATCCAGTTTCAGCTTTCTACATGTGGCTAGCCAGTTTTCCCAGCACCATTTATTAAACAGGGAATCCTTTTCCCATTTCTTCTTTTTGTCAGGTTTATCAAAGATCAGATGGTTGTAGATGTGTGATGTTATTCCTGAAGCCTCTGCTCTGCTCCATTGGTCTATATCTCAGTTTTGGTACCAGTACAATGCTGTTTTGGTTACTGTAGCCTTGTAGTATAGTTTGAAGTGAGGTAGCATGATGCCTCCAGCTTTAATTCTTTTTGCTTAGGAATATCTTGGCAATGAAGGCTCTTTTTTGGTTCCATATGAACTTTCAAGTCGTTTTTTCCAATTCTGTGAAGAAAGTCATTGGTAGCTTGATGGGGATGGCATTGAATCTATAAATTACCTTGGGCAGTATGGCCATTTTCACAATATTAATTCTTCCTACCCATGAGCATGGAATATTCTTCCATTTGTTCATGTACTCTTTTATTTTGTTGAACAGTGGTTTGTAGTTCTCCTTGAAGAGGTCCTTCACATCCCTTGTAAGGTGGATTCCTAGGCATTTTATTCTCTTTGTAGCAATTGTGAATGGGAGTTCACTCATGATTTGCCTCTCTGTTTGTCTGTTATTGGTGTATAGGAATGCTTGTGATTTTTGCACATTGATTTTGTATCCTGAGGCTTTGCTGAAGTTGCTTCTCAGCTTAAGCAGATTTCAGGCTGAGACGATGGGGTTTTCTAAATATACAATCATGTCATCTGCAAACAGGGACAATTTGACTTCCTCTTTTCCTAATCGAATACACTTTATTTCTTTCTCTTGCTTGATTGCCCTGGTCAGAACTTCCAACACTATGTTGAATAGGAGTGGTGAGAGGGGGCATCCCTGTCTTGTGCCTGTTTTCAGAGGGAATGCTTCCAGTTTTTGCCCATTCAGTATGATATTGGCTGTGGGTCTGTCATCAGTAGCTCTTATTATTTTGAGATACGTTCCATCAATACCTAGTATATTGAGAGTTTTTGGCATGAAGGGCTGTTGAATTTTGTCGAAGGCCTTTTCTGCATCTATTGAGACAATCATGTGATTTTTGTCTTTTTTCTGTTTATGTGATGCATTACGTTTATTGATTTGAGTACGTTGAACCAGCCTTGCATCCCAGGGATGAAGCCAACTTGATTGTGATGGGTAAGCTTTCTGATATGCTGCTGGATTGCCAGTATTTTATTGAGGATTTTCGCATCAATGTTCACCAGGGATATTGGTCTAAAAATCTCCTTTTTTGTTGTGTCTCTCCCAGGCTGTGGTATCAGGATGATGTTGGCCTCATAAAATGAGTTAGGGAGGATTCCCTCTTTTTCTATTGTTTGGAATAGTTTCAGAAAGAATGGTACCAGCTCCTCTTTGCACCTCTGGTAGAATTCGGCTGTGAATCCATCTGGTCTTGGATTTTTTTGGTTGGTAGGCTATTAATTATTGCCTCAATTTCAGAGCCTGTTCTTGGTCTACTCAGAGATTCAACTTCTTCCTGGTTTAGTCTTGGGAGGGAGTATGTGTCCAGGAATTTATCCATTTCTTCTAGATTTTCGAGTTTATTTGCATAGAGGTGTTTATAGTATTCTCTGATAGTAGCTTGTATTTCTGTGGGATCGGTGGTGATATCCTCTTTATCACTTTTTATTGCACCTATTTGATTCTTCTCTATTTTCTTCTTTATTAGTCTTGCTAGTGGTCTATCAATTTTTGTCGATCTTTAAAAAAAACAGCTCCTGAATTCATGGATTTTTTGAAGGGTTTTTTTGTGTCTCTATGTCTTTCAGTTCTGCTCTGATTTTAGTTATTTCTTGCCTTCTGCTAGCTTTTGAATGTGTTTGCTCTTGCTTCTCTAGTTGTTTTAATTGTGATATTAGGGTGTCAATTTTAGATCTTTCCTGCTTTCTCTTGTGGGCATTTAGTGCTATAAATTTCCCTCTATACACTGCTTTAAATGTGTCCCAGAAATTCTGGTATGTTGTGTCTTTGTTCTCATTGGTTTCAAAGAATATCTTTATTTCTGCCTTCATTTCGTTATTTACCCAGTAGTCATTCAAGAGCAGGTTGTTCAGTTTCCATGTAGTTGTGAGGTTTTGAGTGAGTTTCTAAGTCCTGTTTTCTAATTTGATTGCACCGTGGTCTGAGAGACAGTTTGCTGTGATTTCTGTTCTTTTACATTTGCTGAGGAGTGCTTTACTTCCATCTATGTGATCGATTTTGGGAAGTGCAATGTGGTGCTGAGAAGAATGTATATTCTGTTGATTTGGGATGGAGAGTTCTGTAAATGTCTATTAGGTCAGCTTTGTGCGGAGCTGAGTTCAAGTCCTGGGTATCCTTGTTAACCTTCTGTCTCGCTGATTTGTCTAATATCAACAGTGGGGTGTTAAAAGTCTCCCATTATTATTGTGTAGGAGTGTAAGTGTCTTAGGTCTCTAAGGTTTTGCTTTATGAATATGGTTGCTTCTGTATTGGGTGCATATATATTTAGGATAGTTAGCTCTTCTTGTTGAGTTGATCCCTTTACCATTATGTAGTGGCCTTCTTTGTCTCTTTTGAACTTTGTTAGTTTAAAATATGTTTTATGAGAGACTGGGATTGCAACCCCTGCTTTTCATTTGCTTGGTAGATCTTCCTCCATCCCTTTATCTTGAGCCTGTGTGTGTGTCTGCATGTGAGATGGGTCTCCTGAATACAGCACACTGATGGGTCTTGACTCTTTATCCAATTTGCCAGTCTGTGTCTTTTAATTGGGGCGTTTAGCCCATTTACACTTAAGGTTAATATTGTTATGTGTGAATTTGATCCTGTCATTATGATGTTAGCTGGTTATTTTGCCGTTAATTGATGCAGTATCTTCCTAGCATTGATGGTCTTTACAATTTGGCGTGTTTTTGCAGTGGCTAGTACCAGTTTTTCTTTTCCATCTTTAGTGCTCCCTTCAGGAGCTCTTGTAAGGCAGGCTTGGTGGTAACAAAATCTCTAAGCAGTTGCTTGTCTGTAAAGGATTTTATTTCTCCTTCACTTATGAAGCTTAGCTTGGCTGGATATTAAATTCTGGGCCAAAAATTCTTTTTTTTAAGAATGTTGAATATTGTCTCTCCTGCTCTCTTCTGTCTTGTAGAGTTTCTGCCGAGAGATTTGCTGTTAGCCTGATTGGCTTCCCTTTGTGGGTAACCCAATCTTTCTCTCTGGCTGCCCTTAACATTTTTTCCTTCATTTCAACCTTGGTGAATCTGACAATTATGTGTCTTGGGGTTGCTCTTGTCAAGGAGTATCTTTGTGGTGTTCTCTGTATTTCCTGAATTTGAATATTGGCCTGCCTTGCTAGTTTGGGGAAGCTGTCCTGGATAACATCCTGAAGAGTGTTTTCCAACTTGGTTCCATTCTCCCTGTCACTTCCAGGTACACTAGTCAAACGTAGATTTGGTCTTTTCACATAGTCCCGTATTTCTTGGAGACTTCGTTCGTTTCTTTTTACTCTTTTTTCTCTAAATTTCTCTTCTCGCTTTATTTCACTAATTTGATTTTCATTCACTGATACCCTTTCTTCCACTTGATCAACTTGGCTACTGAAGCTTGTGCATGCATCACATAGTTCTCATGCCATGGTTTTCTGCTCCATCAGGTCATTTAAGGTCTTTTCTACACTGTTTATTCTAGTTAGCCTTTTGTCTAATCTTTTTTCAAGGTTTTTAGCTTCCTTGCGATGGGTTCGAACATCCTTCTTTAGCTCGGAGAAGTTTGTTATTACTGACCTTGTGAAGCCTACTTCTGTCAACTCATCAAAGTCATTCTCCATCCTGCTTTGTTCCATTGCTGGCAAGGAGCTGCAGTCCTTTGGAAGACAAGAGGTGCTCTGGTTTTTAGAATTTTCAACTTTCCTGCTCTGGTTTCTCCCCATCTTTATGGTTTTATCTACCTTTGGTCTTTGATGTTGGTGACCTACCAATGGGGTTTTGGTGTGGATGTCCTTTTTGTTGATGTTGATGCTATTCCTTTCTGTTTGTTAGTTTTCCTTCTAACAGTTGGGTTCCTCAGCTGCAGGTCTTTTGGAGTTTGCTGGAGGTCCACTCCAGACCCTGTTTGCCTGGGTATCACCAGCAGAGGCTACAGAATGGCAAATATTGCTGCCTGATCCTTCCTCTGGAAGCTTCATCTCAGAGGGGCACACAGCTATATGAGGTATCATTCGGCCCCTACTGGGAGGTGTCTCCCAGTTAGGCTACACAGGAGTCAGGGACCCACTTGAGGAGGCAGTCTGTCTCTTCTCAGAGCTCCGACACCATGTGGGAGAATCACTGCTCTCTTCAGAGCTGTCAGACAGGGACGTTTAAGTCTGCAGAAGTTTCTGCTGCCTTTTGTTCAGCTATGCCCTGCCCCAACAGGTGGAGTCCACAGAGGCAGGCAGGCCTTGTTGAGATGTGGGGGGCTCCACCCAGTTCAAGCTTCCTGGCCACTTTGTTTACCTACTCTAACCTCAGCAATGGTGGAGGCCCCACCCCAGCAAGGCTGCTGCCTCGCAGCTCGATCTTGGACTGCTTCACTAGTAGTGAGCAAGGCTCTGTGGGTGTGGGACCCACTGAGCCAGGCATGGGATATAATTGCCTGGTGTGCCATTTGCTAAGACTATTGGAAAAGTGCAGTATTTGGGTGGCAGTGTCCTGATTTTCCAGCTACAGTCTGTCATGGCTTCCCTTGGCTAAGAAAGGGAAATACTCCGACCCCTTGTGCTTCCTGGTGAGGTAATGCCCTGCCCTGCTTTGGCTCACCCTTTGTGGCCTGCACCCACTGTCCAACCACTCCCAATGAGACGAACCAGGTAAGGTGGTAACACATTGTGGTTTTGATTTGCATTTTCCTGATAACTAGTGAAGTTGAGATGTTTTTGTATGTTTGTTGGCCATTTATATATCTTATTTTGAGAAGTGTCTATTCATATCCTTTGCCCACTTTTGATGGGATTATTTGGTTTTTTTTGTTGCTGATTTGTTTGAGTTCTTTGTAGATTCTGGATACTAGTCCTTTATTGGATGCGTAGTTTGTAAATGTTTTCTGCCATTCTGTGGATTGTCTGTTTATTCTCCTGATTTTTTTTTTCTGTGCAAAACTTTTCGGTTTAATTAGGTCCTATTTATTTATTTTTGTTTTTGTTGGATTTGCTTTCAGGTTGTTGGTCATAAACTCTCTGCCTAAGACAATATCTAGAAGAGTTTTACTGATGTTATCTTCTAGGACTTTTATGGTTTCATGTATTAGATTTAAGTCTTTGACCCATCTTGAGTTGATTTTTGTATAAGGTGAGAGATGAGGATCCAGTTTCACTCTTCTACACGTGACTTGCCAGTTATCCTAGCACCATTTGTTAAATAGGGTGTCTTTCCACACTTTATGTTTTCGTTTGCTTTGTCAGAGATCAGTTTGCTGTATGTATTTGGCCTTATTTCTGGGTTCTCTATTCTGTTCCATTGGTCTGTGTGCCTATTTTGATACAGTACCATGCCATTTGGGTAACCATAGCCTTGTAATATAGTTTGAAGTCGGGTAATGTGGTGCCTCCAGATTTAGTTTTGTTTTTTGGGGTTTTTGTTTTTGCTTGGTCTTGCTTTGGTTATGTGGGGTCTTTTAGGTTCCATGTGAATTTTAAGATTGCTTTTTCCAGCTCCATGAAGTGGCTACTCTTGAAAGATTTTTAAAAACACACAGAAAATAACAAGTGTTAGTGAAGATATCTAGAAATTGGAAATTTATCCATTGCCAGTAGAAATGTAAAGTGGTGCAGCTGCTTAGGAAAACAGAATGGAGGTTCTTCAAATAATTAGAAATGGAATTACCATATATTCAGCAATTCTACTTCTGGGTATATATCCAAAAAAATTAAAAGCTGGTTCTCAAAAAGATATTTGTGCAGCCATATTCATAGCAGCATTATTTATAGTAGCCAAGAGTTAGAAGCAACTCAATCCATCAATAAATTGATAGAAAAATAAAATATGACATATACATATAATAGAATATTATTCAGCCTTAAAGAGTAATAAAATTTTGACACATGCTCAACATAACTGAACCTTGAGGGCATTATGCTAAATGAAATAAGCCAGTTACAAAAAAAGCAGCTATCATATGATTCTACTTATATGAGGTATGTAGAGTAGTCAAATTCAAAGGTACTGAAAGTAATATAGTGGTTTCAAGGGACTGGAGGGTTTGGGAAATGGAAAGTTGTTTAATGGGCTCAGGATTTCAGTTTTGCAAGATGAGAAAGTTCTGGAGACTGGTTTTACAACAATGTAAATATACTTAACACTACTGAACTATACACTTAAAAGTGGCCAAAATGGTAAATTTTATGTCATGTGTATTTTACCACAATTAATTTTTTTATTTTTTAAAAGAAGTCTAGGTTCCATTTTTCCTTATACTTAAAATGTATTGTTTCAATGTTCTCTGGCCTCTATTCTTGCTGTTGAAATACCTGCTGTAAGTACATAATGAGTTTGTCTTTTCTCTTTGGCTGCTTTAAACTCTTTTATTTTTAAGGATTTTTCCAGCTTTCCTTTAATTATTTTATTTTATTTTTTAAATCAATGAATGATAATTTTACATATTCATGAGTACACCATGATGTTTCATTATGTATAGTGATCAGATCAGAGTAATTAGAATATCTATCATCTCAAACATGTATCACATCTTTGTATTGGAAATGTTCAATATCCTCCTTCTAGCTATTTGAAACTGTATATTACCATTAACTATAGTCATCCTACAGTGGTGTAGAACACTAGAACTTGTTTCTCCTATCTAGCTACAATTTTGTATCCTTTAACAAATCTTTCTCTATCCCTCCCTTCCCCCCACACTTGCCAGCCTCTAGAATCCTTTATCCTACTTTTTAATTCTATGAGATCAACTTTTTTTGGTTTTCACATATGAGTGAGAACATGCAATATTTAACGTTCTGCTCCTGGCTTCTTTCACCTAACAAAATGTCCATCAGTTCCATCTTTGTTACCTTAAATGACAAGATCTCATTCCTTTTTAATGGGCCAAATAACAGTCGATTGTGTATATATGCCACATTTTCTTTATTCATTGGTTTGTTGTTGAACACCTAGGTTGATTCCATATCTTGGTTATTGTGAATAGTACTGCAATAAATATGGAGGTGTAGGTGTCTCTTTGATACAATTAGTTCCTTTCTTTGGATAAATTCTTCATAGTGGAATTGCTGGATCATATGGTAGTTCTATTTGTAGTTTTTCAAGGAACCACCATACCATTCTCCATAGTGGTTGTACTAGTTTACATTCCTACCAAGAGAGAATAAGAGTTCCCATTTCTTCACACTCTCACCAGCATTTGTGTCTTTTTTATAATAGCAATCCTAATTGGGGTGAGATGATACCTTATTGTGGTGTCGATTTGCATTTTCCTGATGATTAATGATGTTGAGCATTTTTAATATACTTCTTTACCATTGTATGTCTTCTTTTGAGAAATGTCTGTTCAGATCATTTGCCCATTTTTAATCAACTTGTTTATTTATTTTATTTAAGTATTTTATATTTTTGCTGTTGAGATGTTTCAGTTCCTTGTATATTCTTGATATTTTTCCCCTGTCAGTTGGGTAGTTTACAAATATTCTCACTTTCTGTAGGTGTTTTCACCCTATTGATTGTTTTCTGTACTATGCGGAAGCTTTATAGTTGTATTTAATCCCATTTATTTATTTTTGCTTTTTTGTCTGTTCTTTTTAGGTCTTATAAAATCATTTCCCAGACCAATGTCCTGATGCATTTTGCCTGTGTTTTCTTCTAGCAGTTTTATTGTTTGGGGTCTTACATTTACATATTTGATCCACTTTTAGTTGATTTTGGGGTGGTGGTGAGAGGTGGGAGTGTAGTTTATTCTTCTGTATATGGATACCCAGTTTTCCCAGAACCGTTCATTGACAAAACTGTCCTTTCTTCAGTGAAAGATCTTGATATCTTTGCCAAAAATCAGTTGGTTATACATATGTAGATTAATTTCTGGGTTTTGTACTCTGTTCCATTGGTCTATATGTCTGATTTTAGGCTGGTACCATGCTGTTTTGGTTACTGCAGCTTTGTAGCAGGTCTGATAATATGATACTTCTAGTTTTATCCTTTTTGCTCAGGATCGCTTTGGTTAATGTTCATCTTTTGTAATTTCATACAGATTTAGAATTGTTTTTCTATTTCTGTGAAGAATGTCTTTAATATTTTGATAGGGATTGCATTGAATCTGTAGATTGCTCTGGGTAGTGTTGCCAATTTAACCTTATTAATTCCTCTGATCCATGAGCATGGCATGTCTTTCTATTCATTTGTATCTGCTTTAATTTCTTTTTCCACATTTTGTAGTTTTCCTTATAGAGGTCTTTCATCTCCTTAAGTTTGTCCGTAGGTACTGTTTGTAGCTATTGTAAATGACATTGCCTTCTGGAATTCTTTTTCAGCCAGCTTATTGTTCATGTATAGAAACACTACTGATTTTTGTATATTAATTTTGTACTCTTCAACTTTATTGAATTTATTTATCAGTTCTAAGAGTTTCTTGGTAGAGTCTTTAGGTTTTTCTATATATAAGAACATGCCATCTAAAAGCAGGGACATTTTCATTTCCTCCTTTTCAATTTGGATTCCCTTTCTTTCTTTCTCTTTCCTAATTGCTCTAAGACTTCTAGTACTATGTTGAAAAAAAATGGTAAGAGTTGGCCTCCTTGTCTTTTTCTCACTCAGTAAGATGTTAGCTTTGGGTTGCTGCATATGGCCTTTATTATGTTGAGGTATTTTTCTTCTATACCTAAATTATTAAGAGTTTTTATCGTGAAGGGATATTGAATTTTATCAAAAAATTTTTCTGTGGCTATTGAGATAATCATATGGATTTTGTTGTTCATTCTATTTATGTGATGTATGATGGTTTTTGATTTCCGTACACTGAGCCATCCTTGTGTTCCTGGATAAATTCCACTTGATTCTGGTGTTTTTGTTTTGTTTTGTTTTGTTTTACGTGTTGTTGGATTCAGTTTGCTAGTACTTAGTTGAGAATTTTTGCATTTCTGTTCATCAGAGATATTGGCCTGTAGTTTTGTTGATGGTGTTGCTGTTGTTGTGTCCTGGTCTGGTTTTGGTATCAAGATTATGTTGGTCTCACAAGATGAATCAGGAAGAATTGTCTCTGTTTTAAATTTTCCAGAATAATTTGAGAATAGTTGATATTAAGTCTTATTTAAGTATTTAGCAGTTTTCAGCAGAGAAGCCATCTGGTCTTGGACTTTTCTTTGTTGGAAGGCTTTTTGTTACTAATTCAGTATTGACACTTGTTATCAATCTATTCCAGCTTTCTGTTCCTTCTTGGTTCAATCTTGGTAGGTTGCATATGTCTAAAAATGTATCCATTTCCTCTAGGTTTTTAAATGTATTGGTGTATAGTTTTAAATGTATTGGTGTATAGTTGTTTCTAATGATCCTTTGTATTTCTGTGGTTTTCATTGTAACATCTTTTTTATTTCTGATTTTATTTATTTTTGTCTTCTTTTTTTCTTAATCTAGCTAATAGTTTTGTTTCTTTTTTCAGAAAAACAGCTTTTTGTTTTATTGATCTTTTCTATTTCTTGTCTCAATTTTGTTTATATCTGTTCTAATTTCTTTTCTTTTTTCTTTTTTTTTTTTTTTTTTTTAGACAGGGTCTCATTTGGTCACCGATGCTGGAGTGCAGTGGTGTGATCATAGCTCACTACAGCCTTGACCTCCTGGGCTCCAGAAATTCTCCCACCTAAGTCTCCCTAGTAGCTGGCACTACAGGTGTGTTGAACCATCCTGGGCTAATTGTTTTCATTGTTTTTTCTGTAGATATGGAGTATTATTATGTTACCCAGGCAGGTCTCAAATTCTTGGGCTCAAGCAATCCTGAGCCTTTGCCTCCCAAATCGTGGCTCACGATTACAGGTGTGAGCCACCCCATCCAGCCCTGCTCTGATCATTATTATTTCTTTTCTCCTACTAATTTCGGGTTTGGGTTGTTCTTGCTCTTCTGGGTCTTTGAGGTGCATCATTATGTTTATTTAAAATCTTTTTGATGTAGGCATTATTGCTATAAACTTTCCTCTTAATACTGTTTTTGCTGTGTCTCATAGGTTTTGCTATGCTGTGTTTTTATTTTCATTTGGTTCAAAAAATTTTTGAATTTTATTCTTAATTTTTTCCTTCTCGCATTGGTCATTCCAGAGCATGTTGTTTAATTTCCATTTATTTGTATAGTTTTGTGTGTTTCTCTTATTACTGATGTCTTGTTTTATTCCATTGTAGTTAGATAAAATACTTGATATGATTTTAATTTTTAAAATTTTTTGAGACTTGTTTTGTGCCTTAACATATGGTCAGTCTTGGAGAATGTTCAATGTGCTGATGAAAAATATATATACTCTACAGCTGTTGTGTGAAATGTTCTATAAATGTCTATTATGTCCATTTGGTCTATGGTGCAGTTTAAATCTGATGTTTCTTTGTTGATTTTCAGTCTAGATGCTCTGTCCAATGCTGATAGAGTCATATTGACATCCCCAACTACTATATGTATTGTGGCCTATCTCTCCCTTTAGATCTAATGGCATTTGCTTTATTCACCTGAGTGCTCCAGTATTGGGTACGTATATATTTCTAATTGTTATATTCTCTTGCTAAATTGATCTCTATTATTTTATAATGTCATTCGTTTTTTTACAGAACATGAAGTCTGTTTTTTCTGATAAGTATAGCTACTTCTCCTCACTTTTGGATACTGTTTTGTATAAAATATCTTTTTCTATACCTTCACTTTTATCTACATGTGTGTGTCTACAGGTGAGATGAGTTTCTTGTAGGCAGCATATAATTAGATCCTTTCCTTTTTATCCATTCAGCAGGTCTATATCTTTTAAATGGGGGAATTTACCAAACTATTTTTTGTTCTTAAGTTCTATAATTTCATTACAATGTGTATTTATTATAGTTTCCCTATTCATGACTGTATGTACTTCTTCAATTATGTCTTTGATTAATTCTGAAAATTGGACCATTATTCTTGAATATTGCCTCTTTCTCATTACCTACTCTCTTCTTCTGAAATTCTCATTACACTTCCTAATTCTATTGTTCACATCTCTTAACTTTTTTTCATATTACTACATCTTAACCTCTCTGTGATGCACTCAATTTTCTCAGCTGTATTCAAATCACTCTTTATTGAGCTTTTTATTTCAAATAATATTTTTTTCTAGAAGTTCTATATGGATCTTCAAGCCTGCCTATTATCTTATCATAGTGTCTTTTTTATGTAAATTATTCCTGCTTTTATATCTTTAATCATTTTAATTCCTCCTACTCTAAAGTTTATTATGAATTTCTCTGTTAACCTACATTCCTGGTATTTTAATTTTTTAATATTTATTTATCAGTCAAACATTATATAGCACTTACTATGTCCCAGGTACTTACAAATATTAATTATTTAATATTATTCTGTCTGTTGGCTCTCTAATGTTGTTTTGTTTTTTGTGTTTTGTAATTTTCGGTTGTGGGTTCATCTTCAGTTGTGCTTTATCTATGGAGCTCCTGTGGTAGGGGAGTAATGGAAATGTTCTTCCACAAGAATTGCGTGTTTTCTTTTGCCAGGAATCCAAGGAGTAACATTCACTTAGGAATAATTTGTATATTAATCCTGCAGTTTTGGTTTCAGAGAACAGGGAAAGAATATATTTGAATTCTAGTATTCCATAAAGCACAGAATAAAGTTGTAATTCTCAAGAATAAGAATTAGTATTATTTGCCCAGAGCCAAAGCAAAGAAACACTTCCTTTTTTCTTCATGTTAACAGTTGTAATTTTTTTCTCTAGCACCCTCTCTATAGGTCAGCCCTTCAAGCATCCTGGCTCATGTAGAGTTTTCAGTTCCAACTCCCTGCTTCATTTAAACCCAAGACTGCATCTCTTATCCTGTAATTTGACCAAAAACTTAATTACCAGGTATAATAATACACTAAACCACTCATTCCACACTTCTTCCAGGGTAGCCACAGCATGAGCTTGTATGTTTTTCCCTGTATTCTTCAGTTTTATTCCTTTTTCTGGCACCTGGTGATTTTCCTTTCTTTACTAAAGGATCAACCATGCATTTTGACTTTGTTGCTATAGTTTGGGTAGCATTTCTAAGGATATATAGCTGGAGATTTTTTAGATGACCCTAGTTTGCCATCAGGATGGAATTACAAGTCCTTAGAGGGTTTATATATATATATATATATATATATATATATATATATATACACACTTTAAGTTCTAGGGTACATGTGCACAACGTGCAGGTTTGTTACATATGTATACATGTGCCATGTTGGTGTGCTGCATCCATTAACTCTTCATTTACATTAGGTATATCTCCTAATGCTATTCCTCCCCTTTCCCCCTCCCCACAATAGGCCCCAGTGTGTGATGTTCCCCTTCCTGTGTCCAAGTGATCTCATTGTTCAATTCCTATCTATGAGTGAGAACATGAGGTGTTTGGTTTTGTGTTCTTGTGATAGTTTGCTGAGAATGATGGTTTCCAGCTGCATCCATATCCCTACAAAGGACACGAACTCATCCTTTTTTATGGCTGCATAGTATTCCATGGTGTATATGTGCCACATTTTCTTAATCCAGTCTGTCACTGATGGACATTTGGGTTGATTCCAAGTCTTTGCTATTGTGAATAGTGCTGCAATAAACATGCATGTGCATGTGTCTTTATAGCAGCATGATTTATAATCCTTTGGGTATATACCCAGTAATGGGATGGCTGAGTCAAATGGTATTTCTAGTTCTAGATCCTTGAGGAATTGCCACACTGTTTTCCACAATGGTTGAACTAGTTTACAGTCCCACCAACAGTGTAAAAGTGTTCCTATTTCTCCACATCCTCTCCAGCACCTGTTGTTTCCTGACTTTTTAATGATCACCATTCTAACTGGTGTGAGATGGTATCTCATTGTGGTTTTGATTTGCATTTCTCTGATGGCCAGTGATGATGAGCATTTTTTCATGTGTCTGTTGGCTGCATAAATGTCTTCTTTTGAGAAGTGTCTGTCATGGATAGGAAGAATCAATATCATGAAAATGGCCTTAGAGGGTTTTAAGCAGGGGAAAGACATGATTTGATTTATGCTTTTAAAAATATTTCTGATGAATTCAGAGAGGCTGACTGAAGTGAATTGAGACTACTAAGCTTATGTCTGAAATCAGTGTGAAAAAAAAAGTCATAATATATTAGAAATGTCAACCAAGACACAGAAAGCAGAGTGACAGAATGCACATCATATGTCCTCTAAGCCTGATTGGTCTCTCATTTTTCACTTGGAGAAACTGAGACACAGAAATTCAGTGACTCGCCTATAGTCTCTCAGCTGGGAGGTGTATTCCCAAGGTATGCTTTTTAGTCATTTTATTCCACAGATTCTTCATTTTAATTGCATTATTGAGGTTGTCATGGTTTATAGCCTGGATTCAGATTCTCATTAATTAAACATTTCTAGGCACCATAGACTTTGCTCAGTACTGACAACAGAAAAATTAATAAGAAATGGCCCCTGCCCTTGAGGAGCTCATACTCCAGCAAGCTTTGAATAACTAAAACAGAAAATGAGGGCTATAGCTACTGAATATACATGGTGGTCTGGAAAAAAACAGAGAAGCACTTGCTTGGGGAGGTCAGAAAGGTGAAATTTAATCTATGCAAAATCTATTCTAGTTTGTTTGGTCGTACATCTAGTCCAAGAGTAGAATAAGATAATGTTCTATTTATAACTTTGTATTCATTCATGTCATTCCATAAATATTTACTTAAATATTTGCTGAGTTCTCTCCTCACATCAGGCTCCTCATGGCAAAAGCCAAGGAAGGATGACTAGGGAAAAGGGCTTCTCTTGGGGGCCTACAGGACAAGTTCTCACAAGATTATAGGCACTAGGCAAAGTAAGGCAGATAATAAAAATATATATAAGGATTGGAAATTTTGATTCACAACTACATCAGACTCCCAGAATTCTTGTGCACTTCCTCCTTCCCCTAGTAAAGCCTTATTTGGGGGAAAATACCTGTATCTAACATTTATATCTCAATGTGAATTTAAATTTCAACATATAACTCTCTCAGAGGTCATCACAGTTTACATCTTATAATAAATATGATATTTTTCATATGCTTAAGATGTTTTTATGTTAGAGAAAGTATATATATTTTGGGAAGAGTAAAGGCTTTATCATGTCACTGCTCTACCTCCCATGCCTGTACCCAATACTCAGAACATAGTCAATGTATACTTATTGCTTGATGCTTTAGATACCTCCTGGGCCCCACTTTAAAATCCTCTCAATCCCACCTCTATCTCCAGTCACAACTGAAGAAACTGCTTCCACCTAGGTTTTGACCATCTCTATCCTGGTGCAATCAGATCATGGGTCTCACTCTAGGTCTGCACTGAGTACCTCTTATTTCCTGCCCAGAGGTATCTGCAGCTTGGGGGCAACCACTTGAATCTGCTCTGTGCTCAGCATACACTACTTAGAAATGCAACCTAGTCATCCTTGACCAATGGATAAATGGAGCCAATGGATAAATGCTTCCCTCTTTGGTCCTTTGGACAAACAGTTCTCTGGTACTTTCCATAAAGCTCCCCAAAAAGTCCAAGCAGGACTTGTTGTCCATAGTGATAGTGGTAGTCCATATGGTAGTCCACAGTGTAGTCCACATGAACAATTGTCCATAGTAGTACACAACTTAATAATCCACGTTGCATTAGTTTTCCTTCCTTCCCTGATCATTCCCCTACCCTGTACTCTTGCTTCCTAAGATCACAGTCCCAGATAATCTTAAAAGGCAAGCCTTTGTCTAAGGCTCTGATTTCTGGGAAACTCAGGCTAAGACTGTTGGGTTTTTGTTATTTTATTCTGCCCTTAAAATCCTTCTAATAGGTCAAAAGTTGCAGTTGTATCAGTGACTAATCTAAAAGTTCAGCTGGAGTACCAAAATGTCACTGTCACTTTTTTCAAGATACAGTTACTTAAAATTAGCTGGTCAAAGAATTAGAACTGACCCCAGAGACAAACCTGTACTTGCTCTTCAGAAAAAGTTTAAAGGTTTTTTCAAGCCATTTCCAAGCATAATTTTCCAAGCTTACTAATTGCAGATGTGTCTGGCAGCAAGACTGCCTGTGTCATTCTGCTTTTTATATATTTTTGTCTTTTATTTTTGTTTTATCTAAGACACAGAGAAAGCAGCTCAGTGATACCATTTATCATGAAGCCAAAGTGAATAAAGCCACCCACATTACCATTAAGAGGGCCATACTTAGCTGGATATCAACCATCACCTCATAGAGGCAGGTCCATGTTAACAGGGCCAGAGAGAAGATATATTGTGGGTTGTGGGTTCTCAGCTACTCACTCCATGGAGGCTCACATCCTGGCTAGGTAATCATGGCCATCAAGCAGGGTGGAGGTGTGCTGCTTTCACTCACGCCTCCTCTACTTAATCAAAGAACCAACTCCTTGCAAGTCACTGGTACCCTAACTCTAGCTAACACATCTAAGGAGGATTCACCATGTCACATCCAGCCTTTTCAAAATACAGTTAGGCTTGTAGACTTCAGTTTGGTTGGCATTCTCCCAGAATCTTTGGAATCGAGAGTCAAGTTCTTGTGTAATTCTTCTGTGAAAGGCCACACAAAGTAGTAAAAGATGAGCATCCGAAATGTCTGCATTCCTCGGCTGGCTTGCCTGGGGTCAATTGGGCGCCACCATCACTTTCTTCTAAGGCTGGAAGGTACATTTTCCAGAATCTCTTTTGCTGTATGGTTTCAGGTAAGTGTTTGCCAATGAATGGAATAGATGTGACTTGTGAATATCTTACATTCATAGCCCACAGAGTTCTGACCTATATAGCAACATCTGGCTCAGACTTCTTGGGCCAGGCACAGTGGCTCATGCCTGTAATCCTAGCAATTTAGGAGGCCAATGCCAGTGAATCACTTGAGCCCAGGAGTTTGAGACTGGCCTGGGCAACACAGTAAAATGCTCCCTCCATTTTCTAAAAATAAACATAACCTAATATACACTGAGAGGGATGGAGGGCATTAAATGATTGCCACCATCTGGGGTTACTCAGAAATATTCCTTTCTCCCTGGCCACCCACCATGGCTTGTTTCTTTTACTCAGTAGGTTTCTTAATTTGTGGGGGCTGCTACCAGAGCTTTTGACCTCTTACTAGTTCAGGAGTCTCCCTATTGTGTCCCAGGGCTTTTAACATCAGTTCCAAAGCCCTATTCACCACTTCCTCCGGGAAACCTCCAGATCTTCATAGCAAGGGTTTCTGTTGGTTTGCCTACCTAGTCCAGAATTTCTGAAGTGTAAATGCAGATTAGAACACAATTTGTAAGACACAATCCTGTCCTTCAGGGATTTCAGCCCTAGATAAATGTTTGAGGTGATGGCTAGCCCAATTACCCCGATTTGATCATCACACATTGTATGTAGGTATCAAAATATTACAGGTACCCTCCAAATTGCTACAACTATTATTAATCAATTTAAAAAGAAAAATAAAAAAGAATGTTAACCCGTAAAAAGTTTAACAGTAAAGCAATAGACATCACCAGCAGGGTGGGATTCGTTGTCAGAATCATTGTAAAAGGTATTCAGAGTTTTGACAGCCTAGAGGAAGGAGGATGACTCTGGGCTGGGGTAACCATGTTGGTCTCTGAGATAAGGAAGAAAAGCTGCTTCAGGGCCTCTCTTCAGTGGTTTCTACTTTGGGCTGGTCCCATAGAGAGTCCTCAGTAAGAATTTTCTGCAGGCACCAAATGTCTCCAGTGGAAATGTGCTCCTTGGAAAATTCAGTAGGTCAGTGGTTGTATGTTTTAGAACTTGTATTCATCTGCCAGTAACAGTGGCTTGTACAGCCTGGTGAGGTGGACAGTCAAGGGTGAAGTCATCAGAGATCCAGGCTCCTGTCAACCCTCTTCTGCACAGTCCTTTGTACAAGGTGTTCCTTCTCAAAGTTTTCTCATGGTCTAGGATGACTGCTAGAGATCTAGACATCATGTCTGTCTCCTTTCTCCCCACATTCCTCTTCTGGGCTCTAGTTTCTCTTGTAGACAAATAGGGGAAGAGATGCAGAGTCTTTTCTCCTAACTGAAGCTGCTATAAGTCCTCCTTTCCACCTCAAACCTCTCCATAGGCATCTGAATATTGTCATTCTTTAGGATTTCATGGGGAGAAGTCAGGAAGCCACTGCACTGGTCTCTAACATGGATAATGCCCTCCAGCTGACCTCTCTAAACCCGCTCTCAGATTCCTACCCCTGAGCTCCCACTCTACAGTCTCCGGCTGGCAAGGCCCCTTACCTGACAGGTGGTCTCCTTGGCTAAGTCCTGCTGTCAAGACCCAAGCCCACCTACATTCTGCAGCATCTCTGGGCCCATAGGAAGCATATGCTTGTCACACCGAACGGAGCAAAGTGCCTATACCATGACCACCTTCTCTACCTCCCTGCTAGAGCCAACTGCTCCCACTGGCTTCCCACCTCCAGAGTTCTCTAGACAGAAGCTGGCTACAGTCTCTCCATTGCTGTATATTCCCAAGCTCCTGAGAATACTGGCTGGGCGATCCAAGGATTCTTTCATTGGCAACTCCAGAAGGGACCACAGGTTTTATCAAATCAGCAAGTGACCTGCCAAGGAGTGAGATGCCTGCCTCCCTTTTTTTATACAGAGTTTTCCTATGCCCTCTTGCAAGTACCAAGAGGGGAAGCCCACTATCAGAACGACACATCACCCCCACTAGACTGATGACTCATGTCTCCTACAGATTTCTTCGCATGGAGAAGGAGGGCAGGGTGGTGACAGCAGCAGAAGCATTTCTGTCACCTCTTAGTTGATCCTGGGGAATAAGTCTGGTGGCTCCCTTGCTGCTGTCTTTAGGCTGTGGAAGTTCTTAGTGCCTATTTTCCTGAGTGTGAAGCTTTAGCTAGAGTTCTGAGATAACAGGATAATGTCTCACAACTCTAGCTGTTGTGATGATTGTTATTGTTTCTTTCACAGCCATACTGAACATATTTAGTTAAGGTGCTCCCCTTCCAGGCAGTCCTCCTAGCTTTTGCCCTTGTAGAAACATGGTCACTTCCTTCTTACCTTAGTGGCTCTACACTCTAATTCCTGACATTCCCCAGAGTCTCGCTCAGCTTCCAATCCTGAGATGCCCAACCCTGGATGGCATTCGAAATTTTCTGTAGCTTTTAGAGTCAGTCTGTCCAGAGGTGGAGTGTGTGTGTGTGTGTGTGTGTGTGTACACATATTTATGTATGTAGATAATCTCTACAATCTGTAATGGGAAGGGAACTAGGTGATTGAGGGATGGGATGTAAGATTCACATTAATAATAATAGCTTATTATGTGATAGCTACCATGGCTATTACAACTTACTATGAACCAAGCCCTATTCTAGGCACTTTATATGCAATAATTTATTTCATTATTATAACCATTCTATGGGGTAGATGTTATCATTATGCTTATTTTACAGACTAGAAAGCTTTGTTTTCATTTTTACCTTAGGCTTGTCTTATCTATTTAAGTAAATAATGAGATGATGAACGAATGGATAGGTGGATGGATAGACGGATGAGCAGACAGATTTAAGCTTCTCCAGGTGAACATAATTCACACCCCCAGTTGAAACCCTCTGCCCTGATGTTACCATCACCACTTCAACAAGTGCCAAGGCTCTCCGGAAGACTCATGAGGAAGGAACAGGAGGTACGAGAACCCCTTGGTGGTAAATTCTTCCCATGTGTGATTAAAGCTGAACTCCAAGAAACTCAGATGCTAATGAGGCCTGGACCAGCTGCTAGAATTAGCACATTACTGCTTCTATCTCAATAAATCACTGTCTCCCTGACAAGTGGTTCAGGGATGCTATCTGTGAGTCACTCTGTACAATGCCTGAAGAGGAGATGGGGCCACCAAACAGGGCTTGAAGGTTTCAGATGAGCTCATGTAGGTTTTAATGGGCCATGGGAGTCAAGTAGGAGAAGGCCCCGGCTTCAGCTGTAACTTGGTTTCCTAACAGCAATGAGAAGAGACAACACTTCTGCATCAAGGTGACTTCACTCAGTTGCAGTTGAAAACAAATGAGATCATGTCGGTAATTGCGTTTGAGTTCTTCAAAGCAAGTGAAAAGCCCTCCAGTTCACTGTGAATCCCAAGCCTGCAGGTGCATGCAAACTTTCCCCCTCCCATCTAGCCTTCCTTCCAGAGCCACCTCCAGAACCAAACGCATGAAGTCAGCAGATCTCTCTTCTCGCCTGGAGATAACCATTACTCACCTGAGTTAATGGGTAGAGTGAGGCTTCCTTTACTTCAAGGGCCACTAGGAATAGCTATGCGACCTCCAGCAGATGCATTGATATTTCTGGGACTGTTTGTCCATGTCTCTCTCTTCATCTGTCAGCCCCACATTCCTCTGCTTTGATCTAGTTCTGAGCAAGCTCTTTCATTGAGGTGGTAAATGACTGCTGAAGTACCAGGTCTCCATGCTAACCCCTACTCCTGAAACATCCCCATAGGGGGAAAACCCTTCTCCCTTGCCGACTATTTTCATAAAAGTCCTTAGATAGCTTCTCATGGACTGGCTTAAGTCATGCCTCCTAACCTGCACCTATCCACAAATAGAACGAAAATATCTAATTAGAACAATAAGCCAATCGTAGAGTCAATCCTAGAGCCCAGGAAGCAGGGTCTGCCCCAGCTAAATCACAAGAGCCAAAGAGGGTGGGAGATGAGTCCCTTAAGGAAATGCAGTGTGGATGCTGGGAAGATCCCAGAAGCAGATGTCCAATTCAGACTCGTCCGACTCTGGTTGTGTAGGCTCAAAGAAAGAAACAATTTATCTAATAACAAGACCAGGGCAGGCTGACCCCAGGGGCTGTCATGAATGATGTGTAAAATCATAAAATGGCAGAGCTAAAAGAAACCTCAGTAATCTTACTGGTGGGGAAGCTGATCCCCAGGGAGCCTCCACAGTGAGTAGTGACAGAGCCGGGTCAGATTGCCAGCCAGGCCCCTGACTCCAGGCCCACGGCCAGTGCTGGCACAGCCTGAGGGCAGAGGTGTGTGCCCTGCCCCCTGAACTCCCTGAGTGCATTTTTTAAAATTCTCTTAAAAATGTAAGAGTCAATATCCTATCGTGCTATAGTTTTGCAAAACACTGTCATTGGGAGAAACTGGATAAAGGGCATATGAGATCACTCTATTATTTCTTACAAATGCATGTGGATCTACAATTATCTCAATATAATGTCAATTTTAAAACTATGAAAGGATTTTCAAAATGACATAGATGGGTATATCCAGTCAAGACAGTACTGTGATTGACTCACAAACCCCTCTCACTCGAGCCTCACTTGAAAACAAAATACACATCTCGCTAGAGAAGATCAGAAGTAAACTGGTTGGATGATGGACACCCTAAAAACCCTAATGTGGTGCAGCATGGTGACTCACACCTGTAATCCCAGCACTCTGGGAGGCTGAGGCAGGTGGATTGCTTAAGGTCATGAGTTCAAGACCAGCCTCGTCAACATGGTGAAACTCCATACCTACTAAAAATTTTTAAAAGATAATAATTAGTTGGGCATGGTGGCATATGCCTGTAATCCCAATTACTCAGGAGGCTGAGGCAGGAGAATAGCTTGAACCCAGGAGGCAGAGGTTGCAGTGAGCCGAAATTGCACCACTGCACTCCAGCCTGGGTGACAGAGTGAGAGTCTGTCTCTAAAGAAATAAATAAATAAATGTCCTAATATGATCACTATTCAATCTATGCATGTAACAAAATTGCACATGTATGCCATGCATTTGTACAAATAAAAAAAACTGAATAATTTTTTTAAAAAAGTGTTTCAGAAGCAGCTATAAGTGATAGGATGAAGATGTTTTTAGAGCCATGGGTCTATTGTACTCTGATTCTGGGTATGGAAGGTGACAGAGGTGTCCAGGAACGCAATCACCACATAAAAACAAAAGGGTTTTGAACCAGCTCACAACATGAAACGGGGGCTGCATCAGACCCACTCCTCCGTGGTAGGTCACAATTCTACAATCGTAAGGGCTGGTACAGATAATAAAATGCGAACAGAGTAGCTGCAAAAACAAAGGCAACCTGCAGCAATCCCTTCAAAACAGGATATGCGATAACCAGGCAGGACGAGAGTTCAAAGCAGCTGGTTCTGAACTGTCCAACCTAGAGAAATGAACACAGAGAAGAGAAAATGCACACGCTCACAATCCACTTTCCTTCCCTCTCCTTCTCCACTATGTCCTGAGCCCTGGTTTCTGCTCTTCGCCAAGTCAATAAAATTCATCCCAGACAGCCAGCATTTGGTTAAAGACAATGTAAGATTGTTTTCTCACTGCCTCTTCCTCTGAGAGATCCATTAGAAAAAGGTGTGTTAAAAGGTCCTTGGCATTTTCAAATGGCGATTTTTCTCTAGAAGTTAATTGCCACAACCCTTTTGCCTCTGTGTGCTCAAAAGACCCAGAATATCCATATGAAGGGAAGGGCTTGAGGAACCACCCTCCAGAGCCTCCTGGCCCCAGTGCCTCCTTAGATATTTCCATCTCTAAGGATTTGCTCCATTTGCATCGTGTGTCCCAAGTTCATTTGGCCATAAGGCATCCCTCTAAAGAACCAGGGCAAAAGTTTTTGCCTTCATCTGAAAAAATGAGCAAGCACAAGAACAGAGAGGACAAGAACTTTCCCTGAGATCACACAGCCAGCCAGAGCCCACGTCAAGATTAGACTCCAGAGTCCTTTTCCCAAGACGCTTTCCCCTATTCCTCAAGGCCTCCTTTTGACATTTCAAACATAGAATATTAGAGAGAAAGCTAAAACCCACTTCCCTCAAATTCTAGCTAAAGTGAAGAAAACCTCAACCTGTCAGCATGACATAATTAGAGGATACTTTGGTTTCCCACTACTTAGCACAGCTCCAAGACTCAGATAAAAAGTATGTTTAAAACAAAAGTTTCATGGACTATGAATTAGAAGTGACCTTGGGCATATTATCTAACTCCTTCATTTCTCGGATAGGAAAACTGAGGTACAGCAGGGAGAATGGATTTGTTTTAGCCTGTAGCAGTGCCTAGGGCTCACGACTGTAGCACCCAGCATTTACTGAGCCCTCACCCCATGCCAGGCACCAAGCTAGGCAGTCAACATCATCACCTGATTTAATCTTCACAACAGCCTTGTGCAGTGAGCACTTTTAATTTCATCCCCATCTTACAGATGAGGACAGAGAAGCTGGGAGACATCAGGTAACTTACCAAAGTCCACACAGCGGGTGAGTGGCTGCATCTAGAGTTGAGGCCTGATTGGGCTAACTTCCAAGGCCACTCTCAGGATTACATCATGCTATCCTCACCCTTACCTGGCAATCAAATAGCTCCAGAAAGTGTATTGCATGAGACAGATTTCCCAGTGGCAATGCCCTGGCTCTACCACTTCCTACCCAGATAGCATTTACCTACTTAATCACTCTGAAATGCAGTTTCTTCATCTGTGAAATGGGCATTATAATAGCATTTACTTTGCAGAGTTATTGTAAAGACTGACAGAACCTATACAGATCATCTAGCCCAGTTCTTGGCCATAGTAGGTACTATGTTGTTTGTTTTCTTGTTTCCTGATTAAAAAAAAAAAAAAAAGTGTGTGTGTGTGTGTGTATACATAGATATATCCTGCATACAGTAACCTTTCTCCAAGATGACCCCCAATAATCCCTACCCCCGATGTTCACATCCTTGTATATTCCCGTTCCAACCTGTAGTAGAGTCTGTGTTACCCACAGAACACAGCAGAAGTGAAGTATTTTATTTCCACGATCAGGTTATAAAAGACTGTGGCTTTGTCTTGATTGTTCTTTCGAATTATCTTTTGATCACTTGGGGATGCTTGCAGCCATGTTGTGAATGACTCTATGGAGAGGACCATATGGCATGGAACTGAGGCCTCTGGCTGAAACCCTGCAAGGAACTGACTGACACCCTCCAACAATCACAACCATGGGCTTTGGAAGGATCCTCCAACCCCAGTCAAGCCTTCAGATAACTGCAGCTCTTGCTAACAGCTTGACCAAAGCCACTCCTGAATTCCTGACCCTCAGAAACTGTGGGAAATAATAACTATTTGTTGTTTGCAGCAGCTGAGCTTTGGAGTTACTTGCTATACTGAAACAGACAACTAATATGGCTTCACTTTATTTAGTGGAAATGGGACAGAGTGGAGGGTTGTGATGGTAGATCTTTTGGAGTATTGGGTTGAGCCTCAAGTTGCAGTCCTGGCCACATTTCTCTAACCTGATTAAGATTTGCCCCACTTAACCTTCCATCTACATCTTCTGCTTGGCCTGCTTCACTGGATTTCTGCATTTAGAAGCTGCTTTTAATTGTCTTTAAACAGAATCCCGTTCCAAGCCATCAAGCAACAAAAACAAAGGTGTTTGCTGTGGGGGAAAATAAAAGCATTCTTTTCATTTACATGTCAGCTGAGGAGAACAACATGAAAGCATTTTGCAAGCTTTCTTGAATTTGGGCTTGTATTTTGATTTTCTTTAAGTGCAAATCAGCATCCAAGCTCAAACCTTGGGGTGGCAGAAAAATTTAATTAGAATGTAGGGTGTTTTACATTAATTTGTTTCTTCCTGCTATTTTCTTAAGGTTGACAGGATCACCCATCTGCTTAAAATATAATTGAGTAGGGAAGTGAGAAGAAAAAAAAATACCTAGTCTGAAAACTTAATTCCAAACCAGAACCCTGAGGGTAGCTGCTGACACTGACTTTGAACAGGGGGGTCTTTGTAGGCCAAAACTGGCTTGTGTGTTAGAAGATTATATCATCAGCTTCCATCCTGTGGTAGCCATGAAGGATATTTGCAAATATCGTGGTTTTTCTCCTTCTGAGTACAGAGTAGGATTACAATTGCAATTCACTCTCCCCTTAAAGTTAGACAAGGCCACGTAACTTTCTCTAGCCAAAAAGATGTAAGCAGAGATGATATGTGTCACTTTAAGACCCAGTGCACACCATTCCTTTTCCTCTGCCACAGAGATCATGAAAGCATCTGTTGAGGTGAAACCACCTGACCTCTGAAGACAAGAGCATTGCAGCTATCCCACACTAACCATATAAGAGGAGCAATAAATACATTTTTGTTAAAGTTAAAATAAGCCATGAGATGTTGGGGATGAGATATTTGTTACACAGCATAATCCAGCTTATTTGACTGATACAAAGATTTACAAACTAAGTCCACAACTTGTTCTAGCTTTACTCATTCAGTGAACATTTGCCAAGGCCCAACTCTATACAAAACGTCTTGCTAGATCCTAGAGGCAGCACCTAGAACAATATCAGGCCCCAGTATTTGTGCCAAAAAAAAAAGTTGGCTACATCAATAATCATATTAATTACTATTATCAGCATAATGCTTGGCATATAGTAAGTGCCCAATAAATGCTCTAATTCTTCCAAAGGCCCTAAAACAAAATACTACCACAATATTCATCCTTACATATAAGAAAAATAGAGGCCTGTCATGGTGGCTCATGCCTGTAATCCCAGCACTTTGGGAGGCTGAGGTGGGTGGATCACTTGAGGTCAGAAGTTCAAGACCAGCCTGACTAACACGGTGAAATCCCATCTCTACTAAAAATACAAAAATTAGCCAGGCGTAGTGGTGTGTGCCTGTAATCCCAGCTACTCAAGGGACTGAGGCAGGAGAATCTCTTGAACCAGGGAGATGGAGGTTGCAGTGAGCCAAGAAGTTGCCACTGCACTCCAGCCTGGGCAACAAAGCGAGATTCTGTCTCAAAAAAAAAAGAAAAGTAAAAGAAGGAGAGAAAGAGGAAAGAAAGAGAAAGAAAGAAAGAAAGAAAGAAAGAAGAAAGAAAGAAAGAAAGAAAGAAAGAAAGAAAGAAAGAAAGAAAGAAAGAAAGAAAGAAGAAAGAGAGAGAGAAGGAAGGAAGGAAGGAAGGAAGGAAGGAAGGAAGGAAGGAAGGAAGGAAGGAAGGAAGGAAGGAAGGAAGGAAGGAAAGAAGGAAGGAAAAAAGATAGTTTAAAGAGTTTGCCATTCACTGTAAATTACATAATCAGTAAGTTGCACAATCAACCTAAACTATAAATCCATAGTTTGTGCCCTTAACCATTGTGTTACACTGTTTCTAAACAAGTAAATGAATAATGAGAATAAAGATAAGAGTCTGTCCCTGAAGGTTTTACAATATAGTAGGTGACTGACATGCAGAAACAATTACAATTCAAAATAAATCTGAGCTGGAGGAACTGGGAAGGTGTTACACCCAGGATAACATTTGAGCTGGGTATCAAAGACGGAGAAGTTCAGACAAGCTAATAGATAAGGAGAGGGAATTCCTAGCTCAGAAGGTGGCATATTCAAGAGCATGATGGGCAGTGCCACACCACCAGGAAATGGGCCACATCACAGGAATGAGAAATCCCTTGTAATTTCTTACACCATGTAACTGGGCCAAGAAAGTCCTCCACTACAATAAAGTCACCAGGAGTGACAGGAGAAAGGCAGAAACTTGGCTGGCCACATGCTGTTCAAGGCTAGCATTCATTCTACAAATCTTTATTAAGCCTATTTACCAAGTCTAGCTCTGTGCTGGCCCTGGGGCCATGACTAGTAGGGCATTGCAGGCCTGCGCTACAAGCTTCAAAGGCCAGTCTGCCTCAAATAGAAGCTGCACAAGCCAGCCAAGGCTCAAGAAGAAATCCTAGCCAGATGACTGACCTTTAGGAAGATTTTGAACTAGTGGCCAAATCACTGGAGCAGAAATCCATCCTCTTCTCAGCCAGTCTTTGTCCCGGTGGGCAGCCAATCATGTCAAGTTGTTTAACTGGACCTCACGGCGTCCAAGAGAGGCTGGGTCAGCAGATGCTTTATCTGAAGACATCCTTACTGCCCTTATTTGTCCTGGTCCCTGAGTGCTTTCACCATTATTGCACTAGCATGAGAAGCTGGAAAAAAATCCTGGTAGCATAACTATATGAGCAGTGGTGTTTAAGGGCTGGCTGAAAAGGCTTCAGAGGCTTGCAAGAGGATCAAGTTTACATGAAGCTTGTGTCTGCTTGGCTCTGCTTCAAAGGCCACAAATTCCTGCAAGAATTAAGGAGAGAGATTTCTCAAAATCCTTTTCACTCAAGGTGTGCCAGGATTAGACAAAGATTAGGTCCATCATGCACAACCTGTGTTACTATGCCTCTTTCTCTTCCTGGGATCAAGCTGGCTCAGGGATGTTCTGCTTGGCCGCAGAGGGATGGACAAAGTGGGCCTAAAATCTGCATCACTAACACTAAAAGGTAAAGTTTTCAGATCTCCAACAGGCTGAACTGATCCTCCAGAAACAAATTTACCAAAAATCAATCCATCAACAGCGAACATGCAAAATAACCAATTTTCCAAAAGGTCAATAAACAGTTTAAAAATTTACTAAATTCATACTTTGTGTTCTAGATGCCCCTACCTATTACCCTGCTTCTGCCTCCACCTCTTGAATATTCATTTTCAAATTTCTATCAAAATGATCAATGGATTGAACACTTAATGAACTGGTCATTCAGTGAATTGATTCTTAGCTAACTAATTTTCCACAAACAGCCCCTCACTTGGTGCATACACAGGCTTGTGAATCGCTCTCCTCTTCTTCAATTGGAGTTTGAGAGCACCTGTTAGAAAGGGGTTCAGTCCTGATTCACCTAAGCAGGTCTGAATATGGGAGATTTGTCACCATCCTCTATTGAGAGACAGCATCCTTCCCTATGGTGGAAAAGAAGCTTTCATGTTGAAAGCTTGCCTGCTGTTTGTTTACTTGAATTTGGGCGCTTTCTCTGACCTCGCTGAAAAGTCATTATGAAAGAGCAGGCTCTTGGCAGGTGTGTACGTTATAAGTGACACGCTTTAAAAACACCTCGTGTAAATCAGATATTGCCATAAAATGGAAATTGCAGCTACAAATTGCATACTTATTACAGCAGTGTCTGATATATGAGGCAATGTTGACGCTATATAACAGGTAGCTTGAGAAATAGAAAGTTACATGTGGCACATAAAAGATAATTATTTTTCAATTCGCAATAATACAATCACTCTTATTTTTGACATCACAGAATCCTACATCAAAACTGGAAAGATTCTTATGGACATTATCCAGCCCTTCATTTTATAGCTAAGAAAGCTAAGGCTTGTGAAGGGATGCAATCCGCCCAAGGTCACCCAGAACCTGGCGGCGCTGCTTCCTTGACATACACCCGCCATGTGGAGGCTCCATGGCTCTGTCCACTTTCCTTAATGAGTCTGTGGAAGCAGGAAGTCTACTTGAGTCTACCCCATACAAGGCACCAGAGACAAGGCAAGAGACACATGGCCCCTGCCATCAAGAAGCTCACATTGGCCACACTGGTGGGGAAGCTGAGCCCCAGGGAGCCGGCACAAGGAGCAGGGGCAGAGGCAGGCCAGATTGCCTCCCAAGCCCCTGACTCTGGGCCCACAGGGCAGTGCTGGCACAGCCTAAGGGCAAAGGTGTGTGCCCGGCCCCCTGAACTCCCTGAGTGCATTTTTTAAAATTCTCTTAAAAATGTGAGAGAGTCAATATCCTATTGTGCTATAGTTTTGCAAAATGCTATCATTGGGAGAAACTGGATAAAGGGCATAGGAGATCACTCTATTATGTCTTACAAATGCATGTGGATCTACAATTATCCCAATATAAAGTCAATTTTAAAACTGTGGGAGGATTTTCAAAATGGCATCAAATGGTATATCCAGTCAAGACAGTGCTGTGGTTGGCTCACAAACCACTCTCACTCGAGCCTCACTTGAAAACAAAATAAACATCTCCCTAGAGAAGACCAGAAATGGATCAGTTAGGTGATGAACACCCTAAAAGCCCTAATGTGGCTAGGCTCGGTGACTCACACCTGCAATCCCAGCAGGGAGGCCAAGGCGGGTGGGTCACCTGAGGTCTGGAATTTTAGACCAGCCTGACCAACATGGTGAAACCCATCTCTACTAAAAATACAAAAATTAGCCCAGCATGGTGGCACACGCCTATAATCCCAGCTACTCCAGAGGCTGAGGCAGGAGAATCGCTTGAACCCAGGAGGCAGAGGTTGCAGTGAGCTGAGATCGCACCATTGCACTCCAGCCTGGACAACGAGAGTGAAACTCCATCTCAGAAAAAAAGCTCACATTTGGGTGCAGTGGAAATACAATGCTACAATGCTTGGGCTTTGCCTCTGCCTCTGCCTCTTCCTCATTCTATGTCCTTGGGCTAGTCATCTAATCTCATTGGGTTTCAGTTTCTTGGGTTTTTTTTTTTTTAAGATGGGGGTCTCACTATGTTGCCCAGGCTGGCCTTGAACTCGGAAGCTCAAGTGATGCTCCTTCCTCAGCCTCCTGAATAACTGGGACTACAGGTGCACACCACTGTGCTCAGCTCTCAGTTCCTTAGTCCGCAAAATGAAGCTGATTTCACCTACCTGTCTCACAAGGGCATCATTCGGCAGCATATATACTAAAATTGGAACGATACCGAGAAGACGAGCATGGCCCCTATACAAGGATGACACGCAAATTTGTGAAACATTTCATATTTTTTTAAAAAAGAATTAAACAATACATTCTAGATAGGATTATTAAAGATGGTGTTTAAGCTATCAAGAGCTGTATTCATTTCAGGCTCTACAAAAAGACCAACACTGCAGGAAGACAGTGAGTGCTGTTGAAGTTCAGGGTCAGACTAATGTGGCAAGAGTCCTCAAGAACTGTAGCCTTTTCTGTAGATCATCTATCCTGAAGACATTGCCCCAGATTTATCATTCCAGAAGCTATGCAGATCTGCCTTCTCCCAGGCACTCACAGGGTCGTGATTATTCACTCCAATTCAGAGTTACTTTCTGATTTCAGAATTCAGAATTCTAAGTCCATTCAGTTTTCCAGGTGCGCACCTCTGAAACTGCCACCACTAATCCTATCTCACAGAATGTAAACTGCCTGAGAGCTGGGATGCTTTGGTCTTTCATTCAACAAATGTTTATGGCGAGCCCACTTGGTGCCCAGCTCAGAACTAGCCACTGCCAGTGCTGTAATGCACAAGGCACAAAACAGACAAACTCTTCCTTTAATTGGTGTATGCAATTAAGAAATAGAAAGTGGGAGGCTGAGGCAGGAGAATGGCATGAACCTGGGAGGCGGAGCTTGCAGTGAGCCGAGATCGCGCCACTGCACTCCAGCCTGGATGACAGAGCAAGACTCTGTCTCAAAGAAAAAACAGAAAAGAAAAAAAAAAGAAATAGAAAGTGGGGAGAAAAGGGAGAGTAAAACAACCCCACCAAGACAATGTCAGAGACTGGCAGGTAGTATGACAGAAATGAATGTCACTGGCTGATTTACTGACTGGGAAGTTGTGTGCGATTGGGTGGCATTCAGCTGGTATACACATATGCTGTCCCAGTTGTAAATGGCTAGCATCTGTTTGGATTACCTAGTGAGTGTACCAACCCTGTTGTCAGAAATGTTTAATGCCACCCCTGGTGTATGGTATAGCATTAGTCAAGCAAGGCATCTTTGAGAGCATAGCACTGAGCAGGAGCTGCATAAGGAGAGGTTGGCCATGAGTACATGGAAGGGAGGCATGCTCCAAGAGAGAACCAAAAGGTGCAAAAGACCTGTGGCAGGAACTAGCACGGAGTAAGAGAGCAGCAGAAAGAGGGCGGCCAGGGTAACACTGGAGCACAGGAACCTCCAAGGCCAGCCAGGTGGGCAGGAGACAAGGAGATAAGGTGGGCAGGAGCCGCCTATGGGATTTGGGGATTCTTCTCAGTGTGATAAGGAGACATAGAAACCTTATAAGGAGACTTCTAAGCAGGGGACAGGATTTGGGTTTTCATTTTTACACGAGCACCCTGGCTGCTTTTGTAGAGGGGCAAGAGTGTATCCTCAGTGCCTAGAATCGTGTCTACTGCATAGCAGGTATTGAATAATCTACTATGAAATCAAAGAATGAATATGCTGAACCTTCTCTGGTACTGAATGGAGCCATTCGCGATATGAGTTTAGCTTCTTTTAGATCCTCTCTCTCTATGGCCATTACTGAGCAAAAGTGAATGTCCTCACAAACACTAGCTGCTAATGGTGCTTGAGCTGTTAGGATGAGCCCCAGCTTTGATGGTGGTTCCCAAGGCAGGCTCAGGGTCCTACACACCAGAGCTCCTCACAGGGTACCATGCTATGCTTCCAGGCAGAAGTGGACATCTGAGATCTTTATCACTCACAGACGTTACCATGCAGAAGCCTATGCAGAGGAGCTCCTATGTTTAAGTGGGTCTCTCTGCAATAATGATAAAATTAGACTGTCATTCAAGAAAATTACTTCCTTGGGATTGCCATTAGCACCTCGGAAGTTGCAATCTGGGGTTTGCGTGTGATTTTTTCATTTTGCAGACTTTACTGCTGCTTCTCAAAGGTGTTTTTTCATTGCAACTTTTCTTCTTTTCCCCTTGTCATCTCCCCATCTGTTCCTAACAGTACATCGCAGAGGGAAGGTCCTCACCATTGTGCTCATCTTTTCACTCAGACAGTGAAAAGCACTCTGAGGGGGAGGTGGGACATGCACAGGAGGCCACAGTGAGGCCTTCAGAAAGAGATAGCACCATCTGCAGTTGACACTGTGGGTGGCCTAACCAACACATTTCCTCCTCTTCTTCTTCCTAAAAGAATCCAGATTTTGTCCAGGTCTGCACGAAGCCATGTGTTTCACAGGAAACCAACCCCACCCCCAGCTCTGGGGATGAGGCTGATTGCTTTGGAAGTAATCCCAAAAACCCTTGCAACGATTGACTCAGGAAAGGTGACCAAATTGAACCAAAGAAAGAAAAGGAGAAGCTTGGGAGAGACCTTTGTTTATTTATTTGGCAAATATTTATTGTGCACCTACTATGTTCCAGGCACTGCTATTAAATGCTGGGAATATAGAAATTATGCGGCAGGGAAAAGAAAGAAGTCATGACTCTGTGAAGAGACACAGACAATAAACAAAATAAGTCATAAAATATGTATAGTATTTGACGATGATCAGTGAAACAAGGTGAAGTAAAGCAGAGATGGAAAGCATGAAAGTCCAAGGGCTGCATTTTAAAATAGGGTCCTCAGGGAAGTCTATTCGAGGAAGGTGAGGGATTTGTCATAATGAAGTCTGTAGTGAGATCATTTCAAGAAAAGTTTCCTGGAGCAGGATGGGCTTAGCATGTTTGAGGAGCAGCAGGGAGGTCAGTGTGCTGGAGTAGAGTGGACAAGAGGGACACGAGCAGAAGAAGAAGTCAAAGAGGTGACACTGAGGCCGATCTTGCTGGGCACTGTAGGTCTGGAAAGGACTCCAGCTTTTATACAGAGGCTGCTGGAGGGTTTTGAGCAGAACAGTGTCATGATTTGGCTTCTGTTTCAACAGGCTCCCTTTGGTTGCTGTTTAGTAAACAGACCAAGAGAAAGCAAGGACAAGAGCTGAAAGGGTTCATCCTCCATCTTCTGGGAGAGCTTCCAAAAGTCCTCTCTCTTGTCCTTTGGTGTCATTATGAGTAGATGTGAGATGTGAGGAGAACTACAGCCTCTCCATACTCACCTGAGTGTGAAACCACTCCACGCAGGAAACAGAGCCAAGAGAACTGCTGAGAAATGCACACAGAGCTACAAAATTTGGTCAACTATAAAGCTTACCTTGCACCTAAATTTCTGCTTCTGCAAGTCAATAAACATCCTTATTGCTTCAACCAAAGAAAGTTGAGTTTTCTGTTTCTTGAGCTCAAAATCTTTCCAACTGATTCATCACCGAGCCTCACTATCCATCAGCACCATTTGCTCCCACTATGCATGCTGTGGCTACCCCAGAAAAGCCTATTTATTTATTTTTGAGACAGGGTCTCGCTTTTTCACCAAGGCTGGAATGCAGTTGTGCCATCTCAGCTCACTGCAGCCTCAACCTCCAAGGCTCAAGTGATCCTCCCACTTCAGCCTCCCAAGTAGCTGGGACTATGGGCATGCACAACCACTCCTAGCTATTTAAAAATATATATTTGTATATAAATATATTAAAAACATACATAAATATATATATGTGTGTATATATATGTAAATATGTGTATATATATATGTATATACACATGAGACAGGGTCTATCTGTGCTGCCCAGGCTGTCAGACTCATCACCTCTTCCTCACCATTTGTGTATTAAATCACCCAACATTTATTGAGTCTTGTATTGGGCTTCCTACTGTCCTGCATTAGAAAGATCAATCCCAGTTCTGAAGAAGTCAAGATTATGTACAAAAGAGAGAGAGACAGCTCTTCTGGTTCCATGACATTAGATTGTGTTAAAAATGACTTTCTTCAGTGCAGCCCATGTGGTCTAAATGCATGAGTCTCTCTGGGCCTCCATTTGGCCCTTTGTAAAATAACCCTTTCCATCTCTGAGAGTTCATGATCCTATGACTTATAGTAGCTTTCCTTTTATATTGCTATGGTTTGAATGTTTGTGTTTCTCCAAAATTCTTGTTGAAACTGAATCCTCAATGCAATAGTATTAAGAAGTGGGGTCTTTAGGAGGTTATTAGACCATGAAGGTCCCATCAGATTATTGCCTTTATTAAGTGCCTTGAGGGACCAAGTATGCCCCTTTTAGCCCTCCTTGCATGTGAGGAAACAGCATTCATCTCCCACTATGCAAAGGCACAGCAACAAGGTACTGTCTTAGAAGCAGAGAGTGACCCCTTAACAGACTCTGAATCCACTGCGTCTTATTCTTGAACTTTCCAGCCTCCAGAACTGTGAGAAACAAATGTTCATTCTTTATAAAACAGCCAGCCTAAGGTATTTTGTTACAGCAGCCTGAACAGACTAAGACAGGTGTCAATCTCTACAGTTAAGCTTCTGTAGCAGACAACAAACCAGAGGTCACAAAGATTTCTTCATATTTTTTCAAAGCCAGAGTCCATGACTAAGTGAATTTGGCAGCACCATGAGCCAAGTCACATTCTTCCACATAGTTTACAGTAAAAAGTTTTCATAATGTAGCTATCCCGTAACAAAAGTATTAATCCTCTCCCCAATATCAACCTTGAATTTCCCATTTCTCTACATTTTTCCCTTTCTAACTTCTTGCTTTAAATGGTATAGCACTATGGTTACATTAACTTAGTATAGAACCAGACAGTCTATTTAACGCCCTCATTCTTTTTGACCCCCACATATCAATCAAGTGACCTTTCTGACTGTAACTCTCACCCTCCTCCTCTCTCATGATCTTCCTTAAAATTCTTCCCTAGTTACAGTAAGACTACATTTGGTTCTCTTACATCTCTGAAAGCTATCACTTCCAAGCCACTTTGGCTAATGCCTCATCATCATTCATGAGTTATCTGGGACTATCCCTAGGTCCTATTCTTGCCTTCCTCCCCCTCTAAACTCATTCTCCTTGAGCATCTCCCATCTTACAACTAAGTCCCAGACCTGTGTTTTTTCATACCTTTCCTTTTTATCTGTGCACCAACCCACATTCTGCCCATGTCTTCTCCATCCTTCCTCTTCTTCAATCTATCAATTAGGATTCATCTAGCAAAAACAGAAACCCTACTAGGTGTTCGAAATGGAGAGAACTTAATACAAGCAATTGACTACTCCAGTGATGGAAGATCAAGAAGTCAAGCAGAAGACATTGAGGCAACCCAGAGATCAACCACAGAAGGAAGATGACACCAACCCTAAGGATGGAGGGACAGCAGAAAAGGTTGGAATTACCAGAGCCTGAAAGCTGCAGCTGTCCAGCAGACCCTACAATCATGGCAGGAGCTGCCTGTTGGAACTAAGACCAAGAAAAGAGAGTCTGGCTACAAATGGCATCAGGGATGAGTGGTAGACACCTCAAGCCATCCTACTAGACACAGAGAGAAGAGGAGCAATATTCTCCAGTTTCTCCTCTCCCTCAGTCTTCAATCTTCCAAAAATGCTTTCCTGAACTAAATGTCAAACGATGCTGGGAAATATAGCTCCCTGTGACACAGATCAGATGGGAGAAGGACAGGCAAACAGCCAGTGTACCCATCCAGCAAGCTTCATCTCTCAATACCCACATTCATTCAGGTAGCTTCATTCCTCAGTTCTCCAAACCCAAAACCTTCAGTCATGCTGAATCCCTTCCTCCTATTTATTCTGGCCCTCTCTGCAGAGTTTTGCCAGCTGCTCTGACTTTTTCTCTAAAATAAATTTATTCTTAACTCCTCTTCCACAGTACTGCAGCCACCATTGCAGTACAGCCACCTTTGCAGTATAGCCACATTGCAGCCACCATTGCAGTACATTCCTGTCGTACCTGGTCCTCCTGTTTCTAGTACCTCTTCCCTTCCAACCTGCCACCAGCTCCACATTTTCATTGGGAAGATGGAGCCCTGGACCCAGCAGTTTCTGCAGAAGTCTCAGGTCTGACTATCTTTCCCTGAGCTTGGTCACATGATCTTCCCTGAACCAATCACTGGACAAGTGAAAGGCCTGTCCATGTCAGCTAAACAGAGAGAAGATAGAAAACTTATCTATTTATTTTGATAAATGTAAAAATAGTGCTTCTGATTGGTTGGGCTTTAGTCACATCTTATCCTTGAAACAGGAGTAGGGTCAGCCAGAAAGTGAGTAAAGGGTAGTTCTCCAAAGGAAAAACAGGATTCTGTTTTTAAAAGTATAGGGAATTAATGTTTTAGAGAGGAAAAAAGCAAAGATATGATACACATTCCTTTCATTCTCTCTCCTGCAAAAGAAACCAACAAATCTCTATTCCTTAGCCTATTTCAAGACTCTGTTATGTTGGGAAAAGACTAGAAACAACCTAAAGGTCCATCAATGGGGAATGACTAAAACTAAATGGAGTGATGTGCCATGGTCTTAGGCTTTATTGTTTCATGCAAGGATCAAAGAAAAGAACACACCACAATTTTTTTATTATACTTTAAGTTCTAAGGTAAATATGCACAATGTGCAGGTTTGATGCATAGGTACACTTGTGCCATGTTGGTTTGCTGCATCCATTAACTTATCATTTACATTAACTATTTCTCCTAATGCTATCCCTCCCCCAGCTCCCCACCCCTCTGACAGGCCCTGGTGTGTGATGTTCCCCATCCTGTGTTCAGGTGATCTCATTGTTCAATTCCCACCTATGAGTGAGAACATGGGTGTTTGGTTTTCCGTCCTTGTGATAGTTTGCTGAGAATGATGGTTTCCAGCTTCATCCATGTCCCTGCAAAGGACATGAACTCATCTTTTTAACTGCTACATAGTATTCCATGGTGTATATGTGCCACATTTTCTTCATCCAGTCTGTCATTGATGGACATTTGGGTTGGTTTCAAGTCTTTGCTATTGTGAATAGTGCCACAATAAACATACATGTGCATGTGTCTTATAGTAGCATGATTTATAATCCTTTGGGTATATACCCAGTAATGGGATTGCTGGGTGAAGTGGTATTTCTAGTTCTAGATCCTTGAGGAATTACCACACTGTCTTCCACAATGGTTGAACTAATTTACACTCCCACCAACAGTGTAAAAGCATTCCTATTTCTCCACAGCCTCTCCAGCATCTGTTGTTTCCTGACTTTTTAATGATTGCCATTCTAACTGGCGTGAGATGGCATCTCATTGTGGTTTTGATTTGCATTCCTCTGATGACCAGTGATGATGAGCATTTTTTTATGTGTCTATTTTCTTGAGAAGTGTCCGTTCATGTACTTTGCCCACTTTTCAATGGGGTTGTATGTTTTTTTCTCGTAAATTTGTTTGAGTTCTTTGTAGATTCTGGATATCAGCCCTTCGTCAGATGGGTAGATTGCAAAAATTTTCTCCCATTTTGTAGGTTCATTCTGATTGCCTGTTCACTCTGATCATAGTTTATTTTGCCGTGCAGAAGCTCTTTAGTTTAATTAGATCCCATTTGTCTATTTTGGGTTTTGTTGCCATTGCTTTTGGTGTTTTAGTCATGAAGTCCTTGCCCATGCCTATGTCCTGAATGGTATTGCCTAGGTTTTCTTCTAGGGTTTTTATGGTTTTAGGTCTAACATTTAAGTCTTTAATCCATCTTGAATTAATTTTTGTACAAGGTGTAAGGAAGGAATCCAGTTTCAGTTTTCTACATATGGCTAGCCAGTTTTCCCAACACCATTTATTAGATAGGGAACCCTTTCCCCATTTCTTGTTTTTGTCAGGTTTGTCAAAGATCAGATGGTTGTAGATGTGTGGTGTTATTTCTGAAGCCTCTGTTCTGTTTCATTGGTCTATATATCTGTTTTGGTACCAGTACCATGCTCTTTTGGTTACTGTAGCCTTGTAGTATAGTTTGAAGTCAGGTAGCGTGATGCCTCCAGCTTTGTTCTTTTTGCTTAGGATTGTCTTGGCTATGTGGGCTCTTTTTTGGTTTGATATGAACTTTAAAGTAGATTTTTCTAATTTTGTGAAGAAAGTCATTGGTAGCTTGATGGGGATGGCATTGAATCTATAAATTACCTTGGGCAGTATGGCCATTTTCACAATATTGATTTTTCCTATCCATGAGCATGGAATGTTCTTCCATTTGTTTGTGTCCTCTTTTATTTCATTGAGCAGTGGTTTGTAGGTCTCCTTGAAGAGGTCCTTCTCATCCCTTGTAAGTTGGATTCCTAGGTATTTTATTCTCTTTGTAGTAATTGTGAATGGGAGTTCACTCATGATTTGGCTCTCTGGTTGTCTGTTAATAGTGTATAGGAATGCCTGTGATTTTTGCACATTGATTTTGTATCCTGAGACTTTACTGAAGTTGCTTCTCAGCTTAAGTAGATTTGAGGCTGAGACGATGGGGTTTTCTAAATATACAATCACGTCATCTGCAAACAGGGACAATTTGACTTCCTCTTTTCCTAATCGAATACACTTTATTTCTTTCTCTTGCCTGATTGCCCTAGCCAGAACTTCCAACACTATGTTGAATAGGAGTGGTGAGAGGGGGCATCCCTGTCTTGTGCCTGTTTTCAAAGGGAAAGCTTCCAGTTTTTGCCCATTCAGTATGATATTGGCTGTGTGTTTGTCATAAATAGCTCTTATTATTTTGAGATACGTTCCATCAATACCTAGTTTATTGAGAGTTTTTGGCATGAAGGGCTGTTGAATTTTGTCGAAGGCCTTTTCTGCATCTATTGAGATAATCATGTGGTTTTTGTCTTTGTTTCTGGATTATGTTTATTGATTTGCATATGTTGAACCAGCCTTGAATCCCAGGGAGGAAGTCAACTCGATCATAGTGGATAAGCTTTTTGATGTGCTGCTGGATCCGGCTTGTCAGTATTTTATTGAGGATTTTTGCATTGATGTTCGTCAGGGATATTGGTCTAAAATTCTCTTTTTTTGTTGTGTCTCTGCCAGGCTTTGGTATCAGGATGATGTTGGCCTCATAAAATGAGTTAGGGAGGATTCCCTCTTTTTCTATTGATTGGAATAGTTTCAGAAGAAACGGTACCAGCTCCTCTTTGTACCTCTGATAGAATTAGGCTGTGAATCCATCTGATCCTGGACTTTTTTTGGTTGGTAGGCTATTAATTATTGCCTCAATTTCAGAGCCTGCTATTGGTCTATTCAGAGATTCAACCTCTTCCTGGTTTAGTTTTGGGAGAGTGTATTTGTCCAGAAATTTATCCATTTCTTCTAGATTTTCGAGTTTATTTGTGTAGAGGTGTTTATAGTATTCTCTGATGGTAGTTTGTATTTCTGTGGGATCGGTGGACACACCACAAGATTTTAAAGAAAAAACTGTAAGCAGAATATGATCCTTGTGTCTTGCATCTGTATTTAATATCGCTGGGAAGTTACACAAGATCAATATAATAAGGACCATCTCCCAGAGAGAACAAAAATGCTAAAGACACTGAATTTTCACTGTATCCCCTTTTGTGCCATTTGAACTTTATGCAGTGTGGCTGTTAGTTACCAATAAATGAATGAAATTTTTAAAAACATAAAGCAAATAGGAGCACAAAGAGAAAGTTATTGGTAAGCCCACAGATTCTAAATGTCATTTCTCACAGTCACCAACCCTCTCATTCAGATCATTTTGCAGAGGCCCGAGTCTGAGGGGTTTGTTTGCTCTTGCCCATTGTGCAGTGACCAAGGCTATTCAATCACCATCATCATCATTATTCCTGACCTTTTTTGAGTACTTACTATGATCAGTTGCAGTGCTGAGCTTTTTACATGTATTACCTTTTTAAATCCTGGTAACAACTCTATAATGTAGCTGTGACTATTACGAGTGAGTTGCCTAAAGTCACACACTTGATGGGAAAATGATAAAGCTATGATTAATACTTAGCTAATTGCATTATAGAACCAACATTATTAACCATGGCATCCTACTGTCTTTAAGTAAGTAAGATATGGTTTATGACTTATGAGCCCAGGTCAGACTGACAGCTACAATGTCTGCTTTCCCAGGATCTGGGAAGAGTCCCGCGGAAAGCACATCCAAATGTAAAGGGTGAAATGTAAAGGGTGAAAGCACCCCTTTACATTTCAACAGAAGTTTCAGAATATTCGGGAACACACAGGCTGAATCACTGCACATGACCTCGAGCTTATTTATGCCTGCTGGAGGTGAAAGGCCTGTCCATGTCAGCTAAACAGAGAGAAGATAGAAGACTTATCTATTTATTTTGATAAATGTAAATGAATTATATTACTTGTCAAAATGTTATCAAGACCCCAGTGAAATGAGCAGTAGTGTTTTTCCCCCCTTTCAGGGTGAAGGGAGTGAAGGGAGAGAGAAATGAATGTTCAAGACAGATTGCTTTGATTTGAAATGAAAACAAACAACTTTAGGGGAAAAAAAGGCTTTCATTATTTTGGAGACCTTGGCATTCTTGCAGATACATTCATGAATTAATCATTAAAACCCTGAAATGTGAAATAAATCATGTGGTTTTTCAATGCCAGCCCACGATATAGGGGGCCTCAAACAGTTATTAAGACACAGTGCTTTAAAACTGCTACTGCCGACAATGACTTTTCTCTAGGAGTAAAGTGAATGAAGTGTGTGTGTGTGTGTGTGTGTGTGTGTGTGTGTGTAAGGCAGCCCTGCGGTCCCAGGCTGGAAGTGTGTGCGAGCCAGTTCCAACCGTGTGTCACCACATATTAGCACTATTTAATATCTGCTAATGGAATGGCTCTGTCTGCCGTCGACAGCAGGATCAAAAGAGGGCCATGCAGCTTTTAAATTATTAGCACTAATTAGGCAAATCAAAGAGGAGGAGGGCAGAGAGACCAGAGAATGCATTAGAATGAAAGCAAGGGGATCGCTACCTACCTCACACTGTCAAGATCCAGCTACCAAACAGCCAATTAGTGCTGAAGACCCTTCCAGAGCAACGGAAGAATGAGCAGGTCTGCCCCAAGTAGAAGCAGGATGGCTTCATTACTGTGATTCCGAATTAAAATGTAAAGGTTGCTGATCATTGCATAATTAAATAAGGTGGCCGGCACCCACTATCCAGGAGTTTCCAGGGTTCCTTTATTAAAGCCACCTTCTCGGCTTCCTCAATGGCCCTCCCACAGGCAAGCCTGGAACTGTCCGTAGTCCTGACAAACATACTGACTTAAAAGGCCTGTGAGAGCCAAAACGCTTCGAGGGGTCTTTCTTCCTAACTACCCCATTACCACCACCCCATTACCAATCCCGAGGATCATTCTGCTTTTCTTTAGAACCCATTTTCCAACTAATTTGTCAAGAAAAAGATGGGGAGTGGAGAGTGAAAAAAAGACCAAGCCTAATTAACTCCCAGTCACTGCAATCTAAATATAAAGTTACTGAAACTGAGGTTGTCCCCTGTTGATGTAACCTTTATCCCTCTTCTTTTTTACCTGCTAGGAGGAAGAACAATTTTCTTGAGTTTGATTGGGACCTAATCCCAGGCCACTGATCACAATGCAGTATTCAGATGCTTTGCAGGTGTGCAAGATAGCAGGGCAATGGGCCTAATACACCTGGTCCCAGACCAGGAAAGAAATATCTTTTTACCTCAGAGGCTGGGTGTGATGAGTTCCTGGGAGATCTTGCTAGGAGAGCCTTATCTTCTCAGAACTGTGGAGTGACTCGATTTTAATTTTGCTCCTTCAGTCCTTTTTTACATATGCTTTTTCTTCTCTGTATCTTCTATCTTGTTTCCTCTCTTTCCTTTATTTTCCCTTCTATCCTTTCTGTTCTCTCATATTTCTAGTTCCTCTTCTCTTTCTTTCTCTCAGCTCTCTTCTTTCTCGGTCCCTATTTCTCCCTCTTCTATTGAAAACCAAACTTTAAGAAGAAATAGAATTCGATTTATTTAAACTTTTGAGTTTGGTATGGGACTCAGCTTATTCACTGGGAATGTGCCTCACACTCAGGAACCGAATCCCCGTAAATCTTACCAATCAATTACATTGTTACACTCCTTCTATCTTGGAACTTGAAAAAAGTAATTTAGGACACTATCAAACCACCGCTAGGTACTTATTTTTAAAACATATGGACAAGCGTTCTAGAAAACAAGAGAAAAATAGGAAAGAAAAAAGCAGTGTATGTTTGTCCACAGCCTTGAGTTTGATTCCTGTTTTGTTACTGCAGGAAAAATGTCCTATTTCAGAGCAGGGGGATGGGAGGGCAGCCATGGGTGTCACACTGGAATTCAAACCATGTGGAGGTTGAAAAAAACAGGTCTAGACAGTGGAGAGGTGAAGGTGGAATATGAAGAGCCCCACGGGAGACCAGCTATGTTTTCCTCCAGTCTCCTCAGCTTGGCTCAGCAGGCTGCTTCAACTCCATTCCAGATGCAAGTTGAAGTCAAAGAGGAAAAAATGGTCCTGACCTCAACATACAAACAGGAAAGATACCAGTGCAGCTTCTCTAGTGTGACCCGTGCAGCTCACATGGCGTCATGGCGACAGTGGTGCAGGGACAGGTGGTCAGAACCAGAAAAGCTGCGGTTGCAGTCCGTGCACCGGAAAGGCTTGATGCCTGCGCTCGCAGAAATGGCTGGTGAGCTCAAATGAATGAGTGAATTTCCAGAAGCAGCCATCCCAGGTCCTTTTATAAGTCTTCTCTCCTATATGAATTCTATGGTGAGCTTTCAGGTGAGAGCTTTTGGAGTACACTTTGCTGCGTCCTGCAAAGTTACACTGGTGCATCCGTCTTCTCCTTAAGTCAAGCGACTCCTCCCTGCATTTAGACCATTGCTGCTGGTTCTTGCTGTGGTCCCTGCAGACTCTGTGAGGCTGAGGATCCACTTTTAATTACACTCTCCTCATTGTCACTTGGAATCCCCAGTGGAGACATGGAGTGGGGTCAACATTCACTGATCCAGCATTTGCACCATCTCCTCCAATGAGTGGGACTGTAATGGTTGCAGGGCCCTCATTTGCAGGCAAAGTAGTATACACCATGGGCAGAGACTGCACCACCACTGGGATGGCATTCAGGTCACCCATCTTACTTGGAAGACAGACTGAGGGGATGCTGTGAACAACATGTAAGATCTGCTAGCCACTGGTGCCCTGAGAGGGAGTCAGGACAGAGCCTGTGGTCAGAATAGTAGGAATGTTTGCTGATGTTGAGGTGAACACCACAAGGGTCTGGGGAGCAGACTGTGGCTTGGGAGGATGTTCTGGAGCTTGCAGCATGCTAACAGGCTGGAGAGGAGCCTTGGGCTTGTGAGAGGAGAAGTCAACTGGTTCCACTGGGGACAGGCTGAAATCACTCGCCAAAAGTTCTTCTGGGGTCTCAAACCTGATGTCATTAAACAGTGCTGGGTTCTCCATGGGGTTGGCATCCAGAAGTGGTGGAGAAGTCATATTATTTATGCTTCTATCTCAGGGGGATCTCTGCTCTGAACAGGGCCAGTGATGGACCTGAATACCTGCATTGAGCCACCTTCTGAATTAAGTTGCACCTCCAAGTTGTTTATGAGTTGAGCCATATCAACCATGTCACTAGCTGAGGACTCCTGAAGTGTCCAGAACTCATACAGTCCTCAGGAAAGCCCATACTCCTGAGCTAATTGCAAGAGAGCTGTTCTCCTCACACTTGCCCGAATTTGACATTGCACAGGGCGATGCCCTCTCGTCTTCTCTTACTTACCCCCACTATCTCTGCTTTTTCTCCTGATTGAACACAAAGTTGAGGCAGAGCAGGAAACCTTCAAGACAGAAACCCATGAGGAGCTACCACAAGATCCCTTCACCTCTGCCATTGCTGCCGCACACCCCAGTGCCTTCCAGAGTAGGTGGAATGACTCTTTCTCTCTATTTCTCCCTTTTAAAAAAATTCTGTCACTCATCACATTATTGCTATAACTACAGAAAACATGAAGTTTTCATTCCCTCACTCTTTGATTTTTTTCTATAGACTCCTTGGTTTAGCTAAATTTTTTGGAATGGTCCAAATTGCCACTTTCTCTTCCAGAAATCCTAAACAAAGACTGGAATGATATTTTAAAGGAGAGTTGGGTCCTTGGGAGTCATGACAGGAAGTAAGTGTATGAGTTAGTGTAGGCTGGGCTGCAGTTACAAACAGACCCAAACATGTAATGGTTCAAAACAGTAGATTTTATCTCTTTCTCACACAATAGCCCAAGGTAGGCCCAGGTTGGTGAGTGGTCTCTTCCCCACGCAGTTACTCAAAGACACAGGTTAAGAGTGGCTCTGACATCTTCAATGAATGTCTCCCAAGATGGACATCAGGGGAAACAAGCATAAGTAGGAGTTTTTTAAGAACCAGACCTGGAAGTGCCGTAACCAACTTCCACTCATGCTCCATTGGCCAGAATTCAGTCATCTGCCACATATAAATGTAAAGGATGTTAAGAAATATATTAAACCATGTGTCATAAAAAACAGAACCTGATACTGGCGACCATTTAGCAATCTTTGCCAAATGAGACATAGGAAAGATACGGTGAAGAAAGCCATAGGCAAAAAAGTGAAGAACCAAGAGCTGTGTCCACACAACAGCAGACATGCAAGTCTTGGCACAGAACTTGTACCTGGAAAAAGGTAGGAGACTTGGTTAGACAGCTCGGGGCCACTTCTGGCCAATCAAGGTGCTCTCCATGGTGCACCCCACCTACTGGAATGTCCCTGTAGTGCAGGGATTCAGGGCATAGGATTTGGTTTCTGAGTCAGACAGGCATGGGAGGAAATCCAGATCCCCCTCTTTCTAGATATGTGATCTTGAATAAGATATTTATGAGCCTCGGTTTCATCATCTATAAAATGAGAGAAAAATAATGCTTGCCTTATTTGATATCTCTGAAGATTACACAATATAAAAGATGCAAAATTCTTAGCACAGTATCTGGCACATAGCAGGTACTCAATAGATGGTAATTATTGACACTGTTTGACCATGCTCACCACTGCCACCCTGGTATTGTTCTTGGAGTTTTTCTATCTACAATGGCTGCTCCCTACATATTTCCCCACCTGTTTCAAGTCCCATCTGCTTCAGAAAATGTATTTCATTTCCAATGACCTGCTTTAAGTCTATGCAACCTGATTGAACACTTTATTATCACAGTCTTCCCACTATGAATGCAAGTTCCATGAGGGTTCAGGGTATTATTTATCCCATTTATTTGCTGTATCCCAGAGCCTAGCACACTGTCTGGCATATAACAGGTGTTCAACTATCACATTCGCTAAGTATATATTCAATGAATATGAGATATACCCATGCCAAAGAGCCTTATTCAGTACCCTCTATAGGTACAGAATTATATAGCTTTGGGGTTATTCTCTAATTTTCCAAGTCAGTTAGTCTTGTCTTCCTGGTGAAATTGAATTCACAGTAGCCAGAGTGATCTTTTTAAAATGTAAATTGGATCCTTTCATTCCTGTGCTTGACCCTCTCCAGTGACTTCTCACCCCCTTAGAATAAAATGCAAACTCCTCACTGCTACCTGTGGGTCCCTGCAAGACCTGGCCCTGCTGTCCTCTCTCCTTTCACTCCTCTTTCCTCAAGAATCACTGTGCTTGAACTACATGGGCCATTTTTCTATACCTTTAATACACCAAGCTTGTTCCCATCTCACAGTCATCCCCTGTTCCTGAGACACTTTCCCCAAGTACATTCTCAAAGCTTGGTCCTCCCCATTATTCAGGTCCCAACATCACTCTTTCTGACAGGCCTTCACTATCAACACTGTATGAAGTGGTTCTCCTTCCATCACTCACTGCCTTAGGTTGGATTCTCTGGAACCCATACTCTGAGTTAGACAGCTGTTCGCAGGAAGCCTCTAGGGACTGCCTTTGGGATTAGCACCTATAGGGGAGTGAAGGAAGCAGAACCAAGCAGAGGGAGGAGTTAACTGAGATGTATGACAATGAAGGTCTCCACTGATCCCACTGGGAACTTGGAGTTGGATGGGGCCCTGTAGAGCTGCCCCTCTTTTATTTCACTTCATAGCACACTTCTCACTTTCTATAATTATCCTGTTAGTTTTTTTCACGTATGCTGTCTGTCTCTGGCCCCATAATAGAAGCTTCATGGGAGTGGGAAATCATTTGGCATTTTCACTCCCGTATCCCAGCACCTAGTACAATGCCCGCCTCATAGTAGGCGCTCAATCCATGTTTGCTGAATACATGAATGGGTGGATGACTGAATATGAATGGCAGAGTTGTTAAGTTCCCAAAGGCAGGCCGTTTCCTGCTGTTCTTGAAGCAGTGACTCCCTGGATATTTGACTGGCGTCACCTGCCACCTCCCATCCCCTCTAACCAGCCACTTGTGACTCTCCAAATGAGAGAGGCCTCCCTAACACAATCGCAGGCTATTTTTAGTCTGTTTTTTCCTCTCTGGTCTGTTGTAGTGGTGAGAAGAGGCTGGCTACCTGGGGCTTGCAGTAGCTCTAAATAAAACCAATCTTCCTCTCTCTGAAAAACCCTAGGAGGTGTCCTCTGTGCCAGGCTACAGGGCGACAACCACCTAGGCTGTGTTTACTGAGAGCTCTGTGATTACATTTTTTAGTTTTCTGGCTGGACGTACCTGTGGAAGTGATTATGGAGGTACACACAGGAGCTGGAGTCTCTCCTCCCTCCCGCAGAAACACAAACATAGGCTTTTCCCTCTTCTTCGATGGGCTGTCTTCTCTCATTAGACGGCTTTCTAGGCCATAGAAGATTTCTCTGGGGCTGACTCTAAGGGGCCTCTTTCAGCTAATTAGATTGCAGACTGGAAGGCGGACTGTGGGCTCCTTTAATAATCTTCTATTCAGGGCTTCACACGCTCATCTAGTTTGAACATTGGGGAGGAAATTATTTTCTTCTGAAACAGTGAGAGGCAGCAAGAAAGAGCGTATGAGGAAACAGGTTTTCTCCTTGAGATTCTACAAGCACGAAGGACAGATGTAATGATGCTCTTCCATGGATGCTTTACAGAGGTCTGCTGTGTGGCTTGGAAAGGCAGTCCTGAATCACCAAACATAACCTTTCTCAATAACGAGGCACTCTCCTGATTCCCTTGAGAAGAAAGGATGGAAGGAGGCACCATCCCCTTTATAGGTAAGGAGAAGACTTCAAGAAGCAGACGACTTCCATGGCTCTGAAATCCAAGTGGCCACACCCCTTACTAGCTGTGCAACCTGTCTTACAAATTTATGGAGCAGAGATTTAGAATACCATGGGTTTTAATTCCGGCTCTACCACTGTGTTACAGCCCTGTGTTCTTGAACAAATGGAATCTGAATGGAAAAATGGCAGAGGTGGATACAACAGTCCTGATGGAATATAGTGAATGGAAGGAAGGAAGGAAGGAAGGAAGGAAGGAAGGAAGGAAGGAAGGAAGGAAGGAAGGAAGGAAGGAAGGAAGGAAGAAGGAAGGAAGGAAGGAGAGAGAGAGCAAGAAAGAGAAGGAAGCAGAAGAGAAAGAAAGGAAGGAAGGAAGGAAGAGAGAGAAAGAGGAAAGAAAGAAAGGCCAGGCGCTGGTGGCTCAAGCCTGTAATCCCAGCACACCTGGGAGGCCGAGACGGTGGATCACAAGGTCAGGAGATCGACCATCCCTCATTAACACGTGTGAAACTCCCTCATTCTTGCTAAAATACAAAACTAATACAGGTGTATGGCATACTCAGTCCTAGCTTACTGGAGTGAGGTGAGAATGATGAATCTGGGAGGCTGAGCCTGGCAGTGAGCTGAGATCCTGCCACTGCACCCAGCCTGGTGATAGATGACCATCTCAAAGAGTAATGGCATGAAGGAAAGGAAAAGGAAAGAAAAGAAAGGAAAGAAAGAAAGAAAGAAAGAAAGAAAGAAAGAAAGAAAGAAAACGATCTGATCTGATCTGATCCA